>NC_090310.1:81465126-82831985 GCF_039906515.1 Pseudorca crassidens
GCTACTTGAGGCCAATGGCTGCTATGTTGGACAGCACAGGTCTTTAGAGTGACTGGGTGTCTGCTTTGGATTGAGTGGTCAGGGAAAGCTGAGACCTGTGCCAAGAAGCATCGGCTGCCATGCAGAGATCTGGGGGAAGCCCTTCAATGTAGAAGACAGAACCAGGCAAAGAGCCTAGGTCGAGAATGGGCTTCCTGTGGTAATTGAGAACAGATCAATGAAGTCAGTGGGGCCAGAGCCCAGAGGACAAAGGGGATAGACATATGAGGTTGGAGAGGTACATGGGGCCAGATCTTGTAGGAATTCAGAGTCCATAGTGAGGAGTGTGGATGAATTCTAAGTGTGTTGAGAATCATTGAAAAGGTTTAAGTAAGAAGTGATACGATCAAGCTATCGCTGGCTACCATGGTGAGAGATGAAAGTGGAATATTAAGAGGCAAGAGTGGAAGTAGAATAGAATGCTCCTGTTGGAGAATGGAAGTCATTGGAGATGTATCTAGTCCAGCTTTGGAAGGTCCAGGATGACTTGGAGGAAGTATGTCATAAAGAGGACTTGTCCAGGCAAAGTTGGGGATCGTTAAGACACAGAGGGTGTCTTACAGTGGGATTGTAAGACACAGAGAGTGTTTTAGACCCATAGTCTTTGAACTTTTTTGATTACATATTTCATTCAATTAAAAAAAGCAAATCCTAATATTTTAATATTTATTCCTTCTACATGTGTTCTATTTTCAATCCATATACTATGGTATTATATGTTAGAAAAACTTTTCTTATTTATTCCAGACATACATAAGTAAATACAAGTTTTAAAATGTTTTCCTTCACTTCACTGCACTCTGTTTTGGAAATGATTGTTCTAGACAAAGGGAATTGCACAGGCAAAGGCCTGAAGATATAACAAAGCATGACCCAGGTGGGGAATGGCAGTAGCTCAGCACATCTGGAGGGAAGAGTGTAAGTAGGGAGGTGGGTACGATGACGGTGAGGAAGTGTTCAGAGCTGTTTCTGGAGAGCTGTGCAAGGGCTAGGTCATGAAGAGCTTATATGCTGTGGGAATGATTTTGATAGATAATCTAAATACCTGTATGACCGGCGGCCGTTGGTGGGTTTTAAGCTCGAGAGGGTGTCTAGCATTTTGGTAAGCACTTTACCTTCATTTTCTCATTTCATTTGTCTTTAATAAGTGCAATGCAAGAACAAGTGGAAGGGTTTAAAGCAAGGTGATGACAAGAACATTGCTTATTAATTAGAATATTCTCCTTTCTCTCCCCTCCACTTTCTCTAATTAAATTCTGTTAGTTGAACTCATGCTGGTAAAGACCACAGCCTTGATCACAGAGAGGATTTTCATTCCAGGGTAGACTGCACGCCAGCTCACCCTGACCCCTACCTCCATGGCTCCGGAAGAAAAACACTGCCTCGGGGCTAATCCAGTAAAAACTGTCCAGTTCTACCGAGATGTAGAAACGTCCATCAGAAGCTTTTGGACAAGAATATGGACGTTTTAAAAAATACTGATTTACATTTCCTTTTATTTACATTCTTTGCTTACACAAAATTTCCTGGAAATCATTTGACTCTAAGAAGCAGAACTATTCCTTTTCCTTTGCTGGCAGGTTCTCTTTTTTGCCTTCCTTGATGAGGCAGGCTGGTGTGAAAGGGGCTGTTTCTCTCTCCACAAATGCTCAGTAATTAACAGTCACACATTATGCCTAATCCTAAAATATATGTACGTGAAATAACATAACATTTTTAAAAAGCCTATTTTGAACTTTGTACTTGTGCAATTTTCAGCTTCTGATTAGAATTAAAGGGAGAATAAGCCCTTTCATGTTAAGTTTTTGGTCATGGCGAAGAGAGGTGTTTTATTGCTAATCTATTTAAACCACAGCCAGAGATGTATACTCAGAAAATCACTTTATCATAATGACTACTTGGAAAAATGGACAATGCTGTTGGAACATTGAGAGAAAAAGCATTCGGGCTTTCGAAGTGGGTACAGCATAGGATCCCATGGCCTGGTTCAAGAGAGAACATTTCTCCTTCCTGATCTGCAGGAATCCAGTGAGCCCATTCCCCTTCTGCTTCGCTCTAGTTCATTTACATTGCCCCAGGTTGTGCTGGATTGAAAGGCTGCCTGGCTTTGTGCGATCCCTGGGCCAGAATTACTCTCCCTGCTTGGCCATTGGGAGCACACCGCTTCTCCCCACTACCCCCCAAATTCATCCAGTTGATTTCACTTCTGGGATTCTGGAGTTGAAAGAGCAGCCCGTTGCAATGAGAATGAGCCAGAGGGCAAGGCTGGCTTGATCACCATTGTCTGGCCATGGTGTTCAATGTGACAACACAGAATAACAGCGTTTGTGTCTGAGGATGGTCAGAGCCACCGGACTCCAACAACAACAGCAATGGTAATAGCTACCATTTAATGGGTATTTTCTTTTTCTTTTTTTAAATTGAAGTATAGTTGATTTACAATATTGTATTATCAATAGTTTTGGGTGTACAGCAAAGTGATTCAGTTATATACATATATATTTTTCAGATTATTTTCCATTATAGGTTATTACCAGATATTGAATATAGTTCCCTATGCTATATAGTAAACCCTTGTTGCTTATCTGTTTTATATATAGTAGTTTGTATCTGTTCCACCCATACTCCTAATTTATCCCTCCCCCTACCTTTCCCCTTTAGTAGTATTCTTTCATATTGAAATCTGCACTTTGCTTTACTATTTCAAAAATGCATACTTTTTAAAAAATAGAAATGCTATGAAGGGTAAACTCTTTCAGTGATACAGACTTGATTTTGGCCTCAGTCTTTGTGTAGTTACTGTACCATGGTTCTGGAGAAGACGATCATAAGAGGGTCTACAGCTGGAGGTGGAAGAACAGGACATAAACTGATAAAGGAGAGAGGAGCAAGAGCGAGCTTTTGTGCAGTGCTGAGCATGTTTCAGAAATTTTGCATCAACTATTTGTTCCTCATAACAAGCCCGTGATGTAGGTTTGTTTCTAGATGCTGCTGGACATCTAATTGATACTCTCTTCTCCCTCTTATTTACCAACAGATCCCAGGTTGTTTGGGGTCATGGTATACCCAGCTAAAGTAACCAGCTTCTTGGCTGGGGCTCAGTCACTGGATGGGGCTAATGGTAAAGCCCTTTAATAAGGGGCAGAGTCAGCTGGCAACTTGTCTCTTACCCTTTTCTCAGGGTGTAACAAGGAGATGTTACTGGAGGTTGAGCAGCCACTTTGGGACTATGAGCTGATAGACTTGGTTTTCTGTTACATTCAGCTGAATGCAATTCCCAGTAAGTAGAGTAATAGTAATAGGAGTTTATTGAGCTTCAACAGAGTGTGTGCAGTCTGCCAGGCAGTGTGACAAATGGTTTATATTCATGATTTCATTTACCTTACTTTATGATCCTTACTACAGCCATATAGTTAATGATACTTACAGCGATACCCCTATTTTACAAATGAGGAAACTGAAGCTTAGAGATTATAAGTTACTTGTCCTTGAGTGATTAAGTGTGAACGTAGGTCTGTTCCACAGCAAAGCTTCTGCTCTTAAGAAGATAGGTTGACTTTTTATAATGAGCTTGTGTTACGTTGGCAGGTAAAAGTGAATGAAATAATAAGCTAAAAAAACAAATAAGCAAAAACTCTGCCTCCTAGGGCATGTTCATAGCTATATGCAATTTCAGGAGAAACAAGGGTATCATATATTCCATTTGACAAAGTAAAGAGCGGAGAAGTTAGTTAAATTCTTTTGTCCCAAATCTTAAAACTGGTCAGAATTTGCCTGAAGTCAAGAATGGCTTCTAGAATTTGGGAAATCTAATCCCAGTTCTTAACTAGCTGTAGGCTAATAAACTAGCAGTGGGAATTAACTGCTCCTTTTCATTGTTCATCATGACCTCTCTATCACTGATGACCTTGTGAGTCTGTCCTTTTCACCTCCATATCCGTGGTAAGCACTTTACTCCTAGTGAGAGGGATGGCTCAGTGTAGAGGAAACACATGCTTTGGTTTCAGAAACATATGTTCAAATCCCATCTCTACCACTTCACTTTGTAATCAAGTTACCTAACCTCAGAAACTCAGTTCTATAAAGCGGGAATAACAGTGAGACCTAGCCAATAGGGCTGTTGTGAGAATTATGGGAATTAATCGGTAATTGACAGATAGTAGATGATCAGTAAATATCAATTCTAGATGACTGACACCTGGGAAGTACTCAAAAATGAGCTGTGATTGTCGAAGACATTATTCTAAAAAGTCAAAAACTCAGAAGCCCGTGGGGCAAATTGCCACATAAATAAGTGAAGAAGGCTGGATAGGGCTTTGGTAAAATTGCATCTACCCTCTCTCAGGAGGCAGTCACTCCTCATATCCAGCCCAGGGATCTGGCTTTGTCAGTTCTTTCAATTTTTAAAGCAAAATCTGAAGTCCAATTCTGTGTGAAACTTGATTATAAAATATTAGTTTGTTTATATATGTTTAAATGTTCTGTGAGCAAAAAAAAAAAAAAAAATCTCCATATGCCTTTGCAGGCTGCCATTTTGCCACCACTGATCATTCATTCATTTCGTTGATCCATTCAACAAGCTGTGGAGAGGTTTACGGTAATTCAGAAGTGAGTCACAAAAACGGCCGGAGAATCTTCAAAGGAAGATAAAAGATATTGAGATTGTTAATGATGGAGAAGAGTGGGCTGTGGGTTGGCTAATTAATAGTTTTTAAATACACAAAGGGATTTTAAACAGTTGATGTCGACTAATTGTCCTCTGTCTTTTAGAGAGCAGTACAAAAAGAAAATGGATTCATTTCAAGGAGAATCATTATGAATAAATGTGAAAAAAAATTCTGGATACTGGGAGTTATTAAGTTTTCGACAGAACAGGAGAAAAGGCTGTGGACCCTTATTTTGTAAAAGACTTTAAAGAAATAGGACAGGTTATCGGAGGGATTTGTTTGTATAGTTTGGGTGATGTTGGAATGACCTCTCCCCCCCATTTGAAATGCTGAGGCTTCGATTACTTATTCTGAAGGGATTCAATAGCTGCAAACAACCTTTTGCACTCAGCGCAAGGTGCAATTCAAGAGAAGTCCTTAGGGATTTTGGATTCTGATTACTTGAGAGTCTTCTGCCCCTCATATGCCATAACTGCTCCAGTTACTGGACACGTGCTTTGAATAGAGGGCTTCTTTTGGAGATACAGAAATGAAGTTTCCCCTGGGGAGGTCACATCTCCCAGCTTGACGAATGCCAACTTGACGCTTTCCTCCTCTTTCATTATTCTGAATAATTCTGCAAAGCCCTCCTCCATTCCATGCTGTACTGAGCATGAGAATTTGCCTTTTCCACTTGTCAAAAGATGTCAAGAGTTTCTAGGAGTCCATGGTCGTACTTCAGTTTTCAGACAGAAGAGGAATTCCAACAGTTCCAGAAATGGCAGTAGATCTCTTCTTGTACTAACTTTGGTTCAGGTGTGCTTTAAAAATTCGAAGCTTAACAGTCTTAAATATTCTCTTTCCTTTTGCTGAAGAACTGAAAGTTATTTTAAAATATATGGAGGGTTGCCTAGTAACTACAGCTTCACTGGCTGTGTAAGACAGGTTTTTTTTATTTTTTTCTCTCTTTCTTTTTGCTACAGAAGGGCTGTCAGGGAAGAGTAATGGGAGATGGGGTTCATCGAGAAATGAATGAAAAATAAAGTGACTTTTGGGAGTTTGAGGTCACATAAAACTGATGTTAGAGGGCACATGTAACACTAGGTTTGTGTCTGAGGCAATGAACAAGTTCAAGGAAATCATCTACTTTATCTTTGCTTATGCTGAATAGTTTGAGTGAAGTGCATCATAGGGAATTATGAAAATATCCTCTTTCTTCTTCTTTCTCTCTGTCTCTCCCTTCTTCTCTTCTCTTCTTTCTCCTTCTCATTCTTCTTTATTTCAGTGTAATTGTCTTCTTGGGCTGCCGTAAAGAATACTGCAGACTGGGCAACTTAAACAGCAGAAATTTATATTCTCATGGTTTTGGAGGCTAAGTTCAAGATCAAAGTGCCAACAGGGTTGCTGTCTGGTGTGAGGACTCTCTTTCTTGCTTGTAGATGGCTGCCTTCTGCTGTGTCCTCACATGGTCTTTCTTCTGTGTTGGCAGGGAGAGAAGGATGTTTGGTGTTTCTTCCTCTTCTGATAAGGACACCCATCCAGTCGGATCAGGGCCCCACCCATATGATCTCATTTAACACAGATCACCTCCTTAAAGGCTCTGTCTCCAAATACAGTCACATTGGGAGTTGGGGCTTCAACATGTGAATTTGGGGAGGACACAGTTCATTCCACAGAAAACAGTGTAGGTAATCTTAGTGTTCTGTGGACCTGACCTCGGGCTTTGAGATACAAGTTAGAAGTAATTGATTTCATAACTGAATTTATTTCTCTTCCTAATTCTGCTTCTTTTAGCCTAGTGGGAAACAATTAACCACTGATTAAGGTGAAAAGCCACTGATCAGGATGTTTTTACTGAGTTAGTCCAGGTTTGGAACTAACTTACTGAGCTGAATGTTGAACTTTGCAGAGTTCTGTGGGGATTATGGGAGTTTTAGGAACTTACAGTAGTACTTGGTGCACCTTTCTATACCCAAGGATCATTTGTGTGTGTTTGTTTGTTTCCTTTCCTTCCATTTTTCTTTCTTCCTCTTTTTTTTTTTAACTACTCTTTGACACAGAAAGAAGAAAACTGAGGGAAAATGCAATTTAAGTTAATAGAACTATTAGTACTGTGTGATACAGAAAACCTAGACTTGATTCATTTAAAAAATATTTATTAGTTACCATCTCTGAGCCAGACACATGTATTCAGTGTATTATGATGAACAAGACAAGCAAGGTACCTGCCCCTAGAACATTCCTTCCCAGTTCATGAAATCTCAGTCTTCTAAAAGTATAAGGGTGCTAGACTTTGAAACAAGTGTTTTTTCTTTTTTTTTTTAGTTAAAAATTACAGGTTTATTTTTTTATTTTGAAAAAGACATAAAAGTCAAAAAAGCAAAAATAAAAACCAAAACAACCAGGTATATCAATAATTGTGACATATGTGATGTAAAAAAAATATATATATATACACACACATATATATGTATATATATACTCATATATATATGTGTATGAAATTACATGAAGAAAAAGCTTAGTAAGATGTTTGAAACCAAGGCTGGGCTTGAACAGATTTCTAATGGAATACAACTAAAAGTTTTGCTTAAAGTGTCTAGGCAATATTCGGCAATGTTCAAGAAGTTGTGACCACTTTTCTATATCCCATTTGCAAAGGTCAGCAAAATAGGCTTCAAGACATGTTTTTTTAGCAGGGTAGTTTGGGTAATGATCCTGTTTCCTTATGAACAACTGCTTAACTCATCCACTATGTTGATGTCTTCCTGTCTTTAAGAGTGTGATGAATACAAGGATGAGTGAACTATGGTGATACAGAGAATACGACAGTATAAAAATATTGAAGCATCCATTTAAAGCAGAAGAGGGGACTTCCCTGATGGTCCAGTGGTAAAGAATCCACCTTCCAATGCAGGGGCGCGGGTTTGATCTCTGGTCGGGGAACTAAGATCCCACGTGCCGCATGGCAGCCAGCGCACCACAACTACTGAGCCCTCGTGCCTCAACTAGAGAGCCCGTGTGCTGCAAACTACAGAGCCCATGTGCTCTGGAGCCTGCGTGCCACAACCAGAGAGAGAAAACACGCAATAGAGAGAAGCCTGTGGGCCGCAACAAAGAGCCCAGGTGCCGCAACAAAGAACCCACATGCCACAACTAAGACCCGACGCAGCCAAAAATAAAAAATAAATAAATAAATAAAATAAAATAAAAAATTAAAAAAAGAAAAGCGAAAGAGAATCCCAAGTCTGAAAATAAGCCAAGGGTAGTTGTCCTACTGATACAAGTGAAAACATCCTGAGACTTAGTAAGTGTTAGTATACCACTCCTTTTTATATGCATAATAATCTCAGGTAAATTATCTGAGCAATTTGTAACGTGAAACCTCTAGAAGTTTTACCATAACGTGCCTTTTTCTTTTCTTTGCTCTACTTTTCTTCTTTGCCTATTTCTAAGGCTGCCAGTGAACACCCTCTGGAATTGCTTAGGAAACAAGTGTTTTTTAGGGAAGGTAAAATGCATTAATAGTTTAACAGAGGTCTGGGCTGGCTCACGATGGTTTTAGGTATGATGTTGGTGCTGTATGTTTTAGGGAAAACCAGCTGCCATCTAACCTTTTGGAGAGACCATGACCTTGTTCTTTCTACTTCTTTCTACTAACTGTTCTTTAGAGTTCTTGTTAGGAGCACAGCCTTGGAAGGGATGCACAAGTTTTCTGTGTTCCTTTGAAGCCCATGCCATGATCACAACTTCCTTCTCTTTTCTGTGTATGGCTGACTCAGTTTCTCAATTTCTACCCAGTTGATTCCTCCTCACTCTGATTTGGGAACATATGCTGCGATAATACTTTATTATTAACTTTAATTGTGTGAATAATGCATAGTACATTCTCGTTGTAGGAAGTTAAAATATTACAAATAAATGTCAAGGCTAGTGTCCCTTGGCAATATCATCCTGCCTTTAACTCCTTACCAAGGGGTAACCACTGTTATCAGTTATTACATAAGGTTTCTAGGTATTTGCATAAATATGTGTATCCCTAGAAATATAGCTCTTTGGGACATGTGTTCTTTTATTTAAATGATATCCTATACGGAGTGTACTGCAAGATGTTTTATTTACTTACCTAGAGAGAAACACATGTGTATAAGCAGAAATATAGTGGGATGACTATTGCATCATGGCTTGTAGTGGTATAAATTAAAAACAGCATATAAGTCCATTAATAGAGGAGTGGCCAAATAACTATTAATTATGTGTACTATGGGATTCTATACAGTTTTAAAAAGAACGAAGGAGATACAGAATGAAATACACACGTACATATACTGACCTGGAAAGATCTTCTTTGTACTCTTGGCATCATATCCATGTTTCCATTAAATCATTTATGGCACAGCACTGAAAATGTTGACACGTGTTCCTCCTATATTAGACTGTGAGCGTCTGGAGGGTAGGACTTGAAGTTTTCATTTTTGTCTTCCTAACCAACCTTGGCTCAGAGTGGGCTTTCAATAAAAGCTGATGAACAAGTGAAAAAAATATTAAATGAATGACTAAATGAATGTGTGATACCAGACAAATAAATGGGGAACTAATACATAAATACGTTTTTAAGAACTAAAAAGAATGATTTCAAGTTACTATAATTCTCATATATAATAAGTTATATGTGGATTCAATTTTGAGAAGTGGAAATTAATTCCAGATACATTTGTCTGAAATTGTACCTTTAAAAAATTTAATGATACATGTGTTACTTTCCTATTGCTGTTGTAACAAATTATCACAAGTTAGTGGTTTAAAAGAACACAAATTTATTTTCTTACAATTCTGGATGTCTGAAGTCTGAATTGAGCGTTACGGGGCTAAAATCAAGGTGTCAGCAGGGCTGTGTTTCTTCTGGAGGCCATAGGAAAATTGTTTTCTTGCCTTTTGCAGCTTCTAGAGGCTGCCTGCACTTTTTGGCTCATGGCCCCTTCCTCATCTTCAAAGCCCATCACTCCAACCTGTTTCTGTTGTCACATCTCCTTTTCCTGACTTTGCCTTCTTGCCTGTCTCTTATAAGGACACGTATGATTATACTGTACCCGCCTGGATACTCCAGGGTAATTTCCCCATATCAGAATCCTTAGCTTAATCACATCTGCAAAGTATCTTTTGCCATCTAAGACAACATCTTCACAGGTCCTGGGCATTAGGATGTGGATATCTTTAGGGGGACATTTTGTTTTCTATTTATTTATTTATTGGCTGCGCTGTGTGGCACATGGGATCTAAGTTCCCCGACCAGGGATGGAACTCGCGCCCCCTCCACTGGAAGCGCAGAGTCTTAACCGCTGGACCGCCAGGGAAGTCCTAGGGGGACTTTTAGATACACCCTAGTATATCTTGTTGCTATTAGCTACTAGTTCTTATTTTGAGATCTTATAATGGAGGACATCCTACCAATGTCACTTCAGATGCAAATTTATAGAGTTTTGAGCTTGTGTTCTCTTTTGCTTAATCCGTTTCAGAACGTAAATTTATTTACCAAGCAGACAAATCATTTCTTAATGTTGTCCATGAAAAGAGGCATGGCTCAACCGAAGAAAGCATGCCAAGATGGGTTCCGGATGCTAGGTACCCAGAAATGTATGCTAGGAATACAGAGAAGTCAGATTGCTGGCCATCAGCCAGTTTTGTCAGGTGATGGATAAGTGTCTAGAGTGTGCTTTTATACAGTTCCGTGATGCTGAAGTAATTGGGTGACGCATTAGCTGACCACGATCCCTGACACCATCCATCTCTTTCTAGCTCTAGTTACTTCTGACTCTTAAAGTGGACGGGGCAAGCGAAAAGAAAGGTGTGTATAATAGTAAAATGTTAACTTGCAGTGCGTTGTGCGCCCTTAGGCTAAAGATAGACAGCATCTCAGAATCCAGCTCCCATATTCTGATTTCCCTGTATGGAATTCCTTAAGTGGGCAGAAGTGTGTCTTGTTATATAACCCTGTTATAGTGGGAAAAGGAGCTATATTTAAATATGCATGCGGAGAAACCATTGTCAGCTACAGATACATATTTAATTACTGTAAGGAAAAAAACCTGGGAATTTAAATGTGATGTGGGAGTTGATTTTATTCAAATTAGGGTTTTAATTCAGTCTGAAAAGAACTGAGCAGTGTTGTTTAAATGATAGCCTTTCTGGAGACAGCATGTGTACATGTATCTATAGCCCTGCTTTATTTAAATAAAGAGGCAGATGCAACAGATGGAAAGACATAAGTGAGAGAAGAAAATCATTTAAATTTAACCCTTTGGAAATACTCTAGCTTTGGGGACACTTGATTGTCTTCTTTGGGTCTGGTAGAGTATGCTGTCGTGTCTGAGCTGTATTTTCCCCTTTTAACATACTTGGCTAAGAGCTTTATCCTTACAAAAACTCAGGTCCCTCCAGGTGATAGAGATGGGACTCCAGCTCAGATGGTTTGGCTCCAGATGTGTGCTCTACAGTCAACCCAGGTTCTAGCCTAACAATAAATAATGAAAAAATTAACATAGATATTTACTCATTCATTCATTCATTCATTCAATTACTAAATAGGTACATACTACTAACTCTGATCATTTTCTGCTCATAGAACCCGTCTGACACCAAACGTTCATGGGGTTTTCCCACACCAACTAATTTTCCCAACTCTCCAGACACCAACCAGGTGTCCTATAATTCAATTTAATTCTGACACTGACTCCCCAGAATTAGTGCATACCCCACGGGTTAAGGGCTCACCCACAAGACTGCTCCCCACTTCAGATACGAGTTGTAAGTATTGGGTTGCCAAGGTTATCCACACTTCTGTCTGACTTGGCTATAAACTGGGGGACCCCATGACCCCCTATTCTTTTTTTGATAATTTGCCAAAACAGCTCACAGAACTGAGGGAAACGCTACTTACTACTACTGGTTTATTATAAAGGATATAAATAAGCCAGATGAAGAGGTAAACAGGCTGAGGCCCAGAAGGATCCTGAGTGCAGGAGCTCCTGCCTCCATGGAGCTGGGTGTGCCATCCTCCTGGCACGGGGATGCATTCACAAACCTGGAAGCTTTCTGAACCCCATTGTTTAGAGTTTTTGTGGAGCTTCCGTTACACAGGCATGATGGATTCACCCCTTGGTCGCTGGTGATTAACTCAATCTCCAGCCCCTCTCCCCTCCCTTGAGGTTGGGGGAAGGGCTGCAAGTTCCAACCCGATAATTATTTGGTTGGTCAAACAGCTCCTCTTCCTGAAGTTCTCTAGGGCCCCACCAGGAGCTGCCTCCTTAGCATAAACTCAGGTAAAATTGAAAAGGCTTATTATGAATGACAGAGGAAGCTCCTCTTACCTCTGTCACTCAGGAAATTTTAAGGGTTTTAGGAGCTCTGTACAGGAAGCAGGGACAGAGACCAAATACCTATTTATTATTATATCACAATATTAAAGATTGACATTTTTTGCTAGACTGGGCAATATAGAAGTTAGATTTAGTTTCTGCCCTCAAAGAATTTACAGGGTAAGGGGGAACCCACTTCTAAGCCAGCAATTAAGTTTTTAACATCTTTGCTTTTATTCAGAAACACTGACTTTAAAAACAGTTTTTCTCAGAAGCAATTCCGTTTTTACAAACTGTCACCTTGGCTCAAAATTCCTCATATCATCAAGTTTCTTGAGAGCCATGAATTTGCTTTGAAATACAACATGTACAAGGATTCATGTTTTTTGCTCTATAATTTTCAATTTCTTTCTTTTTTATAGTAATCTTTTATTTATTTATTTTTGACTGTGTTGGGTCTTCGTTTCTGTGCGAGGGCTTTCTCTAGTTGCGGCAAGCAGGGGCCACTCTTCATCACGGTGCGCGGGCCTCTTCACTATCGCGGCCTCTCTTGTTGTGGAGCACAGGCTCCAGACGCGCAGGCTCAGTAGTTGTGGCTCACGGGCCCAGTTGCTCCTCGGCATGTGGGATCTTCCCAGACCAGGGCTCGAACCCGTGTCCCCTGCATTGGCAAGCAGATTCTCAACCACTGCGCCACCAGGGAAGCCCCAATTTCTTTTATTTATTTGAGAATTTGAAAAATATACGTTGCTTTGTACAAAATCCCTAAAGAATTAGCAGGGCTTATTTGATTCCATATAACTTCTCACCTGATATGCAGACTTAAACCACTGAGTTCAATAGATGTGAATTCTCATCCCTTCTGTGTCTTATGTCAAGTTTTTATTAGCATTTGGTTAACTCAGTTGAGCTAACTTGGCCTCAGTTTCTTCACCTGAATAATGGGCATAGGTGTGGATTCTTACAAGGATCAAATGCTACTGTGTAGGAGTTCCATGAAACAAATAATGCCATCACAGGTTTAAATTCTGAAATAAATTGGAAGCATTATGATTTAGGCAACATGGGACACTAAAATAGACTGACCTGTATGTTGAAGTCACACAGCTTGAATATGAATTATATAGTCTTTGAAGTACATGCCTACCGTAAATGCTGGCTTTGACTTTCGTAAGTTGTGTGGCTTTGGGTAACTTATTTAACCTCTCTGAGCTTTAGTTTCCTTGTCAGTAAAATAGGAATAATAATAGGTTTCCTTTTATAGGATTGATGATAATGAAGGTGCTGGTGGGGATGATAAAGTGCCATTGATGGTGATGATGTTGATGATGTTGATGAAAATGCCTGACAGTTATTAAGCCCTTACTTTTTTGCCAGGTACCATGCTGAATACTCCATATGCATCACCTCATAGTGTTCTCACTAACTCTCTGGGCTAGCTACTGCTATAATCTCATTATTTTAAATGAGAAGGTTGAGATCTAATGGAGTTAACATGTCCAGGTTCGTCTAGGTAGGAATTAGCTCATCTAGGGCTCCAGTGTACATGTGATTGACTTTTAATGTGTACTGTATTTCATTTAATGCTTTTATTGTGCTCTAGTGATTTGAAGTGCTTTTTTTTTTGTATCAAGAGGTCAGATGTTATGAAGATTAAAAGAGATATGATATATGTTAAATGTTTAGCATCCATCCCATAGTAAATGCTACATAAATATGAGGTATTTAATTAATATTACATCTATTTCTTTTTACTTATGAATTATAATCTTTATTCATTCCATTTCTATTATCGCCTTTAACATTTAAAACCATCTTGAAGTGATTAAATTATTTATTCTCTATAGAGATCCAAAAGTTATCAGTGCCCATACAGTTGAAGATGAGAGAATGACCGGATTTCTATAATATCTACAGAAAGTCAGAAACAAATTCTTTATTTCAGTCAAAGTTACAAGTTTGAATATGATGCACTCATTTTTTCAAATAACTAGCTTGTATCTTAAGCAAATATCACTAAGTCTATAACACCACCATCTTGTGATTCAGTTAAGAGAAATGGGTTATTTAAACACGATGGTTTACTACTTCATTTCAGAGTGAGTGATGCACTCAGTAACTGTATTTGTGAATTTGTCTCTATGCTATGAAGTAACCAATTTATCCGATTTTTATCTTTGAATTATTACTTGTTTTGGCTTCAAGGAAAGGTGGTGCAGTAGACATTGCAGATCATCTGTAGCAAATCTTACTTGTAGGCTTTTAGTAACAGTCCATTTTAAATTCTCAAGAGAGAATCCTGTCGTCTTAGCATTTCGGTCTTTGAAAATCGAGTGTGTTTTAAGTAGTGCACATACCTGCCTATGAAAGCTCTTTGACCTACAGCCTTCGCTCAACACTTGGACTCTTATCCCAATGCTCATGTTATTGGGCCTCTCCTCTTTCAGTTGATGGGACCAAAGACATCTGAATAGAACTCCTAATCCAGCTCCATCCTTCCAGTTGCTGGGGCTGTCAACCTTCAGTCGTCCTGGGCTCTTCTCTTTCTCTCACATTTTATTTGGTAATCCCTTAGCAAATCCTGTTAGCTCTCTGTTCAAAGTGCATCTAGGATTTAGTTCTTAGTACCCCTACTGTTATCGCCCTGGGCCAAAACTCCTTGTATTATCACCTGGACTATTACAGCAGCTTCCTAACTGCTGCCTTGCTTCTGCCCTTGCCCATCTTTAGTGGAGATTATTTTTGAGGCTGTAAATCAGATCATGCCACCCCTCTGCTCAAAATTCCACAAGTCTCAAATCTTAGAATAGGGGTTTCTTAGGAGTTTCTTTGGAGGATTCATTATGTAGGCATGATTGATTAATTCACTGGCCATTGGTGATTGAACTCAATCTGCAGCCCCTCTCCCCCCCCAGAAGTGGGGGGATTGGGGCGTGGAGCTGAGAGTTCCAACCCTCCAATCACACGGCCGCTTCCTCTGGCCCATCAGGAGTCACCTCATTAGCATAAATTTAGGTGTGGTTGAAAGGAGTTAGTTATGAATAATAAAAGATGTTTCTAAATTCCTGTCTTTCCCGTCACTCAGGAAATTCCAAGGGTTTTAGGAGCTCTGTTTTTTTCTCTATATAATATCGAAATATTTTCTGAAGAATGAATGATTGCTCAAAGGAGAAAGGCTTGTATTTCCCATTGACTAGAGGGAGAAGGCCCCCACACATGTTATTGCTAGCTAGTGCAGGGCAGAAATCAGAAACCCATTAGGCACTCTAAAAGGAGACACCGACCACGACCACGGCCTTTTTGAGCGCGCATAACTTCAAAACTCCAATAAAAATGTTACAAGGATTAACTTAAATAACTGTCTTTAAGGTCAGCATCAGGGATCAAATTTATTCTGTCTGCAGAATTGAAGCACTGAGATGCAGTCCTGCTAATCTGCTGCATACCCGGCTTGAAAACTGGCGCTGGGCTAAAGGCTGTGAAACAGGGTTAGCCATGGTCCAGCCCCGTTACCTCTCCCGCGCGCCCCCTGCACCTTCCGGTCTAACCCAACTTGAGCGCCGTCCAGTTTTGAGGTGGCGGAGGGCTGAGGGAGGAAAGCAGTGTGCTGGGAGAGGGGAGGAAGGATCGTGGAAGGGAAGTTTAGGACTGAAGAAGGGAGTGGCATTGATGCTACAACAGGAAGAAATGAAGGGACTGCTCTGCTGCAGGTAAAGACGCAACTTGGAGTTTTCGTCCCTTTGTCCCTTTGTTCTCATCTATCATTCTGGTCCACTTGCTAACGTAGACAGTTATGTGTGGGTAAGCGTCTTTGTTAGGATGCAGTGAAAATTAACCGGAAATTAATTTTCAAAGGGCAAACCAAAAATTTGCCCTTTGAAACCCCTACAGCTCCCAGAAACTCCAGTCTCTGCTTTTCTGTTCATATAATCTCCTCGAATGATCTGATTTTAGGAATATATATTATGGTGACTAACACTGACATGGACCATTGTCTGCCATCCAGACCTTCCCTCCTCCTGCAACTATGCTATGGGGGCAATGAAGGTGTTGGTTGTATTTTCTTTGTAATTTAGCACAGGGGAAACTAAGACTCAGGGGAGTTAGGGGATTTATTTATATTTGCCCACGATCACACAGTAGGAGGAGAGCGGGTTTCCAAATCAATGTTCTGTGACTCTTTTTTTTTTTTTTTTTTTGTGGTACGCGGGCCTCTCACTGTTGTGGCCTCTCCCGTTGCGGAGCACAGGCTCTGGACGCGCAGGCTCAGCGGCCGTGGCTCACGGGCCCAGCCGCTCTGCGGCACGTGGGATCTTCCCCGACCAGGGCACGAACCCATGTCCCCTGCATTGGCAGGCGGACTCTCAACCACTGCACCACCAGGGAAGCCGTTCTGTGACTCTTAAAGCAAATTTACAACACACCTCATAGCTTGGCATTTTGATATTTCCCCTCTGCTATCTTATTTTTATCTTAATAACTAATTTTCACTAAGATAATTAGCATTCTCTTGAGCTTGCAGCTGAAATTTATCTGTATCAGATTAAAAATCAGGCCTTCAAAAGAGAATGAGAAAGGCTGGGTTGTTGTCGATCTATAGCTTTTAATTTGTGGGTGCTTGGTTGCAATTAGTTTTCAACCAGAGAACAGCCCTTTGGAGAAGAACATTAGTCAAGGATGTTCCTCGGTGGTAATGGTCACTGTCTGGAGGAAGAGCAGAGTTCTTGCTCTGCTCACATGTTAAATATTCCGAGTGGCACTGCTCTGAACATCCAGGTTAGTTATAGTGGGTCTGCTCATGACTGCCCTGAAAGGAAGCGTTTTCCCCGAGGGTGATGGGAGACCGGCTAAAGAATGCCCGAGCTCAGGCAGGAGAGGGTGGAATCCTGCTCTGCTCCCCTAGTTGGTTAGAAGCCTTTATATTAGTCATCCTGTTCACTACGGGATACAGAGGGATATTACAGGGACCAGTGGAATTTCACCAAACAAGCCGGAATGAATTCTCTTTTGGACATGAGCATTACAATTCTTATTTCATTTTCAAATGTGAGTTTTTCAAATGTTTTAATGCAGGGAATAAGTACTTGTAGGAAAAACATTCCTTGAGATGCCCCAAAAAGCAGGAAACACATTATGTTTTTGTTAGTTGTGTCATTTCTTCAGGGCTTATAATAATTGTGGGTTACCTTTGGCTACAGGTGAGAGGGATTATGGAAAAATCTGGATGCTGATCTGGTTTCAGGATGTCAAAGTCTGTTAATTAACCTTTGGGGAATTTCTTCATGCATAAAATGGAGATGATAATAACAGTCCCCTTGTTGGGAGAGGTAAATGGGCTGTGTTAATAGAGAAACCCAGAGTTGAAGCTCCTGTTAAATATTGACCCCGGACTTCCCTGACGGTCCAGTGGTCAAGCTCCACGCTTGCAATGCAGGGGACACAGGTTCGATCCTTGGTTGGGGAACTAAGATCCCACACGCCGTGCGGGGCATACAAAAAAAAAAAAAAATTGACCCTTATTATCATCCATTTGAAAGTAAACTACTTTAAAATTTGTGCTGCCTAGTTTTACAACTTAAACATTGTTATTACAATAAGTTAGGCAATGATAGAAAGCTAATAATTTAGGCAGTCCTTTCATCTTTACTGAAATCATAAAGTGATTTGGTAGAACTTGTATTCAGGTCTTCTAACGCTTCCCACTTGGTGATTCGATTTATTTTGAAGATTTGCCTGCAGATTTGGGGCCAAACGCTAAGAACCAAATCGCTTTTTTGTCTTCAGTGTGTTTGCGTGAGTGTGCAATTTTTTTCACGCCACTGCCCAGCCACAGGCTGCATTGTTCCCTTTCTGCTCTAACCCCCTCAGTAAGTCTTCTTTTTAAATCTGGCCGCTCCTCCCACTTAAAGTTCAGGCTTCTCTGATCTCTGGCCGAGAAGCCTGTGTAAAAAGAAACCAAGAATTTTTTTTAACCGTTTCCCACATTCCTCTCTTTTTAGGTTTGATGAGGTCAGATTTCAGAATTGCCAACCTGTCAGTTTTCTCCTTCTTCCATTGATAAGTTTGGATAAAGGCAGGCTGTTTAAAGAACACTCTCCCATCTGAGAGGTGTCCTTTCTCTGCATTGTGAAGGGCGAGGCCCCAAAGCTGGGCCACCGACAGTCTGGCGCCAGGATTCGTGGAGTTCTAACTGGTGAATATTCAGGGAAGAAATGAATTTGTTCCCTGTGATCCAGAGCTGGCTGCCAGGGGGGCCAGTTGGAAAGGGGAAGAAGATGTAGAGACTGACTACTCGGGTATTAAGAACGTTAGAAATAATGATTTTTCTCTTGGGGAGTTGAACTTTCTTGCTGCAAACTTGTGGTTTGATTATAAATCAAGTGAGAATTTGGCACAAACGAAGTATTCTTGGTTAAATACACACCACACACACACACAACTTGAAAACCCAAAAAAGATGTCCAAGTGCTGGATGCTTCCTGAGCCATGTAATTAAACTGTGCTTTTCAGAAATACCTGGAGCAAGTCCATCGTCCAATAACAGATATCTCTTCATGCACATGGTTATGTCTGAACTCCCAGAGAAGACTGTAGGGCTGCCTGTTATCAGAAAGCAGCCTTTTTGCTGTTTCTTTCAGAACACCAGTGTGAAAAGCGAGTGCAGTTTCTTACTCAGAGGCAGCGATGTTTTAAAATCCGTTGCTTACCACAAACAGATACTGTCTATAAAATAACGAGATTTTATTTATCAGAGACAATGTTTGCTAAGGTACAGTTTGCCTGGTCTTGTATTTTACCGAGAAGTGGTTCAAAATAGTTGTGGTTTCTATGTACATCTGATAAGGACGCTGAAATAATTGCACTTTCAGCAGAAAGGATAATCTTGAGAATTTCCTTGGTTAATTTTTCTCTCTAAAATTCAAAGCTTGAGCAACTTGCCTGAAAACATGGATTTGGTCTTCGAATGATACATGAAATGTGTTTTACCTAAACAATTGCAATTTCAAGTCCAATGGCAATCTGTGGTTTCACAATCTGCTTTCTCTCTGGGAATGGTGGCTTTAAAAGTTTTTTTATTTTATTTTACTCTCTGACAATTAATAGCTGTTTTGTGGTTTGACAAATGAAGATGCATTTTAAGTGTATATTCCTGTGCTTAGAATTTCACGAAGCTTCTTTATACCTGCAACTCCCTGGTTGCTCCCAAGGTTAACAGCCCTGAGCTTCTTTCCTCTTACAGAACCATATGCCGTCAGGACATCCACTGCTGAATTCAAATCGAAGGGCAGACCTCTCACATTGGTGTTGTTAGATAGTATCCGCTCCAGTACTCGCTATGGGGGATGCTGACCCCAAAGGGCTTTTTGTTAGTTTCCCAAAATGGAAGCTGGGAAGCAAAGTTGCTTGTCTAAGAGCAAAATGAACTGGGAAGGCAGAGCTGAGTAGAAATAGATTTTTTTTTTCAGTAACAGAGAGCAATTTGAATTTAACAAAGTGGCAGAGGGATGCAGGGGAGCCATTTGAAACTTTAACAGTTGAAAGCTATGCATTCATTCAAAAGAAAGAGTTAGGGCTATGCATATGGAAGTGGAAAGGTGCTTTTGATTTGTTTCCAAGTGGAAAAATAAAGGAGAAAGTTATGAAACGTAATGCTTGGTGTGAGCCTCTCTATTAAAAAAATAGAAATGTTTATATATAGATAGAAAGGTAGACTGATATCACTTTTTGAGTTGGGTTTGTCTGCCTATACTTGAAAACTCAGAATCATGGTGCTTACTAAGTAGAAGGTTAGTTTTCTGTCATAGAAAAGAAGTCAAAGTTTGTATGGTATTGCAGTCCCATGGTCATCAGGAAACCAGGTTTCATCTATGTGTCTGCTCCACCATTCTGCTATGTGGCTTCTCACCTATAGGTTACCTCATGGCCCAAGATGGCCACTAGAGCTGCATGCATCTAGTGCATGCTTTTGTCTGGCTCTTATAAGCCAGACAAAAGAGGAGAGGCGAGAAGTGCAAAATAATTTTGACCCTTCACATTTTAAGAAGCCTTCTTGGAAAACCAACACAAAACTGCTTCTTCTATCTCCTTGGTCAGTATTTAGTCACCTGGCTTCACCTAGAAGCCTAGAAAATACAGTCCCTCAGGTGGCACATTGCCCAGGATTTTGTTACTATTGAATAAGAAGAGAAAGGTGATTGGGTGGCAACTTGCTAGAATGGCCAAGTGGCAACCTCCTACACTTCCATATCATCGATTGTCTTAAATGAGCATTTTTACGTAAACAGTAAAAAAAAAAAAGATTAAGAAATGCATATTTTAAAGAAGAGGAAATAAAAATGTAAGGAGATACACGGTGACCCAGGAGTCCACCATTAGCAGCGTGATAGAAATGATAGTTCTCTGGCTTGTTTGAACCTCTCTTTTCAAAGAGCATGTCAGAGCATCTTGGCATGTTTGAACGGATCCTCTTGTCATGACCCAGTGCTGGGCCCCAAAAAGTGTCAGGTGAAAGGGTGTTTAGATTTCATCATTTTCTTATCTGTATTAAACCTGTTTGCAGAGGTAGAATTCTAAGACAAGTACTCATCCTTAGCTGCCACTCATCCTCCTAATAGCTGCTCCAGCCTTTGGATGTTCAAGGCTGGAGACATAATTACACAGTTGACCTTTGAACAACACAGGTTTGAACTGCACTGGTCCACTTATACATTAGGATGTTTTTTTCAATAAATACATACTACAGTACTACACGATCCACAGCTGCTTGAATCCACAGTTGCAGAACCGAGGGTATGGAGGGATGATTGTAAAGTTATACTCAGATTTTTGACTGGGAGGAGAATCTGTGCCCCCAACCCCAGAGTTGTTCGAGGTCCAACTGTAGGAGTAAGACCAACAGAGATTGAATGCTTTAGTGAGGTAGTTTCGTCTGATGGAGAAGAATGTGAGCTCTTGAATCAGAATGGCTCTTTATTTGTACTTTAAATATCCTAAACCTCAATTTCTCACCTCTAAAATGGTAATAATAAGAGTTCCTCCCTATAGCACTGAACCCTCATAAGAATTTAAGAAGATGTAGCCATCAGGTGACTGGCCATTAATAAATGCTCAAGGTCAAGATGATGATGATGTTTTTGTTGCTAGCACACTATGTGTCAGGAGTTCTATAGTTATTTTGAATTTTACCCCCAAGACCCACAAGTCTATAAGGGTAATACTTAGGTTTTTTTTTTATAACAGCTTTATTGAGATACAGTTCACGTAGCATAAAATTCAGTCTTGTGAAAGTGTGCAATTCAGTGATTTTTAGCACATTACCACAATCCAAGTTTAGAAGATTTTCATCACTCCATAAATAAATCTCCTACCCATTAGCAGTCACTCCCAATCTTCTCCTCCCCTCAATCCCTGGCAACCACGAATCTACTTTCTACTTCTATGGAGTTGCCTCTTTTGGACATTTCATATAAGTGGAATTATACAATATGTGATCCTTTGTGTCTGGCTTCTTTCACTTAGTGTGTTTTCAAGGTTCCCCCACATTGTAGCAGGTATCAGAAGTTCATTCCTTTTCCTGGCCGAGTAATATTCCTTAGTATAGATACACCACAGTTTGTTTATCTGTTCTTCAGTTGATGGACATTCAGGTTGTTTCTACCTTTGGACTATCGTGAATAATATTACTTTGAACATTTGTGTGCAAGGTTTTGTGTAGACATATGTTTTAATTTCTTCTGCGTATTCACTTTGCATTTTCACTTAGCAGTCATTCTTGGAGGAGACCAGTTCATTTTGGTGGATGCAGGGTGGCCTCAGTCTTATTAACAACTTCATAGCCTTCCATGACATTCTTGTTTTACTCTGCCAGTACCCTAATAGTGGATACTCTAGTTGTTTTCAATCTTTTGCTTGCTTTTACATATAGTGCTACAGTGAATACTCTTAGCCGTTATTTCACACATGTAAGCATATAAGGGTAAGCGAAATCGTTGCAAGTGGAATTGCTGGGTCAAAGAGTGTGTACATTTTTGGGAAAGATCTTGCCAAATTGCCCTCCATGGAGATTGTCCAAACTGCACTCCCATCTGTTATAAAGATCCTGAGGAAATATTTCTGTCTGGACCTAGTATAAAGAATTATTGTGACTTTCCTCAGCGATTGGTTTGTTTTTATCTTATGGAGAATGTGACTCATAATTCATCAGGTTTGTATTATATTACTTGCTTAGAGCCAACTTTGTGGTCCAGCATTAATAAGCACATGAAAGTACCTTATGGATTTTTATGTTAATGTCTTCATTTTTGCCCATCTTGTGGGACTGGAAAAGCATTACATTGGATCTTAAAATTCTCATTTGGATGAGTCTTGAACCAACTTAGATTCTAGTTGTAGGACCTCAGAGCTCCAAAAGACTGAAACTACAACAGAACCTGGTTTATAAGACAGGGAAGCTATTAAATTTTGGGTGAGTCTGAGTAGAATCTACTGTAGTTAGGACACCTAAGGAAAAATTGATATTATAAGGGAGAGAAAGCACCAGCTTTGCTTCATTTCATAATGAATCGGAATGAGAACGCCATTCCAGGGTCTTGTAATATTCAACAGCTTCCTATGTAGCTTCCTGCTGGCCTGGGGCCCAAGGAGGATGAAAGTTGAGCCTCTTACCTCCACATATTACTATTGGAGGTGAAGTCTTAGGGGAGTTGGTTTCCAATTAGTTTCTAGTGGAAAAACTCCCCCTTTCTTCGTATCCTTTGTAAAAGCAAAGGCATTTCCAGTAAAACTTAGTAGAGACAAGTTTATAAGAAAACAAAATATGAATTCTGTTGGCCCTACTGACGGTCTTATTTATTCTTTATTTTATTTTTATTTTATTGAAGTATAGTTGATTTACAGTTTTGTGTTAGTTTCAGGTGTACAGCATAATGATTCTTTTTTTAAAATTTATTTATTTGATTTATTTTATTTTTGGCTGCGTTGGGTCTTCGTTGCTGCACGCAGGCTTTCTCTAGTTGTGGTGAGTGGGAGCTACTCTTGGTTGCGGTACGTGAGCTTCTCATTGCGGTGACTTCTCTTGTTGCAGAGCACGGGCTCTAGGCGCCCCGGCTTCAGTAGTTGTGGCATGTGGGCTCAGCAGTTGTGGCTTGCGGGCTCTAGAGCGCAGGCTCAGTAGTTGTGGCGCACGGGCTTAGTTGCTCCACGGCATGTGGGATCTTCCTAGACCAGGGATCTAACCTGTGTCCCCTGCGTTGGCAGGTGGATTCTTAACCTCTGCGCCACCAGGGAAGCCCTGATTTCTTTTTTTTTTTTTTTTCTGCAGGTTATATTCCATTCCAGGTTATTAAAAGATATTGGGTATAATTCAATTGTATTTATTCTTTAAGTGTGACATTCACTCACTTCTTAATTCCATTTGGGAACTATTTTGTGTGTGCTCACCATGATTCAATAATTAGAGTGGAGCATAAAGCAGACAGTGCCCCTCACAGAACTTACAGTTACTATAGAGAGAGAAAAAAATGACACGATTGCCATGAAGTATAGTTTGTTTATGATGTGGAAGGTCAAGGTGCTCTGGGTGTGCATAAGAGGGGCCTCTGGCAGTTCATTTATTTAGCAGTTGTTTATTGAGTTCCTGCAATATGGCAAGCGCTGTGCTAGAGCTGAGGATAAAGCAATGAAGAATATAGACAAATATCCTTTAGTCATGGTGGTTGCGTTCTCCTAAGAGGGTCTGTCATTTATTAAAGGTTTATTATGTGTCAAGCATTGTTCCAAGGTGCTTTAAATATAGTAACTCATTGGATCCTCTTGAAGGCCCAGTGGGGTGGGTCCTATGACACTTAGTTATCCCACGAAGAACTTGCCCAAGGCCACACAGCGTGTACATTTTGCAATCCACATTTGAGCCTAGGCAGGTTGACTCTTGAGGCTGTGCTCCTGACTTCTGCTGTATATGCTTCTTTGTATGGTCTGTATGTATATTGGCTTGGGGGGGGGTGACAGGAAGTGATGGCTTTCTAGAGGAAGTAACACGACCCATGGAAGATAAGGATCCAGGTTGAAGGGTGTGAATGGGAGGGTTGACCCATGTAGAGGCATTCCACCCAGGTGCAGGAAAGCAGGTGTGGATAGTTTGGGCAAAGAAAGGAGCGTGGTGGTGTGGAAGGTTGCAGGGTATGTGCCCAGCTTGGCAGCCAACTTCTAAGTCTCGTGCAGACTTGAGTCTTCATGTACGAGGACTGCTGCTGTTCACGGTCTTTGCTGTGCTTCTTTTCCTCCTGATTACTCTTCACCATGCCACTTTTTCTCATGTTTTCCCTATCTTGATTGGCAGTGACTTTTCTAGGCAGGCTCAAGTTTGAGCAGGGTGCCAGGAGGTTTGGAGACCTGCGGTCTGAGTGGCAGTTCCTCAGGCTTTATCCACACCTCCTGGCCCAGAACTAATTACTGCCACCTGACTTCAGAAATTCTTTGAAGTTTGAAATACCTCGTGCTGGGACTGTGGGCATGTCTCAGCTTGTTAGGATCGGTGTCTACCTGACCCTAAAGTATCCCATTAACAGAAGTGTTCGGGCATCCTGATGTTTGGTTTCCAACATGTCAGATACTTGGTTTCACTGTATTTTATAACTCATCAAATAGACTTAACTTTGATCAATGAGTCCCTTTAAATCTGGGATAAAACCTTTAATTTTGAGAAGACTGTTTACCTGATGTCTTCTTTTTCTCGCCTTCAATGGTGTTGACATTTTAAGGAAGAGAATTCCTTGTATTGCGGGCCTGTCCTGTGCATCGTAGGATGTTGGCCGCATCCTTGGCCTCTACCCCCTAGACACTGGTCGGCATCTCCCCAGCTGTGCCAAGTAAATATGTTTCCAGACATTGTCAAATGTCCCCTGGGGACACACTTGTCCTAGTTGAGGACCACTGATCTAATCACACGGGAGGATTCTTCATCACTTACAGGCTTCTGTCATTCAGATTGTTTTTTTTTTCACCTGGATAATATATAGCAAAAGGCTATTTCACAGCTTTTTTTTTTAAATAAATTTATTTATTTATTTAATTTTTGACTGCGTTGGATCTTGCTGCTGCATGCAGGCTTTCTCCAGCTGTGGCGAGCGGGGGCCACTCTTCGTTGCGGTGTGCGGGCCCCTCACTGTGGTGGCTTCTCTTGTTGCAGAGCACGGGCTCCAGGCTCGCGGAGTTCAGTAATTGCGGCACTTGGGCTCAGTAGTTGTGGCTTGCGGGCTCCAGAGCGCAGGCTCAGCAGTCGTGGCACACAGGCCTAGTTGCTCCGCAGCACGTGGGATCCTCCCAGACCAGAGCTCGAACCTGTGTCCCCTGCACCGGCAGGTGGGCTCCCAACAACTGTGTCACCAGGGAAATCCCACAGCTTTTTAATAATCTGAGATTTAGACAGTTTTTCCTAACCTGTTGTAATTAAATTAATATGAATAGTAATAAAATAACAAGATCAGGAAGACAATGTGTAAATAATAAAATAATCAGTAACCTTTATTGAACATTAACAATGCACTAGGTACCTGATACACAATATGTACTATTATCACCCTTTAACAGATGAAGACACTGAATGTCAAAGAGGGTAAGTTATTTGCTCGAAGTCTGATAAAAATACTGATCATATTTTTATTAACTTTGATTTTACCAAGACTTCCCGTTTTTAGAGCTTGGGGTGCACCTCTCTTAATATTAAATTTGTGATATAACAAACAGTACTTTTATTTTTTGACCATTGTTTATTATTTGATTTTTTCCACAAGATAAATTATTACCTTTTTCTAAAGAAATGTCAAAAATTAAAGGATGAGAATCATATTTTTGGATTGCTTTTGTCATTTTAGAAAACAATATGTCCCCCAAACCCTGTTTCCAAGCAGCAGTGTCTGTGGACAGCAACTGGATTAGAGTTCTTCATTGATAATCATCTCATTTTTGACTGTTCCGCTAATGACCTAGTTTAAGTATCACTTGACCGTCAGGAGTAAATTCAATCACTGAAGAATGAATTCGAAAAGAAAATAGCTAGTGTGGCTGCACCACCAATGATTATAAAATGGTTGGTCCTGAAGATTTGCTTCTGTTCAGACATGGGGGATTTGAGCTCAAAATGTAGGTCATGTAGATCATACAGACCTGATGAAGTGTTCAGGTGCTGTTCAAGTGTTGACTCAGTAATATATTAGCTAATATATCAGTGTGACATGTAATATATTAGTGTGACCGCAGTCACATTGCTGAAGTCTCTGGGCCTTAGTTTTTTCATCTGTGTAAAGGGGACGTTAATAGGTCCTAGCTCACCCCGGCATGGGTGGCTCTCAAATGAGAAAAAGCTTGTGGAATACTAACTCAGGTCCCTGTGGTGAAGTCAGCACTTAGTGAAGGGTGGTGATGGTGATGATATGTTATAAATAGTTAATGTGTTGATGATGTTTAATACCACTCATCCTTAAACCAAACTGAGCCAAAAAAAAAAAAAAAAAAACAAAACAACCAACCAACAATCTTCCAGGTCCTGTCAATCTCTTCACAACAAGAATAATTTCTGAAAACATGCTTCTTTGTTGTAAATTACCCATGAAAATCTGAAACTGTTTCTTCCGTGGCCACCCAGGTTTCCTTCTCTTGAATTTCCCGGCTTAGAATTTTTTACAGGGCTATTATTTTTCATCCTTCTGCCCCTTTCTGGCGACATCTGTTCCTTATGTGTGTGTATTTTTTTTAAGAGTGCTTTCTCAACCATGGAATTCATTTCTCTTCCTTTCTTTGAGAGTGACATTCTCATTTTCTGTACTGAGCCCTCTCACGGAATGACTTTTACTCAGTGTTGTGCCCCAATAATGTGGACATGTGGAAGGGCGAGCTTTGCTGAAATGTTTCCTTCTGAAATCATTACAGTGGCTCAACTTCAGAAGTAGCATTTCTAATGAAATCTCCCTAATTTGGAATTTTTAATTTTTATTTTTTCTGGGGGGGGGGGTCATGGCAAATAGATCTCTCTCCAGTTTGGTTAGAGCCTGCTTCTAATTATAGGAAAATATTTGCTTTGGTCTCTGGGAATTATAGTCATCTTGAGGTTCTATGGTTTTAGAACAAAATCCATTGATGTTGGAAAACACTGATGTAACAAATGGCCCCTGGAGACTTTCTTCATGGTATAGAAAATAGCATTTTGTGGAATGCACTTTTTAAGGAAAAATGTGGTTTTATAATTGTTTCTTTTAAAAGAATGTCTGTCAATATAATGTGAATGTGTGTGCTCTACATATCTTGAGTTGTTTTTTTTTTTAAAAATACTCTCTTGTATAAAGATGTTAAGGCTTTTTTGAAAATGTCAGGTCCATTCTGAGGTACTTTGATATCCAAGGGCATCACTTATGAAACAGTGGAAGCTCATGAGCCCTGAGTATGGCTTTTCCCATGCTTTTGTTTGCTCATTAGTGTATTCACTCAGCCATTAAAAACAAATGAGAACCTATGCTCTCCTAGGTCCTGAGAATTCAGGATGATCAAGATAAAATAGGATGCTTTTTTGCTTTCTAGGGAGGAAGATAAAACATAAATATGCAGACAAATCAATGAGCAAGATGATTTCAGAGATTGATTTGAAGTTGCAAGGGGGATGGGTGGGGGAGTACTTTAGATTTCGTGGGAAGGAAGATGTTTCTGAGGAGGTGAGATCGTGATAGCGTGTGAGTACATTGATGGCCTCAGTTAATTCCATGACCTTTATTCTGATTGTCTCTATTTGCCCTGACTCTGGGCTTGTGAGATGAAACACATGTGAGATGAGCTGTTAGCAAACTTGCCACAAGCAGAGGCTTATAAAAGCATTTTACACAAAGCCTATAAAAACCTTTTACCTGCTGCTTCTGGGATGAGTGAATAGACATACCTTTCCCTATTGTTCTTGCTAAGTGCAACTACAAACTCTGGGCTTTATATATAAATCAAACTAAGAAGACTCTGAAAGGTGGAGAGACCCAGACTGGCTAGAGACCTCAGCTTTTGAGGAGCAACATAGTGGTGATTTCCCTGGGTTTTCATTTTGTCTCGTATATCCCAAAGTTGGAGCTAAAAGCCAGCAAACGAGAAATGCTAGCAGGTACAGAGAGAAAAAGCCCCAACAAAAACCCATTTTCTGGTCAAAGAACCAGGAAATGAGGCAGCCGAGCAACACAGAAAACTTTTAGAAAACATCTGTTCTAATATCAGCCAAACATCACAGAATAGACTGTGCTCCCGCCCCTCTTCATGCCAGCAGAAGCTGAGTAAGGAGTTTAGACTTCCATCCTTGTGAGCCTCTGTGAGTCAAATATTCTCCTCTACCCTCTTAGGTGCGGTACCTTGCCATTGTGAATTAAACTGACAAAAGGCATACAAATGTCATTGATAGCTTCATATCTATGGGGACTAACAGAAAAAAGGTGAAAATCTAAAGAAATGGTTAGGCTTAGAATCTTTTTTTTTTCTTAAATAGATCTTTATTGGAGTATAATTGCTTCACAATAATGTGTTAGTTTCTCTTGTACAACAAAGCGAAACAGCCATATGCATACACATGTCCCCATATCCCCTCCCTCTTGAGCCTGTCTCCCATCTTCCCTATCCCAACCCCTCTAGGTCATCACAAAGCACCGAGCCAATCTCCCTGTGCTATGCTGCTGCTTCCCACCAGCCAACTATTTTATATTTGGTAGTGTCTATATGTCGATGCTACTCTCACTTTGCCCCAGCTCACCCTCCCACCCCTTGTCCTTAAAGTCCCTTTTCTATGTCTACCTCTTTATTCGTGCCCTGAAACTAGGTTCATCAGTACCATTTTTTTTTTAGATTCCATATATATATGCATTAGCATACGGTATTTTTCTCTTCCTGACTTATTTCACTCTGTATGACAGACTCTAGGTCCACCACCTCACTACAAGTAACTCAATTTTGTTTCTTTTCATGGCTGAGTAATATTCTGTTGTATATATGTGCCACCTCTTCTTTATCCATTCATCTGTCGATGGACATTTAGGTTGGTTCTATGTCCTACCTATTGTAAATAGTGCTACAGTGAACATTGTGGTACATGTCTCTTTTTGAATTATGGTTTTCTCAGGGTATATGCCCAGTAGTGGGATTGCTGGGTCATGTGGTAGTTCTATTTTTAGTTTTTTAAGGGACTTCCATACTGTGCAGGAGGGTTCCCTTTTCACCACACCCTCTCCAGCATTTATTGTTTCTAGGTTTTTGATAATGGCCATTCTGACCTGTGTGAGGTGATATCTCATTGTAGTTTTGCTCTCTCTAATAATTAGTAATATTGAGCATCTTTTCATGTGCCTCTTGGCCATCTGTATGTCTTCCTTGGTGAAATGTCTATTTAGGTCTTCTGCCCATTTTTTAACTGGATTGTATGTTTTTTTGATATTGAGCTCCATGAGCTGTTTGTGTATTTTGGAGATTAATCCATTGTCTGTTGTTTCATTTGCAAATATTTTCTCCCATTCTGAGGGTTGTCTTTTTGTCTTTTTTATGGTTTCCTTTGCTGTGCAAAAGCTTTTAAGTTTAATTAAGTCCCATTTGTTTACTTTTGTTTTTATTTCCATTACTCTAGGAGGTGAGTCAAAAAAGATCTTGCTGTGGTTTATGTCAGAGTGTTTTTCCTATGTTTTCCTCTAAGAGTTTAAAGTGTCTGGTCTTACATTTAAGTCTTTAATCCATTTGGAGTTTATTTTTGTGTACAGTGTTAAGTGGTGTTCTAATTTCATTCTTTTACATGTAGCTGTCCAGTTTTCCCAGCACCACTTATTGAAGAGACTGTCTTTTCTCCATTGTATATCCTTGCCTCCTTTGTCATAGATTAGCTGACCATAGGTGCATGGGTTTATCTCTGGGCATTCTATCCAGTACCATTGATCTATATTTCTGTTTTTGTGCCAGTACCATACTGACTTGATTACTGTAGCTTTGTGGTATAGTTTGAAGTCAGGAAGCCTGATTCCTCCAGTTCCGTTTTTCTTTCTCAATATTGCTTTGGCTGTTTGGGGTCTTTTGTGTTTCCATACGAATTGTAAAATTTTTTGTTCTAATTCTGTGAAGAATGCCATTGGTAGTTGGATAGGGTTACATTGAATCTGTAAATTGCTTTGGGTACTATAGTCATTTTCACAATATTGATTCTTGCAATCCAAGAACATGGTATATTTCTCCATCTGTTTATGTCATCTTTGATTTCTTTCATCAGTGTTTTCTGAGTACAAGTCTTTCTCCTCCTTAGGCAGGTTTATTCCTCGGTATTTTATTCTTTTTGTTACAGTGGTAAATGGGAGTGTTTCCTTAATTTCTCTTTCTGATTTTTCACTGTTGGTGTATAGGAATGCCAGAGATTTCTGTGCATTAATTTTGTATCCTGCTACTTTACCAAATTCATTGATTAGCTTTAGTAGTTTTCTGGTGGCATCGTTAGGATTTCCTATGTATAGTATCATGTTACCGGCAAACAGTGACAGTTTTATTCCTTCTTTTCCAATTTGTATTCCTTTTTCTTCTCTAATTGCTGTGGCTAGGACTTCCAAAACTATGTTGAATAAGAGTGGCAAGAGTGGACATCCATGTCTTGTTCCTGATCTTAGTGGAAATGCTTTCAGTTTTTCACCATTGAGTGTGATGCTTGCTATTGGTTTGTCATATATGGTCTTTATTATGTTGAGGTAGGGTCCCTTTATGCCCATTTTCTGGAGAGTTTTTATCATAAATGGGTGTTGAATTTTGTCGAAAGCTTTTTCTTCATCTATTGATATGATCATATGGTTTTTATTCCTTAATTTGTTAATGTGGTGTATCACATTGATTGATTTGCATATATTGAAGAATCCTTGCATCCCTGGGATAAATCCCACTTGATCATGTTGTATGATCCTTTTAATGTGCTTTTGGATTCTGTTTGCTAGTATTTTGTTCAGGATTTTTGAATCTATGTTCATCAGTGATATTGGTCTATAATTTTCTTTTTTAGTGATATCTGTTTCTGGTTTTGGTATCAGGGTGATGGTGGCTTTGTAGAATGAATTTGGGAGTGTTTCTCCCTCTGCAGTTTTTTGGAAGAGTTTGAGAAGGATTGGCATTAGCTCTTCTCTAAATGTTTGATAGAATTCGCCTGTGAAGCCATCTGGTCCTGGACTTTTGTTTGTTGGAAGATTTTTAATTACAGTTTCAGTTTCATTACTTGTGATAGGTCTGTTTATATTTTCTAATTCTTCCTGGTTCAGTCTTGGAAAATTTTACCTTTCCAAGAATTTGTCCATTTCTTTGTGGATGTCCATTTTATTGGCATATAGTTCTTTGTAGTTTTCTCATATAATCCTTTGTATTTCTGCAATGTCAGTTGTGATTTCTCCTTTTTCATTTCTAATTTTATTGATTTGCGTCCTCTCCCTTTTTTTCTTGATGAGTCTGGCTAAGGGTTTATCAATTTTGTTTATCTTCTCAAAGAACCAGCTTTTAGTTTTGTTGATCTTTGTTGTTGTTTTCTTTGTTTCTATTTCATTTATTTCTGCTCTGATCTTTATGATTTCTTTCCTTCTACTGTCTTTGGGTTTTCTTTGCTCTTGTTTCTCTAATTGTTTTAAGTGTAGGGTTAGATTGTTTATTTGAGATTTTTCTTGTTTCTTGAGGTGAGATTGTATTGCTATAAACTTCCCTCTTAGAACTGCTTTTGCTGTGTCCCATAGGTTTTGGATCATCGTGTTTTCATTGTCATTTGTTTCTATGTATTTTTTTACTTCTTCTTTGATTTCTTCAGTAATCTCTTGGTTATTTAGTAGTGCACTGTTTAGCCTCCATGTATTTGTGTTTTTTACAGTTTTTTTCCTGTAATTGATTTCCAGTCTCATAGCGTTGTGGTCAGAAAAGATGCTTGATACAATTTCAATTTTCTTAAATTTTCTGAGGCTTGATTTGTGACCCAAGATGTGATCTATCCTGGAGAATGTTCCATGTGCATTTGAGAAGAAAGGGTATTCTGCCACTTTTGGGTGGAACATTCTGTAAATATCAATGAGAGCTATCTGGTCTATTGTGTCATTTAAAGCTTGTGTTTCCTTATTTATTTTCTGTTTGGATGATCTGTCCATTGGTGTAAGTGAGGTGTTAAAGTCTCCTACTATTATTGTCTTACTGTCGACTTCTCCTTTCATGGTTGTTAGCATTTGCCTTAGGTATTGAGGTGCTCCTATGTTGGGTGCATAAATATTTACAATTGTTATATCTTGTTCTTGGATTGATCCCTTGATCATTATGTAGTGTTCCTCCTTATCTCTTGTAACAGTCTTTATTTTAAAGTCTATTTTATCTGATATGAGAATTGCTACTCCAGTTTTCTTTTGATTTCCATTTGCATGGAATATCTTTTTCCATCCCTTCACTTTCAGTCTGTCTGAGTCCCTAGGTCTGAAGTGGGTCTCTTGTAGACAGCATATATATGGGTCCTGTTTTGGTATCCATTCAGCCACTCTGTGTCTTTTGGTTGGGGCATTTAATGCATTTACATTCCAGGTTATTATGGATATGTATGTTCCTATTACCATTTTCTTAATTGTTTTGGGTTTGTTTTTGTGGGTGTTTTTCTCCTCTTGTGTTTCCCACCTAGAGAAGTTTCTTAAGCATTTGTTGTAGAGCTGGTTTGGTGGTGCTTAATTCTCTTAGTTTTTGCTTGTCTGAAAATCTTTTGATTGCTCCTTTGAATCTGAATGAGACCCTAGCTGGGTAGAGTGATCTTGGCTGTAGGTTTTTCTCTTTCATCACTTTAAGTATATCCTGCCACTCCCTTATTGCCTGCAGAGTTTACACTGAAAAATCAGCTGATAACCTTATGGGGATTCTTTTGTATGTTATTTTTTGTTTTTCCCTTGCTGCTTTTAATATATTTTCTTTGAATTTAATTTTTGTTAGTTTGATTAATATGTGTCTTGGGGGCTTCCCTGGTGGTGCAGTGGTTGAGAATCTGCCTGCCAATGCAGGGGACATGGGTTCAAGCCCTGGTCTGGGAGGATCCCACATGGTGCGGAGCAACTAGGCCCGTGAGCCGTAACTACTGAGCCTGCGCGTCTGGAGCCTGTGCTCCGCAACAAGAGAGGCTGCGATAGTGAGAGGCCCGCGCACCACAGTGAAGAGTGGCCCCCGCTTGCCACAACTAGAGAAAGCCCTCGCACAGAAACGAAGATGCAACACAGCAAAAATAAATTAATTAATTAATAAACTCCTACCCCCAACATCTTCTTTAAAAAAAACAAAAACAAAAATATGTGTCTTGGTGTGTTTTTCCTAGCGTTTATCCTGTATGGGACTCTGTGCTTCCTGGACTTGGGTGACTGTTTCCTTTCCCATGTTAGGGAAATTTTCAACTATAATCTCTTCAAATATTTTCTCAGACCCTTTCTTTTTCTCTTCCTCTTCTGGGACCCCTATAATTTGAATGTTGGTGCATTTAGTGTTGTCCCAGAGGTCTCTGAGATTGTTCTCAATTCTTTTCATTATTTTTTCTTTATTCTGCTCCTTGGCAGTTATTTCCACCATTCCGTCTTCCAGCTCACTTATTCGTTCTTCTGCCTCCGTTATTCTGTTATTGATTCCTTCTAGTGTATTTTTCATTTCAGTTATTGTGTTGTTCATCTCTGTTTGTTCTTTAGTTCTTCTAGATCTTTGGTGAACATTTCTTGTATTTTCTCAGTCTGTGCCTCCATTCTATTTCCAGGATTCTGGATCATCTTTCCTATCATTACTCTGAATTCTTTTTCAGGTAGATTGCCTGTTTCCTCTTCATTTATTTGGTCTTGTAGGTTTTTACCTTGCTCCTTCATTGGTGACATATTTTTTTGCCGTCTCATTTTTTTTTTTTTTTTTTAATGAGTGGGATTGTGTTCCTGTCTTACTGGTTGTTTGGCCTGAGGCTTCCAACACTGGAGTTTGTAGGCTATTGGGTAGAGCTGGGTCTTGCTGCTGAGATGAGGACCTCCGTGAGACCTCACTCTGATGAATATTCCCTGGGGTCTGAGGTTCTCTGTTAGTCCAGTGGTTCAGACTCAGAGCTGCCACCACAGGAGCTTCGGCTCGACCCCGGGCTCATGCACCAAGATCCTACAAGCCTCCTGGGGTGGCAAAAAAACCCCCAAACAATAACAAAGTAAAAAATAAAATTAGACTGGGAAACTAACAGGTATGTTAGGAAGAATATAAAAATAAAAATATAGATGAATCAGCAACTGGAAGGTACATCAGGTACCACAGTAGTAATAAAGAGGAGGAGGGAAAAGAAAAAAGAAAAAACAGAGAGGGGGCCAAAAGGCCTGGGCTGTGGAGGGCGGGGCCTAAGCAAGGGCGAGGTTTGGGTGGTGGGCCAGGCTCCCTGTGCCCAAGTGGGCGGGGCTATCGCCCTCTGCTCCTCCCTCCACTCCCACCTGCCTCTCCTGATGTCTCTGGCCTCAGGGGCATGGATCCTGTCTGGCCTCCACTTCTCCTCCCCCCTCGGTCCCCCTCCTTCCTACCAGTTCACTCTGGGGTTCCTCCCATCTCCTTGGGCATCAGAGTCCCCCACCAGTGGCCGGCAGGCGCCCTAGTTGTGGGGAGATGTTAACTCTGCATCTTCCCACACTGCCATCTTGACTCTGCCTTCAGAATCTTTTTCTTTCTTTCTTTCTTTCTTTCTTTTTTTTTTTTGTCACTCCTCTTCCTAAAAGTCCTTTATTTGCCCCCACTCAGATTTGTGTTCTGCCTGTTGTTTTCCAAGTAGTGCCCAGATTCATGACTTCTTTCTCTCCTTTCTGCTGCTTTTACTTTTCTCTCTCTCATTTCGCCTTCTCTCAAAGTATCAAAAAAAAAAAAAAAAAATAAGTAAAGAATTTGAAAGAAAAAACCCAAATCACTCTTTTGCAGAACAGTTTGGCCATTTCTTATTCTGCCCGACTCCTGGTAACACCTGTGCCCTGGAGCTCTCACCTTTCACCCGAGCTGTTTAAAGCATTCCCTCTACAATGAGCGATACTTTAGGCTCAGAATCTTCTACACCATTTTGACACAGGGTTGTAAGTTGTGGAGAAGTGACTAGAGAAAGAAAAGGGAATTTGAGCATCCAAGGGTGGTAAATTGTGGGAAGGTGACTAGGAAAGTTTTGCTGTAGATTAGGGTTGTTTAGTGTGGTTTGGTATACAGACTCATCTTGGTGCTGTCTCTGGTCTTCCTGGTGTAAGAGAGGGAAACGTTTTACACGTGTAAGTCCATGTCACATAGAAAAAAAAAATGTATGCCTTGCTTTTAGGGAGAAGCGGGAAGGCAGAGAGATCCTCCTGCATCTGCTGTTTCTCAGTTGTCTTCAGCTCAAAGTAATCCTGACGTCAGAGTAGCATATTTTGGGGTGGCATCCTCTGGTCCTCTTCAGCTGTAACAAGGTCCTCCACTCCACCTAGTTGGTGTCTGTGAAGGCCAAGGAGGGAGCCAGGATTTTCATCTTGGCCCTTTGGTGGTTAGCCCTCTCCATCGTGGTGTCATGGAGACCACGCTGGGGGTCTGTACACCTCACTCAGCAGTAATGAGGCGCCTCTCCCTCTCCCCACTCGGGCGGGGTCAGAGGGGGCCTGGTGGAGGGCCAGGATTTTCACCAGTGCCCAGTGGTAATGAGACCACCCCCACTGCTGTGTCAGTGGGGATCACAGGAGAAGATAGAGCTCCCCCCTCAACCCAGCAGTAATGAAGGGACCCTCGGGAATAGAGGACTTTTCCGCTTGCTTTCTCGGACTTCTGCTTGCTCTGTGATGATAAGCCCCAGCTAACCTTCTGGAGAATCCAAGACCGTGCAGTGCAGAGCTGAGTCACCCCAGGCAAACTCCAGTCCACCTGCCTTGACTGCTCACCTGTGAATGAGCCAGGAGCCAGGTCAGATCAGTAGAGCTGCCTGATCCACCGTCCAGTTCATGAGAAGTGAAAGATGGCTGTTCTTTTAAGCTACTAAGCTTTGGGGTGATTTGTTACATAAAAATAGCTAAGTGATAGAGAAATTTCGCCCAAGATCTGAAGGATGAGAAGGAAGCAGCCCTGTGAACAGCAAGGGGAAGAGAGTTCCAGCACATTCTCTCATCCCTCATCGGAGACGAATGGAACATTTTGGAGACTGGGGTGCCACGAGTGAAGCAGGAAGTGGTGGGTGACGAGGTCTGACAAATAGGCACGGGTCAGCTTGTATAGAGCCAGGCTGCGAAATTGGAACTCAGGGTTGGTGATTTTGGTTTGGTGATCACTTAAAGACTGCTTTGGAAGCCACGATGACATCATTTCTTGTTTAACTTCACGAAATATTTATTGGGTGCATACTACCAAATGACGGTATTCTGCAAATGTAGTCTGTAATTATTATGACCCCATGCTAGGCATTGTGTTTGGGGCTGGGAGACAGATAATTATCTGTCTCTGCACATGAGAAAGTGAACTCTGTGGACTCTGCTTTATACCGTGCCATTTCTTCGGTGCTTGGAACAGGGCCTAGCACATAGTAGATGCTCAGTAAATATTCGCAAAATTAATGAGTAACTGAAGGAACCAATATGGGTGTTGTCCTTGTTTGCAGGCAAAGCACTGCCTGATTGGATGGTATGAGCTGCTGACCTCTATGAAGTGCTTCACCAGCAATATAAACCCTTTAAATGCACTAACTTATTCCATTCTCCCAACAGGCCTATAGAAAGAAAGTGTTATTAATTTATTTTAAAAGTACAATAAAACCTTCTATAAAAGATATATGTATATATAACACACACAAATAACTGACTATTCATCATGTTTGATAATGTTTATATAAACTTAGGTGTTTAACAGGCACGACAGACTCCTTACATCCATCATCACGTTCCATATCCTCCCTCAGATCCTGGTCTTCTTCCAGGCTTGCTCAGCTAATGGAAACCCCATTCTTCTATCAATACTTGCTTGAGCTAAAAATCTTGCAATTATCCCTGACTCTCCTTACTCTCATCCTTATATCCAGTCTCATCAGTGAGTCTTGTTGGTTCTGCTTTCAAAATATAACCGGGGCTTCCCTGGTGGCGCAGTGGTTGAGAGTCCGCCTGCCGATGCAGGGGACACGGGTTCGTGCCCCGGTCCGGGAAGATTCCACATGCTGCGGAGCGGCTGGGCCCGTGAGCCATGGCCGCTGAGCCTGCGCGTCCGGAGCCTGTGCTCCGCAACGGGAGAGGCCACAACAGTGAGAGGCCCGCGTACCGCAAAAAAAATCAAAAAACAAAAAATATAACCGGATTCAGACCACTTCTCGTTCCCTTCCCCACCTCCATCCTGACCCAAGGCACCCTCACCTCCCATGTGATTTATAGCAGCAGCAGCCTCCTGACTAGTTTCCCTGATTCTGCCTTTAGTTCCCTGCAGTGTTCTTAAAAGTGAATTGGATCATATTACTTCCATTCAAAACCCTCCATCTCACTTCCCATCTCATGCAGAGAAAAATTCAGAGTCTTTACAATAAGACCCATAAGGCCTACCCACCACCACCATCTCTGAATTCTCTGGACTTCTGATGGCTTCATCACGCCAGGCATGTTTCTGTGTCAAGGCCCGTTTGCTGCTGCTTCTGCTTAGCACCCCCTTCCCCCAAACCTCCTGTCTCATTCAGGTCTTTGCTCAGACGTCACTTTCTCTTTGAGAACTTCCCTGATTGCCCTATTTAAAATTGAAATACCACTAGCAATTCTCATCTACTCTCTTGGCTTACTTTCCTTCATGGTACTTAACACCATATGACATATTGTGACATATTACCTGTGTACTGTAAGACACATGAACATGTATGTATGCATATATATCATGTCATCTTATTGGTTGTCTGTAAGCGTAAGGAAGGCAGCAGATTCCTCCACTTCGTTGATAGCCGTGTCCTTAGTACCTAAACAGTGCTTGGCACATGGTAGGCACCCAGTAAATATTTGTTGAATGAATTAATGAGTGATATCAGCTCCCCAGTTTTTTGTTTGAATAGAATGCTCACCCAGTAGTCAAGATTCTCTAGCATTTCTTAGAGTAGTTTGGTTTTTTTCTCTAAGGCTGCTTAAAAGTAGAAGCTAAATAAGGACATTTAACTGTGTATGGCTTCTTCAGGCAGCTCTCCTGTTTCTTACTTCTCTTCCTCCTGTGTGGATCCGGGGGACAGAAAGGCATTGGGGAGAGAAGGAAAGGAGCCGTCACGTTTCCCTCTCTACAGTGTCCACTCTCTACAGTGGTCAGCTTTGTCTGACAAGGGAAGGGTTTCCTATGTGTGGCAAGAACAGCTGGTGGCCAATACTGATTCTATGAGAATTTTTCCAAATAACCTTGTATTACTTGTTTGATTATTACTAAAAATATGTGTATATAGTTACATGTGAAGAATATATAAATGAAGAAGTCAGCAAAATAAGGCAAAAAAGGTAGGGAGGGGGCCAGTTTTTGCAGGTTCTGGAATGTCTTGTTAAGACTTTGGTTTTTTACCCCAAAGGCAACAGGCACAGAAATGCTTAAGCAGTGGATTGATGTGGTCAGATGAGTGTTTTAAAGGTCACCCCAGATGTCCTGCAGAAAGTGGATTGAAAAGTGGCAAGAATGAAAGCAGAGAAACTCTGAAGCTCAGGAGGTGGTGGCTTAGATTAGGGTGGTGGTCCCTGCAGAAAAACAGATATTCCAGGTTTAACCAGAAGGTGAAATACACAGGACTCAGTGACCGACGGATTGTGTTAAAATTTTTTTTTCGAAAACAGTTAACTGTTTTTATCATGACTCTCATACAGATGTAGAAAGAGCACGTGTTGAAGATTCTACTTAGCTTATTAATTGAATGAGAGAGCAACACAGAATATTATAATAACTAGTTCTAAGGGGAATCCAAAGAACCTACATGTTTATATATCCAGCATAGTGAAATGCATGTTCCCAAGGAGGCAAAACTAGCTTCGTGACAGTGGGGGAGGGAAGTCAACAGAACCTCTACAGAATTTGCATCTTTATGGACTAGAATTATTTTGCATTTCTATCAGTAATCTACAGTTTAGAGTTGTAGAATAGCTCCCACAGAATCAGAAGCAGATAATACTGGATGTGTGTGTCCTAGAGAACGCATAGTTTTCCATCGAAGCAGACATTTTCGTCCTGTCATCGTGTGTGCATGTTTGTGTGTGTATGTGCACGTGTGTGCGTGCGTGCGTGTGTGTGTGTGTGTGTGTGTGAGGGGAGGTGGGGAAGGGTGGAAATGTAGATAGCTCTCAGCCCTTTTGGAGGAGCAACTGGACCTTATTTACTGAATGAGTATATATACTGGAGTAGAAACAGATTAAAAAGCAGGGACAACCTACTTTTTTTTACTTAATAACTTACTAATAGCATTTTCTATGGTATAAATATTATTTTACAACGTCATTTTTAATGATGGAAGTTTCTAGTTTACAGAGATGCCATAATTAATTAAGCTAGTCCCCTGGAACATTTAGAGCGCTTTCAGTTTTTATGCCAAAGAACCCTATTCCCATATGTTTGCATATTTCCTCAATGATTTCCTCAGGGGAAAGTTCTAGAAATGGTATTTCCAGGTCAAAGGGTAGGCATGATTTACCGTCTAGAAAGGTGCTACTTTACTTCACCGTCAGCAAAGGATTGGTAATTTATTGCCTGTGGATGCTTTTGAAGTATTTTTAATCCTCTTTGTACAAATTTTATTTTATGATTAATTATCTCATTTTTACAGGTGTTTTTCTTTGCAGTGAATTTAAAATGAACCTTGCTACCCACTGTGCAAAACCTTCTCCAAATTAGCATTTCTTTCCTTATAAATGAAAGGTATATATAAATGATAGGCATAGAGTCATGTTGTTTACTCAATGAAAAGATTTTTTCCCCTCATAAAATACATAATTCTGAACCAGCTCATTATCTTGGTAGATGGAGTTGGTAGCAGCCTACCTGTTACGATTCCACGATGCCAAAGAACTACTTCTCTTATACTCTTCATCTGTCACCTTCTGAAATCCCATAATGACAGAGTCCTTCATAAGACTAGAAAATTTTAAGCATCTTGGTCTCAGAGATCATCCCGGTCAAAATTCTAATATTGTGGAAGGATTATTTGCAGACAGTGGCAGACAGGATGGAGGGGGGATTATCCCTCTGCTTCCAGATTGCATCATCCAACACCAATTTCTATGGCTGTTGGGTTGAACTTGGATTGTGGTGTTTTATCAGTCACAGAGGAGCCCAGGACTCTGGGTGGGCAGCTACTTACTGTGGCCATGCATCGTTGGCCAAAGTGGAGGACTGGGCACTCCTAGAGAAGTGACTGGTCAGCTCTATAGGGAGCTGACTACACATACCAGCAGGGAGCCAGCTAGCCAGGACATTGGTTTACTGCAGCTGTAACTAATGAATAACAAGAGACTAAAGTTTAGAGAGGGAAGGAAGGCCAAGAAAAGCTGAGAACTTAACATGAGATACTTACCACATAGTTAGAAATACTCGGCACGTTTGAGTTTCTGGACTGCAGTCAAGGATACTGAATACTTTGTTACTTAAGGAGGGAGAGAGTGGAACTCTTTTTCAAAGAAAACACATCTTACAAACTGCTAGGCTAACTTGCAGTCCTGGAATAGGGTCTTCAGACCCCAATTGCAGAAATACTCCATTAAAAACTATCACTCTTGGTGAACACTTGGTGCCAGGGAACTTAAAATCACAAATGCAAATGTCACACCAAAATAGCTAGACGATAAAGTCGTCGTCCAGATGAAAGAGCATATGGTTACAGCTAAATGTCTCTTTTTAGATTATGATAAGCATGAAAATCAACTTCTTACAGACAGCTCGACCCTCAGCATAAGTTTATGCATCTCTAGGAGATCAACTTTTCTGGGAAAATCCTGGAGGAATGGTTAAGAGCTTGTTCTTCAGAATCAAGCAAACCAAGGTTGGAATGCTGGCTTGTTTCTACCAGTTTCATGCCCTTGAGTAGTACTCAGTGAGGAACCTCACTAAGGCCTTATTTCCTCGTTGTAAAATGGGAATAATAACAGCATCTGTTTTATAGGGCTGTTGGTAGGGTTAGTTGAGATAATGCACAAGGAGGGATTAGCATTCTGCCGTGCACAAAGGGTTCGACCAATGCTAGGTGTTGTTACACCCTGGATAAGAAGAATATTTGATTTGTTTTGGAGAATAAATAAAAACAGGATTAGAGTGTGAGAAATGAGGCTAATTTAGCATTAGAAGACTGAGGATATATCTTTAGAATTGGAGAGAATGCCCTGAGAAGAGAAAAATCAATCTGCGTACGGGAAGCGGATGCTGGCAATTTGGAAAACAGTCCTAACTTACCTTTTCTCCCCAAAGAGCACCTTCCCTGCGTAGAATACGGTAACTATAAAAAGGTAGAGCTGAGATGCTAATGTCCCTGCCTGTAAAAGGCCTCTTTAGGACAGCATCTGCAGCCATTGTAGAGCAGTGGGTCCCAGCAGCAGACGTCGAGACCAGAAACGTGTGGAGTATGTGGTGGAGGGCATTGAAAGGCATCAAGTCAACATTTTAATAGAAGTTGAAGTTAAATTTGGCTTGTGGGGAGATATGGGATATATGGGGATCCTCACCTGGGAGATATTTCCTCCCCTCTTTCCCTGAAGAGGGACGTGTCAATCAGATTTTTATGTTCATCAAAAGCTGACCTGAGCTTAAACAGTTGAGAAATACTACCAAAGACCAGAGGTTGGCAAACTGCAGTCTGTGAGTGACATCTGGCCCACTGTCTGTTTTTTTAAATAAAGTTTTATTGGAAGATAACTGCACCTTTCATTTACATATATCCTCCTATGGCTGCTTTCATGCTACCACTGCAGAATTCAGTAGTTGCAACAAGGGCCTGTGACCCTCAAAGGCTAAAATATTTACTGTCTGGCCCTTTACAGAAAAAAGTTTGCTGATACTTGCACTAGACTGTGAAGTCCTAAATGGTCACATCTTACTTAAGCTTTCTGCTTTTCTTGAGCTTATGTAAAGGCAGTATATAATTTTCCTTTTAACAGAAATTTTGTGACCAAAATTTGCTTTCTGTTATCTTCATAAGATGCATCCTATAGGGAGTTTCCTGCTCAGGGAACTGAGATCCCACAAGCCATGTGGCATGGCCAAAAAAGAAAAAAAAAAAAAAAAAAGATACGTCCTATAGATGTTTAGTTTGTGACTCTGTTGTTCAAGACATTGTGATGGACTGCTAATGAAATTAGAAACTCCAAGCAAATTCTAAATTGTTTCAGCTCTTCCTTGGCCCTGGAAACCTTGGTGAATTTACCAGACTAGACTTTGTTAGGAAAAGTAGCTAGTAAAAATATCAGAGATTTGAAACCAGAGCTAATTAGTTATTAAGGATTTCAAGTTTTAAAGAAAGGGAAGACAATGGAAAAAATAACAGAAATCATATATGGTTTGATGACAATTTAAGGCTGAAAATTAGGTGTAGTAAAACTACCACCACCACCAAGAAAACACACACTGAAGGAGATTTTTATGTAACTGCTAAATCTCATGTACATCCACTCAGGTTGTCAGAGCTGGGTGATGTGCTTGTCTGTTTTAGCTTTGACAGTGGCTTGTGTGGATTGACTTGTCCAAAGCCAGGACTTTGCAGATATTCCCATAACGTCATATTCTTCAACTCTGCAGTCGTGGCTCAGCATGCACTCACCTGTAGCAGTGGTTCTGACTTTGCCCCCCAGGGAACATTTGGCAATGTTTGGAGACAGTTCCGGTTGTCAGCAGGGTAGGAGGGGTGTGCTGCTGGCATCCAGTTGGAGGAGCAGCCCTGCCCTTCCCACTACCCCAAATTACCTTGTCTAAAATGCCAGCTGTGCCGAGACTGCGGAACCCTGCTGCAGAGAAGGTGAGATATTTCAACGTGAAAATTATTCCATCATTAGATTCTCTAAGAGTATAGTTATCATTAGGATTCCCTACTCCTCATGTCCAGTTTGAAACTGCACTTTGCTCTCATGGTTGGGATAAACATTTTTTAGTTAAAAACAAGTCAATTGAAAGAAAAATGTTAGCTCAAAAATACTATAGATGGTCAGTGGATGTGTTATATGAAGTATGAAGGAGATGGTTGAATGAATTAATTTAAGAAAAAAATGCCCTATGCTATTATGCAAATGAGATTATTCTCCAATTGTGGCCCTTTTAACCATGTCAGTGTTACTCCAACTTGTCTCCACATGTTCCCATGTTCAGTGAGTCCTCCTGTTTCATCTCCTCTAACCAGTTTTGAAATATTGAGGCCAAGTTTTTAATTCTCTGATACTTGGTGGCTCTTCTGTTCTTGGGACCGAGAGTGTAGGGCAGGTGAAATGGGGAACTTACTGTAGTTCAGCAGATTTCACGTTCACCTTCACCGTGTCTCAGGACAGCATCTCACGCTGCTCCACGTCCAAAGCGACTGCACATCGCTTGTTGGAAACCACACAGCCCAGAGGCCCTCGTCCTGGATGGAGCATTTGTTGGAGGGCTCTTTGTTGTCCGTCCCACGTGGGAAGCACTGGGTTGTCTGAAAGTGTTTATGAATATTCATGGCATTGGTTTGCATATTACAAACAAAATCCCTGGGGAATAAGGTACAGAGCCAGTCTGGCCCTACCCCAAGAGGTTCTGATGCAGTCGACTTGGCTAATCTCTAGGAATCTGCATAATTAACAATTGTCTTGAGTGAGGCTGGGCCAACACGGAGAATCACTGAACCCCCTTTTCATAAACCAAGTTTTGGGGTTTTCCTTATCTCCTGATGAACCAACATGTTTTAATCTGTTCCGGGGTGACTTTCCAGCCAATAGTTATAAGCAATATTGCATGTGAATTTATACAATAGTACTCTTGCAGTTATTTGATTATAGCATTGCACTTTTGCTATTACTGTTGATACTTAATAGAACAAAAGAAAAACAAAAATCCCCTAAGTGTAATATGGATGAATCAAAGATGGACATCACTAGGCCTGCTGAAATTGAGGAATCTTTAGCTTGTGTTCGATAGACTTCAGACAGAAGAAATGAAGAAAATGAATACTTTTTTTTTTTTTTTTTTTTAAGTAGAAATACTGTCATTCAAGATTGGGTCTAAAAGTTGAGGCATACTTAGGAAATATAAAATATCCCCTTTGGTGAAAATATTTTTTTCCCCATAGTAGGCATATTTCTTGCATACCTTAGCGTGCTGCCTTTAACACATTTTCAGGGCCATGTCCAGAAGAAAGGGTTTGCCAATAATAGAATGACAGTGAGAGACCTAATTTCCACATCCTTTATTTGAACAATCAGGGTGACAGTCTTTCCCGATGTAATTACAGTCCTTTCTCTGGTGGTTAGGTTTTAAGGGAGCTGGTGATCTCATCTGTTATTCAGACCTCAGTGAGATGTTGGTAAGTCTTCTATTTGCCAACCATAGCCCTGAAAATGTTAATTTGCATGGCTGACTCTCCACCCTGAAAAGGATTTTGGGTTTGAATTCTTACCAATGGCTCTTGCCACTTGGCTTTCTAAAGTTATGTAGTCTAGTGGTTAATTAGACTTCGGTCTGGTAGCAAAAGAATTAGGTAACTGTTATTAGATTAGGCTGTAATTTTTAAGATCTTTTATATTTTTTGTTAAAAATTTATAAGCATTTTGTTTTAAGATAATTGTAGACTCACATTTGGTTGTAAGAACTATTACACAAAGATCCTATACCATTTATCCAGTTTCCCTAGTGGTAACATCTTTGAAACAACAATGCAATATTATAACCAAGATAATGACATTCATAGAGTCAAGATACAGGACAGTTTCATCACTGCCAGGATCCCTCATGTTACCTGTATAGACAGCCCCTCTTCCATTCTGCTCCCTTCTCACACACCCCTAACCCCTGATAACCACTAATCTAATTTCCATTTCTATAATTTTGTCATTTCAAGAACGCTATTAATGCATTCATACAGTATGTAACCTTTTGGGTTTGGCTTTTTTCCCCCCACCCAGCATCATTCTCTGAAGACGCATTCATATTGTTTTTATAGCTGAGTGGTATTCTATGATATGGGTGTTCCCCAAATTGTTTAACAATTTACCCATTGGAGAACAGATGGGTTGTTTCCAGTTTTGCGCTGTTACAAATCCAGCTGCTTATGAACATTCATGTTCACATTTTTTTGTGTGTGGGAAGTTTGCATTTCTCTGGCATCGAGTCCTAAGAGTGCAACTGTAAGTCCTATGTTGCTTGCTTAGTTTTTTAAGAAACTGCCGTACTGTGTGTCAGAGCTGCACCATTTTACGTTCCCACCGGCAATGTGTTACAACATGTGATCCAGTTTCTCAGCATCCTTGTCAACATTTGGTGGCATTATTATTATTTTTTATTTCAGCCAATCTGATAGGTGTGTACTGATGTTTCACTGTGGTTTTAATTTACATTTCCATGACGCCTTAATGATGTTGAACATTTTCTCATGTGCTTCTTGATCATCTGTATATTCTCTTTGGTGAAATGTCTGTCTTTTTTCCATTTTGTAATTGGATTGTTTGGTTCTTTACTATTGAGATATGAGGACTCTGTATATTCTAGATACTAATCCTTTGTCAGATATGTGGTTTGCAGATATTTTTTTCCCAGTCTGTAGCTTGTCTTTTCATTCTCTTAGCAGAATTTTTCACATAGCAAAAGTTTTAAGTTTTGATGAGGTACAAGGTGGCAACGTTTTCTTTTATGGATTGTGCTTTTGGTATGAGGTCTAAGAACTCTTTGTTCAGACCATGATCCCAAACATTTCCTCCTTTTTTCCCCCTAAACTTTTAATAGTTTTTTAAATATTTAAGTCCATTTTCAGTTACGTTTTTTTTTTTTAATTTTTCGAATAGCTGTATTTTTTTTAACATCTTTATTGGGGTATAATTGCTTTACAATGGTGTGTTAGTTTCTGCTTTATAACAAAGTGAATCAGTTATACATATACATATGTTCCCATATCTCTTCCCTCTTGCATCTCCCTCCCTCCTCAGTTAAGTTTTGTATGAGTGTTTTGGGTTAAGGAGTTTGTTTATTCCCTATGGATATTCGGTTATTTGAGCACCGTTTGTTTAAAAGGCTACCCTCCCTCCATTGCTTTTCCACTTTTGTCCATGTTTTTATGACCCTTGGTAAGTTCAGTGACTATGCAAGATGAAAGCCAATAGAATTGATTTTAATGATTTTACTGATATCTTTGGATATTTAAGAAATAACAGAAATTCTCTTTCCTTTAATTTACAGTATTAACTTTTTACAGTATTAACTTGGACTGCACCCTAGCCTGGCAATAATCTTTGAGTCTCTGGGTTGAATTTTCTGAGGGAGAATCTGGTTGGTGTTCTTCAGCATTTATTAGCTAGTCTAGTGTCTGGCCCAACTCTTGACCGTCAGTTATGAGGAATGTCACATGACACATAGGGACTGTCTCTTTCTAGGACTTAAAGTCTTTGGCATATATCAGGCCTATGATTTCCATATATAATGGCATTTGAAATTAGAGTGTGTGCCGTAAATACTTATATTATTTGCGCTGATTTGGGATTTTTATTTCTGGGAGTTTTTCTGCAGTGTTTTGTCTACTGGTGTTATTGTCAAAGTATGAAGAAATTTGCCTCCAAATACTTATTTTCTTTTGATTCCAGTGGTTTTCTGAACGACATAATACACCCATTGTGGAAACAGCTTGGGGTTTTAAAATTTTATTTTCCCAAAGCAACATCACATTTATGGCTTATGAATATTTTACAGGTGAAAACATCAAAAAAGAAAATATCTAAATGTAAATGCCAGTAATATCTGAGTCAGTAGTGATGCTGAGTGCTGTCTTTGTATTTCCTTGCAGATTTATCAACGATGTTGGTTAGTATTCAAGAAAGCTTCAAGCAAAGGTCCAAAAAGACTGGAGAAATTTTCCGATGAACGTGCTGCATATTTTAGATGTTATCATAAGGTAAGACTCGATTGTTGTAGCTTTCCAGAAATCTGTTCATAACTAAGGAACTCAAGTTCATTGAGTCTGAAAACTTGTCTTGCTTTTTTAACAAAGGTACAAATGATACTTTTTCCAAGGACAAAACATCTCTAAAATAATATCTACTTGCTCATTGTTTAAAATAACTGACTGATGTGAAGTCCCTCTTCTGGTGGTGTTTTTCCAATCTCTACTGTAGAAATCACCATGTTTTGTAAATTTTCAATTGCGTGGTAGGCCCTTCTCCCAACATTGAAGCCCCTGGAGGGTCGGGATTGGATCTCATTATGTCTATCACAGTGCCTGATACAGAATAGATCCTCAGTCAGTGCTTGGAATGTGGGGTGAGGAGGGAGGGGAAGAAGCTGGAAGAGGTGGATCCAGTAGCACAGAAATTTAGCCAGGTGAGGGAAAGTGAATAACCTTCCCTTTTGTGCAAATTCTCCAAAAGTGGTGACTTTCCAACATCTTACTAAGGGCCTGTGTTGACACCTTGGTTTATACAATAATGAAAAGCAGTAGAACAAGCTGTATTCCTTCTCAGCTTAGAGACATAAAGTGTATGCTATGCTTTAAAGGTGCATCTATATAGACATAAGGGAAGGAGAAGCACAGAGCAAGACTTCTGAGATAAGTAGGAAAGGGAGTCAAGAGTAGCATCTTCCATGTGCTTCATTTCCCCACTATTTCATAGCGAAGTTCTGCCTTCCAAGGTCAGCCCCATTTCCAGCCTTCCTTCTCTCCAAAGGAGAACCCAACTACACTTCTGTATGAGTCTAGATTTCCTCTACTGTTTATCCTCCATATGCCAGATATTACCACTATTCAAATAAAATTTTTTTTGTCCTCAGGAAGGAGTTGTTGCGAATCTATTATTTAGGAGCGGTGATCCAGGAAGCCAGGGAGAGCATAACTTTGAACCCTTGAAAATAATCTTGAGCCAGTCTCTCCATTTCTATAACACCTGAAACTATTGATGTCCAGTCATTTTGAACCAGATGTAATATGTCCCATTTATCCCGTGCATACCCAGTGTCTGTTCTCGTAACAAGATGGCGAACAATGATATAGGAATGACGTGCTTCATTTTAATTTGAGAGGTCTTGCCTTAAAGCGGAGCTCAAGGTGCCCACAGGGGTGTTTGGTTTATCTCTAGGACAAGGACAGAGTTGCTTCCTTTCTCCTTCCCTTACCTGGCACTGATTCCTCTCCTCCACCTCTCAGGTCCATCACATCCTGGTGACTAGACTTTCCGCTGTGGTTGAAAATCATTGATTCTTCATTGCCTTCACCCTATAATTAACAAGGTCATCCAAAGGCTTCACCCCTAGGCAGCCAGAACTTGTGGTTATACATCAGTTCTTCTCTTAAGAATCCCAGCCAGTCTATAACTTTACAGTCTCCATTTGCTCTGGGTTGTGTGCTTGTGTCCCAACCACCCAAATTCCTGTGTTGAAACCTAATCCCCAGTCGTGATGGTATGTGGAGGTGGGACCTTTGGGAGGTGATTTGGTCATGAGAGTGGAGCCCTTGCGAATGAAATTAGTGCTTTTATCAAAGAGACCCGGGAGAGCTCCCTCCTCCCTTCCGCCAGCTGAGGACACAGAATCTATGAACCAGGAAGCAAGTCCTCACCAGACACTGAATCTGCCGGTGCCTCTACCTTGGTCTTCCCAGACTCCAGAACACTGAGAAATAAATTTCTGTTGTTTTTCAGCCACCCAGCCTGTGGTGACTTGTTACACCAGCCTGAATGGACTAGGGTACCGTCAGATTCGTTCTCTTTGCTCACTGTGTGTGGCCACTGATGTCGATCAGTGCTTCCTTGTTTTGGTGGAGTTGCATATATTTCCAGAAATATCTGATTCTTCACAATCCCCTATACCAACCTTTCTGAATGCAGAAGAATAAATAGGCTGTATTTTGCTTACAGACCTATATGTTCCTAAGAGAAAGAAGAGGACAGGTGAGGAGTATTTTATAGGAACTCCCCAAATCCAGTCCATCAGCAGATGGTATTGGCTCTGTGTTCAATCTGCAGAGAGACTCTGAATGTTTCTTACAACCTCTGTTGCTCCTGCTGTGGTCGAAGCCACCAGGCTGCCTAATTCCCAGCCCTCTGAAGTCTATTCCAAACACTTATATCACATCCTGAAACTCTAGCTCGGAACCTTCAGCCAAGTCCTTAAAATGGCCTACACATCACTCATGTGACTGCCTGTCGCCTGTTTAACTTCAGCTGCACGGTTTCCCCAATCCAACTTTATTCTGCGACAGGTGCCCTGGGCTCCTCACTCTCCGCAGAACATGCCAAGCACATTCCTACCTTCGAACTTGCTCTTCCCTTTGCTTTGGCTCTCCCAGCAAATATCCTCAAAGCTCACATCCTTTGTTTCGGGTCATTGTTCATATTCCTCCTCTACGTGAAGCCATCGCCTACCCCCATTATTTAAAATGGAATTCTTGGACACCCTCCCTCTCCATCTCCCTTTGTTTTTCTCTTTAGCACTTATCACTACATACATATCTACTTGACTGTTTCTTATTGTCTTTACTACAATACCACCAAAAATAAGCTCCACAAGGGCAGAGATATTTTTGGTGGGGGCGTAAGTCTGCTTCTACTCCTTATCAGGGCCTAACACATAGCAGACACTTTTTAAACTCTTGATTGAAAAGCTATGTATATAATCGACAGAGGACATGGAATACATGTAGATGTCTTTGTGTCACACTTTTATTTAGCTTATCAGAAAATCTTGAGAAATCTGAAACCAGGAAAAGGAATTTTGATTTGGAGGAAATGGGGTGTGTGGGGATGGGAGCACAGAAAGCCAGGATTGGGAAGTTTTATGAGGACAGACTCAAATGTAAAACCAAAGTGGATTGAAAAGATTCCCCTTGAATGTGAAACAAGTAAGGGGAGATTGAGGACAAACTTGCCCTATTTCCCAGAATTCTACCTGCTGGCTTTGGAATTTAATATGCAGATCTTTGGGGAATGTGATAAGCCACATTCTCTTTCATCTATAATAGTCATTAACCAAAGCTCAAAGCATTAGAACGGAAGAATTATCTACGCTAAGCCTCCAAGCCCTTGATGAGTTCCTGTAGCCTATTCATCTCCTTACTCTTTCAGGCCTCATACGTTTAGTATTAATCTCTCGGGGATATATAAAAAGCTAGAGTAACTCTGAGATGTGCATTTTTTATCTAAATTCTGTGTAATTTATGAATCTTGATAATAGTAGGGTGATAAGTAGCACACCGTGAACAGATTTCAGAGTTCATTTGAACACAAATAAAGCAATTTCCAAAAGAATTGAAGAACTGTATATTATGCTGTTTGATCAACACATAGATGATGTGGCATATACACCCATATCTCTCCTGTAGGACGTCTGTAGCATTTATGGGAATATAGAGCTTCTTTTGTTTCACTTTTAAAGATATTATTATGGAAAAAATGCCAGCTTTATGTATGTGATTCATTTTAGAAGTTTTCAAAGCAAGAAATTGTCTGTAGAATTTTAAAACTTGGTGCTTTCCTCACTGACAAGGGAGCTAAAGGTGCTCTCATAAAAAATTGGAAAATAAATATATAAATAATGCACATACAGAACCATTCATTTTTCATGTCTTCTTCTGCGAAGCACCCCTCAAGCACCCACAGCTGTCAGAGACGGCTGTGAATTTGATTAACTGTAATTGCAACGATATTAAGACTCCAGTGACTTTATTTTTCATTGATTTCTTTCCAGTTTTATTGAGAGATAATTGACATACATCACTGTCTAAGTTTGAGACAAAGGATTCCAGCGACTTCCTGACCTTCTTGTGAAACACAAGTTTATTGTTTTCACTCAGCAAATCAAAGTTGCTTACACCAAGCAGAAGGGGGGTTGAGAATTTCTGTGCCCACTTTTACTTTTTTGAGGTGAATAACAACTGGGAAGAAATCTAAGTGGAGAGACGATTGTCTGTTGTTTTTGAGACCAAGGCAGTTAGTGTGGTGGGAAGTATGCTGACCCTGGGCTCGGTAAACCTACTTTCTCTTTTCCCTTTTTTTCTTTTCTTTCTCTCTCTTTTTTCCTTTTTCAGCTAACCTCACTTTATTTATTTAAGTAAAGTGGATATACACATATTATGTTAGTTTCAGGTGTACAGCCTAGTGATTCCGTTTTTTTTTCAATTAATTTTTATTGGAGTATAGTTGATTTACAATGTTGTGCTAGTTTCTGCTGTACAGCAAAGTGATTCACTTATACATGTACCATATATCCACTCTTTTTAGATTCTTTTCCCATGTAGGCCATTACAGAGTATTGAGTAGAGTTCCCTGTGCTGTACTGTAGGTCCTTATTAGTTATCTATTTTATATATAGTAGTGTATATATGTCAGTCCCAGTCTCCCAATTTATCCTTGCCGCCCCCTTTCCCCCTATAAAACTCTTAGACGAAAATATAGGCAGAAAAAAAAAAAAAAGAAAATATAGGCAGAACACTCTCTGACATTAAGCACAGCAATATCTTTTTTTTTTTTTTTTTTTTGCGGTACGCGGGCCTCTCACTGCTGTGGCCTCTCCCATTGCGGAGCACAGGCTCCGGACGCGCAGACTTAGCGGCCATGGCTCACGGACCCAGCCGCTCCGCGGCATGTGGGATCTTCCCGCACCAGGGCACGAACCCGTGTCCCCTTCATCGGCAAGCGGACTCTCAACCACTGCGCCACCAGGGAAGCCCAGCAATATCTTTTTTGATCCACCTCCTAGAGTAATGAAGATAAAAACAAAAATAAACAAATGGGACCTAATTAAACTTAAAAGCTTTTGCACAGCAAAGGAAACCATAAAAAAACCGAAAAGACAGTCCACAGAATGCGAGAAAATATTTGCAAACAAAGCGACTGACAAGGGATTAATCTCCAAAATATACAAACATCTCATGCAGCTCAATATCAAAAAAACAAACAACCCGATCAAAACATGGGCAGAAGATCTTAATAGACATTCCTCCAAAGAAGACATACAGGTGGGCAGAAAGCACATGAAAAGATGCTCAACATCACTAATTATTAGAGAAATGCAAATCAAAACTACAATAAGGTATCACCTCAAACAGGTCAGAATGGCCACATCAAAAAATCTACAGATAATAAATGCTAGAGAGGGTGTGGAGAAAAGGGAACCCTCTTGCACTCTTGGTGGGAATGTAAATTGATACAGCCACTATGGAGAACAGTATGGAGGTTCCTTAAGAAACTAAAAATAAAGCTACCATATGAGATCCAGCAATCCCACTCTTGGGCATATATCCGGAGAAAACCATAATTCGAAAAGATACATGCACCACAATGTTCATTGCAGTACTATTTACAATAGCCAGGACATAGAAGTAATCTAAACGTCCATCGATGGAGGAATGGATAAAGAAGATGTGGCACATATATACAATGGAATATTAGCCATAAGAAAGAATGAAATAATGTCATTTGCAGTGACATGGATGGACCTAGAGACTGTCATACTGAGTGAAGTAAGTCAGACAAAGACAAATATGATATCACTTATATGTGGAATCTAAAAAGTGATTGAGCATTTTTACAGATTCTACTCCATTATAGGTTATTACAAGATAATGGGTGTAATTCCCTGTGCTATATCCTTCTTGCTTACCTATTTTATATGTAGTAGTTTGTATCTGTTAATCCCGTACCCCTAATTTGTCCCTCCCCTCTCCCCTCTCTCCTCTCTCCTTTGGTCACCACAAGTTTCTTTTCTGTATCTGTGAGTCTGTTTCTATGTTGCATAAAAATTCATTTGTATTATTTTTTTAGATTCCACATATAAGTGATATCATACCGTATTTGTCTTTCTCTGACTTATTTCACTAAGCATAATATTCTCTAGGTTCATCCATGTTGCTGCATATGGCAGTATTTCATTCTTTTTTATGGCTGTGCAATATTCCACTGTGTGTGTGTGTGTGTGTGTGTGTGTGTGTACACATGCACACCCCATCTTCTTAATCCAGTTGTCTGTTGATGGGCACTTGAGTTCCTTCCATGTCTTGGCTATTTTCAATAGTGCTGCTGTGAGCCATGTAATCCCCTTGAGAGTCATCCAGGTTGTTGTGTTGTGTGTTTCAATATTCTGTCCCTGTTTATTGTTAAGCAATGTTCCATAGTATGGAGTACCACAGTTTATTTACATTCATCCACTGAAGAACTAGTTGTTTCTAATTTTTTATTATTATGGATAAAGTTTTTATCTTTCTTGGATTAACTCCCAAGAGTGCAACTACTGGATCATATTGTGGCTGCATGTTTATTTTTATAAGAAATTGCTAACCTGTCTTAACAGAGTGGCTGTGGATTTTACATTCCTACCAGCAATGAATGACTGATCCAGTGTCTCTGCATCTTCACCAGCATTTGGTGGTATCACTATTTTTATTTTAGTCATTCTGATAGTGATACCTCATTGTGGTTTTAATTTGTATTCCCTAATGGCTAATGATGTTGAACATAATTTCATGCACTTAATTGCCATCTGTATGTCTTTTTCTATGAAATATCTCTCCATACATGTTTACCAATTTTTAATAGATTTTTTTTTAACCATTGAGTTTTGGTGATTTTTTTATGGTCTCGATTCTACTCTTCTGTCAGGTATGTGGTTGCAAATATTTTCTTTTCCATAGCTTATCTTTTATCCTCTTAACAGGATCTTTTGCAGAACAAAAGTTTTCATTCTAATGAGGTCCAGTATTTGAACTTTTACTTTTATGGATTATGCTTTTGCTGTCAAGTCTAAAAACTCTTTGCCTAGCCCTGGATCCTGAACATTTTCTTTTTCTAAAATTTTATAGTTTTAAGTTATATATTTAAGTTCATGATTCATTTTGAGTTTAATTTTTGTATAAGGTGTGAGACGTAGGTTGAGTTTCATTCTTTTTACCTAAGGTTGCCCAATTGTTCCAATACAATTTGTTTTTAAAAGAAAAATATTTATTTTTTCCCACTGAATTACTTTTGCACATTTATCAAAAATCATTTGGGCATATTAGCAGAAGTCTATATCTGGGTTCTCTTTTCTTTCTCATTGAGCTGTGTATCGTATTCTCTTGATTACTGTAAATATATACTAATCTTTAATACTGGGTAGAATGATTGCTTCCACTTATTCTTTTTCTAAAGGTTGTTTTAGCTATTTTAGTGCCTTTCCATAAAATTTTAAATGAAGCTTGTCTGTGCTTACAGAAAACCCATGTTAGAATTTTGAAAATAATTATATTAAGCCTATAGATCAAATTGTGGGAGAACTGACATCTTTTCTGTGTCAAGTCTTTCAGTTCATAAACATGGTCACTCCATTTATTTGAATTTTAAAAACTTCTTTCATCAGCATTTTGTAATGTTCAACCTCCATATCCTGTACATGGTTTGCTAAGTTTATATGTGATTATTTCATTTAATTTGGATTAAATTTAAAGCCCTTTTGAATTAAATACTTGTGTGTAAACCAGTCATTTTTGGCCTATAATCTGATAAAACAATCATCCAGTTTAAATTGTTTTTTTCCTACCCCACAATTATTAGACTAATCATTTGAAACGATTAGCTTTCCTTGCATTTTGGAAAGAAACTCAGGTTTTTGAGGGTTTATGAAAATGTAATCTGTTTAGTCTGTCACTGGTCTATTAGTTTGTTTGACTTAGTTATCTCAAGAAACACACATATGCACATAGGAAAATAAGAATAAGAAAAAAACAAACTTAGCTACAAAGTTCATTGAATGTATAAATGCTTTTCCCTCCCCATTCTTATGTATTTCTTACATGAATTTCTTAAAAGCCTGTATCTCTAGGACTTGATCTATGTGATTTCACATTTGTGTTTATGTGGAAACACTTGACTATAATCCAAGAACAGACAGAAGCGCTCTGTAAATGATGTCAAAAGGAAAAGGGTGGGTTTTCTCAAGTTGGTAAAAAAATTAGTCAAATGGTTTCTGGGTGTGGGAGAAACTACAGGATATTGTTGACCAAGTAAGTTACTGCACAAGAAGTTGTGCTGACAAAGGATAGAGATCCCCTTACCTCGTTTTATACTTTTTTGCAGATTTCTTTTTCTTTTTTTCTTGTCACTCATTTTTAAAAATTGTAAATATCCTGCATCTTCCTTGTAACAAATGTAAACAATTCTGAAGTGTATGAAGTAAAATGAAAGAAAATAATCCTACCTTTGCCCCTAGTCCCTGTCTTCAGAAAAAAAAATACTAATAGACTGATGTGCATCCCTCAAACTCTTTTCACTCTCTACACAAATAGAAGCATATTCTCGCACGTATATAGATCACATTTTTAAAGCAAAAATAGAGTAATTCATTACATACTATGCATATTGTGTTTAAGGAGACCATAAATCCAGATTTCCCCAGGATGTTTTGATAATCCTGTAGTGTTTATATAACTTTTAGTAACAACTTCTTTCACATTCAAAATATTCTGGTTTATGAGATAAAATAAATGGTCACATTAATTACACCCTTTCTCTCATGCTTTGACTATAATTCTAAGTCAATAAGTAGTGTCTGCACCTCATTAGTTTAACAGCTCCAGACTACTCTTTAATATTGATACACCACAATCTGTTTAAAAATACCCAAATTGATGGGCAAAAAGGTTTATAATTTTTTACTAATATAAATTCTATTGTGGTGAAAACCTTGTGCATCTGTCTTTATATGCTCATGCTAATCTTTTTGGAAGGGAAAGTCTTAAATGTGAGATGGTCAGCTAATATCCTGTACCTTTAACATTTTTGTAGCTACTGCCAAGTTGTCTCCAGATAGATTATCCAAAATCCCACACCCACGGACAGCTTAGGGAAGTGCCCTTCACCCCAGACTCCATTCTCTCTGTAAATTTCAGATGCAGACTTTTCAGTGTAAGTACACTTTGGTGTGTGTGTGGCTTTTTATTTTTAAGGAAGACACAATGAACAGATTATTTAAATTATTTCATGTGTACAAGTAAAGCTCCACTCTTCAGGGAAGACAGTCCAAATTTGTACCTCAGACAGGCGCTAGTCCAATTTATTTTAAGTGACCAAGGGCATATAGATATTTTTGGAAAGAATGAAACCATCTCTATGGGGGCTGGGATATAACTGTCTAGACTGGTTCTTTCTTAAGAAATCTTTTATAAAATGTTTGCTTAAACTGCTGTGTTCCAGGTCCCGAGGGGAGACTTGTGGATAGAAATGTTTTATGCTGACAACTTTTGATTAGAACTCGGGATGTCTCTTCTCATTTGTCCCTGCTTACTGGCACTGCATTAAAACCATTGGTACTTTTTTGTGTGTGTGTGGTACGCGGGCCTCTCACTGTTGCGGCCTCTCCCGTTGCGGAGCACAGGCTCCGGACGCGCAGGCTCAGCGGCCATGGCTCACGGGCCCAGCCGCTGCGCGGCATGTGGGATCTTCCCGGACCGGGGCACGAACCCGTGTCCCCTGCATCGGCAGGCGGACTCTCAACCACTGCGCCACCAGGGAAGCCCCCACTGGTACTTTTTTTAGGAAAGACAATATGAAAAAGTTTGGAACACATTATAAGAAGTCTTGCAACATTTTAATGGAAATGTTTATTAGAGCTTTTCAGAGTGCTCTGAAAATTTCAACAGATAATAATAATGTAATAACAATAATAATAATGTAATGGATTATTTTATTAATCCTGTACTTGAGAAAACATTACGGACCCAGAAATGGATTGCTTTTACCTGACTTTTATTTTCAAAGGCAACCTACAAAAGTTAAAGGGATTTATGCCTCTTCATTTTCCGTAGGATAATGGCTTTATTTATTTATTTTAGAATGAAATAATTTGAAGCTTCTGCAGAGCTTCACAATTTGCATATACAACGTGAATTGCTCACTTAATTCATTCAGTCCCACAAGGGGAAAAATAATTAGGATACAGCCTACAAAAGCAAGGCGGAAAAATTGCCTTTTAGGTAGTGGTCTCCATTTCAGTCTGTAAACATAAATAAATCATTATCTGTAAATTATCATCAGCAAAAGAAGGGGAAAAATTGGAAATCAAATCCTTGTTTTCCTAAATGGCTTTTGACTTCGCAGCACACCAGAAACATACTTAATATTCCCACGCAATGCTGACGACTTGCATAATTCTGACAGGAATATACCAGTTCCTCAAGGGAATGTACTTTTAAAAATCCGATTGTATTAATCTTCCCTTGAAACACCAGAAAAAATGTCAGCCGTTTCTCTGTCTAGTTACAAAATAATCCATTTAGAAAATTGAACTGTGTAATTTGTAATTGTTCTCCAAGTTGTTAATGCAAAACTATATCAGTAGCAAACTAAACTTTTAAAGTATGGCCACTTTGTTCATCGCTGGCTGTTAAACATTTATTTCAATGACTACTATCATTTATGACGAATAAGGCATCTGGAATATGGCTTTAAACAGACAAATTGATTTGGCAGTCCTTCTTTTGGAATTCCTAATTGCACGGCATACTTAAAGACTTATCAGAAATTTAGGAGAGTGTCGAATATTTCTTTTCTTTGAGGGAGTCATAGTACTTTGGATTTTTGATACTCAGAAAACTAGAAAACAAGAAATGCATGGTAATTAAGTAGTTCTTAAATCTCTCCCTGTTTTCCCATTCCTCCCGCGCTAACCTACGCTAAAGTCATAACTATTACCTGGTTGCCTCCTGGCCTTTCTGGACCTCATTTCTGCCCTCTGGTCATGATGTTCCCTTCCTTCCCCATGGTTAAGTCCACCATGTATGGCCAAGCCAGCTGTCCACCGCTCAGCTCCAGAGGGCGCCATTCTCGTCAACTCTGTGAGCATAGAACTCTCATCGGCCTTGTTCATTCTCTACTTTTACTGTAATGGGGTTTTCACCCGCTGCACTGTTAGTTAACATTATGGCTGTGGGGCAGTCCTGTTCACTGTAGGATGTATAGCAGCATCTCTGGCCTCTACCCACTAGATGCCAGTAGCACCTCCCGGTTTGGGCAACCAAAAATATCTCTGTACTTTGTGAAATCTTTTCCCCTGGGAAGGAGGGAGGTGCGAGATCTCCACCAGGCTGAGAACCGCTGGCCTGTAGAGGAATCTTTCTAATGCGTAGATGTTACCTTCCATTTGTTTGCTTTAAACCTCTTAGTGTACGCTCTGCAGACTTCATGAGTCACAGTGAACTCCTGACGGCATCACACGGGGCCTGTTCGGATGCAGCCCCAGTCCAGCGGCTCCCGCTCCGCGCTTTGTCTGTTGCCCACTGCTGCCCGCCTCACCGCCGCTCTTCCCCAGGTTTTTATGTACCAAACTGCAATTTCGCGATTGTGCATGTGTAGGCTCTGTTTGGTCTGGAAATTCATCTTTCCTTTCTCTGCCTCATAAACTTCCCGTCATCCTTCACGACCCACCTTAGGAATCACCAGGCCTGACTCAGGAACGATGGCCTCTCTGATTCGTTGCTGTATGTTCATTTGGTGGCAGTTAGCGGTTTAGTAAAGAGTCGTTGGATCATCTGTGTTTGAATCCCAGCTCTGCTGTTTGCCTGCTGAGTCAGCAAATTCACCTTTGTAGACCTCGACACTCTTCTGTGTACCATGGGAATAATATCATAGTGAGAAAGGATGTGAAAAGTCCAATAACATAATCCATAGGAAGGGCTTAGAACCCAAGATCTGGCATGTAATTCAGAGTCTGCCTGCTTGGAGTCAAATCCTGCCTCTGTCACTGGTCAGGAATTGTCCAGCCCCTGGCAGGGTAACAACATCATCGCGCCTCAGTCTCCTTGTCTTTATGATGGGGATGGTGATTGGGAAGCGGGGCTTTCGTTTAACGTGTGCGTGTTGAGGGTCACTGGAGATCCAGCAGAGAACAAAGCAGGGGACTCCCTGCTTCGACTCCAGCATAAAGGAAAAGTATAATATATAGTGTGTCGGCATGACTGATACATGCTAAGGAGGAAATGAAAGCAGGGAAAAGGGATAGGCATGTGGAATGAGAGTGTTGCAATTTTATTTATTTTTTAAAATTAAACTAAAATAAAATTAATTAATTTATTTTTCGTTGTGTTGGGTCTTCGTTGCTGCGTGCAGGCTTCTCATTGCGGTGGCTTCTCTTGTTGCGGAGCACGGGCGCTAGGTGTGCGGGCTTTGGTAGTTGTGGCACGCGGGCTCAGTAGTTGTGGCGCTCGGGCTTAGTTGCTCCGCAGCATGTGGGATCTTCCCGGACCAGGGCTCGAACCCGTGTCCCCTGCATTGGCAGGAAGATTCTTAACCACTGCGCCACCAGGGAAGCCCCTACAATTTTAAATACAGTCATCAGGAGAAGATGTTGTGTGAGTCGCTGAAGAAGGCAGGAGTGAGGCCTCTTCCTATAGAGGAAGAGTGTCTCCGGGCAAAGGAAGAGCAAGCCCAAGTGTTCTTGCTTGGCGGGACTGAAAAGACCACAGAAATGAGAGGGATTTCAGTTGGGCTTTTAAGATAAGGAAAACAGTAAATTGTGCACTGCCTTTGTTTCACTAGAGTTGTGTCTCTTCAATATAATGACCTCTAGCGTCACAATAGGCTGTGTGTGCAGAGAAGTATTTGGAGGAACATTCTGAAAGTCCCAAAGAACTGTCCAGTAGGTAAGTGGGAGTTACGTGAAGACTTCAGTGTGCAGCTTTTTATTTCCTCCAGCTATTGGAAAGAGATCCATTTCTCTTACAGGAGCACAGAGTGTGTGGGAGGAATACACGTGGTCGGGCTCTATCTTGAGAAGAGTAAATCAAAGTTTGTTCAGACCGATTTTCAGGCAGTGCCATCCAATGTAATCACACGCTAGAGCCAGAAAAGCACACCACCAACAAGGTAGCCTTCTGTCATTTTCTGCATTGGCGCAGGAAAGGCGAGTTGGACCGCCTTCTCCATCTGCCTGGAGTCTCTATTGAAGGGAGGATGCTTCAGTGCAAGGGGAAGATTGGAAGTCCCCCATAAGGTGCTCTGCAAATGCCACCAAAAGCTTTGAGAAACAAAGAATCGCCAGCAACCCTTCTCAACAGGCTCTAGAAGTGTAACCTCAATGGACCACCATATTCACCTGTGCATGATTTTCTTCCGATTCGAAGTAACTACAGTTAGAACTTGCAGTTGTGATAACAGCTAGCTGGCTGTCCTTCTGGAATGCCTGTAAAGAGACTGATGATGGGGTCAGGTCCCAAATGGCTTGGTTCCCTTCTTGAGTAAGCTACCCAGTTGTGTACACCAGCTCACCTACTGACAAATGTAAATTAAAAACTGAGGATGAGGCTGTCCAAATGCATAAAGGGTGTATGGTGGGCACCTCTATCAACTAAACGTGCAGTAAATTCTACATAAACTTGCTCACCTGATTAAATGCAGTAGTCCACATTTTTGAAATAAATGAGTAATCATAGTGATTCTAGTAATATTCATGACCTGTGTTTCCAGATTACTTTAATAAAAAGCAGTATGCAGGTGGGAACAGTAAAAGCATCCTTGGTCAATATTATCTTGACTCTGGCACTCATAGATATAGGGACTTAGGTTGACAAACCAGTTGGATTAAAAGGAACAGTATTTTGATGCAGATGAGTCTTCAGTGGATGCTAAGACAACTCTCTGAAAGGTGGTTGGGTAACAGCTTATTCACATGATACCGAAGTATCACCGAGCATGGATGAATCTCATAGACATGATATTGGGTGAAAGAAACCAAACACAGAAAAATACATATGATACGATTCCATTTATATAAAGTTTTCTAAAAGGCAAAACTAACCAGTGGTGATGGAGGTAACAGTAGTGGTTTTATCTATGGTCAGTTCTGACCCAGGAAGTGGTGATATTAACTGAAATGTTTTGTATGTCAGTCAAAACATTGGTGGCTGCCCAGGTGTGTACATGTGTCAAGGTTCACTGGACTGTGGTCTTGAGATTTCTGTCTTTTACTGTATGTGCTTGATCCCCAGGACCTGATATTTGGATTCCTTGCTTGTCCCAAGCAGAATTTCACTAGAGCAGTAGCTTGGGATGCAAACCATGGTGCCAGGTGTACCCACATAAAAGCAAGTGGTTTTTGAAAGACTGAGTTTCTTCAGCATTTTAAGGTCTAAGTAGGAAAGATGAGTTTAGTTCAGAGTGTCTTCTTTTGAGTTGACAAGCACTTTATTTTTCCTTAGGAATTAAGATTTGCATTTCTTTTTTTTTTTCTCTCTCAAGATATGATTTACAACTTGCAGAAATAACTTTTAATTGTTTCCAAAACTGTTTGCAACTTTAGTTTTATTCATTTGCTCATTTATTCAGCCAGTCACTTATTCACTCATTTACTTATAGTATGTTTTAAGGAGCACACCCTATGGAGTGTACTGCTAGAAATAACATACATCTATAGAAGCCAGAAGTTCTAGCTTTGAGTGTGGCTCGACCCTTCCATTCTACCTGAGAAATCATAATTAAGTTACTTCTCTGATTCTCACTATTCTTCCTTGTAATGGCTTTAATAATAGTGCCGACGACGTTATATCATCCTGAGAATTTAGTATTACATTGTAGCCATTCAGCATTCTGTGGTTGATTGAAGTGACGTGTGAGGAGGAGTAGGGTGGGATTCATTTATAACTGAGGAGTAGGGTGGGATTCATTTTCCTCATGTAGTTAGACTAGTTCTACTTATATATAATGGTGACACTGTAAGATTTTCTTTGAAAAACATTTTTAAAACCAAATGATTCAACTACTAAATTAAAAATGATAACCAATGTTCTAGTGGATTATTATGTATCTGAGTAGGAAATGTGGTCTCCTTTGTACTAGAAGCAATATTGTTATACAGTGGGATTTGAGAGAAAAACTCTATGAAAATTCTTGGCCAAAAGGGCATCAAACAGAGGGTGTATTAGCCAACTTCTGCTATGGCAACAGTTCCAAAATCTTAGTAGCTTATAGCAGCTCATCTTTATCCTCTGCCCTTGTCGCCTGAGGGATCTGGGTTGGCTGTGGGTGTATTGAGCATAGCTGGATTAATTTGACTCAGTTGCAGTCCATCTGTCCTGCATTCAGAGATCCAGGAAGAAGGAGGGGGATATTGTTATTGTAGTGGAGGGCTGAAGCTCAAGGAGAGTGGAACTGACTTACACACACAGTTAAAGCATCTTCTTGAGCACATCAGCTCACATTCTGTTGGCCAAAGCAAGTTGCGTGACCAAGTCCAAACTCAGTAAAGAGTCACGAGGGCCAGGAGGCGAGGGACGATTTTGAACAAATAATTCAATCTAGACAGTGAAGGTGGCTGTGAGGTACAGAATTTGCCTTTGGTCTGATTGGAAATACTTCCAGATTCTAAAGAGAGAATCATTTTTGCCAAGTCTTACCTTTACTTAATCTTTCCATCCTCTGTGCTCATAAACATATTTTATGTATCAGGGAAGCTCCTGTTTAGTGTTCATTATCTCTTACCAGCAGAATTTTCAAGGAGCCACTGTCTTCCATGAATTTTTTTTTTTTTTGCGGTACGCGGGCCTCTCACTGCTGTGGCCTCTCCCGTTGCGGAGCGCAGGCTCCGGACGCGCAGGCTCAGCGGCCATGGCTCACGGGCCCGGCCGCTCCGCGGCATGCGGCATCTTCCCGGACCGGGGCACGAACCCACGTCCCCTGCATCGGCAGGCGGACTCTCAACCACTGCGCCACCAGGGAAGCCCCTTCCATGAATTTTGAATCAGTCCAAGGATTGAATTGGGCCCAGGATGTATTAAGTCAGATTAAGCCTAGAGCTAGCCTGGGCTTTTGAAAGTAAACACCCAATTTCAAGAGAAAATCAAGCATTTCAAAGGTCCTAATATTGACATTTTCAGTAACCCATATGGATGTCTCTGGTCTTCTTTGGCAGATTTTAGCTCCATTTCAAGAGAAAAATCTCTGGAGTCAGGATGCTTAAATATATCCTGGAAAAAGAAAAGGAAGGTTAGAGATTGAGAGGCCACAGAATAATTTGAAAGAGTAACCAGACAGGTAGCAGCCCAGAAAATAAACAGAAGTTGTTTTGATTGTCTGACTTGGTCAGCTGTTCCCTTAGCATGAAGATGATATAAAAGCATAGGTCAAAATATTTAAACTCTATGTATATACCATTTTTAATCACACAATTTGACTTCTTTTTGTTTTCTGCTTACTATCAAAACCCTCTGTTAGTAATGAAAATTTGTAACTGGATCTCATTTAGACCTCTCTTGGGAACTGTTCTTTTGATCTTTAAATCATAATTCTCAGACATATTTCAGATTTTGGTCATGAGGCTTGAAATGCTTTGTTGTCTCTCATTTAGGACATGCAATCATGAAATGGACAAAAAAGGCAAAAAGAAAACAAATGGTCCTATTCAGATGGGTGACCTTTGGGATACCAAGTGGGCACCAAATCTTTACCAAGTTTCTATTGAAATTTACTGTCATGCCTCTGCGAAGCACATGAGAATGGTTCTGGGTGACTCTATGACCTTTAGGTCAATTGGTTGTCACCTGGACTGTTGACTCAGTAGAAAATGAAATGAAAGTCAGTTTCATAATAGTTGTATTAGATTAGGAGTGTTAGATTGATGGTGTTTTTCCTAATTTTTAGTCATTTGTCATTCGTAACTGTTTGTGGTCACGGTATCACCACTACTCTTATGTACTTAATTTTTTTGCTTGAAATCATATCACTTCTTTGTTTAAATAAATTCACTGTAAAAGAACATTTTCTTAACTACCATCAATAGAAACGGGTATTGTTTGCCATGAACAGGAATTAACAGTTAAAAAGAAGTACAAGGGAAAGAAAATAATATTACTAAGGCTGAATAATATCCCGTTCTAGGTATATACCACATTTTCTTTATTCATCTATCAATGGACATTTAGGTTGTTTCCATATCTTGGCTATTGTAGATAATACTTCAGTAAACACAGAAGTGTAAATATCCCTTTGAGGTCCTTTGAATTTCCTTTGAGTATATACCCAAAAGTGGGATTGCTGGACCACACGGTAGTTTTGTTTTTACTTTTTTGAGGAACCTCCATACTGTTTTCCACAGCAGCTGCATCATTTTGCATTACCACTAACAACGCACAAAACTTCCGTATCTTATCCCTAGTGAATAGAACAGTACTTGACACAGAGTAAATTTTACAAATAAATAAATGAATGAATGAGTAAATGAATAGTAAATAAACAATGAATTAAACATTTTGATGAACGAATGGATGCAAGGAAGATTCTTGAAGAGGGAATGTTGTTCTCCTGCAATCGTGCTTAAGTGGTTCCCTCCTTGATGCTGTTACACCTTGAAGAAATTTTTACATTTTTTCTGTGAATCTCTACACAAAGAGCATAATTCATGTAAAGTTTAGGATGTGTCTATTCTCCTGCACTGTGGAAGAAAAATAAAATCTAGAAAACTGTAAATGTAATCTATAAAACCCAGGAGAGCGTTTTCCTTAAAAGTTTTGAACTTGGCAAGAAAGAACTTCTGGGTGATCTGAGGCATAAGGAAAAGACAATAAATGCATACTGAAGTTGAACTGAAGTCATTACACGCGAGTGGTCCCGAAAGCTCATCCTCTTTGAGACAGGGCTGAGGATCCCATAGAGTCATTTTTGATGGTCAGTTACACTGTTGTCGCCCCCGTTTAAGATACTGCTCATATTAAATGATAATCTGAGACCTTATCAGAATCTCTCTTTACTTCAAAAGTAATTATTTAGGGGCCAATTATTTCTTTGGGAAAGGAATATTAAAAAAAATACGTCCTGCCTCGTTTTTCTCATTTACAAAATGAAGTGATGGTGGAAATAAATGTCTCATAGAAGTTTCTGTGTGACTTATAAATATATCTGAAAATGTTAATTCTCATAATTGTCACTGTAGCATGTGTTTTGAGGAAGATTCTATTATGAATTCAAGCAGATTGCAATTCTTTTGGAAGTAAGGTGTGCACGCGAGCATACGTTTGTGTGTGTGTGTGTGTGTGTGTGTGTGTGTGTGTGTGTGTGTGTGTGTACACGTGCTCACTGAGATGTAGTTCTGAGGTGGGGACAGAAACTGTTGCTTCAGAACCTGATGGTCCTTCCACACATAAAACATAACCCTACCCGCTCCTTTGCTCCTTAAACGTTCACCCTGAGAGGGATGTGGGGTTTCTTATTATCTAAACCAGTTTCCAGAATGGATGATTGTGTTTGGACTCATGCAGCTCTCCCTGCACTTCCTGACCCTTTCAGGTGACTTATTCCTTCCTCTTTGCCCTTGGTGGATGTTTAATGAAATGACATATTTCAAGGTCATTGCTGAGTTTGAGGCTAGGGTGGACTAATCTTATATAATATCTCAGTAGAGGGTTAGAATAAAACCTACCCCCATGAAAAGAAAGAGGTCCTCCAATAGGAGATGACTTTCGGAGTTAAAGATTCTCTCTGCTGAACTTTTGCAGGGTTAGTCATTATTAGTGTTTTGGACGGTGAAGAGCGGAAGCTTTGGGGTCAGTTTGCCTCATTCGCAACTCGTTTGTGCCATCTTTTAGCTGTGGACTTGGGCAGATGAGTTTAACCTTTCTCATCCCCAGTCTCTTCATCTGGAAAATACTGATAATAATATCAGTCATAGGATTTTTATGACGATCAAATAAGATGTTCTATATAAAAATATTAAGCAGAGTGTGTATAAACGTAGGGTGTAGGCTCAATAAATGTTGACTCTCAAATGATTGTTTTTCATTGATTCAGCTCATCAGTAAGTAGGTGACTCATGTCTAGCTGGGAGCTGGAGAGCTAAATGGATTAATTACAACAACAGATAATAGAATAGAGCTTCATGCAGCAGACATGGGAACAGAGAGAGGGAACAATGAATTCACACTGAGGTCAGGGCAACTTTCCCAGAGGACGTGAACCTTGAAGGAAAAGTGAAATTCCCCTGGAGAAAAGAGACAGGAGAGAGAGGCACTCACCCTGGAGAAGCATCATACACGTGAATTTGTGGGTGAGTTTGGTCTTTTGTTCAAGTCCACCTACATTCATTGAATTCTCGCTATGTGACAGGCTCTGGGTTAGATTCAGGGGGCAAAGTGGTGAGCAAAAAATATACCGTTTCTGCCCTATGGAACTTTTATTCTAAGACAGGCGCTAAACCATAACCCGTGTAGCCATCCGAGGTCTGTGAGGGCAAAGATGTCATTGGATCGTAGAGCCTTGAGACGTTGATTTGACGGGGGCTGGGGGGTTATGCAGTGGGGCTCTGCAGGTAAATGAGATTTAAACTAAGACCAGCAGGGCCAGTGGGAGTGAAGTAAGGAGACCATGGGGAAGGCTCTGTGCCGGGAGAATCATGGTGCCTCCTGGGAACTGAATAAAGGCCAGTGTGGCTGGGACATAGGTTGCTCGGGAAGGTGTCAGAGAGGAGCCTGGTGAGAGCTATAAGGAGGACCACAGGGGGCTTTCATAATCATTCTAAGGATCTGGGCTTTTGTTGCAAGTGCAAAAGGGAAGTCATTGAAATGTTCTGTTTTATGCCTAGAAACGCTGGAGTCAGAACTGCATTTTAAAAAACTCATCTGTGCCCCCTGACCCTCACTTGTCCAAGCGCCTCTGTTCACGTTAAGGCTCCTTTTTCCTTTTTCACCAAAATATCTTTGCTTCCGCCAAAGCTACTTCCTTCCCAAAGCTGACTAGGGTTTTCAAAAGAAAACATTAAAAAAAAAAAAAAAAGAAAGAAAGAAAAGATCATCTGGATGCTGTGTTTACATTGAATGAATGGGGTTAGGATAGAAGTGGAGAGACCAGTAAGCAGTTATGGCAAGATGATAGTGGCTTATATTGTGGTATTAGCACAGAAATAAGCAAAAAATAAACAGTTGCATCTGGTAAACGCTGAGAGACTTGGTGCAGTTGGGGAATGAGATAGGTAGTGTTTAGCCACTAAAGAGTTTGCAGCTTTTGGGAAACAGTGTTATCTGTTTGGGTTACTACAACAAAAATACTATACATTGGGTAGCTGATAAACAACAGACACGTATTTCTCACGGTTCTGGAGGCTGGGAAGTCCAAGGTCAAGTCACAGGGAGATGCAGTGTCTGGTGAGAACTCACTTTCTGGTTTCTGGAAGGCGACTTCTTGCTGTGTCCTCACATGGCAGAAGGGACAAGGGAGCTCTCTGGGGCCTCTTTTCTAAGAGCACTAATGCCATTCACAAGGGCTCCACCCTCATGACCTAATCACCCCAAAGGCTCCACCTCTTAATACCATCCCCTTAGAGGTAGGCTTTCAACATATGAATTTGGGAGGGCCACAAACATTTGGTCCGTGGCAACTGTTGTGATATTTCATGCTGAGAAATTTGCACTATCCTATAAAGAGAGCCAGTGGAGTTTAAGAAGCAGGGAAGTGAAATCATCAGGTTAGGATGTGCATGGACAGTATTTGCTTCTCTCCTCACCTACTTCCTGAGCCAAGCATTTATTGAATTTAGAGTAATAGATGGGAGACATGGCATGACATTACTGATGGCAAAGACTGATGGGAGACACATTCTTTTGTATAACACAGAAGAGATAGACTAAGTTAGTGTGAGAGGGTTATTTATCTTGTAAATACTCTGCCCCAAGCCACCTAAACCTTCTCTCCTGCAGGACTCAATGATCACAGCCCTGGAGTACAGCAGGGGATCTGGATGTAACTGAATGAGAGATGGCATTTTGGAAACACAATGAGCCAATACCCCTTGTGGGAGGGAAACGGTTCATAAAAGAGTTAGAGGGAGAGAGGGAGGTGAGGAGAATGGCTAGTGGGGAAAGCTTTCCCCTACTGTTAGGAAGAAGGTGATTACCATGCAGTATTTTCAGACCCTAAGACAGTGGCCCCATAACCATGGAGAAGCTGGGAGTAAGTCAGAGAGACTGGAGTAACACCTCACCTACCAGCTCTCTGTGTTGGAATATATGACTTCAACCCTGAGTAGAGGGGCATCTTTGAGAATCCTAAGACTCTATCTCTGATTATCAAAGGGTGAGATCATCTAGTTATGAACCAGACCACCATTGCCTTCTCTTCCTCGGGGTCAGTGTGTTTAAGATGCTTGCGTTGGGAGTACTCTGAAGAGACGGGGTATTTGAAAGTCTGTCCACATTGATGGAGATAAACATGATGACAATGGAGAAGGCAGAGTCTTTGACAGGGGCGGATAAAAAACTAAAAACATAAAACAGGTGTCTACGTCTACAAAGCTTTGAGCCTGTGCCTCTTAATAGGCTTCAAAAGAAAAAAATCTAAAAAGGGGAGGTAGTCTGTTAACCTTCCTTGCTAGGCACTGAGGATGACACTGAAATAATTCATCGCTTTTGAATACACACTCTTCTGTCAGGCTGTGTTCGCCTGGGACACGCCTTCTGCCTTCTGTGCCTCCACTCAGTTTGACGGTGTTGATGGGAAGCTTTCTTTCCGGAGCATCCTCATACTCACCATCGTTCATTTTTCAGGTTACAGAACTCAACAACGTGAAGAACGTAGCTCGGTTGCCAAAAAGCACCAAGAAGCATGCCATAGTGATTTATTTCAATGACGATACGTCCAAGACCTTTGCCTGTGAATCAGGTTTGTCGGAGGCAGGGAGGGCTTTGGCTTTTTGTTTTTCAGCGGGTGCTGGGCATACACGTTGATCTCTGGACATTTCCGCAGATCTTGAGGCTGATGAATGGTGCAAAGTTCTCCAGATGGAGTGTGTAGGGACGCGAATCAATGACATCAGCCTTGGAGAGCCTGACTTACTGGCTACGGGGGTTGAGAGAGAACAGAGTGGTATGTAAAGAGAATTCTCTCCTTTGCTCTTTTCTAAAACTGTTTTTGTCCCCATGTAATGAAACGTGAGACATCTTCATGATGTAAAAATTTTGAAGGTATAAAAATGTATAAAGAAAGAAGTAAAAATAACCTTTTATTTCACCTAAAACCTGAGCAGACATTTCAGTGTGTTTCTTTTCTTAACATGTTTTCAACGTATAATGGGAATGTATCTACATTAATAATATCAGATAGAAGTTATGCGGAACCTGCTGTGTGTGTGTCAGTTTTGTGCAGAAGATGCATTAGACCGTTTAATTTTCCTGGCAGCCCTATGATATAAGTACTATTACTTCTCCATTTTACAGATGAGGAAATTGAAGCTTAAAAGAGCTAAAGGTCTTGCTCCAATTCCAATAACTACTGTTTGATTCCAGACTATACTCTTGAGCCTATATTTATAGTGTACAGCTTTTACAATGCAATGGGTTCTTGTCTTGCTTTTTTTCACTTAAAATTTTTATTGAACACTTTCCAGTGTTTTTAATAGAATCCAGACCTCATGAATGTTTCATCAAGTTTAAACCCACCTAAATCTGTGATATACTTTTTTAGCTCTAACAACTGACCCAACTCTTTAAGCTCAACGCTCAACCTGGGAATATGTCATTATAAATAATAATGACTGAAATATTCATGAACACTTCAACAGAATCAATGTTGGTTTGCAGTAGGAGCTTGGAGGCGAGGAATCATTTCTTTGGCTCCAAATAACTGGGCCTTGTGATGGGATAGATGGGATCCCATAGTTCTACTCTTAGCCTATTGACTTGATCTATGAGGATATATCACAACCAAAGAGGCTGTGGGTCACCTGGCTTGATTACGAACATGGCAGAGGTGGAATTGTGCTGACCCTTTCTGTGGATTCACACTCCAGTTGTTAGTAAAAAATGCCCTTTCTCCAGTTGGAACTATGTCTTCATGACACATTTACAGTCGGCGACTATCTTGGAAGCCTCGTATCTGCCAGAATCCATCCCCAGGGAAGTGTTATTGACAAAGTCTTAGAAGTGCTAGCTAATTCAGAGGAGCCTCTTTGCAGACTGGGAAATTGAGCGGCAGAGAGCTTAATTAAGTCCTTTATCAGGGTCATACAACCAAGCCCCAAGCTCCTCCCTCCACAGTTCACTAACTCAGGATGCTCTTGGGCTGCACGGCACCTGTAGTGCCTCACCGACAAATGCACATGAAGCCAAACATAAAGAGGAAAGCATGACAGGTTTTGATTATGTTTTAGAGGGCTCAGATCAGCACTTATTTTTCACGTTTTATATTTGCAAAGCTATATTCAGATAGTGCTCCAAACTGAATTCAAGAATTGCCTGTGCCTAGGAGTTACCTTTCTGGTACCAATTTTCTGTGCCGCAGTTTCCTCTTCTGTCAAATAGGAATAAGAACACCTCTGGTATATAACTACTAGGGATTATAATTGAACTCAGCTCTGTCTTTTAAGGCACTTTACAAGGTTAATTGTATGACTTCAAGTAATTGTAACTAAAGTGGTCACTCTTACCACTTTTGCTGTTTTTCTTGGATGAGGTAGTTTATATGGAAGAACTTCCAAGCAAAGAAATTGGTAATGGTCTCTCTTACTTCTTGCTTGATGATGACAGTCTTTCTTTCTTGTTTCAGCACTCTCCAGGGAGAAATTTGCTCCACTAGAATATACTTTTAAAATAATAGTTATTAGAAAGCAGTAAATATTTGGTTGCTGGGAGTTTGGAGTAACTTAGAAAACTTGAAGAATAGATGCTTGAATACATTTATGAAGACAATCTTGACACTCCTATTTACTAAACTGAAGTCTATGGAAATTCTAATGACTTCCTTATTATAAAACAATTAATTTAGAATACCAGTGATATTATTAGTGCCACACTATTTTCTCAGATGTAGGCAATCTACCATAACAATGGATAGATAAAAGTGTGTTTGCTGTAGTAATAATATTTTTGTTTATATTTCACTTAAAATTTTGACTCTATAGCTTCCTAAATTAATGAATTTTCTAGAAATGTAATAAAAATACCATGACGGTATCTGAGGGGATGAAAATTCAGTTGCAATAATAAGCCAAGTAGTTTATTCAGAGTAATCTTGGTTAAATGTTAACAGTCATCCAAATAAGCAAATGAATATTTCTTTCCGGTATTTGACTAAAGAGAGCTCTTGTTAAAACTAGTTCAAATAGATCCACTGGAATTTTCCCAAACTGTTGGTCAGTTAAGTGCATAGTGTTAGTTAGTATTAGTTTATTTAAATAATTTGGGGTAGAGTTGTGTTCCTTTAGTTATGAAAATTATAAATTGATCAATATAATTTTAATATCATTAAACCATGCAGCAATTATTTTGCACCTGCATCTTTTGTGAACACAAAAGTGTGGGTGTAATTAACATGTACTTGGCAAGAAAAAAATTGTTTTTAATGGTTTCATTGCTTTTGTCTTTTACTGGCATACAAATTTTTATTATGCAAATTTAAAAATTCTAAAAAGATCTTTGCTCATGTAAATAGTGTTGCATGTATGTTGACAACCAGACTGTATCATTATTATGTTATTTAATATGGTCTTCATTTAAAAAAATCATTTACTGGAACTGTTAATTTATGAGAAAGGTTTATCTTCCTGAATATTCAACCAAAACCTAGAATAAGAGCTTGAATTACTTTGAAATGCCTCTTTGTTCCTACAATGTCTTTGATGTTTTATTCCTGGGGATTTTAGACTAACCTTTTGTTTTTCTCCCAGAGAGATTCAATGTGTATTTGATGCCATCTCCTAACTTAGATGTACATGGCGAATGTGCCTTGCAGATTACATATGAGCACATCTGTCTTTGGGACGTCCAGAATCCCAGAGTCAAACTCATCTCTTGGCCGCTAAGCGCCCTGCGGCGGTATGGACGAGATGCTGCTTGGTTCACTTTTGAGGCAGGGAGGTGAGTTTCATGACTGTTTTTCTACATTTTTTTCCCCAGGTTCACGTCATATAATGCTCCACTCACATTCATCTGTTCACTCTATTATAAACAAAGCCCAATTATTTAAAATTCACTTTTCAGAAATATGATCAATTTGATGCTCTTACAGCTATCCTAGAAAGTGTTTAAATTCTTCTTTTCCACACAGCTCTTCTTTGGTCTATTTAAATTTTAAGTACCTGGAAATGGAAGTGGTATAAACGCATTGGTGAATCTCCCAGAGACACAAAGGTTCTCAAGTGAGCAAATAAAACTTTAATTTTTAGTGCAGCATCCTTCTTATGTCAGAACTACTTATTTATTATCCTTATAGGAAAATCTTGATAGAAAATTAAGAATTTGTTAGGGAAGGTGGGTATATTTCCCTGCTTCGGTCTCAGAAATAATAATTATTATTATTATTGGCCGCGCCGCGTGGCTTGTGGGATCTTAGTTCCCTGACCAGGGATTGAACCCATGCCCTCGGCTGTGAAAGTGCGGAGTCCTAACCAATGGACCGCCAGGGAATTCCCTCAGAAATTATTTATGTATTAACTGTAACCAGTGAAATCTGGTTATGAAAGATGTTTCATCATAGAAAATAGGCTTTTGTATTGACTGTACACCTCGTATTTCATATTGATGTGCAGAAGAATTCTGCGTTGGTCAAGATGTTTGGGGCCCATTTGGGGCAGCATTTATTCCAACTTTCATATTTTTCAGCTTTTCTTTGATTCACTCTATTTATAGGAAATAATAATAGGAAATGGGTATGTATGGCTTTTTATTGTCACTTCCAAAGGCTAAAAATTTAGTAAACCTTTGTAGTATCTCATGACTATTTGAAACTTTTTTTTTTTTTTTTTTTTTTTTTTTGCTGTACGCGGGCCTCTCACTGTTGTGGCCACTCCCGTTGCGGAGCACAGGCTCCGGACGTGCAGGCTCAGCGGCCATGGCTCACGGGCCCAGCCGCTCCGCGGCATGTGGAATCTTCCCGGACTGGGGCACGAACCCGTGTCCCTTGCATTGGCAGGCGGACACCCAACCACTGCGCCACCAGGGAAGCCCTCCTTGAAACTGTTTAAAAATTATCTCGATCTTCCAGGTTTTAATATTGCTCATAGCTTGCAAAAGTTTAACTTCTTCATATTGACATTTAGTAGAACTGCTAAGGATCTAGGAGATTATTTTAAAGACTTTGATATTTCCCCCAAGTGTGATAGCAAACCATATAGATTTTTAAGTAGGTGTTTGTGTAGAATCGTGTTCATATTTTGTAAATAATAGGATAGAGGTAGCAGATGTGGATGTGGGGAGATATTGAAGGACCTCAAGTGAAAGAAATGGTGGAAGAAAAGTGAGGCTGTACTGGGGACATGAAGTTCAGAAATATTCCTCTTTGACCAAAAGCCGTAAAGTGCTGACTCGGGAAATGAAGGAGCTTTTTGGTTCATGACTTTGGTCTCTTTATGGTCTGACTTTTGGGTATTTTGTCCACGAACTCCAGTGGTTAGATGATTGTAGTACCTACAACCCGTGCCACACAGTGTTGTGCCTCAGATATGGTAGGGACTTAGAATATTTATTGATTTCGAGCAGCATCTTGTTCAGTGGTCATGCTTTATGGGGCCGGCGCAGACCTGAGACTGAACGAACAATCGGAAGGACAAGTATCGGGAATGTATTCTTAGGACCTCGCTCATTTCCCAAACAGTGTGGTTCCTAGTGTAAGGAGCACTGATTTGGGAGTCAGAGAGACCCTAGGTCCTGATCGCTATTCTTTCTTAGCTGTTGGCCACTTACAAAGTGTTTAACTTCCCTTGTAAGTTTATCTAAGTAATAACTTCCTTCTGGGGTGGTCTTAGGTAAAAGCAGCAATGCATATAGATGACCCAGAAGGTGCTGGGCTTCTCTTAATAGTCTCTTTGAGGTTTTATCATAATAATTTTGGAACAGGACTGGGTTTGCAGGATCCAGACAGTGTTAAATGCAAGGTAATCATACTATTTTATATTTGGCCTGAAACTCAAAGATGAATTTTTATAGTTACCATCAAGATGCTCAGGATATAAGATCATTCATGTTCCCCCAAGTGTAAAGGTTTCACATCTGCCTCACTTTATTAGTGAAGATAATTCTTTCCCTTGGCTATTTTTGGATGTGTTCAAAATAAGGCAGTGTCATATTAACTAAGATAATTTTCTCCCTGTCTCACGTTGATAGATGAACAGGAGTTAAGTCTCTCTAGGCAGATCGTTTTCACATATCCAGCATGCGTCTGCAAAAACGTCACAACATTTCCCCTCTAGAATGCAGAGAATCTTCCTAAGACCTTGGGCAAAGTTCTGCTCTGTCTAGGCAAAGCCTCTGTTAGACTTGGAGCTAAGTGTCATTCCTGCTGAATGGCCCATTTCACCGCATCAGGATTGACAATGGGGCACGCGTAATAAGCTGGGCTGGGAGGTGGAGGAAACGAAATGAAATTATAGTCAATCACATACTGGCTGTGGGACCTTGAGTGAATGACTTAACTCTCTGAGCTTCCATTGGCCACCTGTAAAATGGGTATAATTTATGTCTCTCACAAGATGGCCATGAAGACTAAATAAAGGTACATATACAAACACCTGGCATAATGCCTGGCAGGTAGTAGGCAGTTGTGTCAACACAAACTGACACAAGCAGACAAGAAATTTGTCGGCCTTCAGAACCCAAAGTCCAGGGAGCAGAGGTGGCTTCAGGGTTGGGTTGATTCAGGGTCCAAATGAGGACCCTAGGTTTTATATCATAGTCTTGTTTCTTCTAGGTGGCTTCACTCTGCTCCACATGGGGCTTCCAGGAGCTTTGAGGTCTTCTCACACCGTCAGCCAATAGAAGAGAGATAGATTCTTACCATACACTGACCATTCCATTCACTATGTGTCAGGAACTGCACTGAGGACTTTATGGAAAGCACACAGGGTACAGATAGAATGGGCGTGGTTCTCCCAAAGCAGGAAGAGGTTACTGACACCATCAGAAGGGATGTGAGGTTTAAAAAACAACTAACAAAATGTGTCCAGTACGGTATTTAATAATTTCTCAAAGCGAATAGGGTGAAGCAGCTATTTGACTGTAATTAATAATATCACTCATAACGGTGCTGAGATGCAGAACAGTGGTCCTCAACCAGGGGTGATTTTGCACCTAAGGGACGTTGGGCAAAGTCTGGAGACATTTTTAGTTGTCACAACGTGTGCTGCACAAACAAGCCCCACAACAAAGAATTATCAGGTCCAGTTATCCAGGTGAAAAACTCTGCTCTAACAAGCATATCAACCATTGAAAGTAAATACTGATACTTATTGAGCCCTTACTATACAAAAGTTGCTGTACTAAGCATTTCACATGCACTGTCTCATTTAAGCCATTTGCTCGTCATATAAACCAGGGGATGTTATTATGCTCATCCTAAGGGGAAACTTGGGCGTCTGTGCGACTGATCCAAAGGCATGAGACCAGTAAGTAAATGGTGGATTCAGGAACACACTCAGCTCTTACTTCCAAACCCTATAGATTTCTAAGAAGGCTAAGTATCACCACTCTACTAGGTTAGCCTAGTTCTGAGTGAGCTCTCCAGAGCTAAGGAAGAGAAGGCGTACTGCATAACTAGCACTCATGTATAAATTATCTTAGTTTACTTTAATTCTGGAACCTCCTATTTGTTCTTTTAGTTCGGAGTGCAGTCAGAATTGTTCATCTCTCCTGGGCGGCAGTATCATGATCAAAGGTCATTAGAGTCTTCTAGATGCTGTTTCTCCCTCTCTTCCCCAATATAGGCAATTCTGACCGTACCTGTTTTTTCCTTGAAGAATTCCACAGTTGAAATATAATCTTTTTAATAAAGTGCAGTTGCACAATTAATTGCCACTTATTGCCCCTGGAGATAAAGAACAATTAGCTTATCTGGGGGGAGGGATGGGGGAAGAGTACACATTGCTTATTTTATTTGAGTTTTTCCTAGTTTTTTGTTTGTTTCTTTCTTTCCACTTGGAATGCCTTGAGGCTTCAGTGAAGCTCATCAGATTGGCAGGGTCTGTGATTTTTTCATGGGAAGGTCCAGTTGACATGAAGTTTTAACTGCGGCAACATCCCCCATGGAACTATTCTTGAAACGTTACTGTTCAAAGCATGGTGGCAGGTGTCCAGTAAGCTTCCCTGTGAATTTCACAGCTGGCTGCCCAGTTCCCCGCTTGCTTCAGTGTCAGGCTCTGTCCTACCTCCTGACCGATTTAAATGACTACCCTCGGTTTAGCACCTGCAGGGCTGAGGGCAGCTCAGGTGACATTTGGCAGAAAGTGGTGAATAATTACCACACATGGGTGCCTCTCTTTACCAGCCAGAGAATGTCCCTCTCGTGCTTTTGACATCGTTTTAAGAGAAACTTTTAGGTTTGCCAAGAATATGTGAAAATTGACATTGCATATACAAATTCTTTTCCTTAAATGGAGTGCACAAATTGGTGAAAAAGGCTTTTTCTGGATGTAAAGACATCTGAACAGTCTTGGAAAAGAAATCATCTGTGTCTTGTGTATATCACTCTAAAAACAAGTTTAACTGGTGAAATAACTTTTCGTTGGAGAAGAAAACTGTAGATGAGTGTACCTGTAAAAGGACCATTATTCTCATATAAACCTTTGGATATTCTCTATTTGTCTTCTTGATTCTAAGCTACTTAGTAATCCCTCACTTTTAAATATTTTGTAGAGCATATATTCATTCTTACTAAAGGATTGAAAGCAAATTAACAAATAAAATGTACTTGGCGCTTCCTACTATGTTGAATAGAGAAATTTAAATACAAATGCGTTAGATCCCACACAGCCTAGCTCAGAGGAAGTGAAATTCTCTTCTTTTGAAAGAAAACAAACTACAGTTGTGCCATTTATGTGGCCATTCATTCTTCATTAGCATCGATCTAAAAAATAATTTTAGATTTTTTATTTATAAATTTTCATTTATAATTGTATTATAAATATTGCTTGAGTGGAGGCGTGTGTGAAATCAGAAGGGAGAGTCCCCTTTCCACTCTACAGAGTAACCTCTTTAATCATCATCTTTAAAGATCTTTCATTATTGCCCGTCTGTTCTCTGCCAGACACTGTGCTGGGTGTGTGGGTGTGAACACAGACAAGACAAGGCCATCATAAGAAGCTTAGCTAGGTCCCCTCTTACTTTTGAGCTTCTGTGGTTGGTTCTAGCATATGAAATCCTTAAAGGAAAGGATGACTTGCCTGTGACCTTCGGAAAAAGAAATTAGACACTCACCAATGCCTCCCGTCTTGTGGCCATCTTTAAAAAAAAATTTAAGGCATATTTTTATTTAATTTATTTATTTTTCCAGCTTTATTGAGGTATAAATGATACGGAACATCCTTTAAGTTTAAGGTGTACAAGGTGATGGTTTGATACATGTATGTATTGCAAAATGATCACCACAGTAAGGTTAGTTAACACCTTCATCACCTCACGTAATTACCTTTTTTTGTGGTGAGAAACATTTAAGATCTACTCTCTTTGTAACTTTCAGGTATACAATACAGTATTTTTAATTATAGTCACCATTCTGTACATTAGATGCCCAGAACTTACTCATCTTACAGCTTGAAATCTGTACCCTTAGACCAACATCTATCTCCCCTTTTCCTCCTCCTGCAACCCCTGGAAACCACCTTTCTACTCCCTGTTTCTATGAGTTTGGCTTTTTTCAGATTCCACATGTCAGTGAGATCATACAGTGTTTGTCTTTCTTTGTCTGACTTACTTCACTTAGCATAATGCCCTCAGGTTCCATCCATGTTGTCACGAATGGCAGGATTGTCTTCTTTTTTTTTTTTACGACTTAATAGTATTCCAGTGTCTGTGTATATACACACACAATACATTTTCTTTATCCATTCGTCTACCAGTGGACTCTAAGGTTATTTCTATGTCTTGGCTATTGTAAGTAATGCTGCAGTGAACATGGGGTTGCAGATATCTCTTTTGAGATCGTGATTTCATTTCCTTTGGATATATACCCAGAAGTGGAATTGCTGGATCTTTTGGCAGTTCTGTTTTTAATCTTTTGAAGAACCTCCATACCATTTTTCATAGTGGCTGCACCAGTTTACATTCTCACCAACAGTGCACAAGGATTTCCTTTTCTCTATGTCTTCACCATCCCTTGTTATCTCTTGTCTTGTTTACAGTAGCCATTCTAACAGGTATGAGGTGATATTTCATTGTGGTTTTGATTTCCCTGATGGTTAGTGATGTGGGGCATTTTTTGTATATCTGTTGGCTATTTGCGTGATGTGACCATCTTTTCATAGGTGATGGCCCACTAGTGTATGTGACCACTTTATATATGACAGTACCTCAGAATTCTAGTAAAGGACTAGTAAAAACTGAATCATGCCTTCTTTCATCACATTCCCTGAGTGTACCCTGAGAGCTGGTGTGGTTCCAAGCACTGTGTGTGTAGCAATAAATAAAACATACATGTGTTCTGTTGTTATGAAACTTACTCTCTAGAGGAGAGGGGATACAGACTATGACAAACATTAAGAAAAAGTACAACAGATGTTAGAATGTGTAAGTCCCACAGTGAAAAATAAAGGTGTTCGATAGAAAGTGTCAAAGGAGGGGTGCAGTTTTTTGTTTTTGTTTTTTTGCGGTACGCGGGCCTCTCACTGTTGTGGCCTCTCCCATTGCGGAGCACAGGCTCCGGACGCGCAGGCTCAGCGGCCATGGCTCACGGGCCCAGCCGCTCCGTGGCGTGTGGGATCTTCCTGGACCCGGGCACGAACCCGTGTCCCCTGCATCGGCAGGCGGACTCTTAACCACTGCGCCACCAGGGAAGCCCACCTTTCCTTTCTTGATTGTTCCTCTGACCTGTAACGGCTCACTCTACCATTACATTATCTTTGAACCCATTCGCATGTGTAGATCTTGTCTAACCAAACGAATTGTAAACTCCTCAAAGACAAAGCCTCTGCCTTTACCTTTGTTTATATCCATTGCAGCCGCTGTTAGGATTTGCCTAATGTTAGTGTGACAAGTGCCGCATTCTTTCAGTTATAATATATAATTGTAAAAGTGAAAAATCAATACTGATCTAATAACCCCTATGGCAGGGATGGAGAGAAGAAAAGATTATCTTAAATATACATGTTGAGGGTAAGATACATTCTGCTTTTAGCAATGTTTAAATATCCTAAAGACACACACATACACATGTACACACGCACATGCACAAAATACATCTTGAAAGTGAGGAACTGTTGAGTCGATTGGCTTTCTAACTTCATAAGTTTGCTTATTAATACTGTCTTCCGTGAGGTCATTTATTTTGGTCTTCATAATTTCAATTCCGTTAGTATTTTTCTAATAAACTATGTTGGTGTGGAATGTCATTGTCAAAGGGAAGGAACAAAGATTAGAAAGTTGGGCGTTCAGTGCCAGTGCAAGCTGTCGCATGCAGGTGGTGACTTGGAGACAGTGAAGAGCATTGTTTCAGAGCCCTTGTGGGCCACGGCATGCGGGCCACCCCTCCCCCCGCCCTCTCTCCAACGTGTCCTCTTTCTCTTAGCTTTGTCCCACCTCAAGGCATTCTGTGTGCAGTTGTTTCTGTCACACTGTTCTTCCTGCTTTCTCATCCAAACCACTTCCCTCCCCACGGTGGCTCAGTGACCCCTCAGTTTAAATAAAACTTGCTCAAGGAAGCCTGGGTCAAGTTCTCAGTCACTCCTTTCCTAGCCCTGTCTGCTGTTTCCTAATCTATTCTACAGTTATTTATTGGACACTAAATATAGGCCAAGTCCTGTGCTGGGCCCTGGTGGAAAAGCTGTGAATAAATTAGAAAACAATCTGTGTCCATGTGGAGCTTACATTCCAGTGAAATAATGGAAGGGCACATTATTTGAAGATGTGCTTTGTGCGTTCTGAGTATCATATTTGATACTTTTAATAAATCTAGGTGACAGTTACTATCATTATATTTATTTTACAGATGGATATGCAGGCTTAGGGAAGTTAACTGACGTGTACCAGGCACAAAGCTGGTAAGGGGCAATCCCAGACAGGCAGTCTGGGGCCCAAGTCTGTACCTTTACCAAGCCTTTTATTCCATGCTGCCTTGATACATGCTTACTGTGTGCATGAGTGAATGAATTTCCCAATACTTTCTGAGCTCTTATGGATTTTCTTACGGTTTTCTTATGGATTCTTAACTAATTGCATAATCCATGGTTTGGAGTGACAGGCATATCATTTAGGCAAAGTAGTTACTGAGAAATTCAAAGCTAGATGTGCATCTATATGGTCACAGAGTTCTTGTATCTGAACCTTATCTCCACAAAGGACATAGGAAAGGCCCAACTTAAACTCATTATTTTACTTCCTCTGGGTTTCCATCCACTGGTTCTGTTAGCATAAGGCCATCAGGAAAGAGGCTTGGGGCATTTGGGACGGCTTCGGATGCTAGAAGTGTCCAAGGTCAAAGTCAGTGGGTAAAGAGAAAGAAAGGAATCAGGTCCATTAAAAGTCAAGACTTGAAGGGAATTCCCTAGCAGTTCGGTGGTTAGGACTCAGTGCTTTCACTGCCGTGGGCCTGGGTTAAACCCCTGGTTGGGGAACTAAGATTCTGCAAGCTGCATGGTGTGGCCAAAAAGAAAAACGTCAAGACTGTGTATTTGCAAGTCTGTGATAGATGAACCCATTAGAACGTCTTTGCTCTGTGTTGTGTTTTCTCTAGAGATGTGAAGCAGACGTAGCCGTATTAGGTTATGTAAGACCATTACCCCTTTGATGTGCTTTTTTTTTGACTCCCTTTCCTTTCCTTTCCTTTTTTCTTTTTTTCCCTATTTTCTTCTTACTTGCCTTGGGAAGTTGGCCCATTATATTATTTTGCCAAAGGCCTCTAATAACATTTTAAATGGCTTGTAAAGCTGCTTATGAAACAGCACCAGGGACTTCCCTGCTGGCGTGATGGTTAGGAATCCACCTGCCAATGCAGGGGACAAGGGTTCGAGCCCTGCTCCGGGAGGATCCAACGTGCCGCAGAACAACTAAGCCCGTGTGCCACAACTACTGAGCCCACAAGCCACAACTATGAAGCCCACGCACCTAGAGCCTGTGCTCCGCAACAAGAGAAGCCACCGCAATGAGAAGCCCACGCACCGCAACGAAGAGTAGCCCCCGCTCGACACAACTAGAGAAAACCCGCACACAGCAACGAAGACCCAACGTAGCCAAAAATAAATAACTAAATAAATTTATAGAAACAGCACCAAACAAGTCTGTTGGGTTGAGGGGCGTGAATGAAATGAAAGAACTTGTGGGTAGAGGTTAGAAGAGACTGTATGGAAGAGCATCTGAGGTCAATTTTGTACATTATCCACGCTTTCTGGGTCGCTGCTGTCCCACTGAAGGGCATATACCTTTGAACAGTATGGATGAAAGTCCCAACAATTAGGCAAACCAAAGGCCTAATTCCTGTTCTGTTTAGAGCTCTTTAGTGCATGTTTGTGCCTTTAACGCAAACTGGCGGCCTCTTGGCCAGATCTGGTCCTTAGAGGCATTTTGGCTCCCACAGCTTAAACAAAAAAAACAAAGGAAAAAGTTGCCAACATTAAAAATTCAGGTTATTTCATATAAAAATCAAAATTTCTGATTTCTCTTAACAATCAGAAGTGTGGCTACGTTGGGCTCGTATTTCCCCATTTAAATGTGACCAGGGCTGACTCGTGGCTGGTGTCCATTAGCTACGCTCCCTCTGTGTGGCTGTGTGTTGTAGGGGTCTGAGCATCTTTATCCATTCACGTTCTTTGTCTGAACCCTGATGGAATTTGAGGTTGTGACTCCTGGTTCATTCTGTAAGTGGTAAGTGTGTATGTGTGAGTGTGTGTATGTGTAGGTGTGTGTATGTGTGTGAATGTCTGTGTCTTTCAGATCCTTAGGTGGAGGCAGGGAAAGTCTGTGTACTTTCAAGAAGAATACTTGATACTCTGTTTTGATTTAGTTTGTTTCTGATCACAGTAATTATTTAGAGAGTCAAATGTCATTAAAGGATGGTTGTGGCTTTGTTATGTTAACCAAAAGCAGACATTGGATAAAAGAGTGATTTTCAAAGAGTAGATTTCACTAGTTAGTGAGTCATAATGTAAAGTAAGCACTTCACCACTGGTATTAAAAAATATAATAGAGGGACTTCCCTGGTGGCGCAGTGGTTAAGAGCCCGCCTGCCGATGCAGGGGACACGGGTTCGTGCCCCGGTCCGGGAAGATCCCACATGCCGCGGAGTGGCTGGGCCCGTGAGCCATGGCCGCTGAGCCTGCACGTCCGGAGCCTGTGCTTCGCAACGGCAGAGGCCACAGCAGTGAGAGGCCTGCGTACCGCAAAAAAAAATATATATATATATATAAAATAGAAAATATTAACATATTATAAATTGATGTTAGATAAATAGCTAAATAATAACTAGGTGATAGATAAATAGATCAACAGATGTACTAGGTCACAATCTAAGCTATACTTATTACTGCGGGTTGCCGTTACAAAAACCTTAAAAGCCACTAGATTGTCAAGTTTTAGAAACACAGCTGCAGGGTTTGCTATGAATCAATTTTCTTACAAATGTTTCCCAGTAACAGGTACCTTCATCCTTTCTGGAACCAAGGTTGGCATCTAAGTAAGTAAAAATGACCTCTGCCCTAGAGGAAACAGAAGAGCACCTCTTCCTGTTTAATAATTGATTGAGGTTACCCTCCTCTTAACAAATTATATTTCCATATTTGATGGAAAAAAAAAGTGGTGTGAAAAAATTAAAACCTTGCGGAATTAGGTGCCGAGTAGCAGAGTCAAATTTGTATGGTGGATCAAATAAAGAGGGGATAGCAGTGAGGACTGAAGTATTTTAGGAAGTCTTCAGGAAAGAAATGGGACTTGAGTAAATATGCTTTGAATTTTAGTTTTTAGTTCTTCCTTGGATTAGGATGACTCAATAATTAAAATCACATGATCAACCTCATAAGCTAGTTCTTTATATTAGCTGGTTGAAAGAGCCTTCTAGTTTTTCTCTTTCTTCTTACGTGGTCCATATTAGTGAAATTCAAGCGAGGCAGGTTTTGACCAATTAACGTATGCTATGCTATATGTGCTGAAAATTGCCATATGGCCGTGGTATTGAGCCAACTGTGGAAAATAAGGATAAGTCTTCCTTTCTTATTGCACTAACTGCATAGACTGGAATAGATAAAATATTTAACAGGTTTGGGTTGAAAATTTGCTTGGTTTCCATGCTGTGTTAAAAAGTTCTTTAGATGTGAGCCTCTAGATGTGAGCAAAACTCAGGCATTAAGGCCAGTATTCAGTTTTTCAGCAAGAGATTCTGAGGTGGAAGGAGTGGAATTGTATTTTAGAATAATGAAGTAATTATTAATAATTATAAATAATGTAATAATTAAATATTGTTCTTTAAAACAAAAACAACCTCTTAGTTTATCTTTGATATACGTATGTATCAAAATCAGAACTTTAAAAAATATCCTTTTAAAAATTATCCTTGATAATAGGATTTTGTCCAAGTCTTTAAAAATATTTAGAGTAATTAAATATATTTATTAATTATATGTAACACACTATACATATATATATACATGTATGTATGTATGTGTGTGTGCGTGTATATATAGTAGTTAAAACACATTTATTTGGTTCTTGCCTAATTATGTGTACCTATCTTCCATTATTAATATAATTCATTTTTTAACAGTCTGAGGTAGAAATGATCCTCTTCTTAATCCTTAACATTAATGTTGAAACCCATCTAGCTTTCCTTGAGTAACTTCTCTTATGTTCCACACATTAATTCAGCAAAGTTATGTTCATTTAAAAAAAAAACCTCTTAGCTGTGTTTCGTTCATCTCATGGAGTGAACACCTAGAGTAAAATTTGATCTGTGATTTGGGAAAGCATAGTTGCCTTTGGGAGTGAGATCACTCTTCAAGCCATTGTCTGTAAGGAAGGTTAGGACAGAATCTGAGAGTCACAGAATCCTTCTTTTACCTCTGAGCTACATGGCGCCGTTTCTGACGAGTTTCTGATTCACGGACTGTGATGGGAAGGCCGTAGCACAGGTGTCCTCTTTGAGACTCATACAGGAAGTAGAGGGATTATACTAAGAATCCAGAAACAGCTTATTAACCTTCTATGACAAAACCTACAGGACAAAAAACATGGGGCACCATTTTGGCTTCGAGTGATTGGTTCCCTGTCCTTATTAATACCAATTCATCGAACACTTTGATTCTAGTTAACTCTGTTTAGCACATGTGAACAAGGATCCTAATCTCATACAAAATAAATGAGCCTCGTATCAGACTCTTCTAGGCTTTAGGCGCATTGAACTTGTAGGAGCTGGTTTTCAGAAGCTCTCTGTCTTTGTTTTCACAGGATGTGTGAGACTGGTGAAGGGCTGTTTATCTTTCAGACGCGAGATGGGGAGGCCATCTACCAGAAAGTCCACTCTGCTGCCTTGGCCATAGCTGAGCAGCACGAGCGCTTGCTACAGAGCGTGAAAAATTCAATGGTACGTGTGGAATTTCTTGCTTATGACCCAGTGTACGCCGCTGTAGAATTTAGTCTTGGAATCTTTGTGCTGAAAATATGGTCAGTGTATTTTTGGGCAGAAGATTTACTCCTGTACTCAGCAGTGTAGTACTTGGATTAAATGCCATCCTTGGAAAGCTCCAAAAGGCCACCTGGTAACACAGTAACTATACACCGCCTCATCTGCTTACCCACTTTGAGCCTCAGTTGTTACCTGTGTGTTTAATCAACGTAGGCTCCTACAACAAAATACCATAGACTGAGTGAGTTATAAAAAACAAATTTATTTATTCCTCACTGGGAGGTTGGGAAGTCCAAGATCAAGGTGCCGGCGGATTCTGGTGGGACCCGCTCCCTGGTTCATGGATGGCTGTCTTTTCACTGTGTCTCATATGGCAGAAAGGGTGAGAGATCTCTGTGGAGTCTCTTTTGTAAGAGCGCTAATGCCATTCATGGGGGCTCTGCCCTCGTGACCTAAGCATCTCCCATAGGCCCTACCTTCTAATGCCATCACTTTGGGGGTTAAGATTTGAGCATATGAATTTGGGAGTGGGGGACACAATATTCAGTCCATTGCAGTGTGTGTGTATGTACATTAAAATCAATTTGGATATGTATGGACATCTATAGACACAGCTATGTGGGTTATCTATCTATAGATATATATAATATTTTTAACTGTAGCAGAAGTAGTCATTTCAAATGTCAGCAGAGGTCAGAGAGAAAATGAAGGTGAGAGAAGAGGGCTGAGAGGAAACTGGGGTGAAATATCAAAAGCTCAAGACCAGACAACTGTCGACATGAGATCGTGGTTTCCGTGTAGGAGAGTTCTTGATTTTTCCAGATAAGTCAAGAATTTGACTGTTTATGGTATCTTCCCATTTGTAACTGTTGGAAATTAATTCCAGCTGAAACCAACAACAAAAACCAGTAATGCTTTGTGGGACAAAGGAAACCTACCCGTAAGACTCCATCCTGCCCACAACCATGCGTTTGCCATCTCTAGTGGGTAAACCTTCATAGTCATCAATGTATAAAAACACTGCAAACGCAAATACACATGAGCGTACGTAAATTCTCTCCCAGAACCCCTACTCTTTTCATTGCTTAGTGCCAGGGACTGTGCATTGTACGGACAATTATGATTCATGAGTTTCTTCTTTAAGAACAGTAAATTTACAAAATCTGAAATGAATGTACAACAGTTAAATAATGCAAATCATGCAGTGTGGCTGCAAACACATGCATAGAGATTCACATCTGGAAAGAAATCTGCAAAACCAAAAGGAACTGGGTTGGCATGGTAACGTTAGGGCCGTTTGAAAAGTTATGATTTAACCATGTGGGGTGGTTGGATTTAAAGATGGGAAAAGCATGTAGTATGATCTATCCCAAAGGATCCCCAGATTATTCCCGAACAACTTGTGCATGCAGCGCTCTGGGATTTTAGAGCAGGGATCAGCAAAACTTTAGTAAAGGGCGAGATAGTAATATTTTAGGCTTTGTGGTCAAAGATAGTTTCTGCTGCAACTGTTTAACTTTGCCATTGTAAAGCCAAAGCGAGCAAAAGGAGAGAAGGAGGGAGGGAGGAGAGTTCAAGTTGTTTTGAACTTACAGGGCAATGTCATTGCATTAAAGTTGTGCGCTACACAAGATGCCTTTAAAGGTCTGAAGAAGTTTTTTTAAGGTTACCTTTTTGTAAAGCCATCGATTAGCACACATTGTTATCTACTTGAAAAGCAGGTTCTGCACGCCCATGTTTTTCCATTTACGCCTCCTCATTACTTCCACTAAAAATTAATCAGGAGTATGAGTAATTCGTTCAGATCATCCTTTTGCAGATTTAACTGGAATATAATGTTGTTTGCTCTTAATTTGCTGTATGCTTAACAAGTTCTATAAAATGAATGATTTTAAAAGTAAACACATCCTGTTTTAGATGGAAATGAGTAAACTTCAAAACGGGATCTGAATCTCAAGGAAGTTAAACCGGGGATTGTGAAATGCTTAAAAATCAACATCCTTCAATCCATCTCTGATTAGGGGAGAAAAGAGATACTGTGCTAAAATGAAACAAATGAAGGTGATACTAAAGCCCCTAAGTTAGAGTTTTGCATATTCTGGTCACTGGGAGTGGATCCACGTGGATTGGCTCTATTCTTGACTAGGAATTGCCTTTATGCCACTACTGGCTTGCTTCTCTGAGATGGCCAAGGTCACGAATGGAGAAAGATGGTGAAGCTAACCTCATTATTCGGAAGCCCTAACCCGCTGTTAGCTGCCACTAACTCCCAAGACAGAATGCTTCACTGTGGAATGCATGACAGTTTGAAGTTGCAGCCTTGAGTGAAGTCAGAAAGAGGAGACTTGTGGGTCGGATATATCGTAATAATAACTTTTATTTTATTATCATCATCATTATAGTCATTATTGCGGTAGGCTGAACAATAGCTCCCCCAAATCTTTCCCACCTTAATCCCTGGAACCTGTGAACATTACCTTATATGGCAGAAGGGACTTTGCAGATGTGATTAAGTTAAAGCTCTTGAGATGGGGAGATTGTCCTGGATTATCCAGGTGGGCCCAGTGTCATCACAAGGTCCTTGTAAGAAGGAAGCCAGAGGAGTGAGAGCCAGACGGAAGGTGATGTGGCGATGGAAGCAGAGGGACAGACAGAGATTTTTGAAGGGTCTGTGCTGATGGTTTGAAGGTAGAAAGAGATGTGACCCAAAGGATATAGGTGGCCTCTAGAAACTGGAAAAAGCAAGGAAATGGATTCTCCCCTGGAACCTCCAAAAGGAACCAGCCCAGCTGACACCTTGACTTTAGCACAGTGAATCTGATTTCAGACCTCTGGCCTCCAGAGCCGTAAGGGGATAAATTTGTGTGGTTGTACGCCACCAGTGTTGTGGGAATTTGTTACAACAGCTACAGGTAACGAATACAATAATAATATCAAAAATAATAAAAATGTATCGTGTCTCTACTCTGTAGCAGACAATATTTTAACGACTTTGTGTGTACTTTCTAACCCTCCCAATGACCCTTGGAGGGAGGGCCCAGCACCACCAGCTTGGAAGTAGTGGGGCTCCAATTTGGAGCAAGTGTGCTGGGATAACCCCACTTTACACTTTATCTTGGAATCAAGCCCCTAGACACGTTTTCTTTGCCCTGCATGAGATCAGGTCACTGCTGTTCTAAAAATTCCAAATTAACGGCTGACATTTAAAAGTTAAGAGGTTTCACATAAAACTCAGATTTCTGTAGTATCTTAAAAAGTGAAAAGGCCACACTGATCTCACACCCCCATGTGGCAACCATCAGATATGCCCGGTGGTGCCTTCCCTCTTCAGGTAGAATGGGGATCTTCAGTTCTCCGCAGTCCCTACCACTCTCCATTGTCACTCAGCAAGTGGTCCTTCTCTGGGCATTTGCTAGCCATGCTGTGGCCAATCGATGTCCTGCCTATGTTACATGTATAAGTTTTCTGTTGCTGTGTAACAAAGTGCCACAAGCTGTGCACCCTAAAACAACACACGTATGTTATCTCATAGTTGCCATGGGTCAAGAATGTTGGCATGGCTTCCATGGGCCCCCGGCTTCAGATTCTCACAAGACTGAGATACTCTAGTTTCATCTGAAGGTTAGACTGGGGAACGACCCACTCACAAGCTCACAGTGGTTGTTAGTGGAAGTTAGTTCCTTGGGGCTGCAGGATCAAGGGCCTCAGTTTCTTGTTGGCTAGTGGATGGAGGCCATCCTTAGCTCCCAGGGACCACCCTCAGCTTCTTGTCATGTGGGTTTCCCAACATAGCCACTTGCTTCATCAAAGCCAGCAAGACCACAATCCTGTGTATCCTAACCATGGTCGTGACATCCCATCATCCCGTCATAGGCTATTGGTTGGAAGCAAGTCACAAGTCCTTCCCACAGTCACGAGAGAGAGGGGTCCACACAAGGGTGTGCACACCTAGAGGAGGAGATCAGGGGGCCACCTTGGTGTCTGTCCCCATACCATGCAAACTTCTGGAATAATGTTTATTTAGTGCTTTGATTTTACCTTTTAAGTACGTTTCCTGCTTTATGGCGTGTTGCTAATAATGCCATTTATTTATGAAGCATCTGCTAAATGCCAGGCTCTTTAACAACAACAACCGTACCACTTACCAAGCCAGGCACTTTACTTGCTTTTTCTCTAATCACCATGATATCTCTGTGAAGTAGACCTATTCATTCGTTCTCATTTATTAGTTCATTCAAATATGTTTATTGTGGACATAATATGCTGTAGGATATAGTGGTAATTGACAGGTAAAGCCCATGATCCCATGGGTCTTATAATTCAAGGGAGTATTATTCATGACCCTTGACCTGGAAGGAATCACTCTCCAGATCTTATAGACGAGAAAACAGATGCTCACAGTGGTTAAGTCACTTGCCCACAGCCATAGAGCTCATTACTGTTGGAGCCAGAAATGCAGGATCCTTTTATTTGGTTGCTAAACCTCTACCTCTGGCCACAATGCCTTACTCCCCAGAAGGGTTTTAAAGCCCTTCTGTTTCTTTTATATCCGCACTGAGAACTGTCTTAGCATTTTCAAATTACCCTGAATATCAGAGTACCTTTCAGAAATACATATCAACTCAGAGTATATGTTAAAAAATTACTGTTATAAGAAATCTCGTTTCTTTTGGTACTTTTGGGACCAGATAGCAATCATGTTTCTCATAATCCTTCCCCCACCTCCTCTCCTTTAAAATTCAGTGTATTATGATTCATTCTAAATGGGGTGTAGAAGGGGGCAGGCCTGGGGTATGAGGGGAAGGACTAACTGTTGAATGAGATGGAGCCGCAGGAACTCGTTTGCTCACAAGCTGCGAGCTGCCCTGCTGGAGCAGCTACAGGGAAGCTCTGCCCGGACAGTGTGGGACTCCCCCGAGCAGCCAGCTATTTTTGCCACCTTGGAGATCAGTGTCTATAACAGAGTCTAATTTTGGAACAAGGAGTGGCAGTGTGGGGATGTTCCTCATTCCACGGCCGGACCTGTCATTTTTAGAATTTCCTTCAAGGCGAGAGTGACAAGGTGAATGATGGCCATTTAGCAGCTCCCTTGGGGGCTGCAGGGCCGGGCTCCACTGGGGGTGACATTCAGGCCCCAGGGTGACGTCTCCCCCATCCTCTGCAGTCCTGACTGTGCTCCCACGTTTGAGAGTTTAATCGGAGCTCTTTCTGTGTCCCCTCTTTTCTGTTGTTGTTTAATTGATTTACTTCCAGACTTGGAAATAAATTTTGCAATTTATTTGCAAATTATTTGCAAATAAATTTTGTTAATCAATTTGTAGAATTCAAGAGGAACTCTTCTACAGTTCTGCAAACCAAAGTAATTTATATTCAACCTAATTTTAAAAATGATAGTCTACACTTTTTTTTTTTTAATATAGAGGGCATCAAAGAAAGCATAGAATCGATTTCACTACTACTCAGACTGAAAAAGACCCACACCTGCTGGGATTTTATGTGTAGAAACAGCCTTCTCACAACTGTGTCCCCACTCATCCACCCACAAAAAAATCAGTTTTTACCTCTTCTGTTTATGAGCTCTAGTTAATTGCGTTAACTTACAGATTTTTTTTTTTTTAGTGTACTACTTAAAGCAGTTATCAACTTTTTTTCACTCCTGAATATCCACTCCCTTTTCATAGCTTGGTATATTAATTATAATTCAAAAATCTTTTACTGAACATCTATCTACTGCTTGCAAAGTAGATCTTTGCAAAGATGTAAAAATTTTTTTTTGCATCTTAAGGAGCTTGAAATTTAGAATAGAAGTTATGATTTAAACTCTTCAAAACATGCAACAGTGTAATCCTGTGATTCAATGTGCTCTGGTGCCCTTTAGAGGGCAATTTGTCCCTGTTGATCAAAATTCAATTCACATGTCCCTTTACTCAGCAATAGCACATCTAGGAATTTACTCTAAAAATGTACTACCGGAAGCAAAGCTGATGTGGACACAAATGGAGGGAGTTATTCCTTTTTGCTTACATTCTGCTGTTTTACAAACATTTGCTAAGCCCTGCTGTCCGCAGGGTGCTGAGGAAGTGATTGAAGAAGATGAAGTTCCCATTCTTGGGGAGCTTGTGTGTAATAGCAGAGATATCACCCAAAGGGGATAATTAGATAAGTTATGGCACATGATGTAACAGGAACTAAATGAGGCAGCTAAGTAGGGTCACACTTGGTACTATCGAACTTGTGTGAAGCACGTGGATGAAGAAGAGGCAGGACAGTAGGCAGAGTCCGACACACACTCACACCCACACTCGCACTCACACACGTGCTTTGTCAGTACAGAGTGAACTTCCGGCGGGATACAAACGTACTGGGTAATGTTGGTTACCTTTGGGGAGCAGGACTGGGGTTTGAGGGTCTGAGAAGGGGCTTTTATATTTCTCTGTATGTTTTTCTCTTCCATTAATTTTTTTTCTTTTTTTTTTTTTTTGTGTTACGCGTGCCTCTCACTGCTGCGGCCCCTCCCGTTGCGGAGCACAGGCTCCGGACGCGCAGGCTCAGCGGCCATGGCTCACGGGCCCAGCCGCTCCATGGCACGTGGGATCTTCCCGGACCCGGGCACGAACCCGTGTCCCCTGCATCGGCAGGCGGACTCTCAACCACTGCGCCACCAGGGAAGCCCTTGAATAGACAATTTTCTGAGCATAGAGAAAAAGGAAAATGAAGCCGGAATCCCAAATCCCATTCCCTCCCAGTGCCAAAACAAGGCACAGGTTCCAAGCAAGTCTTCTCTGAGAGGCTGGGGAAAATAGTCCCAGAGGTTATTAATTTCAGTGTACAGGTGGGGAGAGGGTTTCCTCGGTTAGGGGTTGTAAAAAGTTACCAGAAGGAAAGGGAAGGATGATTCTATTTTATGCATATGGCTGAGAATTCAAATGACTCCGAGTAAATTGATGCAAATCACTTTCATTCCCCATGCAAGTAACCATTTGAGCACATCTGGCGCTCAGCAAGATGCTGTATTTGGAAATTTGGCCCCAAATGGTTGATTCCACTAACAGTCTGCTTTATCAGAGCTGCAGGCGACAGTGGAGGCATTGTTTCAGCCAGAGTTCTGCTCACCAAGTAGTGTCTGCTGCATTTTTTCCCTTAGCAAACTTTCTCTCCTGCTCACTTTTTCTTTTCTGTCTCTCTGTGTGTGTGTGTGTTTGTGACATTCAAAAGTAAGCCTCTGCTCGCTTTATTTCCTTGACAGTTCAGTAATATTCTGTGATATCTTGGTAACACTTTGATGATAGGAATACCCATCACTTCTGCTGTAAATGTCAGAACACGGGAAAGGAGCTGGAGAAAGTGAAGACAGCTCTTTGGGTGGGTCCTGCCAAACATCTGTCGGAGCTGGATTCGGCAGCCCAGAAGCACGGGTTTCACGAGAAAGCCGAGGGTGGCCACCTGTTTGGCAGATGGTTGATTTTCACTTGAGCAGAGGCCCCTGGGACAGTGAGGGTTCCAAGGGCTGGGAGAATCACTGGGAGATTCTACTCCCCAGGATTCCATGGGTGTTCCCATCTCCTTGCACCTCCTTCGACTGTTTGCTATTTCTCTAAGCTTTGAAAATTTTATTTCTAAAATAAAATTTATTTCCAAAATTCAGATGCCCTTTTATCACTATGGACAGAACATGAGCCCATCCTTTAAGGTCTTCATGACATCTTCTGTGCTTTCCTGAGACATACACAGGATTCTGATATGAACTTTAGCTCTGCAGTAGGAGGCCAGGTCTTACATCCTGGCTGGGCATCTTGACCAGCTCAGTGTCCTTGGGCAGGTCACTTCCCCACCTGTAGTGTTTGTCCCCCTTCCTGTGAAAGAGGAGGTTGTATTAGTACATACCTTACTGAGTGGCATAATGCCTGTGGTTTCCTGACATCGTGTCTGACACCTACTAAATCCAAGTCCACCTGCGTTGTTAATGTTGACTTGGGAGTCAGAGAGGATAAGATGGCAAAGGGGATGGAAGATGAGGGAGGTTTCTCATCCACTTATGGATTCCTCTCTTCAGTCAAGTCAGTGTCCATCAGTGGACACACCAGTGTGTCCATCAGTGACTCAGTTATTCAGCCACTTTTTATTAAGTGCCGTCATACGAATCACACCAGACACTAGGTATATGAGCATAGATGTGGCATCTTCTCCACCACGGGAAGGAGAGCTCTGCTTACGGGAGGGTCTGCTCTCTTTTGTAGAGGACGGGACACCATTGTGCAGGCAGACGGTGACGTGACCTAAGCTGGGCTTTAAACTAGCTCTCTGGCCATTTACTATAAAATCCTGGGGGAAACAGAGGTTCTGTGTTTTATTTAAGTTTCCAGCCCCCAGCAGAGTGCCTGCCTTGTAAATGATGCCCAGAGTGTATAAATGCGTGGAATGAGGGAGTGAATGAACCAAAGAACGCCAAGTGCAGAATTCACTGAAAGGGGTGAGGGGAGGCAGGGACGCAGGCAGGGAGAGCGTGAACGGCAAACTGAGTTCGGAGGCTTCGTCTAATTGAGGGATCATTAAAGGTGGAGTGAGCAGCTCCATCTGGCTCGACGCTGAGTGTCTGCACGCTTTATTTTGTTTAATTTTCACAACTATCCTTGGAGATCGGGATTGGTTTTTTGAATCCTATTTAATTTATTTTTACACAAACACATGTATGGAAATTTTAACTAACTGCAAAAATATAACCGTATAGAAGATGATTTGTGCTCTATTTTTTCCCTTTTATTATTGGTTTGCATGCCTCTTTCCCCTCTTTAGCAACTCCTAAAACTTAAAAGTGTGCACTTATCTTTCCATGTTTTCCTCCGTACCCATATAATCCTACACAGAAATCGACATCTACATACACACAGAGGTGGATAGACACACATAGATATCTACACAAGATATGGGTATTTGGGGGTCATTGTTGATTTTCCAAAATCGTGATCATATTACACATTTGAAGAAACTACCCCCTGGTATTCTTATTCAACAGTAAATATCTCACGGGAGTAGTTTAAAGTCATGTAGCCTAGGTCTGATTCAGGGGTTGGCAAACTATGACTGATGAGCAAAATCTAGCCTGTGCTTGTTTTTGTAAGTACAGTTTTATTAGAACACCGCTACACCCAATCCATTTTTACATTGTTATGGCTGCTTTCACATGGAAATAAAAGAGGAGGTTCATTGGCACCATAGAGACTGGATGGCCTGCAGAGCCGAAGACATTTAACATTTGGCCCTTGACAGAAAAGTTTGCCAACCTTGGTCTCATTCATTCTTTTTAATGGTATGCATTTTAATTGGCAATATTAGATCCATTTCACGGAGGGAGAAATTGAGGCTCCATGGCTTACAGTCAGTAAGTGAAGAGCCAGGACAGGAACGTAAAGCCCAGGGTGTGAGTCAGTGGGAGCTGAAAGGAAGGAGGAAATTTGGGAGGCTTTGGAGGTAGAAGAGAGAATGTCTAGGGCCTGAGTGTGTGTCTGTGGCGTGGGTGGTGATGAGCTGAGGGAGCAGAAAAGGTGGGCTCTGGGATGGTGGTTCCCCACCTTCTGAGGGCATCAGGGTCACCTGGAAGGCTCACTAAGCCACACGTGGATGTGCTCCACCTCCAGGGTTTCGGCAGGTGTGGGTGAGGCATTGGAATTTTTTTTTTTTTTTTTTTTTTTGCGGTACGCGGGCCTCTCACTGCTGTGGCCTCTCCCATTGCGGAGCACAGGCTCCGGACGCGCAGGCTCAGCGGCCATGGCTCATGGGCCCAGCCGCTCCGCGGCACGTGGGATCCTCCTGGACCAGGGCACGAACCCGCGTCCCCTGCATCGGCAGGCGGACTTTCAACCACTGCGCCACCAGGGAAGCCCCAGAGACATTGGAATTTGAATGTCTAATAAGTTCTCAGGTGATGCTGATGCTGGTCCAGGAACCACACTTTGAGAACTGTGGCTCTAAAGTGACTCTGAGATTCCAGCTCCTTGGTCCATGGAAGAAATGGCACTGGAGCTAGAGAGAGCACAGCATGGGACCGCGTGCTTTGATGCCCTTTATACATACAAAAATCCGCAGTAAGACTTAACACCGATCATTCAGTGAACATACATTGCGCTGAGAACAGAGGTGTCATTGCAGCCATAATTCTCTCCTGGTCTAATTATATCGGACCTTAAGCAGTCTTTACATGCATCTCAGCAGGATATGTTCACGGTGTTTCATGTGTTTACAGAAGCAAGAACATGTGGTTAAGCTCTCTCGCTGGAGAAAGCTAGATCCTTTTAAGAAATCACTCCTCTAACTGAAGTGGGAGCGCACCTGTCCAGTAGGTGGAGGAAAGGTGGGCGCAAGAGCCGCTCTGCAGACCTCTGTTCAGACAGGACGATATAGCTCCTGTCGTCAACCCACAATGATTACAAAACTTGTTCAACAGCATTTGCATCTCGCTTCCAGAGGATTTGGTTACTGTCACTTAGCGTAGCAATTAGCATTTTAAGCGGTTTGTATTGATTAAGTGAACGTGCTTCATCAAGCAGAAAGAACCCTGAAGAATGCAGCAGATGTAGTTATCTCAATGAATTACTCCCAGCACCAAACCGTACAAGCTTGCTAGAACTTTACAAGGGTGTTTGATAAACCTCAGAAATACAGATTTACCTCAAACTGGGTAAACAGATCACATACTACACAAACACATGCTGGATTTTATGTCTTTTTAAAAAAAGTATCGTCTAAGACTATTGTTCTCTTTTAAGAGAGGCATTTGGTCTGGAATTTGTAGGAATAAACCTAACATTTTAAAGATTCTGTTCAAAACACGTTTACTATTCATGAGATAGTTGGAGTAATTCTCTCTGGTTAGAAATTTGAAATTAAGGTTAAGCTTCTTTGAGAGCTGTTTTCTACTCTCCTTTTAAATTCCCCTCGTTTTCATTTTCTAGTAAGTGTCATCTGGAGAGGATCAAGGGGCTTAGGGCTGGGGCTGGGGAGGGCCTATAAAACGACAGTGTGTGAAGTGGGAAGATCTTTCCTCTCTACAAGCCTGTTCTTGGAGGAGCCGGGGCACTTACACATATTGCTCAGCGCCTTATGCATAGTTTCAAAGTTCTTTAAACTAGTGCATGGAATGGTATGCAATTGAGGAAAAGAGCTCTGATTTCTTTGAAGATTTCAAAAGAAGGCTTTTGGATTAAAATATTTGATTCAGGGCTTCCCTGGTGGTGCAGTGGTTGAGAGTCCGCCTGCCGATGCAGGTGACGCAGGTTCGTGCCCCGGTCCGGGAGGATCCCACATGCCGCGGAGCGGCCGCGCCTGTGAGCCATGGCCGCGGAGCCTGCGCGGCCGGAGCCTGTGCTCCGCGGCGGGAGGGGCCACAGCAGTGAGAGGCCCGCGTACCGCAAAAAAAAAATATAATAAAAAATAAATAAAATAAAAGATTTGATTCACACATGATATAGAATTGTACAAAATGTTATCCAGTGTAAAATAAGTCTCTTTCCCATGCTTAATCATCTCAGGTTCCCAGTTTACTTCCTCGGAAGCAAACCCATGACCAGCTTCTTTTGCATCCTTCCGGAACGTCATATCCCTTAATAGATATAAAGGTATCTATGTATTAATAAGTACATTCATTTTCTGAGTATCTACTTTGTGTCAGACCCTGTTCTAGGAAGCAGGAGTACAGCAGAGAACAAGAAACAGTCCTTTGGTTCAAAGAATGTACTCATTGTTATGGAGAATGAGACAGTCATCAATAGATAATAAACATAAAACTGTATCAAGAGTTGGTGAATGCTGTGAAGGAGACTGCATTGTAAAGGACAGAGAATGAAGGAGGTTTGTTGCCCTGATAAGGTGATACTCTGGCAGAGAGAGGGGGGAAGGGAAGAGTGGAAATTTCTAAGGGCCAGTTTTTTTTTTTTACAAATATGTGTATCTGTTCTTTTTCAAATTCTTTTCCCATTTAGGTTATTACAGAGTATTGAGGAGAGTTCCCTGTGCTATACAGTAGGTCCTAGTTGGTTATCTATTTTAAACATAGCAACATATAACATGTCAATCCCAAACTCCCAGTCTATCCCTTCCCCCATTCTCCCCCCCCCTGCACCGGGTAACCATAAGTTCATTCTCTAAGTCTGTGAGTCTGTTTCTGTTTTGTAAATAAGTTTGTTTGTATCCTTTTTCTTTTAGATTCCACATATAAGCGATATCATGTGATAGTTGTCTTTCTCTGTGTGACTTACTTCACTCAGTATGACAATCTCCAGGTCCATCCATGTTGCCGCAAATGGCATTTTTTCATTCTTTTTAATGGCTGAGTAATATTCCTTTGTACATACGTACCACATCTGTTCCAGGCAGAGGGAACAGTAAGTGCACAGGCCCCGAGGCAGCTCTGTGCTTTGCATGTTCAAGTACAAAGCTGTGACTCTGAAGCAGATGAAATGAGAAGAGGGGTAGGAGGTGTTGTCTAGAAATAAGTAGGGGCCACATCCTATATGACCTTTCATTTGTGGTCAAGAGTTTGGATTTTGCATGGGGTCAGTTGAGAAGTCATTGGAGGGTTCTGAGAAAAGCTGAGATCAGTTGGCTTTACTCTTTTTTTTTTTTTTTTTTTTTTGCGGTGTGCGGGCCTCTCACTGCTGTGGCCTCTCCTGTTGCGGAGCACAGGCTCCGGACGCACAGGCTCAGCGGCCATGGCTCACGGGCCCAGCCGCTCCGCGGCATGTGGGATCCTCCCGGACCGGGGCACGAACCCGTGTCCCCTGCATCGGCAGGCGGACTCTCAGCCACTGCGCCACCAGGGAAGCCCCTGGCTTTACTCTTGAAGGGGGCACTCTGGCCGCTGTTTGGGAAAGACTGGGGGTGGGTGAGGCGAGAGTACAAGTAAGAAGCAGAGTTAGGGACTATTTCTGTCATCTGGGAATCCAGGTGAGTGCTAATGGTGCGGATCAGGTTGGTGGGGAGGGAGGTGGTGAAAAGTGGATTCTGGATACATCTTGAACAACAGGATTTGCTGATGGTTGAACTTTCTTGTAGGATAGAGAGGAAACAAGGTAGTCTCAAAGGTTTCTCTTCTTCTTGAAACAGAGCAATGGGTTGAATGGAAGAACCATTTGCCTAGAAGGGGAAGAGCTTTTAGGGAGTGAAGTGTGAGAAACGATGGTTCTGGTTTGTACATGTTAGATGAGAGATGCCTACTGGACATCTAGGTGGAAGTGGGGAGCAGGCTGTGAAATACAGGAGCCTGAGGTTTAGGGGAGAGATTGGAGCTACAGATATGCATTTGAGAGTCATCAGAGTGTGGATAGACAGTATTTAAACCTGTCCCAGTGATGACGAGCTCTCCCCACCAACATACATAGATAAGGAATGGTGGCCCTTTGGTTTTAGAATTGTTTCATGTCACTTCATAAAGATCTACCCTTTTCTTTCCTTTTTTTTTTTTTTTTTTTTGCGGTACGTGGGCCTCTCACTGTTGTGGCCTCTCCCGTTGCGGAGCCCAGGCTCCGGACGCGCAGGCTCAGCAGCCATGGCTCACAGGCCCAGCTGCTCCGCGGCATGTGGGATCCTCCCGGACCGGGGCATGAACCCGTGTCCCCCGCATCGGCAGGCGGACTCTCAACCACTGCGCCACCAGGGAAGCCCATATTCATGGAATTGTGAAAGCATCACTGCAGTCAACTCCAGAATATTTTCATCATCCCAGAAAGAAACCCATCTCCTTTAGGCATCATCCACCCAGCCGTAGGCAACCACCAATCTGCTTTCTCTGCATTTGCCAGTTCTGGACCTTGCATGTAAATAGAATCATACACTGTGTGGTCTTTTGTGACTGGCTTCTTTCACTCAGCATCGAGTTTCCAGCTTCATCCGTGCTGTAGCGTGTGTCAGGACTTCATTCTTTTTTATGGCAGTCCTTTTCTTTTTTATTTGTTTAGTTTTATTGTCTGTCTCCTTAGGAAGGAATGTTCCATGAGAGAGGAGCTTTTGAGGCTTAAACGCGGGGAGGGGTGTGTCCCGTGCCACACAGCTCATCTGGAGCCCAACCTGAACGGGAGCCCGGGTCTCCTACCCCATGGTCGGCTCCCTGCCACCCTCGGCAGCACAATGCTTTGTGTGTCCTTGAAACCCAACCAATTACATCCGTTGATTGATTATCTCAGGCCACTGGGCAGCGTCAGAACTCTCTCAGGCTGCTTAGGAAGAGACCTACATGCATCCCTGTTGTTTAGGGGGGAAGTTTGAGTGTTGAAGTACAAGAAGGCATTTCTTTGACATTCACAAAGCCTTGCCTTTCTTCCCTGGTGGGATCTTGAGTAACACTGTTAGTAGAATGAATAAATGTGTCGAGCTGAACTCCCCGCCGTTGGACTGTCCTGACCGCCTGTGCATACACACGTAAGCAGGTCTTTCCCCGAGGCCCTGCTTCTGCTCATCACTTGAATGCAGAGTAGAATGATGCAGTCTTATTTTTTATTTTTTTTAACATCTTTATTGGAGTATAATTGCTTTACAATGTTGTGTTAGTGTCTGCTGTATAACAAAGTGAATCAGCTATACATATACATATATCCCCATGTCTCCTCCCTCTTGCGTCTCCCTCCCACCCTCCCTATCCCACCCCCTAGGTAGTCACAAAGCACCGAGCTGATCTCCCTGTGCTATGTGGCTGCTTCCCACTAGCTATCTATTTTACATCTGGTAGTGTGTATATGTCCATGCCACTCTCTCACTTCGTCCCAGCTTACCCTTCCCCCCTGCCCTGTGTCCTCGAGCCCATTCTCTGTGTCTCCGTCTTTAGAATGATGCCGTCTTATTACCACGTTCCCCACAGCCCCTGAGAACCACGTTAGTTTAACCTGGACCTGGAGCTTCGGCAGGAATTCAGCTCTGGGCTAACAGTGCTTCTGATTTGCTGGGTTGATTAGGATTTATTCCCTGGGCAAGAGCTGGGTTCACTGGCTCATTTATCCATCCTCTATTTGTTCAGCCTTCAGGGGCCCCACTTAGGTGTTGGGGACACAGAGATAAAAGATATAATCCCCACTTTCTTGGAGTGCATGGGCTACAGGAGGAGGTGGGCTAGTTTAGCTGCTGTCACAAAACAGTGAAATGATCAGAGAAAGAGCAGAGCTGTGGGATGTCTGCTAGAAGCACCTGGTGTCATGAAGGGGGAAGAGTCGTCAGGAGGTGATTCCTGAGCTGCCTCCTGAAGGGAAGGTAGGTGTTAGCCAGGTGAGGAGTGGGGGCAGCTCTCAGGCTGAGAGATCAAGGCAGTGGTGGGGAGGGGGGAGGGGGGAGGCACCACAGGTGGGTGGCAATGGCAGGCCCCCTGCCATAGTGCGGCCTGAGATGGGAAGGGTAGCAAGCTCAGAGGGGAAGGGTCACTTACAGCAATAAAGAAGGATGAGGGCCAGCACAGGGAGATCAGCTCGCTGCTTTGTGACCACCAGAGGGGTGGGATAGGGAGGGTGGGAGGGAGGGAGATGCAAGAGGGAGGAGATATGGGGACATATGTATACGTATAGCTGATTCACTTTGTTATAAAGCAGAAACTAACGCACCATTGTAGAGCAATTATACTCCAATAAAGATGTTAAAAAAAACAAAAACAAATACGTCCATATAATGGAATACTATGTAGACATTAAAAATGCTGTTATAGGGCTTCCCTGGTGGCACAGTGGTTGAGAGTCCTCCTGCCGATGCAGGGGACGCAGGTTCGTGCCCTGGTCCGGGAGGATCCCACATGCCGCCGGGCGGCTGGGCCCGTGAGCCATGGCCGCTGGGCCTGCGCGTCTGGAGCCTGTTGCTCCGCAGCGGGAGAGGCCACAGTGGTGAGAGGCTCGCGTATCGCAAAAAAAAAAAAAAAAAAAAAAAATGCTGTTGTAGAAATGCCAACATGCTAACAATACATTGTTCAGGTGAAGAAAATGAGTTATAAAAAAGATATGATATATTTGAAATAAAAAGAAGCATGGGGCAGACACCTTCCAGCTAGACTCTTCACCACATGACTTCCTGAGTCTTCTCAATCTTCGAGAATTCAGACATTTTTGCATTGTTAAATAAGAAGACTTTTCTCAGCATACTTCTCCAAAGACAATTAAAATGCCTCTTTCATAAAATTAGATATTGTTTCAAAGGTTTAAGGAAGAAACAGAGAACCGGCTTTGTAATGTTCTCTATGACACATGACATTAGTGTCATTTTATTTGTTCCTAAATAAGCTTTCTAAAAATACAGTCAGATCATGCTGGGCTGCAGAAATATATTCACAGTAATATAGTGAGTAATTTGAATTTAACAGCTATTTCCCAAATACTTGCTTTATATTAAAAATTTTATTATATTAAATATAATCCCTTTACATTGAGAAATTCTTATAATCAGTACCTTGAGAATTCAGTTTTTTTCCTCCCTTTATTTTCTTGTATTCCATGTTATTGAGGTTGAATGTCACCAGAAGTCACTGGTAAATAGATTTTTTTGGTTTGTTTGGTTTTGCTTTTTGCTCTTAAACTTTTGAGACTTTTCGTTTCTGCAGAAATAGAGAAACAGCCACAGAACCTCTCTACTAGCTTTTGTTTTCAGCTTTTTGCCCTTTTGGTTTAACAGGACATGTTTAGGAAGAAATGTCCCCATGAAACCTAGTGCTATGTAATTCTACTTGGAGACTCATTTTGGTAATTGTGCTATTGTGATAAAGAATCCAATCCATCACATGTAAATTTCTATTCACCTCCTGCCCATCCCACTAAGCTGTCTTCTCTTTGAATCTTCCCCCCCGCCCCACCCCATGTGTTCGAACAGGCCATTGACTACTCCCCAAAGACCTGGGGCCTCACACTGTATCTTTCAGGATGGATATTCCTAGATGTTTGGTGCCAAAAGCTACGACTTCCTCTTCATCCCTCAGTGTCTGGAATGAGGGTCAGGTGCTTGTAGGGGCAGACAAGGCTCTTTTTCTTATACTAGTGATAGAACCCAACTCAAATCAGCTTAAACGGAACAGAAATAATCGGCTTGTATAATTGAGAAGTCCCAGGCTAGTCTCTTGGTTCAGGTAGGATCCAGGGTCTCAGTGGAGCTTGTCGGGACTCTCCCCTCCTTTTCTTGGCTGTCTCCTTTGGAATAGTGTCCAATGACTGGCATGTTCTCCCTTTATTGTTCCAAGATAGGCTCCAGGCCCATCTGCTGTCCTCTTAGCAACCCCACAAAAAAACTCATAAACATTTAATTCAACGGGTGTTTCTTGTGCATCTACCACGTTCCAGAAATAATCTAGACCCTGGGATTCAGCAACGAAAAAAAAGTCAGAAAAACCCCTTAATTTACCTCTACCGATTCTCTCTTCCACAAAAGTCCTGATAAATGTCCCCAGGGATTGTGTCTTATTGGCCTGACGCAGGTCACCGGGTCACCCCTAGAATCAGTGGTGGGGTCTGACCATAACGGAATCGATTGAGCTGGAGGGAAGTTCCCCCAAGGAAAATCAATGCACTGTTGCCAGCCGGCTGAAGAACGGATGCTGCTAAGTCAGTGAAACCGACAGCCGTCCACCACCACCATGGGGCCGTACGCACTGATTGGCTGACGGGCCAGCTCGTGCTTCTGCAGCTCCCTGTGTGGAGCTCCCTGGGTCAGGTCTCTCGCGGCCCCGGGGTTGCTGACACACGCTCTCTTCCTTGACACAGCTCCAGATGAGGATGAGTGAGCGGGCCGCCTCGCTGAGCACCATGGTGCCCTTGCCTCGAAGCGCCTACTGGCAGCACATCACGCGGCAGCACAGCACGGGGCAGCTCTACCGCCTGCAAGGTGAGCGCGGGCGGACTGTGTGGGGTAGGGGAGGGCTGGGGGCAGATGGCTGGGGGGGGAGGGGTGGGGATAGGGCTCAGCTCCTCCCCTCTAATGCGCGCCAGGCTGGTGAGCCCCCTTCCTCCCAGAGCCTGGCCCCTGTCGAGGGGTCTCACTCCCCATCACTTATACTGTATCACAGTGTCCTGGGGGGAATTGTTTAAAATGCAGATTCTTGGGCCCTCACCCCCAGAGATGCTAGATTTTAAGGTGTAGGGAGCGGCTGAGCAGCATGCGCTTTTAACGACCTACACGGGGTCTGGGCACGAGGTCTGGCCCGCGGTTGGGGAAACAGTCGAGCGGACTCACGTCTAGCAGCTCGGCATTCCTTGGGAGCGTGCCGCTGGCGGTGCGGACATTCGGGCCCCCCCAGGACCTCGGAGGGTGGGGCCCGGCCCCGAATGTGTTACCAAGCCCCCCGGTGATGCTCATGACTCTCAAGCCTGGGACCCACGCTCTCCTGGGAAGGGAATGGCCTGGGGGACGGGGAGTCCTGGGCTCTGGTTCTGCTGTGACTCTGAGCCAATCCTAAGAGGCCCCTTTTCCAGAACAGTGATCTCTGGAGCAGGGTACACAATGGCCCATGGAGGGACAAGGGGGACAATTAGAAAAATGTTAAAACATTTTCTTATCCTTTTAGATGTATCTTTGTATGTTTTATATATAAGGATACCTGTGTATATGTAACGTATAAATAAATGACTAGGCCTGTGTAGGGGGTTCTTGCTGGAGACCTTTTCACTGATGAGGCGCAGAGATCCCCAAACATGGAAGAACATCTACGGGGTGGAACCTGGTTCGTCTGCAGAAACTTGCTAAATGAATGAATGCAAGAACGAATGAATGACCACAGGAAACAGTGGCCCCGGCCATGAATACCTGCTCTCTGTGCCCTGGTCACCCAGCCTTCCCTGCGGCCCTTTCTACTGATCATCTGTCCCCCAGAGAGCTTTTCCTGGTCGTTCTCCCTGGAATTCTGTGCCTTTCCCCTGTCTGAGGTGACTCTTCGTCATCCCTAGGTCTTACCTCCAGGGCCCTCCCTGACTCCAAGGCAGGTCCCCCAGACTTTATCATAACTGGTGTGGAATCTCTGGTCGTGTGTACCCCTAAGATGCAGACGAGGGCACCCTCTTTTACAGCCCCACCACAGTTTTCATTTCATATTTAATTGCGTGGCCAGTTGACTCAGGACTAGCTCTTCCAAGAAGCAGTAACACCAAGGAGGGCTGGAGACCTGTGTCTTTGTTTTTTCCTCGTTATTTTATCCCCCAGTGCCTTGCATGGAGTCCATGAATATTTGTTGAATGGCCGTATAATGGTAAGAGGGCAGTGAAGGTCCTTACATTCTAGGCTTTATGACTGTAGGCTCTGTTCACTTGTGGGGAGCATGGCATAGTGTAGATGCTCAAAAATTATGTCCTGAGTGCCTGTAGGAGTGACAAGTGACTGCCTTGATAATTGATAAATAAGCTTACCTTCCAAGACACATCTACACAGAGAGGGAGGGTTGGGTTAGATCAGGTTGTTATAAATGCCATTGGTTTCACGTCAGAACAAATTCAGAAATTTTTGCAGCATTTGACTTATATCATCACAGTTTTTGTCATTTACATATCGCTTGTACCATTATTCAATTTTCTTCCGTCTCTTCTATTTAAATCTATTTATTTTTAAAAGTATATTTTTCTGTCTTTATACTGCTATACCAATTACCTATATTTTTCTAACACACAATAAGATCAACTGTACAAATACCAATAGTAATTATTGAAGGTTTAAAAGAAGCATGTGTTATGAACATATATTCACAAAAAGCTACAGACTTGCTTTGTAACTTGACTGTCTACACAGACCCAAATAATCTTTACAAAAAAGGTATGTCTTTTCAGATTCTGTGTGTCTGGAATGCAAAAGAAAGTTGAGAACCAAAGTGATGTAGGCTTCGTAAAGAGAAAATGGATAAATTGCTTGAATTCCTGAGAGACAGCCTGGTAATTTGAGAATAGTCAACTTGTATCAAAGTTGATGAATCACTGGATTTCCCCAGAATACCATGTTTGGAAAGATGAGAGTGAGGATGTCATGAATATTTAGTATGTGTTGCAGTTTCAGAATTTATTAGCAAATATCCCAGAGTTTAAAAATCCTCAGGACAATCTGGACAGAGAAAATGTCATATGAAGAAGACGCTCACTTTACAATCCTTACTTTAACTAATCTAACTCTCTTTAACCAAAACGAGTAGGCATTCATCAGAAATGATTTAAGGCTAAGGGTCTTATCAGAGACCCTTTAATATTTTAAAACATCTTCTTAAGTTTAAAGCAGATGTTTTAGATACTCTTAGCATGCCTTTTTTATGCTCCTTGGGTTTATACAACTACCTCTGACAATGTCTACATCTGTTTGCTACGAAGAAAACAACTCTGTTTTCCAGGATACAGACGTAGTTTTTTTAAACCACGACGACAAAAAACGCAGATTTACGTGCATGCAAAAAGCCCAATTATGGTTGGAAAACCATACGTAGCTGACAGGTCTGGGATGATCATCAAAGACGAGTGACCCACTAATTCCAAAATAACAGTAGTGATAATGTTATGTTTACAAGTGGAGCAGAGCAACGCAAAACCTCACCGCAAAGGAAAAAAATCATGTTCTTTGAGAAGTTTCTGTTGTTTTTGTCAAAAATAGCAAGCCACCAACCAAACGACTCATCAGAATTGGATTTGGGTTTATTTGATAAATCTTTATCTTTAGGTTTGTTATCTATTATTTTTATAATTCAACACTCAAAAGGTTCAGGCAGACCTTGGATATTCGGGGTTCGATTCCAGACCACCTCAAAAAGGCGAATATTGCGATAAGGCAAGTCACACAAGTTTTCTGGTTTCCCAGTGGACACAAAAGTTACGTTTACGCTATACTGTAGTCGATTAAGTGTGCAATAAATAGCATTATGTCTAAAAAAGATGTACATACCTTAATTTAAAAATACTTTATTGCTAAAACATGCTAACCGTCATCTGAGCCTTCAGCAGGTCGTAGTAGTAACATCAAGATCACAGGTCACCATGACACATATAATAATAATGTACAAATTTGAAATATCGTGAGAATTACCAAAATGTGACACGGAGACACGAAGTGAGCAAATGCGGTTAGGAAAAAGGGTGCCAACGGACTTACTTGACGTAGGAGTGCCACAAATCTTCAATTAAAAATATGCAATATCTGCGAAGCATAGTAAAGTGAAGCACAATAAAACAAGGTTCTTGCCTGCATTACTGTAAACTTAAGTTCAAGTTTATTGGTATGGATTTTCCAAATGAGCACAGTAGTAATACTTACAAAACAGTCATTTGAAGATAGTGATAGCTTAGTTTCTAATGAAATAAATAACCAGTGATGAGAAAAAAATGCCACAGAATTCCCTCAGAGACGATGGGTTATCAGACTTTGTGATTGATAATTTTATAGGGTTTTGAAGATGATTGTGTTCTAGGTTTTGAAGATGATAATTAAAACTATTATTGTTTGCTCTTTGTTATATAGTATGACCTTCACTGAACACAAATTTCCAGTAGAATTCTTACATTATTCCTGTTTTGACTGCATACTGATACTCACTGAAATGTCCTATTATCTTGGAATATTTCTGTGCATGAGAATAGCATTGTAATTGCTTCTTTTTTTTTTTTTTTGCTTCACATATACATTTTTTGGTACCAGTTATTTCATCAAATTATTTGTTTTCACATACTTTTGTTCTGTGTAGGAATTAATGTAAATGTATTTTATTTTGATATTTACTTTGTACCGATGTTTACTGAGATATTTCCTCACCAGCGTGTTCTGTGTAGATTTGTCCATATTTATTTTACCTTGTGGATTGCTTTTTAGTCGCCAGCATTCATTAAGATACAGTGCTAATACGTGCTGTGTATGCAGTTTGGGGGCTCAACTTACCAGTAAATTTGATAGATTAAAAAAAATGTTCACAGACTACCTAAAATTATCTTGCTTATTATCAGGGGTGGTCATTTACACAACAAATAAATGGGATAAGTTCATCTATTCCACCTATACCACCTGCTCTCCTTCTTCCCTTCTGCCCACCCCCAGAAAAAAAATGAAATTGAGAAAAACTAGTAACATCACGACCCCGTGTGCCATAGGATGAGGTTACACAGCACGTAATTTCTTCTTGTTTTGCTGGTATCCATGAGTTGTAATCCTCTGGCCAATTCACCTACCCTAATGTATTTCAAGCCGACGTCTTCTGACAGATCTGGTGGTTATTCTTGGAAATCAGACCCTTACGAGGGAATTTATCCAACTGGTCTGAGAAAATTTTCTTCTCCAAATTTAGTCCTAGAGAGTCACCTGCTGGTTGGTTTTGGAATTACCACCTTATTATTGCCGTTTCTGGTGGAGAGAGGAAGGTGCTGGTTCGGACACACCCACCTACACTAAGACGTATTCAATCCACCCTCACTGCTTCTCCCACCCCATTTGCCAGTTTTCAAAACTAAATTCTCGTCTATGTTTAGGTATATATAGAGGCAACTTGTGAGGTTTATCATGAAAACTGGGAAGGAATTCATGAAACGGAAGCATTCAACAGTGTGCTGAGCACCGTATTCACAGGATTCTTTTAAGAATTCATTGTATAAAATAACCAGAGTCATCTTTTCCAGTTGTCTTCTGTATTGTCCTAACCCTGGTCGACACCATCTTCCCCCAGAAAAGTACTGTGCTCCAATAAGTTTGGGGCAAAATGCTGCATGTTAAATTCTCCTTTAGGAGGTTCAGAAAGCAAATCTTTATTTTTCAGACTCCGAGATGTCCTGTAGTAAAAGATCTGTTTAGTCTTGCTTAAATCAGAGCTCTGCAAATTTATTTGAAACATGCAGTCTCGTCTCTTCTTCTTTATATAAACAAACATTAACATACCTCTAGTAAAGTGCCAGGTTTGTTCCATACAAGGGAGACTGGACGTACTCATTATCTTTATAAAAGCTACCATTTCTTGAGGATCCGCTGTGTTCCAGGTTTTGCACTAGGAACTTAACATACATGGTCTCATTTAGTCCACAAAGCAGCCACCTGAGAGTATTTTACACCCATGTGCAGCTAAGACACAGGATCTGAAGGGTTAGTGATGTGTCCCGGATCACCTATCTAGTAAGGAGTTGAGGTTCTCCTCTCTCCATCCATTCACTGACGCATTCGTTTATTTGGCAAATGTTAATGGAGCATCTACTTTATGCCAAGCACTGTGCTAGGTGATGGAGGTACACTGGGGCTACTAGACAGGCTTGTTTCTGCCCTCCTACAGCTTATAGTCGAAAGGAGAGTCACAGTCAGTAATTACACACATATATTTAATTTCAAATTTGGTCCATGTCAGGTTGAAAAGAAAGTGTTTGTAGTAGAGAAAGGTGAAGCAGAGCTGTTGTCGGTTTGGGGAGGATGATGACAAAGGGACTTCTTTAGAGGGGCTGCAGCATTTACCCCAAGACCTGAAGTCTGAGAAGAGACAGCCATACTGAGAAGCAGGAAAAGCATTGTCCACAGAGAGATCAACAAGTGCAAAGGCCCTGAGGTAGAAACGAGCTGGCATGTTCAAAGAGCAGAAAGGAGGCGGTGTGGCTGGTGCACAAGGGCCTTTAGGAGACAGCGGGTGTGTCCAGCTTCACAGCGATGTTCTTCTCAAACGCCCTCACCTCCTCCTCAAAGTTAACATCTTAGGAATTTTGCTCTTAATCTTAAGGAGCTCCGTTGCTCAATATTTTAGAACCTTTCTGTTGGAATTGCCTCGGAAGATAGCATCCCTTGTTTCAAAAAAGAAAAAAATAGGCACGTATCATTGATCAGATGTGACTTTAGATAATTTTAGGAAATCAAAGAGTGGCATCAGATGTTTGCATCACTGTGGGACATCTTCCGTGTTGCTTATTTGGTTCACCTGGCAACAACTCGAGTTGGCAAGAGTGGGACTATCTTCTCCGTTTCAATGAAGGCGGAAACTGAGACCCTTGGAGGTCGAGTACTTGCTCAAGATCACATAGTCACTGGGCGGAGGGACTGACATTAGAACTTCAGTGTTCTGACTTGTAGTCCAGGGCTCGCTCTTTCTTTTATCGTATGTCCTTGCCTTTGGGAGGAAGTTCTGCTCCTCCCGAAGTGTTTCCAAGACAAATACCATGTGATGGAAATAGCTCCTCCAGCGGGTTGGTTCCAGGCCATGCGATTTACATTTTTATTTTAAGGATGATAGATTCTTGGAGCAAGTGGCTACCTTGGAGGAGTTAACATTGGTTTTTCTTTCTCTTTTATAATCTATTTTTTATTGAGGTATAGTTGATTTACAATGTCGTGTTGATTTCTGCTATACAGCAAAGTGATTTAGTAACACACATACATACATTCCTTCTCACGTTCTTTTCCATTATGGTTTATCACAGGGTATTGTATATAGTTCCCTGTGCTCTACAGTGGGACCTTGTTGTTTATCTAGCCTATGTATAATAGTTTGCATCTGCTAATCCCAAGTTTCTAATCCACCCCTCCCACCCGCCTCCCCCTTGGCAACCAAAAATGTGTTCTCTATAACACTGATTTTTCAGTATTAATTCTAACACAGTCACATACATTGTATATGCAGCTGGTAAGAGAGAAGTAATAGATTAAGATCTGAGCAAATGTGAAAAGATGACAAATAAACCAGGGTCTCAAGGTCACGTGTCTGTAGGGGCCAGGAGGACATGCCAGGACTGAGTGGTGGGGTCCCTAGTAAAAAATGGCAGGGAGAGTGCAGGCCTAGAAAACAGGGACATCCACCCTTTACGGGAAGTTTGCAGTCATTCAGCTATTGACAAGCAATTCCAAATGTTCCAAGCCCTGCGCAGGCCAGAGAACAGGGCTGGGCCCAGATGGTGTCCACAGGCCAGTACCAGCTTGTGACCTTTGTGTGAACTGCAAAAATGTAAAAATAATCTCTCAATCCATCTCCTGGCTTTAAGCTTAAAAACAGTATTCCAACCAAGCCAGGCAGTTTCAGTTACCCATCATGATAGAAGCTGCAGGTGTATTCATTTCGACTTGACCCCAAGTGAATGCTGTCAGTCACTTTTCTTGAAAATTTTTAGAGTCTAAGGAGCTACCGTTGAAGGTTCAGGAAGGGCTTTGCACTTGACTGGAGATATGGATTTTGCATCAGTATTGTTCGCATGCTGTCTACTTCCTGCAGGGAATTTTTTATCAAACTGTAATAAAGATTTGCCTGGATTTTTTACTTGTAGGATTCAAGCCCATTAATGCAGTTTCTCTACGTTATAGCGTGTGCTTGTGTGTGTGTGTGTGTGTGTGTGTGTGTGTGTGTTGGAAAGAGAATAGAATTCATGTCCAAAATGGCTCGGAGGCTGGAATAAATGATTTCTAGTGATTTGGGATATTTTAATATTCAAATTACTTTAATAATCATCACTGCTATTGTGTACCAGTGACTGTATGACTAGAGTTTCTTATGGTTCAGATTGGAGGCTTGCAAATGTCTGGATCCCCGATTTCTTATATCAGAAAGAGACTCAGCTGAGGTGTGATGGAGGCCAGGGCTGTTGGTGATAATGAGGGAGAGCTTAAGGCTTAGGGGGCCAGAGGCCACTGTGAACCTTTTTCACTAGGTCCAGTGTTTTGAGCGCGTGTTGGTGGGGCAAACATGCTCCACTTAGCTGGGGTCCCATCTCCCTGTGTGTTAGGCCGGCTTGATCCACACATTTGGTTCCAGGAATGCTGTACTGTTGTGTAGGTTTTGCTTTGCTCACTTCAGAGAGCTGTTCACCTGGTCTGCAGTGTGAATTCCTTTGCTTGTGGTAACGCTTATAGCCAGCAGATGGTGCTCTGTCCGCAAGAACTGGAAAACTGGCCTCCTGGCCAAATCCAGCCTGCTGTCTGTTTCTCTTCACGTTTCCTTGGAACATTCACACCCATTCCTTACATATTAACTGGTTGCCTTTGTGCTACAGGCAGCAGAGTTAAGTATTTGCTATGACACCATACAGTCTACAAAATCTAAAATATTTCATATCTGGCCCTTTATAGAGAAAGTTTTCAGCCCTATCCTGTGTCACAAAGGGGGCTCACAGTTGCCTTGTGTGTTGCCTTCCTGGCTTCTTCATTTTTCTTGGTTTGGAACTTAAACCTGAAATAATAAAGGCTAAATGGATTTTAAGAAGTCCTCTTTTACTGCAAGATTTCCTAGGTATAAATATAATATTGTCTTACTTCTGGTCCGGTTTCCAAAGAGTGTCCTCGCCAAAAGATTCCACAGTCCTTTGATTCCATATCATCTCCTCTAAATATTCTGGGTATAGGAGTTGAAAAAGACGAAACATTAAGGAGGAGGTTGTCCTTAACTGCTACTGGTCTGATCATAGCTCAGTGCAAAGGCCACATGCAAATGAGATGTTAATCATACCATCTCTTATGACTTTCATTTGCATATCCCTGTGAGTGGCCTCTGGGAAAAAAATCCCGTGTCCTATGTTACTGATTTCCACTATAGAGAAACTTGTGACTAGCTAATCTGGTTGTGGGCTTTCTTGAAATATAACTGCCGATTTCTAAATCTTTTTTGGAAAAGATGTCACCAGCCCTCTGAAGCTTCATCGAACAGAGACTTTTCCTGCCTACCCATCTGAGCACTGACGGAACCGCCAAGAATTGCTGTGTGACATGCTTGTGATGTGTCAGGCACAGATCCACCCGGGAGGTCAGAGGATGACCCCGAGGGAAGCGCTGAAGAAAAGAAGCTACACGTCCTGGCTAACTGCGTGGTCCTTGGGAAACTCTGCAATACCATATTTTGTCTTTTTCTTTTTTTCCTTTCTTTTTTTTTCCCCCTTAAAAAAAAACTTAGCATAATTGAAACCTTTTCCTTAAAAGGTTTTTCTTTTTTCTTTCCTTAAAAAAACTTAGCATAATCGAAACCTGTTCTATAGATATCGACGTTTTCTTCCCTCTTTTACAGTTGGACAGAAAGGAGTCGATGCCACAAAATGATTTTCTATTGTAGATACCATGTCCCTGGCACCTCTCTGAATCTATCCTTTTGCCGGTTCTTGTGGTTTTTCCTTCTGAGTGTTTCAATTGTATGACAGTACTGACAATAAAATGGCTCTCATTTGTTATTCGTTTATACCGTATTCCTCAGTTATTGATATTATGGTTCCGCTTAACTGTTGGCCATCATATTTTATTATATTCCCCATTAGTTAAATCAGTGCTTTAACTCAGTATTACCTATTATGTTAATAAATCACCTTTCCAAGCACCCTTTATGTTCTTTATAGGGTTACAATTTCTCTCTCACACCATCTCCCCTCTTCCTCCTTTTTAAAAAAGCCTTTATTTTGTTTGGTGTACTTTCCCCAAACATTTTAAAATAAAAGATCATTCTTCACCCATAGGGTCGTGGGATTCTGGCTATATGGTTTTCTCTGTATCTCCAGTGTTTCTGAAGGTATGTGAATATTTGCCTTATGAGCCATGAGTGTGGTTTGGCATCGCGTTTGATGGAATCCAACCATTTATGCGTTTGTTCACTTGTTCATTCAGCTGGTCTGTGCTAAGCATCTACTAGACAGAGTCAGGAGACAGAGAGATAAAAAGACACAGGTTCTGTCACGAGGGACCTTAAGTGCAGAGGAGTATGACAAGGAAAATAGAGACACAATTTCAATACAGAGTGACATCTGCTAAATGGACCCCGAGAGGTGATGTACTTCGAAAGAGATGGTCACTCTATTCCCCAGGTTTTCCCACCAGGAAACTGCCAGATGGGGATGAAGTCTTGTGAGCTTCTGAGGCTAGAATTGCTATAAAACTGCATGAGAGAGCGGAGATCGTGTCTGTCTCGGTCACGACTCTCTTCCCAGTAGCGTTGCCAGATAAAATATAGGACATCCAATTAAATTTGAATTTCAGATACACAATGAATAATTTTTTAAGTATAAGTGTATTGCATGGGGCATAACTGTACTTAAAAATGTCCATTGTACATCTTAGATTCAAATTTGACTGGATGGTCTATATTTTTCCTTGTTAAGTTTGGCAATCCTATTTCCCAGGCCCTAGAACTGTGCCTAACACGTAGCTCATGCTTGAGAAGTAAGTGTTGAATGAATGGAGGAATAAACTCCTATCCTTGGGATAGAATTCTTTCTACAAGGGGAGGCAAATTAACATTGATGGTATGTATACATTCTCAGTGTCAGGCCCGGGGCTAGCCCTTCCAAAATGATTATTTTCACTAGGAAAAAAAATAAATTTTGCTAAGTCCCCAAAAAAGGGACATTAAGAAGGTTCATTTTCATTTATGTTCCTTCCAAAAATGCATAATTTCCTAAAATGGAGATTGACCAATAAAACCCCAAAGGCCCTGCTAAAATCCCACCTGGATCTGAGTTGGCTGGGATTTCCAAGGACACTGCTGGTTAGGATGTGTTTTTCTCAGGGGTGGAGAAATATTGGGGGAGGGAGGATTAAATTCAGCTAAGAATTAATTAGTGGATTAGAGATATAGAAATGATTTAGTGCTAATGGCTTCACTGGGATGCACTTGTGTTCTGTGTTCTCTGTAGCTGCTCTTCACATCCTTTTAGCTCATCCTACTTCTCCTAGATGTATATGTCTTCATCTTTAAAAAATTTGGTTTGCCAAACACGTTTGATAATTTGCTCACTGTTCATTTTCCTGACTCCATCTGGCTCTTATTTATTTATTTTTCTCATCTAAAACTGCCTCATAAGAGGTTCTCCCTGATTCCCAGGGCCTTGGCAGCCAGCACGGGGGATTAAGTTGAAGAAGTAGATAAGCAAATGGAATTACAGAAATAATTATAATTTTAATGAAGTCAGAATTGCTGAAGCAAGTCTACAGCTAATGAGTGTGTGAAGAAATGTTGCTGAGAAGAAATGGTGCTGAATGTAGTTAACTACAAGCCAGAGCCTCTTTTAGGCCTTCTCAAAAAAGAGACATATTGACAGAAAAGAGTTAGAGTGCTATTAGATTATGCTAACAGCTTCTACTTATTGTCTCTGCTATTCTTAGAGCTTTACTTGTGTTATCTTACTGAATCCCCACACCAACTCCATGAGGTAAGTGTAACTACTGTTCCCATTTAACAGATGAGAAACTGAGCCTTAAGGAGCTTAAATAATCTAAAAATATGCCCAAGATCTCTTAGCTCTGTTAAAAGGTAAACTGAGGCAGATGAAAAGAGTTTATTTGAGTATCCATCTCTGGATCAGGCAGCGCCCAACCAAAAGTAGTTAGAGGTGCTCCGTGAACAGGAGGAGGTTTTTACAGAGAAGACTTGGAAGCAAAGCAAGGCAGTTATTTGACTGACTCTAGTGGTTGCCTTATCTGGGAAAGGCTAGTTGGCTGTTTGTGGCTGGTTGTTCCTAAGTTTCATTTTCTCGGATTTTCATGCACTGACTCTGGCTTACGTTTTGCTTTGCTCATGTAGGCTATCAAGGCATTAGGATCACCCCAGTCTAATGGCCTTCCTGTTTGATTATGTTAACAGCTACTAAATGGTAGACACATTTGAACCCAGGCAATCTGATTCCAGAGACTGCTGTGTAAAATCCCTTACACGTGCTGCCTTAGGGGGCAGCAAACTTTTTCTTTAAAGGGCCAGAATATAAATATTTTAGGCTCTGGGGGTCATATGGTGTCACTGTTCCTACTGTATTGCAAAAAAGAGCCATAGACAGTAATACTTAAAGGAGAGGCATGGCTATGTGCCAGTAAAACTTTATTGACAAAAACAAGCCACAGGCTGGATTCGCCCACACCGTACTTGACAACCCCTCCCTACTCTAGATTGTAAGAACACCAAACTCTGTCTTTTATCAGTTTCAGGTTTTTGGTAGAAACCATGAGAAATTTAGACACTTTAATTTCTGGCCTTAAATAAGAGAAATAGTGATTTGAAGTGGTTTTGAGTTTTCTTTTTCTAATCCCTAATGTCAGTGGTGAATATCCAAGTGTGAGAAGGGGGAACATTTCAAAGCTGTGGTGGATTTGCACACAAACCAAACTGAATTCTCAAGCACTTGCACCAACATTGCGGATAAACAAACCCAGAGGTTAAGCGGCAGGATTCACTTAGACGTAGTTGTTTCTGTTTTAATTATATACTGAGAAAAGTGACTTGTTTTTTGGCAGAAGGTGTGCTTTTGTCTTCCCCTTTGCATGCTTATTGTAGCCGGTGCTAAAAAGACCTTTTACCCAATTTAAGGCAGCATGATGCAGTAGTTATTAAAATGCTTTCCACGTGAGACTGCTTGGGTTTCTGTGATTCGTTTATTCATTTACCAAGTATTGTCTTGTCTCTGGGTATTCCAGGCCGTGTGTTAGTTGCTAAAAATACGGTGTGAATATAACCAGCAGTGTACCTTCCTTCACAGTGCCTTATCCATGACCTCAAAGTGCTTAAGCCAATTGTGCAGGAGATAGAAAAAACTAAGGAGAACGTACATTTACATAAAGAGATATTTTATGATTTTTTGGGGGGGGCAATCTTGACCTTTGCAGAGGGGAATACTGTACCAACTATTAACAAAAATTTTCCCTTTCAGTCCCAGAAAAAATAAATCCATTTTGAGATTTCCACACAAACTCAGTACTTCTCATTCATACTGAAATTTTAAGTTCTTTTGATTAAATGTTGGAGGGCAAGCTGCTCACCCTCTGATGAAAGTCAGTGCTGGCTGATTTCAAAGAGAGCTTTTGGCTCAACCTACAGGGATTTGGGTCAGCCAAGGCAGGAGCAGGTGATAATCATTTGCCTACATTTGTGCTGAAGAAAATACCGCTGCCCACATTCTACTCTCTGAGCTTGTAGTTATCAAATGTTGGCAAAAGATAACTTATTTAGCTGGTCTGGGGTGGAGCTGATGAATCTATATTTTCAATCAGCATCTCTAGGTAATTCCAATGCAGGAGGTATAAATCCCGTTTTAAGAAACCTTGAGGAGATTGAAATGGAGAGAATTCCCATCAGGTGAGGTTTGTTACCTGGAGGCAGTCAGCAAGGTATTCTTAAACAAGATGCCTTCGGGGAAGTCAGCAGGCGGAGCTGGGATGCGGCCCGGCTGAGGGCACCAGTGAGATTCCGCAGGGGCGGGTGCTCACACCCAGGGAGGGGAGCTGTGTTGTGACTAACGCCCAGGCGGTGAGGTCTATAGTGGCGTTTCCCGTGCCTCTGCAATACTTTCTTTGTTGCCATAACAACTAATAAGGAGACTCAGTTTGACCGTCTTTGTTTCTCGGAGATGCCTAAAGTGCAAGGGCTTCTCGCACTGTTGTTTTTAATAGGAAAAAGCCAGCCAGAAGCTGCTGAGGAAAGCAGAGGACAGACTGCAAAGAGCGCGCCAGGTGAAGCAGAGAGCCGGATACCCAGCTGCTGTTTTTAACGACCCGGCGCTCAGCCACTAGCCAATCAGGCTTCCCCCGCCCACCCTTCCCCCCGGAGTGCTTTGCTCCTTGATGTTATTATCTTTGGCCTTTGGTAATGATGCAGTCCACTCCTGTACTGAAGAGCAGAGGTTGCTTGGGTGGATTTAAAGATGTCGGAGAAGGGTAAGAATTACTATTTTTGCTCTGAGTTTTGACCGGACGGTGACTGCTCGTCTTTGTTGTCTCTCTGCTGTGTTTACATGTTGTGTTTATTTACTTTTTTTCCATTGGAAACCCTAGGAGGCCCAGCGCTAGCTTTGCTTTTTCAGTAGGTAGCTACCCTCCTTTGGCCTACCTAATGAGGCACACGTGGAAGGCTTCTGTAGCAAGGGTCTGTACATGCTGGCCAAAGCCAGCCTATCCCTGCTTTCGTCAGAGTTGTATTCAAACACAGCCATGCCCATTTGTTTGTTACCTGTGGTTGCTTTTGCACGACAACTGCAGAGTTGAGTGGTGGTGTCAGGGGCCACGTGCCCTCTACAGGCAAGGTCTGCAGAGTCCTGCTCTGTACGATCCGGCCCTTCCGGAACCAGCTGATCCTCTGGGGACCCTGGTCCTGCAGGCGTCGCTTGTCCTCAGCATCACTTGTGAAATGAATGTTCTTGGTGGAAGGGAATGCTTAGCCCTCCCCTGAGCGGGGCCTGCACCCTCTCACTGCAGGGGTCTTTTTTCTGCTGTTCCTCTTGCCTGGAAAAACCTTATTTTCTTCTACTCTTGCAAAACCAACACTTGCTTTAGACATTAATTAAAACACCAGGCTCTGAGTTCCTTCCTGGGACCCCCCAGACCAGACGAAGCCGCCAGTTACAAGCTTTTAAAGTACTCAGAGCCGTTCCCGCGTAGCACTAATTACTGTTTATAGTGACATGTTCGTGTGCTTATTGCATTGTCTGCCTTCTCCATGCTTCTCAGGCTCCCTGAGGGCAGGAGCTGTATCTAATTGGCTAAGCTTTGTCCCCCCAGCACCAAATAAAATACCTCCGTTAACGTGGCTCCGTGCCAGGGAGCCCTAACTTTTCTGGAACGCCTGTGTGTGCCAAGCGTAATCCTTACACCATCCCTGTGCAGGTGATGACTCCAGAGCCCACATGCTTTACTTCTACACTTGTGGTTCCCAAACTATGTGCTGAGGTGCCCAGGGCGCCACAGTGAGTTCACAGAGGTGCTGTGGGATATATTAACTTTTTGCAGCAAACAGTGATATTCAACATCTATTGAACCTTTGGGAACTGCTGGCTGGAGGCTGTTCAATTTCAACATTAGATCACATTAAATTCATTTCTATGATATCATTTTTGTGAAACTGGGTTTTTGGCAATAAGAAGCAAAAGTACTGTGTGAAAAATAGGTGTGGACCAGTAAATGAGGGTGGCAGTGCGTGTCCAGTCTGATTCCCAGATTTGAGGAACTTCAGTGCCCTATAGACACACACATCCCCTTAGCAAGCAATTGTGGTTAAGAATAAAATTAAAAATAGATTTTCTTTTGATTTAGGTGTATTTTTTAATGGTTCCTAATTTGTTAGGACAGCTTAAATGGCTTGGACCAAACAGCTTAATAAATGGAACTACTGGCGGCAGGACAGGAATAAAGACGCAGACGTAGAAAATGGACTTAAGGACACAGGGAGAGGGAAGGGTAAGCTGGGATGAAGTGAGAGAGAGGCATGGACATATATACACTACCAAATGTAAAATAGATAGCTAGTGGGAAGCAGCCACATAGCACAGGAAGATCAGCTTGGTGCTTTGTGACCACCTAGAGGGGTGGGAATAGGGAGGGTGGGAGGGAGGGAGATGGAAGAGCGAGGAGATATGGGGATATATGTATATGTATAGTTGAGTCACTTTGTTATAAAGCAGAAACTAACAAACTAATTGGAGTAAAGCAATTATACTCCAATAAAAATGTTTAAAAAAAAATGGAACTACTAAATATTTCTCTTGGCCTAAGGGTATTATGGAAAACTTACTGAGCTACGAAACGCACTGTGAACAGAGAAAATGTGAGAAGCTCTGCTCCCCGTTATATTCTCCTGCCGTGCAACAGCCCTCAGATATGGGCTCTCAGATTTAAGCCCCTGGTTCTGTATCTAGTACACGCGTACACACAGCAGGGCTGGTTTCATGGGTGCAAAATCCATGCAGTCACACAAGGACTCCATGCTCACAAGGCCCCACATTTGGCTCTGCTGGGGCCATCTTGAAATCCTTCATACTTTTATCTTTGAACTTGTGTTTGTAAGTAAAGTCGCATTGGACAATGGAGCATGCGTATGAGCAGAGGAGGTGCCTGCAGTATGCGTCTACTCGCTGCTCCCTGATGCTATGTTTGTACATAGCATTCGTCGTGCCCCATAAACACAGAATTCCTGAGGCCCCAGGATGCATGGGAGTTCAGGGATCCCCAAAGCAAGTACAACACAAGGGTGTCATATCCATCATGGAGTAAGCAGGGGGCTTGACAGCCTGAGATGCTTTCCCTTTGAACCAGAACTTGCTTCAAATGCAGAAGGAAGGTAGGGGTGGTCTATGAAACACAACCAACCGAGGAAGTCCATCATATCCTTTCTTACACATGGTCCTCCCCTCTGTCATAGAAGGAAAAGGAAAGCTGAGAAAACCCACAGTTCCTTTTCCTTTCAATCCTTTCTCATTCGTCAGAAAGGCCAAGCTAAAGGGTGTTGGTAGAATGTCCATGTGTCAAGAAGTGAAATAAAAACAAGTGTGTTAGTTTTTGTGCAGCTTTTCTCCTGTTCTGACAAGAACAAAATGCATATGCATATATGAGCTAAGGAATACGAGGTGTGTAATTTTGGTGATTCAGCACATGAATTGCATGTTCTTATATTAACATTAAAAACAGACATGGCATGATTGATGTAAAAGATGACCAGTAAAATTTGTGCTAATTTAAAATCTTGATTTTTCTTAAGAGATTAATAGCAGATAAGAAACACAATGACACAATTTGTATGGAAACACAAAAGACCCCAAATAGCCAAAGCAATCTTGAGAAAGAAAAATGGAGCTGGAGGAGGAATCAGGCTCCTGGACTTCAGACTATACTACAAAGCTACAGTAATCAAGACAGTGTGGTACTGGCACAAAAACAGAAATATAGATCAATGGAACAGGATAGAAAGCCCAGAGATAAACCCATGCACATATGGTCACCTTATTTTTGATAAAGGAAGCAAGAATATACAATGGAGAAAAGACAGCCTCTTCAATAAGTGGTGCTGGGAAAACTGCCTAACACCTGCCTAACACCATACACAAAAATAAACTCAAAATGGATTAAAGACCTAAATGTAAGGCCAGACACTATAAAACTCTTAGAGGAAAACATAGAACACTCTGTGACATAAATCACAGCAAGATCCTTTTTGAACCACATCCTAGAGAAATGGAAATAGAAACAAAAATAAACAAATGGGACCTAATGAAACTTAAAACCTTTTGCACAGCAAAGGAAATCATAACCAAGAGGAAAAGACAACCCTCAGAATGGGAGAAAATATTTGCAAATGAAGCAACTGACAAAGGATTAATCTCCAAAATATACAAGCAGCTCATGCAGCTCAATATCAAAAAAAAAACAACCCAATCCAAAAATGGGTAGAAGACCTAAACAGATGTTCCTCCGAAGAAGATATACAGATTGCCAGCAAACACATGAAAGGATGCTCAACATCACTAATCATTAGAGAAATGCAAATCAAAACTACAATGAGGTGTCACCTCACACCCGTCTGAATGGCCGTCATCAAAAAATGCACAAACAATAAATGCTTGAGAGGGTGTGGAGAAAAGGGAACCCTTTTGCACTATTGGTGGGAATGTAAATTGATACAGCCACTATGGAGAACAGTATGGAGGTTCCTTAAAAAACTACAAATAGAACTACCATAAGACCCAGCAATCCCAGTACTGGGCATATACCCTGAGAAAACCATAATTCAAAAAGAGTCACGTACCACAGTGTTCATGGCAGTTCTATTTACAATAGCCAGGACATGGAAGCAACCTGAGTGTCCACTGACAGATGAATGGATAAAGAAGATGTGGCACATATATACAATGGAATATTACTCAGCCGTTAAAGGAAACGAAATTGAGTTATTTGTAGTGAGGTGGATGGACGCAGAATCTGTCATACAGAGTGAAGTTAGTCAGAAAGAGAAAAACAAATACCGTATGCTAACACATATATATGGAATCTAAAAAAAAGGGTTCTTAAGGACCTAGGGGCAGGACAAGAAGAAAGACGCAATGTAGAGAATGGACTTGAGGACGGGGAGGAAGTGAGAGAGTGGCATTGGCATATATGCACTAGTAAATGTAAAATAGCTAGTGGGAAGCAGCCGCATAGCACAGGGAGATCAGCTCAGCGCTTTGTGTCCACCTAGAGGGGTGGGATAGGGAGGGTGGGAGGGAGGGAGATGCAAGAGGGAGGGGATATGGGGATATATGTATATGTATAGCTGATTCACTCTGTGATACAGCAGAAACTAACACACCATTGTAAAGCAATTATATTCCAATAAAGATGTTAAAAAAAAAAAAGAAACAGTGACCAACAGAGAAAATAAGGAAGAAAGGAAAACAGGTTACATTTTAGTTCCTTGAGCGGCACTTCTTTCTTGCTTTTTGAACACGGAGGCTCACACTTTAATTGTGCACTGGGTCTCACCAGCTCTGTGGCCGGTCCTGTGCAGAAGGTGCTTCTTGAAGAGAAGGCAAGCTGAGTGGGGCTGAGGATTAGGTTCCAGTTGAGTTTTTCTGCCTCTTTCCTGCTTCCACATGTGGCTTCCACCCAGGACCCCTGCTCACCTTTTAAACCTTCCAGGCCAGTCTTTTAATAATTGACCTCTATTGAAGACAAGCCACGCAGTTCCTATTTTAAGCGAATGCTCCAGTCACGGTGACTGCCCAGAACTAAATAGTGTAGAATTATTTTCCTCATCACTGAATTCCTTTTAAAGCTGTCCCTACAGAACAAAGAAAGAAAGAGAAACATTTGGTTATCAAAGGAAGCCAGCCCCCAAATTTACTTTGCTTTAGCTGTCATGCAAATTTCAAGCAAGAGACCTAGCTGGATGGCTTTGAAGATAAAGATCACAGTGCGGTCCTACAGAGGCTTCAATGGGGTTTCTGATGATCCTGTGATTTACTTGGAGAAGGAAGAAAGAGCCGAGAACAATAGGGAAAACTCGGCTCTGAAGGCATAAAAGCCCAGTGTCTAATTCTGGTTCTTTCCTTTTGCTGGGGGAAATGTCAGTTAGCAGCAGCGACGGGGGGTGGGGGGGGGGGTCAGATACTGCTAGACCAGGATTCCCCAGGGCGGCCTATGAGAGGCCAACTCAAGTTCCTGGGCAAAAAAAAAAAAAAGAAAGGTTTATCCTTAAGTGAAGTTTTGGTAAATGTCACCCCAAACCAGTTTCTTTACTTTGCAAACTTCTTGGCACCTTACGTTTAGTAAATGTAATGTAATAGCCAAGGGCGGGCTGTAGGATGCAGAGGGGTTTTTTGCTTGTTTGTTTTTTTCTTTTATATATATTACCTTTTATTTACGTATCTTTATAACATAAGATGCAGAGCTTTTTATTGTGACATGTCTTAAACCAGTTTGGCTGGTGGTGGTTGTTTCTGCATCAGTCGTTTCCAGCGATTAGAGACAGGTGAGGGCAGGTCTTCCACAAATTTCTTCCTTCTCCCCCAGCTATAAGATGGAAGTTCTCACGCACATCAGCGATGCAACAGCCTGAGCAAGTAAATGGGCCTCAGCTCACAGGGCCCGACGTCTTCAGAAGGATCCGGGTGAGGCAGGAGCTTGGGTTTTAGAGCCAGGCTGCCTGGGCTCAAGTCCACCTCTGCTGCTTCTAACTGTATATCCTTGGCTCAGCGATTTAAAGTTTGCACCTCTCTTTCCTTACCTGTAAGGAAAGGGAATAACATTAGTCCCTTCCTCTTAGAGTTCTTGTGAGGACAAAATAATACAGGTAAACTGTTAAGAGAGGGCCTGGTACAGTGTTATCCTCAATAAATGTTTTTGTTAATAATGATGATATTATTTCCAATCGGCTCTAAGCCAGTGCTGCATGGGTACCGTACTCACCACGGCCAGCTCCTCTGGCTGGCCTGGACTTTCCTGGTGTTAGCACAGAAAGGCCAATGTCCAGGGAAGCCCCAAGTCCCAGGCCAACCTGGGCAGTTGGTCACCCTAATCCTACCCCAGCAGAACAGCTGAATATTTTGTTGAGTCACGTTCACGTTTTGTTCACAAACACTGACTGTGTACCTTAATGACCAAGAACTGTGCTCAGTAGCGAGGGTTCAATGTATCTCACTGTCCAGTAGGAGGGGAGCCGATAAGGTGAATTTTGGATCCCTGGGCCCGGAGAGCACCGAGAGGCATTTGCAGCCACCTGTGCTGCAAACAGCAAGTTTTTATTGAGAGAATAGCACTCGAGCTAAAACTTAGCAAGCAGGTAAGATCCAGCCAGGAAAAAGTAGATGCGAGTGACACACCTATTTTTATTGGCCCAGAAAGACAACTCCAGTGTCTTGTACTGGGAAATAAGACAGTTATTAAAAATAAATACAGCCTGGGGAGGTGGTTACTGTCGACATGTTAGCTAATCGACAGTATGCTATTAATGTCTCTTTTGCTCGAGTGTTAAAAGAGGGCAGAGTGGCCTGGATTATCGAATTCTGGTGAAAACCAAAGAACTCGCCCGGTTTTCTGCTGAGCTGAAACTTTCCTGAACTGGGTAGTATTTTCAAAGATTTGGTCACACACTGGGACCAGGGAGTCATTTTGTTTCATAGGAATTAGGGCTGTTGAAGCAGACACTGCTGATTGCCCACTCAAGCTCCATTTTTTTCTATACTAAACCTTTTTCCTTCCTAACAACCCTTTGGGGGAGGCAGTGATTCTACTTGAAAATACTTACTTTTCCAGATTCTCTGGAATGTCATGGGACCCAATCCCAGCCCGCAGAAGGCCTCCTTTCCCCATAAAACAAAGCTTCTAAGGCAAAGGCTTTTATCCCTCATCCTTGGCACTTTCTTCTTCATCTTGCCTGGAATGTAGATGGGATGGCTGGAGGTGGAGAAGTCATCTTGCTTCCACGAGGAGCAAAGACACTTGGTAAGGATGTCAGAGAGGAAACGAGAAGGACTCCCCGTGAGTAGCTGGACCAGCCCTTGTATAAGGACTGCCCTTGTCTGGACTTATTTCATGTGAAAAATTCCTACTTGAGGGTCTCTAGCATGTGTAGTGAACCATGATCCTAACTGACCTGTTAGGTACTGATTTCAATAGTGTTTGGTAAATGTTGGGAGCATCAAAACCTTGCAGGGATGTGGACTCACTATAAAATTTTTGTGTGTGCAATGTTTCTAGTTGATGGAGTTTTTACGTGATGCTGTCAGGGCTGCGGTCTCCGTAAGACAACAGTAGGTGCAGTGCCTGGACCCATGATTCTCTTAGAGGCCCATACAAATCTTTTACTTTCTTTTAAAATCAGAAGAAAATATCCAATTTGGATTATATTGGTCTTCATACAAACCCAGTCGTATAATGTAGTTTTTAATACCATTTTATGGAGGAAGGGGCCCAGGAAGGCAAAAGTATTTATTGGACCATGAAAGTCATTGTGTGGCCTGGGATACCTCCTCATCTCAAAAAGGAACTGGTCTCATTGCTTCCTGCTCATTTTCCATTCCAGAATCTTCCTTCTCTGGAAGATTCATGCCCCCATTCAACAGAGGAAACAAAGGGCACTGGAAAGGCTTCTGGGTCCAACAGAACTGGGTTTGAACCCCAGTGTGATTTTAGGCAAGTTTCTTAATTTCTCCTGGTATCAGTTTTATAAAATTGATTGATTCATACATTTATTCAGCAGTGATTTGAAGGCCTACAATGCAGCAGGCACTGTCTATAGGGTAGTTATCTTTAGAGGATTATAGGAATTGATGCATAGGAAACCCAATAGCTGGAACTCAATTCTGTTTTTAATTCCCTTGCCCTTGGCTGTGAGCTCCAAGCCTAGGACACGGTCCACTGTTATCTTCCTTCTTGCTGTGCGGAACGTTGGGATTATGAAAGAGGCTTCTTCTCAAGATGGGATCCATCTACCTTTTGCAAAAGAACAGTGCTTTTCACTTGAATTTAATTAAGGCCCAGTGCAGCTTCCCGCAATCATTACTGTGGTGTCCCATTATCTCTTCTCTAATGATTTTGTTCTGTATAAGTGTCTGTAAAACTCATTCTCTAAGCACAACAATCAGACAGCAGTGTAGGGTAGGATAATTCAAAGACCCGTTTAACCACTTTTCACTGGACGAAGCTGTCAGAATTTCAGACCTGGTTTATTTTTTTGTTGCAGGGATTTTTATCTTTTTCTTTTTTTTTTTTCCTTTTGCCTTCTTGTAACTCCCTTACAGATCCATCTGTGAAAAAAGCAATCGGTTAATGGAAAAATGTGTATTTCCCCATTATAATGTACTGTGCCACATATACTGTGCACACTGAAGATTCTGTAGTACGTTATAAAAGTGCCAAATATAATTTGTATGCAAATATCAGATGCAAAGGAGTGCTTTTATTGTTTTCAACTGCAGGCAGAAAAACATACCAAGTGAATTTTTGACAAACATAGGATAGATCCTCCTGTGATAAGAAAATATCCTAATGCAAAGTTGCCTGCAGAGAAGAGGAGATTTCCCTTGTATTAACTTATTCAGATTCTATGTAAGAAATAGCGGCGCTTCTTTTCTCCAGGAGTCAAGAGACTCAAGATTTCATTCCCTCTTCTATCAAATGTGCCCATTCTCAACCTCTTTGCTCCCTGCCTGGTTCAGGAGTCCCAGAGAGGCATTCCACCCAGAGCAGGAACAATTCCACTGAAGCCTTGTTGGTGTGTAGCACATTAACCCAACAATTGCCAAGTCTCCACTCTCCCGTGTCACAGCAGCCTGGTTTAGATCTTCATGGGGCCATCCTGGTGACTGCATATTCCTTTTCTTATTTGGCCTGTGATCAGATGATGTCTAGGATGTGGCCAGCAGTGCACAGGGCACTTCCTTTAAGAGATCTGATAGCTGGAAGTTTCACACATAACCAACACATTATTTAACTATGTATACATATAATTCAGGGACACTAAGAATGCCCAAATCCCCCAAATAAGCTCCTTGTCGTGTCTTCCATTTCAACTCTTCTCAGCGTACTCTTCTGCTTCAAGCTGAACTTCTCCAGGGGAGCAGGGAATAATAATTGATTGAATGATTGTATTCTCTCAGTCAAAAAAAGCCCAGAGTAACACATATACATACATTCTTTCATGCATTTACTTTCCATTCCTCAAATGTGACTAACGACCTTGGTACGTGTCCACCTTCATGTTAGATGCTAGGAAATATGAAGAACTAATACACTGAAGTGATTTTTCTCCAGCTGCTTAACCCCGTGTGGGAGAGGTTGAGAGGCCAGAGGTGCAAGGTCAATGTTCCCGATCATCCCGGCGTACCGGAAGCCTGCCTGTCCCACCTCGTTGTGTAGAAGCCCCTGGTGCCCCCATTCCAAGGAACTATTGAACAGGCCTCTCGCTATATTTTCCTGCCGGAGAGTGGATGCTGTGATGCGGCGCAGAAGAGGCAAAGCTGTATGAGCAGGGCTCCCGACAGCTGCTCACTGGTTCACTGACTCGGCCGTTCAGCGCATGCTAATAATAAGTGTTATTATGTGCTTGAGACGTTGGAGATGGTGGTGAATAAAACAGACGAGATTCTCTGCCCTCATGGGGCTCACAGTCTAGTTGAGGGAAGTAAAGAATACGTAATATTTGGTGATATTTGTATTTTGCCAGCTGTTGATAGTTGCTGCTGAGAAAGCCAAGCAGGGAGGGGTGTAGGGAGTTCTGGGTGGGGCCTTGTAATTTTTAGTGGGGTGGTCAAGGAAGGTCACGAAGGTGATCTTGAGAAGCACCGAGTGGTTCAGCCTTCTAGCATCTGGGAACATGCTAAGAAGGGAAGGAGTGAGAGTGAAAGCCATGAGGCGGGGATGTCTGAGGACCAAGAAGTGGGGGCCACAGTCTTGCTGGAGAGGAGTGAGTCTGTTGGGGGAGCCATGCAATGGCAGGTCAGGGTGCCATGGACCATCCAGGTTTGGGGAACGGCACGGAAAAGACTTAGGGGAGGAAAGTACAGATGGCATCTCTTTTGTCCAGAATCGTGGAGCAGGTGGCATCTGTGGAAGGTGTCGATTTCCAGCCCCTGAAAGCTGAAGGGTTTATACTTGGTAGTAAAAACCTGTGTGTCAATCAGCTCATCTCCAACGCTCATCTTGTATCCAGAGGAACGTTCTCGCCCTTGTCCCTGTGCGTGTGCGTGTGTGCACCTTTCTGTCACTGCATGAAAACGGCCAAATCAATTTTTTACGGGTAGGTTTGAATCAAGTGCTGGAATACCCACTGTTCCCAGCACAGATCTGAAATATAAAGGTCATATTGCATCACCCACCCACCATACTCTTCCTTCTATAAATTAGTGGGCCGGCAGGGATCGTCTGAAGATGTACCCAAGGATGCTCCGTCATTACATCGATACGCAGAGGTTGCCTTCACTTCTGTACTCATGGCGGCTATTGCCCATCAATCACATATCCTTTCCTGCCAAGCTTGGAGGAAAGGCCGAAGTCCTCAGAGTGGCCTTCAAAAAGTCCTACGCGGTCTGCCACCGACACCCCCCGCCGCCAGCTTCTGTTTCCTCACGTCCTCTCTCCCTTGGTCACTCTGCTCCTCGCTGGGTGCTGGCAGGGGCCTCTGCACCGGCCCCTCTGCTTCACTGCTCTTCCACCAGCAATTTCCATCCGTGATTTTCCTCACTTTGGTCAAGATCTCGGCTCAGAAGAACACTTCTCAGTGTCCTAACCTGACCATTCGAATTAAAAGTGACCGCCTCCCATCCCCTGGCCATTCTTCTGGTCCCCAGCACCAGAAGATGGAAAGCCCCAACTTTGGGTTCCCCTGTGAGTGAAGACTTGTCACTGGGCATGACCCTTGCATGGAATGTCTGCTCCACCTGAAGAGGAATGACTTATGCTGTCCTCCTGTCTTGCTGTCTTTCCTGGCCTGCATCCCCGAGGGGCTAAGTGTGATCAATGGTGATCTTATGCATCTGAATATTTAGTTAAGCCAAGAATGACCCCTGCTGGTGTTGTAGCCTCAGAGTCATAAAGACCTAGATTCCCAAATCTATGTTCCCTCCATCAACTCACCCAACCGGACTCCATCCCTTGAAACCTGGTTTCCTTATTTGTAAAACAGGGAGGTTAACAGTGCACATCCCCTAGGTATTGTGAGTGGAATAAAATAATCGGCAAAAAAGAATCTGACCCCAAATCAAGATGTTTATAAACAGGAGTGGTGGGAATTGTGGCCATTTTATAAAAATTAACGTTGATATAACTGACCTGCTGGCTCCATGGATATGTGACCTGTGCAGCCACTGGGACCGCACACTTATAAGGGCTCCATGCTTGGCTGGATGCTCTGCTGTGGCCATCCTGAAATTCTCAGTAATTCTTGAACAAGGGGCCTGCAGCTTGATTTTGCAGTGGGCGCCACCAGCTATGTAGCTGGTTCTGATTACAGGATAAGATGTGCCTAGTACGTTAAACATATTTTATAGAGAGTCCAGAGAGTCAGTGCTTTCAGAGCTCACTCAGAAGCTGAGGAGGTGGGGGAAGGATTGGCAATAGTTCACATGATGCATTCAAAACATCTGACTTATTTGTCACCACAACTCCGTGGCGGGAGGTAACGTTCTTATATCCATTTCATCGATTAGAGACTTGAGGGATGCAGAATTTAAATTGTCCACAGTCACTGGGCTGGTCGGCACTGCCTTCGTCGGCTCTGCAGAGTGGACAGTTCACAGAAGACTCCGAGTGTCCACGGGCCCTTGCAGGTCCACACGTAGCTACCCTTCTCAATGGGGTCCTACCTAGTGGAAGAGGTGGGTCCTCTCCTACAAAGCCTTTCCTGTGGGCTGGAGAGTTTGTTCAGCAAGTGTAAGCTCTCCAGGTCTGGGGCTCTGGAGACACTATACAAATAAAACTCCTGCACTCGCATGGAACAGCAAAGAATGGTCTCAGCTTTGTTTCTGTCAAGCTCTGAACAGTGCATAATAACGTGACTGCTCTAGCCGCTCAGCGCTCAGATCTCCTTGTGATATTTTCATGTCCTCATTAACTTTCACAGGGACAGACTGATGTGGCACTGAGCACTAATGATGCATTTCCGCGGGCACTGCTGTCTCGTAGCCCTGTTTGGTGTCTTGATCGTTGTCAAGCTTTGGCTCTTCGGTTAATGATTATTCCTGTCTCTCAGAGCAAGGAGAGTTTGCTCTGAAGAGTGTGGGTATCATCTGCCGAACTGGGCAGTTCTGGGTCTTCCCTACTCCTTGCGTGCTCTTCTGCCTTTCTTCGAAGGAATCTTCTAGAACACTGGTTCTTAACATTTTTGATCTCCAACTTCACCTGAGCTAGTCTAAATCATTCTTTGTTACTTCCTTGACTCAAGTCACGTCCTTGACCCCGACCACTGGTTGCAGGGCCCTTGCTGCGACCCCTGTGCTCCTCTTAGGGACCTCATTCACCTTTTTGGACTCTTTACTACCTGTTGTTCCTATTAGACTTGAACCTTCATAAGGGCAGGGACTTGTTCATCTCTGAGTGCTCTGCATTTCCAACAATATCTGAGGAATAGTCAGCAAACATTGCTAGAATTATCTCTTTGGAACAATCCAGCCAGGTACATGAAAGTCTGAGATAATCTACAAGATCTCAGACCCCCTGAGGTTATTCATGCAGATGTCCATGGACCTCAGGACAGAAAACCTCCTCTCAGTGCTCTCATACATCAAATACCTTAATCTCTACTACACCTCTGTCAGTGTAGTTCAGGCACCATTTGGATGTCTCCAGTGATGGTGAGCTCACTACCTCCTTGAATGTCCCATTGTGGGAACTTTAAGTGTTGGAAGTTGGATGGGTGGGTGGATGGTTTCACTCACTGAATAGTTTTTATTGGGAGCTGTCACTGTGACAGGCTATTTTCTAGGGTAACAAGGGTAGACAAAACCAAGCCACTGTTCTCTCAGAGTTATATTCTAAGGGAGAAGGCAGAAAATATTCAAATAAACAAACAATTAATATGTCAGGTATGATTATTGCTATGGAAGAAGTAAAGCCGGGTAAACAGAGTGTGGCAGGGATGGGAAGGAAAGGCTACTCTAAACAGAATAGCCTTTGTTGGGCAAGAAAGACCTTCCTGAGATGTGATCTGGGATGTTAAATTCTCTACGTAAATTCTACAGAAATGAGAATCCTCTCTTAACTTCCTCATTGTGAAATAATGACAAAAGTCATTCATTTATTGACCAATATTTACTGAAGGCCTACTAAGTACCAGACCTTTCCTGTTCACACGGAGCTTATACTCTAGTGAGATAGATGTGAGGCAAACAAACAGAAATATCAGATGGTAATAATTTCTATGGAAAAAATCACAGGATGGAGGAGGGGTGTTCTGCTTGTGTGTTTCTGGGAGGGGCGTCATATGAAATCTTGAACCTTCCAGGCAGCAACAATGCAGAAGTGTGGGGTAGCGGCATGCTTGGGATTTTAACAGTAACTAATCCTTACGGAGAACTAATTTACTTACGTACAAATGAGTAAATGAAGTAAAAATGGTTGTAGCAGAGTCTCTAATGACTTCTTCTAGTTACTTCGACTGATATTCACCTATGTTTTGAGAAACGTGCTCTAGAATTTAAGCTCTTTTGTGCAAACGCAGTGGTGGGAGTTGGTACAGCCACCTGGATGCTGGGCTTGGGAGCTGTTTCTTAAGGGACAGAACAAGTTAGAAGGAGCCTGGGTCCCTGATGCAGTGGAAGTCCCACGTCGGCCGTGGAGTGCTTCTGTCAGATCTGCTGCTGGAGAGAGAAGCAGCCAACTTCAATCTCAGTGCAGCCAGAGCACTCTGGACTTGGTTATGGCATGCACCTGCTGTCCTTCACAGTCATTCTTTAGCTACGCTTATGTGCATCATAGGACTCCGCTGATAGCGCAGGAGATACAGGAGTATCTTGGAGTTTGGTGCTTTCAGCCTAGTGGGGAAGGAAAGATTTGAAGTAAAGTGTTATTTCACTGAGAACGTATCACAGATGAGCCTGACCAAGGCTGGAGGAAGTGATGCCAAAAGGAGGATGGCACGATGGTTAGATATCCTGTTGCAGGGATTGGTAGCTTGCTGTCTGCTTATATGGATAAAGTTTTATTGGCACACAGCTATGCCTCTTTGTTTCCATGTTATCTGTAGATGCTTTTGTGCTATAACAGTAGAGTAGTTGTGACAGAGACCATATGGACCTCAAGCAAAACCATATCTGGTTTTCTTATCCTTTAAAGAAGAAGATCTACCGGTCTCTGATCTATAGGCAATGGGAGAGAAGAGCATGGGGCAGGGCTTGTTAGGGAGAGTGTCTGGATTGAGCAAAACCCTGGTGGGAGGTCTAGAGCTTCTTATAGCAAACCGAGGATTAAGAAATTCAAATCTCACAAAGGGTCAGACAAATACCAGAAATAAATAAAGTGGATTGTATGTTTGTGTGTTACATAGATAAGATCCCAAAGAAATATGCCTTCTGCCTTTGTCTTTTGCATATTGGGCTACTACTTACTTCCCCACATTTAACAGAGACATGGATATAAAAATATTTCTCAGATATAAGAAAAACTCAGAGCGAGCATAATGATAAATGGCAACTGAAATTCAGACCTGGTATTAATGGTACAACAAAGTACGGTGGGGACTGTGGAAAAAAAAACAGAAACATGCCTCTTTCATGTGGGCCCAGCTCTAGCAGAAATTAAGCTTTTTTAACAGAAATTCTAGAAATTCAAATTTTTATGTGAAATCTCCCAATGTTGAAACAACAGCTTTTGTTTTCATTGTGTGAATGTCAAACCCCAACCTATCTCCAGGCTGGGTTGTCTCTGTGGCCTCCAGTTGGAGACCATGGCATAAATGTTTAAGAGATCCAGGGACTCAGACCTTGGTTGAGGAGAAAGTTCAGACAGCCCAGGAGCAATGAGCAGATTATTTTATCAAGTTGTGTATTTTGTGGCACAAAGGTGCATTGGGAGGTTGGAAGAGGGAGAAATCCAGCGTGGTTGGAGTGGTCTCGGTGGACTCTTGGAGAAGGTGGGTAGTGTACTAGGCATTAAATAATGGATTCAATCTGAGTACCTAGTAGCAAGGAGAGCCGGAAGGCCCGGAAAACCACAATCAGGGAAGACGAGAGCTGCAGAAGAGAAAGAAAGATTTGTAAGAGATTTGGTCTCCTGGGAACAAGTTGTATATGAGAGACTCTACAAGGCCAGCAAGTAATTTGAAACCTGTGCTCTTCTAATATCCAGTTCCTCCTTTCTGCCAGCCGCTGACCTCTGTGCTCAGGTTTTGGGTTTCTGTCTCTGAGTTGTTTCGGAAACTGCCGGTGGTGATTTGGAGATTCCCACCAGGTGGCGATGTTCTCATTTGGAAAAAAAAAAAGGAAAGCAGAGCAAAAGAATGCGCCACTTTTTGTTGAATGATGTCTGCTGGGTTCTCTGATCCCTGCCTAAGCCTGGGTTTTATAGCTAATAAAGTAAAAACAGCTTACACAGTTTCCCTTTTTTATTTATCTTATGGCACTGTCCATAGATCCTGCCATGCCAAGCCCGTAATATTTATTTCTGCAGCAATTGCTATGCAAACTATATACAAGGGGAACATCTGTATTATTCCCAGCATCCTCTCTGGAAGCAGAGCCACAAAAGAGAGAGCAGAACAGAAGCACATGTGCATAGGTGGTTGGAGGACTTTCTTGAGGGTGAGGGGAGAGAAAAAATAAGCTGTGTCTTCCACTCCAGCTTTCCAAGATAAGTGGATTTAGATAGAAGATCTGCTGCTGAAAGACCTGTTTTAAGACATAGAATATGCAACAGTTTCTAAAAGGCCTTTTTTTTCAGCCTGTCTGGAGAAGCTCAGTGCCAGAGCACCCACCCAGAGGTGAATGGCCCGTTTCTGAATAACAGCGAGGGACAAAGAGCAGAGCTGTGAGGGCTTGGGGGAGGTGGGAGGTGACGGAGGGGCAACCACTAGGCAGGGTATAATTTGTTCATTTATTTCTTTGAACCCATAGATGGTGACCCATGTAGATTTCCTCCACCCCATATGACAGTGTTGAATCAGGACAGTTCATTGAGGAGTTCATTGTCAGCCTTCACTGCAAGAAAAGAGTCTGATTCGTAGGAGCCGGTTCACGACCCAGTGAAACAGGAAATGCCTGGAAGGGCTCGTCTGCGGCCAGAACCTACAGAGTGCTGGGCGAGTGCTATCATTTCTCCTCTGAGGTCAGGTCAGTGTGTTAATACGATTAATCTATTCATTCTACTCAGACTCACTTCATTCCTCTTCTGCGCCAGGCTCTGGGGTTACTGAGATCTCCCACTTCCCCCAGTTCTGTCTCTGTCGTCCCGTTTTTCCAGTTCTGCTTCTCATACTTGTACATTCAGAATCTGCCTCTGTCCCTCTGATGGGAATAAAACCCTTCCTTGCTCTTTCCTGGTGCTTCTCTTTCCCTTCCCATTGGCCCTTCCTGGTCCCATCTCTCCATCCCTCCTCTCCTCTCATTTGTGGAAAGGTGATGTTGTGCATTTGTTGTCTGCAAATCTGCTGGGTCTCTCACTATGAAGGGTGGGGTAAAGCCTGTTCCTTGGCTACATAAAAATCACATCCCTTTGAGGTGGGCTGGGGTGGGGTGGGGTAGAAGACTGGGGGAAGAGATACAGACTAGGAGACCTGCTTTTAGCGTCAGGCTCAACTGAAGCAGTGCGTGTGGCCTGCCTGCTGTTCCTCTTGCCACGAGGTCCCGGTGGGCAGTCACAGTTAGGGCCCAGGCGGCTGAGCCATCCTCCTGTCGGCCATATTCTGCCCTATGGGCTTCAACTGTGGCCACTGGACTGTAGCACTTCGCAATGGACTTTGTCTGGAAGGCTTCATCTGGTCTGCAGGTAGTTGGCTGAAGTTGATTTCTAGGCTCTAGGTTTTCTACTAGGGGTTTTTAACTGGCCTGCCCACAGAGATCCCAAACGCAAAAACCCCACTACAGAGGAGCATGCAGTCCCCCAGTCCCACTTACTTCTCCTCACTGGGCCCTGCAGCCTCATCGGCAGCTCTGAGAACCTCACAGCCCAGCTGGGTAAGGGTCTGGCATCTAGAACCTCCCTGACAGGCTGTGCTGAAAGGGCCCTTTGCCAGTGGCTGGCTCTCGTCTGAGCTGCCTGTTCCTAACGCTGACGTTTCTCAGGATGTTGATTTCAGAGCACAACTTCACTTGTATGTGGTGTGTCGGGCATGGTCTTGCCCTCCTGGCAGGGGTGATGGATGAGTTGCCATCTCCATACCCCTCCCAGCTCAAAATTTTGTGACTGGCAGCAGTGTGGTCCAATGGGATCAGTCCAGCATCATTCATACAACAAACATGTGAGAGTCTCTCAACACTGTTCTGGGCACCAGAGCTCTAAGGTGAATAAGAAAAGGTTCCTGCTGTCACAGAGAATTCATTAGAATGGAGTAGATACAGGCAATAAATGCTATGTAAACAATGTGTTAGGTGACAAAAAGGTTGGGAGGGAAAACTAAGGGAGTGAGAGGGGTGGTCAGGGAAACCTGTGTGTTAGAAATGATATTTGGCAGGGAGCTGAGGGAGTGAGCCGAGCAGCTATCTGGGGAAAGAACATGCCAGGCAGAGGGAACAGCACGTGCAAAGGCCCTGAGGCAGGAGTGGGAGGAATGTGTTAGAGGAACAGCAAAGAATCCAGGGTGGCTCTGATGAAGTAAGAAGAAAATGGTAGAAAAAGAGGTTGGAAAGACTGGGGGCGGGGGTGGAATTATAAAGATTATATGGAGCTTTGCATTATAAAGATTATACGGACGTATACGGAGCTTATACGTCCCGGCTTTTGAACATCATTTTGAGTGAAATGTGAGGTTTCAGAGGGTTTTGAGCAGAGGGTTTTCATCTACTATGACTTCTACATTTTAAAAGGCTGGTTCATTTTCCTAAAGGGGAACATGGTATATGTGCGTGTGTGTAAAGTTGTGTGTAACTATATGTGTGTGTATAGCCACAGGTATATACATATATGCGTGCATAAAGTTATGTATATGTTATACATATAATTTGAAAATAATTGGAGTCTATGTCTATGAACCCCTTTTCCACTAAATCTCTGCTGCACACAGGTCCCTGTTCCTCAATTCACTTATCCCTAAATTTAAGTAGGAAACTCATTATGGAAAAGAATATAGAAGCCCAGAAGCCCCTTTCGGGTTGTGAGACAGTCCATCCATGTGCTCCCTGGGGACATCTTAGCAGAGAGTGGTGACATGAGCCATTCCCTTTCTTAAGTAGAAGCTAGAAGCTGAGATGTTTGAGATGGTGGGGAAAGGATGAGGAACATAGAACACAAGCAAGGGAAATGATTTCTAAGATGCTCTTGATAACTGCATGGCTCTGTAGGAATGCACTGGAAAAGCTGGTGTTCATCATTACACAGAATGCCTGCTTCTCCAAAAATGTAAAATGACTCAAGAGAACCTTCTGGTGATAATGAACTACGTGTGTATTTTTAGAAGAATTCAGGAGAAGAAAAGAAGTGATTTCCAATGAGAATGCAGGATGTTTCAGGTAGAACGTGTGTGTGCGTGTGTGTATAATGTTTTAAAAATGGAGATTTCTTAAAAAATAGCTCTTATTGAAAATAGATGCTCAGATTCTCCCCAAACTAAAATAATCTGGTTTTGTGTCTGAGTTAAGAGTCTGTGGAGCATATTTTGTCTAAATCAAGGATCTGCTTGGGCATCTTTGGCCAAAAGTTCTAAGGCCTGACTGCAAACCCAGGTGTTCTCCCAATATTATCCTCTTAATGGATCATCTACTAAAAGCTGACTATAACTTACTGGTGATATTGGATTCATCTGAAAGTTTTTTTTTTTTTTTTAGGTGTGTGTAGGGGGGAAATTTTAGGAGCCTTTCTTTGAAATCTTTTAGGGGATGAACCCAAGGGTTCTCTAATCGAGTTCACCGCCATTCAAATGTTCTATAAATCAGACTTGCATAGCAGGACAGTTTTCTGATTTCTTCCTAATGTGATTTGAATCAACAACGTACAGGACATTGGTCAAATAAAGTCTCTATGGAGACAGTACGCATAAACCCACGTCTTTGGCTAACTAGGGGAGGAAACCAAGGCAATCTAAAAGTTGCCTTTGAGGACAGCTTCGTTAGTCTTACAGTGACTCTTGGCCAGCTGTGGGCTCTAGTGCCACTGTCCACATCACAGTCATTGGGGCTTAAATGACTAAGTTCTTTTGTGTGTGTGTGTGTGTGTGTGTGTGGTACGCGGGCCTCTCACTGCTGTGGCCTCTCCCGTTGTGGAGCACAGGCTCCGGACGCACAGGCTCAGCGGCCATGGCTCACGGGCCCAGCTGCTCCGCGGCACGTGGGATCTTCCCGGACCGGGGCACGAACCCGCGTCCCCTGCGTGGGCAGGCGGACTCCCAACCACTGCGCCACCAGGGAAGCCCTTAAATGACTAAGTTCTTAAAAGGCCCTTTGTAGTTGTCACCTAGCCTTGAGCTCCTCTCCTCTGCAAAGTCTGTGTTCTAGACACAGGTGTCCCTCTTCCTCCCTCATTTCCCCAAAAAGCCCACACTGTTACGGTCTTTCTCATCCTTGAGCCCCTCACATGCCATGTCTTCTGCCTTTCAGAGTCCCCCTGACCCCACCCCATCTGAACTCAGTTTAAACAACTCTTTCTCAGAGATGCTTTCTCTGACATTCACTATCCAGATTGCAGGATGCGGTAGGTAATCAGGACCCTCGACTGTCCCTTCATAGAACATATCACAGCTGGAACCAAATAAGTAATTGAGTAATTAGTTGGTTAAGGTCTTCCTCCACTAGAATATTTTGGTTTAAAACAGCTTTGCTGAGGTACAATTTACATATTATAAATTCACCCATTTTACTAAATTTATAGAGTTGGGCAACTATCACCCTACTCCATTTTTATAACATTTCCTTCACCCCCCCAAAATCCCTTGTGCCATCTTCATTTCAACCCCATTCCCATCCCCAAGCCCAGGAACCCCCAGGGAACCACTGGTCTAGTTTCTGTCTCTCTGGATTAGCCTGTTTTGGGCACTTAGCACAGATGGAAACATATTACAATACAATACAATACAATACAGTACAATACAATACACTAGGTGGTGGTTTGCACCTGGTCCTTTCACCCGACATACTACTTTTGAGGTGCTTCCATGTTGTGACCTGCATTAGCAGTTTGTCCTCCACTAGAATTTAATCTCATTGGGGGCAGGAACCTGACATGTTTGTCCAATTCATAAATATTTATAGTGTAGGGCACCTATGACATGCCACATGCTGAGGACATGTCAGTTGGGAGGGGGTTGTGCCTGTTAGGGGCTCCCCAAATATTTATTTAAATCAGGATAAATGAATAATGATATAAGGTCCCTACAGATACCAGAACTGTCTAAAATCATGGTGCAGAGGCCCTGGTGAGAGATCCCGCATGGGCCTGGCAGGATGAATCCGAGCCAGATAGAATGTATACTTGAAGGCTGAACAGGGGAGACAGATAGGAAATCACTTAATTGTATTACAGCCTGTGAGTTGTGCAAAGTGGTTCAGGCACGTGGCAGAAATTCACAGTTCAGCTCTGCCCATAATTTACTCTTTGCCTTTGGCAAAAACCACTTAACCTAGCAATAATTACGATAGATGAAATGTACTGCACAATTTCTAGATGTTTTTACTAAGTATTTAACATAAATTATTTATTTGATCGTCACACTAACCCCATGAGGTAGTTACGTATATTATTGTTAAATAATAACCATAACAATAACGATTATTATTACAACATTCTTATTGTTATTATAACAATTGTGATTATAATCATTACATGTCCCGTACTGCTCTAAGACTCTATTATTCTTCATTTACTCTTCACAGCAACCCTAGGAGGTAGTACTACTGTATCCACTAGATTGTAAGCTCCATGAAGCTTCGCACACACAAGTTCTTTTGCTCATTCTTCAGTGTACCTCCGACACCAGCAGAGTGGTTAGAGAATATTTGTTGATTTTAATTGAATCAATGACTCTCCTCTTTACAGATGAGGAAGCTGAACCACAGACTGTACGTAATACAGTCCCCCCTCCATATCCACGGATTCTGCATTTGTAGATTCAACCAACCCAGCATCAGACCCACAGTTGGTTGAATCCACGGATGTGGAGCCCACAGATACAGCCGGGCGGGGGGGGGCGGGGTGTCCACCAAACTACACCGTTGTATATACGAGGGACTTGAGCATCTGCAGATTTTGGTATCCGCAAGCATTCCCGGAACCAATCCTCCTGCAGATACCGAGGGGGGACTGTATTTCTCTCAGTGTCATGAAGGCTGTAGGGGATCAACTTGGATGTGAACCTGGGAGTCTGAATCCAAAGGCCACGCGCTTAACCTTTTCATTTGTTCTGCTTTACTGAGTTTTTGGTTTCCTCTTCTGGAGGATGCTACCTTTTGTCTGTGATGGTCTCTGAGGTCCATTCTGGTTCTAGATTTCTACATCAAACCAAGTCACAGCCCTGTGTACTTGAATTATATCCCTACATTTTGGGGACGAACCAGGGAGAGACAAATTTAGGAATGAAGGACTCACAGGTGCAGGCCCAGGAAAGGTATCTGGAGGAAACATCAGTAGCAGTCTGGTCCTTCACAATACGTAAAAAGGGCTGGTAAGTAAGAGCAAAGCAGCTGTCCATCTACACGGCTGACACGCTGGAAGAGCATGTGAGTCGTCACCCCACCTGTTGCACACAAACCCCATGTAGGAGCAAGAATGGGAGGGGTGTGACCATCCAGGCAAGCTCCGTGGGTAAGGAAGAGGTCTAGTTAAACGCTCTCAGGGTTGGCCTTTCTGGCCATTCATGTATTTTGTTTTTTTTTTAAATTTAAAAACAATACTTGTTTTTAAATTAAAATTTAAACAATTTTATAAACAAAAATTATACAAATAAATCAGGTTTATCACAAATAGTGGCATAAAACAAATAACTTCTTCAGATGAGTGCCACTCAGAATCAAAGCATTCTGCATGTCTGCCTGTAAACGCACAGGCAACATTTGACTGGAATGAGCTTCTGTCTTCAGTTCTAGGGTGTACGCTTATAACTTTGGCAGCCCTAGATTGTGTTCTAAAGGTTGACAATGAATAAACTCAAAAACCCAAAACTGAATGGCAGCCGTCTTGGAAGTTTAGCATCAAAAGATGCCTTTCAAGAGTCCTGGTATGGAATAACAGGAATTTGGTGAAAAGATGGGTGAGCCCACCCAATCTAGATCGCATTTTATTTTATTATCCTGTCTTATTTTCTCTATAGCCACTGTTCTCCCCTAATGCAATCTTGTTTATTGGTTTGTTTATTCAATTGTCTGGCTCCTCCTATTGCATGATTAACTAAAGTTACCTCCAATGCCTAGAACGCTGCTCAGTGCAGATGTCAGTTGCGATGAACAAGTGATACAGGAGAAGTATACTTCTGTATTCTGCCTCCCCTCCCCCTCCACTAGCCTCCCTCTACCCCAGCTGGATAACCAGTATTATCAGCAGAGACTGTATCCTTTCAAATATTTCTCTGTGCTTGATATAAGTAAACAAACATACTCTCTTTTCCTTAACAGCAATGACATGTAAATGTTATTCTGAACAAATTCATCATGGACATTCCTCCAGGTCAATAGATGTTGATTACTTATTGCTATTTAACCTATCTAATAGTCTATAAAATGGACTGACAAGTTATTCAACCATTCCACTGTTGATATGCATTCAGATTATTTTAATTTTTTCCATTATGAAGAATGCTGCCACAAATATCCTTGAACATACAACCTCATGGACTTCTACTTCATTTCTGTAGGCTAAAGTTCCCAAATAGTGTTTGTACTAGTTTTCTGTTGCTGCATGAAAAATGACCATAGATGTAGCAGCTTAAAGCAACATACATCTATTATCTCACAGTTTCTGTGGGGCAGGTATGACTTGGCTGGGTCCTCTTCTCAGGGTATCATAAGGCTACAGCTAAGGTGTCTTCTGGGCTGTGTAACTGAGGTCCCCATTCACTTGGTGGCTGCTGGTCCAGGGTCCTCCTCCGCTCACAGAGGCTCCCACAGTTCCCTGCCATGTGGCCCTCTCCTTGAGAGTTTATGACATGGCTGTTGCTTCTTCAAGGTAAGCCGGAGAGTCTCTCCCTCCAGTCTGTTAAGATAGAGTCTTATATAACATAATCTCATTATGGGTTTGGTATCCCATCACTTTTTCCATATTGTATTGATTAGAAGCAAGTCACATGACCTGCCTGCACTCAGGAGGAGGGAATTATATAAGGGTATGACTCATGGGGGTCACTTAGGGTCTGCCTACCACTGGATTGCTTAAATGATTGATATAATTAAATATTACAATATGTTGCCAATTACATAGCACAAAGGCCATAGATTTCCTCTTCCTACCAGCAGTGTATGAGACTACTGGCTCCCCAGCTGCCTCGGCTACTGTTTTTCTAATTTATCTATCTCACTAGTTTCGAGAGATTTAAGAATTTTAATTGTTGCGTTTTACTTACTTTATACAGAATCATGTGTTTGCTACACTAAAAGCCACAAGTTAATGGATTACAGCATAGACTATGTGACCTTGGGGGAAGTTCTCAACTTCTCTAAACCTCAGTTTTCCTCTCTGTAAAAGGGGATAAACATAACACTCATCTTATTTACTACTTGTGACTATTTAATGGAAAAAAACATGTAAATTATCTAACCTAGTGCCTGGCAAAGAGCTTTAAATTTACTGAACAGCTCCTGTGATTATTGGTCCATCATTAGCAGCGGCAGCAGTATCTTCAGCATCATTACAAACATGTAGTCACCTCCTTGACCAACGTTATGTGTCTTAGTTCTGCTTCTCTTAGGCCTCAAATATCTAATGATGGGGTCTGTGCACTGACAGGTACCACTATCTATGTGATTACATCCCCCTTAAATGCAAACTGTACTGAGGAAGACTTATGTGGTATTTTTAACACTGATTTTGAAATACTTTCGGATTCAATGATGAGAAGCCCTTCTTTCCATCAAAGGGTCTTGAATTTCTGAACACACATTAAGCATTGTTTCTTTAGTTCCAATTTTTCTAACTCAATTTTCCCCCTCTATCATGATGATCCCTCTGAGTCCCAGAAGGGATTATCCAGTGAGTTTGTGGAACCATCTTGCTTATTAATCATCTGGAATAAATGCCCTAGACTGAATCTGAGGAGAGGCAAGCTTAGTGTAGTGGGGGTGGCCTTTTGGTCTTCTGATAATTTATGGTTCACTGATTTGGGTCTTATAAGGGCAGATGGTGAAGATGGCAGAAGAAGAAATATACATATATTTCTTTCTCTCTTTATCTATGTATACATGTATGTATCTATCTACTTATCTATCGTCTATCTATCTATTTAAAGACAGAGAGATTGAGAAGACCGCAAGTTGAACATAGAACTTGGATCTCCGGCCTTTTGAAAGCTTGCTTCTTGATTATTTTACAACCATATTTGTTTGTTTATTTATTTATTATTATATTTTTTTTTTGCGGTACGTGGGCCTCTCACTGTTGTGGCCTCTCCCGTTGCGGAGCACAGGCTCTGGATGCGCAGGCTCAGCGGCCATGGCTCACGGGCCCAGCCGCTCCGCGGCATGTGGGATCTTCCCGGACCTGGTCACGAACCTGTGTCCCCTGCATCGACAGGCAGACTCTCAACCACTGCGCCACCAGGGAAGCCCCCATATTTATTTATGCAGAGCAGTGGCAGGCCATGTTTAAGGAGAGAATGCCTTTCCCTGATTTGTAATTTAAAGCATTGGCTGAAGATTCAGGCCTTGATTCAGATTGACTCAAATTTGGATCCTAGACCCGCTGTGAACTCTACCACCTTTGCTAAGTTACTATACAATTTTGAGCCACAGGATCATAATTCATTAGAGGATTTGACAAATCCTCAGTGAATAAGTCCATGACTTCAAGGAACTTAGGTGTCACTAGCAGAAAAAGACAATAAAGAAACAACAAGTACCCTGTAACATGGTGTCAATGAGTGCTAAGTGGGGAAGGACAAGTATGATAGGAGTATTTCAGAGAGGACAGTTAGAGGAGGCCTCTTCCAGGAGGTAAAAAATTAGAGGCAGAACCTGCTTGGTAAGGTTGTTAGGAGGGTTCACTGAGCGTACCAAATCTTTAGAATAGAGCCGGACGCATATGCTTGGAATGTTACCGCCTATATTTTTGTGCCCTTTCATAATTATGACACAAATAGCCCTTCAATAAACACTTGAATTTTGGAACTAGAGAAACAGGCTTAGGGCCATTGAGATATGAATGTGTGAGCCAAAAGGTAGAGGTCAGGGATGGGAAACCAGATTTCTGTAACAGGGCAGCGTGATTCCAAGCAAATCCCAGCATCTTCCCATCCTCTCTGAGACCAAAGGGAAAGAACGCTGGGTGTGTGTCCGTGTGTGTGCACATGCACACCTGCAGGCGTGTTCCTGCGTTGTCAGAGGGGAAAGCTGCAATAGCCCTAAGTCTCTACTTTTAAAGTATTCTTTCCTTTACCATCAATTTCCTGGGAAACTGAGATCCTGTTCTCAGGGCCGGCCACCTCAACCCTTCCTTGGGCGGGGGCGTTTCCCTCTGCTATATTCTATCCTTTATTTTTGGAAGTGATCTTACACAGCCATGTGCAATGCAAATTTCATTTAGACCAGGTTTGGGGCGGAGCAAGCCTGTTACTTCTGCCATTTGCTTCTCAAATGGAATATTTCATTTACTTGTTTACACAGTGAAGCAAAATCGATCCAAAGTCGTTTTCTTCCTGGGGCACGTGACTGTCCAATGCCAGCGGAAAAGTGCTTAGATTGCGTGATCCATTGCTTAAAGTGGGACAGAGCATTTAATTACAGTTTAATTATCTTTGTAGATGTGGAGTCTGGTGGTCATTTGGTTGTTCGGTGGGCAGCTGCAGCATCTGGGTTTCCTGCTGCCTTTTTTTTGAGAGCAAAGTTCTTTGTAACACAGTCAGATTTGCCGGTTATAGCTTCCCAAGCCCTATCAACTGAGAATTTCATTGCTTTAAATTGCAAGGCTTTTGTTATCACTACAACTGTGGACCAGACAGCCAAAATGAAAGCAAAAAGAAATACCACCAGATGAGGAGGATTGAGTCATAGCTTTGGTCTGGCCCAAGCTACAGAGAACGCAACTTTCCAGAGATTATTCGTAACCTCAGTTCTTTATCCATGATGTCATCTGTTACTTTTTATTTGCAACTTTCAGATTGTCATACTCGACTGAAGTTTAAATGTGGCCTCTTTTGCATTTTTGCTGCAGAGCTGTCTGAAATTGTTAATATACATCTTTTTCCTCACACAGAGAAAGGGAGTAAAGACTGTTTTCATAAAAGAAGAGGCAAGAATATAAGCACTGTGTAGATGAGGCAAGAATATAAGCATTGTGTAGATGACTTCAGAGCCTGTCTGCATCTGGCTAATAGGATAACAAAAACAGTTATCAGAGAGAAGAGCCAGAGAATAAAATATCATTCTGCAGAACCTGGGCTGCATCTCCACTTGTAATTTCAGCTTGGTGTGCATTAAAGCACACTCGAGCCGTCAGGGGAGAATAAACTTCGTGGTAAGAAAGTTTTGGCTGTTGTTAGTCAGCTGTCACCTCATGTGAAGGTGCAGGAGCTAAAGCTGAGCTTGTCACAAACTTCTACTTACGAGGGGATCATAAATTGAAGGCAAGGACAAAAAGCAGTGAAATCTAAATGAATCCTCTAGACTCAGGGAAGACGTTTTTGGACCGGAGGGTCCAGAAAGATGTGCTACAACAGGAGAACTTCTGGCAAAATGGTTTCTTTTTCTAGATTCAGCTTCTGAACTCGGCAATTGTGTTTCCAAGGAAGCTACTCTGGTGTCCACCTGCTAAGTTATGTGGTGTGACTTTTCCCAGAGAGTTAATGCTCAGGTGGTAGTTTTTATGTGGCACTAGGTTCCTCTTATGTGTAAAAAAATTTGCACAAACTTATCTCCAACTTATGCATAGTGATACCCGATTTACAGTTGCTCAAATAAAAGTAAAAGGGTAGAATCCATTGAAGCAGTTCCAATACATGAGACAAAGTTCAGGAGTCTCTGTTCTCTCCCCTCTCATCCCTTTTGCACTTTCACTGGAAAACCCAGTTGTAGAGAAAAAAGAAGTGTTGCCTGGAGAGGCAGGAGTCCTTTTATCTTTTATAATTTATTTATTTTAATTAATTTTATTATTTTTTTGGCTGCACTGGGTTTTCCTCACTGTGCGTGGGCTTTCTCTAGTTGCGGCGAGTGGGGGTTCGTTGCAGTGTGCGGGCTTCTCATTGAGGTGGCTTCTCTTGTTGCAGAGCGCGGGCTCTAGGTGTGCGGGCTTCAGTAGTTGTGGCTTACGGGCTCAGTAGTTGTGGCTTGCAGGCTGTAGAGCGCAGGCTCAGTAGCTGTGGCGCACGGGCTTAGCTGCTCCGCAGCATGTGGGATCTTCCCGGACCAGGGCTCGAACCCCTGTCCCCTGCATTGGCAGGCAGACTCTTAACCACTGTGCCACCAGGGAAGCCCAGGAGTCCTTTTTTTTTTTAAACTGAGTGCTGACTGTGACAGCCAGGTAAGGGAATTAACTTTTGTCTCATGCCTACCTTGTAATATTTTATCTTCACTATTTCCTGCGAGAGAAGAAGAACTCCCCCATTTTAACAGAGGAAAAAAAACTGAGGGTGGGAGAGGCTATGCACAGCTAAACCATATGACCAAATATATTAGTTTTCTATGGCTGCTATAACAGATCGCCACAAATTTAGTGATTTAAAACAGCACAGATTTATCATCTTAAGTTCTGAAAGTGAGATGTCCTAAAATCAGCGTATGAGCAGGACTCTGTTCCTTCTGGAGGCTCTAGAGGAGAATCGCCTTCCTTGCCTTTTCTAAGCATATAGAGCCCGCCTGCCCTCCTTGGCTCATATAAAGCCGCTTCCTCCATCTTTAAAGCCAGCAGCCCACAGTCTTCAAATCTTTCTATCTCTAACCTGTGCTCTGTTGCACATCTGTCTCTGACCCTCTACTGGACCCACCTGGATAATCCAGGATCTCATCATCATTCCATCTCAAGATCACTACCTCAGTCACATCAGGTCCTTTCTGCCACATAAGTGAACAAATGCCCAGGTTCTGGAAATTAGGATGTGGACATTTAGGGGCCATAATTCAGCCTATCATACCAGGGCCACAGCAATTAGAGTTATGAAAGAGGAAGAACCCTATTTCTGTGAATATCTCTGGAAGTCTCTGGACAGAAGAGTCTGTGGTCCACAAGCTTTGTGAAAGTTTCTAGAACTGTGCAGGTTTATTCTAAAATGAATGGGTCTCAGTCACAAGATTTACTTTTCCCTATTGCATAATCTGCAAATTTCAGTTTCCAGTTTCAAAGCCTTTCAACTAAACTTACTTTTTAAAAGTTGATTTAAATTAGAAACAGGAATCTGAGGACATTAACGGCAGGTGCCTGGATCACTGGACCTTTTGGTTTGTATAGATGCAGTCTTTGCTTAGAGGCACTGTCACTGATCCACTTTTTCTCATATGTCTTAAAACACAGAAATAACTCCCCTGTCTTTTTTGAGTTCTTTGCTCCCATTTCCTGGCTATATTGGGCTCAAGAGGCCATGAGTGACCTCATTATTTCTGTAGCCTCTTGTCACTACAATGTTTACATCTTCAGGACCCCTCATGTTGAATCTGGAGAATGTTTTCCTGAAAAGAAGAGAGATGCTTAAGAGCATGAGTCGTGGAGTCAGACCGCTGGGGTTTTAATCCGGCTTCAAGCTTTCTCAGCAGTGTGACTTTGGGCAAATGTCTTAACTGTGCCTATGCTTCATTTTCTTACCTTTAAACAATGCTGATCGCGATGACCCCAGAGCATTCATGCTGTAAGGTTTATGGGTTGAATGAGATGGTTCTGCCACACACAGCAGGCTTGGTAAAGGTTAATTCTCACCAGTGTCATTGACAAACCACAGCCACATTTAGCAGAGACTCCACACAGTATACGAATCATTTTCAATGAACACTTCTTTCTTTTTTTCTTTTTAAATTCGGTCTAAAATGTAAAATATAGGGAATTCTAGTCCAGCGGTTAGGACTCGGCGCTTTCACTGCCATGGGCCCCGGTTCGGTCCCAGATCTGGGAACTAAGAGCACAAGCCGCATGATGGGGTCAAAAAATAATAATAGAATAAAATGAAAATATATACACGCGTGTGTGTATATGTGCGTGTGTGTGTATATATGTGCGTGTGTGTGCATGTGTGTATATGTACGTGTGTATATATGTGCATGTGTATGTGCGTGTGTATATGTATGTGCATATATGCATGTGCGTGTATATGTGCGTATGCATATGTGCGTGTGCGTGTATATGCGTGCGTGTGTGTATATGTGTCTATGCACGTGTGTGTATGTGCATGTGTGTATATATGTGCGTATGTGTGTGTGTATACATACATATATGTATATATATTCCTTTCTTCTGGTTTCTTTAAAGCTACCTTTTATGGTTGTTAGGTTATATAAATCCTTTTTACCTCATTATTTATGTCCTAGCAGCCTTCTCTGCTTGATTCAGGTGGATGACTTCAGGCTCTGCAACATCCACCTCCCTTCCCCTTGGAGAGAGTGATTACTGCACTCATGTCCCTTTAGGCTTTCTCACCCGACAGCAATCTCCCTGTGTTTCCCTTTATACCAGGGATCAGATTCCTTATGTGTTAAAAATAACAATTCTAGGGGAGAAGTGGAAGTGATGCATTTCCCTCCAGTTTTATATGCATTTCAAAGTTTATCATCAACTCAGTGAGCTGGGAAGTAGCATGACACATGAAGACCTGTACTCGTGTATGTTTGCTGGGTGGGTATGATTGGCAGAATTTTGGTCCCCATGATCTTTACCCCTAGTTTCATGCCTGTGAATGTGTTTTGTTACATGGTTAAAGGAACTTTGCAGATGTAATTAAGGTTGCTAATCAACTGACCCTAAAATAGGGAGATTATCTTGGATTATCAGGGCAGGCCTGATGTAATCACATGAGTCTTTACAGCAGAGCTTTCTCCTGCCTGAGGGCAGAAGAAGAATTCAGAGAGACTGGAAGCAACAGAAGGACTGGAGGCACTCTTTCTGATTCTGAAGATGGAGGAGGCTGTGAGTCTAGGAATGTGGGGAATTCTGGAGAAGCTAAGAATTATTCCTGGCCAGCAGCCAGCAAGGACATGGGGACCTCAGTCATACAGCCACACGGAACTGAGTTCTACCAGTAATCTGAATGAGTCTGGAGGTAGATTCTCCCCCAGAGCCTCCAGATAAGATCCCAGACTGACGGAACCTTCACTTCAGCCTGGTGAGACCCTGAGCAGAGAACCCAGTTGAGGCTGCTCAGACTTCTGTCCTACAAAACTATGGTATGATAAACGTATGCTGCTTTGAGCCATTAAGTTGGTGGTCATTTGTTACAGCAGTGATGCAAAACTGATACAGGGGATTACTGAGAGTGGATATATAAAGTGAAAATTATACCACATACGCCACTGGTGATGCCCTAGCTTTCACTTATGGCTCTTGAGTAACTATAAAAGTTACACGTTTTCCTCATGTCTTTCCAATTGAATGTCTCATTCCCACAAGTTGTTGGTCACTTACCTCTTTGATGAAGTCAGTGGTGCCATAAAGCATGGTGTAGAAGTGACAGTGCCAGCCTCTATCTTGGTTGACCTGAGCTGATGCTTTTTTCTTTTTTTCCTTTTAAAGGGGACCTTTCCTTTTTTAACACTATTTTCCAAATAGGAGCCGTAGTCAAGTTTATGCAAATTCCTGTAAACGTAGAAAGAGAAAATGGAGATGATGGGAATCAAAAATACAAAGAAGAGAGTTGGTTGGACAGCCATGTGGAGAGAATGGACAGAGAATTTGGAGCTTGACTTAGTTATAACCTCATTTCCTCCGTTTGCTGCCTGGATCTTGTTAGGAGATACATGTTGCCCTTGCCCCTGTTTCTTTTTCCGTAAAATGTTTTCATATTATTTTAAGCTAATTTGTGGAAGTGCCTGTTGTGGACTGAACTGTCTCTCCCCCAGATTCATAGGTTGAGGCCCTGACCCCCACTATGACTGTATTTGGAGAGAGGGCCTTTGAGGAGGTAATTAAATGAGGTCATAAGGTAGGGCCCTCATCCAGTAGAACTAGTGTCCTTATAAGAGGAGGAAGAGACACGAGGAGTATGTGCACACAGAGAAAAGGCCACGAGAGGACAGAGCATCTTCAAGCCAAGGAAAGGGGTCTCATCTGAAGCCAAGCCTGCTGGCATGTTGACCCTGGACTTCTAGCCTCTCAAACTGTGAGAAAATATGTTTGTTGTTTAAGCCACACAGTCCGTGATACTTTGCTATAGTGGCTCTAGCTGACTAATACAGCCCCTAATGAAGACATTTTTATGTTTTAGCTCATTTAATCTTCTCAGCATCCTTGAAGAGGGTTCTGTTATTACCACCACTTTAGAGACAGGTTAACTGAGGCTTAGAGAGATAAAACAACACGTAACCAGTGCAGTGAAGAGCGGGGAAGCACGCATGGGTCCCCGTGGGTCCCCATCAGCAGCCTGAGTGGAACCACTGTATGTATTAGCTCCTGTACAGAGGGCTAATCCCTACAGTGGCTGAGCAGCTAAGCTAAAGGAGTGAGGTGCGAGCTGGTGGCAACAGGACTGGGCACCTGAAGGGGGGGCCACCACCTACTTCCAGCTGAGTACTGCCACTTGGGAATGCAGAAACAAGTCTGCCGCATCTTTTAAATTTCAAAAGAAGCTGAAAATATGGATTTTCATGGGGGAATTTCTCACATTTACAGCTACCAATTGCAAACAATGTACAGTGAAGGTATCTACTACATAGCATGGTGCCTGTCAAGCCAGCATGCTTCCAAGACGGAAACAGCCCACAGGAAGCCAGTTTGTGACCCCTGGAACAATTCTGTGCTTGTTCCAAGATCCCGTGGATGACCTGGGTAGCAACTGAGGTCGTAACACACCCAAATAATGGATTTGGTACATTCAGGTGAACGATGAGTTTGCAAAACTTCAGTCAACCTGGTTTATTTTAAGAGATTACCTTGGCAGAGTCCTTTTCAGAGCCTGGCTCATGACAGACATCCAGTAAGTATTTGATAAGTGAATGACAGAAATTTTAATAGGACTATAGGTAGACAAGACAGAAGACACAGTGATGAAGACACAGTAGCCCCAGTGGAAGTTAAACGTTGAGTAAATCACCAACTTCAGCTTGATTTTTGTCAGGCATCTTATTCTTCTAGAATAAGTTTTTTTTAAAGGAGCTCATCAAGGGTTTAGCCCATCATTAGCCTTTTCTATTGATGTGTATCTATACTGCAGCAAGCACTGTGCCAGGTGTTGGTGATGGGAATGAACGAGGCAAATTTGATGTCCACTCCCATGTAGCTGATGGCCTAGCAATGAAGGACACATGCCTAGTTTCCCGAGCACAATGCATCTTACACCTAGATTCCATTTGTAGTATCTTGATTAACTGAGGTTTTACAGTTATGGGTGGAAGTGTTCCCATCTTAATCACGATGTCTTTAGGATGTCTATGTATTTCGGAGCAGGTTCCTTGAATTGAACAGAGGTAAAATGGTTCTTGTAGATGCACCTGCAAGTGAGGGTCATTTTCTATGACTAATTCACATAAGCTATGTTTGCTTTCCCATCATACGCTCAAAAGAACTCTATGTGGTATAGACCTGCACACTCCATTTGCAGGAAAGTAATAAAAACTCAAATTAAATATCTTGTTTGAAGTTACTCACCTGGTAAATGGTTTTATTAATCAGGAAGCTTTAGAAGCAAAATGGAAGGGAAATATCCTCAATCTGGACTGAGAAAATAAAAGAAATTTGTTAGTTTGTGAAACTGAAAAGCTCAGAAATAGACCCAAAAACCATGTTACTATATATCTGTCTTTCTATATTTCTTGTCTTCTGGATTAGCCTGACTCAGCACACACATTTTATCAGAAGCTCCAATATCCCTCCCAGCCTCTCTGCATGCCTGGAATAAAGAAAGACTATTTTACAATAGCCCCATGAAAAGTCTTAGGATTCAGTCTTGTTGGAGTGGAATTCCAACGCCTGAACCAATGTCAGAGAGATGCAACATGCCGATGTGGAAGTTGGGATTTTCCAAAAATAACTACAACAATAATCATCTGGTATGCTCTTCCAGAACCTTGTCACTCTCAATTGAAAGGAAGAGTCTGTTCCTTTTCTCCTAGAAAAGGTGGATTTTTGTGATTGCCTTAATGAAGAAGAGGTTACGGGAGGGATGCTGCAGGACTTCCAAGGCCAGGTCATAAAAAGAATGCTTTCACCTGTGTCACTGTCTCAAGACACTCACCTTTGAAACCCCACCATATTGCAAGGAAGCCCAGGCCACGTGGAGAGCTACATATGGGTATTCTGGGAAACAAAGTTAAGATCTCAGCTGACAGCAAGCATCAACTACCAGGCACATGAGCGAGAAAGACTTCAGATGATCAAGTCTTTGGCTTCAAGCTGCCCCAGCTGACACTGAGTGGAGCGGAGAAGAGCTATCCTTGTTGGACTCTCCCCAGATTGCATGTTTTGTGGACAAACAAGGATGCTGCTGTCATCTTAAGCCACTAAATTTTGGGGGGATTTGTTATGCAACCATGGTAACAGAAACATTGATCATATCTGAGTTGTGTGACCATATGTGGAATTGGAGTTGGGAAGGTGTAAGGGGAGAATGGACCTGACCCATCTGCAGGGACATACAGTGAAGGAGAGGTTGTCAATAACATAAAGATTGGGGTGATGTAGCCAGAAGAAGGATGACGAAGATTAGCAGACACAACAGATACCCTTTACAGTAGTAAAGAAAGGCTTTAAATATTGTCCTCAAAATTCATGCTCTTTTTACTTAATGAGGATTTTCTTTTCTTATCGTGGGCTGCTCATAATCTAGTTGGGACAGAATGTAGGTATGAGTTACAATATAACACGAAAGGTGATTATCCTTTCCACTAGAGCAGATAATTGAAGATTGGATGCATTACATAGCATGCGTTCTGTTTTCCATATATCACAGCCCAGGATGGTACAGTCCAGTAGGACTGGGGTGGCCTTTGAGATCTATTTCCTTGCCCTAGTGTCTGTTATCGGGACTGACAGCACCAAGTCATGTTTTATACTTTCATTACTTACTTATGTAAGTTTTCATATTGAAGAAAGCGATCTGGGTGCGGAAGGCAAATGGGAAATGTTAATTACATTATTTTGAACTTACTTTCTAAATTGTTTTACATTTTCGTGTTGTATTTTTTTCCCCTGGTATCGGTCTCTAAGCATCAAGGGTAGAGAAAGCACATGTTGCTCACGTGAATTTCGCTGGAGCTTGGGGAAGAAGTGGCTACCACAGCATGCTGACACGTTAATAATTTGTTATGAGCCCCCAAATGGGAATATGCTTCAGAAATGCCTTCTGATGGCTGCACAGTGGCAGAATAATTTATAAATATAATCAGTCATTCAATACTCCATTTACTGATGGCAAGGCACATTAACACATTTTAGGGAAATTAAAATTCTTCCCAAGTTCTAAGTGGTTATCAGTTGTCTTGCCAGTGTTCAAGTCAGAAAATATATCTGGGGAATATTTTTACATATTAAATGGAATAATTGGTTTCCTGCTTCAAACCATTCCATGCAAATTTGCTGGTTCGTCTTCCCCATTCCCAACCAAGTTATCTTTGTACAGAACCAACTGTATTATGTTACCTGCTTTATAAAACCAAAACAAACAAACAAAGCAAAACAAAACAAAACATGGGTTCTCTGTTGCATAAATCTTCTCTGAGGACCTATACAATCTTTTGTTTCTTAACCCCGTCCTACTTACTAACCTTGCCTCCTTTTATGGTTGTTCAAACTCCCCAATGCTGCACGAACACAGGCTGTCTCAATTATCTGTCATCTAGCCCATGCGAATTCTTCTTTCAGAGGTACCTTCTTTTCATTATCCACAGACTATATGGTTATTCAGTCTCCTAGACATAAGTTAATATACTTCTCTTACTTCCTCTGTATTACAACAACACAACGTATAATGTATCTATACAAATGCATTTTAATTATTTTGTTCATGTTTAAAGCACCAATTAAACCGAGAACTTTTTGACAATTAGATCACATTTAATTACTCTTTGTATATCCAATACCCCATTCAGTGCATAAATTATAATATATGATGGATAGATGGATAGATGGGTGGATGGATAGATGAATGGATAGATGACACATTGACCAAGTGAATCATAACCAAGTGAAGGTTTCTGTATCCTTTCGCCAGGACAGCACTGTCTAGAATATTCTAACTTATAGTAAGCCTTGAAGTCAGGTAATATATGTTCCTTTGTTATTTTTCAAGATTCTTTGGATAGTCTAAGATTTTTGAATTTCCATATAAATTGTAGAGTCACCTTCTCAATTTCCACAGACACACAAAACTTAATAGGAATTTGATTGGGATTGTTGTAACGCTATTGAGTCATTCAACCCATGATAGTGGTGTATCTACCCATTATTGGGATCTTCTTTGATTTCTCTCAGTCATCTTTTGTGGTTTTTAATGTAGAAGGCTTACATTATATTAACCACTGCCTCTTCCATTTCAGCTCCTTTTGATGTTAGGATTCATTTACCTGTCCTCTCTTTTCCTTTCTCTCTTTCTCCCCATACATCTCTTTCTCTCCATCTTCCACCCAGCAAATATATTTAAGGTGTGAAGCTCAGCATGCACATGATGTCAAAGGACCTAAACAGGGGCCCCCAAATCAATTAACATCTTTGTAATTTTTAAAAAACTGTTACATTGAATTGACAGAGTTAAGAGGTCTGCTTAATACTAATGAATGAAGATGGGATTTTTGAGAAAACACTGGCAGCAAGCAGGGCTTGTAAAGTTATTCTTTGGTTAAAAAAACTATTTCAAAAAAAAAAACTATTTCAATATTGCTTCATCAGAATTTCTCACCTTGAGCTCCATTCATAATGATTTTAGGTTCGATTGTATTTCAAATTTTGGTCATTCTAAATGTTAGGTTTAAACAAATGAAATTACAGTTTGTGACAGTGTCAAATATTGGCAATTTCATACGTTCAACTAACAGAAAACATTTTGCTATATGTACCTTTTAGTGACTGTACTACATATTTACTTATAGTAGACATATTTTATATAACAAAAAAGGAAGCTTTATCATTTAATCTTTCTGGGTGTTGCACATGACAGATGGAACCCTCTTCAGATGGGCAGCTAGCTAGGTGACTCCTTTTCTCAGGAAAGACTTGAGAATCTGGAATAATTTCTCCTGAAGTGTCTTCTTTCTTCCTCACCAGAAAATATACATGCACTCTGGAAGAAGTCTCTTGCCAGAATACATATTCTCTTGTTCTTACACTAAGAGATAAAATTTTAGATACATGTAATTTGTCTATTTGTTTTTTCTAACAAATTACATTTTGATTTTTAAAATTTCCACTGACTACATAGCAAATCCCGAGCAGGCATTTTCCCTATAACTTTTTACCTCTTGAGGATATAGATCTTTAGGGAACCAGATGTACGATTCAAAACCTTTGCAACTTTTAATAAATAATATCAGTCCCTTCACAGAAGGAAAGGCCTGGATTTCAGTTTTGAAGGAGGGATTTCTGCTTCTCAGATCATGAATGCAACCCAGGAGTGATTTCAGATTCTGCCTGGTCTCTTAAATCTCCTACTCCATCAGAGGTCTGAGATCACAATGGGGCTGGGTGCTGGGTGAAGAGCACATCCATCTTCTAGCAATGTCTGTTACGTATGAAGAATGACAGAGTGCAGGGCTGGTGTCATCTAAGTTCAATTTCCACACTCGCCTTTAAAAAATCAGATTTAAAATGAGTAGAAATAATAAAATCACTTGAAAAGAGATTCTAAAACATTTTGGCACTAAAAAAAGGTGATCAGTTATTTAAACATAATATATGATTATCTGCTCATGTGGGGAAAAAAATCTGAAAAAGCCAGTGTGTCTGGGGAGGTAGATTTCTGATAAATTCATAGACAGGAGCAGAGGATGGAAGCAGGAGAAGATAACCAAGACCAAATACAAAGAAGAAGGTGTCACAGATCTATAGAAGTATGTTCAGTAAGGCTAAAGGGCATGATGCATTAAAGATTGTGGAAATATTATCTGAAGGGAAAAGTGCTTTATAGTGATATGTCAGGTAAGAAGATAAACTGGAAAGAAACGGCACCTTCTGCTTGGGGCATAGTAAGCAGTTAAATGATAGCACAGCCATTCAATCCTTATTTTCTCTCAATCTTCTTATCAAGAAATCTGACCTTCAAACTGAAAATGTCAAGCAAGCATCATTAAGGGGAGAATTAAAGACATACTACAACATTAAAATAAGTCAGGGTTTGGCCACCTTTTTTTATAAAGGCCTAGAACATAAATATTTGGTCTTGGGAAACTTCTGGTCTCTGTGGCAACTACTCAACTCTGCCATTGTAGCCCCAAAGCAGCCACATATGAATATAAATGAGTGTGTGGCTGTGTTCTCATAGACCTTAATCTGTGGGCACTGAAATTCTAATTTCGTGTAATTTTCACATATCATGCAATGTTATTTTACTTTTGATTTTTTCTAACCATTAAAAATTTTTTTTTTAAAGTTGGTGTTTGAGCCTAAGAGATCACTTAGTCAATTTTAAATGTGAGATGGTTCTCTACTATTGAATAAAGTATGCTAACATCCTGAACAACTTGGAGATATGACTAAGGAATCACTGTCATCCACCCATACAGTTGTCAGCTGAGTGAAGGATCAGATTTGGAGTCAGACACATGTACTAATTTTCTGAAAGGTGGTAAACTGTCACTTCTGGGAACCATAGAGCAGAAGGGTTGAGCTCAATCACTGGGATATATTGGAAGACGTTATTAAACAAGCAGGTACGCTAAGAATTGATTACTCCCTTGTGTGAGTTAACAAAAATAAATATCAAACTTAAATTGGTAGATCAAATTATTAAAATAGATGAATGGCATGGACAGAGGATATATTGAGAGTGCAGAAAAATATATGGCAACACTCCACATATACTACTAGACAAAAGGAAGAAACAGGCTAAATGATAGCAGAATTATATAGGGTTGTGATTTTTTTTCCACAAAGGCTAATGTGTATTAATTGATTAGTTTTTATTGGGTTGACTGTATAAGATAAATACTATTATCTAAATGCTAAATTGGACACCTAAACACCAGCTCAGAATTCCAACTTGCCTTTTGCCTGAACGTCAACTTGATTATTAAAGACATGCTGCTCACATTTTCAAATGACCCAAGGTTAGCAAAATCTTCCAATGGGATCATACTGAAAAATACCTCAGTTCCTGAAATGACAGATTGAAGCCAAAAACACAACATGGAACAGGCATAAAAGCAAAAGTTCAGTTAGGTTGAAATAAACCCCTTATTAACAGGTATAGATGGCAAAGTGCTTAGCATAACTGTTTATGTTCCCTTTTGCGGTGTGTATGTGTGCCTGTGTGTTTTATTTTTCAAAAAAAAAATGAAGAAGATTTGGTTAATCATAAACTCACAGTTAACCAATGGTTTAACATTTCTGCAGAAAGATGTGTGGTGTGTCTCTTTTTTCTTTCCAACTTCTTGGGATGCAATTTAGGAAATCATAAAGTAAAGGGAGCATAAAGTACTTTACTTTACTCCCATAAAGTAAAGGGAGCATTGGGAATTTTCCTCACCAAAATGATAACTTGGAAACATTCCTAGTAACTGTTTGGTCCAGTGAGATGGTATTTTGGACTGTTTGGTTGGGTAAGGTTTTGCTCATAATAGCCATCTGCTTTCTTCAGTGTCTGCTTGATTTCACTTTTGATTCAATTGTATATTTGTATATTTTGATTCAATTGTATATTGTATATTAAATGTACCAGACCATCAGTGTAGGAGGCAACATGACTTGGCAACAAATGATATACAGATGATGGTAAGAATATCAAGAAACTTAGAACCTTGTGGTGGAATTTCTAGTAATTCACTTCATAGCATTGTGCAACTTATTTAACCTCTCTGAAGATGAGGGCTTCAGTTTCTCTATCTTTAACAGAAATATGTGTGTAATTGGGAATGAGGTGGAGGTGTCACCTTCCCTATAGTCATGACCATATTCTTTCCTCCTAAGCCTCTGTACCCCCAGTTCCTGACACAGGGCTCCTAAACCCCCCTTGTAATTTCCTGAGTGATGGGGATGATAGGAGTGTCTTACACAAAACTAAAACCCTTGGAATTTTCTGGGTGATAGGAGCATCTTTTGTTGTAAGGAGGTGACTCCTGGATAGTTTTAGGATGGGGCTGTTCACCAGAAAGACTGAATACGATTAGAAGCTTGGAAGTTTCAGCCCCACCCCCATCTACTGGGGGTGATGAAGCCTCCAAAAAATTCCTAAAATGCAGGGTTCAGAGAGCTTCCAGGTTGGTGAACACATCCATGTGGCAGGAGGGTAGTGCACCCCAACTCCACAGGGAGAGAAATTCCTGTGTTCAGGATCCTCTGGACCTTGCCCTATGTACCTCTTTATATGGCTGTTCATCTGGATACTTTATAAATATTCTTCATTATATAATAAACTGGTAAACGTAAATAAGGGTTTCCTTAAGTTTTGTGAGCTGTTATAGCAAATTACTGAACCAGAGGAGGGGGTCACGGGAACTCCTGGTTTATAGCTGGTCTGTCAGATGTATTTAACATCTGAAATGGGGGCAGTCTTTTGGGATTAAACCCTTAAATTGTGGGGTCTGATGCTAACTCCAGGTAGATAACATCAGAATTTAACTGAATTGTAGGACACCCAGCTGGTGTTGGAGAACTGGTCAATGTGGGGAAAACCAGAAGTGATGTGAGTAGAAATAGAAATAGAAATGTGAATAGAAAACAGCTGTTTTCCTCTTAGCCTCAGAAGCTTTCTCAACACAGGTAATGACTTGGAATCAGATAGATTGGACATGGAATTTGAAGAATACTTGTCATGGCTGGATGAGAGGGTTTGTAGAGTTCCTGCCCACTTGGGTCTGTAAATGATTTCCAAATTTTGGGCCTTGAATATTTTATCATTGCTCTTTGTTTTTTGACATCTCGCCACATGTCACATGTCTTAAAAAATCAAATATTATATAGTAAATCCTTATAGTATGTTAACATTTTAACATTATTATTTTAAAAAATACTTCTGAAATTGCTAGGATAAACCTTGGGAGTTTTGCAAAAATTAGTCCCCCTGAATCTTATTTTGTAACAGCCATTCTAAAACCTGAAGGCTGCTATCTAGAAAGTCGTTGTAATCAATGTTTTATGAAAATCTGAATTGCAGAATTCCTCATCCCCAAAGATGTTAAGGTCAATCAATATATCTAGGGGTTGAGGATAATTCTGTTATTTTATTTTTTGGCTGTGCCATGCAGCATGTGGGGTCTTAGTTCCCCGACCAGGGACGGAACCCGCGCCCCCTGCATTGGAAGCGCGGAGTCTTAACCACTGGACTGCCAGGGAAGTCCCAGTTCTGTTATTTTAGAATGATAAATTGGAACATTAATTTCCCACTCTAAATTCAACCTCACCTTCTGTCCAACAGTCAGTATCTCTGCAATTCTATATGGCAGCCACTCATTAATCTCAACTCAGTAGAATGTGGGTTTCTAATTTGGAGACCTGTGAATAACACTTAATAATAAACCTGATAACCTTGCCATTTTCCAACCGTATCCTTTCCCAGCTCTTCCCTCTCCGTGTGTTTCCTTGTCACCTTGTTCCTTTATGTTCCTCTTTTTCCTGCCCCAACACTTCTTGTTTTCCTTTTGCTTCACATTCACCTAAGCTGCTTTGAAGCATGTATCACTGAGGTGCGCTCACGGAATTAAAGATTCTGTGGCTCTCTGCCCAGAAGTATGCAGATGTCTGTGAGTAAAATATACAAGAGATATTTAGCAATATTCTGAAATTATACAGTAGCTTTGGTTTTGGTTCTTGGTCCTATTCCAAAGAGGATTTCCCTTTTCCGTATATCGGGTTATGAGAGGCCCCTCTTTCCCCTCCAGCAGGCCTCTTGCTCTTGCAGCACACTATGGTACAGGGTGCATGCCTTGTCTCCATGTATGCCTATGAAATGGTGCTGGAGGGCCGGCCCATTGCCATTCTTAATTTTTTTTTTTTTTGCGGTACGCGGGCCTCTCACTGTTGTGGCCTCCCCCGTTGCGGAGCACAGGCTCTGGACGCGCAGGCTCAGCGGCCATGGCTCACGGGCCCAGCCACTCCGCGGCATGTGGGATCTTCCCGGACCGGGGCACAAACCCGTGTCCCCTGCATCGGCAGGCGGACTCTCAGCCACTGCGCCACCAGGGAAGTCCGCCATTCTTAGTTTTAATCTGTTCAAGGCTTTACCAAATAAAATGCCATTAATATCATTTACAGATAACGAAACCAACACTCTGGGTCCAAGGAGGTGCCTAAATGAAGTGGAAAGATGGGGTAATCATACATGTAGTCCAGTCTGTGGGAAATATCACAAGTGTGTCTTACGCTTAAAGAAGATGAATCGTTCATTTAGGATGCTCACGTGAATCAAGTTATTTTGCTGAACTATCTACCCATCCACTTTGGTAGGGATTCCAGCACCTCCCTGGTCGCTCCCCTAAAATCCAGTTAGGTCTTAACTGGGGGGAATAAACAGTACCACACACAAATGCCCCTCTGCTAAGCAGACTACCCATGTATTATATTTACTGAGTGCTTAGAATTTCTTCCTTGGGAAGAAGTTACTTACTGGAAGAAGTCTGCTTGACTCCCAAAGTCATCTTTTACAATTTAGCCGAGCAGTGGAAAGACTTACAATGTATTTTCTTTTTGACGCCTTCCAGCTGCCCGGAGCAAACATTCATCTTCTGCTTCCTTTAATAGGATCTGACTTCTGACATCATGTTCTGAAAGGCTGCAGTTTAATTGGTGTGTTTTCTCTCTAACATACATACATTATGCAGAGACTCTAGGGTTTCATTTTCATTTTATTTTTTAAGTCTATAGAAGCCAACTGCTTTGGGGGTCTCCTTCTGCTAGAGACTCTAGCAATGCCAAGGTAGCCTTCTGACTGGCGTGAAGTGCATCGTAGATCAACATCCTCCCATAATAAATACTTAGGACCCAACTTGTACTGGAATGGCTTGTTCTGCCAGCTGAGTGCAACACTGAGAAGCCAATGACATTTATCTCCACTAGGTTTCCAAAGAAACAGTAGAAATGTGTGCACAATATTGCCCATTCATTTTTAAGGGAGGTAACCTTGATTCTGAGGTTTCTGGAATGGTGGCGTCAATTGAAGCCCCTTACCCCAAATTTTACCTTGGATGAGAGAATACCATGATGAGTTCTAGAACTCTTCAAAGAGAATGAAGAAACACTGACCATTTGAGGGGGGACAAAAATGATCCTCAGAATGTCTTAATATCATGAAGCATGGATGTCTTAAATGCTTGGTGAGTGGGATGCTTGCTACTTGCTACAAAGATGGGGATCTTGATCTCACGTGGCTTCAAAGACATCAAGATGATTTTTACAATGAACTTTTAACAGCACTTCTAATGCCTGAACTTGTTCTATGACATGCTATCAATTTTTTTCTTCCTGTTTCTAAGAAAGGATATGTCAGTGCAACAGCTGAGGAAGTTTCAACATCTCCATTAAGTAGGGCACCTATTAGATTGATTAGGGTATTTCCAACTTCAAGAGAAAGAAACCAACCCAAATTTACTTTAGAAGAACATAGCTGAAGAGTCTGAAGGTTATGCTGGTTTCAGTCATGTGGCTAGATTTGGGGTTTACATGATGTCAATCAAACTTTCTTTCCAACTCTTGTTGCTTCGTTCAGTGGGATTGATGCTATGTTAGGGTCCATGTGGTGTACATGCCTCCCACCACTCCATTCCAGGGTCTCTCTGAATGGTGGTAAATCGGCTGCAGGACAACCTCTTGCATTCAAGTCTAGCCAGAAGCAGAAAGGCCCATTCCACTCCTTCTTACAGAATTCCTGAGATCCATTCTCATTGGCTTAGTTCCTGAACCTCCTACTAGGCTTGCAGAATGTGGTGTGCTGCACCTGGTATTGGATCTCTCCTCAATCCAGGTAGACCCAGAGTGGGAGAAAGCAGACTCCAAACAAAATCAGTTCTTCTGTTGAAGAACAAAAGAGGCCAACAATACATGGTTAGTGCTTATATTGTAACTATCTGATATGGGCTGAATTGCGTCCCTCCAAAATTCATATGTTGAAGTTCTAACCCCCAGTACCTCAGAATGTGACTATATCTGAGATAGGGATTAAGTGAAAATAGGCTTATTAGGGTAAACCTTAATCCAGTGTGACTGGTGTCCTTAGAAGTAGAGGGAATTTAGACAGAGAGAGAAATAAACAACCAAATGTTTAAACCAGTGCTATTTTCCAGGAACTTAAATAAATATCCCAACAGTGCAGCAGTCATCTCCTCTTTAAGCATCTTGCCTTTTATATTAAGATTTTGTCATCCTTTTTAATTTCTCCCTCAAAGACACTATTAGCTTGAATTCTTCAAGCTTCTTTCTTCTTTCTTGAATTCTTCAAGCTTCTTTCTTCTTTCTTCTTTCTGTGTTATTAGCTTGAATACCACAGAAAAGGGCTGAATCTCAAAGTCATGAAAACAAATGGTTGAAAGTCAGTTTTTCACATTCTTTGTATTTGGTTTCTGTTCACTTGAACTTAGATCATGCAAATATTGTACAAAGTGAAATCTCTGGGTGAGAATTTGAAAGCTAGACACTCTAATCAGAAGTTTCTGTGCCTTATATCTTTGATTCAATGAAGGATCATTTTTGTTGTGGTGCTTGTTGTTTTATCAGCAGTATGAAGAAAATGTTTTTAGCTGACACAGTAAAAAATATACCATTAAAAAATAAATAATGCATAGTGTTTTCAATACTTCTTTCAAGGCACATAAAAATATCCCGTTTCAAATATTTTAGCAGCTCTTTTAGCTGCTGAATACTTGCTTCTACGACTTGTCTCTTCTCCCTCATCTCAGACATTTGTCTGGTTCATGAAATTCATTCCTGTACATGTTTGCACTGCTATTGTGTTCTGTTAAATGTAGGATATCATTATAGCATGAGTTAGTCATAAGAAAAAAAAAAACTCCAAGCCTCTATGTATGTGTACGCCAGCTCCATAAATTTTAGACAACAGATGTAGCTGCCCGTTCCTCCTTCTGCCACTTTCCCCAGTTCAATAGGAGGTACAGATGGTTCCATTTGCCCTGGTGTCTTGCATCTTGGTATGAAGGTGCTGACTTTGCTGATCTTTCTATGGAAGCTTCCTTTGACCCAAAGGACCATGGCAAGCTAAGTGTCAAATGAGACTGCCTTGCACGTGTCTGGCCATTTAGAATCCTGGAGCCCTTAACAGTTGAAAAGCACCTCAAAGTACCTCTCAGCATTCTGTGTAGAGAGGCTGTCGAATTACATTTTCTCCTCTGCTTTTGATTGTTTACATGCTCAGTCTGAAGAAGCCCAGGGCTAGGAGAACGGTTGTCTGGGTCTTAGCTTTGCTTTAGGAAGAGCCAGAGCTAATCTATTAGAAAGAGAAGAGAATCCAGCTATAACTTACAGTTTCCCAGCTCATCCAAGAGAAACCGAGGCAACCAACTTTGGTGTTAACAAAAAAGTTTAAGGTATTAAAAAAAATAAAATTAAAGGTCCTAAATTATGTGTCCTATGGGATAAATGCAGCTTTGTTTCTTCTCTATGGAAAATGCTTGCTCCTTAAGGATTGGCATTAGTGGTTTGTACTACTCACAGGTGTTGCAGAGAGGAGCCTGTGACACGTAGAGGGGTTGCCATACCCACATGGTCTTATCCATAAAATAGCTGGCAGAGCTCCCAGGTCATAGTTAGCCAGACTTTGAGCCATGGGGCCATGACACCCAGCCATCTCAATTTGTATTGGAGGTTACTGTCTAATCCAAAAGTAAGTGTCTGTAAGATGGGCATAGGTAGCAGGCCCAAATAACCTACGGTAAAAACTAGGGCAGTACAGAGAGGGAAAGGGCTCCATTAATACTCAGCTGGGGCATCAGTATAAACTGGTATGAGCTTGGGCACCATGGGCCCAGGCATAGAACACTGGGGTTCACCACCTGGTCACCCTTCTGAATACCTCCCCATGTATCATTCCATTTAATAAACTATGCTCTGGTAACCCTTCTTTTGCATATAGGGAAACTGAGGCACTTAGAGGTTAATTAACTTCCTAAGTTCACGTAAATCTGGAAATGGCCAAGTCCGGAGAGAGGCCAGTAGCCTTAGGGAGGGCCTGGCTAGAGACCTCCAGCCGAGAAGGCTGTTGGGCGTTGGGGACTTAATGACCAGGTTGCTTCTCTCAGAAGGTTTGGCATGACAGGGACACAGGATAAATTGGGGTAGAATAAAAGTTGAGGCACATGGCAAGAAGGCACAGGAAATGAGATTGGGAGAAGAGTAGAGAGTGTCGGCAATTGATTGTTGTTGGAAGATGACCCAGTTACCCAGGAGGACTGAGTAAGCTGGCAGAGAGCTCTGTGGCAACCCAAACATCGTAGGGATCCTGCATCACAATGGTCTGGGTGTTCATGAACTCTGCTCACCTGCTAAGAGAGTGGCTGCCTTCCTTCCTTCCCCCAGGTCATCTGCTCCCAGTTTGTAAGCTCAGGAGTTTCCCCGGGTGAAATGTGAAGCTGGCCTCTTTACACTGAAGGCGAGGAGAGACCAAGAAAGAGGCAGTCACTCCAGATGGGCAGGTGGCACTTTTAACAAGTGAGGGAACTAACATATGAGGCTTGTCTTGGGCTCTGCACGATGAGTAGATCTGTGCACCCACCGGCCAGAATCTTAAACGTTTATACAGAGGCCTTAATGGGGTTCAGTCATGTATCCCATCCAGATGGTCTCAAAACCACCTTGCTCTCTCAATGCTGCGTCTCTCCCACTGCGAGAATAGTGGGCAGAATGATCGGTGCGAGGACAGGGGAGGGAGTGAGGAGCCTCTGACTGCCCAGGTCCAACTCGTGGGTCAACCCATGTCCTCCCCATGACCTCCTCCAACATCTGAGCTTACCGCTCTCTCTTGAGACTTGAAAGAGACTAATGGTGGCAGCGAGCTATGCCAAAGACCTTGATGGGCAGCTGCTGGCTGCTTTGAGGAAGCTGGAATTTGAAGTTTGGGGATCGTGAGCTTGGGGTGCAGAAGGCGGTGAGCGAACCCAGCTGCCTGGTGAGCATGTGAGTGTTGACCCGGGCTTGCTGGTCTCCATTTATCATCCCGCATAAAGCAGCCCGAGCACTCCACAGCTTTTTCTTTCTGAAAAATGGCCAACCAGTGTTTCAACTGAGGGCTCCCTCCTATGCTCCCATGGTTTTTGTCTCATGGGGGAGTGCTATATGCTAATTGATATTCTTGAAAATGCGATTCATGAAGGTCTCCGAAATTACACCTCCCAGATATCAGAGATTCCTGCTATGAGTTGTGACATTTTTCTGTGGACCCCTAGAGTTCTTTAGAGCTGCTTAAGGGGCACTGTGAAAACTTGCTATATTTCATTTTAAAACTTATATGTCAGATGGTTTGAGCACACCAATGAAAGCAAGCATACCCTAGTGTGTTTTAGACAAAATTGTCCCCATTGGAGAATACTAGGAGCGTAGCTTCTCCTGCCAAATTAACTCTTTAATTGAGAACAGACTTGGCAGCCAGAGGGTCTGGTTCAAATGCTGCCTTTGGCACTTCCCAGCTGTGTAACGTGGCAAGTTGCTTGCGTTCTTTGTGATGCATGTCTTCATCTATGAAATGGGTACAATAATAACACCTAATTCGTTTAGCTATGTAAGCGGCGAATGAACATAAATAGGTAAAGCACTTAGACCAGTATGTATGGCACGTAGAAATCACAAAATAAGCGTCAGTTCTTATTTGTTCATGTTGCTGCTGCTGTGCAGAGCTCAAAATTAACCATCTGTCATCTCATTAATCTATATGAACTTTTCATGAATGCATCATTAATTTGGAAGTCTCGAAGCTATGCCCTATTCATATATGTATAATCATATATATATGTGTACAAATATATGCATATATATTATTAGCTAACTATGTTATATGTATATATATTATTAGCTAACTATGCAAAGACAGGCAGTAACACAGAAATGTATAACATCACATAGGGATTCTATCATATCATTTTGGGGTGTTTCCTATTGTTTCTTAACCGATTACAATGTGTATATGTAATATACTCTGCAATTTTCTCTCATTTTGAATTGTGTATATATATATATATATATATATATATTTATAGAATACCCATTATATATTTTATATATTTTTATAAGGAAAATATCTTTCATAAATAATGCTACCTAGTTTATATATACATATCTCTTGTATATATTTATAAATGAACATCTATAATACATTCATTGTTTTATAATATAAGCATTTATAAATATCTTTAGAGATGCATATAGTTTACATATGTGTATATTATATAAAACATTTTTATATTATTTGAGATATAAAGTTTCTCAAAAATAGAGATAGGTGAAGATAGTAGCATAATCAACACCTATGCATCTATTAACCACATGTAATGGATATCAACCTTTAAGATTTTACTTAACATTTTAAAGAGGTAAGTAAAACACTACAGCTATGACTACTCCTCCATTCCATTTCTTTCCTGCCTGCCTCCTCTCCCCACCTCCACTCTGCTATTCTGAAGCTGCTATGTATCTTAGACATCCATAATTTTAATATTTTAACACAAATGCATGATCCACAGGCTAATATTTAAAATACAATATAGTATTTTTGTTAGTAAAAATCAATGTAAATAATATTTTTACTGTATGCAATTTTCTGCACCTTCCTCTATTCATTCAACTTTTTTTTTGAGATTCAGGCTGATAAATCATCCCTATTTCATTCACTTTGACTGCTGTGCAGTAATACTAATGTAAGAATATATCACAGCGAATTTATCCATCTCTCAGCTGATGTATGTAAAAGCTGTTTACAATCTTTCATTCTTATAAAGAATGGTGTAGTGTTTATGGTTGTGCAAACCATATCCTTATGCAAATCTGTGAGAGCTTCTCCAGGGCATATAGGTAAGGATGGAATTTCCCAGCTATAATTTCTTGTCTCACTTTTATTTATTTTAAAACATCAAGCATTCTTTAGATAGTCTTAATTTTCAACTTTGAAACAAACATACAGTTGACCCTGGAACAACAGGGTTTGAAGTGCGCAAAGTCCCCTTATACATGGATTTTTTTCAATAAGTACATACAACAGTACTACATGATCCATGGTTGGTTGAATCCTTGGATGTGGAACCCCAGATAAGGACGGCTGACTATAAAGTTATATGCTGATTTCTGATGGTGCAGGGAGGTCGGTGCCCTCAACCTCCCTGTTGTTCAAAGGTCAACTGTACTAACTACCTCACTCTCACTTTTTGAATGAGTTGATTGAAAACTAGTGTTTGCAGGGAAAGATGAAAAACTCTTAGCATTTGGATCTGCTACGTGTATGCCCCAGGGTTTACCTGATATTCTATGGCACACAAAGCAAAAAACAGAAATAAACTGGATGATGAGGACTGTAGGAGACTGAGCTACGGTTTCTAATCATCAGTGTGAACATGGTGTGCTCTTCAAAGCCGCGGCATTGCATACAAAATACTTACTCTTTTTACTTTAAATGTCTATATTAGCTTTTTATTTTAATAATACATAATTATATTTGAAAGCGTATAAAAGAAGAAGAGAAAGACTCTTGAATCTCCCCTACTCATTTTTAATCTCATATAACATTTTTGTATACATAATCTTGCAGATTCTTCTTTTTTTTTTTTTTTTTTTGCGGTACGCGGGTCTCTCACTGGTGTGGCCTCTCCCGTTGCGGAGCAGAGGCCCCGGACGCGCAGGCCCAGCGGCCATGGCCCACAGGCCCAGCCGCTCCGCGGCATGTGGGATCCTCCCGGACCGGGGCACGAACCCGTGTCCCCTGCATCGGCAGGCGCACTCCCAACCACTGCGCCACCAGGGAAGCCCCAGATTATTCTTAAGTATTTACAAATGTGTGTGAGAGTGTGAATGTGTACCTTTAACAAATATTTTAGTACAGATTCAATTCTGTAATTTAATAATTTGAACTTGTTTCACTTTGCATTTATATGTAAAATAATATAACTAATTAGAGTGTAGTAATTATATTTATACTATTAAATACTATGTCATCATTTTGCATACTAAGGCATTGATCAAATTGTTAAGAGCATGGAAACTAAGCTCTTATCCGGTATCAAGCTGGGTAGTTAATTCAAGGATACAGGTGATCACCAGGTGAAGGTGAAGCAGAGAGAAGCTGAAGACTGCCAATACAGCTCCCCAGGCCTGCCCTTTCTTGCTCTATTTGAGCATGCTCTAGTGAAATTTAACATGCAAGGTGCCTAAGAAATGTACGCAGTACACGACTTATACAAGCATCTCCAATTTATACTCTGGTATTTTCACAGAGTATGTAGCATTTTCTAGGGACCCATATCCCACAGATCCACTGAGTCCAGACTTGTTTACCTCTGACAACCCCAGGCAGACGAGGTACATCCTACCAAAAGCATTTTGTAGATAAGGATTCTCCTACTAGTGAATGCCATCCATGAGTTTGCCAGTTGGTCTGTCATTAGCATATTTTCAAGGACATTTGACTGGGCCACTTTCTTTTCTGAGACATCCACAATAAAGGGGAGGAAAGATTGCAGGCATGATGTGCTGCAAACACTTTCCTTCCCATGCACCATGGAAAGATTCACTGTGACCGCAAATAGCAATGAAATAACGAGTCCATGGCTAAAGCCATTTAAAAAACCTTGGCTTATACATTCAGTAGCATCAACAATAAAACTAATGGTGATCTTCTTTGGTACACATTTTCATTTTCCTCATGTTTGAGAGAAAATTCCTATTTCTCTTTAACATTTCCAGGCAGAATTTAGTCCTGATTCCAGCTCCAAATCTTCATGGAGCTTCTCACCAACTCTAAATTCTGACTTCCACTGAATTTTCTAAGTATCACCTTGGACTCACTCTGTTTAATCATATGAGACACCAAACCTACTAATATGTTTGAAGGAAATATCTTAGCAAGGGTTACAGGATTGTCTATTCTGGTTCCTGGATGTAACTCTTCCATTTGTTTATGTTTCTGCATAAGTACAAAGTGCTTTTGAATGGAAGTAGAATTTAGCTCTTTCCTCTTTGTGTCCCAAAGGAAATGGAAGTGAGGGATGAGATAAGTTAAGACTTGTGTCATTTGTTTTTCGGAAATGGAATGGTTCCACTGGAGCTTACTCTTCTTGGTCCATTTGTTCCCCTGTATAATTTCCCACCTTTCAGAAGGCACCTATGATTAAGCAAGTGTGGGCAGATGAATGCTGAGTGATGGGGGCTACAAGGAGATAGTGTGAATACGTATGCAGCTTATAAGCAGTGGAGCTTTCACACTGAGAATGCATATTTGACTGTGCCAAACCCCAGAGATGAATTTTGTCTTGAAACAATATGGGAAGAAAAAGCAAAGAGTTAATTCAAAACAGATGAAGCAAATGCACTTTAGAATAGATCTCTTAAATGATTATCACTGGTTTGGTTTATACAATGTCCACTCGTATACCAAACATTGCATATTAATTAGGGAATATGCTGAAGATTAAAGCAGCAGAATGTCATCTTATATCTGTCACATGACCTCATACCTTGTTTTCAGAATAACAATTGAAACTACACGACTATTAACCACAGGACACAAGTGAGTCACACAGGGAAATGCAGGCGAGCTATTTTCTAACATAAAACTTGGACGTGGTTAACAACATCTAGAGGTTACAGCCAAGTGTCAGTGTTGGTCTCTTACCCAGATAAGGGGCTTTAGGTTTCCTGCTTTCAGGTCTCGAACCTGACACCTCATAACGTCAGTATGTTTACTAATCAGACAACATTTGCCTAGGAGATGAACTGTGGCCTATCAGCTCACTTAATGGCATGAGTCATTCTCAAAAGGAGATACAAGAAGAAAGCCTGTTTAGTTCCTCATCAGTCCTCTAGGATTTATTAATCTTTAGAGACCCAAATTGCTAGGAATCTAGGATTTGAGGGGGTAGGAAGTAGGATCTATATGAAAAAGGAATTGAAAAAAAAAGAGCCTTTGGTCTTAAATGTTTAGATTGAGAAAAACCATGATTATAACTATTGAGTAAATCATAGACAATGTAGATAAGTGGACACAATTGGATTAACAGCAGGAGGGGGATACTTTTTCTGACCTTAGTCTAACAAGCTACCATGGAAAGTGGTAGGGACTTCCTAAGAGGGCAGACGGTGACGGGGGCTCACGTTTATGAATGCTTATTCTGTGAATGGGGCCCCTCCGGGGATTCCTGAAGTATCATCTCATTTAATCTTTGCAACACATTTATGAAAGAGGTGCTGTCACTGTGTTCATTTTACAGCCGTGAGGCTGAGGCTCAGAGTAGTGACGCAACTTGCCAAGGTTCATGCAGTTACTAAGGGGTGACATCACCGGCATCTCATCCGTCTGACTCCAGAGAACTACATTCTTAACCACAAAACAATCATGGTTACCTACATTTTATTAACACATTTTCTGTGTTAAGACCCTTTTCAGGCAAGGGTCTAAACCACTTAATGACAAAAAGAGCAACACAAGGCTCCTAAGAGAAGTTTACATTTTTACCTATAGGGAAACCACGTCTCTCTCAAGATGTCCCTTGGTGACCTGTGAGTAACACCTTAGGGACCAGACACATATAGAGTCTCATAGCATTTTGGGCCATAGGACTCTTGCAGCCAACTGGATCCCTGATTTCAGATTTCTGACTTACTGGATCTTGGCCCTATAAATTTTATGACTCTTCAATGGTCTGTTAGACCCAGTGTCATCTAGTCCTAATCTGGGACTCTGCCCCAGTGGACCAGATCAGGGAAAACATAAGCATTTGTCTATTTTATGAAATAGGAATCAATAGGATGTGTGGCCAATTTAGGTACCAAAGTAAATTACAGGGTGTCTGATTTTTTTTTAATGTTATGTTTGTTGACTGAATTGGTAGTACAGGAATGTTAGTATTTTATGTGGGATGAGTAGACTCAACTGAGATATTAGCTTTGTTGATATATTTGTAATAATAATTTTGATTCTTGTTTTCAGTAATTTTTGATTACAAGTGACAGAAAACTAGTGCAACTTGACTAAATTTTAGAAAAGTACGTGTGTGTAACTATGTTGGGAGGCTCAGGGTGTAATAAGAACTCAGGGGCAGGAAGCATACACAGGTTTGAGGGGCTGGAAACTCTAAAGTTAAAAAAAGCAAACTTATTCTCTTTATTTCTCAAGGGTCAAATGGGATTTCATTTCTGCCAGTCTCCATAGATGTAATTTGCTCTTCTCCATCTCTTTAGCTAGGCCACCTCAACCTACCAGTACATCCCTTTTCAAGTTCAGAGCCCAAGGGAGTCTCAAACCCAATTCCAAAACCTCTGGGGTAGAGATGGGCCTAACTCTGATCCTGGGTGAACGCGGGGCAGTGAGACCAGATGGACTTCTGCCCACTCATCAGGGCCTGTTGGAAGTGAGCCTATGAGAGGGTGGGAAAGGTCCTCTCTGTGGAGGAAGCAAGGAGGGGGACCAGTGATTAGGGCAGGAGATTATGGCAGCCTCTGGTCCTCCTGTCTAGACATTATCTTGCGTGAACTTGGTTTTTAGGTCACCTAATGTACTACCAGTGTCCGCCTTCCACATGATTCCCTATTGTTTGATGAATAATGCTGTTTATAAATTAAACTGGGGGATTTAATCTGTGGAACGTAAGTATGATAATTAAAAGTGTGGATTTTGCATTAAAAAGGCTTATGTTTGCATCCCAACACCAAAGCTTATTGGCTGTGAGACCGTAACCTTTCTGTCCTATTCCATAGAACAAGAATAACATTAGTAACCACCCATGGGAATTTTGTAAGAAGTAATTGTTTGAATACGGGGGTGCTCTTAAGACAGTTCCTGTCATGTAGGCTTCTGAATAGAGTTGTTATTTGGCAAGAGATTTTGTAAATTATGAGGTTTCGTAATTATAAGATTAAATATACTTAGAGATTTTTACATATTAACTGATTGAAATAAAAATCAGGGTATTAAAGAGAAGATGTATGACAAACACTGAGAGAAAAACTAGTAAAATGAAAACGAGGAGACTGCAGAATAATTATAGTGTTGTGATGACAAGAGAGTGGCTCAACCAAGTGGAACAAAAAGTCCAGTTGAGCTTAGACTGTATAGCCCTTTCCCCATTTGCCTCCGTTAGGGGATGCCTCTCCCCGATCCCCTCAAGAGAAAGGTCACACGCAAATTAAGTAAATTGTAATTAGGTAGAGCAATGGGTATTCTGGCTAACACTGCCTTGGAAGAGGGTTGGGAGGGAGGGTGGAGGACGCAGGATGAGATCAAAAGGGAAGAGGTTTAGTTGCAAATACAAGGGTTTGTTCCGATGTGCTGCTTCCTCTGTTGCAGCTGGGTTGGGGATAATCCTGGCGTGCAACATGAGGCGAGTCTGTATCTTAGCGGCTTTTTAAGTTGGCCTGAGCCTTTTGCACTGTGGCTACTTCTATCTTAATTAATTCTCCTCATTGCTTCTGGTTGCTCCTAAGGAGGGTCAAGACTTGCTAAGGAGTATAGAAAATCCAACTATAGTAACGGTAAAAACAATGGATTGTTTTAAATTAAAATGAAGGCTAAATTTGTTGGGCATTTTACATATAAAGAGGTGGCTGCCATTTTTGATCTGTCAGGCAGTGTCCTTGACCAGGTGAGATAACATCTGCTGAGTCTGCTACAGGGCAGGTGTCCCTGAAGTGCTGGCCCTCCCATCCTGCCTCTCAAGCACACTCAGCCCAGTTATATCACATGCAGCCTTGGGAGCAAAGTGAAGTGTATGAAATATGAGCATCTCTGTTCTGAATCTGAGCAGGACATACCGTGTTTCTCCCTATTTTGACTTCAATTTGTTAAGAGAATTACTGAGGCAGAACTGATTTCATATCCTAGCTAGAATCAAGTGATGTATTTAATCCTATGCTTTGTGTCGTCAGTTATTTTTATTCTTTTAACATTGTGGGTTGGCCCCATGATATTGAAACCCTCAGTCAGTTCAAATGACTCACTGAAAAATAACTATGTAGGTTTTGTTTTTAAATAAGTACTTAAACTTTTAACTAATGGCAGAAACAAATTTTGCATTATTTCTGTGAAATCAAATAATGGGCAAAATTACCTACAGATGTCCCCTTTTTTAGTAGAATTTAATCCAAATGTCGAGTTTTATTTTTCTTTAAATCTAATAAAAACAAATGAACACCTTAAAAATGTTTTTGTTCAATTGGCTTTAATGAATTTGAGAAGATAAGCTTTGGTAACAGAACATGTTTAATTTTGGGCTTGGTAAAGCTTTGCTGAAAATGTAGCTAAGCAGTTATTTACTTTTTGAATTAATCAATGTTATAATACTGTTGTTATATGGCTAAAATTATAGTGGTGTTTACTGAAAGTCTTCCTGAAAGAGAGGAAACTGTGCACAGAGCATATAACATCACCCATTATACCAGAAGTTTGTAAAGATTACAACATTAGGATAATCTTTAAGAAAACAGGCATTGTGTCCTCTTCATGTTTGCATCCCTAATAGTTAGCATGCTGCCTTGCACATAGTAAGTGCTCAACAAATATGTATGGTGTTGAACTGAATGGAACTGGAGCTTAGATCTTCCAGTACACTGAAAGTGAAACATTAAATTTAGACATGCAAATACAATGAAAAATTAGAAGATTTATATTTTAATCAGAAAAGACTGTACTATTTGAAATGTTTCTTTTGCTGTAGAGTTGGAGACTTATTCTACAGGGTTATTGATGAAAAGCTTAGAACACTTTCTTAGTGTTTTCACTGGGTGTGATTTGCAAGAAAGGATGATCTCACTCTGGGCACATAGAAGAGAAATGATGTTGGCCCATGTTAAAAGGGACCCAAAAATCTGATCAAGCATTTCCTCCTTTTGCTATTTTAATGAAGCTAAAATTTGATGATAGCATTAGAAAATACTCAGTTGATGCCGTAATACTTCAGATTAATCAGAATTGAAGGAAAAGGTTAATAATGATGGTAAATATAATGTTAATAAGAACAGTAGCAAATACACATTGGATCTTTCTATATACTGGCTGCTAAGCTTATAAACTTTACCTGGATTCCCTCATTTTGTCCTTATTATTGTACAAGTCACTGCTAGTGTCCCCTTTACAGATGAGACTGACATCTGAGATCCCCTGAGCTTAAGCACTTTGCCTAAGATCCCACTTGTGGTGTGTGTCAGAATTGGAATTTCAATCCAGACAAGTTGGGTCTTAGAAAAGACCTTTCTTTAGCCTTCTTCACTGCTATTGTTTTTCATTTCCATCATATACTGGCCTCTACTAAAGGTCCAGTTAAAATTTATTAACTAAGATCTGACAGATTCTAGAGTAGTGGCTTTTGAAGACCACAGAAACTAAGACTAGTTGGAAACAGGAGCCAGATCCCTAATGGATTTTCGAGCACAAGATTATGTTCTTCTTTCATTTGTAATTCCTTTTTTAGTCTCCCCAAACCTCACCGAAGAAGTACTTGTTTCCTGACTTACATGTCCGTGTTTTTTGGTTAAGCTATGAACTAGTTTCTCTATGGGCAGCACTCAGGGCCTGAGGGAAAAGAAATATTTAGTGGTGGGGTGGGGAGTGGATATATAGGAGATACATGTGTATATATATATATATATATATATATATATATATATATATATATATATATATATATATGCCTTTGAATGGATTTGGGAGTATGGGCTTTGAATTATTGATCTTGCTGTGGTTTTGTGATATTAAATGTACTTTCAGACAGTTAGGATCCATGTTTTTTCTTCAGGAAATTTGGTTGGCTGTGAATCCCAAGTTCATTCTACATTTAGGTAAAAATGACACAAAATACAAAATAAAATGCCCACAGTGACTTTTTAAAGTATGGTGGTGAGCTAGGGAAAAAGTTCTAATGTAGGGACCTCCCTGGTGGTGCAGTAGTTAAGAATCCACCTGCCAATGCAGGGGACAGGGGTTCGATCCCTGGTCCGGAAAGATCCCACATGCCGCAGAGCAACTAAGCCTATGCGCCACAGCTACTGAGCCTGCGCTCTAGAGCCTGCGATCCACAACTACTGAAGCCTGCGCGCCTAGAGCCCGTGCTCCACAACAAGAGAAGTCACCGCATTGAGAAGCTCGCGCACCTCAACAAAGAGTAGCCCCTGCTCGCCACAACTAGAGAAAAGCCCGTGCGCAGCAACAAAGACCCAACGCAGCTAAAAAAATAAATGAATGAATGAATGAAAACAAAAAGAATCCACCAAAAGAAATTATTAAAAGAAAAAGTTACTAATGTAGAATTAGAAACTAATAAGGGATTATCACACATATGTATATTGTATATAAAACACTAGTTACATGAAATAACATTTACCTTACTATATACAGTACATTCTGATACTTTCAGTTATATTTTAATTCACAAGATGATATTGTAACAACTTACAGGTGAACATTAATAAGTTAGCAGAAAGCTGAAAAGAAATTACGGTGTACATAAATATCCATGATTCATACGTGTACACCAGTATCTCATTACCATCAAGAACAAATGCTAAAGAGTTACTGGAATCTATAGGTTGAAAATATGAAAACATCTAAAATATTTGTTAGTTCTAAGGGCAAGTCATTTCATTCCTCTAGACATTCGCATTTATTTTACTAATTCTTTGAAGAAATTTGTTGAATACTTACTCTATGTCAGTACCATTACTTTGTCATAACACAAACACAGCCCCTGACCTTATAGCTTAAAGACTAGTGGGAAAAACAAGTATTTAAAGAAATGCAGGGCTTCCCTGGTGGCTCAGTGGTTGAGAGTCCGCCTGCCGATGCAGGGGACGCGGGGTCGTGCCCCGGTCCGGGAAGATCCAACATGCCGCGGAGCGGCTGGGCCTGTGAGCCATGGCCGCTGAGCCTGTGCGTCCGGAGCCTGTGCTCTGCAACGGGAGAGGCCACAACAGTGAGAGGCCCGCGTACCGCAAAAAAAAAAAAAAAAGACATGCAAACTATATAATTAAAGATTATAAGAATTGTTGAAAGACTATATAAAGTGTTAAATTAATTTTAAATGAAAGGTCTTGATTCTTTTAGTAATACCAAAGAAAATTTCTGAACAAATTAAATGTAAGCAGAGATTTTGGGAGGAGTTGGAATTACCTGGGTAAAAAGTGATTAAAGACATTAAAGACAAATGAAGCAAAGTAAACAGGTCTAAGTCTGGAAGGGACTTGGTGTGTTAGAAAATGAGAAAAGCCAGAGAGTAAGGAAGGAGGGAAAGTGTAGACAGATGAAGAGAACAGGAGATGAAGAGAACATGAATCAGAACATGTGTGATCAGGCCAGGTTAAGGATTTTTTACTTTATTCTAAGTAGATTGGGAAAATGTTGGTGGTGTTTCAATAGGAGAAGTTCATGATTTTATTTTATTTTATTTATGCTATTGTATTATTTTATTCTGTAAGATGTCTCTGCTGCTGAATGAGAATTGAGTGCAGGGAGTAAAAGCAGAATGAAGCCATTGAGCTAGATGGTTCCTGAGGTCACTGAGGCTTCGATAGTCATGACCCAACATCTATGTAATCACCTCAGAGAGCTGATTTCTTCTTTTTGTCTTGCTGATAATTTGACTCTCAAATGTTGGCTTGGTTGACCAGAGGAAATCAATTACAGACCCTTTTCTAAGACCTCAGCTGACTGGCTGGTGTTTTATCTTCTTCCAATTTCCCTTTCACCAAACTAGATATGACACTAGCCACTCTAGCTTTCAGGAAGTTGAGGCATGGAAGGAAGCACTTTCCTCAGAGGACAAATCAGGCTAAATGGAAAATAGCCAGACAGAAGATAGGCTTTCAAGACCTATTAACAAAATTACCTCTGTCCCTATCAATCAGAAAAGTCATTTATCAAGTATATATATATGTGTCTAATCATTTTTATAGATTCCCTTTGATTTTTATAAGGAATGGAAAATGACTAGGAATAAATGGATGACAGCTATTTATTTCAAAATCCCTTACTTGCAGGGTGACTTCAGAGCCAAAATTATTAGAGCCAGTCTCCTCCTCCTCCATCTATAACCCTGAGAATTGATATTTTGCATTAAGACCACAGCATGGCAAGGGAAGCTTATGATGCCTACATTCATTAAAGCAGGAAAGTAGAACTCTTCATTTTAGAAATATTTGTTAAAAGGATAAAAGCTAAAATTATTCTTGGGGAAGAATTAATCAGAACTCTTCTGCTTGCAACTGAACCAAATCCTTCCTTAACCCTGACCAAGAAGAAGAAAAGAAAAACAAAAGGAAAATTCATTCTCTCTCACAATGTAAGAGATGTAGGGGTACACAGAACTTCACCTGAATCTATGGACTCAAAAAGCATCACAGGAATTTTTCTACTTCTCTTTGCTCTGTGTGTGTGTGTGTGTGTGTGTGTGTGTGTGGTGTGTGTGTGATGTGTGTGTGGAATGTGTGTGTGTGGTGTGTGTGTGATGTGTGTGTGTGGTGTGTGTGGAATGTGTGTGTGTGGAATGTGTGTGTGTGGAATGTGTATGTGTGGAATGTGTGTGTGGTGTGTGTGGAATGTGTGTGGTATGTGTGGAATGTGTGTGTGTGGAATGTGTATGTGTGTGGAATGTGTGTGTGTGGTGTGTGTGGAATATATGTGTGTGTGTGTGTGTGTGTGTGTGTGTGGTGTGTGTTGGATTCTTCTTTCTTTCTCAGGCAGTCTTTTTCCATGTGGTGGCAAGATGGCTGCTAGTTGCTCCAGGATTACTTTCTATCTTCCTCCGGTCAAGCAGCCACTCTTCCAAAATTCCGTGGACAGTCCTAAAAACTGATTCTCATTTGCCTCACTTGAGTCATATGTCTGTCTTGGAACCCATAAATATGACTAATGGAATGGACAATGCTGATTGGCCAGGGCTGGGTCATGTGCTTCCACCTTCATTATCTCCTTGGCAACCATGGTTGGCACAGGTCTACGCAAACCACATGGACTCAGAGAGGCAGAACAGTGTTTCCTCCAAGGATAATCAGTTTTCAGTAACCAGAAGAAGCGGTAAAGAGGACTGGATATACACAAGAAGAGATGCTCTCTGCAATGTAATCTCCGTATGAGCAGAAAATCTCTCTCTCTGGTTTACTGTTATATAGCACCTGGCACATATGTTAGTCCTCTGTTAAAAATGAATTTAATACGTGAGGTTCGTTTTATATAAAATACAACTTCCTGCTTTCCCAATGAATTTTATTTAATTCAAACTTGATTAGAGCAGACAGTGGATGGGAAGTGGTGTTGAGTCTTTGAGTCATCAGCCTAACATAAGAGATTTTGTCTAATGAACCACAATATTAAACAAATAGGAGTGATTAGTGAAAGAGCAAAAAGCAGTGAGCCAAATGCAATCTCTATTCCAGTGTGATCAGAGCCTTTGACTCACTTCCATTGACCTTCTCAGGCTTTTGTCAGTCAATCCAGTTGGAAATTCTGATGAAACTCAGTATGCCACCACCAAGAAGACACTGAGGTTGAAATGACCTTTTTTGACTAAATAAATTAGAAAAGACAACAAAATTCAGCAGCATCCTTGACACAGCCAACACAGAAATCCACATGGAGGGTTACATGACCTTTAGCCTCCTGGCCTTTACTTCCTTGTCCTCCAGCCACCAGACAATTTCCAGCTTCTGTTTCTCTGCTTGTGAGGACTCCAAGCTTCGATCACATTTGAGGGTGAGAGCTTCTATGTTCAGCTGCTGCTGAGCTTAGTGCATGTTTCTGGCTTGTGATAGTTTAGTGTTATGGTGTCCATGGATCTGGCAGTGGGAGAGGAGGTGGGAGAGTAAAGTGACTAAGACATCACTTGGATGTTGGGTCAGGCATTCCAGGGTTCAAGTCATGCTTCTGCCACTTTCCCACTATGTCTTTGGGCAAAGGGACTTAACACTTTCAAGTCTGTTTCCTCATTTGTAAAGTGAAGATATCTACAGTTCCCACCTTACCGTATTGTTGTGTTATGTAACAGTTCATTTTACCAATGCTTCGCAAAGTGACTGGCACATAGTAAATACTCATCGACAATAATCAGAAAATGAAAGTTGCTAAAATGAGAGCACTATGCAGTCTTCTAATTAAGGGTATCATCAACTCGTCTTCAATTAGAATCACGAGATGGACAAGCCAACTACTGATTCACCTGTGAGGCATAAACTCATATTATCACAGTAGGATGCATTCTCTTTTGCTTTTATTTCCCCTGGGAAAGAGGTGATGGAGACTAGAAGTCAAGAATGGTATGACTTCCCTAATTAGATGACCAAGAAAGACAAGAGTGGCAAATCAGGTTTATCAACATCACAGACAGAGACACTTCCTCTGGATATAAAAAAACTTTCTTAACTATCTTTTCTACATGAGTACTTAGGGTGGGAGGGGCAGATGTGAGAATTAAGTGTTTTATTCATCCATTTTCATATAGACTCAAGTATAAAATGAAGATAAAATGTAGTTTTCATTTATCCATGCCAATAGACAGCAGCCCAGAGGCTTATATCTTCTAGTATAATTTTTTTTTTTTTTTGAGGTATGCGGGCCTCTCACTGCTGTAGCCTCTCCCGTTGCGGGGCACAGGCTCCGGACGCGCGGGCTCAGCGGCCATGGCTCACGGGACTAGCCGCTCTGTGGCATGTGGGATCCTCCCAGACCGGGGCATGAACCCGCATCCCCTGCATCGGCAGGCGGACTCCCAACCACCGCACCACCAGGGAAGCCCCATCTACTATAATTGATACTTGGTCTTGGAATACATTATTTAGTTTGACTGTTTTGTTTCAGCAGACTCACCTAATTATGGTTTGTTGAGGTTCATGCTGAAGCAACTGTGAATTTCCTAAGTATATTCCAATCAGCAGTGGGGAAAATTGGCCTAGAAAACTCTGCTTGGCAGAAGGGTAATGGCAGACTGGGATAATGAACACAACAAAAATTATTTGCATATGGATAATTGAGTCTTTACTAAGCAGCAGTCATTTATATTCTTTTGCCAGAATACTCAGATACTTAGTCATTTTACCAAACAAAAAATAGATCACTAAAATCTCTTGGGGAGCACCCTCCCCCGCAAAAGGACACACATATTGCTTGATGAGGTGTATAGGTGGCAACTGGTTATTTGGATTGTTCTCTTTTCACCTGAAGTCTTAGAACATTACTTAAGATTTTTGATAAAAACTATATGACCTATTTCAAAATCTTATGAAATTAAAATAAATTTATATATATCTGTATATATAGCCATGCGTATTGATTAGCACTTAAATTTGAATCTTTGTAAGACTGGAATTCAGTTGACATTTTGCCTTCATTTTAGCACTAACCAAGATCATTTTTATTGTTTTTCTTATGTTTCTGACACTATATTAGGGTTCTGATGTACCTTTATCATCTCAGAAATATGTACTTTTAGTCATATCTGGCCTAAAGAGCCATAATTTGGTCCCGAACTTTTACCCAACTTCATTTTTATGATTGCAATACTATAGTGCATGCCTAGTATATACCAATCTCTTTCTGTGTTTTTTTCCCTCTCTCTTTCTCTCAAGGTAAATAGACATCTGTACGTTTAGATGTCTCTTTGTCTTTCTATCTCTCTGTATGTCTCTTTTTAAATACATTTATCTATATATCTATATATGAGGCATAGAATGATAGACATAGACATAAAAGTACATTTAGCTGTCTCTGTCATTCTCTCTCTTTATATATGTATATATGTTTGTCCCTGTATACATATTTACATATGACATATATGTTATATATACATATATATGTAATATATACATATATATGATAGATTTTTTTTTTTTGCGGTACGCGGGCCTCTCACTGTTGTGGCCTCTCCCGTTGTGGAGCACAGGCTCCGGACGTGCAGGCTCAGCGGCCATGGCTCACGGGCCCAGCCGCTCTGCGGCATGTGGGATCTTCCCGGACCGGGGCACGAACCTGTGTCCCCTGCATCGGCAGGCAGACTCTCAATCACTGTGCCACCAGGGAGGCCCTATATGATAGATTTTTTATACCGTTGACCCTTGCGAGGGTAGGGGCACTGACTCTCCACGCAGTTGAAAATCTGAATATAACTTATAGTCAGCCCTTTGTTTACATGGTTCCTCCATATATGCGGTTCCTCTGTATTTGAAGTTCCTTTGTATCCATGGTTCCATATCCAGGGATACACCCTGGATTGTACAGTACTGTAGTATTTACTATTGAAAAATATACATGTATAAGTGGACCCTTGTGGTTCAAATCTGTTGTTCAAGGGTCAACTGTATATATATACATATATATATATACACACACACACACACACGTATACACATATATACACACATATATGTATCTTACATCTATCTATCTATCTATCATCTATCTATCTGTAAGAGAGAGAAATCTTTTCAGGAAAGTTTAACACACAGAGTTGTTAGTTATTTGGGGACTTCCCCGGTGGTCCAGTGGTAAAGAATCCGCCTTCCAATGCAGGGGACGCGGGTTCAATCCCTGGTTGGGGAACTAGGATCCCACACGCCACGGGGCAACTAAGCCCTCGTGCCACAACTACTGAGCTCATGCACCTCAGCTAAAGAGCCCACATGCTGCAAGCTCCAGAGCCCACAGGCTCTGGAGCCTGCACCACAACTAGAGAAGAGAAAACCCGCACGCCACAACTAGAGAGAAGCTCATGCGCCACAACGAAAGATCCCGCCTGCCACAACTAAGACCCGACGAAGCCAAAAAAAAAAAAAAAAATCGAAGCCTTCCTACCTCTGAAGGTTGATTTTCCCAGTGTACCTCTTATGTCTTTGGTAAATATGAGCTGCATTTTTGTGGAACTCAGACATAACATTCAACAGCGTTCAATGATGAGACATTGGTTTTCTTTTCTCTGGTTCCCTCTCCTACACTGTGTCAGGGAGAAATTCTTGGTTTGGTTCCAGTAGGTATCAATGCCTCCCTCCCTCTCATTAATCTCCATTTTTAACATTGATAGGAGACTTCAAGCAACCAAAAAGGCCTGAGGAGAATTTAACCACATTGCTTTCTTTTCAGTTAAATTTTATCTCTACTTTCTATTTGTGTCAAATGATACTGAGTTTTTTGCTTGGTTGTGATTTTTTAAAGTAAAATGTAAACAGTTTTTAAGAAAAAATGAATAAATTTTAACAAAAATGATCAAGTCAATGAAAGTGAGTTGATATGTAAACTTTATAACAGCAGTCCAGGTATGACTGGATAATGAGAAAGACAACATAGCACATGATTGCACTTTCTGACTTTTGATGAATACTGCTTTCCAGATGTATGCTTATCTTTCTTCACAGGGACAACACAGTTTCCAATTACAATTCCTTAGCTTACTGTTTCCTCTCTGTTGCCCCTATGTCATCATAGCTAAATTCTAAACAGTCGTAAGAGTCAAATTCACACGCTGTGTTCATGAAGTCTTCCTTTATCTCATAGCTGAAAATGTTCCCATACTGTTTTCCCCAGATAAATTTCTATCGTTGAAGTCATCACCTACTTTTTACAATTCCTTGTAAACATATGTTTATTTTCCCCTTCTATTATATTTTGCACGTCCTGAGGGCAGAATCTGTGTCTAGTACACTTGTCTGTATAGAACAGCAGCTGGAATAGTGCTTTGGGTATAGGAGATACAAGATAGACATTTGTGGAATCAATAAATTCATGTGTGATTGAATAAAGGCAACTGAATGGCTGCTTGATTGATCAGAAACGTCATCATTTTGCAATGACTCAGTCTCATCTTAGGATCATTTAAATTTTGCTTTTTAAAACACCAAATAAGCCAGACGTTCCAAGTTAATCCCCAAGGTAGTGGAAATAATCTAGGACCTGAGATGTGAATTAGAAACAGACAGAATCTCCAACAAATCATTTTTTGGTTATCATTTGGTAGATATAAACTATCACATAGTTTATAAAAAAGGAAGAGAAATTAACTCACTGTCTTTGAGTTTTCTGGTACCAACTTTTCTCTACCATTCACTTGAAGCATTTTCTTAAAATGAATATGCATCCAACCTTCCTGGGTAGGATGGGCTCACTGTGAGCAAGGGGATGGAGCTGATGGAAGAGAACGAACAAGCATACAGCTCAACTTTGTGGCGTTGTAACTGCTTCCCTAGTTGATTAGTATTGCAGATGTTAACGACTCTACAGCAGAAATTAAGTGAATCCTGTTCTTCACTAAGCCCTGAGTGGATGTGGCTGCTGACTGGGGATGGAATTCTATTCCTTACCAGTCAACTGCTCTTTCTTATAGCCTCTCCTTTGCTTCACCACTGCTAATATTTCTTCTCTGCTACTTTATCTCTTTCTTTCTGTCAAGATGATTCCCAAAGTACCTTAGGGTGTAGCTGCGCTTCAGGATGTTCATTATCTTTGGATGCCCTCAGCCACAGATACTTATTTTCTGCAGACCTCAGTCTGCAAACAAAACAATGAATTCTGCTGCTTGTTACGGCAGCAGAGCAATCTAAACTGTTTTTCTCCTTCTGAGGCAGTTCAGAGACCTTAGCGTCTATATTTTTTTCCCCTCTAAGTTTTCTGTTTCTCAAAAGTGAAATCATATGCCACTGACCATTTTTCATGCTGCCTCTCCCCCCAGATAATCTGGACCATCAGATTTTTCGATCTTCTTTCCTTGATCATTCCTGAAAAACCACTTACAAACGAAGATTGCATTTCTGGAAGTGGCTGGTTTTGAGCCAAAGATGCTTGGAAAGTAATGAGTGTGTTTTCAGAAAACTGAGAATATACTTGAATTTAAAGTACCAGTTCAAGTTCCTTGAATTCAGATCATATTATATCTGAAATTTAGGCTGCACAATTTGTATTTATTCCATAGATATTTCAGAATACTAATTTCTACCACCTCCATTTTTATTTCTAGGGTCACCATTGTTTCAAATAACTGACCAATAGTAAAAGTGCCAAAATTCAAAATGCAACTTTTATTTCTCTAGCAGCCATTTGATAAAATGTAATGAGTAGGAAAATAAGAAGAAGGAAGAGTGCTAGAAACGGTTGGAAAAGCAATTTCTGAGTGATCTTTTTTTTGCATGTTATGGCTTAAAATATGTACTTCATACTTTATTCAATAAAGTTTTGTCAGTGATAATATTTACTACAAGTACTTAATAGTTATAGTGAGATGTTCACCAAGCATGAGAAAATAACATCAATAACTTCCCTTTGAAAGTCTGCTTATTATATGATTGTTTTCAGGTGCATGAGATACAAACCCTACTATAGTGCATTAACCAAATGAGCATTTTTTTTCTTTTTTTTTTTATGTTCCCATATCTCCTCCCTCTTGTGTCTCCCTCCCTCCCACCCTCCCTATCCCACCCCTCTAGGTGGTCACAAAGCACTGAGCTGATCTCCCTGTGCTATGCGGCTGCTTCCCACTAGCTATCTATTTTACGTGGTAGTGTATATATGTCCATGCCACTCTCTCACTTTGTCACAGCTTACCCTTCCCCCTCCCCATATCCTCAAGTCCATTCTCTAGTAGGTCTGCGTCTTTATTCCTGTCTTACCCCTAGGTTCTTCATGACATTTTTTTTTCTTAAATTCCATATATATGTGTTAGTATATGGTATTTGTCTTTCTCTTTCTGACTTACTTCACTCTGTATGACAGACTCTAAGTCCATCCACCTCATCCAAATGAGCATTTATTTTTCTCACATAGCAAGTGGGATGAAAAAGAAATCCATGAAAAAGTAGTTCTGTGATTCTGGTGTGGATTCAGGTTGCATCTATAGTTCTGCTTTGCTTTCGTCAGTCATGTGGCTTCCACCCATGGTCTCAGAATGGATGCAGAAGCTATTGCCGTAATATGTACATTCCAAGCAGGAGGAAGGGGAAAGGCAAAGGGTACAATTCAGGTGCCAGTCAGGTTTACCACCTTTTTCAGGGAAATAATAACTTTCCATGTGGTAGATTCCCATCTACATTTCCTAGATGAGATCTCAGCCACAGGTCCACCTATTGCTGTAAGGCAGTTTGGGGAGGTGAACCTTTTATCTGAGTGTATTGCTACTTAGAACAAATTCAGTGAAAAGACACCTGTACGCAACTAACAGTGCTTGCTTAACATATAAAACTAACATATTGTTGGTCAGGGCAGGAAAAAATGCCAACTCATTTCAGATTAGGTCCCTAATTTACTTTATTTAATAAAGAACATGTCAACAAGCAGAGGGAGCATAGTAAAAGCATGTTCATGAGAAATGTTGGCAGCTCCCATCCCAAGTACTGTCCAAATGGTAAATCTGAGTTAAAGGGCTTTGTGCTTTTATATGAAAATGATACTGTGTGTGTGTGTGTGCTGGGTGAAAGAGAACCAAGACAGTATTCGGTTCTATTCTTAAGGCAGCAGAGATAGTGATTTCCTGGCTCGACTATCTACCTGCTGTATGATGTCTGTAACTAGATTGTTACTTAACCACGTTTTGCCTTGGTTTCCTCACCTGTAAAATGGGGATTATAGTAATCCTACTGACAAAGATTATCTTCTTGACCAAACTTTAGTCAGGATCCTCTGAGTCCTATGCTCAGCTAGGTCCAAACTAGAGCTTCAGTTTCTATCCTTGTGGGGTCCAGTTTAGGCAAGATTTCTGCTAAGTCAGTTTAGCCAGAATCTCCCACCCTCAGTACATGATCTCCCTCGATATCTGAACAAATGCCTCAGCCCTCAAGTAATACTTACTATCTAATCTCCCTGGTCTGCTTTCACCTGTTAGGTTACTCAGCAGGAATTACCCTAACCCCTCAGTAATTTTGCATCCACTAGTCCCCCATCCACTTCTGGTCCCTGGCTATAAAGGCCCATTTTCCTTTGTTGTATTAAAAAATCAAGCCCAGTTTCTCTCCTTTACTGCAAAATCCCACTGTAGTAGTCTCCCTGGATAAAGTCTGTCTTACTGTTTTAACAAATATTGTGAACATATTTTTTTAACATTACCTTATAGGATGGTTATGATAAACAAGTTAATATTTGCAAAGCAGTTAGTACACTGTATTTTATATAAGTGATAATTAAATAAGTAAAAACATCTGTATTGTGGAAGGAACTCATTGTTACGTTTTTGTCAGACACCACGTTATATCTGTATCAGATTAGTATGTCCTGTTCACCACTGTAGCCCCAGGCTCTGGCATACTGTTGGAGTTCAAGCAATGAATATTGAATTAATAAATGAATCTTAGCTGATGTTAATGCATTTTGGGTTCAGCTTGCTCTACCTATTTGTTGCATCAATAATATTATGATTTCTATGTAAACTGTTGAAAGACTCAACAAATGGCTTTCCAGCGTATATGAGAGCAGTGTTGGCATATTCTTCAAATGTCTTCTGATTATGACTTGATTTTGCCCGAAGCTTGACATTTACATGACAACAAAGGGAACGTGTTCTTGTCTTCCCAACCCAAGTATTCACCATTCATTTGACAGCTGGATTTTTCTCTGAAGTTAATAAATTGTCATTCTGCTATCTACCTTGGTCTTTTGGAAACTTTAACAGTGTTAAGTCTGTCTCAAGTTCTGATCATCTTGGGACACAAGAAAAGCAGATCTCTGGGGGATTCTAGTGGGGATATCTAGACAGTCCTCCTAAGTGATTCCACTAAACTCATTTTAATTTTCTGTCTTTAATTCTTCTCAACTGATTTACAAATTAAGTAAATAATTCACTCAGATAATTCTTTTTAGAATATAATCCCAGCTCCACAATTTATTAGCTATATAGTTTGGGAAATTTATTTAAGCTCTCTGTATCTCAGTTTCCATGCCTATAAAATAGGGTTTATAATAGTGCATGCTCTATAATAGGATTAAATAAAACTTATTAAATAAATTAACTTGAATACAATTAAATTAACTGTAGGTTCAATAATCATCTTTAATATTAGAATCATTTCTGGCATATAATAATTGCTCAGGAAAAAAATAAATGGTATCCACATTTTCCAGTCAGTTTATCATTGGAGACAATTGTTTCTATGGTGCAGTTTACCACAAGGGTAAACAAATGGTCAGTTCAGTGAGAAAAATGATCAATCACTCTAAGTATTTTTTGTTTGTTTGAAATCAAAGAGGGAGTTTAGACTGAATTTTTCGATGCGGTATTGTGAAACTATAAACAGAAAGGACTGTATTTTAGGTTAGGTCAAAGGGACTTTTACTGAGATTTGTTCAAGATACCATTTTAGGTGCACTGTTATATTCTATAGCTATATATGATACATACTGCACCATGTATGCTACAGCTACACTATCTACACTATATACTATGTGTGGTATACTAGAGCTATACTCGGGTTTATTCAGTGTTTATCAGTCACTTACTGTTAGGCAGATCACAGACACTGATTTCCACATTAATTTGGAATTCATTCTTTTGCAAATTACATTCTCTCAGGCCTTCTGTGGTAAAATATATTTCTGCACAATTTTTAAAAAAGGGTTTGGAAAAGAAATTAGTAATGAAATGAGGTAAATAAATAACTAAAAGCAAATTTTAATCAACTTTACAATGCAATAGTTTTCTATTCCTGGAATGTACTAAAATTTTTACAAGTTTCATGTAAAATGTTTAGCTTTTTTTTTTTTTACCTCATTTCCTTAGTAGTATTAGTAGAGACAGTTGAAAGTTTAAAATAAAAATCTTTCTAAGTTCTAAAGAACATATAAATTTAAATTAATTCATATTTGTCTCTACTTCCCCCCAATATAACTATTTCAGTGAGATTTTGGTATATATCCATTTTAAATGCTATTTGCCTTTTTCCCTGTATATTTTCTAAATAAAATTTATCCTTGGCTTTCTACTAGGCTGTGGACATTAGGAAATCAGAAACTTTTTATTGTATCCCAAGCACACTGTTCATTCAGTCATGCGTTCATTGAGCAACAAGTAACATAGAATTGGTGTTTACACAATGTTTATGGAGTAAATGATGAAAATGTGTACAGAAAACTGAAAAAAAGTGTATAAAGGGTAAAATGAGAAATCATTGTTAATAACACCCTGCTAACAATTTAGTTTTCTTTCTGCCATTTTTTTTTACTGTGAATATACTTTTAGACTTAGATGAGATTAATTCTTTATATATAAAAGTGTAAGTAACTTTCTTTACTTCTAAGCAGTTTTTAAAAAATGAGTTTTGAAGACTTTACTTAAAAAAAGATCATTTGATAATGAGATTTTTTTTTTTTTTGCACTGAATTCATGTTACTGCAGAGACTTCAAATCTCAGATTCTGAGTTTGTACAGCAGTAACCTCCCTAGAGAGCTTGTGGCTTTCAGGCAGCCAACTCCGACAGTCAGAAGGGATCAGAAAATGTGTCCTGGGCTTCCAGGTGAACTCCATGCAACTAAACTGGCACTAGCTCTGACTTGAAAAACAGACCCACAAATCCCTTATTTGTAATTCTCAAGCACAAAATGTTCTGAATTTCAATCTTTTTGTTTTTGGTAAAATTGTAGTCAAAATTAATACGATAGTAAAACATAACCTAAACAGAGCTGAAGCAAGCAGTAACCCTCATTCATACACTTGGCTGCAGAAATAGTAAGATGATTGATTACTGCATCAACTATATTATCTTTATAGCATAGAAAAGTTCTCAATGCAGAATCAAATTCTGCGCCTTGGGTTTCAGATAAAGGATTGCAGACTTGTATTCACTTGGAAAACACTTAAATTTTTAATAAACAGACAATAAGGCATGGCTGTTAAAAGCTGGGCTCCAAAGACAAAAGCCGACATAACCATTCACTGGATGTGACTCCTTTAGAAAGCTACGGATTCTCTTCACGCTTCAAAATCCTCTTCACCTAATTCTTATTCACACAGGGCTACTGTGTGAATATATACATACATGACACTTTAGTAAGTCCTCCACAAATACCAGCAAGGTGGACACCACCAGGCACATAGGGTTTTACAGATTTGTTGTATACATGAATGAGAAGGGGGCAATCTGGACTAATATGGCTTAATATGGAATTTGCTCATCAAATACTCAATAATGTTGGGCAGATAAAAGGCTTCCTCTCGAAATGTGGATGTTTAAAAGACATACCCTAAGACATATCACTTCGCCTCTCTGAACAAATATTTAATCTCCAGGTCAGCAAATATCCAAGGATTATCCCATAATAATTACTCTGATAATTGTGACTTTATAAACTGGTGATCAGTTTAACTGAGTATAATAATTTATTAATAACTATTAGAAGAGGAAAAAGCAAGGCAATGTAGGATTTCACCTTGTAGCATATCCAAATATGCTTATTCCTTATTAAACATGCAACACCAAATGTTCTCTGTTAAAATATTTCATTTAACATCTTAGTGTATAAATTAGTGATGGAAACATCTTAACAGTTTCCTAGTGAAATTCTAGTCTGATTTTCATTTTTAGGGCACAAGATTCTTCTTCTAGATAAAACTATCTCTAGGTAGTCAATTTCTCCTCTAACCACTGGCTTTTTGTGTTTCTTACATATAACTAACATTGGCTTAGTTCTACATTCCACAAGACCATGAAAAGAAGCCCAATACCTGTGAATTTTATAAAAATTCAAGATGTTTGCCTTTCAAAAGACAAAAATCAAGAAAGTAAAATAAAACAACCCACAGACTGGAAGAAAATATTTGCAAATCAAATATGTAAGGGGCTTGTATCCAGAATATATAAAGAACACTTACAACTCAATAATAGTAAGACAGGAAACTTACTTTAAAAATGGGCACAAGATTTGAATAGATAAATCTCCAAAGATACCTGAATGACCAGTAGGCACATGAAAATATGCTCAACGTCATGGATCATAAGGAAAATGCAAATTAAAATCACAGGATGATGGCACTTCACATGTACTAGAATAACTAAATCAAAAAGACAGGCGGGCTTCCCTGGTGGCGCAGTGGTTGAGAGTCCGCCTGCCGATGCAGGGGACACGGGGTTCGTGCCCCGGTCCGGGAAGATCCCACATGCCGCGGAGCGGCTGGGCCCGTGAGCCATGGCCGCTGAGCCTGCGCGTCCGGAGCCTGTGCTCCGCACCGGGAGAGGCCACAACAGTGAGAGGCCCGTGTACCGCAAAAAAAAAAAAAAAAAAAAAGACAGGCAATATAAAGATTTGGTGAGGATTTGGAGAAGCTACCAAACTGTTTTCCAAAGTGACATTACTAGTTTACAATTCCACCAGCAGTGTTTAGCCCCAAATTTAAATGCTATTCTGTCATGACATCTGTAATGATAGGTTAGTTTTGCCTGCTACTGAACTTCATATAAATAGATTCACACAGTATACGTCTTATATATGGCTTCATTTACTCAGTATCATGTTTGTGAGATTCATCAATGTTTTGTGTTATAATGGTATTTCATTTGTCTTCATTGCTGACTAGCATTTCATTGATAAATTTACCATAATTTATTAACCCATTCTACTATGGAAGGACATTTGTTGGTCCCTGTTTTCCAGTTTTGGCTATTATGAATATAGCTGTTATAAACGTTCTTGAGCATTTCCTTTGGTGGGCATAAATACCCAAGAAAGGAATTCCTGGGTTGAAGTGTATGTGTATGTTTACCATAGTAGATGCTCCAAACAGTTTTCCTAAGTGCACAATTTATTGTTGATTCAACCAATTTCTGCTGCACTTTTTGGTTGTTTACATTTGTAACATAAATATCTACGAAAAAGAAAAATCCATATTGAGCTATATAAAGGGAAATTTCTTTGGACAAAGGGTAATTATATTTACAAAGTTTGTGATAGATTTTTGTGCTGTATTTTGATTAGTGTTAGCAACCTCTTACTTTTAACATGAATCTTTATATTTAAAATGGGTTTCTTTTGGATACCACATAGTCGGGTATTTTTTTTAATTCACTCTGAAATCTGTCTTTTAATTAGGTATTCCATTCAAATGGATTACTGATATAATTGGATTAATATCTACCATGTTTGTAACTTTTGTTGCATTTGTTCTTTGTTTCATTTCTTCCCCTTTTCCTGTCTTCTTTGGTTTTATTGGGCATTTTATATGATTCCATTTTATTTCCTCAGTTAGCATATCAATTTATTTTTATTTGAATTTTTAGTGGTTGCCCTCAAGTTTAAAATAAACATTTTAATCTAATCTGAATGTACCTTCAAATAACACTACACCACTTCATGTGTACTGCAGGTACCTTATAATAAAATATTCCCTAAGTTATTTTAAAATTCTGAATAAGAAAATAAAATATTGTATTTTACCTTCATTTATTTCTTTTCTGATGCCCTCCATTTCTTTGTGTAGATCTGAGTTTCTAATCTATATAATTTTATTTTTTTCCAGAAGAACTTCTTTTAACATTTCTTTCAGGGCAGTTCTGCTGCTGATACAATCCCTTTAGTTTTTGTTTATCTAAGAACATCATTATTACTTCTTCACTTTTGTAGAAGGATTTCATTAGCTCTAGAATTCTAGGTTGGTGGAGTTTTTTTCTTTCAACACTTTAAATATTTCACTGTATTCTCTTCTTACTTGTATGGCTTCTGATAAATGTGCTGTAATTCATCTCTTTTATTCTTCTATAATGTAGGTGTTTATTTTTTCCTTCAGCTTATTTCAAGAATTTATCTCTGGTTTTCTACAATTTGAATGTAGAAATGTAGAAATTTGAATGAATAGATGTAGCTATATATATTTTTTGTATTTATCCTGTTGGTGTTCTCTGAATTTCTTCAATCTGTGGTTTAGTGTAATTAATTCTGGAATGTTCTCAGCCATTATTACTTTAAATATTTCTTCTCCATTCTCACTTTCTTCTCCTTGTGATAATCCAGTTATACATAGAACACACATTATGAAATTGTCCCAGGGTTCTTGGACATTCTGTTCTGCTTTTTTTTTTTCTATTCACATTTTAATTTGGGAAGTTTTTTATCAACCTATTTTTAAGTTCATTGATACTTTCATTGTCTGTATCCAGGCTACTTATGATTCCATCAAAAGCATTCTTCATTTCTGTTACAGTGTTTTTTTAATTTCTAGTATTTCTTTTCCTTCTTTTCTTAGATTTTCCATTTCTGTTTACATCACCCATCTGTTCTTGCATGCTGAATATTTTTTTCATTAGAGCACTTAGCATATTAATCATAGTTATTTAAAATTCTCTGTCTGATAATTCCGACATCTGTACCATATCTGAGGCTGGTACAAATGTTTGTTTTGTCTACTCAGATAGTGTTTTTTCTTGCCTTCAGGCCTTACGTCTAATTTTTTTGTGGAAAGCCAAATATGTTGTATTTGGTAATAGGAACTGTGGTAAATAGGTCCTTAGCATGAAGTTTTATGTTATCCTTCCTGTGAGTTGAGCTGTTCAATATTTGCTGTAGCTGTTAAGAAGATGAAAAGACAAGTGGGAGGAAATATTTGCAAGCCATATATTCAACAAAGGACCAGTATTAAAAATATATAAAAGCACTCAAAACTCAACAGTAAAGAAGAAACTATCCAATTAAAACATGGGCAAAAGACATGAAGAGACATTTCAGTGAAGAAGATATAAGATGTCAGATACACATATGAAAAGATGTTCAACATTAGCCCCTTACAGGGAAAGGCAAGTTAAAACTACAATGAGATACTACAATGCACCCTTTAGAATGGTTAAAGTAAAAAGAGTGACGGCAATACCAAATGCTGGCAAGGATGGGGGGAATCTAGATCACCCACATATTGTTGAGAGGGATATAAAATGGCACAGCCCCTCTGGAAACCAGTTCAGCAGTGTCTTAAAAAACTAAACATGCAGCTAATGTATGACACAGCCATATATTCCTGGGCATTTAGCTCAGATACATGAAGGCCTATGTTCAATTAAAAACCTGTACGTTTATGTTCACAGCAGCTTTATTCCTAAATTGGAATGGAATTGGAAATGACCAAATGCTTTTCAACGGTTAACCAAACTGGTACATCCATACCATGGAATATTACTCAGCAACAGAAAGGTACAAGCTTTTAATATCGACCACAACCCAGAGGAATCTCCAGAGAATTTTGCTGAGTGGAAAAAGCCAAAAAAAAAAAAAAAAAGCGGATAAACTGTATGACTCCATTTATATAAGATTCTTGAAATGAGTACATTACAGATATGGAGAACAGATTAGTGGTGGATGGGGGTTGGAGAGGGGCTGTGAGTAGGAAAGGGTGTAGCTATAAAAGGTCAATGAACAAGCCTTGTGGTAATGGAAAAGTTCTGCATCTTGACAGTGTCCATGTCAATATCACAGCTGTTATACTGTATGATGATTTTACAAGATATTACCATTGGGGGAAACTGGGTAAGGTGCACAACAACATCTCTGTATTATTTCTTACAACTGCATCTGAGTCTACAATTAACTCAAGATAAAAATTTTAATTAAAAAACTGCAAAAATAGAACAAAGAGTTTCCTAGATTCTCCAAATGTTAACATTTTAACTCCCTTCTTGCTTTATAATCCAGCCCCACCCCTGGTGTGTGTGTGTGTGTGTGTGTTTACACATAGATATACTTATTTATACTTATATTTTTATCTTCTCAAATGTTTGAAGAGTAAGCTACAGAGATGATGCCGCTACATTTATAAATATTTCAGTGTATTTTCTAAAAATAAAAAAGGATACTCTCTTATGTAATCAGAGCTCAAGTTACAAAACCAGGAAATTAACAATAGCAATACTGTTACCTAATCAACAGACCTTTCAGATTCTTCCAATTGTCCCCCTAATGTCCTTTCTTAGTCCAGGATTCAATCTAGAATTCTGCATTGCATTTATCTGTCATGTCTTCTACTCTCCTTTGGTCTGGAAGAGGTCTTCAGTGTTTGTCCTTCAAGACCTGCAGTTTTTGAAAAGCACTTGGCTGTACATAGAATACCCATCAGTTTGGGTTTGGGGGTGTTTTCCCATGATTAGCTTCAGGCTATACATTGGTGGCAGGAATGCCACAGAAGCAATGCTGTGTCCTTTTTAGTGCTTACTATCAGGGTGATTTGCCCACTTGGTTAAGGCGTCATTTGCCAGTTTCTGTAGTGTAGAGTTACCATTTTTCCTTTTTTAATAAGTATGTGTTTTGTGGCGAGATACTTCGAGTCGGTGTAAATATCCAAGAAGTACCATTTGAAAGATGAGGAATGAGTGGTTAGTTAGGAGAATTCTGTTGGGAGGTATTTCAGAAGGAAGGAAACCACATGTGGGAAGTTTCTAAAGCTAAGGATCTTGAGTTCTCGGAGAAGGAGAGAAAAGTCCCAGTTCCAAATGCAACTGGGATACAGAGAGGGGACAAGATGAAGTGGAGCGGCGCGCAGGTTCTGTACCTTTTGCAGGACCTCCAGGCTGTGCTCAGCACTTTTAACATTTTAAACTTTAATAGCAATGCACTGGGAAAGCCTTAAAAGTTTTTAAATAGAGGAGTGATAAGATCAACAGTGTGTTGTAGAAGGATCACTCTGGCTGTAACAGGAAAAGATTGGAGGTAAGTCCAGAGACTTATATATATATATATATATTTTTAAGAAGATGTTGGGGGTAGGAGTTTATTAATTAATTTTTGGCTGTGTTGGGTCTTTGTTTCTGTGCAAGGGCTTTCTCTAGTTGTGGTGAGCGGGGGCCACTCTTCATCGTAGTGCGCGGGCCTCTCACTGTGGCGGCCTCTCTTGTTGTGGAGCATAGGCTCCAGACGCGCAGGCTTAGTAGTTGTGGCTCACGGGCCTAGTTGCTCCGCGGCATGTGGGATCCTCCCAGACCAGGGCTCGAACCCGTGTCCCCTGCATTAGCAGGCAGATTCTCAACCACTGCGCCACCAGGGAAGCCCCGAGACTTATATTTTATATCCAACCCTTGTATCTATTTACAATTTATTTTTGGTTATGGTATGATGTAGATATCCAATTATTTTTCTTTACAGATGATTTTCTCAGCATTACTTAATTTAAAAAAATAGTCTATCTTGTTTTGAACTATTTTACAAAAGAATACCCTTTTATTCCCTCAAAAATATATATTAAGAGCCTACTATATTTCAGGGACCTCTGTAGAGACTAGGATACAGACAGTGAATGAAATGGACAAAAATTTCTGCTCTGTGGAGTTACAACCTATAATATTTATTTTAGAATAATTAGATAATATAGAAAAGTATTCTGAAGTTTCTTCCAGGGTTTACTCTATGTATGTAATTGTGTGTATTTATGTATATATTTTTATATGTTTTAAAAAACCCTGTAATCCCACAATGCAGAAAATAATACTATTAAAAATTGTGATGTATATCATTACAAACAGAAATGCAATTTAAATGTTTGCTTTGAAATGGTGTAATATATTTTATCCTTTTTGTAACCTGAATATATTTATTTACTCAGTATATTTAAAATGTCTTGCCAGATTCATAAATTTGTGTGCAATATAATTTTGATTTGCTCTAAGTATTATATAGTATTACCATACCGTAAATTACTTAACCAGTCCCAGAGTCTAATCTAAAATGGAGTGACTGAGTTAATGGAAGTCAATTGTCCTACATAATGAAGGAACTGAATATCGTTTTTCTTGACGGCCCCAGAGTAGAAAGTATGGGCTAGTTCACTGAAAGTCAATTCATCCAGTGGTCTATTTACCAAAAGAGGGGAGGGAAGTCTATAGTGGTGAATATGAGAAGCAATGAGAGGAGTGACTTGGTATGGAAGACACTCATTCTAGAAATATGGTGGTATGGTGACCCAAAGAGAGAGATGGCCAGTAGGGGTCTGGAATGTGGAACACCAATAGCTTTTAATAGCTACAGCACCTGATGTTTAATTTTAAGCTCTTCTGTTGCTTCAAATTCTCCAAACTATTGAGTGGGAAATGACATTTTTGCAGAGAAATGTGAACCAAAGGCTCAAGTTATATAATTTTAGCAAAACAAGAAGGGGAAAAAGCAAAAATGTTAAATGAAACTTAACACTTTGACTAAGTTTTGAAGCACAGCACACATTTCTTCCAGTATACTGAGCAGAAATGGTACTGCACGATAAAAACGACAACAAAAAACCTTATATTGTCTGTTAAGAGAACATTTACCATAGCAGTCAGGAGCTTGAGTCTGGAATCAGAAATGGCTGTTAGAATTCTGGTCCTGCCACTTGCTTGCTGGGGAATTTGGCACACGGCTCTCTCCAAGAATGCTTCCTTGTACAGAAGCCTGGAGTTAGTATGATTATCCAGCGCATGATGCTGTGAAGAGGAATAAATGGAAGCATGCATAGCAAGTATAGGGTTGGCCAAAAGGCTCACTCGGGTCCTCCTGTAACATTTTACGGAAAAACCCGAACGAGCTTTTTGGCCAACCCAATACTTGACACAGTGCCTGGAATATCAGCTAAAAGGTATCGAGCTTATAATGATGATGATGATGGGGATGAGGATGAAGGTTCCGCTCAAAGCTTTCGGTGCATATTGCCAGACTGTCCTCTGTGAAGTTCGTATCAAATTGTGTTTTCGCCATGGCATACGAAAGGTCATTCCCCCCCCATTCACTCTGGAAATTACAGCTATAAATCAACATCAATTTAGATTAAAAATCAGGAGTCTAGGGCTTCCCTGGTGGCGCAGTGGTTGAGAGTCCGCCTGCCGATGCAGGGGATACAGGTTCGTGGCCCGGTCCGGGAAGATCCCACGTGCCGCGGAGCGGCTGGGCCTGTGAGCCATGGCCGCTGAGCCTGCGCGTCCGGAGCCTGTGCTCCGCAACAGGAGAGGCCACAACAGTAAGAGGCCCGTGTACAGCAAAAAAATTTTAAAAAAATTAAAAAAAAAATCAGGAGTCTATTCAGTTACTATTTATTAAACACCTACTTTGGTCAGTCATCTGGTTTGGCACAGAGGATATACCGTAAATTAGACAGACTCAGGACCTGTTCTCATGGAGCTTAACATTCTGGGGATGTTCCTTTTTGCTCCCTGATTTATAAGGATGCCAAGCCTTTCCCTGCAAACACATAACCCTATCTTGGGGTAAACCTTTTATTTTGCTTATGGAGTTTAAGCTGTACAGAATTCTTAGATTTCACGTAGCTTTCAGCCTGTTGCAATACTTAGCCCCTAGAAGAAGTCTTGCGGTTTTGCCCTTCCACTCACTGAGGCTGCCTTCTTTGGAGGAAAGCTGACATCTATATGAGTGTGTTTTCTCATCAAGTGATTCAATGATGGCGTCTCAGCCGATAAAATTTGCACTCACAGGGAGAGAAGAAATACAGTTGTGCTCTTCGTGTTAAGCTCAGTGCCATGCTCAACACTGGGGATCCCATCATGATTATATTTTCTATTAGTCCAAGAACACCCAAAAACTTCCTAAACCACCTGGCCCCAGAGAGCATTGTATTAAAACCTGTTACAGAATTTGGTATTCTTTTAACTAACCTCCTCTTCAGAGACATCATTAATTGCTTCCTTCTCCTTTGCACTGCAATAATATACTATATTTGGTTTTACAGTGTTACATGTGTCACAAGTGTACAGCTGTGAGTTCTTCAAGGACAGGATTTATGTGAAAACTCATCTTTGTATCACGAGCATTTAACATAGCTCTTGTGTGAGAATCAGAATATATTTACTGAAATAAATCATTACCTTGCTTTTGTATTATTTTGGTTTTGTCTCTCCCACTAGACTGGGAACAACTTCATGACAGAGGTTGATATTTGATCAGTTTTTGTGTCTCTACCCTCTTTCAGAGTATCTGCTACACAAGTAGACGTTAATAGATGTTTTTGGTATAAAATGATTAATGAAGGGCTATGCCTATTGAGACCCTTAACTAGAAACATTTCTTTTGAGATCATAATCCAAGTAGACACTTTAAAAAGGTGACCATGTAAGGAGAATTATTTGTTTATCCTGGTAATTTTCCTCTGTCACATAATAGCTGCTCTATGAACCTATTTCAGGCCCCTCAGACTCTACTGTTCTCAACTTGTTCTTTTGTGTTAGGGCATGTTCTTCATTTTTAAACAGATGGATATATATAGATATATATATATATAATTAAGTGCAGTAAGTGCATTAATAATAGCCAACTATTTTCAAATGCATGTGAATCAGTTTACAAGTACCTTTTAATGTTTAATGTGTTTGGGACAGTATGGGGAGAAGCAGGGAAGCAATTCCAATGTGCTTCTTCTGGATGTAAATTTAGGATGGGGGACCATGGGTAGCAAAATGGCAGTGGGTACCAAGCAGAGCAGACATGATACTGAAGAGGGAAGTACTGATAAATTTTTAAAACTTTAGAAGTTGATATCCATGGTTGATATGTGTTCATGTCAATTTATATAGAACATTCACTATGACAACTCTCAGGTGAATGAGATTTCAAGACTGACATTTTATACATTTATATTAAGAGCATGCCAGACATTGTTCTATGGCTTCTCATAAATTACCCCATTATAGCCTTATAATGCCCCTAGGAGGAATATGTTATTATTATTGATGGGGAGACTGGAACACAGGGAGCTGAGGGGGCTTGCCAGTTTCATACAGCTGGTGGGTAAGTGAAGCAGGTTTTGAATCTAGCCAGTCTGGCTGCATAGACTGAGCACTTAGTTCATGCTCTATGTGGTCATATATATCAGATGGATGAAGCAGAACTTAGGGTAGTGAGACTACGACAGGAAATGCTTCCAGCCATGCCTACCAGATGCGTAATGGGGCCTCCCCTTGTATGTTTTAATCAAAATGAACAAGGTAATTATCCCTATTTATTTAACAACTATTAGGAACTGTATCTTTTAGTTTTCCTTTGGTGGTGTGTCAAAATATCTATGCCTCTTTGTCCTGGGCAGAAGAAAATAGTACTGGCTCACATAACTGAATAGAACATGGCAGATCGGGCTAGAAGCAGAGACTGAAACTGTCAAAAAAGTTACTTGCTTCTGTTTCTCCATCACTCAATTCTGTATCTTCTCTGTTGATTCCATTCCCAGACAACCTTTCCTTTTGTATTTGCAACACGGCTGCCAGGACAATCTGAGGCTAAATGCTTCCAAGGTCAAATCCAGTGGAGAAGAGTGAGGCTATTTTCCCCAGTATTTCTCGCAAAAGCCCCACTGTTCATTTTGATTGGTCCAGCTTAGATAATATGCCCATCCCTGCACATGCTCAGGGCAAGTTGTTCGGCTGATTGGTTCAGTCCGGGGATTGAGAACAGAGCTATTCTCTGATCATGTATGTTGAGAATGGAAAATGGGAAGATGCCCTTAAATATCCATGGATGGCTGGGGAAAGGGGAAATGGATGATGAAGAGGCAAGCTGCAAATTCTGAATTTAATTTCTGTGGGAAAAGAATCCAGCTCCCTTATAAACTATTCCATTCTGTATGATCAGTGGGATTTAATACCTGAATACCTCTCCTTAATGAGCGACATCTAGGTTCGCAAAATTAATAAACCACTGGATTGGTTTGAGGGTGAGTTGCATAGAAAATTTAATGAAGTTTTTTAATGTTAACACCTGTAGATTGTTTTTCTCATCCTCCTACAGCAGAAAATACTTTATAGAACTGAGGTTGTGATTATATGTCCAACCAGAGACAGGCAGTGCTACAATCAATTAAGATTGCCAATGGATTATGGAGGACAGACACAATGTGCTTTCCCAGAGCAGGTGAATCAATTTTACACCTCGGTGGCCCAGAGCAGTAGAAAGAAATATTTCTGATATATATGAAACTCATGACTAATATATATTTATCTGCACAAGACTCTATTCCCATTCATAATCACTGTATTTTAGTCTCTCTGACTTCAGTGGTTTGCATTTTTTTTTCAAAGCTCACTTGGGAGCAATCTGTTTATTCAAATGCAAATATAGGATGGGGGTGAAATCCACAGCATTCCCCTTCCTACTCTGTATTAGTGAATTAGAGTGGGTGGTTATGGGTGGAAAAAGGAGGGAGTCTGATAAGGAGGTCACTCATTTGTCATGAGGAAAGTGACCATTTCTCCACTGGAATGCCCCATGATGCCAGTAACTTATATTTTGATATTTTTTAACTTCTGTCTTGAAAAGCCTATCAGATGAGCAGTGACTTCAACTGAGAAGAAGCCCAAATCTCTCCCTTTAAAAAGAAAAGGAGTTTTTAAAAAGCTAAGGGAACTTAAGCGTTACTTATAGCAAAGCGTAATCTCTAAAGAGAATCTGAGACACATCTTACTTGTAACATAACCTGATAATACAGGTCACCAAATGTTGGCAGAGAGGCCCATTCTGGAAGTGTTATTTTTTTATTTTTTTGCTGCACGGCATGCAGGATCTAGTTCCGTGACCAGGGATCAAACCTGTGCCCCCTGCAGTGGAAGCCTGGTGTCTTAACCACTGGACCGTCAAGGAAGTCCCAGGCCCATTCAGAAAGGAAGGAAAGAAGGAAGGAGGGAGGGAGGGAGGGCAGGGAAATCAAATTTTTGCCAAAGAGCAGTAGTTAACAGTGGGTAGTGGGAACAAGAGGAGAGCATGGTGGGGTCGACTCAGGTATTGGACTGCTTCCTTCTGAATCACTTATAATCCATGGAACCTTGGGCAAGATGCTTGCTCTCTCTAGGGATCAGTGTTCCCATCTGTAAGATGGGTATAATACAACTACAAGTTTGTAATAAAAGTTCAATGAACAAATGTAAATAAGGTTTTGGTTCAGTATCTAGCACATAATTAATGTTTATTAAATGTCTTCTATCACTATTATCTATTTACTGACTACATATTCTGTGCCAAGTACTGTGTTAAGAACTTTACTGGCATTAATTTATTAAAGCATCCCTATGTGGTAGGTCTTAATAATCTCCCCATTTTCAGATAATGGACATGAAGCTAGGAGGAAATGATTTTCTCAAGTCATACACTTTGTGAGTTATAGAGCAGCCAGAATTAAACCCAAGTTTCTCTGACTGCAGATCTTCTGAAATTCTTACATTTAAATTAAAATTCTTACATTTTAATTCTTAAATTAAAGAAAAAACACCTTGGAAATCCTGACCACTGCTGAATTCTTTCCTTGAGCACTGGTTTTTACCATGAGCTGGTAGAGATGGTAAGAAATATAGCATAGGTACTTTCTTAGGCTGTATATACGAGTGGGTTGGGAAAATGAATATAGAAAAATGCAGGAATTACTGGTATTTTAAAGAAAATTATGCTTTTTATAAAGTGTAATTAGTGAACACTACAAAGCACTAAATATTCTTAATCGCTTTGTGTTTAACACTTTATAGAGGGGGAAAAAAACCCCAATAATGCCAGCTTAATTGAACAGAATAGGCAAGCTATGATTCAGTTCTGTCAAATCCTTCTCGCAAACTCTATAGCTGAAAAAATTATGTTATCTCAAGGTCTGAACTAGGGGAGGCAAGCAAGGTGCCTAGAATGCAAAATTTACGGAGGTGCTTACATTAAGGTTATTCAAGGGCCAAAATCTCTCATTTCTATTGTTGCGCAAAAAGCAACAAGAATAATGGTTTAAAATAACACATATTCACTTTCCCGAAGTTTCTGTGGGTCAGGAGTCCCAGCTGGGTCCTCTGTAAACTGCATTTAAGATGTCAGCCAGGGCCAAGGACTCACTTGGAAGCTCAACTATGGAAGAATCTACTTCCAAACTCACACAATTGGCAGAGTTCCTTTTCTTGCTTATGTAGTACCAAGGGCTTCAGTTTCTTGGGCTGACTGTTGGAGGTCACCCAGAGCTCCTAGAAGCCTCTCGAAGTTCCTTGCCATTTGGGGTTCCCCAACATGGTTGCTTCCTTCCTCAAAGCCATTACAGGAATAAGGAGTCCAGCAAGATGGGTGCTGCACCATCTTATATCCTTACATGCAATATAATAACATCATTACATACATAACATATATGTAATATAATCACACACTCATGTGTTAGCTTGGTTTGTTGTGTTCATTTTTATAGGGAAAAAAATTGATTTTAGTGAATAACAGGCCATTGTGGACTTGAGGACAGGAAGAGTCAAAAGTGAGAAGAGGACAGAGAATGTAAATCACTGGGTGTTTCATTTACTAGGACCCTCACAAATATACAGTAAAATACTGGGGTATCTTTAAAAGTCTCTGACTCCAAGTCACACCAGACCCAAGTCACAATGATTTAATAAATAAAGGGATTTATTTTTCAAATATTAAATCCCAAGTTGAGGCATCTTCTGCTTGGCCAATTCAGAGGTTCAGTGATGCTATTAAGAACCCAATTCCTGGGACTTCCCTGGTGGCGCAGTGGTTAAGAATCTGCCTGCCAATGCAGGGAACATGGGTTCAAGCCCTAGTCTGATCCCACATGCCGCGGAGCAACTAAACTCATGTGCCACAACTATTGAGCCTGTGCTCTAGAGCCCACAAGCCACAACTACTAAGCCTGCGTGCCATGACTACTGAAGCCCACGTGCCTAGAGCCTGTGCTCCGCAGCAAGACAAGCCACTGTGATGAGAAGCCTGTGCACTGCAACAAAAAGTAGCCCCCGCTCGCTGCAACTAGAGAAAGCCCTGTGCATAGCAACGAACACCCAATGCAGCCAAAAATAAATAAATAAATAAGTAAATTTTAAAAAGAACCCAATTCCTTTCTGACTTTCTGCTTCACCATCCTTGGCATGCCATCTCACTTCCCTCGTGATCACAAAATAGCTGCAGTGGCTCCTAAACACACATCATTGTTCAGGAGCAGAAAAGAAAAAAGGTCCAGTCTCTTCCTTGAATCTCTTCTTTCTCTAAGAGCTAAGAAACATTTCCATGAAGCCCTGGAAATGGATTCTCACTGTATCTCATTTGATAGAATTGAGTCATAGACCACTTCCCAAGCCAATCAAGGAAGGGGGATGAAACTGCCTTAATTAACTCAGGTGGATCAAGACTCACCCCTGGGGCTATGTCTGGGTCTCCTTATAAGTATACAAAGTCCTAGGGATGTGGATAAACAAAATTGGAGCTCTTGCAACAGGGAAGTGTGTGCATGTGTGGGCATGTGTGAGATCTATACGTGGGTGTGTGTAAAAGGTAGTAGTTTGAGTTAGGAGACAACAGTCTTGCACTATACGTACATTTAATGTATGAATGGCTCTTCTCCCCTCAAAAGGGATTTTAAAGTCAGAGACAGGTTAAACTGTGACTCAAGCAGACTAGCTAACTGACTTAAATGCTTTAACCTGCCTGAAACTTGTAAAATGGAGATATTAATATTACCCACTCCTGCAGATTTTTGTGAGACTTAAATGTAAAGTGTTTAGCCCAGTTTCTGCTACATATTAAGTGGGCAAGGGCTCCATATGACAATAGGGCAATGACAGTTATCATCACTATGCTGTATCTTGAGGTTTCTCATAGCGATGACCTCCATAGGGTAGTTTGGACTTTACCTCCATGGAGTGAATAAAATAATGAGCTGAGAGTCTTAGCAACTTTCTCAGGGTCACCAGTGTGGAACTCTCTTTTAATGCAAAACAAGCACATCTGCAGACATAACTTTTTGGACATGGTAGCATTTCTTCTTCATTTAAAGCTTTTGTAGAGCTTTTCCAAATCTCCACTATAAGTTTAACACAAACACCCTTGCACCGGCATCAAGGTCGTTTTTTACTTTTACATCTACTAATTCTCCCTTGACAGTCTCATCTCCCAAGTCAAGTGCCATGGGCGATTGTTCGTTTACGGCACCTCTACATCTTCCTTTCTCCTGCACTTCTTGCCCTGGAAAGATCATAAAATATTTGACCGTGGTGGCTGGTTAAAGTTCTCTCTGAAGAAGTAGTTCATGAAGTTCAATTAAAGGTTTTGGGAAACTTTAGTCTGGTTGAGATTTGTCCAGAATAATGGAGAGATTATATATAAATAACTACTGAGCATTAAAAAAAATTTTTTTTTAAAAAGCAAAAAGGTCCATCAGTCAGAAAGCAGGCATTCAGAGACTGAAAACAGTGTCCCATTAGTGAACCAGCCCTTTCAACAAGTCAAAATGGGATAAGGGTGGCTAAAGGAGGCAGGATATGACCTAATCAAAGCAGGGATTGGGTGAGACCAGCAGGACTTCTACGGGAATGAACCGTACTATTTTGTCAGAACTTCTTCAGTGTAAATGACAAAAACCCAACGTAAAGAGGACTGAGCAAAGAAAATGCGTTGGTTCCTGTCTAAACGATTGGATCAAGGGTCCCTGTCTCTCCCTCTCTCATTCTCAGCTCCTCTTTGCTCAGCCTGGCTTCCTTATTAGGCAGGGTCTCCTGGAGGTGGTAACAATGAGCTATCAAACTCTTTAGGCCTTTGTCGGATCCTCTTAGCAGCCCCAGGGGATGGGGGACATTGTCTTATTGTTTGGGCTACTATAATGGAACACCATTGACTGGGTGGCTTAAACAACAATCATTTATTTCTCACCCTTCTGCAGGCTGGGAAGTCCAGGATCTAGGTTCCAGCACATTTGGTGTCTGGTGGGAAACCACTTCCTAATTTGAAGACAGTGGCCCCTTTGCTGTGTGCTTACAGGATGGAGAGAGAAAGGGCTCTGGTCTCTTCCTCTTCTCATGAAGGCACTAATCTTATCATGAAGCTCCACCCTCATGACCTCATTGAAACCTAACTATCTCCCAAAGACCCCACTTCCAAATACTATCACATTGGGGGGTTAGAGCTTCAGCATATGAATTTGGAAGGGACACAAACATGCAGTCCATGACATTCTCTCACTCAAATAGCTGCACAAAAATCTGAGGATTGGGTCTCTGGCACTGATGCCCTGGTGCTATGGCCAGGGTGAGCAAAAGGAGAGAAGTAGAACTGAGGCCTGAGCCTTGTTGAGAGAGCTGAAAGTTAAGGTCGCCAGGCTTGTTTTCCCCAGGAGTCTGGCTGCTTCTTGGCACGGAGAGTATTGGTGGGGCCCTGATGGCAGAGGGATTCAGAGAAGGTTCTCCCCGATTCTGTGAGGAGCCAGTGAGCCTGTGCCCCAGGGAGCCCCGCAGGAAGCCAGCCTGGCTTGCAACCTTGAGGGCTCTGCAGCTCCAGGAGATGACACAGCCAGCACACAATGTTCTCAGGGAGGATGCTCTCCAAGGAGGTGGTGGTCACTATGCCTCGGGGACTATATTCATTTTCTGTGCTGCGTAACATATTACCCCAAACTTGGCACCTTAACCCAACACCCATTCATTACGTCACAGTTCTGTCGGTCAGAAGTCCAGGTGGCTTGGCTAGGTTCTCTGCGTGGGATCTCATGAGGTTGAAATCAAGGTGTTGGCCTGGCTGGCTTTCAACTGGAGGCTCTTAAGTGGGGGGAGAATCCACTTCCAGGATCACTGAGATTGCTGTCAGAATTCAGGTCTTTGCAGTTGTAGGACTGAGCTCTCAATTCTTTTGTCTGCTGGGGATCGGTCTCAAGTTCTAGAGGCAGCATTCAGCTCCTATCCTGGTGTCCCCTTCCATCTTCCAGCCTCCTCTACTGCCACCACCTGGAGACATTCCCTGCTTTTAAAGGCTTGCCTGATTGGGTCAGGCCCACTTGTGTCATCTCCGTATCCTGAAGTAAACTGTGCTGTATCTCATATACATGATGTAACCTCATCACAGAGTCAAATCCACCATATTCAGTCAAGGGGTGATGCAGGGCTTGTATACCAGGGGGTTGAGAGATCTCAGGGCATGTTTTAGAATTCTGCCTACTTCAGGGCTGTCAACAAGAAAACTTATACAGAACCCTGGAGGACAGGCTCTAAGCCTATATGAAACACCCCTTGGGGTTCACTAAAATATGTGAACACTTGAGAAAGGCTAGAGGTAGACTCCCCTGAGGACCACATACCATTCTAATTTGGGTACTGATGTTTGTGACAAGTAGCATAGCTTTGTGGTTAAAACCAGAGATTCTGGGGCCGGATGCTTAGGGTCAAATTCTGGTTTTGTCTGTAACTGGCCTGCAAGTTACTAACTTCTGTGCCTCATGTAAAGATTCTCCAAGTTTGGATATTTTAAAGGACTCACCTGATTCCACAGAACATACTCCCATAAAGCTTTTCCTTGAAGGCACATGGTACGATGCAACAAGAGAAAGAGAGTGGAGCTAGGCATTGGGGGTCCAGGAGACAACCAGGTGTGAGGCATTGGGGGTCCAGGAGACAACCAGGTGTAAGGCATTGGGGTCCAGGAGACAACCAGGTGTGAGGTCCTCAGGGTCCTAGTCCACTTGGGGACAACTGCTCTCTCTCTTCCAGTGAAACCACCAAGATTTGTGTGAGATCTCTTGGCTTTGGGAAAGCTCAAGGCAGAAGTTCCCAGTTTTTAGCCAAACTTTACTGTTTGACTTTACTGTTTAGGCCAGTCATAGCATCAGTGGAGGACGTGGCCCAAGGGGTGGCTGGTCAATTTTATGACTTTATATAGCATATCACAAAGCCCACTACCTTTATTTTAGCCAATAGTTACAGCTGGTCATCCAGGCACCCTAGAGAAAAAGGACAGAATTTTCTTAGTCCAGCTGTAAAATAGTTCTGTCCTCCATAACTCAGTTTTCTCATTAGTAAAACGGAGATAATAACAGTATCTAGCCCATAGGATCAAACCTTTGTAAAGTACCTAGATGAGTGTTAGCGCATAGAAAGTAGTATAAACCATTTTTTTTAAAGAATATACTTGTGATCTTAATTATTTCTAAATGTCAGTGAAGAACCAGGTTATATGGACAACTAGACTCTTTTCTTGCAAGCCATTTTCTGGGAGCAGCAAACAAATTCCTGCCGGTCCACTCCATAATTTGGAGGAAAAGGGGATAAAATTTGCCGGTTACAGAGTGGACTTGGTGAGATGATATCTATTGTAAAGGGTTTCTAGGAAGGACAAAATTTGCTACGTTAACAGCAACGGTTTCATCTGATGAGTCCTGATCTGTTCATTTTCTTCGACAGGAGGCGTGTTTTTAAATAGGTTTGTCCTTCATGTGTTATCAAGCCCATGATAAGTATTTACATCTGAGGAACATATTCTATCCTCAGTTATTTCCAGAACCTTAGCTCTATAAGCAAAGCATCCCCAGCCACTCTCACTCCCTCCCCATCTCCATTATTTGCTAATTAGTCGCTTCATCTTGCACTGTTCATTAATTAATTCTAGGTGGCATATTTTGCCAATACTTGTATAAAAGAGAGTACTTAAAGCTTAGTTACATTGTCATCAAGAAAATGTTTGGGTTTAAACTAATTGTTTTCAACTTAGTTTTTATCACTTCATGGCCCTTCCACCAGGCACTGAAATGATGAATCAATTAAAGAAATATAGAATATATTAGTATATATATATTAAAAAATAGATGGGTGTTTGTCAGCATTTCTCAAGGTGTGAAGTGTTTTTCACACACACACACACACACACACACGCACGCACTATACACATGTACAAATTGGAAGGGCTTCAATCCATCCTTTTATATGAAATGTGGTAGAAAGGAGACTTACTAATTATTGCCAGTTTTTTTTAAAGGCCCCTTGAGAATCTGTCTGTAGAATATACTTAGAGATTTACTATTCTTCAGTAAAGGAGATCTAGACCCTGTGCTGCATCTGCAGAACTGGGGCTATGGTAATATAAATGGTATCTCTGTCACTCATTTTTTTCCTAAATTAATTTTTCTACATTAATTTTTTCTAATTAATTTTTTTCTCTCGATACATTTTTTCTTTTGCTTTTAAGACGTTGTATCTAGGCATATGAACTGAGATTATGAAGTGGTTAATAAAAGAATGAGTTCAAATATTTTGTCATGCCAAGCAAGATGCAGGGGCAGATGTCAGACACAGAGCTGATAAGACAAAGAGAGAGAACTGTGGACTGAAACAACATGTTTTTTTAAAATTTTGGATGTTGTGAGACCCTCAATGGGACAGCATGATTTGGAAAATGAGAAAAGTAGGGGAAGACTAGCTTATAATTAAACCATATTTCATCAACTTTAAGATGCCACTTGTTAAAATACAGCAACTTGTTTTATGTGCCACTGAGAAAAAAATGTCAAATGAATTTTAGCTTTTCGGGTGCTACGTAATTTTGTATTTCTATATATAGTCTTGAGCTCTGTTCTGGGATTAAGTTAAATTACTTGTAAATACTTTGATGATCCTTTCAAGTCTTCTTTTTAAGATTTGTAAGGTTAGACCAGAGTAGATTTTGCCTAGGGCTAATTATTTACAACTCCTGGATCAAGACCCTTCTGAGTACTCTACCAAAGGCCCCATGAATAACAGGGGTTTTATTATGAGGATAGGCACTATTTCTGACCCTAAGTCCTGTTTACTGCTCCCTCTAATTGTTTCAGATGGTTGTGACCACAGCCTTCAGTAGTTTCCTTACAAACACGATGCATCAGTACTCGGATGCATGCTCAAGCGGGACCCTCTGCAGATGTCTGGAATTCTCTCCGTGTGCACCCCTCTCCTCTCTGGTATTGTCTTGTGGACTCTGGCCTCCTCTGTCTCCTTGACTCTCATCTCTGTTTCCTCAACTCAGGGAGTCCACTGGACCCTGCCAAATTGATTGCTTCAAGAATAAACATATGGGGCTTCCCTGGTGGCGCAGTGGTTGAGAGTCCGCCTGCCGATGCAGGGGACACGGGTTTGTGCCCCGGTCCGGGAAGATCCCACATGCCGCGGAGCGGCTGGGCCCGTGAGCCATGGCCGCTGAGCCTGCGCGTCTGGAGCCTGTGCTCCGCAACGGGAGAGGCCACAACAGTGAGAGGGCCGCGTACCGCAAAAAAAAAAAAAAAAAAAGAATAAACATATGATCCAGGCTGGTCCAACGAGACCCAATGCCCAGAAATTTTGCTATAATTATTGAGAATTCTTCTGGGAGTGCTGTTTGCAAACATATGGAGCTCCTATAGGTCTTCATGTGGAGAGTGTCTGCCTAAGACAGACACCATACCAGGAAGTAGGACAAAGAAATAGAATAAAAATGGTAGGAGGGGAGAAAGCAAAACACCACATTACTCATTAAAGTGCCTCAATCTGCTTACACATTGAAAAATTATATAAGCAAATAAATTATTTTTTTATCTTAAGCCAATCTGAGTTGGGTTTTTATCACTTATAACTTTTATGGCATAGTGATGATGATGACAATGATTGCTGTTATTTCTGTTATCATAATAATTGTTGTTATGTAATTACTGGAAATGCTGGCAGCACATTTAGGGAACTAGATTGCTTTCCTGCCCCCTGCTTCTCTCCCCTCTGCACAATAAGCAGGCAGCTTCTTCTGTCAGCATGCCTCCAGGAATGTGATTTCAGACCTCCATGTGTACAGTCGGCAAAAGAAACTGTGCACGCTTCCATTTATAAGGTGCTTCTTTGCTTCACATTGAATCCACCTCTTGCCAATACATCCTCACGATTTTTTTTTTTTTTTGCAGTACACGGGCCTCTCACTGTTGTGGCCTCTCCCGTTGCGGAGCACAGGCTCCGGACGTGCAGGCTCAACGGCCATGGCTCACGGGCCCAGCCGCTCCACGGCATGTGGGATCTTCCCGGACCGGGGCATGAACCCGTATCCCCTGCGTCGGCAGGCGGACTCTCAACCACTGCGCCACCAGGGAAGCCCCATCCTCACGATTTTTAGGCTTAACTAATTACAACTCCAGTCAAAGCTCTTTGGATAAGATGCTAGAGTCCCAGCTGCCTTAAAGAAGAATTGTTAATGAAGCCTTGGGATGAATAAAATATTACATCTTCCATCACCTCTTTATAGGATGTCAGGGATTACTTGTACTTTGAAAGTGGTCATCATTCTTTAATGACAACATGTTAACATTTAGATTATCATTTTGTGTTCTAACAAGTAACCACGCTGGCGAGCTACAAAGTGAACGCTGGTATTAAAGATGAAGGGCAGTCCTCCTGCCTGGAATGAATGACCTGTTTTCATTTGGTTTATATCAAACACCAAAACAAAAAATCTCCACCTGCTCCTCAGAAGTCCAAGATGCTCCATTCCTACAAAGAGGGTTTAGTCCTCAAACTGGTGGGGTGTGTTGTTTCTAGGTGTACAGAGCACTGAAACTGGGGCCAAAATGTATACTTGAACATAAATGTTAAAACAGTAATACATAGCCTCGCTACTCAAAGTGTGACACACAGACCAGAAGCATCGCATCAGCTGATTAGAAATACAGAATCTCAGGATTGAGCCCAGTTTTACTGAACCTGAATCTGCCTTTAATAAGATGGCCAGGTAATTTGCAGGCACTTTAAGGGTCAATAAAGAATATTTATTCCCAAATTTAGTCACCTGAGGGGCTTGTTTAAAAAATACATATTCCCAAAGCTTGTTAAAACTTGTAGTTACCTGGGCCCTAGCCCTGAAGATGGTTTTTCAGTAGGTCAGGGAGGGTTTCAGGTGTTTGAATTATTAACAAGCCCCTCCAGTAACTTAGATGCATGTGGTTGAGAACCACTGTAGAACAAGGGACCTGGTTACCATGGAATGTGCAAAAATGTTCAGCAAAAGAAACAAAAAGAGAAACTGAAATGATTCTATCTCTGAGTTAAGACCACTAATGTGTGAGTGTGTGTCCACATACATGCATGTGTGTACTTACATATATGTGTATACAATTAGAACTGTCTTATACGCACATGCATATACATGTTTAATTCATGCACATACGTCTGCCAAATTGAAGTGACAAACTGAAAGAACCTAAGTTACACTTATAACAGCGCTGAGGGAACTGGGTGGGTACCACTTCTACATAGTTCCTCTTCTTCCTTCCCTGGTTTGATCAGCAGCATCACTCTTAACCCTATTGTGAAGAATCAGCACACTCCCATTTATTCACAGGCTGGGTAGTGGCTAAGAGTCTAGGCTCTGTTCCTGGCTTGAGTCCTGGCACTTTCACTTTCCAACTGAGTGGCCTTGGGCAATTTACTTACCTCTGCAGCTTCAGCTGACTAATTTGTAAAATGAGAATAATTCCTAATTGTCATTAACTTAAATAAGTTAATTCAGGGCTCAAAATCACACTTGGCACACAGTATAGTCTCAATAAGTATTAGCTATTATTGCTGTTGCGTTGTTATTTGTAAGGACTAATAGCTAAACAGAAATATAACGCATGGTCAAATGTTCGTACATATAATATATGTATATACTATGTAGATGCATATGTTTGTGTACATCTATCTAACATAGGATAGAGATATAAGTGCATTAGACTCAAGTAAAAATTTTAAAGTGATATTCCTCTATGTTAGCATTAGTGGTCCGATTCTAATTTTTATTTCTGATACTAAAGAAGTGTTTTAGTTACCCCTGTAAATCTGATGAGAGTTATGGACCTTTAGCTTGAAATGCACATGAAAAATGTACATTTGTTCACACACACACACACACACATACACACACACACAATGCAAAATGCAATGTATGTGATGACAGGGCAGGTTGCTGGCTGTAGGAGGGGCAATCCATGGGTCTCAGGTTAAGAGCCCCCTCAGGTTAAGATCCCCTCCTCTGGGATCCTTAAAGGTAGGAACTGTCCTTACAGATAGTTGTATCTCTGATCCCTAATACAGTGCCTAGCGCAGTGGAGATGCCCCATAAGTGGCTGTTATTTCAATTATACAAGTTTTTGATTATTAGCAATTGATTCTTGATTTCCACTTCCGTTGGAAGACAGAAAAATGTCAATAAATCCTGAGAATTATTATTGTGGAACTTGGATATATGCTGTTAAAACATGTCCTAGGACAGTGCTTCTCAAACGTCAATGTGCACAAGAATCACCTGGGATTCTTATTAAATGCAGACCCTGATTCAGTAGGCCTGGGGGTGGGTGATCTGAGATTCTTTATTTCTAATAAGCTCCTAGGGAATGCTGATGATGCTGGTCCAGGGACCACTATACCTTGAGGTGCAAAACTACAGAAGACACAGCATGGCATGATGGAAAGAGGAGAGGAAGCTTGGTTTACACCCAGCTCCTCCATTACTAACCTGATAACCTCAGGCAAATTCATTCATTCAGTGCATATTTACTGAGCACTTGCTATATGCAATACAGTATTCCAGGCACTAGGGGTAGAATATTGGACAAGATCGACACTGTCTTACTCCTATTAAGTCTGGTTATCTAATGATCTGCACCTTAATTACAATACTAGAATCTTTTCCCAAAGGTTTGCTGAGGAAAAAACAAGCTTATGTAAACCCCACACAATGTCTAGCATATAGTAGGTGTTAAATATATTGTTCCTTCTGATGATATGACTCAGACACCTTTCTACTTTTTCTGTAGGCAGGCTCTTTAGTAGTAGCCTTGATGTTGACAATATGATAACCAGCTGGGAATCGATGATGGAGAGTAAAGCAAGGTTCTCTTGAATAACACATTAGATTAATATTGTAAGATATAATGGGGAGCTGACGATATATAATTTAAAGAGACTGAGTTCTTTTTGGAGTAAATTCTTGGTCATGAATCAAAAGTCGTGATCTCTAACCTTCAGTTTCTAACCGAAGCTTTTTGAAATTCTAGACAAATCCCTATAACTTACTTCCCGCTTTCTGTAAAATAAGGTAATGCGGAATCAACTCATGTAAAAACTGACTGTTAAAACATTTAATAATTCAACAGCTATTTACTGAGCATCTATAAGGCACTATTCCCTGTTGGAGACAAGAAAGTTTAAGTCATAAGTCGGTATTTAAAGAACTTTGAAATATCAGGAAAGCAAGAGTTGCATTTTGTTCCTTTGTTTTATTCACTCATTTGACACATACTTATCAAGGGCATTTTAGAGGGAATGAAGGAGATAAATACGATATAGTCCTTGACTTCCTTGAGGAGGGGATAAACATAGATGAGCATTACACAAAACTGATATGGGGTGAAATGGAAAACCATAGGGGGAATGGCAAAATGAGCACTGAAGATTACAAGAATTCCAGAATTTTAAGCTTATATAGAAAATTAAAATATGCATATATTTGAATATTTATGAAAATATATTAATATAAGGACTGTAAACTGAAGGGTAATTATTAGGATTTTGTCAGGTTGTAAGATGATGAAAAAAGTTCTCAAAGAGGAAAATAATGTAACATTTCCTGTGTTATTAATTATTTGCTATGCACCAAAGACAGTGCAGGGCAAGTACAATTTTTGTTAACAAAGAATTTCCTATCCAATAGCAAAGGCAGGTAAACAAATTAAAATTGAGTATGCTTGTCTCTGACTGCGTGGCATTCAGCCTGCCCTCAGCTCCCACCCCCTCCATGAGTGGCTATCTCCACCCTCATCTATCTCATCACTATTTTGGTGACAATGATGAAAAGATTAGGGGTGTATTTGGTCTGTGGAATTAGAGCTACTGTTGCCACCTTGAGCCGGAATAAGATATATTTATCTTTTTTCACTCTGTAGCAAATACAATAATGAAGGTTAATAATTTCTGCTCTTTTTGACATCTTCAAAGGAGGGTTATTTTGTAATTCCAATATTCAATACATTCTGATATGAATGCTAATATCTTGCAACATTACTTTAGATAGTTTAGGAAATACTCAAAGCTATCTAGCTGGGCTTCTCCAATGCCCAAATGATTGAGGTTCTCATTCTGGTCGTTAGAATTCTCTCTAGCACATGGCAATGAGTGGGGTTGTCTTCTCTATGAAGCTGATGTTACTCTGCACAACGAACACCCTCTCTGTTCCTCCAGTACTTATTTTACAAATAAAATAAGTTGTTTCTCTTAAAAAAAGACAAACTGAGTAGGCTTAAAAACAAGGTAGAACTATGTACTAGAGAAAATAAAGCATAGAGATGGAGGAATTAAATCTTTGTAATAAGAGAGTTTTTTCTTTTGGGGGTGGGGAGTTGATGATTTAGAGGAGTCAAGACAGGTTTCTTGAGAAGGTTGTGTTTTATGGTTGAAATAGGAGTTTTCCAGGTGGACAAGAGTGGGAGGGACACTTCAGACAGAGTAATCAACACAGGGAAACACGGACATGTAAAACGGTCTGAGTCTTCAAGGATTAGAGTTTGGTGCTTCTGGAATCTACCGGTAAGGCAAGGATTGATGAGGGAAGAAACCAGAGTGATGGATACAGGTCAGGTTAATTAAGGCCTTATATCCCAAGCTAAAGACGTCGGCATGTGGGAAGGAAATGTGGCACATGGAAATAGGCATACTGAAGAAAGAGAGTTTGCATGGGACAGTAGCGTGCCTTTCTCTTAGGTCAAGTTCCCCAGAAGCACATTCTGAGATGAGGATCCATGAGAAGATCATTTAGAGGAGGTGCTCCCAGGAGATAGTGCTAAGGAAGTGTGGGAAGCAGAACAGCAGAAAGGTTTGGCTGGGGGTGGGGGGTGGATCTAGATCCCACGGAGAGTATCGTCAGCCTGATCCTGCAGGGGACTCCAGAGTGTAGGTTATGTCTCACAGTCATCCCAGCCTCAGCCAAGGAAGCTGGGCTTTTAGACCCTTGCACCCGTCAGTCACTGGCTTTGTAAAGACATTTAACCTTCTGGCTCTCTGCTTCAGTGGGCAGAGTGGCTTCAGAAGAAAGACACAGGGGCAGATGTTTGCAAGCAAAAGCACACCGAAGCTGGACAGGTGTGGTGACTGAATCAGAGGGAATGTGAGTGGAATTAAAAGTGTAGTGGGTGCCAATGTCAGTCCATAAATGCAGAGCTAATTTCTTCCCTAATACAATAATTTCTATGAAATTTAATCTTAGGCAATTTGGAGACTCTTAACCTTCTTTCTTGAATTGTGTCTAAAACCTGGATTATAAAATGCCAAGGCCTTGGAGGAAGGGAGGGACATCTTGTTCTTAGTGTCTGCTGAGACACTCCTTGCCTGGGTTGTCTAGTTATTCGTCACCTGTCTACACAGGTAACCATGGAGATGCTCCAGTTCCTTCTAAGGCCAGTGAGCCTCTGCTATCTCAGTACCTCTTGGGCTGATGGAATCTCTCCATTGGCTCTACTTCATGCTGTTTGTATGAAATACTTATAAGATGTTGTTTAGAGCCCCTGTCTAGATACATATGCTGCTGCTGCTATTGTTATTTTCCTCTGGAGACATTTGCTTCCCTGGGACCTTACCTAAGAAACAAGGCCCAGGACACCCCTGCTCTTGGATACTTCAGATCTTTTGGGAGTTGTTCAGTCTTCAATCTGCAAGAATATTGTCCATAGCTCTTTTCTTTGGGACCCACAGAGAAGATATACTCAAATGATTTAACCTCCAATTTTCACCCTTCTGTCTGCACTGAGAAAATTTTCTACTAGGGAGAGATGGACAAGTTATGCTCCCAATTCTTTTAAAAAAGAAACTAGTGGGGGCTGCTTTTGTTCTTGCTTTCTACCTTTACATTCCTTTCCAGAAGCAATTAGCAGAGAAAAGTAGAGTAGTGCACAGAGATTAAGGACAAAGGAGAAAAGAAAAATACTAGGGAAAAGTAAATGATCAATGTTTCCAAAATATTATCCTAACACCCAGAGAGATAGCAACAAGAATATTTTCTCTTATTTTATCCATCATGTAAATTTTATCCTCCCTCCTTTTATTTCATTTAATATCTGTACGTGTCAACTTAGAATGTGCATTAGAATCACTTACGGGGGGCTTCCCTGGTGGTGCCGTGGTTAAGAATCCACCTGCCAATGCAGGGGACACGGGTTAGGGCCCTGGTCCAGGAAGATCCCACATGCTGCAGAGCAACTAAGCCCGTGTGCCACAACTACTGAGCCTGCGCTCTAGAGCCCACGAGCCACAACTACTGAGCCCACATACCACAACTACTGAAGCCCGCCTAGAGCCCGTGCTCCGCAACAAGAGAAGCCACGGCAATGAGAAGCCCGCGCACCACGACGACGAGTACACCCCCTCACTGCAACTAGAGAAAGCCCATGTGCAGCAACAAAGACCCAACACAGCCAAAAATAAAATAAATAAATTTATATATATATAAAAAAAGAATCACTTGGGGGAGCTTTAAAACTCGTGCCTGGATCCATCTCAGACCAATCAAATCAGAATACCTAGTACTGGGGTCCAGATATTAGTATTTTTTCAGCTCCCTATGTTATCCCAGTGTGGGCCAAATGGAGTGGGAACAATGGTGCTATGGATTTTTATTGCTTATAAATGCTGCAATGTCAGTGCTAGGTACAGCAGTTAGCCAGAAAGGACTCACACCTCACCTGGTCAACTCCAAGAATGGTTATACCAGATGCTGGATTTCAGCATCTTTTGCATCAACTCCCAATGTGTTTCCAAATGAAGTCCCATCTAAGGCCCAGTGTTCCCAAGGAACATTTTCATCTCAAGCTGTATTCCTTGACCTGAACATACTCTTTACCAGCTTTACAACCATGTAATGGTGCGTGATAATATATTAAAGTTTCAAAGATAAAACAAATTTACGTTGTTTCAGATTATACTACTAAATATAAGGTGTTTATGGGACAGGTAATTCAACATGTTCTTTACTTTGTGTCTGCTTATTACCACGGAAAACTGGCTTTTTGTTCTAGAAGATACTCTAATGATTCCAGACAATGGTTAAAACTATGAGTTTTGAGAGAGACAAATTCAGGCCCAAGTCTGCCATCTGTGGCCAGAGACTGTAATGTTTCCATGCCTTGGTTGTTTGAACATCTACCAAACAGACACAGCAATTCTTACCTCCTAGGATTTTTGGAAAGATTCAATGTGACAGGTTGGTAGATCGTTTGGCTCACACACATGCTCAAGGAATGGCTAAGCTGTTCTTATTCAATGTTCCCACTGAAATATACGTAAACAGACACCATGGAAAGAGGTAGTTTTTTAATGAGGGAGCAGGGTCAGGGGCACAGAATTTTTCTGTTGGAATGCCTGAGCTTTCCATTCGAAGCGCTGACGTGTATCTTTGAAGAAAAGGACATAGATATGTATGTTGTGTGTATGTACAAAAAACTGACGCCCATGAGTTTCTTATGTCGACTCTAATCTGCAAACGGCGTCTGCTTCTGGGACTCCAGATTGTGTTCAACACTGATGGATAATTATCACATTTCAGAGTCGCGTGCTCAGTGTCGAGCTGCTAAAATCTCACAGACGTGTTTCATCCGAGGCTCACTTGTCGTCTCTGATAAGCGAAAGGTGATGAGCTTCTCCGCGTAGTCAGCTCAGCACGCTATCGTGCAGGATCCTCTCGCCCTGATGCTCGCTCCGAGATTGATTTTTCCATCGCGAGTGCTCTCTGAGGCAGCCACAGGCCTCAGTCTCTTCTCATTAACGTTTGGTGGCATGTATGATGACAGCCTCAGAGTGAATAAGTGGCAAAGTGGCAATGATTATTCTGGGTCAGGTGTGGACTTTATCAGTTGTGGCGTCGAAATAAGAAGGGCTGTGATTTGGGAAGAAATAGGCTTATTGGATAAAAATGAGATAATACGGTAATAACTTCAGTGTTAATTTTGAGAATCATAAACATATCCAGTATAATCTGAGATCAAGTGAAAAGAAGCTAACACTCTATCTCAGGTATGGCACGTTAACATTTTTTAAAATATAATTTTATTTATTTATTTATTTTTGGCTGCGTTGGGTCTTTGTTGCTATGCACGGTCTTTCCCTAGTTGCGGTGAGCAGGGGGTACTCTTCGTTGCAGTGCGTGGGCGTCTCATTGTGGTGGCTTCTCTTGTTGTGGAGCATGGGCTCTAGGTAGGCGGGCTTCAGTAGTTGTGGCTCGCGGGCTCAGTAGTTGTGGCTCGCGGGCTCTAGAGCCCAGGCTCAGTAGTTGTGGCGCACGGGCTTAGTTGCTCCGTGGCATGTGGGATCTTCCTGGACCAGGGCTTGAACCCGTGTCCCCTGCATTGGCAGGCAGATTCTTAACCACTGTGCCACCAGGGAAGTCCCTGGCACATTAACACTAATATTAAAAAGTGGTAAATAAAAGGGCCTGGGTGTTTCGTTTTTATCCAATACTGGTTCCAAAAAAAAGTAAAAGGGTCAAAATGGAGGGGAAAGAGATTCCCTGGCTAGAATTGTATTTTATTTATTTGTCAGGTATTAATGAAGTGCTTACTTTAATGCTGGGCTTGGTGTGCTGATACAAGTGTGGAAATGAATAATAACGGCACTAAAAATATTACTACCAGTACTATTAGTAACAGCTAATAATTACTGAGTGCTTAATATGTACTAGACTCTGTCTAAATTTGCTTTATCTCATACAATTAGCAAGGGTCCCTGCTCACTAGATGGAAATCTTCACGTTTAGTAGATCAGGTCTCCCTGGTGTACCCTCTCGGGCAGCATACTTGCTGTCACTGTGCCTATTGTAATCGTACTTAATAATAGTATTAAGTGTGGAAATTTTGTGAGAGGAAAGTAGAGCATTGTGGGCATCCAGCAAGGTCAGCATCTAAGCTGAAAAGTTACCTTAAATATAACCCTGTGCATTGACTAAATTTGCAAATTTGAGCTATGCAGCGATCTACATACATTTTTGTAACTCAGTTCCTCTCTGCTCTGTTTCTAGTGTTTGTTTTTTAAAAAGCAACGTCTAAAATTATATGAATTTAAGACAAATAAGGCAACACCAAACTCCCTGAAAAATTCTGTCTTACCATGCAATCTCCCCTATGCTCAGAGTCAGGGAAGAACAGTGAAGTGAGAATGTTTCATCAAGGTTCACAAGGGGATATGCAAGGTTATCTGCCTTCTAGCCCACATCAAAATTGATGATTTCCTTCTACCTTGACTTTTTTTTTTCACTCAATAGTTATATAGTTAGGGGTCAAATCTATCCAGGCACTGTGCTAGAGGACATTAGATCAGCGTTTTGTTTTGTCTTCATTATCATCTAGCCAAGGAAACTTTTCAGACATTTTCTCATTGCCTTCCTGCACCCCATGAAATTTGAATACCACAAAATACATGGAATATGTGTTTTTGTTCTGTATGTAGATCTATGCTTTACACATAAAGGGAGTGAGATTGTTTTCATCTCCACAAAGAACCCACTTTTGCCCCTGTGGGGGTGATACAGCTCCCGCTGAGAATGCATGTGCTGGACACTGTGCTGCCCTGAGCTTGGTACAAAGACAGACCTGCCTCTACCCTCAAAGGACTAAAACCCAGAGGAGATGGGAAACTATAAACTTATGAACAAATAACTCCAATTACGATGGCAACAGGCATGGTGAAGGGAAGTGTGCTGCGGAGAGTGTACACCACGGAGACCTGATCTGCCAGTGCCACAGGGAAGACCTCTTGGAGAAAGAAACATTTAAACTGAGATAGAAGAACGAGTGGGGTTTGTAAGCAGAGGGTGAAGGGAAGGGTGGTGGGTGTTATAAGCAGAGACATACCATGAGCACAGGCCCCCGGGAGTGGGAAGGAGCTACTGCACTTGAGGAACAGAGGAGGCTGGTTTCCTAACTCAAGTTGCTGCAAATAAGTGCGCATGGGAATTGCAGGAGACTCTGTTGAGCCGTGTAGCCATATTAACAAGTTTAGAGTTTAAGACCTGTGGGGAGCCACTGAGGGGTTTTAAACAAAGGTAGACTAACACCAGGCATGCTGTGTCCTCCTGACCTCATGTGGGCAATTTGGATGGATTTCCACCGTAGAGTTTCAGCACACATGCTGATGACTGTCCTTTACTTTGGCCACACTCTTCCTCAACCTCTTTGTCAGTGGGCTCCATGCCATTCTGGCCTCTCACTGGAATGACCACTCCTTCAATCACAGCATCAAATTGAACCTGCTCCACGTAGGGATTCGTAAGCTGAAAGTACCCCTCTGACAACAGTTATCCACTCTCAGGGCTGCCTCTCCCACTTGTGAGTTGGCTACTTATTCTTATGTAGCCATATCCTTCCATTTTACTCTCTTTCCAGCCCTTTCTGTGTTCTGGCTTTCTTGTTGCATAGGCATGGTAGTTAGGCATTTCAGCATTGTGTTTGCTCCTAGCAGAGACTGGGCTAGATCAGACAATTCTGGAGGTGGTGAAATCCATCCAACTTGTAGAAGTATATTGCCAGTTTCAATGATGCTACTACTCCAAGGTGTCTGGGATGGGACTGATCCCTGAAATAGAACTACCTTTCTCTTCTTTCCTTCCCTTTTCCCTTCTTTTCTTTACTAAACATTACTGAACAGTGGTTTATCAGGCTCTGTAAGATGCATATACGCAAAGATGAATTAAATATTGCTCCTGTCTCAAGGAGCTGGAAATATTTCATGAAGAAAGAGATACGGAAGAGATATCTGCAAATCTACCTGTGGTACAGTATGGAAAGTGTTATACAAACTGCCTTCATTCTGAGGATGTAATGTAATGCACAGTATGGTGACAGAGTTAACAATACCCTATTATACATTTAAAAGTTGCTAAGAGATTAGATATTAAAAGTTCTCATCACAAGAAACACGTACGTAACTATGTGAAAGTGACAGATGTTAACTAGGCTTATAGTGGTGATCGCTTTGCAACATATGCAAATATCAAATCATATGTTGCACACCTTGGACTAATACAGTGTTACATGTCGATTACATCTCAACAAAGCTAGAATATACAGGGTGCATTGGTAGTAACCTTTTTGAATTCTTACCAGTGTAATATCATCTTTCCTTTGCCCTCATTCCTGATTGATACTTTGTTTATAAAATTCTATTATCAATGTGAATGATTATAGAATTCTGAGTTCAACTTCTTTTCCATATGAAGTTTTTCAGAACTTCAAAGTTCTAAACTCTATTGCCATTGAACTCTGTTGTCTTCCAGCATCTATGTTTCTTAGTGAATTGTGATACTGATATTTTTTGTTTCTTGTAGGCAGAATGTCTTTTTTGCATATGTTTTCTTTTGCTTTCCTTTTCCTGTAAATATTTTGAAATCTCTTTCATCACTGTCATTCTGAATGTATTATATTTCTTTCTACTCAGTATGTTAAAATGTCCTTTCAGTCTAAGGACTTATGCTTTTCTCCAGCCAGGGACATTACAGTCTATCATTTTTTGATTATTTCCTCTTCCTATTTCTGTCCTCTACTTTTTCTAACTCCTATTAGCTGAATTCCAGGCCCCTTGGATCTTTTTATTCATGTCTTAAACTTTTCTCTTTAATTTCCATCTTCTTTTCTCCCCCTTCTTTCTCTCATGTACAAAACTTGTTCAACTTTAGCTTTTTCAAGCACATTAATGAGACTCTGAGCTCTGCCCTTTTTATTTCTTAGTCCCTCCGCAGAATTTTTTATTTCTACATATTTTCCATTTCCAAACTCTCCTTTTAAAAATGTTCTCGTTGCTCCCTTTTAATATAGTCTGTTCTTTTTTAAAGGATGCAGTATTTCTCCTGAGATAAACGAATGACTTTCACTTGTAGGCAGAGCTTCCTTCCTTCCTTCCCTCCACACCCAGCACCAGAGCCTATATAGCACCCTTCTCCCAGGCTCCAACACTCCCACAAAGACCCTTCCCCAGGAAGATCGCCACTTTTCTTGAAAAACTGTTCTACTAAGGCTTCTGCTATAACCCTTTTGTCTATGGGTGGGAGCCCTATCAGTCCTAGATGTTCTGAATGCTGCTCTCCAATGAATTACCTGCGGATTAATCATTCCAGTTGCCAAGGCTAAATAATAGAAGCCTTTAATTTAACTTGGGAGTTGTAATAAGTCAAGTAAGGCTTTTTGGATGAATTACATTTAAACTGAAGCTGGAAGGATGTGAAAGATTCAGAAATCAATTTTCAAGGTCTACATCTTCTCACTCTAGCCTTTCATGTCTACAATCACATTCTACTCCTCTGTGTGGCAAACACCGCTAGTCACCCACCTAATGCCCATGACCACTGCTTTTTAGAAGAATCCTGACTTCTGTTCAGAAAGACAAATGTGCCAGCCAGTAATCTGCTTTGCCTTCTATCCAACCACCTTTAGAGCTGGAGAGAGAAAGTCCTATGACATGCTTGGCTATTGAGATGTCGGTATAAATCCCTGGATAAGACAGTCATTATAAACAAAAATTTTAAAAAGCCTCTCTAGGAGGCTTTGCCTTTTTAATGCCCTGAACAGGGACACAATGCCTGGAGGTACAGCAGCCATGGTGATACCACGAGGATTAAAGCCACATACCATACAGATCAGAAATGTCAAATGAGCCTGGATTTTTAATGACATTCTTGAGCAACTGCATGATCCACAGAGATATTCCTTTAGAATTTGTAAGGGAGGAAAATAAACTCCCTCTATTTAGCCACAGTTAGATTTTCTGTCATTTCTAGTTCAGTATGACCCTAATGAACCACACTAGTCCAGGTACCCTTAGCTCTCATTGAACTACTGGACTAGTGGTTCCCCAGGTGTGGTCCTCAGTCTGGCAGTATCAGCACCGCATTCAAACATACAGAAATGCAAGACCTACTGAATCTGACACTCTGGGAATGGGTCCCAGCAACCTATATTTTGACAAACCTTGCAGGTGATGCTAATGCACACACTAAAGTTTGAGAACCACTGGAATAGAATAATGATCCAATTGACTGCCTTGAATTTAGGCTTTCTTTCCTTGACCTTTTGTTAGTATAATATCAAATATCCCTCAAGTGAAGTTATATATATATATATATATATATATATATATATATATATATATATATATATATATATATATATATATAGTTCCTTTTCTGTTAAAACAACCATCATGACTCCCCATCGCCTAATGAATTGAGTAAAAGCATCTGAGTCAGTTATTTGAAGTTGTTGAAAATACTGTCTTAGTCATATTCTTCATTTAAATTTTTCTTTTCTTTTCTATTTTTTTTCAAGTCATGTGATTCCAGTAAAAGTGCTAACTTACTGCAGACAGAATACATTCCCCCTGACCCTGCGCCCTTCCCTGCCCAGGGATCTATATGTCACATCATTGGCTGTCCTCATCCCTTACTATATTCTTGGAAACCCTGGTCATTATTCATCATGCATAGTAATTGCGATCATCTTCACGAAGCCTTCAAAAGGCTTTCTTTCTTTGGATCATATATACCTTCATCTGTACCTCTTTAACAGTACTTTGAATTGTTGTTTTATTCATGTAGTAATTTATGGAACTGAAGAATATACCTTGATAATTACGTTTAAAAGAATGTAACATGTAATTAAAATTAAACAAAACCTAATTTTATGCGTAAGTGCATCTTTGGAAAATATATGCAAAAGTTGAATCTAATCATTATAATTTTTTATACACATAATGAGTACTGAATTGTTATTGATTATTCATTTTTTTTATCATGCCATCTGGGACTCTGACACTGGAAGAATGTAATGATGACTTTTACTGTCATCAAGTTATTTTAAATTTAAAGATGATAAGAGATAGATTCCTTTTAAAAAAGCCAATTTCACAATTACAGCACAGTAATTAACTTATTAGGAAAAAGAGACAGTTTCTTTTTTCTTAAAGGAATACAGTAGGATATGAAAATGGATATATCTGTCACACTTTGTCTTTTAAAAATGAGTCTCTTAAAGGCAACTGTGGGACAGTCATTTTACTTCAATAACTCCTGGTTAAAAGACTCACCCTTTACTTATAAAATTTATTCCACAATTTTAAAATTTTTTGAAAAATTAACATGCAGTGAGATTTTTTTGAGGTGGGAAGGAGGATATATTTAATTATATGACAAGGCTGTATTTTTCTTATGAGAATAATTTGAAGACTTTATAGAGAAACAATAGACAGAATATTAGAAAAAAACATGAAATACACTCAAGGGATTACAAAAAATTGGTATATTTAACACATTTTTACCAACTTTGTAATGCAAATACATAAAAATGCATGTGCATAAAAGCACTGATGAAAAAACTCATCTATATGTTCTTAAGACCCACCAATTCCCACATCTTTTTCTCACTACATTTATATACAGTTATATACATCATATTGCATTATGCATGCTTAAACTAAGTGGTTTATTTTGTTATTTATTTCTAATTAAAAGTATTTGTTACACTATGGTCAGGAAATTTCTGCCTTTAGTTTCTGCCTTTAGGATTTAATTGTGTGCATATGTGTGTGTGTTTTCTTAAATTAAAATGTATTATATTTAATTTTCTCATCAACTTGGACTGTCAAAAACAAATGGGTGTTCATTCATTCATGTATTCTTTCATTTACTTATGGGAGAATCATGCAAGGTTGGTCCCTGCTCTTTCTAGGAAGATTCCTTATGTAAAAACTCATGACATTTACATGTATGACCTTTTATCAATTTAAAATTACAGGTAGGTAATAACCTACAATTGAAAAGAATCTGAAAAAGAAAATATATACATATATATATATATATATATATATGTATATATATATCTGAATCACTTTGCAGTGTACCCGAAACTAGCACAACATTGTGGATCACTATACTTCAAAAAAAAAAAAAAAAAGAATAAAGAAAAAAAATTCTGTAGATACTGTTAAGTACCTGGTTGAATTACCTTGTATTCTATGTATTTTAATAAGTATTGTTAATTCACTTGATTTTTTTATAACTATTTGTCTTCCTTATCTTTTCTGTCCTTTTTAAAGAAAGTTTTTTGTTTTATGCGAATGTGTGTAGTTCCCTGTTCAAATATTTCAGCACCAAACAAATGGAGAAATGGTACTGTTTATATTAATATTGCATGTCTTTCTTTTGTTTGAATCTGCCAACTGTGTTTTGCCTTTTTATTTTTCATTTTGCCTCTAAGGCAGAAATTTCATGAATCTACCACTGAGTAAACTGTGTGGCTTTAAGAAAGTTATTTAACTTCTTTGTGATTCTATTTTCTCACTTGTAACACAGTAATAAAATAGTACTACCTTGTGTAGTAGTTACTCATATAAAATAAGATAAAAATCTGTACAATACTTAGAACAGTGAATGCCGGGTATTAAATGCTCCATAAATGATTGTTTTTCTTTTCTTTTTCTCCTCTACCATTTACTTTAGTTGTGTTTCCTGTAATCAACATTTGGTTAAACTTATTTTTTCTATTACAGTCTAAGATCTTCTGTCTTGTAATAAGGCTGTGTGTTTTCATATTTATTATTCACAAGTTATTCGGGTTTACTTTAGCATTTTTGTCTGTGCTCTTCTTGTGTGTGCATGTTTATGGGTTTCTCTGTTCAGATATTTCCTGTTCTTTCCTGTATATATCATACCACCCATATGAAACATGATCTGGACTCTTGACTCTTGCAGTAGAAGATTGAAACATACCCCCCTCCACCCTCAAACAACATGGCTTCGTCTACCCTGGTTCCCACCATTTGGCTTTCCTCAGCTGCATCTTTATAGGGATTCTCTCGTAGTCCTTCCACCTGGAGGACTCTTCTTTCATGTGTTGAGGCTACTCACAATCTGTATCTTTCTTCTGTAATCACATACTAACTCTAATTTACAATGGTAGATTTTCTTGCAAACAGGTGGCTGATTCCTCTATGGCTTCTGTTCTGAAATAGATTACTTTCTACTTTTATAGGAGTTTGGTCATTTGAATGAGAATTTGGGTAAAGAGTTTAGGTAAATAGGTAAGTTCACATTGCCACTTTGAGCTGAAAACACACTGTGGCGTTTTTCCTTCAATAATACTGTTATTCCTCTTTCTCTTTATTTCCTAATGACATCAAAGCCTGCATGAGCATCGTGCTCTACAGTATTTACCTAATAAAATAAGCAGTCCCTGTGGTTCACATGATTATACGCCAAACCCTTGTATTATCAAAGTTCAGTATCTACTTTGCATTTGGCATGTATCTCGTAAAGCTGTCTAGAAGTCAACACAGGCGTGACTTCAAAAAGGAAAAAAGAAAACAACTTTGATTTCTTTTGGTTAAATTTATTCTTTGAAAGTAGAATGTGGTTTATCTTGGTGGAGGGCTTTATATTCAAAGAAAATGTAATTTAAAATAACCTCCTTCTGCTCTTCCCTTGCGGAGGCTGTACTTCTGTATGTGTTCCTTCAGCAGGCCCTCTTTTTAATCTCTATACCAAGGGCCCTACTGTTCGTCTTCCCTGTGAAATAAAATATAGATATATGCTTTTGGAAAGTCTCCAACAGGCGATAACTTTAGGGAAGTTATAGCAGCAAACATAGGTGATTCTTTTATATTCTCATAGAGTGATATGCTCCCCCAAATAAGTGATCCTATGTCTCTGCTTCCTCTTTTCCTCTGTTTTCTTTCCAAAACAACACTCTAATCATTACAGGTGACTCCAGCTAATTAGTTTCATAGATTGTGAATGCTGTCATATTATACCCCTAAATCTTTCAGGATCCCTCATCATAGATAAATCTGATACAGGAGGTAGCTTAGATTCTCACTACAGATTACATTAATATATTTATTTAGCAAGATTAAATTGGGAGGGAATATAGCAGGGAAGCTAAGAGAATGAGGTTTGGACTAAGATTACTGTGATTTGCACCCAGTGCTGCCATTTACGATCCCTTTATGACTCTGGTCAAGGTATTAAAACTTCCTGAGCTCAACTTTTCCTCAGCTGCAAAACTGGGATTATCGTAACAGTATCTATCTTACATGTCTGTAGGGAGAACTAAATGAGATTATGCATATGATTTCAGCACAGAGTTGGGCAAATAGTAAGCCTCAAGGCTGGCGAGCAGCAGCAACACAGATATTTCTGTAGAGTGTTTTATGTGCCAAATTACCTTTTCCCTCACCACCAAATTCATAGTCTGGTAATGATCATCATGGCTAAAAGCACTGGTGTGTTTTCACCCTGGCTTTTCCACGTCTCCCTTTCTAAATACACAAGGATAGCCATTAAGTGCTCTTCCTCTCAACTTTATTTAACCTTCAGGTCTAGTATGTGTTCATGACCATGCTCATTGTTGCCTCACCTTCTGAGAAAACTACACATTACCTGACGAACAGGCAGGTTTGAGGAAGAGAAGACAAACCTGTATCCTGTCTCTCTCCACTGTTCTCATTAATGCCCGTGTCCATCTACCCCAGTCCCCGACTGGAGAATAAGCCAGGGAGGATATTCATAGCTACTCAAGCAAATTTTTGCTCCTAGAATAATTAGCCCTGGTGTTCCCCAGAGCTGAGACTCTGCTTCCCTGAAGCAGTGGCCAGTGATTTGCCCATACTTATTTATGTATAAGGACTAGAAGCCAGTCGACGTGTATTCACAACACAAAAATTCTTAAGTTTGGGGAGTTGTTAATCAATCACTTGTATTGTCAACCTAAGTCCATGCCCTCAAGATTTCATTCTCTGTCTATTGCACATACATCTCCCATGTTGCTCTCTGGACCACTCCCCACGTGGTGATGGTTCTTTCTGTGAAGAATGCTTATTTTATTTACATATGCCTTTTCTAATCTCTGCGTTATTTGCATGAAGGGGAGTTCTGGTTGCTGAGGCCACCAGGAGTGGTGTGGGTGCCTTCAGTGTTAGTTATATTCTGCACTGGTTGCAACAGCATGAACTCTTTCCCATTTCTCTGGCTGTTTTCCTAAGTATATGCTTGTCTGAATTCCATGACTTAATGCTTTCTTTTCTTACTAACTAAACCTGACGTGCTGCATCTAAAACTAATCGATCTGATCTTTTTCCTAGTGAGTGTTGTCATATCTCTGTCTCTCTCTTTCCTTTTTTATTTTTTGTAAATTTATTTATTTATTTATTTTTGGCTGCATTGTGTCTGGGCGTGGGCTTTCTTTAGTAAAGGCGAGCGGGGGTTACTCTTCGTTGTGGTGCGGTGGCTTCTCTTGTTGAGCACGGGCTCTAGGCATGCAGGCTTCAATAGTTGTGGCTCACGGGAACTAGAGCACAGGCTCAGTAGTTGTGGTGCACGGGCTTAGTTGCTCGGTGGCATGTGGGATCTTCCCGGACCAGGGCTCGAACCCATGTCCCCTGCGTTGGCAGACGGATTCTCAACCACTGTGCCACCAGGGAAGCCCTCTCTCCCTTTCTTAATTCTCTGGCTTTTATCTTCCTTTTTGGAATGCTTCTGCTTTCCTTTAGGCTTTCTTTCTCCATCAATTCCACCAAAGGTTTAATAATAGTGCATTAATAGATTGATTTGTTGACCTCCTAGAGACAGGCTGAGGGTGTGTGACTTACGCATACTGACAATTAGGTGACCTAGGGTAAGAAGCTCCCTTAGAGGCCTTCTTCTGAGCTTTTGCCCTAAAGATAATACAATTAGACTATACAAATAGCAGTATCTTTCTCCTTCCTCAACGCCCCCCTTCCCTCCCTTAGACCATTCTGAAATGACAAATAAGATGCTGCTTAATTTCAGTATCCTCTCAGCCATCCATTATAGCAGATGAATGAGGAAAGATTATCTGCTGAATCAACTGAAGAAGAAGGAAGCACAACCTATTTCAGTGCTAATAAAAGTTTAGGGATTCACACAAGACAAATTTCCTCATTCACAGGAAATAAACACACTTTCATTTAATGGGGACTTAACATTATTCATGAAGGTGCTGGAGAGGAATCTATGAACGAGGCGGCCGTAAGAGATCCGTGGGGAGCCCCTGTGCCCCAGCATCTCCACCGCCACTGCCTGCATCAGAGATGGTGGCTAGGCTCTTCTGCGCCAGGGGGTGAGGTATAATAAAGACAGAGCACTACAATATGGGCTCTTACCAGGCACCAGGCTTTCTTCCAAGAGTTTCATCCATGTGGTTTAATTCAATCTTTATACAGATACCCCATGAGGTTGGAGCTAACATGATTGCCCACGGGCGCACAGCATGCCAACACCACGGCTGGGGTGACAACTACTAGCTGACCCCATACTCCGCAGTCCACATTCTTATATTTCACTTGGGATGCGTGTCACAGAGAGAAAGGCTCCATCTCATTTGAGGTTAATGGGCTATTCTTGTGCCATATACTTACAAGTGCTCTTACAAAATGAGAGAGAGGGAGAGGGACAAGAAGGAAGAAGAGAGGGAAAGAGGAGGAGGAGAGAGAAATGAATTTGCTGTTAAAATAATAAAATTACTCAGTCTTACGAATGCGGGTAACCATATTGTGATAGTTACTGCTTAATCCTTTTGCCCGAAAGACAAACAAATATGTAAACAAAATGCAGCCCAAACCAAAAGACTATGTTGGTATTTTTCCTTTCTTTCTTTTTGTTATAATATTTTGTTTTAAGGCAGTAGTGAATTTCTTCTTTGATTTAATTAGAAAATCTGCTTCACTTCCACACTAACACTCAGGTAACTGTCAAGCTTCCAGTTATACATATTAAAATATGTTTGGAACCTATGTCAAAAACTCTATTTGCATTAGGCTTTAATCATCATAAAGGAAAAATGTAAATGTTTCCAAGTGATCCAACTACATAAATAATCATCCATTTCTTAAGTGCACGGTAGAGTTTTCCCCTGAGAAAATTCCATAACTTTGAGAGTAATGTAAGGGTAATTACTTACGAAAAATACAGAGATTAATACTGCATGCCAAGAATGATAACAAAATGCACAGAGGCCCTACAAACATAGTCTGCAGGCGGTACAGAGAAGGAAATGTTGTGAAGCGAGACTATTTAATTCAAATTTCAGGCTTAGTTCACAAAAAGCTATTTCTCTTTTTTTGATCAATTATCTACTTGAATCTCTATTTCACACCACCTGAACACTTGCAATAACCTCTTTATTGGCCTTCATGTTCCTCATAGTATATCTCACCTAAACTCACATCTCAGGAAATCCATTTATGTCTTGTTGCTGTCAAATAATTTCACAATAACTCAATCGTCATGTTCTCTGCTCAGAAACATTCAGTGGCTCCCCACTGCTCTCAGAATACATTCCAGTCTTTAAAGAAAGATTTTGAGGTTCTTCATAAACATGGCTTTGACCAAATTTGCTCTTTTCCTCCTTCCCTTGCCTCCAAGGCCAATCCTTCACCAGCTCACTGTTCCCCAAACTTGACTGCTAAAAAAAAAAAAATCCATTGGGATGCATATGAGTTAAAAATTCAGATTCCTAGGCCTCCTCCCAGGAATCAGATTCTCTAGGAAAAGGGACTTGGAATTTACATTGTAACAACTGACGCAAATCTTTCAGACAAGTTTGGAAACTGTCCTAAGCAAACCACATCATTTGCCATCCCCTAAACATGACCCATAACTTCCTTTCTCCCATGCCCTTTGCTTACCATAAACCACTGTGCTTACCGAAATCCTACCATAGTGGACAGTTCAATCAGCATGGTCTTAGTATGGGTTTCCCCTCAAATAGAGCCTAAGACAAGACTTTGAATGTAGGTGATTTTTTTGAGAGGTGATCATGGGAAACAAGTAAAGGAGTATGGGAGGTGAGCCAGGGAAGGGAAAAAAGGGCCACGTAAGAAATTTTTAGCAAGGTTATTGCTATTGGCAAGGGCAGCTCAATTCTGCTGGCTCACTGGCAGCCTCTGAGAAGTGTGCAGAAACCCTTCTAAAACTGTCCCTCTGAAGGGTGGAAGTTTGGGCATTTATCCACTTGCTTGGGTCCTCCTCTGTGTAGGTGACTCCACGGTCATTAATTTCCTTGCTCTTCTAGCCAAGGGATCCTGTGAGACTGAAGCAGCCTCCTGGGCCAGGAAGAAGAAGCACTTTGTATTCTCCAGGTGGGATTCTGTCAGTTAGAAGTGAGCCTGAGCTCAAGTGGAACTGTTCTCTGCAGCCACAGCTCATGTCCAAAGTGGGCCCAGGATGGAATGAGGCCAGAGGCATTCACTGCATGCATCCTTTCCAGGCTGTATTAGTTATCTACTGCTGTGTAACAAATAGCCCCAATAGTAAATTATGTAGCTATAACAACACACGTTTATTATCTCATAGTTTCTGTGGGTCAGGAATCCAGGTGTGGCTTAGCAGGGCCTTCCCAGCTCAGGGGCTCCTACAGAGATTTTGACCTCATCTCAAACTTGACTGGAAAGGACATGCTTCCTGGCTCGCTCATGTGGTCACTGACAGTTCCTCAGGAGTGGTTGGACTGTGGGCCTCAGTTCCTTGCTGGCTTGGCCTCCCTGGGTTCCTTGCCATGTGAGCCTCTCCACAGAGCTTTTTACAACACGGTGGCTGGCTTCACCAGAGTGAACAAGCAAGATGGATTCAGTCCGTTGTAACCTGATCTCAAAAGTGACAGCTTTCCACTTCTTTTGTATTCTATCCATTAAAAGTGAGTCACTAGATCCAGCCCACACTTGAGAGGGAAGGATCCCTCCTTTTCCAATCCTGATAGTCATCTCTGTGACCCATTACCAGAATTTGATAAATCAGCCATGGATTCGTGTCATGATAAAATGTTATATTAAATGTTATTCTGGTGTTTTTTCCTGTCAATTCTAGATGTGCTTTTCCTATGTTTGAAACTTCTGTAAATTTAAGGCACTACAGGATACATGGAGAGAACATCTGAATAAATCACTTGACACCTTTTTCAAAGACTGCCCACTTAAAATTAATTCATGTGAAATCCAGTCAAGAGATACTAAGTACTACAAACATTTAAGGTACTGTTAGCTGATAATAAATATTTCATGATACATAGGCCTGAAAGAAAATGTAAACTGTTGTAGTTAGAAGATTTACCCAAAGCTTGTAGTGCTGTTGTGTTAAACTCTTTGTTTTCTAAACCATCTCTGAGAGGACAATGAATTTACAGCCTGAAGCCCTAAGTCTTATAAGTTCTCAAATCATCTTAGACTCAGTTTCACCCCCTGTTCAGTGGGGGCCTAATGTGAACCTCAGTGTTTATCAAATGTTGACTAAGCACCTACTATGTGGCCCTCTGGAAACCACTAGTCATACTGCCTGCATGGTGCCTGCCACACAGTGGCATGCAATAAACACCAGCTGAACCTGACTCTGGGTCTAAGGGGACAGATATACATTATTAAGGGGAGCCTCTGAAGAAGGCCGGGGAAGGAGGGGGAGCTGGGTTTATAGGTTAGATGATATCTATATAAGGGACTTGAAAGAAATTCCATGAGTGAAAAATACAGTTGCAAATGTTTATTCTTGCAATCTGAAGAACTTATAGTAGGTGGAGTTCTGAGCTCATCCTGTGGGATCAATTATTGAACACATATTAATTTACTGAGTGCCTCCCTATGTATGACATGCTGTCCTATGGGCCCTGGGGATGGGGGGGGTTGAAAACAGGGACAATGCCTGGCAGTCAGCAGAGACACATGGGAGGGATGAGTGCTGCCACATTGGGCCAGACATGGGTGAGCAATTGTGCTTGTGTGGGCGCGATGCTAGCACAGTGGCTGAGAGCTTGTCCTCTGGAAATAGCCTACCTGGCTATTTGTAGCTTCACCGCTGACTCGCTCTGTGATCCTGGCTATGTTACTTGATCTCTTTGAACTTCAATGTCTTCATCTGAAATGTGGGAATATGATAGGACATATTTCGTGGGGTTGTGGGGATTAAAAAATTAATATATTAAAGCATTTAGAACAATCTGGCAATAGTGTTTTGTACCAGCTGCTATTACTATTATTTCTGTTGATGTTATTGCTGTTGTTCTTACTATTATCATTGTTGTGATTGTCAACAGCAGTAGCAAGCCTCATGTCCCTTCTCTCTTTATACTTTCTTTGGTCTCCACCTTATTTCAGGGACTTTCAGATGTATGATTCTTATTTAAGAACAACCTGGGAAGTGTGCTGAAACGCAACTGGGGGCTTCAGTTTTGGTCCAGTGGGCTCAGTAGATTGGTCTAGGGCCCAGGAATTGGCATCTTTAATAGGCACCTAGGCAGACTGCACTGTCAGAAATTCTTCCTTCCTTAAAGATTATAACCATGAAACCTAGGATTTACAGAGACACTACCATGATTCAGACGCTGTGCCAAGTGCTTTGTGTATATCATTTATAATCTTTACAAAAGCTCTGCTAGGCCAACATCATTATCCCCATTTAATGATGGGCAAACTGAGGCTCAGAAAAACCCAGATATCTTATTCATGGTAACAAAGCTGGAAAGTTCCAGAGCCTGTCTGTTCTAGAGCCTATCCCTTTTCTAGCGTGCTGTGCTGTGCCACACGGTGTGAAGATCTGCTTGGTTACTTTTAGCCCATTCATCTCCAATGTGAGATCATTTAGCTGAGCCTGAGGATTTGGATGGGCTAAACTCTGGCCCAGGATCTGGGTCCAGTCCAACTTTAGGATGGAGAAATATTGATACAAGGACCTCCATCTGGGAAACAAAGAATTTTATTTAAAATTTTTTCCCAGCTTTATGGAGATATAATTGACACATAACGTTGGGCAAACAAAAGTAAGAGATGTTCACTGTGGTGAGATTTTACAGAAGGGGTAATATCAGCGTGGCATTTTGAAAGGCAAAAGGCATTTCCGACAGGCAGATATATTGCAGAAGGGACTGGCAGAGGGAATAGGCATAAAGCGAAGGATGTGGGAAAGATCACGGCCTACTTTGGGGACTGTGAGAAGCTTCTTGTAACAGCGCAAAGTACGGTGCTTTGCATGATTGGAGAGGTGGGAACGACCTGGATAATGACCGATACAGCACGCCATGCTCAGGATTTGGTGGGGAGCCATGGGAGAGTTTTAAGCACAAGTGGAACATGGTTTCTAATTATATGGATGCCTACAGTGTGGTAGGTAGGTAATGCTGATGCTAAGGTTTATAAGATCTAGGCAACCAAAATGACCTTACCGTAAAGTTTTATTTACTCTGTGTGTGTGTGCGTGCACGTGTACACCTGTGTCACACAAAGACCCCCATATTCTTCCAGTGAACTCTTTCTTTTATAATTGCCATACCTTTCATACATCTTTGGAAGTTTTACTATAAAGAGAGCTACAAATGAACATATCAAAATCAACTCAAAAGTTAACCGAGGATTTGAAAGCAAAATTAACTTCCTGCTAATGGTTGACTCTTTTCTATCATTTTATCCTGAGTAATTCCCCACATGCTTTTTCTTGACAAGGATATCATTTAAAGTCACAGTGGAGTAAATGCAACTAATATGCTTCTCATTCCCTCTCCTTGACAGATTTTTAATACAAGTGTCAGAGCCTAAATCTTCCAAATCCATTCTACTACCTCTCCAGTCAACCCTCTCCACCTGAGCACCTTCGAGGCTTTGGGAACATCATTAGAAGAAAAAATCTGTAACTTTTGATGTCCAATTAAATCAATTCAGCAACTACTAATTCAATGTTTCCTGGGTATCAAAGTCCATACCAGACAATAGGGGCTCTAAGATGAATTCAGCATGGACTGTGTCCATCCAGTAAGTGCACTGATGGATGCATATTCGAGGTTCAGGTTTGGGGGAAAGAGCTCTGAACTGAGTCATGGAGCCATATGTTGGCTTGGGTACCTACAGTTGGTGTCATATGACTGCAGCATGAATTGTAGAGAGTGAATATAAGGAGATGCAGCGTGCAAACATTACTAAAAGCTTTGTAATCCATGTTAAAAAGAAGGTGGGCTTTATTCATTTCATCCTAAGAGCAATGGTCTCAAAGCCTTTGAAAAGAAGGTTTTCAGCAAGGGTCATCTTAGAAAATTAACTTTGAATGGATAGTAGGGCTACTACTAGCACACACTGGGTGATTGATACATTTTGAAAGTGCACTCATTTCTCTAGGGAGACTGCAAAGCCTGGTGCCTAGATTCACTATTTGGGGGAGGAGGAGTAAAGTCGTAACTGGATAGCACCCCCTGGTCCCCCTTGGTGGGCAAAACCTGCATGACGATCAGCCCTGTGGGGTGTAATGGGGAATGCAGGTAGGAAGCTGCTGCCCTAGATCTAGACAAGGAGTAATCGAGGCCTGAACCCAGGCAGTGGCAGAGAGAGAGAAGAGAAGACGAATCTGGTCTGGCACAGAGTTTGATGTAATCTAGAAGGGGGAGGGAAAGACACGAGGTCGATGCCTAAGTTTCTGACTTGACTATCTCAAGATGTCCCATAATAAGTATCTCTAGACGAGGCTGTATTATATTCAAAACAGCATATAGTTTAAAATCTGGACCGAGATGCATACATGTTATATAATGATTATTGACTCTGATTATCTATAGGAATATTTTCAATACATTTCAAATGACTGCTAAAATACTCCTCAAGCCAAGTGAGAATCAACTTTCTTTGATTTTTATCCCCTCCTTTTGATGGTAAAGGATATTCTGTCTGGAAGCCACAGGTGCGTATTTTCTAAGCCCTTCAGCCCAGTTTCCAGAATCCTCAGCTTTTCTTGCCTTAGCTGGACTGCGTGCAGCCAATGGGCGAGTCCAGAAAAGGCTGCATCCCCCCTGCTAAATGCCACACTGATGATGCAGAGTGCAAACAGGAACTCACCGGTGTGTGGGTCGGCTCTCTGCCTGAGGAAGGGCAGGTGGAGATGAAACTGGTTGCACAGCAAGGGCTCCTTCCTCCCGTGCGCTGCCGGCTCCTCTCGCCGTCTGGCTGGGCACTGATCTGCTCCCGTCCCTACCAGTGAGTCATCACAAGCATTGAGTGAAAAGGGAAACATCTCCAGCTCCCAAACGTTTAAAAAGCACTACTTTTAACCAATCCAACCGTTTAATTTAATAAAATACCTCAATGTGTCACCAGCAAAGCCCATTTACAATTCCAGGGAAATAAAGATATGATGGGGGTAATAAAGTCTATCCTTGTTTTCCCTTTGTGCTTCACCTGGTGTCACTGGCTCATTGAGGACCGCGTGCAGAGGCCTTGCACCCGACCCTTCAGACCACAGACGCCGGCGCAACACGGCCTCCACGGCACGTTGGCGGGCCGTGTGCAGAAGCCCCGCGCTCGACCCTCAACTCACGTTGCTAGTGCCCGGCTGTGCGCAGAGACGCTTCCTGGAGCGTCTGAGCACATCCCGCGAGAACTCCTCCCCACCCCAGTCCCGCGAGAGACCCTGTGAAGCAGCCCCGCCCACCGCGTGTGTGGAGTCGGAGTGCGCTTGTGTCCGAGCTCTTCTGTCCGAGCTCTCGTCTCCGAGTTCATTCATCAAAGAACGAAGCTTTCCCTTGGGGCCAGCAACACCCGGCATGAGGACCCTTGTGGGACCCCGGCTTGAAAGGGTTGGTAAGAAACGGAACGATTTTCACACAAAATTAGCATCCGCTTCTCAGTGCACCACATCGCCTTTCTTATCTAGACCACATCTCAAAAGTTTGCTCCATTGTCTTGTTTTCCAGCTTTTTCTTTTAAACCATGATACCGATGTGGACAACTACAAAAGCAAAAACAACATGAAAAGGAAAAAGAAAAGTACTTTTTTTTTTTCTTGAACAGATGTTTTCCTGAAGTGTTTCTTCAGAGTGGGCTTTTATTTCTTCAAGGACAAGAGGCCAAACTGACAGAATAGCAAAGCAGCACATTTTTCCTCTCCCTGTGTAATTCCTGACCTTGAGTGAGTGTTGGTCCTTTCAGAAAATGGATTTGCTGTGGGGTTGAGAAGGCTGTAAGGTGTCACTTTTACCTCAAGAGCCACCTGGATTCTTGAGGGAGAAGCGCCGGTCAGAATTCTCCTTCCTTCTAGAAGCTCTAGAAGGAGGGCAGGAGCAGGAGAAACTGTTGGAAAGTGTATCGGAATGGAAATGGAAAACACCAGACAGAAGGGGAGGTGTTCCAGGGTCATTCTTGTGTCCAGTAGCTCTGCCTGTTTTCATTTTGTTTGTGCGATTGTTCGAGTGGGTAGCACAAGCTGCGCCCCTACGGTGTCACTCTGACTAGTGGGAACACGAATCCGTCGTTAGAAGCTGAGGAAAGGGTCACGCCTGCTCTGGTTTGCTATTATTAGAGTTCACCCTTGCAACTGACTAGTCATTTTGGTTTCCCGTGGACACAGCAAAAAATGTTAGCGTGATTAAAGATCAGTCTAGCCGCCTGCAACTACAGTTGCCTCGTCCTTTTAAAAATGGCCATTTCTGGATTTTTTATTTTTTTCTCTTTACCTCAATTATTTTTCTCCAACATGGTTCTCCATCATTCAGTGGTCCTTGGGTGACTCTCAGTTGACTACACCCGGAAGGCCTCTGCTGTAAGATTTTATTTTCTTTATTTTTATTTTTAAAATAAATTTATTTATTTTTGGCTGCGTTGGGTCTTCATTGCTGCACGCAGGCTTTCTCTAGTTGCAGTGAGCGGGGGCTACTCTTTGTAGTGGTGCACAGGCTTCTTATTGCGGTGGCTTCTCTTGTTGTGGAGCACGGGCTCTAGGTGTGTGGGCTTCAGTAGTTGTGGCATGTGGACTCAGTAGTTGTGGCTCACGGGCTCTAGAGCACAGGCTCCGTAGTTGTGGCACACGGGCTTAGTTGCTCTGCAGCATGTGGGGTCTTCCCAGACCAGGGCTCAAACGCGTGTCCCCGGCATTGGCAGGCGGATTCTTAACCACTGCACCACCAGGGAAGCCCTGCTGTAAGATTTTAGCTGTGCTTTTGCTGTATGAGGACAGAAGTGAGTGTTGGAGGAGGTCATGGAGAGGACGTGACCACCAGTTCATCCTGGAGTGGACCCAGGCAATCAGAGGCTCCTCACCCCTCCCCATCCTTGGAATCTACACTCCGCCAGATGTTCCCACAGTAGAAGCTGTTATGAGGACGTGGCCCTGAGGTAGTAAAGTATTGTTAGACCATCTGGACTAAGTGCCTGAACTCCGTTAAGGTCACCGTATAAACTAAAGATTCTGGCACACGTGTGCGGAGATCTACTCCTCTTCCAGGTATAAGTTCCCTTGTTTGTTAAAATCATCACCTACCCATCCAGAGCAGTATGGCTCTTTCTTCCGTCCCTCCCCGACCTCCGTATTCAGGGGCCAGTTCGCAAACCAACAGGAAGATACGTTCAGGGCATTCTTGTTTTCTCAAATTACGGTCCATCTGACTTATTTTCAATATAAATATAATGTAATGGAACAATGGACCGAAAATGAAGAATGGAATGCAATCACTGACATAAGCCATGGTACGTGGTGTTGTGATGTGGATAAATATATCTTGAGTAAATTGTTGTGTCATTTTTTTAGTTACAGGCTGTTTGGAACAAAGGATCTGGAGGAGGCTCTTTTAATTTCCTGCTCCTATCCTCTTGCATTAAAAATGATGAGTCTAAGTGAAAAATCCTGATTAATTCAATGAGTTATAGCTGAAGTGTACCTGCCATGAGAGGGAGAGTGTGTTTTAGTCTGCTGATGTTTTCTAAGGCAATACTGTTTATTGAGTCTCCAGATTTATTTAACAATCAAACTTTTTGTGTGCACTTGACATGTGCCAGGCTTTGGCATATGAATATCGGACCAACATTCTATGTTAAGCTTAATCCTGTTAATATAACTGCGTTGGGACATCTTATTTTCTTATTTAGAACAGTAGTTCTTATCACAGTATCATAAAAATCATCAAATAATACTTGGGAATCGAGTTGAGAAATAAGTGAAATTTCTATGTCTGTTTCCATATAAATGGCTCGAGGAATTTTTTTTTCCTTTACCAATTTTGGAGAACACTTCTGGGATGGATAATTTTTTAAATATTCTGAGTAGTATAAAGACAAGTTGTTGTGGGTGTGTGTATCTTGGAAGGTTCCTCAATGACACTGTCATCCTTCAGACCAGCTGAAACCAAGATGGGAAAGGCCTACATGTCTTCTGGTCAGAAAAGGCAGGCCATGCTTATTAAGTGACTCCAGAGAAGAAAAAGAATCACTAACATTTATAGGAGACTCAGATAATAGTTACATGGGTATTGGCTCCCAGATTCAAAAACTGATTGATTAATGAGCTGCTTCTCCTATGGGCAACTCTGTAGAATTGCTCCAGGATAAATGGCAGCAGGAATGTATTTACTCATTTAATAATGCCTCTTACTTCTTCCGAGGAACAGCAATAGCCAGGAGGCTAGCCAGTATGGTGATGATAAAGTAGTAGGCCTTGCAGATGATTTACTGTTGTTACTATAAAGTAGTGCCAACTCAAGATTTTACTTATAATTACTTCACTGTGACAGTGTCCTAATATGCTCTCTTGAGTGCATAGGGGTGAAATTTCACCAACTATCTTGGGAACTTGGAGCCCCTGGGTACGCTTAAGAAAGTACTTCCTATACACTTAAATATGTTCTTTATGGGTTATGTGACAGAGGGCAGGCTGAGAGCTATTTTTCTGGCTCCTTCATCCTGGAAGTATAGTCCTGGGAGGGTGGGAAGTATTGGTATCCCCATGGGATCTTGTTAGAAATGCAGAATCTTGGGCCCCTCTCCAGACCTACTGAATCAGAATCTGCATTTTAGCAGGATCTCCAGGAGGATCCAAATGTACATCTCCCGTTAAAGTTTAGGAAGCACTAGTTTAGAAGTCATTTGATTGTTACATTTTGCCTTTTATTTGCCAATTTTCCAATGCAGTTTTTGACAGAGTAGTGCCTCCCTTTTCCCCCCTCAAAAGATTTCAAAATGGTTTTTGAAGAAGAAATCATTTAGACCTTAAATGGGAAAGTAGGGGAGAAAGCAGTTGCATTTGGAACTCAATGTTGGATAACAGTAATTTTTGAAAATTGGATATTTATCCATTTTAGAAGTCTAAACCCAGTCATGGTCCCAGAGATCATAATTCAAACAGATTACTTTATCTCTTTACCTATATTCTTAAGAAAGAGATGTGTATTTTTAAATGCATGTGTACATAGCTTCCTTAATGAAAGTTTTACTGCAAAAGCACTTTGTTCCTAATGCATCCTTAAGTGAAGTTTTGCATTCTTAATTTTCCACTCAAGTAATTTAGAAACCATTAGTTAAAGTGGATCTGTAAGATAAAGTAGGATCCTTGTAAGTTTAGATGGTTTCCTCTGAAGATTGCTCTTATAATTGTCAGAGAAAGATAAATTCTTAATTGCATTTCATTACATCTGGGTAGCGGATACATATTTGCTTTCCAGATACCTGTCTGGCAAGAGTGGAGGAGGATGGGAGGTTGAGTGATATGGTAACATCAAGCTAACATATTCCAAAGTTGTCCACCTGTCCAGCTGGCCCCTGTGAATCTCTCTCATTCATTAGGACAAAAGCATTTCCCCCTGTCTATCTATACCTCCTTTCTCAGGTAGTCAAGTCAAAAATGTTGTTTCTCCTTTGTTCCTATTCCTCAAATAGTTTACTACATAGCTAGACAAGAGAATGGTTGCTGCTCTTGAAGGTTAGAGATTTTTGTTGTCACCTTCTGAAATTGGCAATCATGGATGGTGTCGGCAGTACAGACAGAAGTGGGTGCCCTTTAGTTATTTCTCTCCTCAAAAGTGTGGTTCTGCCTCTGGCTCTTTTTAAATCTCATTACAGAATCTCTTTCTCTGGTGCCTGACTGGTTTGATTTTTCTTTCAAGTTAGATGTCTTCTAGAGAAAGGCTTTAAAGTACAATCAGATCCAAATTTCAAAAGTAAAGAGATGTGTTTTACTGATTTCAAGAAAGGAATTGCGTTTGTAACTACTAATAGTTGCCCAGTGCCCTTTCCAAAACGAAGGATTTGCCCACATAGATCAGTCTAAATGTATGTTTTGCAGCTGTAATTTAATATTGAGAAAATATCTCCTGACATACAGATCCTGTGTAAGCTTCTCATATTAACATTTGACTTCTCTTTTTCATCAAGTTCATAAAAGATGTTATAAATTTGAGTTAGAGATTTTACCATAGTTTCTAATTCCATATTTTAAAAAATTGCTAGCCCGTATTACATTTCTGAGTATATTTAACATATTTTAATACTAGACAGTTATAGCAAATAAAATTCAGAGACTTACGAAAATACAAATGAGGGGAGGGTTTGTACTATGACCAATATTTTTCTGATGAATTTGCGCTCTCTCAAGAAGAGAAATTGAGGTTAGAAGAACTTACTTAAAAATCTCCAGGCCAGGGACTTCCCTGGTGGCGCAGTGGTTAGGAATCCGCCTGCCAATGCAGGGGACACTGGTTCGAGCCCTGGTCCGGGAAGATCCCACATGCCGCGGAGCAACTAAACCCGTGTGCCACAACTACTGAGCCTGTGCTCTAGAGCCTGCGAGCCACAACTACTGAGCCCATGTGCCACAACTACTGAAGCCCGCACGCCTAGGGCCCATGCTCCACAAGAGAAGCCACTGCAGTGAGAAGCCCACACACCACAAAGAAGAGTAGATCCCGCTCGCTGCACCTAGAGAAAGCCCACGCGCAGCAACGAAAACCCAACGCAGCCAAAAATAAAATAAATTAATTAATTTAAAAAAAATCTCCAGGCCAAAGTATTCTTAACTTTTGGGGGATCTGGAACAGATTGAGTTCCTATATATAGATTTGAGTGTATTACTTTTTTTTTTCTGGGCAAAAGGCCTATACTTTCATTGTATTGCCAAGGAGTCTATGTTTAAAAACAAACAAAAAAAGATTTACTGCTCGAATCATTCACAACTCATAAATCTGTACTCCCATTTTCTTTAAAATATTTTGTCTGGTGTCCATGATGGTTTTCCATTTCCTGATTTCATTGTCTGTTCCATCCAGGGCAATACCTACTTGATGTAGAGGTATATAGATTTGTGCTTCCAAGAGAAGAGAGATAGTTCTCCTTCATGGGTTTTGTAAACCATACTGGTTACTATGAACTTTGTATCACCTTTGTCAATGCGTATATGTATGTATAGGTTTATTTACACGTATACATATATATGCATATATGCATTAAGTACTATACATATGCGTATCGGTAATATACACATAAATGCATGTATGCATGTATATAGATACATGGGTTCACATAGATGCCTTTGTGTGTTTAAGTGTGTATGTGTACATTTATATGCATGTTTATATACATAAATGCACGCATGTATGTATACGTGTTTATATGTATATGCATGCTCATCTATATATGCAAATATATGTATAGGTACATATTTATATATCTATGTTTGTATGTGTGTATATAGATATTCAGGTGTATGTGTGCACATATATATATATATAAAATATGTGTGTATCCATGCATATGTGTATGTTTATGTGCACAATTACATGTGTGTGTGTATATATATATAGGTGTTTATACATGCAGTATGTATGTGTGTATTTCTGTATTCATGTATGTTTATGTGCTTATTGTTCTATTTCAAGGCCAAACCTTGTGGTTGTGAATTGAGCATCAGAATATGCTTCCGGAACTTAAGCAGAGGAGCTGTGGTATTCAAAGGAGAAAACAAGCTTCCTTCTGCACAAGAGTGGGAGGAGAGACAGGTGGAGGAAGTTTTGGCCAGTTCTGCCCTGTAGTTTGTGGCTTCCCTGAGAGCAAAGTTTCTTAGGTGACTCTGCCATCAGTAACTTCCCAGTCAAGTGGACTGAGGTTAAATATTTTTCTCAGAGCTTTAAATCTTAAATGTCCGGACTGTTCTCATTGTGTTAAATAGCAAGCAGAGGCCAGTGTTCAGTTACAGGTGTCCCGTCTTGCTTTGGCTGAGACCTGCCGCAGGTAAGAAAGAACAGGATTGGCAATGGTTTCAGTTACTTGATTAATTTTTCTTGCTAGAGCATGATGTTCTATTTTCCTTGCCCAGAAAATCTCATTACTCAGAAACTTTGAGAAAACATGTTATTAAGCAGCTGTGAAATGTGTTTCTTTTATGCAGAGCAGACAGGAAAGGCAGTCGAAGCCCTCTTTCCCGACCAATTGGCTCATGGATGCTGATGAAAGAGATTGGTCAGTTTTCTACACTGCTTTTTCTAATTCTTAATAATTTTTTTTCTAGTTCTTACTGTTTTTTGAATTTGAAAATAAATGTTTTCTTTTTAACATCACACATTGAGTACTCAGTGATGATTTCCCTGCTGCTTCATGGATAGGTCTCTACTCAGCCACTTAATTGTGAATGACTTTGTTTAATAGCTTGATAAGTTATTCATGACATTTTTAACAAACCTTCTGTAGTCTGGGTGGGAATACTTTTCTTTTTCTAGTGTGTTAGTTTTTGGCAGTTTAAAATTAATTTTTTCTGTATAGTTGATCACAGACAATGTTTTAAAGCTATCTAATCTCCTTTAAGCCAAAGTAAAACATGTATTTGTATTTCCAAATAAAGTCCTTCAATCAGTTCTTTATTTTTCAGGCATTATAACTTGAGGGGTGGAGAACTGAGTCAGCAGATATCTAAAATGTGTAGATAATAGTTTTACTGTTAATATTGAAAGAATCCGACCTTGCTATTTTGTTACCTCTATGGCTTAGTTCAAGAGGACCGTAATTTTTAATGGAAAAAGATTGTTGAAGGCTTTAAATACTTTTCAAACAAGGATATAGTGGGTGGAAATACATTTGGGCTTTGAGGATAATCTAAAAGGTTTAAACAACATAGCTTCTTTTCTTTTAATTTATTAATTTGGCTGCGTCGGGTCTTAGTTGCGGGTCGCGGAGATCTTTGTTGTGGCATGTGGGATCTTTCATTGCAGCATGCGGGCTTCTCTCTAGTGGCGTGTGGGCTCCGGAGCACGCAGGCTCAGTAGTTGTGGAGCGTGGGCTTAGTTGCCCCGTGGCACGTGGGATCTTAGTTCCCTGACGAGGGATTGAACCTGCATCCCCTCCATTGGAAGGCAGATTCTATAAACATAACTTCTTATACATTGTTTTTTTAGACAGGATAAGCATTTGCTTTTATGGTATTATTGTCTATGTTTAGGCTGATATGAATTTTCATAGTGATTCTGAAAAAAAGTATAGAGTTATTCATATCATTAAAGGAATAATGATAATGTTCAAAATTATAATAATCAATTACTCATTGCAAACTTCTCCTCTTGTCCCCTCAGTTGGGTTGATAACACCACCAGTACCTATCCCCCTAGTCACCATGACATAATCTGCCCCTTCTTTATGCCCCAAGCCTACAACTTCACCTTTGTATGTTGAATTCTTTGCCCATGATGCTAGTTTTGAATTCCATATTACTTTGCCAATTGTAGCATCCTCCTTCCTATCTATGCTCTATTCTTCTGTTGGTCCTTCTCTCTTTACCAACCACCCTGTAAACTACTTTGTTGAAAATCTTCCTAATGCTCAAACCATCATAAGGCCACTCCCATAGATAGCAATTGTAACTGATGCCATGCAGCCATCTCTAATTAATTCCATTTGACAAACGTTTGTTAGCTGAGTGTCTGTCATATGCCAGGTACTATGCTGGAATTTGGGGAATCCTTGGCTATGGAAAGCTTAGTCTAAAGAAGAAGATGTTAAAAGTACACCACAATATTGCAGTAGGGCATATTCAAGGCTATAAGAGAAGGAAGAAAAAAGAGACAACTCAATTGGCTGCAGTCAGGGAAGGTTTCACAGAATCAGTCACAGCAGGGATGATCTTGAAAATGAGTAACTGAATACCCACACTCCTTTGCCTGCCATTCAAAGTTTTTCCTAGAACTGACCTCATCCTTTTTATTATCATTCTCTATTAGTGATGGTAATAATTATAAAGACTATAGGACTATTTTTAGTAATTAAAAGTTTTAATAATCATAAAGACTAGATGACTATAAAAGGTGATAGGGGGCTTCTCTGGTGGCGCAGTGGTTGAGAGTCCGCCTGCCGATGCAGGGGACGCGGGTTCGTGCCCCGGTCCGGGAAGATCCCACATGCCGCGGAGCGGCTGGGCCCGTGAGCCATGGCCGCTGAGCCTGCGCATCCGGAGCCTGTGCTCTGTAACGGGAGAGGCCACAGCACTGAGAGGCCCGCGTACCGCAAAAAAAAAAAAAAAAAAAAGGTGATAGGACTGTTCTGAAACAGTTACAAATTATTGAGCAATTACTTGGCCAAGATCTTTACATGTATTACCTTATTTAACCCTAACAAATCCACTTCCGAGATGAACAACTAGAGGCACAGAACAGTAAAGTACCTCTCAAGGCCACCCCAGCTAGTCAGTGGTAGAGCTAAGCCTCAACCCAGATATTTGAGGCTTGTAAACCCGGCTTTGACCAGCATCCTCTGCTGGGCTTTGCTCCTGCCCTGTGCTTCAGGAAAGTGACTGTGGCCCAGGCTCTGCTGACCTTCAGTGGCCATGCGATCTTGTAGACAGAAAAGGAGCTTGGGAATCAGAAAACACTGGTTGGAATTGCTATGAACATCTTTAGGCAATTTACCTAAGTCTTCTGAAACTCAATTTCTGCATGTGTGAAAGAATAAGAATAATTATGCTTGCCTCTCAGAGACATTGTAAAGATCAAATGAGATGATGTATAGGAAAACACCTTATAAAATATTCAACTTAGGTTCTTGTTACTGTTATTATTGCTAGTACTACTTACTACTATGACAGTAAAATGTGAGTTAGTAATGGTCACCAAAAAAGATTGCAACCATTATCCACAAATAATTAAGGATTTTTAGCTCCTAGAAATTATTTTATCGATTCATTCCAGACTAGCAGCTATTCAATGACAACTGTGCTTTGCTCATAAACGTTTGGCTGCCAGATGTTGCCTATGTTATGCGTATAAGTATTCTTCCTTTTTTCAGACACAGATGGATTTGTGGGTGTTACTTGTACTCTTAGTTAAAAAATAAAAGCCTATGTAGGAATAAGTGATAAATATGCCATTTACATCTCATTACTATAACCCTCGGTGTGTATTCAAATGAAAGAATATATCAAGAGCTGATACTCTAATCAATCAAGCTATTGGCACCTCTAAAAAATTAACTGTGGGTGTCGATGTAACTAGATTTAAAGGTACTGCAAAATGTTTTCTCCAGCCACAAAATGATAGGATCGTGCCACAGTACAGGAGACAAATTGTTAATATCTGTATTGCAACCTAATCATTTCACATTATAGCATAGGAAGGGTGGTTCCTCTGACGTTTAAGAGGTTTTGTAGATGATGAATTTGATTTCTGGTTGTAATGAATCTTTATAGAATCTTATAGGGTACCTAGGAAACTGATTTTTTCAAAGATGCCAGATCTGAAATGATGAGAGATATCCAAACAAGTGTATTTTTAAGCAAAACTGAGTTGGATGTGTAAATTATACGCTGAAGTACATGGGAGCAGACATGGATTCAGGACGTAGAGGAAAAACAAAGTGTTGGTTTAATTTCTTCCAGTGTTCCTTAGAGTCCTTGATAAGTGAAGTTTGATAACTACTCAAAATCATTTTATCAACTCTTCAGGGCAATTGATTTATGATAAGATAGAAAAAAGACCTTCCTGTTAATTTCTCTTGACTTAATCAATTAAATATGTTAGATACTCTACTTAAATTTTTCTTGTGGTGGTGTTGGTTTGCTAAGGTGGATCTCTGGGGCAATTGATGAAAAGTAGCTTACTGCTAAGCCAGGATAATGAATATTGACATTCTTGGCTTTTACAGCCAATAGAAATCACACTTCCAAGTCTCCATTTCCAAGGGGCTTACTCAATAAATGACTTCCCCGATCATCTGCGCTGTGGAGACAAACTCTCACAAAGATTGGAGTGAATAAAATTTAAAAACTGTGAATTAACATCAGCGTCTATAAGAACAAATATTGAGGTTAGAAGTTTGAATCTCCAGGACAGAATGGCAGGGTGAGGATGAGCCTGGGAGTCACGAAATGTAAGCAGGAGGCTCAGGAGTCATTAACCTGAAATCTCTTCCCCCTGCTGTGTCCACTGCATTAGAGTCAAGGAACGTTACCACATTCAGTGTGGCCAGAGCTCCAGATAAAGATACTAATTGAAAGAGGAACTTTTCCAGTACCTTTTCACTTTCCTCTATACGCCCCCCCCCCCCACCAACCTTTATCTTAGTTTAACAGAGAAAACAAACAAAAAAACCCTTAAGCCCTGATAGCAGGAAGAGGAAGCTGTTTATCTTTTTTCCTGTGCCTCTTATGTAAATGTTGTCCTTTGCTAATACACATCTTTAAAAAATGAGAAGGAAAAATCCCCTTTAAAACACTTAAAAAATAAAATGACACTTTCCCAAGGAATATTATATGTTTCAATCTCCAGGCTTTGAAAATTGGAGATCTTATGGGGCATTTTTTTTTACAAAGGTCTTTAAATAACTCCTCTCTAAAAAGCTGTCTCTCCTTGACAGTTCTAGTTTACCAATCCATGATTACTTGGCATACCTTGTTTTCAGTGTTCACGTGTAAAATGATTTTTTCCTTCTTACAGCTTTCATCTGAAAAGATTTCCTCTTTATGATGAGGTTCTGCCCACACTTCCAATCTTCTAGGAGCTTGTAGAATTGTGGAACTGAAGAGCTGTGGTGGATCTTGGAATATATCACCTTTCCCAAGGCTCATATATCCCAGGTAAGGAAACTGAAGTTCAAACTTCAAGTGAGTTCCCTCAACTTACTTTTACCTTTTGAGTGATTGTGCCAAGTTTAGAACTCAGGTTCACTGCCATGCTCTTGGCTACCACAGAGCTGACCGGCTCTTTTTCTAAATTCAGAAAATTAAAAAAGCAATCCCTTGACAGCTTGCTGTAGTTGTAGTTCACAAATGTCTACTTTTCCTCAATTGTTTTGAAAACCCACTGTGACCAGATGAAAAGAGTTTCCCTTTATGAAACACTGTGGCATATTAGGATGTTGGCATTTTCTTTTTACATCTTGCCGTCCTGCCCCATTCACTATGAAGTGCACTTCTGTTTAGTAGGAAATGTAGCCATTTTATCCATTTTTTCCCTTTCTACCTGGGTTGAGGACTTGGTATTTGAAATAATGTTCTGCGTCAGTGCCAGCCTTGTAGGAGAACCCCACAACCTCAGCCATCCTTAGGGAGTAGGAGATCGTGAGCTTATTACAGACCCGCTAAGCCACTTGTGGTCATCTGAATGGACTCGCCTGAGATTACTGCCTTATCAACACAGGATTTTAGAATTTCAATGGAGATAATTTTGTCAGCTCTTTCCTTTGGCAGACAAAGAATCAATGGTTGTCTTTGTCAGGGCTTCTGATTGGTTTCAGTTGATAGAAGTCTAGATCTAATCTGAGTCTATATCTAAATCAAACTGGCTAAAACTTGAAAAAGAGGATTTGAGAAATGTATTGGCTCATGTAAGTCTAGATGATAGATTGATAGATTCAGGGGCTCAAATGATGTCATTGGTCTCCTTTTCTCTCTGTCCTCTTCCCTTTCCTCACCTCCCCTTTCCTCCCTTTCCTTTTCTTTCTTTCCCTCTCTGCATATTACCAACCATCTTATGTTCAGCTTTACTCTCTGTTGGTCTTGTTTAAATTGGAAAATGGCTCATATTGACCCCATCTGGCCTTGTGCCCTTAGGTACAGAGCATGAACATTTGGTGCGCTTGGGTTCCCTACCCTGCCTCCTTGAAGCTGCGGGGAGAGTTAGAGTAGCTCAAGGACTGCAGGGGGGTGAGGGAGAGGAATTATTACTGAACTAGGGGGATGGATGCTTGGAAGAAACTAATAATAATAATAATTAAAAACATAATAACATCAATATTTAACAGTTATAGAAGTCTCATTTCAATATGCCAGGAACTTTTCTAAGTGTTTAATAGCTAATAACTTATTTAATTCTCAAAACAGTGTGAAGTAGGTACAAATATGACTTTCATTTACAGATGAAGAAGCTTAACCACAAGAGACATTAGTTGTCTACCATTATGATTTAGAAGCCAAGTGCATGTTTTTTTCCCTGCAAGTGTATCTTAAAGCCCAATAACCTTTCAAATAGCATTCATTAAACCATTATTTGTTCACTACTAACTTTTCCAGATATGGGGCAGTGAGAAAATACTAACCTTATCTTCATGGCATGTGTAATCTAAGGGTGGAGTCAAAGACACCTTATATCTAAACACATATCCTATATCTAAATAATGACCATATAATTTGTAGAAATAAGTGCTATAATGCAATTATGCAAGGTGAAGGATTGTGATATGGAGATAGCTAATGTATTCTCTTTTGGTTGTTCAAATATAAAAAGAGATGTTAGTGAGCTGTCTTAACATGGCTTTATCACAAGGAAAATTAGTTTGAATGATAATAATTGTTCAGCAAAGAAGACTCAGTTGTCCCAAACATTAGAACTCTTTTCTCCCAGGTGAATTGGATCTTGCCAAAGCTGGACAGGGGAGCTGAGTGAGAGGTGGAAATTCTTAAAGAATGTGTGTCTGGAATAAATGGATAACAAATAATTCTGAAGTTGCTGGAAAAAAACCCATTTGGACTAATTCTTATTTTGATTTTTTTTCTGATTTAAAACAAACACACTTAAAACACCAATAAAGAAAACAGTAAGATTTGCTCATCATAAACTATGAATGATGTTTCTTTGTTTCAGATTGGTAAAGGTATATGAGAATATTTTCTTTAATTTTAAGCTAGAATATTCCTAGCATCAAATTTGAGATTTAACTCCTGCTTCTTCAAGGGCTTCATTTGAAACCTTAATATTAGCCTTTTTTCAATTAAAACACTTGAAGTCTTTGGTTCTAATGAGATCCATAACCTTAGATGCTTCTATTTTTTTTTTCACCCATTGGCCACTTCACCTTTTCCACTATTCAAAAAAAAAGTTAATTTGTATTAACAGCCAATTTCACAAGAGGTTGATTATTCAAAAATGGGCTTTGATTCTAACCAGAAAACTTATAGGGTGCTACTTAAAAGATACCTAGAGATTAACAAAGTATTAGAAAGCAAGAATACCAATTAAATATCTGAAATTCAATCAAAATACAATGCATATTGAAAAATCTTTCAGAGGATGGAAAACCCAGCTTATCCATTTTTTAAGTCTCTATCAACGTGTCTGAATAATGCCTCCAATGCACAGCTTACCCCAGCTACACAGACATTGTTTTCTTGATGCAGAGAGGGCCATTAGATATGTCAGAGACTAGAGACTACTTCACATTTCTTGGAAAAACTGACTTGGAAGGTCATTAAAGGCTAATGCACATGGGCAATTATATTGGGAGGTTTACAAATCACTAGCAGTTATGTTATAACCAGAAACAAAAAGTGAATAAATTAAAGGATTTTGGGTCTGCTGGATCTTTAGTCATGACTTCCTGAACTTTTCTTTTTTCATAAGTGATCACTGTGTGTGTGTGTGTGTGTGTGTGTGTGTGTGTCCCATTTTATTGTTCCTGATAAATGGCTGGAGCTATAGAATAACCTGAAATAATTCCAGGAAGGTAGCAGTCACTATTCATTTGGCTCCATCTGCCACATTAATTCTGATCATATACCAACCCACTGAGTAGACAGTAGGTGTCAGATAGACGTGAATGTTTTGTGTTTTTCTCTTCCCCATCATATTTCCAGGGTTACAATTTTGAAGATAATACCCAATGGAATTATGGAAATGTGTTCCTATAGGTGAAATTTAGAGCATATTTCTAAGGGATTCAGATTCACTCATTTCTAAAGCCTACAGATGTAGCTTTTGCATTCTGAAACACTGTAAGTGGGGAACAGGAGGTCTGAAAGTTCAGGAATTTTTCCTTGTTTATTTTTCTCTTGATGCACAAGAAAGAATAATATATATCCTCTGGTCCTTCTTCTTCTTCATTTGAACTTTGTCTCCATTGTACAACAAGAATATAATAAAAACCAGAAATTAATTGGACATCCAAAGAACGCTAAATTATAAGAGTGTAGTTCTGGAACTGTAGTGAATATACATACAGGTGGACACTGTTCTCTGAGAGGTGGTTTTGTTTTTGAAATTGAGTATAGTTATGTGCTTATCCAGGGCAGGAACTGGGTCATTCTTCTCTCAGGTGCCTAGAATAGGGCCTAGTGTATCTTAAACAAGGTAACAGGAGCTAAGATTATACAGCAGTTATTCCATGCCAGGCGTTGCTTTAAAGCGCTTACATGTATGAATTCATTCACCCTTTTAGAAGTTGCTTCTTTGTAGCAGATGTTCTGCCCCACTGCTGCCCACCTGCGCTCACTAGCAGCTGCAGAAGGCAACTTCCCATCTCAGCCCTGGGCACCTGCAACTCTTCCTGTCTCTCTGGTTTCTCCATCCTGGGAGCTTGCTGGACCAGAATGATGCACAACCCTCAACCAATGGCAGATGGGAGATATTGGATAAATGGCACAGCCTCCGCAGCCCCTAGTGGGATGATTCTAAGGCATGTTTTACATGATTTCATAAAGGGCCTCCAAGGATTACTGCCTGCGTGCTGGTGCCTAGAACTTGCTCATTGCCTCATGCTTTATCACTTTTTCCCCTTCCCTGATTTGCTTTCTTCACTTTCCTCATTCTCTCACTGTGCTCCTTGGGATCAGCTCCCAAATAATCTACCTGCACTCAAGTCCTTGTCATCTTTCCGTCTACTTGTGGAGGTACCAAAGTTAGACATTCTTGCTCTTATAATTTTTGTGACATGAATGAATGAACAAATGAATGAATTTGAGAGATACCTAACTTTTCCAGGCCAACCAGAAAGCGTTCAATTTTTCATAGATTCTTCCATTAAGTTAATGTACTCAGGCAGCAATACAGCTTCAGTTGTTAATGAAACAGTAGGGAGTTATGCTTAAGTAAAGACACAGGAAGGAATAAATTAACTGAATACAAAACAATCATGGAAGGATCTGGGTTAGTTTAACATACTTTGAGTACATCTGAGCTCCTGCTGAACATTGGCGAGAGATAACTTCCAGCTACGCTTTTCTATACGTTCCTATTATCAAGAATTGTTTAAGACAAAGTAAGATTTCACTGAGAAATGATGGATAATTGAGAGAAAACAAAGCACAATAATTGGGAAGATTATTTTTGATTCCTTTGAATTATATTGAAAAATGACTACTGAATTGCATATATTAATGATAACACTTATTTCTTACTTTTGTACTTGGGACTAAGGCCAAGGGAGTGCATTGATTATTGATGGTATATTACTGAGTATTGATTTTATGCATTTGTTGTTGCGAGAGTAACTATAACCGTACTTATTTTATTTTTTTTGTTTTTGTTTCTTTTCTTGTTTCTTTTAATTTAACATCTTTATTGGAGTATAGTTGCTTTACAATGCTGTGTTAGTTTCTGTGTATAACAAACTGAATCAGCCATATGCATACCTATATCCCCATATCCCCTCCCTTTTGAGCCTCCCTACCACCCTCCCTATCCCACTCCTCTAGGTCATCGCAAAGCACCGAGCTGATCTCCCTGTGCTATGCTGCTGCTTCCCATTAGCTAACTATTTTACATTTGGTAGTATATATATGTCAATGACTCTCTCTCATTTTGTCCCAGCTTCCCATTCCCCCGCTCCCTGTATCCTCAAGTCCATTCTCTATGTCTGCGTCATTATTCCTGTCCTGTGCCTAGGTTCTTCAGAACCACTTTTTTTTTTTAGATTCCATATATATGTGTTAGCATACGGTATTTGTTTTTCTCTTTCTGACTTACTTCACTTGGTATGACAGACTCTAGGTCCATCCACCTCACTACAAATAACTCAATTTCATTTCTTTTTATGGCTGAGTAATAGTCCATTGTATATATGTGCCACATCTTCTATATCCATTCATTTGTCGATGGGCATTTAGGTTATTTCCATGTCCTGGCTATTGTAAATAGAACTGCAATGAACATTGTGGTACATGACTCTATTTGAATTATGGTTTTCTCAGGGTATATGCCCAGTGGTGGGATTGCTAGGTTGTATGGTAGTTCTATTTTTAGTTTTTTAAGGAATCTCCTTACTGTTCTCCATAGTGGCTGTATCAATTTACATTCCCACCAACACTGGAAGAGGGTTCCCTTTTCTCCACACCCTCTCCAGCATTTATTGTTTCTAGATTTTTTGATGATGGCCATTCTGACCTGTGTGAGGAGACACCTCATTGTAGTTTTGATTTGCATTTCTCTAATGATTAGTGATGTTGAGCACCCTTTCATGTGTTTGTTGGCAATCTGTATATCTTCCTTGGAGAAATGTCCATTTAGGTCTTCCACCCATTTTTGGATGGGATTGTTTGTTTTTTTGATATTGAGCTGCATGAGCTGCTTGTATATTTTGGAGATAAATCCTTTGTCACTTGCTTCGTTTGCAAATATTTTCTCCCATTCTGAGAGTTGACTTTTCCTCTTGTTTATGGTTTCCTTTTCTGTGCAAAAGCTTTTAAGTGTCATTTGGTCCCATTTGTTTAGTTTTGTTTTTATTTCCATTTCTCTAGGAGGTGGGTCAGAAAGGATCTTGCTGTGATTTATGTCATAGAGTGTTCTGCCTGTGTTTTCCTCTACAAGTTTTATAGTGTCTGGCCTTACATTTAGGTCTTTAGTCCATTTTGAGGTTTTTTTTGTGTATGGTGTTATGGAGTGTTCTAATTTCATTCTTTTACATGTAGCTGTCCAGCTTTCCCAGTACCACTTATTGAAGAGGCTGTCTTTTCTTCATTGTGTAGTCTTGCCTCCTTTATCAAGGTGACCATATGTGCGTGGGTTTATCTCTGGGCTTTCTATCCTGTTCCATTGATCTGTATTTCTGTTTTTGTGCCAGTATCATACTGTCTTGATTACTGTAGCTTTTTTTTTTTTTTTTTGCGCGGTACGCGGGCCTCTCACTGTTGTGGCCTCTCCCGTTGTGGAGCACAGGCTCTGGACACGCAGGCTCTGGACATGTAGGTTCAGCGGCCATGGCTCACGGGCCCAGGGGCTCCGCGGCATGTGGGATCTTGCCGGACCGGGGCACGAACCCGTGTCCCCTGCATTGGCAGGCGGACTCTCAACCACTGCGCCACCAGGGAAGCCCGATTACTGTAGCTTTGAAGTATAGTCTGAAGTCAGGGAGCCTGATTCCTCCAGCTCCATTATTCTTCCTCAAGATTGCTTTGGCTATTCGGGGTCTTTTGTGTTTCCATACAAATTGTGAAATTTTTTGTTCTAGTTCTGTGAAAAATGCCAGTGGTAGTTTGATAGGGATTGCATTGAATCTGTAGATTGCTTTGGGTAGTAGAGTCATTTTCACAATGTTGATTCTTCGAATCCAAGAACATGGTATATCTCTCCATCTATTTGTATCATCTTTAATTTCTTTCATCAGTGTCTTATAATTTTCTGCATACAGGTCTTTTGTCTCCTTAGGTAGGTTTATTCCTAGATATTTTATTCTTTTTGTTGCAGTGGTAAATGGGAGTGTTTTCTTGATTTCACGTTCAGATTTTTCATCCTTAGTGTATAGGAATGCCAGAGATTTCTGTGCATTAATTTTGTATCCTTCTACTTTACCAAATACATTGATTACCTCTAGTAGTTTTCTGGTATCATCTTTAGGATTCTCTATGTATAGTATCATGTCATCTGCAAATAGTGACAGCTTTACTTCTTCTTTTCTGATTTGGATTCCTTTTATTTCCTTTTCTTCTCTGATTGCTGTGGCTAAAACTTCCAAAACTATGTTGAATAAGAGTGGTGAGAGTGGGCATCCTTGTCTTGTTCCTGATCTTACTGGAAATGCTTTCAGCTTTTCACCGTTGAGGACGATGTTGGCTGTGGGTTTGTCATATATGGCCTTTATTATGTTGAGGAAAGTTCCCTCTATGCCTACTTTCTGCAGGGTTTTTATCATAAATGGGTGTTGAATTTTGTCGAAAGCTTTCTCTGCATCTATTGAGATGATCATATGGTTTTTCTCCTTCAATTTGTCAATATGGTGTATCACATTGATTGATTTGCGTATATTGAAGAATCCTTGCATTCCTGGAATAAACCCCACTTGATCATGGTGTATGACACTTTTAATGTGCTGTTGGATTCTGTTTGCTAGTATTTTGTTGAGGATTTTTGCATCTATGTTCATCAGTGACATTGGCCTGTAGTTTTCTTTCTTTGTGATATCCTTGTCTGGTTTTGGTATCAGGGTGATGGTGGCCTCGTAGAATGTTTGGGAGTGTTCCTCCCTCTGCTATATTTTGGAAGAGTTTGAGAATGATAGGTGTTCGCTCTTCTCTAAATGTTTGATAGAATTCGCCTGTGAAGCCATCTGGTCCTGGGCTTTTGTTTGTTGGAAGATTTTTAATCACAGTTTCAATTTCATTGCTTGTGATTGGTCTGTTCATACTTTCGATTTCTTTCTGATTCAGTCTTGGCAGGTTGTGCATTTCTAAGAATTTGTCCATTTCTTCCAGGTTGTCCATTTTATTGGCATAGAGTTGCTTGTAGTAATCTCTCATGATCTTTTGTATTTCTGCAGTGTCAGTTGTTACTTCTTTTTCATTTCTAATTCTATTGATTTGAGTCTTCTCCCTTTTTTTCTTGATGAGTCTGGCTAATGGTTTATCAATTTTGTTTATCTTCTCAAAGAACCAGCTTTTAGTTTTATTGATCTTTGTTATCGTTCCTTCATTTCTGATCTGATCTTTATGATTTCTTTCCTTCTGCTAACTTTGGGGTTTTTTTGTTCTTCTTTCTCTAATTATTTTAGGTGCAAGGTTAGGTTGTTTATTCGAGATGTTTCCTGTTTCTTAAGGTAGGATTGTATTGCTATAAACTTCCCTCTTAGAACTGCTTTTGCTGCATCACATAAGTTTTGGGTCATCTTGTCTCCATTGTCATTTGTTTCTAGGTATGTTTTGATTTGCTCTTTGTTTTCTTCAATGATCACTTCGTTATGAAGTAGTGTATTGTTTAGCCTCCATGTGTTTGTATTTTTTACAGATATTTTCCTGTAATTGATATCTAGTCTCATAGCGTTGTGGTCGGAAAAGATACTTGATACAATTTCAATTTTATTAAATTTTCCAAGGCTTGATTTGTGACCCAAGATATGATGTATCGTGGAGAATGTTCCACGAGCACTTGAGAAAAATGTGTATTCTGTTGTTTTTAGACGGAATGTCCTATAAATATCAATTAAGTCCATCTTGTTTAATGTATCATTTAAAGCTTGTGTTTCCTTATTTATTTTCATTTTGGATGATCTGTCCATTGGTGAAAGTGGGATTTTAAAGTCCCCTACTATTATCGTGTTACTGTCGATTTCCCCTTTTATGGCTGTTAGCATTTGCCTTAGGTTTTGAGGTGCTCCTATGTTGGGTGCATAAATATTTACAATTGTTACATCTTGTTCTTGGATCGATCCCTTGATCATTATGTAGTGTCCTTCTTTGTCTCTTCTAATAGTCTTTATTTTAAAGTCTATTTTGTCTGATATGAGAATTGCTACTCCAGCTTTCTTTTGGTTTCCATTTGCATGAAATATCTTTTTCCATCCCCTTACTTTCAGTCTGTATGTGTCCCTAGGTCTGAAGTGGGTCTCTTGTAGACAGCATATATATGGGTCTTGTTTTTGTATCCATTCAGCCAGTCTGTGTCTTTTGGTGGGAGCATTTAATCCATTTACATTTAAGGTAATTATCGATATGTATGTTCCTATTCTCATTTTCTTGATTGTTTTGGGTTTGTTATTGTAGGTCTTTTCCTTCTCTTGTGTTTCTTGCCTAGAGAAGTTCCTTTAGCATTTGTTGTAAAGCTGGTTTGGTGGTGCTGAACTCTCTCAGCTTTTGCTTGTCTCTAAAGGTTTTAATTTCTCCATCAAATCTGAATGAAATCCTTGCTGGGTAGAGTAATCATGCTTGTAGGTTTTTCTCCTTCATCTCTTTAAATATGTCCTGCCAGTCCCTTCTGGCTTGCAGAGTTTCTGCTGTAAGATCAGCTGTTAACCTTATGGGGATTCCCTTGTGTGTTATTTGTTGTTTTTCCCTTGCTGCTTTTAATATGTTCTCTTTGTATTTAATTTTTGATAGTTTGATTAATATGTGTCTTGGTGTTTTTCTCCTTGGATTTATACTGTATTGGACTGTGTGCTTCCTGGACTTGACTGACTATTTCCTTTCCCATATTAGGGAAGTTTTCAACTATAATCTCTTCAGATATTTTCTCAGTCCCTTTCTTTTTTTCTTCTTCTTCTGGAACCCCTATAATTCGAATGTTGGTGTGTTTAATGTTATCCCAGAGGTCTCTGAGACTGTCCTCAGTTCTTTTCATTCTTTTTTCTTTATTCTGCTCTGCAGTAGTTATTTCCACTATTTTATCTTCCAGGTCACTTATCCGTTCTTCTGCCTCAGTTATTCTGCTATTGATCCCATCTAGAATATTTTTAATTTCATTTTTTGTGTTGTTCATCATTGCTTGTTTCATCTTTAGTTCTTCTAGGTCCTTGTTAAATGTTTCTTGCCTTTTGTCTATTCTATTTCCAAGATTTTGGATCATCTTTACTATCATTATTCTGAATTCTTTTTCAGGTAGACTGCCTATTTCCTCTTCATTTGTTAGGTCTGGTGGGTTTTTATCTTGCTCCTTCATCTGCTGTGTGTTTTTCTGTCTTCTCATTTTGCTTATCTTACTCTGTTTGGTGTTTCCTTTTTGGAGGCTGTAGGTTCGTAGTTCCTGTTGTTTTTGGTGTCTGTCTCTAGTGGCTAAAGTTGGTTCTGTGGGTTTTGTAGGCTTCCTGGTGGAGGAGACTGGTGCCTGTATTCTGGTGGGTGGGTCTGGATCTTGTCTTTCTGGTGGGCAGGGCCACATCCAGTGGTGTGTTTTGGGGTCTCTGTGACCTTATTATTATTTTAGGCAGCCTCTCTGCTAATAGGTCGGGTTGTGTTCCTGTCTTGCTAGTTGTTTGTCATGGGTCGTCCAGCACGGAGCTTGCTGGCTGTTGGGTGGAGCTGGGTGTTTGCGTTGAGAAGAAGATCTCTGGGAGAGTTTTCACTGATTGATATTACATAGGTTTGGGAAGTTTCTCGTGGTCCAGTGTCCTGAACTCGGCTCTCCCACCTCAGAAGCTCAGGTCTGACACCAGGCAGGAGCACCAAGACCCTGTCAGCCACATGGCTCAGAAGAAAAGGGAGAAAAAAAGAAAAAAAAAAAAAGTAAAAAAAATTAAAAGTATTAAAATAAAAAAATAATTAAAATAAAAAAGTAATAATGATTAAAAAAAGAAGAGAGCAACCAAATCATTAAAAAATCCACCAATGTTAACAAGCGCTAAAAAGTATACTAGGATAAACATAAAAATCAGAAACAAGTCAGTCGCAGACAGCAAACCCCAAGTCTACAGTTGTTCCTGAAGTCCACTTCCTCAATTTGGGATGATTCGTTGTCTGTTCAGGTATTCCATGGATGCAGGGTACATCAAGTAGATTGTGGAGATTTAATCCGCTGCTCCTGAGGCTGCTGGGAGAGATTCCCTTTCTCTTCTTTGTTCGCACAGCTCGTGGGGTTCAGCTTTGGATTTGGCCCCGCCTCTGTGTGTAGGTCGCCCTCTGGCGCCTGTTCTTCACCCAGACAGGAGGGGGTTATAGCAGTGGCTGATTAGGGGGCTCTGGCTCACTCAGGCTGGGAGAGGAAGGGGTATGGAATGCGGGGCAAGCCTGCGATGGTAGAGGCCAGCATGATGTTGCAACAGCCTGAAGCATGCTGTGTGTTCTCCCGGGGAAGTTGTCCCTGGATCATGGAATCCTGGCAGTGGCAGGCTGCACAGGCTCCCGGGAGGGGAGGTGTGGAGAGTGACCTATGCTTGCACACAGGCTTCTTGGTGGCGGCAGCAGCAGCCTTAGCGTCTCATGCCTGTCTCTGGTGTCCGCGCTGATAGCTGCGGCTTGTGCCCATCTCTGAAGCTCGTTTAGGCGGTGCTCTGAGTCCCCTCTCCTCATGCACCCTGAAACAATGGTCTCTTGCCTCTTCGGCAGCTCCAGATCTTTTCCCGGACTACCTCCTGGCTAGCTGTGGCGCACTGGCCCCTTCAGCCTGTGTTCACGCAGCCAACCTCAGTCCTCTCCCTGGGGTCTGACCTCCGAAGCCCGAGCCTCAGCTCCCAGCCTCCGCCCGCCCGGCGGGTGAGCAGACAAGCCTCTCGGGCTGGTGAGTGCTGGTCAGCACTGATCCTCTTTTCAGGAGTCTCTCCTCTTTGCCCCCTGCACCCCTGTTGCTGCGCTCTCCTCCGTGGCTCTGAAGCTTCCCCCCGCCCACCTCCCCGTCTCTGCCAGTGAAGGGGGTTCCTAGAGTGTGGAAACTTTTCCTCCTTCACAGCTTCCTCCCAGAGGTGCAGGTTCCATCCCTATTCTTTTGTCTCCGTTTTTCCTTTTTTATTTTACCCTACCCAGGTACTTGGGGACTTTCTTGCCTTTTGGGAAGTCTGAGGTCTTCTGCCAGCATTCAGTAGGTGTTCTGTAGGAGTTGTTCCATATATAGATGTATTTCTGATGTATTTGTGGGGAGGAAGGTGATCTCTACGTGTTACTCCTCTGCCATCTTGAAGGTCCTTTCACCGTACTTATTTTATTCTACTCCCAGAACTAAATTGGTGATTCTAATAGTTGTTTTGGTTCTAATAGCATATGAAAACAGCAATAACAGCCATCAGAAATGATGTAGGCTGACTGATAATTGTCATTTATTGAGGATCTCTATATGTCAGATATTGTTCTACACATATGTTGTCTCATTTATTTACCATGATAACACAATGAGGAAAGTTCTATCCTCATTTTATCAATGATGAAACTGAAGCTCAGAAAAACGTAGGGTAATGTTTTCAAAAATGCCTAGCTTGTGCTCCTTCCGCTAAGTGTTAAGGCTTCAAATATTGTGGGAAGGAAGACATTAGAAATTGTCAGATTTTACCAAGCATTCACTAGCACTAAGAACAGATTAGAATTCAGAGACTGGATGTGGAGTTGATACATGGTGTTGGATCCAGAAGCAAGTAGCAATATGGTGGTACTAATCTGATTAAAACCCTAATATCCTTTTTTTAACCCGTAATATCCTTTCATTTTTTCATAACAAAACCCAGGTTTCTTAAGTTCATGAGTCCTGCTGACATCTGACATCTATTTACTTTTCAACACTGTATCCCATACAGTAGTCTCTCCTTATCCATGGTTTCACTTTCTGTGGTTTCAGTTACCTGAGATCAACTGTGATCAGAAAATATTAAATGGAAAATTCCAGAAATTACCAATTTATAACTTTTATTTTTTAATTTTTTTCAATTTATAAATTTAAAATTGCACACCATTCTGAGTAGCATGGTGAAATCTCATGCTGTCCCACTCCATCCAACCCAGGACATGAATCATCCCTTTGTTCAGTTTATCCACACTGTATGTGCTACCCACCCATTATTGTAGGAGAAAACATAGAACATGTATATATAGGGTTTGGTACTATCGCTGGTTCCAGACATCTACTGGGGCTCTTGGAACATTTCCCCTGTGGATCGGGGAGAACTACTGTACTATCTTCATGGCAGCCAAAGTGAATTTCTTTTAGTTCCCCAAAAAGCACAGTGCACATTTCACCTCTGGACTTGGACCGTGCTGTTCTTATTATCTGAAATCTCTTCCCACTCCTATTCTTCTTGGCCTAGCTAACTCTTTTAAGTTTTTTTTTTTCCATTCAAGCCCCAATGAAATTTCATTTTCTTTGGGTAAGACCCCTATCTCAAATCCCCCAGTGCCCATGTCCCTCTGCCAGGTGTAAATTATTTACTTATGTGTTTCCATAGCTCACAGATTTATCTGTGAGATGTTAAGGGAAAGCTATTTATTTATCTTTCACTAGGCAGTGAGTTTCATAAAAACAGACACTACTGTGTCCCCAGCAGTTAGCAGAGGGTTTAGCAGATAGCTAACCCTCAGTAATTATTTACTGAATAAATGTGTGAATGATCATAATGAGGAAACCTAGATAAATAGGTAAAACAGCAGGTCTTGTTGATAGCAGGCCATTGGTGGAAGTCCTGTCTGGCTGGTAGATGGTGCCTGGTCTACTAGCCAGTACTGGTCAAGGAAACTGTCTGTCCATGGGAAGAAAGAATGGTGAGAGCCCAGCATTCCTTTCAAAGTGACATAGTCCATGGTGTCTGTGCCATATTTTAGACATGCAAGGAATAGACACATGACCCAAAACTAGCCAGCCCATTGAATAATCAATGATCAGTCAGATTCCCCTGTTTGAGTATTTGAACAGAGACAGTGAGTTAGTAATCAAGGAAGTGAAAGGGAGTAGAATTGAAAAGATGCAGTTGCATGGGTGGTGGGTCTGTGTAGGACCACAAACAAGATGAAGAGACAGGGATGGGATAAATATATGGACAGGAGCAGCGGTGGGAGATACCTTGTGGGCCTTAGAAAGCTGAAGCCATTTACTGAGATTCATGTGTTCGTTCAGCAAGAATATATTGAACCTTGCTATGTTCAGCCCTTGTTCTGAGCTCTGGTTGTATAGCTAAACAAATGCAGTCCTGATACTCATTGAGCTTTAATGCTAGATGGGGAAACAGATGCTAAAATACATAAAATGTGTAACATACTAGATGGTAGTAAGAGCAGTGACGACAAAGCAGGGAAGGAATATATGGAAATGGAGGTGATGGCAATTTGTTTTAAAACAAGGTTTAAAGTAAAGGCTTCACTGTGAAGATGACGTTTGAGCAAAGACCCAGAAGGGCTGAGAGAGGGATGGGGAAGACAAAACGCTTAGCCCAGTGTTATTGAAATTCTTTCTTGGGAACAGAGTGGGTTCTGAGCTAGAATCTGGCCTGGTGGAGTTTACAAGATCCTCTGTGGGGCAGTGACTTGTCTTTTCAGAAAATTCATATTTATCTTGTGAAGAGGAGACATGGAAACGTTTCTGAGGTTTACCCCGATCTACAGAATAAGGCAAATTTGCTGGCATTTTCTGTTGAAGGGCAAAAGGTTCAGTCAGGATTTGAACCAGTGGCTCCAGGGACTGGCAATCATTAAATCAGATTTAAATCTCCCTAAACCAGGTGCTTAATCCAGTAAATCCAGTCTTTAGTTTGCTAAGCTACCTTTCTGTGCCTGCTTAGGGAAATGATGTATGCTTGCTCCCAGAGGTTTTCTTTAAGTCAAAGCCAAATGGATGTCAGATGCCACTGCAACCTGCTATGAATAAGAGCATGAATTCTTTGGTTCTGCTGGAATATGAATGTGACAAAAGGCATGGCAGAAGTAGAGTTGCCTGGAATTTGATTTGGTTTATATTGTTATTTTCATACTATTATGTAGATCTATAGTATTCACTGGATACGGAGTAGAGGGAAAAGGAAAAATCAATGATACTTAGAGTTTTTGCTCTTTGGAAATCATTGTTCAACCAACATGCACCCCTCTCTCCCCCAAGACTCTAAGCTTTCTTTTTTAATATGTGGTACATATGTGTTTGAATGGTAGTATAGAGAGAGATCACAAACACATTCAGGGGAGCCTGCAGGTAACGTAAGTAAATGAAGCAGTCAGAAGAGAATATACACTAAATTACAAACTGACGTCATCTTTTAAGTACAGTGGGAGTTTAACAAAATACCCTCCACAATGTATGCTTGCTGGCCAATTTCAGGATAAGAACAGTGGGGTTCTGGGTTCAGTTCCTAAAACTGACCGTAATTAACTATGTGACCTTGAGATTTCTTAAGCCTTAGTTTCTCCGTCTGTGAAGAGAGTGTAGTTGTATAGATCCAATGAGGAGATACTTTGTCAGATGTTTAGCACAGACCCTGACCAATATAAGCACTTCATAAATGATGAATTTTTTTATTTTCATTAAAACTGATGTTGCTCATTTACAAAGTACTGTAGGAGAAATTTGTTCTTATTGAAAATTGTACATTATCTAGAGCACACCCTTTGTGTTATCTGATTCTGATTTTATGGGATCTAGTCTACAACTCTCTAAGTTGTAAATAACCGAAACAATACAAAATAATTCCTGTCCGTTGAAGTGTAAATGAATTTTGCTCCACTCCCAATAAAAGCTAGTTTTGGTGACCATTTGATAATTCATTTCAATGTTTTGCTCCTTATATATTGTGCTTCTTTGACTTTTCCATTGAACTGGTTGTATCTGCCTGGTTTCCTCATTTAATCAGTGAATATTAAATAAAAACTTTAATGCAGGCTGATTTTTTATCCGTATGAGATTCATTATTTTACCTGTTCTACAAAATTTTCTTTTAATGGTATAGAACAGCATTCAAAGTATCGTGAGTAAGGAAAGGAAACCTTGAAACCTGGGAGATCTGATTGAGATATAGCCACACCGGGCACAGAAAACAAATTCAGTAATAGGTATGGGTAGAATTAAGTTCCCAAATGAAGGAAATAAAATGTGAGTTTAAGGAACCACTCTACCCTGGTGTTGATATATACTGAGTGTGAAATATACTGAGGAGGCCATTCAATAGATCAGAGTTATTGGAATTTCTTTCTTACCTCTTTACTTACTTCAGATTACTAAGTCACTGAGTATCAGAAAAAAATTCAATATTCCTAGTAAAATCCTTCCTGACATAAATCTATAATATAAGCAGCACTTAACACTTCAGAAGCAAGTATTTGTTTGTCTGTGTTCCCATCAAGGGACCATATCTTACTAATCTTGTCATTCTTTGTCACATAAGACCTAAAATATATTACGGGTGTGGTATACTGAATAAATGATGAAATACATTAAATTCTCTGGTAAAAGTAAAATGCTTTACAAACTAGGATTCGGTTGCCAATGATATGAGCACAACTTAAAATGTGTTTGTAGGTTAAGAGGGGAATTCGTGAGCACATTGTCAAAGAAAAAATAATATTCGTGACACTTGTTAGAGATGATCGGGAAGACATTATTCAAGGGGTATGGTTGGGATGGATGGAGGGACCAAAGCAATGGGGTCTTGTGGTGGGGAGAGAATGGGCTGAACTCCAAATACAGTATGGGTAAGTGGGAATTGATAGCCTAGGAGCAGGGTGGGGACAGTCGGTGGAAAATTACTAAGAGGAGGCATTAGGGGTAAGGGAGGGAATCTGGCTAAACTGACCTAACAGGATTTTTGCTGCAAACAGGCCAGGATGATCAGACATCACCTGGGGCATGTTGGAGGATGAAGGACTGATGAGATCCAGGTGATGCAGTGCAATTCGATTGGGAGGATGGGGAATTCTGGCTAAAATGACCGAGCAGGATTCTTACTACAATTGGAAAATGCAGGGAGGAACACGAAAGCCCAAAAGTCAGGCCTAATTTAAAAAAACCTCAGAAGAGCCTGATGAAAGTTTGGCCTTGGAGAGAATCTGTCAACACAACTTTAAAAGTCCAGGCTCAGTTCTATTCCAGGGCTCACATAATTTCATCTTGGTTGAATCTCTTCCCTCTCTCTGTAATTTCCTGTCCACTTTGCCCCTCTTCTTTGCTCTTGGGCAATTTCATTATCAAGTAGTTTTGCTCCTGTGGTAGCAAGTTTTGCCCTGTTGCCAAACCCCGTGCGCTTAATGGCTACTTGTTCTGTGTTCCTTTATGTGATGGTCACTCAGGTGTGGCCACAAGAGGAGACCCAGGAAAGACTCAGAAAAACAAAGTTCATGATACTCCTAGTTTCCAGGGAAGGTGTCGCCACATGCCACCCAGCGTCACAGGGGAAATGCCAGGTTTTGGTCAGATTTCAGAAGAGTAGAAAGCCAAGGCTAGGGCCTTTACTGGGGTTTCTGCAGGAAAGGCAAAGCAGGGCAAAGTAAACAGCGTAAGACTGGCTAGTGTGAATCAATTCAGTGGGCTTTGGGCTGCAGGCATGGTCCCTGGCTGCTTGGCACCTGGCCCTCGGATGAATAAGGTAGAGGGATATTGTTACCTCCTGGGTTGTGTAGGCCAGGTAGAGGAAGTGTGGCTCTGGGTTGGTTTACATATCAAAGGAGGGCTCCAGGCTGGCCCTTTGCTCTAAGTATTGACTAGCCCTGGGAGGGGAGTCTCCTTGCAGCCAGAAAGGTTTTGTCAGGTGTTGAAAATTGGAAAAAAAAAAGTCAAAATATAATATATAGAAAATTTTAAAGTATATAAACAATACACTGCTTTATACTGTTTCATATTCAGATCTCAATATATTTTTGTGGAAGAAAGGAAGGGAGAATAAGAAGGGAGGAAGGTGGGAAGGGAAGGAGAATGCACTCCTATCGATAAATTCTCTAATAGTTGCAGAATGCACAGGATATGTCCTTCCATGTAAAACTGCTCCAAAGTGAAGGTTATGAACTTCAAATGACTGCAAAAATGCCTTAAAAAAATTCGGAAAGACTTGGGCTACAGGTAGAACTTTTTCAAAAGGCCATTCATTGGTGCCCTGGTTAGAAAAATGTTATAACTATGATCTAAAAAATGTTGACCTTTTGTTTAAAGATTAGTTGTCACCAGGATATTGTAGGATTTGCCTTGAATCTCTGTCGGCTCTAGTGTGCGGTCCTAATCTCTCTGTTTAGATTGGACCGATGCAGATGAGATAATGGCTGAGAGCACATCTTCCAGAGAAGAGAAAGTTCTCACCCTGGGCTTCAAAGACCATATTGGCTTATTTTCAAATGGTGTCAACCTTTAGCAGTTCCAATTCATTTTCTATCCTACTGCAAATACTTGCCCAAAATACCCTTTGGTGAATGGTAATGCAATTCAAATGACATCTAATCAGAGTATTCTTCTTATAATTGATCTGATATTTGCAGGGACGTTTCTTAATCTTTGAGGATGCTTTGTAGCGAGGACTCTGCCTATCTGTTTGAATTAAATATGAGAAATGGAAATATTATCTCTTAGATAACAACAGATTAAAAATCAGAAATTAGATATAATGCAAATGATGGTTCCTTTTTAATTTGTTTCTTTGAAAGAAAGATTTTTATCATGGTGCAAATAAAACTTGCATATGTAATTAAACCCATTATGTAAAACTAGCCTATCTTTCCAAATTGTTTCCTCTTAATGAATTGCAAACGAGTGTATTTGCTTAGGGTATTTGGCCTGAAAAGTTTAAAATAAGAATTGGAGGGTTTTTTTCCTGGTTCTTTAAAGCTCAAGTGAAGATTCTCACGGCACACACAGGAAAGATGTAGAAGCTTGGTTGAAATTTGTACTTTCTTGTATTAATTATTTCTTTTATCTAGAAAGTGGTGGACATTTAAACCTTCATTTATTTTCTAAGTTATCTTCGTGCCAGTGTTTTTCTTTCAAATTGTTCTTTTTTCCCCTTTGTGATATTGGAAATGAGAAGAGGGAGCTCAAGATGGCTCGAGGCAGTAGGCTCAACAGGGTGTATGGGAAGAAAAATAGTTTTCCCTCTCCCCTTCTAGGTTCTTGGCTGAGACCCCCGCCCCCCCGTAATAAAAGATAGATTAACAGGAAAAAGAAAACAGAAGTTTAGGGCTTCTCTGGTGGCGCAGTGATTGAGAGTCCGCCTGCCGATGCAGGGGACACGGGTTCGTGCCCCGGTCCGGGAAGATCCCACATGCCGCGGAGCGGCTGGGCCCGTGAGCCATGGCCGCTGAGCCTGCGCGTCCGGAGCCTGTGCTCCGCAGCGGGAGAGGCCACAACAGTGAGAGGCCCGCGTACCGCAAAAAAAAAAAAAAAAAGAAAAAAGAAAACAGAAGTTTAATAATACCTCCTGTATATATGGGAGACACTCAGGAAAACTGAGTAACTCCCCCAAATGGCCCAAGCTACCACACTGAATACTACCTCCAGCTAGACTAAAGATGTTGGCACGGGGGAGGAGGGGGCAGTTATGGGAGGTGACCAGGAAAGCCCAGTAAACAAGGGTAAGGTTGTTATGCAGATTTTAGTCCCTGCCTTCTCCATTGATAAGAGTTTCTAGAGATTTAGAGCATCGTCTTCTTGAGAGAGAGGGAAAGAGCCTTTCAAATGGAGATTTCCCTTATAAATGTAAAATGTCTCTTACAAAAGGGTAACTTCTACTCGGTTTTCAGAGTTTCTCCTGTGTCTGCTGTTTCTTAAAAATAATTAGCCTAAAATAATCCTTATGCCAAAGAGGTATATTTTGGGGTGACAAAGTCTGCTCCCCTTTAAGGGACATGTCCTCAATTATAGGTAGATGGTAAACTCACTCTGGGTACCCTGACCTCATCTCCTGTTGTTCACTCCCGTGTTTAATAATGCTGGGGAAAAAGGTGGTTCTGGCTTACTTAGAGAAGAGAGGAAGCTGGCAGACACACACACACAGACACTGAGACACACAGAGTTAGGTAATCTGCATGACAGACCCCAGAAACTTCCCCCAAAGGAAGCTGACCTTGTCTGAAATAATCCTTTCTTTTGTTTGTGACTTCGTTGTCCCACCCCCTTTCTGCCTTTAAAAACCTCCCATTTTGGTATGAAAATCTTTTTAAAAGCTAAATAAGCCTCCTGCCAATTTTGTAACTCAGGAGTATTTTCCTTAAGGACCTGGGAACCATCTCTTTGAAATGTAATCATCAAGGAAGAGAGGGCCCCCTGTCCCCTAGTTTCCTGGGAAGGTGGGACCCTAACTTCAGCTGGTGCTGGCTCCAAGTTGCAAAGTAGTTCAGGTCATAGAGATATGATAAAATTATTAATTTTTAAAAGGCATTACCAACACAGGTGGCTGCTCCAATTACCAAGTAAATTTAGAGTAAACAAACAAAAACTCGAAACCAAACCAAACCAAACCAAAAAATAAACCTTTCATTTTGTACAACTCCTTGAAGCCCCTTTCTACTTGCTTGATGGGATGCTGCCCGATTTATGAATTGTTGAATAAAGCCAATTAGAACTTCAGATTTACTCAGTTGAATTTTGTTGTTTAACAAGAGAGAGACTAGTAGACACAGAGAAAAGTGGGCGCAGTCCCCTTTCAGAAGAGAATAAGCACAGCTGTACATTAAAAAACAAAGACAAACAAGATAAAAACCTCTGTCCTCTGACCTGTCTGAGCTTCATAAACTGTGACATACACATGATGGGCGTGGATTTTTCTTTTAGGGACCAGTATCAGCAGAAGTAAGTAGAAGGCTGCCCATGGGCTCAGCAGCTGACTGTCCTCACACCTTGCAAGCCTTCCCACTCCTTCCGCATCTCCTTACTGGGCGGGCCGATCTTCCTTCCCTCATCTTGTACCTCTCCTCTAGCCCCCAAAGTGGAAGCTTTGCTGGCTGAGCTTTGGCATGTGACCTCATCTTCTCTTTGAGAGTCACTTCTTTCATCTGCTAATAGGAATTACGTGGGCATCTCACATCCCGGATGCAGTTAATGAAATACTGAATGTGCCTCGCTCATGGCTTTACCCCTGGAAAAATGATTACTCAATGTTGGTTTCTTTCTCCATCTCTCCTTCTCCTCCTATTGCATATATTACTCTCTCTTGTGTCTGTTTATAATATTTAGCACAGCTGTGGAATTTTAATGATTTAAAGCTGCAGGGGGCTAATGTTACAAAAGCTTAATCTTAACAGTGTCTTATATTCAAAGAGATTTGGAGTGATGGGCAGACAACTTTTGAGTCTGCTTCTTTGCCTATTATCTAACCATCTCCCCTCTGTAGCGTCTGATGGCGGTACATCTAGTAATGACTTCCCTGTTTTATCTTTTGTTACTTCTCTAGACTCAACTAATTGATTTTGATATCTCCCCCTTGTCCTCAAATTCCTCTTATAAGAATTCAGTCCTAATGCTAGATAAAGTTTGGAAAATTTAAAATCTCAAGGTGCGTTCTGAACTTACTCATAAAATGAGAAAGGAACAAGGTCTCAGAAAGATAACTGTGGCCCTTCCTCTTATTATCATAGAAAGAAGCTGAACTTTGGAAGCTATTGAAATATTGGGGCTTAGACAATTCTTGCAAATTGCTCTGTAAACTTAGATTTGAACCAGGCACCAGGCACTGTAAAATCTCATGATTTGGTTGATGCCAAACTATTGATATAATCTTCCAGGGTTCTTGCATAGTCTGTTATTTCAGGACCCCGTGAGCTATAGCAACCAGGGTGCTAACTCTGGTGCTGATAACCTGATTATATGCACTTTTATTTACTGAGGATTTTATGTGTCTTATCTCTCACACCCAACCTATCAACTCTTTGTGAGTAAATGCTATTTGTTTTTATTGCTCCTGAATTTTCCACAGAACTTAGCAGCTTTCTGAGAGACTATCAGGGATTCCATAAATACCTGTTGCTTGACAGCTGATAACATCTCTGCTTTGAGGTCTAGAAGCTACGCATGCAAATGAGTTTCGATGAGATCCCTGCAGCTCCCCTAAAAATCATACATAATGTTCAGGTCTCTTATGATTGAAGGTATTTTTTAAATAGTGTAATTTTCACCTTGCCTTTCACAGCCTTCATGACAGATCTATTATCTGAGCAGGCATCTATATTCAGGACATATAACAAGAGAGTGGAGAACGGGAGTTAGATTTTTGTTTCAACCTTGTGTTTATTATCTGTTTGATGAATCAAGGGTGTAAATATCTACAGACTAAAGGTTGGTTCTAAAATTGAACACTTTTAGAGAGAAATTAATGTCTGGTCTTATTCATTCTGGTAATATCCCAAGGATATTAAACTTGAAACATTCTCTCTGAAGTTACAGGTATCTAAGGTCTGAAAGGAATTGATATGCACGTGTTCGAGAGGTCAAGGTCTCTATTGTGAAGCCTGACTCTGTGTAATGAAAATCAAATTTGAATATTAAAAAAATTAATTCAGCCGTGGCAGAAAACGGAACTCGCTACTCAGCTGTGCTGTACTGCTAATGTATAGTGATAAGATTTGGTGATGAGAAATATTCTGTAGCCTAACCAGGTGATTTTTTCGTTGCTAAATAGAGGCTTTTGAGAAGCAGTACTTCTCTAACTGTACCCAATGCATCTGCTCTGATCCTGTCTAAATGAACAGTTTGGGTGCATGACTGGTGTTGTCCCAATCAGCTTTGTTTATGTAGCTGAGCCATCTTATGACAGGTATTGACTCAGAAATGGAATTTTACAGCCTGCATCTTATACTTTGCCACATGGCAGTGACAAAGATCAGGGACTTTTTTTCCCATAAGGAGAATACCTCAGATGGGTTAAGCCATTATAATAAATATAGCAATTTAAGATGAATGAGAAAATCAGAGTTAATGAGGCTTGGAATCGTGGAGAAAATGCAATTGCTGGTGTGATAGGAAAAACACACAAATATGCATATACACACAAACTCTTATAACCCTGCCTTCCTCTACTTTCTTGATTCACCATCCAAAGATAAAATAAACTTATACACCCAGTTATATTTGGTTCACATGGGTTTGTTGTTTAAAATTTTAATTTGCTTTTTTTTTTTCCTGTGGCTGCATTGGGTCTTCGTTGCTGCGCGTGGGCTTTTTCTAGTTGCGGTGAGAGGGGGCTACTCTTCGTTGCGGTGCGCAGGCTTCTCATTGCGGTGGCTTCTCTTGTTGTAGAGCATGGGTGCGGGCTTCAGTAGTTGTGGTGCACAGGCTTAGTTGTTCTGCGGCACATGGGATCTTCCCGGACCAATGCTTGAACCCGTGTCCCCTGCGTTGGCAGGCGGATTCTTAACCACTGGACCACCAGGGAAGTCCTTGATTTGTTTTTAAAAAATGGAGAGCTAATGTTGTAATTCCTTTGCCAACACAATCAGCTGGTTTTTTTTTTTTTAAACAATATCTATACAATTGATTTAATATGATCTTTTAGTCAAGAGAATAAATACATTATTTTGGTATCATCATGAAAAGTTCACCTTCGGAAATAACCCCTTTAGAAATGTCCACATACACGTCCTCTTGCTATACAAGCTAGAATTCTGAGACATAGTGGCTGGTTGAACAATACAAAAAAATAATTAATGGGTTTATTTGGTTGATTTTGCTTACAGGACTACCAAGATACTGATTTGATTTAAATTTTCAGTAAATTGGCTTGTTGACATCATGACATCATTTAATACTGGTATGTGCTAACTGAATCCTATTCCAGAACTATTTCTGGATCTCTTCTCTTGTACACAGATTCTGGGGTTATTTCAGCACTGTTGGAGGGTTACCCCAGTTATTACATTACAATTACTCAGGTGTTTTACCAACATCTATGAAGGATTGGTTGCTTTGATTACATTTAAAATATGCCTATAAAGGGAATGACTTGATCTGCCATTTTGAAATAGACAAATTAAACCATCTGCCTATTTTTCAAAAGCATGGATTTGTAATTTTTAATAGATGTTGTCTTAGCTCTCACACTATATTGATGTGGTATTTGGGCGATCAGAGCTCAGTTTTCTCAAGTCATTATGGCAGAGAATCTAACCTTTTCTGTTTAGGTCCCCAGGGGATATATATTACAGTTTCAGCAGTTTAATTAGGATACCAGTAAGCCTATGGATCAACGGGAGAAGGGGAGGATGGAGAGAGTGGGAGAGAGAAATTAACCATGTGTTGTAAAACCTTTTGAGCAAGCTGACCATGCTGGAAGATTAGACAACTCTTTAATATCCTGTATAAACAGGGTTAGTGAGGATGAGTAAATCAAAACCAAACTCCAAAAACTCTAAATCAAGGCAACCTGACAATTTTGAGCATCCATTTCCCCATCTTTACCTCCAAGAAGGAAGACCAGAGTTTTGTGCCTACATTTCCACTGAGGGGAAAAATGGTTCTTAAGGGAGATTTAGGGAAGAGGAATTTTTAGGGGGATGGGTAGAAAAATGCTAGAATCAGGGTGTCTTAGAAAAATTCCACGTGACTAGGATCAATGAAGGGTAGGAAGGAGTTAGCTGTTCTTTGGTGTCGACAGGTCCCGTATCCAGTGGGGTGCTACTAAATGTTCAACCATTGGCTCCTTGAAAAACCATGTATACAAATATAGGACTAGATGAGATCATAATAAATTTTACTGATATAAAGGATGTGTAGCACACAATATACTAATGTTAAGAAAATATACAGTATAGTTTATTGTAAATTCCATGTAACCAATTGAATCTCACAGAATATCTTCATTAGTTTTTGCTAAACTCTTATATCTGTAGCCAAATTATGACTGTAATTGACCAAGAAGTGTAGTTCCAATATGAATGTTGATTGATTGTTTTCAAAAGATGGAAGTGAAAAATTGAAGACATAATGTAACCTCACTCATTCATCGGTGATGTGAGAAACCTCTTTGCTGAATTGAATAATAGGGTAATTCCTGGAAGGATATTTGGAAACTGGAAGGGTAATTCCTCAGTTTTTACCATTTGTGTGTGTATGTGTGTGTGTGTGTTGTGTATTTTTCACAATGTAATGGCTATAGGCATGGCACGCTTAAGTTTAATCTGCATTATCAGCATGTTCTCTCTCTATCCCTTTCTTAAGTCTAGAAATCCACAAGTTTTATGGATTTTTGATTTGTTCCATTTGTAAATCCTCCCACTATCCTTGGCTTCAAGGCTCCAATGTGAGGACACTGAATGAGGAATTGGGAGAAGAAGTGAAGTAGCCCACTGTCATATAGTATTTGCATCGTACAGATAAAGTAGACATAAGTAAACTCAGCATAAATAATAAAGTATAGTAAAATATTAGGGAATGATAATCTTTGTATATTTAATACCTTTGTTTTTAACATAATTAAAATTTACATTATTTACTTTTCAATAATGTTCAGGTTTAGCAACCACCTTGCAAAATTTCTGAAAAGCTAACCATCAATTCTTGTAAGCTTGTTCAAGCCAGCTCTGGCACACAGCTTCCCAGACCCATGTCCTGCAGTGTTCCAAAGACTTACAAGGACCCCCGCGAGCAATGGCTGGGTGGTACTTTTCTAATTTAGGTGAAGTCTCCTACACTGGTGCTTAGTTCTAATGTAGCAGAGAGCTGCCTGCTACAACAGACCACAGTGGCTTGGACAAATGAGCATTAAAAAGCAGTGTAGGGGTTCAGAACGAGCCTCCCCAAAATGTGCCACCTTTGTAGGAGGATTATTTTGAGCTTAAGGCAGTTGAGACCCTATAGGTTCAAGAGAAACTACTGTCCCTCCCTTAACTACCTAGAATAATTTAAATTGGAGATTTTTCCTAGAAAAGAGTTATTATCAGAGATAAATTTTATCTAAGTGGCCTCATCTGTATGGCAGGGCAAACTTCTGATTACCAAACATTTGCTCTTCTTCTTATCATCCTGTAAATGACCCTCCTGTCCTTGGAAGCCCTAAGCCTCATCCCATTCATGAGCTCAGAATGGCATATATACCTCATTTTAGCTTTGTCTCTGAACCTCCCATGTATGTGGCATTCCCGTACATACAAAATTAAAATTGATATTCTCCTGTTAATTTAGCTCATGTCAATTTATTTCTTAAGCCAGCCAGAAGCTAGAAGGGTAGAGGAACATTTTCTTCCTTCCTGACAGCAGTAACTGGGGTCAATGAAAACCAAAGATCTTTCCTAAGTTTGAATCTGGCCTGTATATAACCTGTTTCCTGCCTTGAAGAATCACGTCTTCTTTTTTGGTGAGGGAGCCCCAGTAACAACTGAGATGGAAAGTTTCAGCAACTCTAACGTTGGAATATGTACCTATCCAATCAGGGGAATGCATGGAGTCAGACTAAATTCCATTTAGAAAAATAAAAATAATGTGACTTTTCTTATATCAAGTGTAGCAGAGTAGAATTCATACCCACTAAACTCACCACAATGTTTTAGGCTGAGGACAGCCATTGAATACAAAAGCATGCCCTGAAAAGGGGAGTAGAGCATCGTAAGACTTTAAATAAATCAACTGAGATTTCAGGTCCTACTACCCAGTTCTGAATGATTTCAGCTAAGTTGACTATAAAAAGATTTCACTGGAGTTGTAATATTGTTTTTATGCCCTACGTCTACCTGCCAGCAGATAAAGAACAAAACCTGGAAGCTACATTGAGATGCAATTGATTAGGAGAGTCACAGACGGAGGAAAGGGAGAAATGGATGTAAGGGAAGGTGGCTATTATTTCTTTTAACAGAATGTAGCTCTCTTGAATCTAGGCAGGAAGATTGAATCACACTGAAGTATTTATTTTTTCTCAAACATTTCTAATTTTCTAGTTAAAAATGTCACAATTTTAAGAGTCTCAAGTAGCACAATATATCAGTCCTTTATAACTATTTATAGACAATGTTCAAATAACACTTCTAGTGTCATAAAATTTTTCCATGACTCTTAGGACCCTGCTATTTCTACTTAAATTTCGCACTGCTGGACACAAGGCACTTTTTCATTTACTTTTATTTTTTTATTTTATTTTATTTTTTTTTTTTTTTGTGGTACGCGGGCCTCTCACTGCTGTGGCCTCTCCTGCTGCGGAGCACAGGCTCCGGACGCGCAGGCTCAGCGGCCATGGCTCACGGGCCCAGCCGCTCCACGGCATGTGGGATCTTCCCGGACCGGGGCACGAACCCGCGTCCCCTGCATCGGCAGGCAGACTCTCAACCACTGCGCCACCAGGGAAGCCCTTCATTTACTTTTAAATGTCTCGCCATTCTATTAACACACACTTTAAAATTCAGAGGCAATTTTCTAGTAAAATCAGAGGAGCATAAGGACTATGGAAAATCTTAATGCAATGTTAAAACAAGCTGAAAGTTCAATTGAAATGGTTATTTATTGCCCAAAGTCTCCGATTATTTTAAATTACCGTAATTGGCTAATTGGATTTAACACTAAAGATTTGTAAAAAAATCATTTACTTAAACCAGGCTGTACTTGTTCATAGGTGAATTCAGGCATAAATAAGCCACCTTAATGTTAATTATCTAGTTTTGCCCAATTTAGATGTAGGATGTTTAATAGTTTATCCTGCTGTTGACATACTCTCAAAACCTGATCTAGACACCGTAATACTATCCAGACCTAGAGGGCTTTCTATCATATTTTAAAACATTTATTGTTTTTAAGAAGCTTTTGTTTGGGAATAATTCTAAATTTGCAGAAAAATTACGAAGTGAGTATAGAGAGTTCCTGCATACCCTTTACCAGCTTCCCCTGATGTTAACATCTCATGTAGCTATTGTAGTGTTGTCAAAACTGAGAGATGAATTTTAGTATGTTACTATTAACTAAATTCTGGACTTTATACTGATTTCACCAACTTTTCCACTCATATACTTGTTCTGTTACAGGATTCAATCCAGGATCCCACGTTACACTTAATCATCACGTCTCTGTAGTCTTTTCTGGTCTGTGCAGTTTTCCATTTTTCTTGTTTTTCATGACCTTGGCAGTTTTGAGCAGTGTTGGTCAGGTATTTTGAAGACTGTTTCTCAATTTGGATTACTCTGATATTTCTAGTATGTTAAACTGGGATTATGATGTTTGGGGATGAAGTCCCTAGAGGCAATGTATCCTCATGACATCATATCAGGGTACATGATAGCAACATGACTTATCAATGGTGATGTTGACCTTGACCACTTGGATAGGATGATACCTGCTAGGTTTCTCAGGTTTAAATTTCCTATTTTTCCCTTTCCATACTCTGTTTTTAGGAAGTGAGTTACTAAATCCAGTCTGCACTAGAGGTGGTGATGGGAGGGTGGGGAGTAGAATTAAGCTTAATCTCCTGGATGGGGGAGTATCTACAGTTAATATTTGGATTTCTTCTTTAAGAAAGGTGTGTCCTTTTTCCCTTGGGAGGAGGTTTAAAAGTAAGATTTCTTTTTTTTTTTTTTTTTTTTTGCGGTACGCGGGCCTCTTACTGTTGTGGCCTCTTCCGTTGCGGAGCACAGGCTCTGGATGCGCAGGCTCAGCGGCCATGGCTCACGGGCCCAGCCGCTCCGCGGCATGTGGGATCTTCCCGGACCGGGGCACGAACCCGTGTCCCCTGCATCGGCAGGCGGACTCTCAACCACTGCGCCACCAGGGAAGCCCTAAAAGTAAGATTTCATAAAGTCACCTGTGAAATGGTTAAATGTGACTAAGTTCACACTTAGTATTTAAACTTTTCACAAATTAAACATGCTTATTCATTTTAGAAGTAACAGAGACTATAAGAAAAATTCAGCTGGTAGGATATGTTTCCTGATGCTCTATGTGAAGGGCCTCTGCAATCTTCAGTCTCCAGACTATTTTGATTGCATATCCCATGTAAAGTAAGTATGCACTTCAGTAAATGTTTATTCATTTATAAATCCTGTGTATGCACTACTGAACTAATGTATCATGTACATTGGGAAACATGTATAAAAGTAAATTTAAAGGATGTGCTAAAAGTCTAAATCTAAACAGAATAGTAATTGCTAATATTTGAATACTTATTCAAGTGTGTTCCAAGCATTGTCCTAAATGCTCTTGCATTAATAAGTTTGATCCTAACCAAAAATCCTGTGAATGCAGAACTATTATTACTCACTTGTCACAGATGAGGAAATTGAGACAAGAAACATTAAGTGCTTTGCCCAAAGTCACAGAGTTAACAAGTGATAGAGGTGGGATCATTCCCAGGCAGCCTGTAAAGGAGCTTGTGTTATCAACACTGAACTTTGCAACAAGTTCTTGCATTTCTCTTCCCACCTTACTCTGACATGTGTGCAGTTTCTGCTCCGGATTGTGTGTAACCTACTGTTGAGACCAGTATTTTAAAGGATGTGCCCAAGGAGTAATTCAGGACAGGTGCTGATTTACTTCTGTGTGTCCAGTGGTAGTTTTGTCCTATGCTTGTCTGTGCTGCGTTGCCCATTTTCCCACCAAGCCCTTCTGGGAATGAGGTTTACTCTTTTCTATGCCCTTGATAGGGAAACGGTCATGGAAGCCTTTGCTTCTCTTTCTTAGCTTCGGGAACAGCTGTTTCTTGCTGCTGCCCTGTCACTCTACCGTGAATCCTTGGGGTGGATGTCTTTGTTCATTCATTAGTGCCTTCTATGTGGCCGTGACCACTGGTTGATTTTACACTGTGTGCTGGGAGGAGGGAAAGAATTGCCTCACTCCAGTGCTGGGAAAAATCTATTTCTGTTTGGGACACCAACATGAAAATGATTTCGTTGAAACTCAGCATTATGGAAGTTCTTTCTATATTTTGCCTTTAAATATCTCCCAGGCAACAGTTATTTGGATTATTATTGTTGAATCACCTCATAGACAATATTCTGTGGGTTGCATAGCCTCATTATTTTTTTCTACTTTAAAAAAAGTGTGTTGCTTTTGTCTCTAAAAGACAAACATAACTCTTGGAGACAATTTGGAACATATAGAAAATATAAAAAAGAGATTTAAAAAGTGCATGTAACTCCTTTCACCTGAAGGTAAATCTTATTAATAATTGAATGCATTCCTTTCATTCTGATTTCTGTATGAGGGTAATACTTATACATACATATATGTGCAAATATATGTATATGTTTATATATGCTTAAATTTGTAGTAAGGTAGACTGTATTTTCTTTTCTTTTAAAAATGATTTGTCAGAACTTTTTTTTTTTTTTTTTGTGGTACGCGGGCCTCTCACTGTTGTGGCCTCTCCCATTGCAGAGCACAGGCTCCGGATGCGCAGGCTCAGCGGCCATGGCTCACGGGCCCAGTCGCTCCGCGACATGTGGGAACTTCCCGGACTGGGGCATGAACCTGTGTCCCCTGCATCAACAGGCGGACTCTCAACCATTGCACCACCAGGGAAGCCCTGTCAGAACTTTTTTATATTAGTAAATTTTTTAATCTGCTTTTGAATTGGTTTATTAAATCCACTGTTTTTTTAGTTTTCAATTGATGTTATGTTTATGTATTTTTCCTACTTTTCTTGGTTTGTTTAATTGTCATCTTTCTAATTCTCAAGTTGGGCTATCAGTTCAATGTCTATTCATTATAGTTATTAATTATAACATTTAGAGCCATGGCTTTTATCTGAATTCCATTTTTGGTCAAATGCTATAAAATTTAATGTACTTTATTTTTACTGAAGTTATAGTAAATGGCCCACAATTACAGTTTTGATTTCCTCTTTAATACAGAAGTATTTATTAGAGAAAAAATTGTTGGTTTTTTAGATTTAATATTTTAAACTTAAAAACTTTATATTTTAGCATAGTTTTAGATTTACAGAAAAGTTGTGAAAATTCTCCAGAGTTCCTACATACCCCATACCCAGTTTCTCTGTTATTAATGTCTTTGAATTAATATATTTGTCACAATTAATGAACCGATATTGATACAGTATTATTAAAGTCTCTATTCAGATTTCCTTAGTTTTTACTTAACGTCCCTTCTCTGTTCCAGCCCATTCCTAGCCCGTCTAGGATCTCACATTAGATTAAGTCATGCTTCCTTAGGCTTCTATTTTAATAGTTTCTCATGTTTTCCTTGTTTTTAGTGACTTTGAAAATTTTGAAGAGCATTGATCAGGTATTTTGAAGAATATCTCTCAATGGAAATTTGATTTTTTTTCCACACAATTACGCTGGGTTGATGAGTTATTGGAAGATTGTCAGGGTTTTTCTGTTGTTGTTGTTTTTGCCATTCTAACAGGTGTGTGGTGGTATCTTGTTGTTTCAATTTTCATTTTCCTAGTGATATCTTTTCATATCTTATTTTCTGTCTATCTATAGATTTATATATTTAGCTATCTTACCATCTAGCCAGCTATCATCTGTATATTTATCATCTTTTTTGAGGTGTCTGTTCAGGTCTTTTGCACATTTATTAATTTTTTTTTTTTTTTTAAATAATTGAGTGTTAAGAGTTCTTTGTATATTTTGGTACCTGTCTTTTATTAGATATCTATTTGCAAAAGTTTTCTCCTAGCCTGTGGCTTGCCTGTTCATTCTCTTATTAGTATCATTCACAGAACAAAAATTTTTAATTTTAATATAATCCAGTTTATGACTTTTTTTTGATGGATCATGCTTTTGGTGTTGTATCTGAAATCATCAAATCAAGGTCACATAGATTTTCTCCTGTTTTCTTCTAGCTGTTGCATAGTTTTATATTTTACATTTTGGTCTATAATCCATTTTGAGTTAATTTTTTCATAAGGTTTAAGGTCAATATCTAGGTTTTTCTGTGTATAGACACAACACCATTTATTGAAAGATTATCCTTCCTCCATTGAGTTTCAATTTAACCTTCTTTTAAAACACATAATTTTATTGTATTTTGGTCAGATATCAATGATCGTTGGTATGCTTTTTTGTTTTTCAATATTTTGAAATTTTCTTTGTGGCCCTATACATTTTTTTAAACATTCTCAATTGTATTCTTTGTAGGCTGCAATTGCAACTCTTGAAGCAACATTATCAATTATATTATTTAAATTATCAAGGTCTTATTAATGTTTTGCCTGCTTTCATATTTGTCAAAACTCACAGCTTCTAGCTATTAAATTATTTCAGACCATTTCTCCTGTATTCTAAAATTCTTCTTTATCTATTTTGATGTTTTATGATTTCATATCAAAATTTCATGAACATATTTTATTATTGTCTCCCACCTGTGTTCATCATTGTTAGCTGCCTACATAATACCTACTTTCTTCTTTTTTCTTCCTAATAGAGTCCCAGTTATCTTTTGGAAGGAAGTGGGTTCATTCTGAACCAAAAAACCCGCCATATTTTCCAGAGTCTCATGAACTTTGGGATGGCTTTGTGATAAGTATCAGGCCAAAAAACATAAGCCTGATGTCAGCTGGGAATTTTAGACAACTCTTCTCTCCTGGTATATGTACAGTCTCTTGGCCTTTGTCACTTCTTCATTTTTTCTGAAATGCACTTGGGAAACAGGAGATGGAGCAGCCCTCCACTACAAACAAATTTCTTTCATTTCTAGTAGGTTGTCTTCTATTTTTCCTCTTTTAAAATTTCTGTTTTAAAATTTCATCTTCTCTATATTCTTTCTTACAGCCTCCTGCCATTGTGTGCGTGTGTGTGTGTGCGTGCGTGCGTGCGTGTGTGTGTGTGTGTGTGTGTGTGTGTAGAGAGAGACAGCGACAGAAAGAGAAGAGAGGAGGGGGAGGGAAGAGGAGGGAGCGGAGAAGTAGGGGTGGAGAGGGCAGAAAATTTGTTGGATCTGACCCCATGCTTTTGGAACTTTCTCTTTATGTTTTAACCCATTTTAAATTTCCCTTGAGCTCTGCAAAAATTTAAACAAGCTTGCCTTCTTCTTCACAGATTTGTTTGTTTGTCATCTCTAATCTACTCTCCAGTAGATAGGAAATCAGCATCTAAAGCAATTTATATTTTAGCATTGATCTGGCAGTAAAGCATAAAACTTAAGAATGCAACCTCAGGGATCAGAAAATTGAGTTCTAATCCCAGCTCAGCCACTAGTTATTTTATCTTGAGCAAAAATACCTAGCCTTTACTGCTTGTTTTCCCATTTGTGGAATGCGTGTAAAAATCGTAATTCTTAATAAGGTTTGGGGAGCATTAAATGAGAAAGTGCATATAAAGTCCCTAAGATATGCCTGACATGTATTAAGTCCTAAATATACATTTTGGTTCCACGTTATTAGTCTATAATTATTGGTTTGTTGTTTTGTTTAGTAGTAATTGGAAAGTGAAGAGAATCATAAAGCTTAATACTTCCCAAGTAAGTAGTTAATTCCTTCCGATAAGATCAAATGCTAAATATTCCTGCTGATTAAATACATAGTGGTGCAATACTTGTACACCAGTGTCCGTACCAGCACTGTGCACAGTAGCCAAAACTCAAATGTTCATCAACAGATGAATGGATAAAGCAAAATGTGATATGTACACACAATGAGATATTATTCAGTCTTAAAAAGGAATAGAATTCTGATACATGCTACAGCATGAATGAATCTTGAAAAACATTGTGCTAAATGAAGTAAACCAGACACAAGAGGACAAATACTGTATGATTCCACTAGGTACCTAGAATGGGCAAATTCATAGAGACAGAAAGTTGAATGCTGGTTTTCACGGGCTGTGGGGAGAGGAGTGTAAGAAGTTACTGTTTAATGGGTACAGGATTTTTGTTTAGGGTGATGAAAAAGTTCTGGAGGAACTGGGTAGTGGTGATGGTTGCACAGCATTGTGAACATACTGAATGCCACTGAATTTGTCATCTTAAAAATGGTTAAAATGGTACAATTTACATTATGCATATTTTACTATAATTAAAAAACAAACAAAAACCCTCCAAAACACAGAGTTCCAAGTATCATTTGAATGTTTCATTTTTAACGTCTGAATTGAACGACCTATAGTTATGAAGTCTGTGTGAATTAATCTATGCTCAGGAAACTGAGAATATGTCAAATGTACTTTATATTTGATGTCCTCACTATTTCTTACATCTGTGGAGAGTTATTTGCCATACTTAGAAGTAGATAATGTAAGAGTAGGGATGGAGGGGGTAGTGGGTGGCTCTGAACTGGGAAGGGACCCTCCTGCCCTCAGAACTTCCAAGGGACTCACAGACTCTTACTTGCAGGAGCTCACCACAAAGTTCATCTTCATTAGGCATCACACTTACCTTTCTTAGTGATTTCCACGAGCAGGAATTATTGTGCACTGTGCATTGAAATGCACTAGTGTGGATCAAGGTAGGAAATTTTATCCTTAATTAGTATGAAATTAACTTAACTTGAAACATCGTAAAGCTGACATGCCATACATTCCGGGATTTAATCACATTTCCCTGCGTCTGCAGATTCGGAAAGCAGAAATATTACATTAATAGGATTCTGAAGCTCAGATCTACTGAGGTGGCAGGGAGATACCCTGCCAGTAATGGACAGAAGGCAATGTTGGTAAAAATCTTTCTTTAATATTAGGAGGCATGCTGGAGAGGGAAAGATAGTTACTCTGGGAAAGTGTGTGGTCATGATTGGAAAAATTAAAAGGGAAAACTCAATCTCATTTTCTTTTGAAATATGTAAAGTAAAGCATTCTACTGGGAAAAGATTTAACCAAATTTACATTTTAACCATTAGAAATGCTTTCCTATAAATGGTATTAAAGGAATGGAAAGCATCCTATAAACTGAATGGGCCAAATATTTTACCAGAAAAGACTCTTTAACTCACTTGAACATTTTAACAATTCAAGGTGAGGTGCGGAGAGTCAAATTTTTACTTATCTCACTGAGTTGATTCACCCGGCCAATTTCTTGGGAATTATGCAGACGACCAATATCCAAGTTAAATTTATAGCTTATTAAAGACTTTGAGTGATGGCAAAACATATTTTGGTGGCACCACTTGCATATCTAATAAAAAGTTAGTGATCTTACACTGATTCATGATCGATCAGTCAGTATTTTACATGGTGCTTTATGGTTCTTTCATTTCAGGGGTAAATACTGATTTGATTTGGGTTCCTTAAACCACTAGATTCAATTTATCTTATTATTCAAGAAGGCTAAAAATAAGATGCATAGAAATCTTTTCCCATTAGTAAATAGGCTAGAATAAGAAAAGGTGAAAGGCGAAGTACACTTTTCTATACAATACCTTTTGGGTATTTTTGCTAAAGTAAAACCCTTTCTAGGTTCTTGTCAGGTGGAACAGGCCTGCTGATCTGAAAATTTTCACTTCTAAATACTGTACATAAATTATGTGATTGGGAAGTTTACTGGCATTCATTTGATCCAGTCTTTGTATGTAAAATAGTTGCTTTTCAAACTACTGACTATTAAACATGCATTTCCAGGCCTCATAGGGAATCATGGCTAGAACATTTGAACTGATGAAATGCTAGCTGTGTTTTTTTAAAAAGAGGGCTTAGAAAAATTATGCGCAACATGGTACCATTCAGGTGTACCAAGAACCACAAGATGAACCCGTGAGTGACTGATTCTTCTGTGGTCTTATTCATTGTGTAACTTTAAATAACAAAATGATTAGATGGGATCTTGAGATCCAAAAGTTACTTGTGTGACCCAAAAAGGAAGGGAAGATTTTTCTCCATTGGAAAGAATGTTATATTGATCAGCTGACTTCTGTGGGCATCTTTCATCAATCAACTCAAATTTAATAAACAAATAGAAGCAGCGTGTTGTAAAGAAAAAATAGAAAAGAAGAACACTACTGTTAAAACCCTAAATCTAGATTTTAGAGGCTGTATTGAGTTGCTGTTAAGGGCTTAAAATCTAAAGCCAAACTTCCTTGGTTTGAAACTCAACTCTGTTTCTCCCTGGCTGTGTCATCCTGGTCAAGCTGTTTAAAATTTCTGAGCTTCTATTTCTATTACATGCAAATGATGATAAGCCTACTACTTTACTCTAGAAGAGTAAGTATCTCAGAAGGTTTTATGAGGAGTAAGTGAGTTAATCTATTGAAATCCCTTAGGATAATGCTTTTACAGAGTCAGTACTCATTAAGCATTAGGTATTATTAACATGACACTCATGTGTGAATCATTCACGACACTATAGATTTTTATTTTTCTGGCTCTCAGTTTTCCCATCTAAAAAAGTGAGAAGGATGAAATGGATCCTTGGGTTCTAAACACACTTCTAGGCCTGGACACTTTTCTTGAGAGGCTCTTATTCACTCATCCAACATATAAAGCAGATGGCACACATACTACTCTGGTTGTGGCGACCATGAAGGGTAAGGGGCTCTGACAGCTCCACACACTCCTTGTCAGCAGGTCACTGAGGGGTTTCTGGAGAACTCTAGTGGCTCCATCAGGTGTAAAATCATTTTCAAAATCCTGGTTTCAAAGACAGACATGAGCTTAAACTTCTTGACTGTTATCTTTTAGTTAGATGTGTGGTCTTGGGTAGATTACATTCCTTTTCTGGACCTCAGATTCTGCATCTATAAAATCAAAGCAGGGATGAAGAATGACTTGGGAAATGAGTAAGGTAGAAAATGTTAAGTGCTTATTAGCTCCATGCCTAACACTGAGGAAGCTGAGTTCAATAACTGGAAGCCGAATATATCTGATCACCACAGCTAATAAAGCAAATAGTGAATCTGATGATAACGCTGCTCTCAGAAGAGGGTGAGTTAATTTCAAGTGTGTTTCAGTTTCAGTCTTGACTCAGATCCACCTTAGAGAAAAGACCACAAAGTTTTGTGAAATGTTTTCCTTGATAGAGAGAACATTCCATTTTTCTTTATGGTCCATGAGTCTATTTGAGCTCAGGAAATTAAAACTGAGGTTTTGTTTTCCTATCTCTACTTTAACTTCTGGGTTTAAGTATCTTCTTACACAGACACTTGGATGTGAGTGATGGGCCAGAGTTGGACTAAATGATTAATTTCTAAAATTGTAGTTTTCAGTTTAGGCATTGAACCGCTAAATTCAAAAGCCCCTAAGTTCTCGCCTCACTCCCAAAGATCTTAGTTTTTTGTGATGGTATTTGGAGGAAGCTGGGACTGGGAAATTATTGCATAATACTCTCTGGGGGTAACAACTTTGTTGGGAATCATGAAGGTTGAAGATAAGGCCAAGTCATTGTATTGACCGTTTTTCATGTAAGTTTTTCTCTTTATGAGGATTATTAATATCTCAAATCACCGACTATTCTTTATCTTCTTTTAAATGATTCCAGGACTCAGTGGGCATAATTACAAAAATGCAGAGTGCATTCTTGTAGAAGTAATAGGATGGGTGGATGGATGAATGGAGAAGTGGGTGAATAGATGAATAGACTGCTGTGAAAAGACTATGATAAAGCCAAATACAAAATACTGGAATGCTAAAATTCGCCTGTGTTGTATATAGCATGTTGCTGCTGTTCATAGTTAGTTTGATTACTATTGTGTAGCAATATCAAATGAAACCTAACTTCCTCATGTGAACCTTCATTGTTTTTCTGTTTAGATTTTAAGCACCTAGAGGATGGCTATAATGTCTTATTTTTCTTTTCTATACAAAGTCAACAAATTTTTATTAAGCATCTCCGAAAATGCATAGGACTACATATAGTACTGAATGCTTGTTAAATACATCAATAAAATAAAAACAACAACACAAGAAAACAAAACGATATTTGAGAATCTTGCCTACATTTTACCTTTTCAATTTTTGACTTTGCAATTTAAATGTAAAGTGTGTGTTTTCAGGCCATTGCTGCAAAGATCAGTGTAAACTCGCAACGTAATTAAGATTCAAATGATTGTTATACATGAAAACATAAAATTAAAAACCTTTTACACCATGCTTCAATTCCATGAAAGCCATCCCTCCCAATTTTGAATGCAAAAAGCTAAATTTCACATTGCTTCTACCTTCCCAGTGGTGGCTTTTCTCACTCTTAAATGGTTCTTCACATTGGTATTCATACTCATTGTCTTGGGTATTAAAGATGAAAAGTGTGTTTGTGTTGAAAAAACATCCTTTAAGCCACCTGGAAGGAGTGTCCTCTATGCTTAAACACAAAGTGAGGGTTGATTTTTCTCAGCAGCAGTGAAGTGTTTACCTTGGTGATTTGGAGATGCAAAGTCTCATAAGTAATCACTTAGATACTGAGAGCAGATCTGTCAGCATCAATACAACTCAGTGTGGAAACTCAGATGCATTCAGTCATGCTAATGAAGTGGTGGCAATTTTTTTCCTGTTTTTTACTTTTTTCTTCTTTATTTGGCACAATTAATTTTTGTTGGTGACAATATGAAATGTTGGATTGCTCATGTGTAATAATATTTCATATATATTATGCCATTTAATCCTCACAACAGCCTTAAAAGTGAAATAATATTATTCCCATTTTATAAATGAGCAAACTGAAACTCAGAGAAGCTATTTTCCTAAGGACACATGGTATGAGCACAGATCTGTCTGTTTTTAGGGTTTAATACTTAGCTACTATAACAGATTAAAAAAAAAAAACCGTATAAAATGCCATCTTGTTTCAAGACACTGAAGTAGAGTTTAAAACAGAGACTGCAATTCATTAGTCCCCCTAACTGCAGGGAAAATCCAATTACTTTTCTTTAACATTGAATAATTAATTCAGCTTATATGTAACAAGTACCATTGAATTCCTTTTATTCAGTATGATGTTAGGTTCTAGGATACAATGGTGGAAAAAAAAGACATTGTTTCTGCATTCACAAGATTGTATAGTCTAGACCAGGAGTTGGCAAACTATGGCCCACAAGTCAAATCTGAGCCACAACGTGTTTTTGTAAATAAAGTTTTATTGAACACGGCCATGCCCATTTGTTTACACATTGTCTATAGCTGCTACTGCCCAACAGTGGCAGGGTTCAGTAATTGCAACAGTGACTATATGGCCAGCAAAGCCAGACATGTCTGCTGACCTCTGGCATAGTTTGTTGACCTCTCTTCTAGACCAGTAGCCAGACATTTACAGATAGATAGAGCATTCTGGAGGAAATGCCATCTGAGCTGTCATATTGATAGGAATTCTCCAGGGGTAGTAGGGTGGGATGGAGGGGGCAGCAGAGAGATAAGAATGTTTTAAGCTTTGGAAACTCCTTGTGACAAGTCCTTGGGTGAAACAGGATGCTGCTTTTGAGGACTTGAAATATTCAGTGCGAATAACGGTTAGTAACCAAGGTCCCAGCACAGCATCTTGTAATTTTTATCACCTTCTAAGGATAGAGGTGGGATTCCCTATCACCACTAACCCATAGATGTACAAGGCAAGCCCCATTTTGGAATTTTAGGAATCCTGGGGGACTGGCAGGAAAGTATCCACAAGGTGGTCAGACTGGTATTGATTGAAGACTGGGATAATCTGGTGCTGCTCATGTGTCTTCATCCTAAGCCAATAGCAGCACGAACTGGGCCAAACTTGAGTGCGGGTAAAGGAGGCTTCTGGCTCCAGTGATGCTCCTGGGCTTTTCAGCACAGTCCTTAGATCTCATTCACCACCACTTGGGTTGTGTATGCTGCCTCTGCCCACTGCCCCCCACCCCGGGGAAAGCACCCTGGGGTTCAGTCCTGATCCTTTCACTTGCATCTCATCCACCCAGATCTTTTGATACTTTTCCTCCCAAATTTGTATTGCCACACTCCCAAACCTTAGTCCTTTTCCTTTCGTAAGAGACTCCAGTTGTCCATTGAAGCTTTAGCTGGAATTATTGAGAGACAGTATAGTATAGTATATTGATTACAAGTGTGAGTTCTGAAATTCAAATCTAAAAGCTGTATGGTTAAGCAAGTCACTTAACCTCTGTGTTTCTCAAGGTTTAACCATTCATTGAGGACCCACCTTGATGATTTGTTTCGAGGTAAAACTGTTAATAGACTTAGAAACTGGCTCATGGCAAATGTTGTATATGTGTGAGTTATGTTTATCATATCATTGACTAAAAGCCCCGTTCCCTTTCCCTAGAGGGCAGTGGCTTCTAAGTCTTCAAACACTCCTGGAGAGTGAGGAAGATGATTGGCATTCTACCTGGGGCTGGATAGAGGGGGCAATGTGAGAAGTGGGCAGGGCAGGGTCTAGAGTACCTCACTCTCCTTGGGACCACCGAAGGATACACCAAAAATCCAGTAATCAAGATAAATAGCATTTTAATGCAATATTTTTTAAAATAAAAATTAATGCAAAAATTCTATGATGAATGAAATATCCAAATTTTATTTTATTTTATTTTATTTTTTTTACATCTTTATTGGAGTATAATTGCTTTACAATGGTGTGTTAGTTTCTGCTTCATAACAAAGTGAATCAGTTATACATATACATATGTTCCCATATCTCTTCCCTCTTGGGTCTCCCTCCCTCCCACCCTCCCTATCCCACCCCTCCAGGCGGTCACAAAGCACCGAGATGATCTCCCTGTCCAAATTTTAAATCAAGACGTGCTGTGTCAAGCCATCTTGGAGCCTAAGGCGAAGGGAGGTTACTGTGTGAGTGGTGGGGCTGTCCTGCTTCTCTGCTAATGTAGCATAAAAGGAAAAACAAAACAAAACAAAACACCAGCTTAAGCGTCCAGAGTAGAGCACATTGAATATCCATGACTTGACTCTGCCTGGAATGAAGATTGCAAAGTGGTGAATAGAGAAAGACGAAGCCAGGAAGAGAACAGCTGTTTGATCAGGCTTGCTGAAGATCATAAGCTTTATCCCCCAAACAAAAGGAATCCTTGAGGGGTTTCAAGCTGGAAAATGGCTTGATCTGATCCTCGTGGAGTATAAATTAGAGTTCAGCTCTGTACATGTGAAACCATACTGGGTAAAAAAAAAAAAATTTAGTTCTTTGAAATCCAAAAAGAGTAAGCGGCTTTAAATAAAAGAAGTGAATCTATATTTATTTTCTAATGAAGGGATTTTGAGATCAGACATATATAAATGTAATTCTGTTCAACATTCACTGGAAACAAATGAAAGTTGATTCAAACAAGCTTTATTTTTTGACACTCCTCTACTTTGATAACTGCCAATTTTATGAGCACTCTTACTTGAATACTTGTGAATAAAATTGAAAAAAGCCTATTAAAAGTACTTCTGGATGATGCTAAGTCAATCTACATTTTAGGATGATATTTTTGGCAAGAAGGGATCTGTGATATGTGGTTGCTTTTTGTTGTAATTTGAAATTACCTCATGGTAATTCTTTAAATTCTTCATTTAAAATGAAAGGTTAATAGTTACCCTGCACAGTTCTTGCAAAGTGAAAATGAGCTTGGAAAGTTAAAATATAATTAATTTACTTGCCTATTATCCCTTCTGCTGGAGGAATATTCATGCATTCTGAACAGATAAGTTTTAAAAGAGGCACTAAATTGCAAGTGTTCACACTTGGATTCAGTTTAGAAGTTAAAAGCTCTCAGTCCAAATAAATTAGACAAGCATGCAAGATGAATCTCCATCTCAATATTAATGAGTAAGGGTTCCACCTTTCACATCGTTTTGTTTGTAGTTTCAGTATTAGACTCAAAGATCTTCTTAAAAGTTGCTAAAGGATTATATTGCTATTTACTTTGCAAATACATCATTACAATTTGTAGTCGTCCAAATTTCGACTATAGCCTTTCAAAATGAACAGTGGTCTGCATTTGGGAGAGTTGACTCAGAAGATGATTCTGCAACTTGCTTGCCATCTCTTCAGCTTGCTCTCAATGATATATCGCTTAAGGTTCTCTGGTTGCAAGCAACAGAAATGTTATGCAAGAATATGGATACATCCCTGGGATCCAAAGAAAATACAAAAATAAATAGTGACGTTATTTAGAAGGAGCCAGCCAGTTAAGTGATCACAGTGGTACCTGAAGACAGCCTCTGTGGGATCCATGAGGTAAAAAGATGAGCTGCATTTAGTCTGCATTTACTTTGTAAGTCATTTACAAATTATATAGATGGCATTTATAGATGAAATAATAATAAGATTTCTACTTGAAGAAACTACAACTAAAATATGATCTGATACACAAAAATCTGCGATTAGAATAGGATTAAGTTAACACCTTTTGCATATTTGTATCACTTAGGATGAGTTTTGGCCATGAGTAACAGAGATCCAAAATAACAGTAGATTAATCAAAATGAAAGTTTTCAAACTACAACAAAAAGCAACCACATATCACAGATCCCTTCTTGCCAAAAATATCATCCTAAAATGTAGATTGACTTAGCATCATCCAGAAGTACTTTTAATAGGCTTTTTTCAATTTTATTCACAAGTATTCAAGCAAGAGTGCTCATAAAATTGGCAGTTATCAAAGTAGAGGAGTGTCAAAAAATAAAACTTGTTTGAATCAACTTTCATTTGTTTCCAGTGAATGTTGAACAGAATTACATTTATATATGTCTGATCTCATTCATAAATTCCTGATAATTTCCCTACTATTTTTCATATTACCAGATTTTTTAGAGTATGAAAATGGACATGTTGCACTCAAAACACTGAAGGAGTTTTTTAAATGATTGGTTTATTTACTGATTTATTTATTCATTCAGCAAATAATAATTGATGGCTTACTGTATGCCAAGTACTCTGCCTGAGAATATCACATAAATCAGACACATGTGGACAAATGGGAGAATGCAGATGATAAGCAATAAACAGGCTTTAAGAAAAAGATATTGATACATTCAGAAGGTTATGTGCACTATGAACAAAATAAAATAAAACAGGGTGTAATGGCTCAGAAAGTGCTGGGTGCTAGAGAGGTGGCACTCATTTAGGAAGGTCCAAGGAGGCTGTTTTGAGAGATTGCTATTTGAGTTGAGTCCTGAATGATATGAAGGAACTAGTCATGTAAAGATGTGGGGAAAGAACATCCCAGGCAAAGAAAACCACAAATGTAAGGGCTGTGAGGTGTGAATAAACCTGGAATGTTTGAGCAAAGAGCTCATCAAGGCTGGAGTGTAGTGGAAAGGGAATACAGTGGTAGGAGATGAAGACTGAATAGCAGGTGGTGGTCAGGTGTGTGATGCCCTCCAAAGAAGCTACAAGAACAACCAGCCTCCTTAGAGTCTCACTCATCCTCTCACCTGGTCCTCTGACCTACTGAAAATTCTCATGCCTTCCCGAATCAAAACTGACCAGTGACTCACAAAGGAATTGAGGATAATTTAGGGAATCCTTCCAAGGATATTTTCAACTTTCAACACACAAATAACTATGTTTTTTCATTAAATTCAAAACCATGAGAGCTTTAATTTGAAGTCTGGTGATTATTTCATCTAGTCTTATTTGGCAAGGTAGTAATATCTTGAATGTCTTATTTTTTCTATAGATTTGTTTTCTCACATATCCTTGAATTTCTGTGATTATAATTATAAATTGTAACTCATGTCAGTGGAAGATTAATTTAGGAGACAGTTTTTCAAATTCTAATTAAATCTGTGTACCTTTAATAATTCACCATGAGGCCACAGCTGTTGTTTTAAACTAACTTTTACATCTTGTAGCATTGCCTGTACATATATATCTATTTAATATATTTAATGTTTAATATATTTGATGTGGATAGGGATTATGACATATTTTCTTTATCCTTAACACCATCTGATACACAAAAATCTGCGATTAGAATAGGATTAAGTTAACACCTTTTGCATATTTGTATCACTTAGGATGAGTTTTGGCCATGAGTAACAGAGATCCAAAATAACAGTAGATTAATCAAAATGAAAGTTTTCTTCTTTCATGTACAAGTCAAGAGGTAATCAATTAAAGGCTGGTGTCATATTCCTGATTCTTGAATTCTCAGGGACCTAGGTCCAGGCCTTCAGCATTTTGGGGGGAGGCCCTAGTCTTCAGGGTACAAAACTGTGGCTAGAGCTCCTACTATTGCATCTATATTCCACACAGCAGAAAAAGGAAAGAACAGAGGGAAAAAGGGACAAAGGATGAGTATCAGCTATCATTTAGGAAAATTCCCAAAATATTCTATATGATATTTGTCATGATATCCCATTTATTAATAACTTGCTCACATGGTCAAAACTAAGTGACAAGGGAAGCATAAAAATGGATTTTAAAAATTGGGCTGCCATATGCCCAGCTAAAATTTTAGGGGTTCCTCTAATATGGAAGGAGAGGAATGAATATTGGTGAGGGAGCAGCTAGCACTTTGCAACAAAAGTAACACATTAAAAGTTTCTGATTCCCTTGGAAATGTGCCAATTCAAACCATAATTTAAAAACTCTCTGGATAAAGCATTACATATTAATTTCATTATCTCTGTATCTCTTAAATAGGTACGTGTTATTTTTCAATAAGTAGTAAAGAACATTCAGTGGAAAACTCAGGATTATTTTTCCTGAAGAATAAAATAAGGAGAGAAAGAGACAGACTAAAATAATATTGAGAAGAAATGGAAAGAGCTTTTGCAATCATAAATTGTGTCATTTTCAGGGATGGCTCTAACTTTATTTTGCTCTATTCAGTATTCAGTCAGTTCTGAATATTCTGCTCGATTTGATTTGAAGTCCTGTTGTATCCACTGAATAGCTGTGATCTCACACAAATTGCTTAAATTGGGATTAGTAGTGATAGCAATTGTAGCAGCAGTAAAATGATTACTAGTTGTACTAATAATATTAATGCTTAATAAAAATATTTACTTCACTGGTTACTTTGAAAAATAAATGAGTTAATGTATGTCAGGGCATTGATTTTGCAATTTTTAAAAAATTAATTTTTTGGCTGCATTGGGTCTTCGTTGCTGCATGTGGGCTTTCTCTAGCTGCGACGAGCAGGGGCTACTCTTTGTTGCAGTGCACAGGCTTCTAATTGCGGTGGCTTCTCTTGTTGCAGAGCATGGGCTCTAGGCACACGGGCTTCAGTAGTTGTGGCATGAGGGCTCAAAGGTTGTGGCTCGCGGGCTTTAGAGTGCAGGCTCAGTAGTTGTGGTGCATGGGCTTAGTTGCTCCCTGGCATGTGGGATCTTCCCGGACCAGGGCTCGAACCCGTGTCCCCTGCATTAGCAGGTGGATTCTTAACCACTGCCCCACCAGGGAAATCCTGATTTTGTAATTTGAATTCAAAAATTAACACATGGGTAGATGTTCCAAAGATCCAAGAAGTATCAACCTCATAAGTCTTTCGCCCACAAAGACCTCTCATGCATACACGTTGTCCATGGACGGCTCAGCAGAATGTTTCAGATGTTCACTGCAGACCTGCTAGTAGTGTCTCTTCCACTTTTACATCTTTATCTTTTTCTCCTATGCATAACTCTCTGTTTCCCTCATTGCAAACAATTAGTTTTGAACAATTATTATATTTTGAACAATTGAACAAATGTTTCTTGAGCTATTAGGAAGGTATTCTCGTGTGCTCTGTGGCTGATAAAGGCCACAAAATTCTCTACTCTCAAGGGGTTTAAAGTCTAAGATGGAAAAGCAAATATACAATAATCATTACGATGCTCAACTTGGCAGTTCTAGTCAGAAAGATGATGGTAGCAATGACATACAATTTCTAAAATCCAGATCAACTTCGGTGATTAAATACTTTGTCTTTCAGACAAACTACCAATATATTGAATAATTTTATAACTAGTTTTTTGAGTGTGTTTGTGTGCTTTTTCTGATCTCTAAGAATCTCTATTTCTATTTTTCTTTTCTGACTGCTCCTATCTCCTAAAGGGAAAATATGTGAAGAGGAGCTAAGAGGGGAAATAGACTGATTTATAGAACAATTAAAATGTGAATCAGTGAATTGCCTATAAAAGACAAAAATATCATTTAGAAAACTCTAGCCATGTAGTTATTTTTTTCTGAGTTGTACCATCACTATAGATTCTTTTATTTCTGTTTTATAATGCATAATACAGTATAGTGGCTTTAAATTATTGCTATATTAATTATCCATGGATGGTGGTATTTTGCATATAAATAAAAATGGTTTTTACTGTTAATGCATGACATAAAATCTTAGTTTCTGGTGTCAGTGCAAAAAGGAAACACTAAAATAAGACTGTATTAAAATTAAAATATCCAAGGAGTTTGGAAAATGTGGGGATTTGGAGCTTACTAAATTGTTACACAAGTGGACAGTTACGATTGAAACTTTAAGGAGAGAGAAGTATGAATAGCATATTATCATTAGGAATAATGGAATAATTCGCAGAGTTTGGCAAATTTTGGACTGAGGGCCAAATAGGGCCTGCTGCCTGTTTTTCTAAATAAAGTTTTCTTGGAACACAGCCCAGACCTATCATATACATATTGCCTATGGCTTGCTTTTGAACTACAGTGGTAGAGTTTAGTTGTTGCAACAAAGATTGTATTGCGTGCAAAGCCAAAAATACTTATTCTCTGACCCTTTATCGAGAATGCTTGCTGATCTTTGGAATTGAGTCACAAGTTTGCTCCAACTCAAGGATCTTAATTCCTTTTATTCTTTGTGTCTATAATAACCTAAATCTTCACTCAGTTTACTGGCTCTTATTGTCATTCAGGTCCTAGCTTAAAAGTCACCTCCTCAGGGCTCTTCAAGGAGGCTTTCCTGTCCCGGAAAACCCAATCTCAGTTAGCTTCTGAGCGTGCTGCCTGCCTACCCTTCCACTTCCCACCATATCGTCCTGTGTCCTGTTGTATTTACTCGGGGCACTTCTCATATCTGAGATTACACTGTTTATTGGTTTACCTTTTCCCCTCACTAGAATAGTTTCTAGAAGAGTAGAGATCTTGTCTGTCTCTTTCGCCTCCTTACCCTTACACTGAGGTCTGAAGAGCATTATTCGCAGTCCTCATTGGTTATTGACTGAAAGGACTGGAGTGGAGCTCAGACACTGTTGCAGCCATTTTGGATGTGTTTCCAAGGGTAATAATGTTTGTGCTCTGAACACAGTCAGAATTGCCTTGGGGTACATGGAAGCAACCTAAGTGTCCATCAACAGATGAATGGATAAAGAAGATGTGGCACAGGTATACAATGGAATATTACTCAGCCATAAAAAGAAACGAAATTGAGTTATTTGAAGTGAGGTGAATGGACCTAGAGTCTGTCATACAGAATGAAGTAAGTCAGAAAGAGAAAAACAAATACTGTATGCTAACACATATATATGGAATCTAAGAAAAAAAAATGTCATGAAGAACCTAGGGGCAGGACAGGAATAAAGTCACAGACCTACTAGAGAATGGACTTGAGGACACGGGGAAGAGGAAGGGTAAACTGGGAGAAAGTGAGAGAGTGACATGGACATATATACACTACCAAACGTAAAATAGATAGCTAGTGGGAAGCAGCTGCATAGCACAGGGAGATCAGCTCAGTGCTTTGTGACCGCCTAGAGGGGTGGGATAGGGAGAGTGGGAGGGAGATGCAAGAGGGAGGAGATGTGGGGACGTATGTATATGTATAGCTGATTCACTTTGTTATACAGCAGAAACTAACACACCATTGTAAAGCAATTATACTCCAATAAAGATGTTAAAAAAATAAAAAGAAAAAGAATTGCCTTGGGTTTACAGGGAATGTATGTGCGTGTGCTGCTGGTGGGGATGGTGCTAGATTGAACTGCTTCTTAGGAAGTGAATTTCTCAGTTACCTTTCTGAGATATTTGCTTTGAAGATTTCTGGATAGTAAGTGGTTTGTAGAGCACCGCATCAGAATTATACATGAATCTTTCTGTCACTTTAGGAGTTACCTTATCTCAGGGTTTCATACCCACCTTTGCAGAGGTATGTTTGTGAGGGAATCTGAGCTTGTGACATAAGCCAAATGCCAGATGTAACTTTGTCCTATCGTCCCACAGTAATAAATTTGGAGAGCCCGGCTTTGTGCTGCTCAGTTCATCTTGCTGATTAACTGACCTGAAATTGTATCCATTTGTTTAATTTTATTGCCTTCCAAGGTATTTTTGCCAGATAATAGGCACTGTTAAATATTTAATTCATCAACTAGAGTTCTGTTATGGAATATTTATTAGATGCTTTTGTTGAAGGTTTTTTATCTTCAGTTTTTCAACTGATAAATCTTATGACAGAGAGCTTCAAATCGGCTGTACTTTATGTCATCCTTCTTTTGTGAGAGGAAGCAAAACATGATAGAGTGTTCATAAACTCAACTGTGTAATTAGATGTGACCTAAAACATACTCTACTGTGTCCTTCTTCTAACCTTTCATACTAACAATCTGACCTTCCTGACTGTCTTTGAAAAAAAATTGCCGTTTTTCTTATTAGATTTTTAAGGGAAAATAAAGTGGTTCATATGTCCTATTCACTGTAATGCCTTCATGGATCATTTTGTTTATTTGTGCATTCACCAAATATTTACTGAGCCATTTCTATGTGTTAGGCTGTGCTGGCACAGGGGACAAAGTCCTGGGCTCAATCAATCATGACAAATATTGCTCAATCTACTACAAAACTTCCCTTTAGAAATCATTTTCCATTACAAGGTTGATATAAGCAAAGTGAAACGGAGATTTGAAGACTATATATAGAAAATTACAAGAAATATAACACTTTTGATGTGAAAATTCCCATCTGAAACCTACTGACATCCTATTTCCCTCTTGAATTACATGAATAAAAATGCTGAAGTATGTGTGGGTAGAATGTGTAAAGATATTTACAATAATAATATAATAGTGGACTTTCCATGAGCACTTGTTATTTGCTAGGTGCTTTGTGAACATATTTCTTTATCTTGCAACATTGTTCCCATTTTCTAGATGAGCAAAGAATCACGAACATGGTTGAATGGTCTGGTTTTAAGCTGAAGTATTACTCCAGGGCTCTAATACTCCTGCCACCCCCAAATGCCTCTGGTATCTTCTAAACTGACAGAATGCAGTTTGCTTTTCAATGTTGTAAGAAATATCCAGAAATCAAAATGTGTTTTGATTTTTCCTCACACTGGTTGTTTCCTAGTACAAAGATGGCATATAGATTGAAATGAAGAGAAAACTCTAAACAGTGGCTCTCCAAGCTAAGAATATCCATGTTCCACAGACCACATTTAACCAATGGAGTGGTTCTTGGGGTGAGAAACAAAAATGATTGCACCACGTTCATTCATACTGACAAAAACACACAGTGCACGTGCACATATGTCACATCCTGGATTCATCCAGGATATTTTATTTCAGTGGTTCTAGAGTGAAACATACAAATATGTATTTTTAGTAAACTCAACAGGACAGGTGCATCTGATGTACTTTTAGATCTACACGTTTAATCTATTTCATCCAACTCTACAAAGGCTAATTTTTGCCCTTCCATTTTCTTTTTATGGATTTAGCTTTTCCTTCCATCACTGAATTTCTTTCTTCAAGATCCCAGGGAATGAGACTACACCAGCACTGTTCAGCTCTGTGTGGCCAGATTATTTCCTTTTTAATTTATTTTCCAAACCTGCTTCACATGGACTGGAGACACCACCTCTGATGTTCTGCTTAATTACAACAAAAATTTTACTTTTTGAAATTTCACTCGTGAAATTCTGAAAATCAGCACTTACACATCCACCAGGGAATTCCTGCAATTATATATCGAAGTGGTCCAGAATCGAATGGTCCAGCTACTTTTGCCAAAACATTGGTGTATTCCTATGAGCTAATTTTAGAAAATTGAATTAGAACTTTTGCAAATAATGACATGGTATAATCAGAGGCAGCTACTATTTTGACTTCTGTTACCAGACATTAGCCTGCTTTTGAACTTCATATAAACTGAATCATCACTATGGACTTGGTTGTGCCTGGCTTCATTTACTCATTATTACGTCTGTAAGAGTGATTCATCTTTGTAGATTTTTTGATGATGGCCATTCTGACTGGTGTGAGGTGATATCTCATTGTAGTTTTAATTTGCATTTCTCTAATGATTAGTGATGTTGAGCATCCTTTCATGTGTTTGTTGGCAATCTGTATATCTTCTTTGGAGAAATGTCTCTTTAGGTCTTCTGCCCATTTTTAGATTGGGTTGTTTGTTTTTTTGATATTGAGCTGCATGAGCTGCTTGTAAATTTTGGAGATTAATCCTCTGTCAGTTGCTTCATTTGCAAATATTTTCTCCCATTCTGAGGGTTGTCATTTCATCTTGTTTATGTTTTCCTTTGCTGTGTAAAAGCTTTTAAGTTTCATTAGGTCCCATTCGTTTATTTTTATTTCCATTTCTCTAGGAGGAGGGTCAAAAAGGATCTTGCTGTGATTTATGTCATAGAGTGTTCTGCCTGTGTTTTCCTCTAAGAGTTTTATAGTGTTTGGCCTTACCTTTAGGTCTTTAATCCATTTTGAGTTTATTTTTATGTATGGTGTTAGGGAGTGTTTATTCTTTTCCATGTAGCTGTCCAGTTTTCCCAGCACCACTTATTGAAGAGGCTGTCTTTTCTCCATTGTATATTCTTGCCTCCTTTACCAAAATAGCTGGAGAGGGTGTGGAGAAAAGGGAACCCTCTTGGGTTGGTGGGAATGTAAATTGATAACAGCCACTATGGAGAAATGTATGGAGGTTCCTTAAAAAACTAAAAATAGAACTACCATACGACCCAGCCATCCCACTACTGGGCATATACCCTGAGAAAAACCATAATTCAAGAAGAGTCATGTACCACAGTGTTCATTGAAGCTGTATTTACAATAGCCAGGACATGGAAGCAACCTAAGTGTCCATTGACAGATGAATGGAAGATGTGGCACATATATACAATGGAATATTACTCAGCCATAAAAAGAAACGAAATTGAGTTATTTGTAGTGAGGTGGATGGACCTAGAATCTGTCATACAGAGTGAAGTAAGTCAGAAAGAGAAAAACAAATACCATATGCTAATACATATATATGGAATCTAAAAAAAAAAAAAAAAAGGTTCTGAAGGACCTAGGGGCAGGACAGGAATAAAGATGCAGACATAGAGAATGGACTTGAGGACACGGGGAGGGGGAAGGGTAAGCTGGGACGAAGTGAGAGAGTGGCATGGACATATATACACTACCAAATGTAAAATAGATAGCTAGTGGGAAGCAGCTGCATAGCACAGGGAGATCAGCTCGGTGCTTTGTGACCACCTAGAGGGGTGGGATAGGGAGGGTGGGAGTGAGAAGATATGGGGATATATGTATATGTATAGCTGATTCACTTTGTTATAAAGTAGAAACTAGCACACCATTGTAAAGCAATTATACTCCAATAAAGGTTTTTAAAAAAAAAGACAAACTAGATTGATTTAGAAGGAAAGCCCAATTTATAGATGAATATAAGCCAGTGGTTATTAAATTGTATTAACAAAGAAGTGTTTGGTATAGTCCTTCACTATTAAATAAGATATTTGAAATTAAAAAAAAGTCATTCATCTTGTTGCATGGATTCAATGTTGTTTTATTTCTGTGTGTTGTAAGACTATAGAACAATTTGCCCATTTTACTGTTTATGGTTATTTGGGTTGTTTCTAGTCTTTTGCTATTATGAGTACAGCTGTTAGAAACATCCTTGTACTAATCTTTTGGTGGACCTAAGCACTGATTTCCATTGGGTATATACCTAGGAGTGGAGTAGACATATGTTTTGCTGTAGTAGATATTGCCAAGCAACCTTCAAAAATGGTATGTAATGCATTCCATACAAAGAGTATGAAATACATTCATACCAGCAATGTTTAGGAGTTGTGGTTGTTCCACATTATTGCCAGCACTTGGTATTATTATTTTTTTTACATTTTAGCAGTTCTGGTGAATATGTAGTTGTTCCTTATTGTGGTTTTAAATTTCATGTCCCTGATGTGGTCTCATCTTTGTAATGGTTGCACGATATGCCAAGAAAAAAATGTTCCATATTTTATTTAACCAATCATCTTTTGATGGGCCATGAATCTGATTTTAGTAGTTTCCTCTTAGAAATCATATTTTCTCTGTGTATATGCTGTGATAAAGTTCAGAACTTGAAGCACTGGTTCAAAAGTTACGTTTATGTTAAAATTGTAATAGCGATAGTTCCTCCCCAAATTGTACTCATTTATACATCTGTCATTAACATATGAAAATACCCTTTCCCATACCCTAGACAGCACAATATATTGTCAAGATTTAAAAATGTATGTCAATCTAATCAAAAGTGGTAGCTCATGGAAATACTTGAAAGAAAAAAAATATCCTCCTGTAAGTTTTTTTTACCCAAGTCCCCAAAAGTTACTGATGTGTTAAGGAAACAAATATCCAATTGGAGTTGGCAAAACTCTGGTAAATTTTGTGGGGACACAAGGTACAAAGGGTGAAAGTTTCATGGTTCTTCAGTGGTCTCACAATATTATCACCTTGGACAGAATCCTACCCATGGCCACACACAGGTAGTGATGTTAACGGGAGAAGATAATGTCTTCTGATGCCTATATTTTATTTGCTTTAATGCTGCACACTTTATGTTAGTTTCTTCATTTCATTGCAGAAATGACCCTTAAACAAAGTGTCAGGAAGTGAGGATAACTCTGCCTAATGCTGGGTTCAAAGGCTGCTCCTTATTATAGGGAGGAGTAGAGCATGGCTGTCCTGGGTACGGGGAAGGAGGGAGGGAGTACTAAGGGTGATGTTAAAAATGGGGAGGTTGGATATTTTCCCAGTTGCTTCCATCAGATAATTACCAGGTGGGCTCCTTAATTGTGTTTTTATCAATTCCCAAGTATTCAGAAGTGTGTATTGTAAAAGGTGAATATATAATGTATTCCAAAGGGAAACGGGGTTTTCTGGGCTGTTCAGTTGGCTTTCAAATGCCAGTGGTCCTATCTCCATGCTACATCTTAGCTTTCTCAATTGACCAACTATTTGGGAGAGTTTAAATTTTCAAGGACGAATTTTAAGAAAAGGATTTGAAGATGCATCCTGTTAATTTTAATTGAGCGTAAACAAGTTGAATTTTCTCCACTGTGGGTTTTAGTAAGTAAGAAATCAAGCTCATACAATCCCCTTCATCAAAAACAGACAAGTATATATTTTATTAAAGGAAAACTGAGCTTGCATTTAGAGCTTATTAGTAATGAAACAAATATTCTGAAGTTTAAGAAGTATATGGGGGCTTCCCTGGTGGCGCAGTGGTTGAGAGTCCGCCTGCCGATGCAGGGGACACGGGTTCGTGCCCTGGTCCGGGAAGATCCCACATGCCACGGAGCGGCTGGGCCCGTGAGCCATGGCCACTGAGCCTGTGCGTCCGGAGCCTGTGCTCTGCAACGGGAGAGGCCACAACAGTGAGAGGCCGGTGTACCGCAAAAAAAAAAAAAAAGAGGTATATGGGAAGAAATAAAATATCTAGAGGCAGTTACAGAATTGGGCTTCAAATTACTTTTATAAAAAAGAACATTTGTCATTTTTGTTTAAAATCTTGATTTATCACATTCTGAGCCGGACTTGATATGTTGTGTTTTTATTTCACCTAACAGCATGCCTTGCCTGCAGGCAAACAGAATGTTGAATTAAAACTTTCAATACTCTGGGGCAAAATCTGCTGCTTTTAATAAGACACACAGGCTCATTTGGAACTTTTTGTCATAACACAAACGAACTGAGCTTCCGTTTATCATGTTCATTGCTTTAATTCTGGGTGCATGGCATTGGGGAAGGAGACAGTTGCCAGGGCACACATGGCCTGCAATAAGCGATAAATTTGAAGATCTGTCAACAGAGACTCTCGCTCTCACAGGTAATTGTCTGACTCCATCTTCTTTCATCTGTAGCCAAGAAGATTTCAAATGGATATTGTTGACAAATGTATCACTTTATGCAAATTGCTTCAAAGAAAAATGAAGTAGAACTCCACATAAATAGATGCTATCAGTGAGGTCATCTGTCTTAAAAAGAAAAAAAAAAAGGTTCACCTTGATTGAGCCCTTCTATATGTCAGGCACTCTACAAAGCATGTCATAGGTATAAATACACTTATTCTTCAAAATGACCTTTTGATTTAGGTATGATTATTATTATATTTGACGTGTAAGGAAACAATAAGGCCAGAGAGGTCAACTGGCTTGACCAAGGTAGCGGAGATGGGCTTTTATCCCAGGAATCTGACTCCAGAACCCAAGCTATCAACCAGTATGCTATGTTGATTTTTAATTGCAGCATGTGCTAAGACTTGACCCTTTTGCTTCTGGTATGAGGATGTAATGGAGCAGACCGGAGGCCAGTTTCTGATTTAGGAATGTCTCCAACATTTGCCCAGGCAGGAAGCAGGTAGGTCCAGGTGTGAGGGGAACTGGCAATCAACATGCCACAGAGATGTGAAAATCCTTCTATTGGTATAAGGAAAATATTGTTGATGCTTATTTTATTGGTATCTGTGTTTCATCTCAAAGATCACCATTTTCCCCATGCATCGCCTCATTTATCAGGGCAAGAAAGCCTTATGGTAAAGACTGGGAGCTGCCACAGACTGACTCTGGTAAAATCTTGCTTATACTGTGTCATCTAGATAGCTCACTATGTGAACCATGAAACCTCTCTTACTCCTTGATTTCTACATCTCCAAAATGGGCATAATTACCACCACTTTATAGGGTCATTGTGAGGATTTCAATGAGATAATATTTGCGAAGAAATTTGCGAAGTGCTCTAAGGTCTTGATAAGTAATAGTGTAATCGTCATCATTAGAGTCATCCTATTATCACCCGTCAACTTATGGCAGGGCATGGATATTATGTGTTTGTGACATAAATATGACACTTTCAGCACGTTAGTAATTTGCATTTGAGAAACGGGGATAATTGTGATCATTAAGCTACATGTATTCAGTGCAGATTGAAGTAGAGAGTTGAATCATCTTAAAATAATTTATCCCCTGAATAATTTGAGTCAGTATTTTCAGTATTTATACTTTGAAGAAAAAGAGTTTTGTTCAGTTTGATACATTTGTATTGAGCACCTGTGCCAACGGTGAGTGGGGCAAAGCTAGTCTTTATTCTCAGTGAGTTTATATTCAAGGAGCAAAAGCACCCACACCAATGCAACCATCTATCCATAGATCCATCCATATATCCATCCACTGATGAACTCATAAATATCAATAATAGGAAATAACATATACGCAACAATGAAAATATTTGATATGTGGGAAGACTCCAAAATGAAGATGAGATGTGAATAAGATTTAACCATAAGTATAAATAACTGAGGGGTTTTAACTGGGGAAAGAGCAATATTCTTAATATACTCCATTATTTATTTAGTATATGTTAGTTAGCTACCTGCTTTGTAGCAAGCCTGGTCCTAGGTGCTTGGGTTTTAAATGGTGAGCAAACCCAGAGATGATTCCTGATCTCATGGCACTCCTAGTTGATTTGGAAATACATCAGATCTGTATTTTAGATGATTTTACGGTGACAGTGTAAATAACATAGTGGAGTAGAACAACAGTGGAATGCCAGGAGGAAGAAGATGGTTGCAATAGTTCGAGTGCTATTTTATGAGGAATTGAAGTAAGGTAGGGAGATATATTGATTTGAATTATCCACAAAATGCATCAGATTATGGCTTCATATTTTCCTGTTAGTCTATGTGTTTTACCCACATTGTATTCATTGAAGGAGAAGAGATGAAATATAGGAGAGTGTTTTCTTGTCTACCCGAGTATTCAAATTTGTGGTTTTTTCCAAATGGTGTTGCTCGGAGGATAGAGATGGAAACAGAACCAACTCCTGATAATATAGAGTAGATGGATCTTAAAAAAATGAAACAGTGAATAATTGTCATGAAAATGACAGCCTGGGATGCACACAAAGGGAACAAATTCTAATTTCAGATTGTGCAGTCAGGCAACAGAGCTAAGCAGAAATGAAAGGCTTTGTAAAAATCTCATGTCATAGTCTAATTTTGCACGTAAAACATCCGCCCACTCTAAGCACAGATAAAAAGTGCTTAACCTTAGCAAATCTGTATCTGAAAACTTTTCTGCGAGGTTCTGATAATATGAATGAGATCCGACTATGGGGCCCTTAGAAATTAGCCTGCTTGTCTGTGACGCTCAATATTTCAAAACTGTGTGTTGAATTTAGCAAACATCTACTGAGAATCTAGCACAGTGTAGGGGACGTGGGTAATTCAAAGGTGAATAAGGGGCTTCCCTGGTGGCGCAGTGGTTGAGAGTCTGCCTACCGATGCAGAGGACACGGGTTCCTGCCCAGGTCCGGGAAGATCCCACATGCCGCAGAGCGGCTGGGCCCGTGAGCCATGGCCGCTGAGCCTGCGCGTCCGGAGCCTGTGCTCCGCAACGGGAGAGGCCACAACAGTGAGAGGCCCGCGTACTGCAAAACAAAAAAAAACAAACAAAAAAAAGTGAATAAGGCTTGGTTTATGTTCCAGAAGTTTTCAGAATCTAACACGAAGGTTGAATACCACAATGGTAAAAACTATGGACTTTGAAGTAAGAAATTCCTGGGTTCAAACCCCAACCCTTTCACTTAACATCAGTGTCCATAAGAACATTACAGGCCTTGCCAGTAATTCTCAATTTTGCTGTCTCTTTAATGACAATAATATTAATGTTGAATTGGTTTTCTACACTGCATAACAAATAACCACAAACGTAGTGGCTTAAAATGACACACATTTTTAACTTACAGTGTCAGTGGGTCAGTGGTCTGGATATTGCTTAGCTGGGTCCTCTGCTTAGGCTTCCAAAAGGCTGAAATCCAGATTCCAGCTGGGCTGTGCTCCCTTCTTGAGTTCAGGGTCCTCTTCCAAGGTGACATGGTTATAGGCAGAATTTGGCCAGAATTTCTTACTTTCTGGCATTACCTGATCTCCAGTTTGTGTGTGTATTCACTGTCCGGCTCTTAGAAATAGTAACTTCTCCAAGGATACCTGGTTTCTTTTTGAAAAAGTGGTATTAGAAACCAAGATCTGGTTGCTAGATGTGTTCATTGCTACTGGGGTGTCATTTCTTCTAGGTGACCTCAGCAGACAGCAGGGAAATCTATGTTTGTATACTAACCTGGGTTTATACACATATCTATCAATATTTCTGTATATAATATCTGTATATAGATTAGGCTAAGCATGCATTCCTACTGATGTCTCCAGCTATAACTTATGTCTGCATTGTTCATTCTAGCCTCCTCCCATTGCTTATCTGTATATTCTATTCCAATCATGAGAAACCTGGCTCCCATCACCCTTACCCATTTATTTAATCATCCAATTCCAGTTTATGGGTATAGTGGTTGCAGAATGTCTAATATTAAAACTTGTGATATGTGTCTATTTATTTTTAGTTGTGCATCAAATGTCAGTATAGAAAGAAAATTTTGTCCTGTGCTTAATCTATAAACCAGTGAACATAATATATTGATGGTGAGTCAATAAGAAGTAAAACCTTTTTTGTTTTAATTTTTATGTTAACTAATGTAATTCATGTATATAGTCTTAAAAAGTGGTAATGCATGCAAAGAGCTTAAAAGTAACATAAGGGGGCTTCCTTGGTGGCGCAGTGGTTGAGAGTCCGCCTGCCGATGCAGGGGATGCAGGTTCGTGCCCCGGTCCGGGAAGATCCCACATGCCGCGGAGCGGCTGGGCCCGTGGGCCATGGCTGCTGAGCCTGCGCTCCGCAACGGGAGAGGCCACAACGGTGAGAGGCCCGCATACCACCAAAAAAAAAAAAAAAAAAAAGTAACATAAGGTAAAATTTTTGTTAGAGGTAATAAAATACAGTGGTCCCTGCCTCACTCTATCCCATCCTTGATACCTGTTCTCCAGAGAAAAACCATATTCAACTTTCTAAGGTTTTGTGTGTGTGTCTGCACGTGTGTGTGTTTACCTCAATACCTCTAAATAGTATGCTTATACTGCTCTTTCTTGATATAAACTTAATCCTGGAAATTAATGTCCAGCAAACACTCCTTTTTGCTGAGATAAGGAATACTAAGATAGCTAATTGCCTCTTAAATGAATTCATGATCAATCTTTTTGTGATTATCCCTGTTTACACCCCTTGCTTTCAAAAAATCTAGGTACCCTTTCCTCACAGCCACTTCACTTAGATTTGATATGTTACTGCCACTTGCTTACCAGCTTCCCACAGTCCACATTTGATTAACATATTTCTTCTGCTCTTCCCTTACTCCTTGTTGTCATGAGTCTATGCCTTTTAAGTTGATGCCATTGCTGCTTGAGTGGGATTGTTGGACAGAGCAGAGATAAATGCTTGCATTTTATTCATGTATGTTTAATTAGAAGTCAAAAGCCAACTTTAAAACCTAGAGTCTGTCATACAGAGTGAAGTAAGTCAGAAAGAGAAAAACAAATACCGTATGCTAACACATATATATGGAATCTAAAAAAAAAAAGGTTATGAAGAACCTAGGTACAGGACAGGAATAAAGATGCAGACGTAGAGAATGGACTTGAGGACACGGGGAGGGGGAAGGGTAAGCTGGGACGAAGTGAGAGAGTGGCATGGACTTATATACACTACCAAATGTAAAATAGATAGCTAGTGGGAAGCAGCTGCATGGCACAGGGAGATTAGGCCGGTGCTTTGTGTCCACCTAGAGGGGTGGGATAGGGAGGGTGGGAGGGAGACGCAAGAGGGAGGAGATATGGGGCTATATGTATATGTGTAGCTGATTCACTTTGTTATAAAGCAGAAACTAACACACTATTGTAAAGCAATTATACTCCAATAAAGATGTTAAAAAAAATGTGTAAGTTTACTTCTGAGCACAGTATGAGATTTTGTAGAATGAGATTATTTTGCTGATTATAGAAGAAATACATATTAATTTAAATAATTAAAATATCATAAAAGAAAATTGCAAGTTTCTCTATCATACTGTCTTCCACCTCCTCCCCAACCAAGTTCCACTGCTTAGATTGCTCTTTTTCTGGATTGATTAATTTTTCCATTGTCACATGTTTTTACTCACTTTTCTTAATGATACATATAAACCTATTTCAACTTCTTAAATTGTTGCATATTATTCCATTGGTTTGATGTACCATAACATTAACAAATTCACTTCTGATGGCCATTTAGATAGTTGCCAATTTTTCACAAATAAACAATGTTAGAGTGGAAACTTGCAAATAAAAAGTTGAAATTTGGATAAAAAAGGAAATAATGAAGACCAGACATGTAGCTGTTACTTGTAGGATATGTTGTAAATTTCTAAAAAAAAAAAAATCACATTTTCTTAGCTTTTGTGGTACAGTGATATTTTATGCAAAAGTTCTTTTCCTAGAGACCTAGCATGATTCCAACTCACACAATTTAAGATTATTTTTCCAGTAGGAATAAAAGTAAAACGTACAGGAGTGTATTCTCAAATCAGGTAAATCTACAATTATAATAGCGTACTTAAAAATTTTTTTTTCTTTAAATTTTCACAGTATAAGCACTAGTATTTCATGTAATGCTATTCTTTAAATTAATGACACAGCATATCATTGTGGTTACTTAAACTTCTTAATGGCATTTTATCATACCTAATACTGATTTTCAGGTTTGGTTTCCAGCATTAGCACAAAACAGCCATCACTTAATGGATGCTTGGGATGCATTGCTATAGAATCTGTAAAGAGCTTAAATTATAATAGCCTATGTTAAATGATAGCAAAAGAGTCACAGATTCATTCATGGGGATTCATTTAAGAAACATGTTTCATACAATACTTCCAAAGGCTGGCAGTCATTTCTAGGTGCCAGCTAGAAAATGAGATCATCATGAAGCAAGTATGAAAGCCAAGTTTGTAATTCATTCATTCAGCTCTGAAGTCATATGGTGCTGATGGTTTCTTGGAATATTTGCACTCTTGAAAGTTTTGAGCCTAAGTGGAGATTTATTAATATTTTAATATCATACAATTTCAAATTTACATAATTCAGTTTTGTATTAAATGTGATTATGCTGTGTTGTGTGTGTATTGAGGTGACATCACTCATTATGTCAACGTATTTAGAGAGACAACTCATATCCAACAACATGTTGATAGGATGCCATGATACAGACCATGTTTTTGACATGGTCTTTATTTATTTTACTGCACATGGGTAGAGGCTGACTCTAAAAATCAATTTATATATGCGTATATACACACATATACATAAGCATTGTGCATGTATGTATGTTGCATTTATGGTATTACTAAATAATCTAATTTTTAACTAATTCAGTTACTGTCACATAGGAGCAAGCACTATGAAGGAGCATACTTTTAAAGAGATTAGAAGATAAAAAGAAATATTTGTGTTAGTCCTAAAGATTTGTCTATTTTAGATAGCTTATTTCCAAGAAGTAATTAAAACCATATTAATTATAATTAAAGCTCAGCGCTGACTTGCAAATTCATAGACAGTGATAATGCAGCTGTCAACCGTCCCTTGTTTGTTATTGTAGTTTCCCAATATTTTAGGGTTTTTGGGGATCTCCAGAACAATGATCAAATAACAGAAAACATTAAAGTATCCTTTTTAGTTATTCCAAACTACGTGAATATCCTTTTGTAACATGTCAAAGTAAATAATATTATATAAAATTTTTTTAAAATAAATTTGATCTTGGTTAGTGAAATCATTTACCTGGAAGCATCTCATTTGTCTCTCCTGAGCTACGTGCAATCCAAGTGTCAACACCTTTTTTCCCTACACATCCAATCACTTGGAATAATGTGTAATTAAATAATGTAATGTAATTAAATAATGTAATAATTAAATAATGTAATAATAATTAAATAATGTAAATAAGTAATAATGTAATTAAAATGACCATACTTTCTACATCTCTTCCTCAGTCCAATCAACACTTGCTCTCATTTTTTGATTTCACTGAATTCTTAATCTCACTGCCATTTTGCCCGAATGTCTTATCCTCTTTCTCTGGCTCACCTGACCAAAAATTAGATGACCAACTCTTTCCCTTGATTTTCCCAAAACATCATGATCACAAAGTAGTTGTGTTATGAAGACATTTCTTTGTGGTTTGTGGTTAATGGAAGAGAGTTATTTTGAAGCACAGCATATAAATGAATATTATACAACCATGTTCTTCTGAAGGTCATTCAACCCCTTTCACCACCATCAGTTTCTCTCTGACCAACTTCCTGCTGATCTCCCTGTCTGGACATGTTATTCACGTTCCTCTTTCTGCATGGCTTCCTTCATGAGACTCTTCCTCTCCAATTGCTGAGCTGAATATAAAACTCATATTTCTTCTTGCACAGATCTTCATAGATCTCACTTCTCTACCTTTCCAGACTGGTCCATTGAAGGACTTTGTGATGGTTAATTTTATGTATCATCTTGGCTGGGCCATGAGGTGCTCAGATATTTGGTCAGTTGTTATTCTGGGTGTTTCTGTGAGGGAGCTTTTGGATTAGGTTAACATTTAAATTGGTAGACTTTGATATTAGATAATATCAATATTCTAATCAATAGAGTAAAGCAGATTGCCCTCCATAATGTGGCTGGGCCTCATCCAATCAGTTGAAGGTCTGGGTGAAACAAAGTGATCATCTCTCCCCTGTGTAAGACAGATATTTTTCCAGCTAATTGCTTTTAAACTTTATCTTCAACATTGTCTCTTTCTGCCTGATGATCTTTGGACTGAAACATCAGCTCTTCCTCATCTCTCACACCACTGGCCCACCCACCCTGCAAATTTTGGATTACCAGACTTCATAATCACATGAGAGAATTCCTTATAATAAATCTCTGTATACACACACACGCACACACACACATTATATTGGTTCTGTTTTTCTGGAGATCCCTGATTAATACAGTCTCTATCCTGAAACCTCCCTCCTATGACCCACCAATCTGTTTTGCTATAAAGAGTCCATCTGTTATGGGCTATTAAATTTGCAGACTTTCCACTAACATTATCATAGGCTTAGTTATGTACACTTTCTCATCCATCTCTGTAAGAGAAAAGAGAGCCATATAGAGATTTATTCTCTCACTGATACTAATTTTGCTGACTTCCTTATTCTCATCCTTGCTGTTACCTGAGTCAAGAGAGGTTCCCATCAGAGTTGTTCACTGAGCTTAGTTTACTTGTCATTTCAATTTAAATAGCCATTTTTAAATTACCTTTATATATATGGGTTGCCTTCTTGAAGAATGACCATCTAATTTAACAGTTTAGATTTTATACGTCTAATGAGAATGTAGGCACTGAAAGCTTGAGAAATCTGATCTTGATTTGTCAGTTATCTGAATACAATAGCATGTTCTACAGTTCTCAAGACACCAGAATAAGAAAAAAATCAATGGAAATGATCAGTGTGTATCACTTAGGAGACAAAGTTGTTGGGCCATGAATGATCAGCCCCAGTAAGTATTTTGGCGTTATCTCCTTCTAATATGGTGATATAGAGCTAGTGGTATAGTACAGAAAAAATAACTAAAAATAAATTTTGTGAATGTATTTTTGGGGAATAATACTATCTAGTATAGTTGATATTGCACTAATACTTGATGCTTTTAAAGTAGAGGCTATCAATCATTGTTGAGCTTTTTGGGCTGAATAATTCTTTGTTTTGTGGGAAAAGGAAGAATGGAGAGAAAGAAGGAAGGAAGGAAGAGAGAGAGGGAGTTACAAAGGGAAGTAGAGATAAAAGTTCATTTGACACATCCTTTAATTTGTGACATTGCTCTAGTTTTAATGTAATTCTTATATGAACATATATTAATTTAATATTGTATTGAACTTTTAAGCCTAAATTCTTTTTTTCTTCAGAATTGGGTAATGACAACTAAAACATTTTCACCAAAGTAGTCATCATTCCTTTGGGAATGGGAAGTCAGTTTTCAAAAATACATTTCTGTATTTTTCCCACCTACCTATTTGGGGGAGTAAGGCAACCACTGTAAGAATGGAAAAGATTGTTTGTTATTTGAAAAAGTACTCTGGGTCCATTTTCCTGCAGGGAATTGTGAGAGCTTATGACTAATTTCTGATTACTTAAGAAAAAGTCACTCCTTTAAATAACTTATGATAAAGTCCTTAATAATTTTCACAGGCAACTTCAAATGATTTTTTTCTGAGAAGTTGGAGGGGACAACTTATTTTTCTTACATTGTTTTATTTTTCCCATTTACTCTCATCAATAACGTGTGATATATTGCTCACATGAGATACTTTAAATCTCTGTGCATTCCTTTGGAAATTTTGCTTTAAGGATCAAAAAATCAAATCAACATTTTATGTTACGATTGCAGGATTCTTTGCTGAGTGCTGTGTGTCAGTTGTGCTCAATTGAAAGAGCTTTCAACATAATCAGAAAGTTGATGCATTACAGGCAAATTTGGAGAGGATGGGAGGGCTGGGGTTGGGGGGTGTGGCAATTAAATAGCAACACATTTAAATGGTAGCTAATTACAACATGACAGATACCGTGGTTTGGGGTGAGTGTGGTACAGCATGATTATTGGCCAAATTGGGTTTTTGTGTTACGAAACTCTGAGATGCTAAATTTAATTGAGATTTGAATGTAATTATAGCTTTATATCACTTTCCTCTATGGCTTCTAATTTTTAACACAGTATCTCTGTAGTTCAAGGTTATTATCTAATTTGTGCTGAAAATAAGGTTTTCAATGGTTGGGTTAAGTTAATACTAACGCAACACATTGCAAAGAGCAGACTGGGTTCTCAGAATACTGGTGGATTCCGAAATACAAACATATCTGAAATGCACATTTAAAGGAGTGGGGTAACCATCTTGCATGTCCGAAGTTATGCATTTTTCTTTTCCATTTTGCGTAGTCTGAAAGAAGTGAATATATTCCTTAGTCATCATATTGGGATTTTTCTAAGAAATACTAGTTTTTGGCATTCTGTTCAGTATCCATTGTATAATAAGGCATAATCATAGACCAACTTTTTCAAACATCATAGGTTCTTCTGAAAATGCCCTTTCTGTGTTCTTCCCTAAAATGAAATACTGGTTCCTTTTTTATTGCTTTTCTCTTCTTTCTATGTGTAGGAGATTTGTTTTTTTCTTTTATCTCCCACAACAGTGAATTTGCTTTCTCTTTTATTGTTATCACAAAGTTAATTTTTCTTATCATTTGTCCCCAAAATGAATAATTCTCCCCCAGGCCCCAAGGAAGTGAATTTGTGCATGTTCTCCTCACAGTGAATTTCTTTTACTCCTCATTTTCTTGAAATTTAATTTTTCTCTTCTGCTTTTCTACTCACAGGTAATGTTTCTTTTACTATGCCTCCCCCAACCATCAAATTGATGACTTTTAAAAAGTGATTTTTTTTTCACTTTTCTGATAAATTGATGAAGCAACAAACATCAGGACTTAAAGTTACAATTGTAATATTCTCATCAATGTCTTTCAGGACTTTCTGCAAGTAATTACTTCTGTAGACTGTTACAGGGTCGGCCTATTTTTTCTCTCCTCCTAGCACTCCTAAATTTATATTTCTAAAATATATCTAACTACATGTTTAATAAACACAAATGACTTTTATTTAAAAAATTGAAAATATCCCCTTTCGTGTATAATTCTTAAACTTACAAAATATTACCAGTGAACTTGTAACGGCTGACTAAATGGTAAGCCTATTTTTTGAGGTTTCCTGGGAGATTACAGCTTTATTTCCAATTTTGCTCGATTTACGTGATAATGGTGAGTCAGCACAACTGTTCTGCTGGGCTCCCTTACTCTTATACACAGATATTTATTCATTCATGAAATAAGTATTGAGCACCTATTACATGCCAGGCACTGGGCTAGGGCTGGGTAAAAGCAGTTAACTAGAGTGATCTCAGCCCCCAACCACCCCATGGGGCTAATAGTTTATTTAGGGGGACAGTCTTAAAATAAATAAACCAATAGATGATCCATGCAACTGAACACACCCCGATTTTCCACTGGAGGGTGATGCAAGTCCTTTTACTCTGGATTGCTCTCCATTTTCTTTATTTCTCATAAATAATGGTAATTACTCCTCCCACTTATTGAGAGGTTACAACGTGCCAGGGACTTAACAGTCTTTTAATTGCATTATCTCATCAGGTCCCCCAGAAACTCATTGATGGACTATTATTATGTGCATTCTACACATGGGGAAACTGAGTCCCAGAATGGCTGTCACTGTGCAAGCAAATTGGAGCCGAAGTCAAATCCAAGTGGTTTGATGCCTGCATCTTGGCTCTCCTTGAGCCGGAGTCAATTCACATGCTCTTTCCCTTTACTACCAGATAAATAGTCACTTCCTGTTTGTAACAGAGACCTTCCATCTCCCTTCAATCAATTCAAAGATCTTTTTTTTTTTTTTTTTTTTTGCGGTATGCGGCCCTCTCACTGTTGTGGCCTCTCCCATTGTGGAGCACAGGCTCCGGACGCACAGGCTCAGCGGCCATGGCCCACGGGCCCAGCCGCTCCGCGGCATGTGGGATCTTCCCGGACCAGGGCACGAACCCGTGTCCCCTGCATCGGCAGGCGGACTCTCAACCACTGTGCCACCAGGGAAGCCCGATCATTTTGTTTTTTGTCTTTTCCCAAACCATTACTGTGAGTTTTGGATAACTATTCACTGGACAATCATATTTATTTATTTTTGTTCACTCAATCAACGTATGTGCTAGTGCCTGAACAGCGTTCATAATATCCATGCCTGGCCTTGACTAGCTTGCTCACATTGGCTCAGGATGGGTGTATAACTCAACACAGGATAGTCAGAGGGAGGCAGTATCAGTCTTGGTTTTTCCCTGGGAGTTACTAAGAACGAGGTGTTCTCTTTCAACCACAGTTTCCACACTGGAATGATTTAAACCTCAAACTGACTTTCTGATCTCCTGTAAGATGTCTCATGCAGTATAATCTACTATACACTCTTAGAAAGGAGCTGCAGAGAGGAGGGGCTGGGATTAAGAGAGACCAAGAAATTATCACTGAAGAATGAATTGTAGCATGGATAAATCTACAACCTCCCTGCACACAGTAGTTAGTAACAAATTGACTCTCTTACTTAGCTAGCACTTTCTTGGCTTGAGTGCATAGGCAATTCCACAGGTATGCAAACCATATCTGTATGAAAGCAGAGACAGCAGGCCTAGGCAAGGGGGAGGTCTGGCTCCTTAAAAGCTATGTTAGCTGTAATAAAGAGACAAAGGAAATTGGAGACACAGAAGGAGGCCTGTGATCGACACCAGCTCCCTCCAGTTTTCCAGGGCCCCACGAGTGATGCATAGATACGTGTAGCAGTGAGGGTCTGTCACCCTGTGTCAAAGGAAATGTCATCTACAACTCAGTGTGGAAGGTTTTAAAGCTAAGGAAAACACAAATGGGATGCGATGTCCGTACCGAGGCTGGCATTAAATCAAAGCATATTGGAGGAGTCTTTGCAGAAGAGAGGCCAGTCTGAGCACTGACGGCTTCTCTGGGTTCCCGACCAGGCATGTTATGGGAGAAATTCATATCAGCTTTGGGGAAAATTCATCTGTTGATCCAAAAGCAACTGCCAAGCGGTCTTTGGTACATGACAGCTGGAAGAAATTTCCTTCTCAAATCAGTGTTTCAAATGCAGGCACTCACTGGATTGGTTAAAGAGGTAGGGGGGGTAAAGTAAATGAAGATGTAGAGACCTGTGAAATGAGAGGCAGATGGAGCGGGGGGAGATCTTATGAAGAAAATTAAATGAACTTTAAGTGGCTGCTAAAGTCACCTCTGCAAGTTTCAGATAAGTCACCTGTCATAAGTCATTTTCTTACAGGATGTAGTTCACCCCCCTATTGAGTATGATAGGTTTACACTTGATTCAAAGCCATGGTCCCAAACTGCATTATTACTTTTATTTCTTAAAACAAAAGCGTTGGCTCAGCTCAGAAAAAGGTAGACACTCTCTAGTATTCTGACACTTAACATTGATGGTTTTCTTGCAGTGTTACCCTGAAATTTACATGTAAAATATTGCTGTGCCCATTTACCCTTTAAAACCAGCTTCATGGAAACGTCCAAGAGTGTAGGGACAATGGGTAATGGTGTTCTGAGGGCTGTCGTGTTGTTGCCTTGTAATTATTGCCCTGTAAGAACTCCATGCAGAGCATGGAGACCTGGACTGTAGTTGTCAAGTAAACAACAATTTTTGATTTAAAAAAATAATTATTTCTAAAACTCTGTGCCTTTAGCAGATATAGAACAGCCTTCAGAATTGAGTTATTCCAGTGCCTGATCTGTTTTTCTGGTGTTTACTCAGCTGTGCTCTCCTCTAATTTTCTTCATCCTCAGCCTGGAGTGTCCCAGGGCAGCAAAATGCCTGGAGCACTGCTGGGATTCATATCCACATACATTCATCATCAGAAGAGAAAACAACTTTTCTAGCAGCTTCGCAAAGTGATCAAACCTTGTTTTTAGAACCTATTCAGCAAATCTCTTTTAATGTGTCATTGGCTGATATTAGGGCAAATGACCCTTCCTGAACTTGCCTGTGGTCAGGGGAAGGCCATGTGGTGATTGGCTTAGGCCTGGGTTCTGGAACTAATCAGTATGGAAGGGGGTACTGGAATTCCTGAAGTTCTAATCAAAGCAATCTCCAAAGCTTTCAAAGTACCACATCAATCAGAAGCACATGGCTCTTACATGGGAGGTGTTGACTTCGTTTTCTATTGCTTCCGTAACAATTACAACAAATTTGGCACCTGAAAATAACATTTATAATCTCACAAGCTCGCAAGTTGTATGTCTGGGCCAGCATAGCTCAGCTGGTTCTCTGATACAGCCTCACAAGGTCAAAATTAAGGTGTAGACAGGTGTGTAATATTGTCTGGAGGCTCTGGGATGCATCTGCTTACAATCTTGTTCAATTTGTTGGCAGAATTCAGTTCTAAGTATTTATAGAACTGAGGTCCTTGTTTTCTTGCTGGCTATCAGCCAGGGGTATTCTCAGCTTTGAGAGGCTGCCTGTATTCCTTGGCTCATGGCTCCCTTTTCCCATCTGCAAAGCCAGAGCCAGCAAAGACAGGTTGAAACTTGAATTGTTTGAATCCCTTTAACCTCCCTTCCATCTCCCTTCTGCTCTTTAATCCTCCACATCTGTCTTTCCTTTTTGCTTTATAAGGGCTGTGATTACCCTGGACCTAACTGGATAATCCAGGATAATCTCCCTATCTAAATTCATTAATGCTAACCTTAATTCCAACTGCAAACCCCCTTCAGAGCAGTACCTAGATTACTATTTGATTGACTAGCTGTGAGATGAGAATCTGTGGGAACATCTTTAGAATTTTGCCGACTAGAAGCATCAACATTTGGATAAAACATTAGAGTACCCTTGGAGGGGAGGAGGAGGAAGTAGAACCTGGTTAGGCAACTGTCATTGTCTTGCAAAGGTTCTATGTACAAAATCTCTAAGGTTCTTTCTTAATTTTTAAAATTTTTAAATCAAAATTTTCTTTTTACAGTCAGGTTCTAAAAATAATGAGTAAAAGGTATCCTGTGGATCTTACAAATATTTTCCTATAATTAGTTCTACAGAAACACAATTAAAAATACATTTCTATTTTCTTCCCTCAGCAAATATATATTGAATTTCTGTTCTAGGGATTATATTATTAAGAAAAGAAAAATCCCTGCTCTCATGGAGTTTATATTTTAGTGGGGAAGAAGTCAGGCAGTGAAAATTATTTATTATTTATATATATAAGTTATATATAATTATATATTATATTCTATTATTCTATTAATCATTATATATATTTCCCTGATACATATATATGTATATATGTATCTAGAAGTGACACACATTATAGCAAACAAAAAGAACAGATGCAGGAAGTTGGTAGTGCTAGGTAGGGTGTTGCAAGTTTAAATAAAATGATCAGGCGAAGCCTCTCTGAGAAGGTACACATTTGAACTTGGGCCTGGGAGAGGTAAGCCATGTTTACATCTGGGGGAAAAATATTCTAGGCAAAACCACCCCTACCCCCTTTATCTAAGACCCTACTCAGTCTTCAGTCATAAAGGCCATGAAGCCTTTTTTTTTTACATCAGTCAAATTATGGGAGTCTTTGGTGAGGCATATTTTGAATACAGAAGTGGAATTCTATCAGAAGGGGTTAGAGTATTTTCTGTGGGGAACGGAAATACATGCTCTTTTATAATGCATTGATGGGTATACGCAAATAGATTTCTCATTCTCAGAGAAGAACTAACAGGTAAAGTTATATACACATCAGCTCTCATCACATATATATTCAACTTTCACATTGCTCGTGTAGATTCTCAAGGAAATTGCCCCAGAAAAGAATCAGAGTGTTAATGCTAATAGCAACAAAGCAGATACTAACATTTTGCTTCTCTTGGTTAAAGAGGGAAAGTACCCCTGCTTGTTACAGAAATGGAGAGCATCCTTGATCAATTCCTACACTTTGATTTATATCTGTCGCATTGTGGTGAGGTGGGGTGGAATAAGAGGATGGACCTATAGAAGAGAGAAGGGTGACTCAGAGGAATTTGTGATTTCAACATTTGAGAAAAATATAGGCACTGGGAGGAAATAAGGATACTCATTAAAAGGCACCATAAAGCAACGTTATGGAAAGAAGATGCTTGTCTGCAGTTCTACTTTAAGAATGAATGACTAGCTTGTACTGCAGATCCGTGACATTCCCTTTTTGCGTTATCTCCTGAAAATCATGACTGTGTGCATACACTTTAGGTCTGTGCCCGTACACAATACACAACTGTGTACTGAGCACATTGTGTTAAGATAGGTTTCCAGAGCTCCTAGGGGAAACAGGCAGGGAACTCATCTATTTACAAATATTAGCTGAGTTCTATATAGTTGGGAATTAGTTCACATGCTCAGAGCAGATGATTCCTCTCCCTGCTCTGCCAAAAGGGAAAAATAAAAACCATACTGGATTACAGAGCATAGGTATTTGTTTCTCTCCTCTAAAAGACATTTAGAGATGGTAAGACAAGGCTGGTAAGGTGTTCTACCACTGTGTTGGTCAGGATTCTCCAGAGAAACAGAACTAATAGGAAATATAGGAATTAGCTCAAGTGGTTATGGGGACAGAGAGGTCCATGATCTGCCATTTGCAAGCTGGAGAACCAGGAAAAGCCAATGATACAATTCAGTACAGTCTAAGGGCCTGGGAATTGGGGCTAATAGTGTAAATCCTGATAAAGCCCAGGATCCAAGCACAGGAAAAGTTAAGATATCTCTGCTCAAACAGAGAAAATGAATTTGCCCATTCCTCTGCCTTTTTATTCTATTCAAGCCCTCAGTGGATTCGATGATGTCCAACTACATTGGTGATCTTCTTTACTCCATCTACTGATTCAAATGCTTATCTTCTCCAGAGATACCCTCACAGACACACCCTAGAATAATGTTTTATCAGCCATCTAGGCATCCCTTAGCCCAGTCAAGTTGACGTGTAAAACTAACCATCACAACCACACCAGGCACTGAGCTTATTTCTACCTCTTTGCTTCTGCTGGCCTCAGCACTGATTTTCTAACTCACAGTCTGGATGGCTGATTGCGTTCTAGTCATATTTGTACACCTGTTATCAGAAGCCCACACCCTCAAATTCACATATCTTTAAAGATATTTTTGAAGAGTAATACACACATTTCCACTTGTATCCTATTGTTCAGGACTTGACCACATGGACTTAAGTCTGTATTTTAGTAGACTGTGTGCCCAAATTGCAAATCAAGACTTTTATGATGGAATGATGAATGGGATCATAGCTACTAGGGGAGGGCAACTGGAAACTGAGCTCTTTGAGTGTTCCCTGTATTCGCGATAAGAGTGCCCTGTATGCTTGAAGCCTTGGATCACCCTGTACCAGCTGGTCTAGGTTGTGCAAACAATGTGGTTTATAGGGAACATGTGCTTTCCTTATAGAGGGTTGGAATTTTGATAACTGTGGTCAGTCGCACTGTATTTCTACGTGACAGACTCCAATAAAAACTCTGGACTGGTAGGCTCAAATAGTGTTCCCTGTCAGATTGTTGCTGTTCATTGCTGGAGGATTAAGTGTGTCTTGTGCAACTCCATTGGGAGAAGAATCTTAGAAGCGCACATCTGGTATCCTCTAGACTTTGCCAGGTATGACTTTTCCCCTTACTGATCCTGCTTTTTCATCTTTGGTCATAATAAACCATAGCCATAAGTGAAAAAAGTTTTGAGTTCTATATGCCAAGTGATGTGCTAAATGCCTTATATGCATTTTATATGCATCAATCTTCCTAACGACCCTGCAAAGTTATGATTACCGTTGTTTCCATTTTACAGATGAGGGGCTGGAGGCTTAGGTAGATTAAATACTTTGTTCAAGTTCTCACATCTTGTAGGTAGAAGAGCCAGGATTGGAACAAGGGGAGCCTCTGGATATATGTGTTCTTCACTGTAATGCAGACTGGAAGCTGGTTGTTCAGTGGTGGGAAGGAAAATGTCTTGAGTATAAATGTGCCTAGTTTTCTGAAATGGTGGAATAAACAACAGATTGTTGCAGTAGGTTGTGTTATTTTTAAAAGTTCTTTTTTCTTGCATTACTCTTCCCTGCTCTGTCAGCTTTGGCCTTGCACAGATGGCTTGGTTTGTCCAGTGGGATATGGGCATAAGTCACAGTGTGAAAATTTCAAACAGAGACTTTAAAAGCCACCGTGAGTTTCCACTCTTCTTGAGCTCCTGGCTTCTGTGATGAGAACATCAAGACTCAGGTAACCAGTGCCTGTTTGGCTTGAGTTCTGGAATGAGAAGACAAATGGAACAACACAAAGCTCCAGCTCAAGCCTGGAGTAGAGCAATCACAGCACACTCACCCCACCTATGTGGAAGAAATATAGATTTGTTGTAGCCAATGATGTTTTGTGATTGTTTGTTATGCAACATTAGCACAGCAAAGCTGACTAATACAGATGTATAGCAAATATGTAATTTTAAATGGAAACAATTTGAATAGGCTGTTAGAGTTCCCCAAGTAGTCATTCTTATGATAAATCATTTTATTTAGTAAATAATTTTTTTTGCATCACTAATAACTCAATGTTTCTATCAAGAGAAAATGACAACAAACAATTATTAAGTCTACCATGTGGCAGATACTTTTTTTTTTTTTTTTTTGCGGTACACGGGCCTTTCACTGTTGTGGCCTCTCCCGTTGCGGAGCACAGGCTCCGGACGCGCAGGCTCAGCGGCCACGGCTCATGGGCCTAGCTGCTCCGCGGCATGTGGGATCTTCCCGGACCTGGGCACGAACCCGTGTCCCCTGCATCGGCAGGCAGACTCTCAACTACTGCACCACCAGGGAAGCCCTGGCAGATACTTTTCTAAACTATTTATATGTATAAACTCAAGTTAATACATGTAAGGGTGTTATCCCATATTATAGAGTTGGACATTATTGAGACTAAGTAACTTTCCCAAATTCACACGATTTCAAGGGAAAAAACAGGGCCACAGTCAAAGGAAGTCTGAGTCCACAGCTCACATTATTGCCCATTATGTAGCACTGCCAAATAAGTTTGTATACTTAAGCATAATTTATATGTGGGTTTTTAAAGTTATATGCATAAATTAGTAAATTTGCAGATAGATTGTATAAAAGGGAAGGACCAGCATTTAGTTTGTTTTCTTGATTTCACACACACACATACACACACACACACACACACACACACACATATTTTAGTGGATGATGATGTTCATGAATATTTTGACCTCCTTAAGGATAATTAAATACATACATCAGTAATTTGAAGATTTTTTTTAAGGGACTTCTGATATTGAAAGGATTGCTAAAGGCCAAGCTTTGAGGAGCACTTGCAATGTAAAAGTTTTCATTTAATTTTCTTTCCAGTATAGCAAGTATACATTTATATTTCGATTAACATAATGAATGCAATGCCAACTATGTAGTAGCATTTTGCCTGTTGTTGTTTTTATTCCATTCATTTCATATTTTCCTCTAGAAAAAAGAGCCTATAAATAAATTGGGATTTTGAGACTCTCTGGTTATTTATTTTGGGGAAAAATGTTAGCGATATTGATATTTTGCATACTTACACATAACATAAAGAGATGAAGATTTGCACTTTTCTGGGAAATTGGGAATTCATAAATAATTAGTTTCAACAATATGGAGCCTACTTACTCCCATATACATGTATGTCCACAACTTATTAATATGCACCAGATGCACTCTATCATATTCCATATGTAATTATATATAAATTTATAGTAGAATAATGGAACAGGTGCTGACTTGGAGGCATCACCTTTGATTGTTTAGCAAATTATCATTTAGTAAAAATTCAATAGGATGTACAAAAAGAATTACAGAAAAACAAGATCAATTGCTAACATCTTGTCATTTTATCTCTTAAAATTTTTTTCTCTGGTGACATAAGGTGCAATGATAAGAAAGGCATTTTATTAGTCTTTTCAATCTCTCCACATTTGATGTGCCTAAAGATTAATTTGTTTACGATGCCCTTTCTTCCTCTCAGTCTCATTCTCTCTCTCTCTCATCAGTGTTAGACTTATTATATTTCCATCTCTTTTATGGGCACTTAATTTTCTTTGACATTTTTGTTTTGGAAACTGTAAGATGTAATCACAAGTTTACATGGCTGAGGAAAGGGAGTTGGTATTTTTAATGATTTCTATTGTTTGAAGAGAATTAATTAACTAGGTAAATTATAGTTAAGTAGCAGTATCTGTGACTTCGAATTCATTGGAGAAATATATGTATGGCTCATAGACAGGAATAGAAACTACATTTAAAGATAACTCATTGCACTAGAAGTGCTAAGTCACAATATTTACCGCCTTCCATATTAAGCTGTTTCTAAGTGACCAGTGACCATTTCTTTGACAGAAGTGCATTGATTAGGTATAGATGTCTACTATCCTGTTATGGGTAAGCATAGTGATGTTATAATCAAGTGTTATCCATGTCAGGGTATGTGATTTGCAAAAGTATTCTTTCTTGATACAAACATACCTCAGATCAGTTAAGAAAACAGATGTTGGCTTCAGATGTTCAAGGTTCAAATTATATCTTCACCATACACTTGATATCTGTAATTTTGGACAGTTTATTTGTCTGTGCCTTAGTATGCCAATCATTAACATCAGAATAATTATTCCTTTTTCTTAAGGAAGCTATGACTATGAATGTAAGATATATTTTAGCATAGGTATATGACACGATTATATATTAAAGAATAATTTATTGAACAAATGCTAAGTTTCAATTTTTTGCCTCACAATATTTTATAGTGCGTGTGCATTTTTCTAATATATATTCCAGTCTATGAGGAGATTTTTTAAAATAAGAATTGGATAATCCCAAAATATCTACTGTCTACAGTTAAATTGTGTAATTTTTTTTTCCTACGGAGTTGTTTAAATGAATAATTATCAGTGAATTTCAACTTCAACAGCCTGATCAGTTAAGCAAATTAATAATTGGAAAGATAGAAAATGAGCAAAAGAGTGAACTTCATGAAAATGAATGCTAAAAAAGCTATTTTTCTAGAGAACTAATCAGAGACTTCACAAATTTGCTTAAGAGCTGTGCTTACCCTTTAAGAGAGTTGACACTTGACATTTTCCTGGGTTATAGGTAATTTGGGTAATAAAGCTGTAGGGAAATTGAATTTGTCAGCATGTTAAATGAATTTGTCTCTCTGAATGTAATAAACTATGCTGGTGGGATGGATGATAATCACAGGCATATTGTTCTAATTTATCTGCAAGGTATTTAAACATCTCTAAAAAAACTTTTATTTACTTCTTCTATTTATTACCAAGTGTCAAACTTAAAACTTTACATAAAATAAAACAAATATTTTTGAATCTTTTTCTAAGTCTCAGGGTAATGGAGTAAGAGTATTTTGTAGCCATTTCCACTTAAAGTTTGATGTTTTGTTATAGATGTACTCAAAGTCTCCCAACATTTATGATGTGATATATTTCTACTTGATATACGGTGATATATTAGATACGTTTTGTGTCAGTCACAATTTTAATTCACATTTGGAGTTAAGGCCCTTAAAGATCAGATTTATGAAATAAGGTGAATATTTTAGAGCATGCAGACAAACACTTCTTTTTTTGTCTCAACACTAGTGGAAAATGCAACTAACATGAATTCCATGGGAAGAATAGCAAGCATGCTCATTTGGTGCCAGACATATTTAAAGTGTTTTACACGAATGAATTTGTTTAGTCCTCACAACAGTCATAGGTGGTAAGTAAATTATTATCATTATTCCCACTTTAATAGATGAGCAGACTGACCCACAGAGGAGTTAAGTAATTTGCTTAAGGTCACACAGCCAAGGAGTTGCAAGTTGGAATTCAAATGCAGAAATGTTGGTACCAGAATAGGACACTTTACCCCTAAGCCAGGTTCATTCTTTTTTTTTTTAAATATCTTTATTGGAGTATAAATGCTTTACAATGGTGTGTTAATTTCTGCTGTACAACAAAGTGAATCAGCTAAACATATACATATATCCCCATATCTCCTCCTTCTTGCGTCTCCCTCCTACCCTCCCTATCACACCCCTCTAGGTGGTCACAAAGCACCAAGCTGATCTCCCTGTGCTATGTGGCTGCTTCCCATTAGCTAATCCATTTTACATTTGGTAGGGTATATATGTCCATGCCACTCTCTCACTTCATCCCAGCTTACCCTTCCCCCTCCCTGTGTCCTCAAGTCCATTTTCTACATCTGTGTCTTTATTCCTGTCCTGCTCCTAGGTTCTTCAGAACCTTTTTTTTTTTTTTTAGATTCCATATGTATGTGTTAGCATATGGTATTTGTTTTTCTCTTTCTGGCTTACTTCTGGCTTACTTCACTCTGTATGACAGACCTCACTACAAATAACTCAATTTCATTCTTTTTATGGTTGAGTAATATTCCATTGTATATATGTGCCACGTCTTCTTTATCCATTCATCTGTCGATGGACACTTAGGTTGCTTCCATGTCCTGGCTATTGTAAATAGAGCTGCAATGAACATTGTGGCACATGACTCTTTTTGAATTACGGTTTTCTCAGGGTATACAGCCAATAGTGGGATTGCTGGGTTGTATGATATTTCTATTATTAGTTTTTTAAAGAACCTCCATACTGTTCTCCATAGTGGCTGTATCAATTTACATTCCCACCAACAGTGCACACCCTCTCCAGCATTTATTGTTTGTAGGATTTTTGATGATAGCCATTCTGACTGGGGTGAGGTGATACCTCATTGTAGTTTCGATTTGCTTTTCTCTAATGATGACTGATGTTGAGCATTCTTTCATGTGTTTGCTGGCAGTCTGTATATCTTCTTTGGAGAAATGTCTATTTAGGTCTTCTGCCCATTTTTGGATTGGGTTGTTTGTTCTTTTGTTATTAAGCTGCATGAGCTGCTTATAGATTTTGGAGATTAATCCTTTGTCAGATGCTTCATTTGCAAATATTTTCTCCCATTCTGAGGGTTGTCTTTTCGTCTTCTTTATGTTTTCCTTTGCTGTGCAAAAGCTTTTAAGTTTCATTAGGTCCCATTTGTTTATTATTGGTTTTTTTCCCATTACTCTAGGAGGTGGGTCAAAAAGGATCTTGCTGTGATTTATGTCATAGAGTGTACTGCCTATGTTTTCCTCTAAGAGTTTTATAGTGTCTGGCCTTACCTTTAGGTCTTTAATCCATTTTGAGTTTATTTTTGTGTATGGTGTTAGGGAGTGTTCTAATTTCATTCTTTTACATGTAGCTGTCCAGTTTTCCCAGCACCACTTATTGAAGAGACTGTCCTTTCTCCACGGTACATTCTTGCCTCCTTTATCAAAGATAAGGTGACCATATGTGCGTGGGTTTATCTCTGGGCTTTCTATCCTGTTCCATTGATCTATATTTCTGTTTTTGTGCCAGTACCATACTGTCTTGATTACTGTAGCTTTGTAGTATAGTCTGATGTCTGGGAGCCTGATTCCTCCATTTCCGTTTTTCTTTCTCAAGATTGCTTTGGCTATTCGGGGTCTTTTGTGTTTCCATACAAATTGTGAAATTTTTTGTTCTAGTTCTGTGAAAAATGCCAGTGGTAGTTTGTTAGGGATTGCATTGAATCTGTAGATTGCTTTGGGTAGTAGAGTCATTTTCACAATGTTGATTCTTCCAATCCAAGAAGATGGTATATCACTCCATCTGTTTGTATCTTTAATTTCTTTCAGCAGTGTCTTATAGTTTTCTGTATACAGGTCTTTTGTCTCCTTAGGTAGGTTTATTCCTAGGTATTTTATTCTTTTTGTTGCATTGGTAAATGGGAGTGTTTCCTTAATTTCTCTTTCAGATTTTTCATCATTAGTGTATAGGAATGCAAGAGATTTCTGTGCATTAATTTTGTATCCTGCTACTTTACCAAATTCATTGATTAGCTCTAATAGCTTTCTGGTAGCATCTTTAGAATTCTCTATGTATAGTATCATATCATCTGCAAACAGTGACAGCTTTACGTCTTTTCTGATTTGAATTCCCTTTATTTCTGTTTCTTCTCTGATTGCTGTGGCAAAAACTTCCAAAACTATATTGAATAATAGCGGTGAAAGTGGGCAGCCTTGTCTTGTTCCTGGTCTTAGTGGAAATAGTTTCAGTTTTTCACCATTGGGAATGATGTTGGCTGTGGGTTTGTCATATATGGCCATTATTATATTGAGGTAAGTTCCCTCTATGCCTACTTTCTGGAGAGTTTTTATCATAAATGGGTGTTGAATTTTGTCAAAAGCTTTTTCTGCATCTATTGAGATGACCATATGGTTTTTATCCTTCAATTTGTTAATACAGTGTATCACGTTGATTGATTTGCGTATATTGAAGAATCCTTGCATTCCTGGGATAAACCCCACTTGATCATGGTGTATGATCCTTTTAATGTGCTGTTGGATTCTGTTTGCTAGTATTTTGTTGAGGATTTTTGCATCTACGTTCCTCAGTGATATAGGCCTGTAGTTTTCTTTTTTGTGACATTTTTTCTGGTTTTGGTATCAGGGTGATGGTGGCTTCATAGAATGAGTTTGGGAGTGTTCCTCCCTCTGCTAAATTTTGGTAGAGTTTGAGAAGTATAGATGTTAGTTCTTCTCTAAATGTTTGATAAAATTCACCTGTGAAGCCATCTGGTCCTGGGCTTTTGTTTGTTGGAAGATTTTAAATCACAGTTTCAATTTCAGTGCTTGTGATTGGTCCATTTATATTTTCTATTTCTTCCTGGTTCAGTCTTGGAAGGTTGTGCTTTTCTAAAAATTTGTCCATTTCTTCCAGGTTGTCCATTTTATTGGCATATAGTTGCTGTAGTAATCCCTCATGATCTTTTGTATTTCTGCAGTGTCAATTGTTACTTCTCCTTTTTCATTTCTAATTCTATTGATTTGAGTCTTCTTTTTTTCCTTGATGAGTCTGGCTAATGGTTTATCAATTTTGTTTATCTTCTCAAAGAACCAGCTTTTACTTTTATTGATCTTGGTATCGTTTTCATTTCTTTTTCATTTATTTCTGATCTGATCTTTATGATTTCTTTCCTTCTGCTAACTTTGGGTTTTTTTTTTGTCCTTCTTTCTCTAATTGCTTTAGGTGTAAGGTTAGCTTGTTTATTAGAGATGTTTCTTGTTCCTTAAAGTAGGATTGTATTGCTATAAACTTTCCTCTTAGAACTGCTTTTGCTGCATCCCATAGGTTTTGGATCGTTGTGCTTTCATTGTCATTTGTTTCTAGGTATTTTTTGATTTCCTCTTTGATTTCTACAGTGATCTCTTGGTTATTTAGTAGTGTATTGTTTAGCCTCCATGTGTTTGTATTTTTTACAGGTTTTTTTCCTGTAATTGATATCTAGTCTCATAACGTTGTGGTCGGAAAAGATACTTGATATGATTTCAATTTTCTTAAATTTATCAAGGCTTGATTTGTGACCCAAGATATGGTCTATCCTGGAGAATATCCCATGAGCACTTAAGGAGAAAGTGTATTCTGTTGTTTTTGGATCAAATGTCCTATAAATATCAATTAAGTCCATCTTGTTTAATGTGTCATTTAAAGGTTGTGTTTATTTATTTTCATTTTGGATGATCTGTCCCTTGGTGAAAGTGGGATTTTAAAGTCCCCTACTATTATCGTGTTACTGTTGATTTCCCCTTTTATGGCTGTTAGCATTTGCCTTAGGTTTTGAGGTGCTCCTATGTTGGGTGCATAAATATTTACAATTTTTATATCTTCTTCTTGGATTGTTCCCTTGATCATTATGTAGTGTCCTTCTCTGTCTCTTGTAATAGTCTTTATTTTAAAGTCTATTTTCTCTGATATGAAAATTGCTACTCCAGCTTTCTTTTCATTTCCACTTGCATGGAATATTTTTTTCATCCCCTAACTTTCACTTTGTATGTGTCCTAGGTCTGAAGTGGGTCTCTTGTAGACAGCATATATATGGGTCTTGTTTTGGTATCCATTCAGCCAGTCTATGTCTTTTGGTTGGAGCATTTAATCCCTTTACATTTAAGGTAGTTATCAATATGTATGTTCCTGTTACCATTTTCTTAATTGTTTTGCATTTGTTATTTTAAGTCTTTTCCTTCTCTTGTGTTTCCTGTCTAGAGAAGTTCCTTTAGCATTTGTTGTAACGTTGATTTGGTGGGGCTAAATTCTCTTAGCTTTTGTTTGTCTGTAAAGGTTTTAATTTCTCCATCAAAACTGAATGAGATCCTTGCTGGGTAGAGTAATCTTGATTGTAGGTTTTTGCCTTTCATCACTTTAAGTATGTTCTGCCACACCCTTCTGGCTTGCAGAGTTTCTGCTGAAAGATCAGCTGTTAACCTTTGGGGAATTCCCTTGTATATTATTTGTTGCTCTTCCCTTGCTGCTTTTAATATTTTCTTTGTATTTAATTTTTGATAGTTTCATTAATATGTGTGTTGGTGTTTTTCTCCTTGCATTTATCCTGTATGGGACTCTCTGTGGCTCCTGGACTTGATTGACTATTTCCTTTCCCATATTAGGGAAGTTTTCAACTATAATCTCTTCAAATATTTTCTGAGTCCCTTTCATTTTCTCTTCTTCTTCTGGGAACCCTGTAATTCGAATGTTGGTGTGTTTAATGTTATCCCAGAGGTCTCTGAGACTGTCCTCAGTTCTTTTCCTTCTTTTTTCTTTATTCTGCTCTGCAGTAGTCATTTCTACTATTTTGCTCTGCAGTAGTCATTTCTACTATTTTATCTTCCAGGTAACTTATCCGTTCTTCTGCCTCAGTCATTCTGCTATTGATTCCTTCTAGAAAATTTTAAATTTCATTTATTGTGTTGTTCATCATTGTTTGTTTGCTCTTTAGTTCTTCTAGGTTGTTGTTAAACGTTTCTTGTATTTTCTCCATTCTACTTCCAAGATTTTGGATCATTTTTACTATCATTTCTCTGAATTTTTTTTTTAGGTAGACTGCCTATTTCCTCTTCATTTTTTAGGTCTGGTGGGTTTTCACCTTGCTCCTTCATATGCTGTATCTTTCTCTGTCTTCCCATTTTGCTTAACTTACTGTGTTTGGGGTCTCCTTTTCACACACTGCAGTTCTTACTTGCCGTTATTTTTGGTGTCTGCCCCCAGTGGGTAAGGTTGGTTCTGTGGGATGTGTAGGCTTCCTGGTGGAGGACTGGTGCCTGTGTTCTGGTGGATGAGGCTGGAATTTGTCTTTCTGGTGGGCAGGACTGCATCTGGTGGTGTGTTTTGGGGTGTCTGTGAACTTAGTATGATTTTAGGCAGCCTCTCTACTAAAGGTTGTGGTTGTTGTTCCTGTCTGCTAGTTGTTTGGCATGGGGTGTCCAGCACTGTAGCTTGCTGGTCATTGAGTAGAGCTGGGTCTTAGCATTGAGACGGAGATCTCTGGGAGAGCTCTCGCCGATTGATATTATGAGGGGCTGGGAGGTCTCTGGTGGACCAATGTCCTCAACTCAGCTCTCCCACCTCAGAGGCTCAGGCCTGATGCCCGACTGGAGCACCAAGACCCTATCTGCTCATGGCTCAGAAGAAAAGGGATAAAAGAAAAAAAAGAAAAAAGAAAAAGAAAATAAAATTATTAAAATAAAAAATTAAAATATTATTAAAATAAAATAAAAAGTAATAAAAAAAGGAAAAGTGCAAGCAAACCAATAGAGAAATCCACCAATGATAACAAGTGCTAAAAAGTATACTAAAAAAAAGACAGACAGACAGAACCCAGGACAAATGGTAAAAACAAACCTATACAGACAAAAGTCTCACAAAGAAGCATACAAATACACACTCACAAAAAGAGAAAAAGGAAAAAAAAAATATATATATATAAAGAAAGGAAGAGAGTAACCAAATCAATAAACAAATCTACCAATGATAATAAGCTGTATATACTAAACTAAGATAAATTTAAAACTAGAAACAAATTAGACACAGAAAGCAAACCCCAAGTCTACAGTTGCCCCCAATGTCCACCACCTCAGTTTTGGGATGACTTGTTGTCTATTCATGTATTCCATAGATGCAGGGTACATCAAGTTGATTGTGGAGATTTAATCCGCTGCTCTTGAGGCTGCTGGGAGAGATTCCCTTTCTCTTCTTTGTTCACACAGCTCCTGGGGTTCAGCTTTGGGTTTGGCCCTGCCTCTGCATATAGGTCGCCTGATGGCGTTTGTTCTTCACCCAGATAGGAGGGGGTTAAAGGAGCAGCTGATTCGGGGGCTCTGGCTCACTCACGCCGGGGGGAGGGAGGGGTACGGAATGCGGGCCGAGCCTGCAGCGGCAGAGGCTGGTGTGACGTTGCAACAGCTGAGGAACGCTGTGTGTTCTCCCGGGGAAGCTGTCCCTGGATTACGGGTCCCTGGCAGCTGCAGGCTGCACAGGCTCCCAGGAGGGGAGGTGTGGATAGTGACCTGTGCTTGCACACAGGCTTCTTGGTAGCTGCAGCAGCAGCCTTAGCGTTTCATGCCCATCTCTGGTTTCTGTGCTGATAGCCGTGGCTCGTGCCCGTCTCTGGAGCTCGTTTAGGTGGTGCTCTGAATCCCCTCTCCTCACGCACCCTGAAACAATGGTCTCTTGCCTCTTAGGCAGGTCCGGACTTTTTCCTGGACTCCCTCCTGGCTAGCTGTGGCACACGAGCTCCTTCAGGCTGTGTTCACGTAGCGAACCCCAGTCCTCTCCCTGGGATCCGACCTCCCGAAGCCCGAGCCTCAGCTCCCAGCCCCCACCCATCCCAGCGGATGAGCAGACAAGCCTCTCTGGCTGGTGAGTGCTGGTCGGCACCGATCCCCTGTGTGGGAATCTCTCTGCTTTGCCCTCTGCACCCCTGTTGCTGTGCTCTCCTCCATGGCTCCAAAGCTTCCCCCCGACCAGCCCCTGTCTCCGCCAGTGAAGGGGCTTCTAGTGTGTGGAAAATTTTCTTCCTTCACAGCTCCCTCCGAGAGGTGGAGGTCCCCGTACCTATTCTTTTGTCTCTGTTTTTCCTTTTTTCTTTTGCTCTACCCAGGTACGTGGGGAGTTTCTTGCCTTTTGGGAAGTCTGAGGTCTTCTGCCAGCGTTCAGTAGGTGTTCTGTAAGAGTTATTCCACATGTAGATGTATTTTTGACGTATTTGTGGGGAGGAAGGTGATCTCCATGTCTTACTCCTACACCATGTTGAAGGTCTGCTCTCCATGTTCACTCTTAATTCACATATCTGCCATATGTAGCACAAAGGGACCTGAGCTGTGTCTGTAATGTATTATTAAAAACTAAAATAAAATAAATGGAGGCAGATATTGTAAACTGTTAAGACATTAGTCTGGGTAGAGGATAAATGGGTGCTTAAAATGTTATTTTCTATTATAATCTACTGTCTGAAATCTTTCATAATAAAAAATATTGAGAAATTAAATTTCCTCTGCTGTTATGCAGATGTGGAGTTGTCTATCACTAAGTCAGGGCCTGAGCATAGTCAGTTTCCTGGTATTGTTACTTCAGTATGACATAGTTGCTTCCTATTATCATTTCATATGCATTAACGGTCATTAATGGCTACAGTTTGTAATTATGATGCTTTTGGAGGAAGCCAAATGAAATGTGAAATAAGAGACTGGTGAAGGTCTCCGGACATAGTCTTTGAGATGCCCAGGGCCTACAGTATTTTGCAGCTACCCCAGAGATAGAGAACTGAGTTGACATTTCTATAAGCTCCACTTTGATTGTTAATGAGAAAGCACCTTTTGCAAATCTGCTCCTTCACACTGGCTCAGTAGCCCACACTGGCTCAGTAGCCTCAGAATAGGTAAGTAATACTTCTTATGCTTAATGTCCTAGTAAGAGGCAAATAAAATAAACCCAGAATATTTTCTAGGAAAACCATGACAAAAATCAGTTCTTTAGATGTTGTTTCCTCCCTCTGAGCAGCTAAAATAAAAGTAGTTTTGAAATATAAGTGAAGTTGATAGTTAATATATGAAAACATGAAAGTTTGACTTTTGGCATGAAAAAGAAAGTTGAATCTGATAGCTTTTTTTAAAAATGTAAGATTATACTGTATAAACATGAATTATCTGCTATAGAAATTTAGGTATATATGCTATTAAGCTAGATTTATTATGACCTTAGCTGACAAAATAAAGTTTTGTTATGAATAAGCCTTAACTAAATGGAAACTGAAGATACATTAAGTGAATAAGTTTTCGAAGAATTACAGATTCAAGCTTCTGAAGGGTACTTAACACTCAGAGTTTTAAAACAGCAGTTCTCAAATGTGTTCAACAAATACTTCAGGATCGTGCCATCATTATAACACCTCTCTTCAATCTGTTTTCCCTTTTCCTCCTGCTCTTTACAAATTACGTAAATGTTAGGCTTTTTTACTTAATGCCCCAGTTTTACCAGTTATTTATTTGATTGCCCTTAAACCAATTTTTAACATTCTTGGTCGTTCATTTGTTAATCTCTAAGATGATGGTATTGTACTGTAAAGTCTAAAGGTGGGTTTAGTGCTAAACTTCCGTGATTCTGCATGTTTTGGGACCATGAAAGAAATTTCCTTATAGCCAGCTATGCTGTAGTATCACAACATATCACAGAATTAGCCATAGTCACTTCTTCTGTCTCTAAGGAGAAAGCATTCTCCCAGTGGAGTATATATCTATTGTGTTATTATTATTATTAATTATTATTGTTATTACCATTACTTATTTTTTTATCTGTTCAGCATGCATTCCACCCTTTAATAACAACATCCCAATTGATTTTCCACTGAGGAACAATCCCTCTCTGACCTTTGATCTGTGTGATTTGATAGGTCGAGGTGAACACATGGATTAGCTTTAGATTGGAACTGTATTTTATCATATCCATTTACCAGCCATGACCCGCCTGCCTCTGGTCAATGAAACTTGTTCTGAGAATCTTTGTTGCAGCTATTGGAAATGATAAACACTTGTTCCGCTGATGGCATTAAGGGGTTATATATGTTTGCGGTTGTTAGGAGAGCAGCGTTGAGAGCTGGTGCTGGTGTCAGACTTCTTGGAAGTTTTAGTTATAAGAATCAAAGCATTCACTTTTCTTGCTTAAGCTAGTTTGAGCTGGTTCTGTGACTTAGAACTGTGCTCAGACCCATTCACCCTATACACCTTAATGGTTGAAATCAGTGCAGTCATAGATGTTGTGTAAGGATTACATGTGACTGCCTCTCAGACCTCCAGTTTCTCAGCAGAAGTCTCCTTCTGCAGGGAAATTGGAAATCATTCCTACTTACTCTACTTTAAGTCAGGCTTTTATTCTTTCCCAAGTCCAGACTTGAGTCAAATATTTTGGGGGGGAAGTGTGAATGTATTATTAGTTGGAATCCTCCAGAGAAACAGAACCATTAGGGTTTACATTTATATGTATGCTTGTGGAGGCTGCCCAAGTCCAGAATCTGCAGGGATGGCTGTCAGGTTAGAGATCCAGGGAAGAGTTGATGCAGCTTGAGTCAAACAACAGTCTGTTGGCAAAATTTCCTCTTGCTTGTGGGAGTCAGTCTTTTTCTTAAGACCTTCAGCTGATTGAATGAGACCCACTAACATTATGAAGGGTCATATGTTTTACTCAAAGTCTATTGATTTAAATGTTAATCTCATCAAAAATACCTTCCCAGACACCCCTAGGATAGTGTTTGACCAAAGGTCTGGGTACTGTGACATAGTCAAGTTGACACATAAAATTAACCATCACAATAAATCAATTTTAAAATATGGTATTTGATACATAGAAGAGAATGTATATAAACCTGTATATATGTATATATATACAGTTGACCCTTGAACAACACAGTGGTTAGAGGTGCTGACTGCCAGTCTAAAATCCACCTATCACTTTATAGTCAGCCTCTGTATCTGTGGTTCCACATCCATGGATTCAACCAAACCAAGGATTGTGCAGTACTACGACAGTATTTATTTTTAAAAAAAGAACCATGTATAAACTTCTGTTCAAACCCATGTTATTGGGACTTCCTCGGTGGTCCAGTGGGTTAGACTCCAGACTCCTAGTACAGGGGGCCCAGGTTTGATCCCTGGTCGGAGAACTAGATCATGCATGCATGCCGCAACTAAAGAGTACAACTAAAAGATCCTGCATGCTGCATCTAAAGATCCTGCATGCCACAACGAAGATCCTGCATGCCGCAGCTAAGACCTGGTGCAGTGAAAATAAATAAATTTTAAAAACCTGTGTTTTTCAACTGTATATATATATATATATATATATATATATTTAAACATAAATTTATACATATATAATTTATTAATTGAAAAGAATAAAAGTGAAACAAAACCTGTGAATTCACTGCCCAAACTAAGCGCACGGGTGTTGCAATTCCACCTGTGCTCTTTCCCAGTCCTATTCTCTTGTCTCTCTCTGAATTGTGAATTTACTACTCCTTTACATTTAAAGAACTATTTACTACTATTTCATATAGCTACCACATATGCATGTATCCTTAAATAACTCTTATTTGTTTTTGAGCTTTAAAAATTATGTTCAGTAAGTAGTCATCTGTGACTTGCTTCTTTTCCTTCAGCATGCTGTTTCTAAGATTCATCTCTGTCACCATGTGTAGCTGCAGCTCATTCATTTTCATTGGTGTATGAAATTCCACTGGGTGATTATAACATAATACTGTTTCCGTCCAGTGTCTTTTCAATGGATAATGGAGTTGTTTATGCCTTTTTGCTTTGTGGGAAATGCTGTTGCAAACATGCTTATGCAGGTAAGTTTTAGAGATTCTCTAGGGCAGTGGGTCTCGAAGGGAGGTCCCTAGACCAGAAACATTAGCATTAGCATCACCTGAGAATTTGGTAGAAATGAAGATTCTCAAGCTCCAAACCAGATTTATTGAATTAGAAACTCTGGTGGTAGGTCCCTACAATCTGGCTTTTTAGGTGATTCTGAAATTCTCTCAAGTATAAGAACCATGGCCCTAGGTGTATAATACTAGGAGTTGGCTTGTTCATCTATGACTAAGTTTACCTTACTTGTTAAATGTTTTTTCTCAGAATATCTCAATTTTACATCTCTTCACTTCTGTGGTTTCATTTTTTATCTCCTAAGCTTGGAGCCTCTTAAAGTAGCCTCTAAATAATTAATTCCATCTTAATCTCTAAATCCTAATCACGGACTTGAGGATTTCTGTCTCTAGGATTAATTTTACTTTCTTCTGTTTCTTTTACCCTTTTACCTCTCTTGGTTTAAATATTTCAGATTTTAGCTTGTATTTATTTTAATTTCCAATTTTCATTCTGCTCTAACCTTCTTAAGCATCTATTCTGTATTTTTCATCTTATCCCACATTTTTCTCATGTTCTTATTTTTTAATGGATTTTATTTTTACTCTTGGCGAGAAATGACTTTAAAAATTTGTGAACTGAAGAGCTGACGTTACAATTGCAAAATAATTGAGATTTTCTTAACCTAAGTTGCTTTAGCACCTGCTTCTTACCTCCCCCAAACGGTTTCCTACCCCAGCTAGGGAAATGCATTAAAAAATCATGGGTTGGGAGCTGTTGCAATATGATATTTTTCTCTCCTTTGGATCACATGGCTGACTGCCTTATTGGCAACTTTGACTTTCTAGAACAATGTTGATTGTTGATAACTCACATTAATTTCCTTTGGATGGAATTCTCTGTTCAACTCACCTGACTTGATCCAGAAAAAATGATAGAACATCTACCACGCACAATAGGCAAAGGAAGGGGACTTTAGCCCTGTGAAGTTCACTCAGGTCATGTGTCAAATGTCCTGTGAGATCAGAGCGTCTGTCCCCAGTGGGTAAAAGGTGCCTAGAGGAACCAACAGACAGCACATTTTTAGAATCTGTAGATAATCAAAAGTCCTAGAATTTAGTATTCCAATGTGAAACATGAATTAAGGAACTGCTCAACCAATTTTTGCATGCAAGAACTCTGTTGGTCTTTGTTGATATAAGGAATAATAACTGACTAAAGACAGTAATGATGCTTAGAGGTTCTACTTTAAAAAAAATGAGTTGTGCTAAATACTAGATCAGTACAGTACAGGGATTAAAACCATGAACTCTGGAGCCGGAATCTACTGAATGTATGATCTTGGACAGGAACAGCTAGCTGTGAATTCTGCTAGCTGGGAGGCTTTGGGCAAGTTGCTTATCTTCTCTGTGCTTCAGTTTATTCATGGATAAAGTGGAGACGATAGCATAATTGTTCTAAAGATAAAATGATTTCAAATATGTGAAATGCTTAACATACTAAGCATGATAAATATGCTATTATTATTATTATTATTGTAATTATATAATTTACATTTTTGCAGATACATCATACATATCTCCTTGCAATTTAGGAGTCATGACCTAGCCTTTGAAAAATCCTTATTTATAGCCAACACTTTAATTTATTTTCATATTATATTTCATACTTAATGGGAAAAGATGTTGATTTCTCTGGGGAGAAGACTTTTTAATAATCCATCAAATATTAACTTAGATTTTTATGTATTTGGATACATTATGAAGAACTGCAAATCTCCAGAAGTTATAGCTTAGACTTTCCTGCTAAACAAAGAGCACACCTTATGCACATGCACACATATACAACTGCATTATGATTCAATGTACTTCCTTTACAATATAAGTACTAACACAAAGGAAACACATGAAGTCAGAGTCCAGACTTAATTTTTTTATGGATTTTCAGTTAATGGCCTTGAAATCCTTTAATTGAAGGATGTGTATCAAGCTGAATTATACACATTTGTGTTAGGGAATAATTAGGTTCATGAGTAAGTAATTCAAAATAATGAAGACTTATGAATTGATGTGCATCATAAACAAGCTGAAATTGTGGTCACCCTCCTAGAATTGAAAATTAAGAAATGAGCTATCCCTCTAAGACCTGACCTTCCTGTGTCCAGTAAAAATATGAGAATTACTTTTTAAAATAATTTTTTGGGAAAAATTTTGTCCATTTTTCTCAAAATTCTCAAGGAAGCCTCGAGAGTCAACAGATAGAGAAAACAATCCACTTAAAGAGGATTATCTGAACGTGCTTAAGAATGGGGCAGAGATGGGATTTGAGTGACTTGGCTGCAGTGAGCCACCATAAACAGTCCATTCTAAGGTCCTGTGCCAGTCTGGACCTCAGAGGCAAGAAGAAGACACTTCACTTGAAGCAACTGTCCGTTCTCACCACAGCTATTTTCCATGGTTTTTAAGGGCTAGAAAGGGGGATGGAAAAACAGACCATCTTTCATGCCAACTATGATCACTTGGTGATGGCTGCCTGGATGGTGTTGAAAAGGAATCAGAAGCTAATTCTCAGCAAAAAGAGTGCTGTAATCAATTAATTAGGTCTGGCCTTGGGAGTAGGGAGAAGGAGAATCAGCTCACTCATGGCAGGTATTGGTCATCTCAGGCTAGAGGCATATGTGGAGAGAAAAAAATGCTTCTTTGTTCAGCTCTGAAATAAATCATGCTCGTGGGCCTGGATTAATTTTCTCTGCTTTGCGCATTGGTTCATAGACTTGAAATGCCAGATTTCTCAGTAGTTTTTTTAAACTAGATAGCCTAAAACAAATAGCAATATGATCCTTACTTCCTAGCTGTTTATAGTCTAAGTGAGCACAACATGTGTCTGATTCTTTTGTGTTTCCCCACCGGTACAATGCCTGGCACATAGTAAGTGCCCATAAATTCTGGTTAATCATATATTCATCAACTATTTCTTCTATGTGTCAGATGCTATCTTTGGACTGGAGAGTGAGCAAAACAGAAATGTTATGTACCTTAATAGAGCATGTGGTTTTGTGAAAGGGGTGGACATCAAATAAATTAGTATCCAAATTGTGATAAGTACTAGGTCAAGACATTGTGCTTTGGGAGAGAGAATAATGGTGGGACCTGCATGAGGATAAGGATCTGGGGAAAGTGCTTTAAAGAAGAAATTTAAGTTGAAACTGAAGGATGGGTAAGAGATTGTAATTTTGTTTGGTAGAGCATTCCAAACGAAAGGGACAGCATGTAAAAAATATGGAGGTGGAGGGGACTTCCCTGGTGGCACAGTGGTTAAGAATCTGCCTGCTAATGCAGCGGACACGGGTTCAAGCCCTGGTCCGGGAAGATCCCACATGCCGCGGAGCAGCTAAGCCCATGCACCACAACTACTGAGCCTGTGCTCTAGAGCCCGTGAGCCACAACTACTGAAGCCTGTGCATCTAGAGCCTGTGCTCCACAACAGGAGAAGCCACCAAAACGAGAAGCCTGCGCACCACAACGAAGAGTAGTCCCTGCTCGCTGCAACTAGAGAAAGCCCGCGCACAGCAGTGAAGACCCAACGCAGCCACAAATAAAGAAATAAATAAATAGTTGTATAAAAAAAAATATGGAAGTGGTGGAAAAGAGTTTGATGCAGGCTGAAAGGCTGACTTGGCTGAAGTATAGTGAGTTGGGGAGCAATCCTAAAGATGAAGTTGGAGAGAGAGACAGGGCCAGGCTCTGCTGACCTTGAAGGCTGTATTAAAGAGTATGAAATTAAATCTAGGAGCAATGCGAAGCCAATAAATATCTGGAAGTGGGGTGGGTTGTGGAGACTTTATTTGACTGACACTTTAAAAAGTAACACTGCGGGCTTCCCTGGTGGCGCAGTGGTAGAGAGTCCGCCTGCCGATGCAGGGGACACGGGTTCGTGCCCCGGTCTGGGAAGATCCCACATGCCGCGGAGCAGCTGGGCCCGTGAGCCATGGCCGCTGAGCCTGCGCGTCCGGAGCCTGTGCTCCGCAACGGGAGAGGCCACAGCAGTGAGAGGCCCGCGTACCGCAAAAAAAAAAAGTAACACTGCTACTGGGTGAAGAATGGGTTATTTTGTCTGGGGGAACTTGCCCAAGACACAAGAGGCAGAGTGGGATGGGCCATCTGGCACCTGGAGCTGTGTGCATGGCTACTCTGCAATGCATGGCAGCAGCCCCTTAGTGGCTGCCCCTTTAGACAAGGCTGAGCTCTCCAGCTTGCAAGAGTCACCTATAATCCCTTGGGTTAGGATGGTGACGGTGGAAACAGACAGAAGTGGATGAATTCCTTTACACTTGCCCAGTTCACTTACAAAAGTTCACTGGCATCACTGGGTCACTATCTTCATTTGAATAACTTCTGCTCACACTTTCCCTAAACTCCCTTTTCCAGACTGGAGGGAGCATCACTCTTTACCATTCAAAGAGTGAGGTGTGCTGGAGATGAGATGGGGAATATTGCCTTCATCATTTTCATTTGTAGACTTGATCATTGCCTTGTAATTTCTTAAAGTGGGTCCTCAATACTGTTTTCTCAAGTGGCGGCACCAATTTACATTCCTGCCAACAGTGCACAGGGTTCCCTTTTCTCCACATCCTCACCAATATTTGTTATTTGTAGACTTTCTGATGATAGCTATTCTGACAGTTGTGTGGTGAGATATCACCATTGTGGTTTGGATTTGCATTTCTCTGATGATTAGCTATGTTGAGCATCTTTTCATGTGGCTGTTGGTCATCTATATATCTTCTTTGGAAAAATATCTATTCAGGTCTCCTGCCCATTTTTCAATTGGGTTGTTTGTTTGGGTTTGTTTTTTTTGTCTTGAGTTGTATGAGCTGTTTATATATTTTGGATATGAACTCCTTATTGGTCATATCATTTGCAAATATTTTCTCCCATTCACTAGGTTGTCTTTTTGTTTTGTGGATGGTTTTCCTTGCTGTGCAAAATTTAAATTTAATTAGGTCCCATTTGTTTAGTTTTGTTTTTGTTTCTTTTGCCTTAGGAGACAGATCCAAAAAAATATTGCTGTGATTTATGTCAAAGAGTGTTCTGCCTATGTTTTTCTTCTAGTAGTTTTATGGTTTCAGGTCTAATATTTAGGTCTTTAATCCATATGTTCACAATAGCCAAGATATGGAAGTAACCTACGTGTCCATCAGTAGATGAATGGATAAAGAAAATGAATAAAGAATGATATTCTGCCATTTGCAATAACATGGATGACCTGGAGGGTACTATGCTTAGTGAAATAAGTCAGACAGAAAAGACAAATACTGTATGTTATTACTTATATTTGGAATCTAAAAAATAAAATGAATGAAAATAGCAAAATAGACACAGACTCACAGGTATAGAAAACAGACTGGTGGTTACCAGAGGGAAGAGGAAGGCGGGGAGAGGTGGAATGGGGGTAGGAGATTGAGAGGTACAAGCTAGTGTGTATAAAATAGATAGGCTACAGGGATGTATTGTATAGCACAAGGAAATATTGCCATTATTTTGTGGTGACTTTTAATGGAGTATAATCTATAAAAATGTTGAGTCTCTATGTTGTACACCTGAAATGAATATGATGTTGTAAATCAATTATATTTCAATAAAAAAGAAGTTTGGCTTATGCAGTGGCTGGTCCCCAGAGATGAGGGAAGATTTGAGAGGGATCCAAGTGTGATTTTCATTGTCTGCTTCGGCATGACTCTCCTACTGCGGGCTGGGCTGCACCCTCTCACCTTTCTGCAGGAGTTTCCCCAGTTAGTAAAATGGTGAGCATTCTAGAGCACCCGTTTGAGCAGCGCTTGTGTAAGAAACAGCATGAAATGGGAAAATATTTTCCAAGCCCATGTCCTTTCTGTGAGGGTTTGGCCTGTATTCATCAATGCAGCTTAATAATGTTGTTCCATTTTGTTAAGGGAGCATTATGCTAATTAAATCAGCAAGAAGATGTCGGGTGGCTAAATTGCCACCATTTGGTCTTTGATCAAGTAAGTTGGTTAGAGAATAGGACTTTTGTTGTTCATGTTGCTAGCAGCAAGAAAAATCCATTTTTCCCCAACCCAGAGATGTTTAAATGCATCTTAATCGTCCTGATTACTCTGAGAGTGTTATTCTCAAAAATTGGTTCCATTTAAAGGGCTGAGCCCTTCTTGAGAGTGGTAAGAAAAGCAAGCCCAGCTGAATAAAGCCAGCTAAGAGCAACATTGTTTTTATCTTTTTTACAATATTAGCTAGCTGTTTTATTTCATTTTCGAACTAAGAGATAATGCATATATATTATAAAACATTCTGACAATGCAAAAGATTATGTTCTATAAAAATAAGACTACTATCCTTGAAACTTTAGTTCCCCAGACTGCATTATAATTTCCTGTGTCTTGTTACAGAATTAGCCTATACATGTACATACCTGCTTGTACATAGACTGTGTATTCAGATGTATACAGACTATGTTTAGATAGATATATAGCACATCTGTCTTTTTGTTTTTTACTCAAATGAGGGCTTCCTATACTCCTCTTGTGCACATTGCTTTTTTCACTCAACTAGCTTAGACGTTATTTTACGATTCTTGGTCATTTCAATATTCATGTAAATGAACCATCCACCACCCTGAGCTCTCAATGCCATGGAGTATCCTTCAATGGTCTTCAGGCTCCTGTCTTCCTGATCATAGTCTAACGTAGACTCCATCATTGCCAATAAACGGAACTCCACTTTATTCTGGGTTTCATGAATCTCACTCTCTAATCAACACCTCCGTATTCCCACATCTCTCCCCTTTATTCTCTACTTCCAACAACTCTTCAGCTCCACCAGGACCTACAAACCATTGAATCCACCACTATTACCAGTCCTTTAACCCCTCGAATCTTTACTTCCTTTTTTATCTGGAATTTAAAATTTTTAGCTGAAATCCCAAAGTCCATTGTTAAAATTTTCCTTCAAATATGTCCTCAATTTTCTCATCCTTCACCGTACTCATCAGAGAAAACCCCATCATAGGTTAAATTCAAATTTTGCCTGTTTGATGCCTAAACACAGTCCACTAACAGGTCTGCCCTAAAATACATACTTGCTAAGTCAAGTGGACCCTCTGTGTTGCAGACTGTCCTTAGCTTATTCACTCCCCATTCTCCTTGGACCTTCTTCTTTCATCTCAAATCTCAATACCCTCCACCCCCAACCTGGCTGATGATGTTGCTTTTCATTTTATTGATAAAATAGTGATCCTAAGAGAGCTTTCACACATCAATGCCAGTCATCTACCAACTGACAGGCTCCACAATTGTATACTCTACCTTTCATCCAGGTACTGCAGACGAACCGTCTAACAATCCTGCTGCTAATGTTGGCAAGGCCTGGAGGACAACTGTACTTGGGGGTCCAAGTTCAGGTCCAGGCTCTTCTTTTTTAAGGTTCATTCTTCTCTCCCAACCAAAGAGCAGCCCCCAGAGGTGTGGTCCATCCTCAGGAAATCCGACTTGGGAAGAGGATCTTTAAGGTCCTGGAAGTGGATGCAGCTCCTTTGAGAAGTCCAGGATCTTGGGTTACATTTAATGCACTATGGAAGTGGGGGCATGGCTTTCTGGGGGGCATCTGTGGAGGGGCAGGGCCTGAGGAGGGACAGAGGGAAACTGTCTCAAACCATGAGACCCAAGCCAGGGGCTCCAGGTGCCCAGATCTAAGAGCAGCACAGCTGCCTGATCTGCTGTCTAAGGACACACCCCACCACCTCTACAGTCAGTTTTATCCTGTTCTTAATTCAATGACCTCTGTCCAGCAAGTGTTCCCACTTTCTCCTGCATTCGTGGTTTTCCTCCCTTCTCTGGGCAGTTCTTCTCAGCATACGCACATGCCAGGGTGTCTTCTATCTAATAAAACAAAAACACATTGCTATGTAGCAATAGTTACCTTGAAAACTGTCTAACGCACAATCAGTTTTTTAAATTATTCAAGTGAATGAAGGAGCATATTTACCATTGGTATGTCATTTTTTACCTTATAAAATCCTTTACTATTTATTCTCCCTCCCTCCCTCCCTGTCTCTCTGGGGCTGGTGGCATAACTAGTAAATTTGTTACTTGGGGTGAATCATATTTTATCACTCCTTCCTCTGTATGACAAAAACATTTTCAGTAACGATTGTGAAATGAAACAAAGAAAATAATAGCAGAAAAGAACTATGGACAGGAGAAATTTTCTTTTATTATGTTTTCTATATATAAACATGCCAGAGGAAAAAATAATAAATATATGTATAATAACAAATAAGAGGAAAAAATAAGTAAATAAATATATGTATTAAAACAAATGCCAGAGGAAAAAATGGGTAAATAAATGTATGTGTAATAACAAAATAACTATGAAAAAGTAAAACAGTGACATAGTAATAGTTTTTAATTACATCAATGCATTTTTAAATTTTATTTTAATTTTTTTTGCGGTACGCGGGCCTCTCACTGTCGTGGCCTCTCCCGTTGCAGAGCAACAGGCTCCGGATGCACAGGCTCAGCGTCCATGGCTCACGGGCCTAGCCGCTCCACGGCATGTGGGATCTTCCTGGACCAGGGCACAAACCCGTATCCCCTGCATCGGCAGGTGGACTCTCAACCACTGCGCCACCAGGGAAGCCCACATCAATGCATTTTTTTGTTTGTTTGTTTGTTTTTGCAGTATGCGGGCCTCTCACTGCTGTGGCCTCTCCCGCTGCGGAGCACAGGCTCCGGACGCGCAGGCTCAGCGGCCATGGCTCACGGGCCCAGCCGCTCCGCGGCATGTGGGATCTTCCCGGACCGGGGCATGAACCCGCATCCCCTGCATCGGCAGGCGGACTCTCAACCACTGCGCCACCAGGGAAGCCCCAATGCATTTTTTTAAAGGGGGAAATCTGTGCCTGTCTATTTGTCTTTTGTAGTGACAAATAATACCATGATGGCTTCTGTTTATTAAGCATGTTTTTAAAAATTTAAGCACAAAACTCCATGTGGTCACATTAAAAGGACAGACTTGAAGTACCCTATGTTTTGTTTTTTTTCCTTTACTATAATCTCTGGGTGATCTGTGTTGTTTCACATCTACTATTTAAATGCAAAATTAGAGAGTTCCACAGGGCTTGAGGACACAAGCTATGCCTGAGACAAACTTGAAGGGTTCCAAACCTTTAAGAGTTTATTCTTGGAATAGATGCATGTGACTGGAGTCTGCCTGGGTCCAAGGCCAACTTTTAACTGGAATTTCTCCAGACAAACTGCTGTGTACAAAACAGTGTAGTCAAAATAAAAGATATGTGATAATGGATCTGGTTTTTAGGCCACTATTTTGCAAACTTTGTGGAGAGTGTAGACATCATGGGCAAACTTTGAACAACCATGGACGTCAGAGCCTATTTGTCTCCAGTGAGTAGAGAAACAAGGACTGTCTCAGCTGTGGAATGGAGAAAATCATATTTCTTTTTATTAGATTTTATAATAGCTAAGAACTTGGAAATAATTTAAACAAAGGAGAGAAGTCCTTGGCAGGATTCAGGGTTTCCTCGTGGTGGCCACAGGTGGAATAACCAAAGCAGGCGCTGGGTCCAGGCTACATGATGCTGGCTACGTCCACCGCTCTCCTCTGTTCCCCTCTGCTTTCTGGCCAAGGCTCTGCTCTCCAGCTGCTGTCCTGTCCACGGTGCAGAACAGGGAGGGCTGCCTTGGATTCCCCGCATCTTATGACTTCTCTGTTCAGGAAACCATGCTCTAGTCCAAGCATGGAATTTTGATCCTAAATCCAAATTCTCAGAGAAGTGACTCTGATGGATCTAGCTTGGCTCAAGTGTCCACTCGAGGTCTAGTGACTTAAGGCCAGGGAGTAGAACTCTAGGTAGCAAATGAAGTGTCTGGAGGCCTACCCTGATAGGGTTGTGGATTGATGGGGAGAATGGTGACGGGTTGCCAGGGGCAGGGGTGGGGGAAGGATGAATAGGCAGAGCATAGAGGATTTTCAGGGCAGTGAAAATACTCTGTAGGATATTATAATAATGGATATATGTCATTATACATTCGATCCATACCCATAGGATGTACACCACCAAGAGTGAACCTTAAAGTAAACTATAGACTTTGGGTGATTATGATGTGTCAGCCTAGGTTCACCCTTGGTAAAAAATGTACCACTCTGGTGAGTGATGGTAATAATGGGAAGGCTGTGCATGTGTGTAGGTCAGGGTGTATATGCAAAATCTCTGCACCTTCATCTCAATTTTGTTGGAAACTTAAAATTGTTCTGAAAAATGTCTTTACAAAAATCTGTGAAATTAGATCTGAACCTTAAAAAATATATCTAGAAAGGGGACTTCTTAAGAACTTAAATATATTTGGTATTTGCTGTTTATTTCATTTTGAAAATGGATCTGGTCAACAAAATCAAATTTATTCCACCTAAATATGTCAATTCATGCCTGGAAAGTCTGAACATTCCCTGTCATCTTTATTTTTTTGAAATACATGTCATATGATAGCACTTAGCTGATGGTTTCCATCTTTTCTCATCCCATTCCTAAAGCTCCTACAAATGCCGGCCCTCTACAGATAGCACCATAAAGAAGTTAAAATTCATCTCTATTTTTCTTTTGCTCTTTTCCTCTAAGTACACATTACACATTTAAGACTCCGTAATACTTTTGGAACTTATGGTCTTCCACAGCTTTATGTTAGGTCGATAAGAAATAGATAATGAGTACACACTTTGAAATTACTCACAATTCCAAAATACTTAGCATTCTACTTACTCCTTTCTAAAAAATGGGAAATAAAATGGAGCAAACATACACATAAAAAGAAATCTATGACTCAGCAATTCTATTTCAATGAATTTGTCATAACATATTAGACAATGATGTTGTCAATTATTATATAGTAATGTATTCATTACAACATCATTTATTACACAATAAGAAACTGAAACAATTCTAATGTCCAATATATAAAGGCTTCATTGAAATAATTATGGTATCAATACATCTAGTCAGTAAACTACTCTGTATTTTAAAAAGAACATTGCCTAACAGTTCATCCAAAAGTGTGATTATAATTTTATGAATTGAATTTTATATCTGGCACACACATACACATATATGTGATATATATGGACATATACAGACATATACAGTATATATGAACATTACAGTGATAGAGTGATAGTGTGGATCAGTATTTCCTTTCTCTATAATGGTTTTCTGTATTTTCCAAATTCTCTGCAATGAACATGTATTAATTTGTGTAATAAGAAAACCAGTGGAAATCATTAGTTAAAACCTAACAAAAAGAAGCCTAGTACCCTTTTCAGATATGGTAGTCTTAGAATTTCCTTTATATAATGCAAGGAATAAAAGACTTTGTGTCATTTTATTCCTTAAAAACAAATAAAACACTGGAACAAACAGGGTACCTATATATCATGACATGTGTAATCATTACATAAGGTGCATTATTCTGTACATAGAGCTCCAAACAGACCCCAAGATTGTTTAGCATCATCTGCAATGCGTCATTCTTATGAACTTGTCATCACTTGTCTCAAAGGAATTTCCACTTCTGTAATGTTACCTTTTCCATGATGCCTTATTTCTACCAAAACTAGTAAAAGGACATAAAGTTCATTTCCTTTGCTTTGTATTCTCTCCTTACCTGGAAGAAAAACTAATTATGTTTTCCTTTATCTGACCTTTTTCCTAGGCATCATGGAAAGTGGTCACAGAGACAGTTTTCTGGGATGGCAATTTCTGTACATAAAGGACTTCCTCTAAACCCACCTAAAATGATAAAAGATTTATCCACATTTAAAAAAATCAAGAATGCGTTAGGACATGTTTTCCTTTAGCTTTTGTATTTATTATTAGCAGGATATGAAGGCAGGGACACAATAAGAAAATAGAAGTGGTTAGAGAAGAAGGGAAAGCACACCTCTTTTTTTCATTTAAAATTATGTGTGACTTCAAGAGACTCTAATACCAGGAAACCTCTCTCTCTCTTCTCTCTTTCTCTCTGTCTCCATACTCCCTGATAGAAATGTGTTCAAAGTTCAACTTTCCAACAAAAAAGCAGGCTCTGTGCAAGCAGGAATCAGGCTCATTTGGTTCATCTTTGAAACAGTGAGTCATGCAAAGGGCATGGTCCATAAATATTTGCTAAATGACAGGTTGATTTTTTTTTTTTTTTTTTTTTTTTTGCGGTACGCGTGCCTCTCACCGCTGTGGCCTCTCCCGCTGCGGAGCACAGGCTCCGGACGCACAGGCTCAGCGGCAGTGGCCCACGGGCCCAGCCGCTCCGCGGCATGTGGGATCTTCCCACACCGGGGCACGAGCCCGCGTCCTCTGCACCAGCAGGCGGACTCTCAACCACTGCGCCACCAGGAAAGCCCAACAGGTTGATTTTTAAGGCAAAAAGAGAAACAGCTGGTCAGTTAGGAAGCCTCTTGTGACCCATGTCAGCACAACCCTACATTGCTTTAATTTGTCTTGATTTTTATTAACCAATATACTGGCTGTATTGTTCACAGAATGTAGGGCAGTATCAATATACTTTCTTTTTATTTAGAAATAATTTCACACTTACAGAAAGCCTAGTACAAAGAACTTTTTTCCTCTAAATCGTTTGAGAGTAAGTTGCTGACATGATGCCCCATCACCACCTAATATTGTAGTGTGTGTCCTACATTATTCTACATAACTGCAATACAGCCATCAAATTCAAGTCATTAACATTGACATATTACCACCATCTAATTCATACACCCTTTTCACATTTCTTCAATTGTTTCAATAATGTCATTTATAGCAAAAGAATCCAATCCAAGAATCACATATTGTATTGAATTTTCATGTCTCTTTAGTCTCCTTCATTCTGGAGTATTTCCTAAGTCTTTCCTTGACTTTCATGACATTGATTTGACAGTTTGGAACTTTACAAATGAGTCAGTTTTTAGAATGTCTTTCAAGTTGGGTTTGTCTGATATTTGGTTTGTCTGAACACAGTTATGGTGACTGTGTTCTTCTCACTATCTCCCATCAAGTGGTACATGATTACAATTTGCTTATATTCACTTTGATCACTTCCCAGCTTTTCCAATGAAAAGTTGCTCTTTTCCCTTTGTAATTAATGTGTATTTTGTGGGGAGGTACATTAAGACTACATAAATATCCAATTCCTCATTGAACTTTGACTAATTAGTTCTATATCCATTGATATTCCTTGGCTAAATTATTACTGTGATGGTTGCCAAATGGTGATTGATTCCATCATTCTTTCTGCATTTATTAGTTGACATTCTTCCAGGATTTCTATTTTTCCATTTGTTTATATCAGTGCAATCTCATGGATTCCTGTTTTATCTAATGGGTATAACTTGTTATGATTATTCATTTTGATAATTAAATTGTACCAGATTTGACCATTGGGAACCCTTTCAAGCTGTCTTTAGTTTTGGTTTTTTCATGTCTCTACTGTTCTCTGAGTACTTTCTTGCTTTCTGGCACAAGATGACCTAGGCCCATCTAGTTCTGCTCCTGTCCTAACCCTTGAATCAGCCTTTACTCCAAGAAACTTACCTTCCTTTTAGTAGAGAATGTTACTTAGAAACCAAGTTCTGGGCACTAGAGATGCTGATTGCTTTTGAGTTGTCAGTACTTCCTGGTCCTTTCAGGGGACAGAGCTAGGGAATATATACTGTACACATATATATGTATGGTTCAGTCTACTTTTCTCCTTTTCATATATGTAATCTCTTTCTCCCACAGTGAAAAAAATGGCTGCTCTTATCCTTAATATACTTATTCATTGGATTAATACCCTCTGTATTGTAACTAAACTTCCATTGTTGCCCTCCCTGTTTGGGTATCCATCTTTATCTCACTTGGTCTCTGAGGGTTTATGCCAGGTCACCACTGCTCCCCTCACCCCTGGTTAACCTCTTCACCCCTTTCAAGCTCTTGCTCATCAAATATTTGTGAACCACCTTCTATGGGGCACCCACTGTTCCAAAACAGGAGACAGTGGACAAACTAAATCTGTTGCCTGCTCTCATGGAGCCTGCCTTCAGTTGGAAAGTGCCAATTTATTAAAAATTTTTTAGCATTCTGTCCCCCTTCACCCATTTCTTCCACTTCTCATCCCCTGCCTCTGGCAACTACCAATCTGTTCTATCTATGAGCATATTATTATTATTTTAGATTCCATATATAAGAGGGATCATAGGGTATTTGTCTTTCTCTGTTCCATTTCTCTATTTAGTTCCATTGATCTGTGTGGTTTTTTTTATTTTTATTTTTTTGCAGTACGTGGGCCTCTCACTGTTGTGGCCTCTCCCGTTGCAGAGCACAGGCTCTGGACGTGCAGGCTCAGTGGCCATGGCTCATGGGCCTAGCCGCTCCGCGGCGTGTGGGATCTTCCTGGACTGGGGCACAAACCCGTGTCCCCAGCATCGGCAGGCAGACTCTCAACAACTGCGCCACCAGGGATGCCCAATCTGTGTATTTTTTTTGTGCCAATACTGTATTGTTTAATTACTGTAGCTTTGTAATATATAATTTTTTAATGGATTCTTTTTTAAAAAATAAATTTTTGTTTATTTATTTATTTATTTATGGCTGCATTGGGTCTTTGTTGCTGCACGTGGGTTTTCTCTAGTTGCGGCAAGTGGGATCTACTCTTCTTTGTGGTGCACGGGCTTCTCATCACAGTGGCTTTTGTTGTTGTGGAGCACGGGCTCTAGGCGTGCGGGCTTCAGTAGTTGTGGCACGTGGGCTCAGTAGTTGTGGCTCGAGGGCTCTAGAGCGCAGGCTTAGTAGTTGTGGTGCACGGGCTTAGTTGCTCTGCAGCATGTGGGATCTTCCTGGACCAGGGCTCGAACCCATGTCCCCTGCACTGGCAGGTGGATTCTTAACCACTGTGCTACCAGGGAAGTTCCTGTAATATATAAATTTTTGATTAATTTTTTTCCTAGTAGTCACAAAACTTTACCAGGCAGTCATAAAACATAGTGGAGCTAAAGACTAACATCCCTAGAAACATTATAAACAGATTCAAACTTAGGTTAACATAAGTAAGGATTTTCCAAGAATAAAGCTTTTTTTGGAAAAGATTTACAGGTTAGTTTGAATAATCATGATCTATAATGTTATTCATCACCACTGAGAATATTTATCAGAATATCAAAGTATTAATACTAACCTGCTTTAATAATTTTCCTTTCTTCTAATTAAATCTTCATTGTCAAACTTCACTTAGATGCAAATCCTTTAAGTGAAATCTTGCCTAGAAGCCTAATTGTGAAAGATGTAAAAATGAAGATGCTCTTTTTGAAGTGGGAGTGGGGTCCAAGAAGCTTTGCCTGTATTTTTCCTCTTCCAGTGCAACCCATGGAGCAAGTCTGCAGAACACAGTTTAAAACTTGTGGTCTACATAAATGCCGAATTTCCCCTCATGAGTCTTCTGAAAAACTGCATTTTTTAATGTGTTCAGCAGATAGCTACTGATCATCTTTTCTGTACCTAGTACTATACTATGTGTTAGAGAAAAAACAAAACTGGAACGGCCCACTGCCATCTCACTGAGCTTGTGGACTATTAGGGAATGGAGATAGTATACATGCAGCAAACACCAAGTAAACAGGCACCAGGATATCTCTGGGCTGTTGTAAGAAATATGAAGGAAATATATGAGAGCGCTGTGGCAAAAGGTGGGCATTTTATTAGTGTGGTCTGGAAAACCCTCCCTAAAGTTGATGATGCTGAAGCTGAGTGCTAAACAATGTGGATCCAGGCATCAGAATAGGGGGCAGTAGTTGTAATATAATTTCAGGCAGAGGGAAAGGCAAGCATAAAGGCCCAGAGAGAGGAAAGAGCAGGAGCATTTTCAAGAAACTAAAGAGGCTGTTATGGCCAGGAAATATTTATCAAGGATGAGAGAAGAGGTTCTAGAGGTAGGAAGAGATCAATTCTTATAGGGTTTTAGTTAGGAGTTTGGATTTTATTCTTTAAGACACGGAAAGTCATGGAAAGATTTTTTTTAAAATAAATTTTATTTATTTATTTAGGCTGCGTTGGGTTTTCGTTGCTGCACGTGGCCTTTCTCTAGTTGCAGTGAGCGGGGGCTACTCTTCATTGTGGTGCGCAGGCTTCTCATTGTGGTGGCTTCTCCTGTTGTGGAGCACGAACTCTAGCCGCGCGGGCTTCAGTAGTTGTGGCTCATGGGCTGTAGAGCACAGGCTCAGTAGTTGTGGCACACGGGCTTAGTTGCTTTGTGGCATGTGGGATCTTCCCGGACCAGGGCTCGAACCTGTGTCCCCTGCATTGGCAGGTGGATTCTTAACCACTGTGCCACCAGGGAAGCCCCAAGAAGTCGTGGAAAGATTTTATGTTGCAAAGTGATGTAATAAATATTTGTCCTGTTTTGGCTTCCTGGTATCTCATCCACCTTCCTGTATTCGGGGGGATTCTCCATCATGTGGGTCTTGGTGATCAGTGCTCACCACCTCCCCTCTTCCCCCGGCAGAGTCCTTGTTCTCTCCATCCATGTTATTTACAGGTGTGTGGACAGGATCGTGACTTGGCCAGTCACACGCTCTTTCCCAGAACTTTTGCCCTGGAGAAGGGGAAGGGGGCCTGGGCCTGTAGGGAATTACTTCCAACTGTGTAGTCCTAACCAAGTAGCCGCTCCTGTGCATGGCCTTGGCAGTGGGTCCTGTGGCTTGTCCTCCCTTGTTTCTTCTCCATTTCTCCACCCTGGCTCCCCAGGCTTTCTGTCAGTCTGGTGAGCTCCTCGGCATCCCTCGAATCACTTTTTCTGCTCAAGTTAGTATCTTGCAACTAAGAAATATGACTGAGGCCTATTTGAAGAAGATCACTCTGGTTGCTGGGGGTAGGGAAGGCTAGGACAGAGAAGGTGGCCTTGACTTGGATAACTGGGGTGATAGTAATAGAACATCCAATGCAGAGATGAATATCCAGGAGGTAAAAACACCTCTTTGAATGGGGAAGGAAACTGCAGTTACTAAGGCCATGCACTTTCCTTCACGTGAAAATTCCGAAGCCAGCCTTTGTCTGTGACCCAAAATATATTCAATTAAGATTTTGGTAAAAATAAGGTCACTGTCTAACAAGCTCCCTTACTTGTTTTTCAATTTACAACAGATATTGAGAAGCATGTAGTAAATAGGAGTGAGGTAGGAAGAGCAGAGCTGTTAGAAGCAATTAGCTCTTTGTACCTCTGCATCCCTTTAAAAGCAGTCCTGTGATTAAACTGAGTGCAAATATGCATGTTCAGAATGATAACCTTTGCCAGCATTGTAAATACTCTGAAAGATATGTTCTGTTTGGCTTGTGCAGCGTAAGAAAATGCGTTAGTTGTCAACACCAACAAATAGGGAGATAGGCCTTTTTTGAGAAAATTCTTAGCTTTTATGTAAAAGAATTTTGAGTAGCACAATTTAAGAAGGAAGTGAATACTCTTCATTTTTGCAACAGTTCCTACCACTCCTTCTTGCCTCTTTCATTCAGCGTATATTCATTTACTTGCTTAATCCTGTGGGCATTTAATTTTGAGATCCCAAGAGACATTAGCAAAAGTTTAAATTCTATCCCATGGATGTTTAAAATGATAAGAACATGAATGAATATAGTATAAGTATTTCATTAACTTCATGAAAATATTAATATTTTAGGAATTAAACTTCAATACTCTTTTTTCCTATCATCTATTTCTTTTTTTTTTCAATACCTTTATTGGAGTATAACTGCTTTACAATGGTGTGTTAGTTTCTGCTTTATAACAAAGTGAATCAGCTATATATATATATATATATATATATATATATATATATATACCCATATCCCCTCCCTCTTGCATCTCCCTCCCACCCTCCCTATCCCACCCCTCTAGGGTGGTCACAAAGCACTGAGCTGATCTCCCTGTGCTATGCGGCTGCTTCCCACTAGCCAACTATTTTACATTTGGTAGTGTATATAAGTCCATGCCACTCTCTCACTTCGTCCCAGCTTACCCTTCCCCCTCCCCGTGTCCTCAAGTCCATTCTCTATGCCTGCATCTTGATTCCTGTCCTGGCCTTAGGTTCTTCAGAACCATTTTTTTTTAGATTGCATATATATGTGTTAGCATACGGTATTTGTTTTGCTCTTTCTGGCTTATTTCACTCTGTATGACAGACTCTAGGTCCATCCAACTCACTACAAATAACTCAATTTCGTTTCTTTTTATGGCTGAATAACATTCCATTGTATATATGTGCCACATCTTCTTTATCCATTCATTTGTCGATGGACACTTAGGTTGCTTCCATCTCCTGGCTATTGTAAACAGAGCTGCAATGAACATTGTGGTACATGACTCTTTTTGAATTATGGTTTTCTCAGGGTATATGCCCAGTAGTGGGATTGCTGGGTCGTATGGTAGTTCAATTTTTAGTTTTTTAAGGAACCTCCATACTGTTCTCCATAGTGGCTGTATCAATTTACATTCCCACCAACAGTGCAGGAGGGTTCCCTTGTCTCCACACCCTCTCCAGCATTTATTGTTTGTAGATTTTCTGATGAGTGCCATTCTGACCAGTGTAAGATGATATCTCATTGTACTTTTGACTTGCATTTCTCTAATGATTAATGATGTTGAGCATTCTTTCATGTGTTTGTTGGCAGTCTGTATATCTTCTTTGGAGAAATGTCCATTTAGGTCTTCTGCCCATTTTTGGATTGGGTTATTTGTTTTTTTGATATGGAGCTGCATGAGCTGCTTGTAAAGTTTGGAGATTAATCCTCTGTCAGTTGCTTCACTTGCAAAAATTTTCTCCCATTTTGAGGGTTGTCTTTTCCTCTTGTTTATGGTTTCCTTTGCTGTTCAAAAGCTTTTAAGTTTCATAAGGTCCCATTTGTTTATTTTTGTTTTTATTTCCATTTCTCTAGGAGGTGGTTCAAAAAGGATCTTGCTGTGATTTATGTCATAGAGTGTACTGCCTGTGTTTTCTTCTGAGAGTTTTAAAGTGTCTGGCCTTACATTTAGGTCTTTAATCATTGTGGAGTTTATTTTTGTGTATGGTGTTAGGCAGTGTTCTAATTTCATTCTTTTACATGTAGCTGTCCAGTTTTCCCAGCACCACTTATTGAAGAGGCTGTCTTTTCTCCATTGTATATTCTAGCCTCCTTTATCAAAAAATAAGTGACCATATGTGTGTGGGTTTACCTCTGGCTTTCTATCCTGTTCCATTGATCTATATTTCTGTTTTTGTGCCAGTACCATAATATCTTGATTACTGTAGCTTTGCAGTATAGTCTGAAGCCAGGGAGGCTGATTTCTCCAGCTCCATTTTCCTTTCTCAAGATTGCTTTGGCAATCAGGGTCTTTTGTGTTTCCACACAAATTGTGAAATTTTTTGTTCTCTTTCTGTGAAAAATGCCTTTGGTAGATTGATAGGGATTGCATTGAATCTGTAGAATGCATTGGGTAGTATAGTAATTTTTACAATGTTGATTCTTCAGTCCAAGAACATGGTATATCTCGCCATCTGTTTGTATCATCTTTAATTTCTTTCAGTAGTTTCTTATAGTTTTCTGCGTACAGGTCTTTGTCTCTTAGGTAGGTTTATTCCTAGGTATTTTATTCTTTTTGTTGCAATGGTAAATGGGAGTGTTTCGTTAATTTCACTTTCAGATTTTTCTTCATTAGTACATAGGAATGCAAGAGATTTCTGTGCATTAATTTTGTATCCTTCTACTTTACCACATTCATTGATTAGCTCTAGTAGTTTTCTGGTAGCATCTTTAGGATTCTCTATGTATAGTATAATGTCATCTGCAAACAGTGAGAGCTTTACTTCTTCTTTTCTGATTTGGATTCCTTTTATTTCTTTTTCTTCTCTGATTGCTATGGCTATAACTTCCAAAACCATGTTGAATAATAGTGGTGAGAGTGGGCAACCTTGTCTTATTCCTGATCTTAGTGGAAATGGTTTCAGTTTTTCACCATTGAGGACGATGTTGACTGTGAGTTTGTCATATATGGCCATTATTATGTTGAGGTAAGTTCCCTCTATGCCTACTTTCTGCAGGGTTTTTATCATAAATGGGTGTTGAATTCTGTTGAAAGCTTTTTCTGCATCTATTGAGATGATCATATGGTTTTTATTCTTCAATTTGTTAATATGGTGTATCACATTGATTGATTTGCGTATATTGAAGAATCCTTGCATTCCTGGGAGAAACCCCACTTTATCATGGTATATGATCCTTTTAATGTGCTGTTGGATTCTGTTCACTAGTATTTTGTTGAGGATTTTTGCATCTATGTTCATCAGTGATATTGGCTTATAGTTTTCTTTTTTTGTGACATCTTTTTCTGGTTTTGGTATCAGGGTGATGGTGGCCTCGTAGAATGAGTTTGGGAGTGTTCCTCCTTCTGTATTTTGGAAGAGTTTGGGAAAGATAGGTGTTCGCTCTTCTCTAAATATTTGATAGAATTCGCCTGTGAAGCCATCTGGTCCTGGGCTTTTGTTTGTTGGCAGATTCGTAATCACAGTTTCAATTTCAGTGCTTGGGATTAGTCTGCTTATATTTTCTATTTCTTCCTGGTTCAGTCTTTGATGGTTGTGCTTTTCTAAGAATTTGTCCATTTCTTCCAGGTTGTCCATTTTATTGGCATAGAGTTGCTTGTAGTAATCTCTCATGATCCTTTGTATTTCTGCAATGTCAGTTGTTACTTCTCCTTTTTCATTTCTAATTCCATTGATTTGAGTCCTCTCCCTTTTTTTCTTGATGAGTCTGGCTAATAGTTTATTAATTTTTTTTATCTTCTCAAGGGACCAGCTTTTAAATTTATTGATCTTGGTATCGTTTTCTTCATTTCTTTTTCATTTATTTCTGATCTGATCTTTATGATTTCTTTCCTTCTGCTAACTTTTGGGTTTTTTTGTTCTTCTTTCTCTAATTGCTTTAGGTGTAAGGTTAGCTTGTTTATTTGAGATGTTTCTTGTTTCTTACGGTAGGATTGTATTGCCATAAACTTCCTTCTTAGAACTGCGTTTGCCACATCCCATAGGTTTTGGGTCATCGTGTTTTCATTGTCATTTGTTTTTTAGGTATTTTTCGATTTCCTCTTTTATTTCTTCAGTGATCTCTTGGTTATTAAGTAGTGTATTGTTTCATCTATTTCATAGATGAAATAAAGTATCACTCTACAGCTATATTTCCTGAATAATTAATTATTTATGAGAAGATTTTTTAAACAGTCTAAAAAAAGGTAAGGAAATGAACTGCCATCAGAAAAGGCAGAATTTGGGGCAGGTTAACATGATCGTTTTTGTAATTTGAGAAAATAGTCCAAGTGTTGCTCTGATTTTTCTTCTCTCACCAGTATTTAGCTTCCTTGGTGTCTGGTGCCTTCTTTTGACTTTTAATATCTTTTTGTGTTTTCTACATAGTTTTAAGTATTCAAAATTATATGAATTTTACAAATATAAGGCAACTCTTTAAAAGATCAAGCGTCTTGGTAAAAGTGGCATTACGGGTAGATTGTGTGGATAACTATACAGGTTTAAGATGTGAAAGAAATTAGAGAATTTTTTGTCAGCTCCATCACTGGGCACTGGGGAAACTGAAACACTAATTTTTTAATGGATTTTACTAAAATCAGAGATTACTTTAAAGTTAGAGTCACATTTAGAGCTGTGGTAGTTGGTGGGCAGGGGAAAAGGGACCAGCCATTCATTTCTAATCTCAGTTAGAATGAAATTGCTGTGTTATCCCTGCCTGAGAGACCTACATGGTCTAGTTCTTGCCCACCTTTCTGACTCGTCCATCTTTTCCTGAAATGGCTCACTAAACAGTACTCACACCTTTTTCTTCTTATTTCTAGAAGATACTAAATTGTGGGGCTGGGATTAGGGTGAGGCAAGTGAAACTCCACCCTAAAGTTTTGTTCCTCACTCCCACCCACTCATCTTAAGTTCTCCACCCCATGCCTTAAATTCTGTGCCCCAGTAAGACACTTGCTTCAAGCACAAAAGTTAAGGTGAGGGGACAAATACTTAGTGATTAAGAAAACAAACATTGTAGTGCAATATTTTAAAAAATAAAAATTAATGTAAAAATATCAATGATGAGCACAATATCAAAAATTTAAATAAAAATCATTGTCCTACCAAGCCATACTGGAGACTGAGGCAAAAGGAGAAATAAGCACCCATATACACATTTTTATGTATTGTTTAATCCATTTTTCCCCAAAACCTTAAAGTGGTTAAAATATTGAATGACTGAAAATCAGGTTATTCAATATTTTCATAACATTCATATTCATAACATTAATATAGTTTTAGATATATTATTATACAAAGAGAATTTATTTTGATTTTACTTTCCTGGCTTTAATGGAAGTGAAATCATTGATACTCTTCTCAATATCTTCTCCTTTATTTATCTTGTTTTCAACTGAGAGAATTACCATGTTTGACAATTTCTCTTTTCCAAGTGATAATCTTAAATAAATTTAAAAAAATTATTCATTTATTTTTAGCTGCGTTGGGTCTTTGTTGCTACTCACGGGCTTTCTCTAGTTGCGACAAGTGGGGGGCTACTCTTTGTTGTGGTGTACAGGCTTCTCATTGCGGTGGCTTCTCTTGTTGCAGAGCATGGGCTCTAGGCACGCGGGCTACAGCAGTTGTGGCACACAGGCTCAGTAGTTGTGGCTCACAGGCTCTAGAGCGCAGGCTCAGTAGTTGTGGCACATGGGCTTAGTTGCTCCGTGGCATGCGGTGTCTTCCTGGACCAGGGTTTGAAACCATGTTCCCTGCATTGGCAGGCAGATTCTTAACCACTGTGCCACTGGGGAAGTCCCATTATAGATTTTTTATGAAGTGAATTAAAAGCTAATGTGGCCCACATTTCTGGCTAATGTGCAAGAAAGAGCACACCCTTGTCCATCTAAGTTAGGAACAAATTGAGAATAAACTGATGAAATGATGCAGTGTAGATGGTGGTCAAAATATCATTGATTCCTACTGAGCCCAGGTTGGAGGACTTGGCTTGAGTTAAGAAGGTTAATTAAGTTACTAAGGTTAGTAATGAAGATTTATTGATTCTGATTTCTAAAGCTGCATAGATTAAACCCTGCCTGTTGCAGGTAACACTCTATTAGATCACGATTACCCCTTCTCCCATCCCCAGTGGGCAGAGCTGCCTCTGGAAAAGCAGAACAGAAGGCTTCTCCCTTAGGGCATGCAGCTTGCTCCCCAGAGGAAGAGTTGAAGATAAAAAATTACTCTGCCTAAATTTACCGCTCAGATGTCCCTGTACCTACTCTGGGGCAAAAAGAATTGAGGGTGGAAAGATGCCAGAAATTTCACTAGTTGAGCTGCCTTTGGAGGGAGTAAACAGCTCAAACTCATAGCACGTAGGGGATTGGTGCAGCTCCTGGAAAAGAGAGTCTATGTGAAGCACAATCGAGTAGCGCATACATTATTAGAGCATGCACTAAATAGTTGTTCAATGAATGGGTGAAATATGTGAAACTGACAGTCTTATCCCATGTTAATCAAAGTGACCCAATCTTTGTCTGGTTTGAATTTGGGGCTTTTGTGTAACTGATACACTGTAAGTTCCTTCAGCTCTTTTACCATACGTCTTGGTAATATCTTACTTTTTACAACCAGAACACTCTGTGCCTCCAGTTCTTTGCTCTTGTTTGTATATATATCAAGTTTAAGACTTGCTGACTCAGATTTCCTCAGTTTGTTAATATATGCTGGGCGTAAGTTAGGGACTTTGAGAGAATGCACTAACTTCTTAATGAATCCAGAATACCTTGTAGGAAATGTTGGTTCTATTCCAGTGTGACAAATGGCGTCCTGGTGGGGTGATAGAGACATTCTTTCCACAATTCCAAAACAACAGTGGAAAAGTTGGAAAGAGGCAGGTAATCAATTGGTCTTTTCTGTTTAATTCCAAATGACTCCTCCTCACTACTTACATTCAAAATCCGTTTAAATAACCAAGTAATTTTAAATAGAGTATATCTATTTGCATGTGTGTTTATGTATATGTGAGTGTGTATATATAAATATGTGTGTGTATGTATGCATAAAACCTCTCTCCTTTCTTTAGAAAATATTAGTGGCAGCTTAGAAGTATATATGTAAGGCAGAAGGATTATAAAAGGAATACAAGAAAAAAGGTGAAATAACAACACCCACTATCATCAACACAAAAGAAGTGGACTCAGTAATGAGATTAATTCAAAAATGCCTATTATCGGGCTTCCCTGGTGGCACGGTGGTTGGGAGTCCGCCTGCTGGTGCAGGGGACGCGGGTTCGTGCCCCGGTCCAGGAGGATCCCACATGCCGCGGAGCGGCTGGGCCCATGAGCCATGGCTGCTGAGCCTGCGTGTCCGGAGCCTGTGCTCCGCGATGGGAGAGGCCACAGCAGTAAGAGGCCCGCGTACCGCAAAAAAAAAAAAAAAAAAAATAACGCCTATTATCAAATCCCATGCACTTGCTAGGAGGGTAAGTCCCGATTTCTCACAGAAATCTAACATAAAAAGGGAAATTACATACTTTACAGTGCTAAGATAAACTAATTATTATGAAAGGTGCTCACATCCTTGAATTAAAGAGAAGACAAATATCTCATGAGAGTCTTTATATGATCTATATGCAATACATATTGTTCATAGATACTGCTCTGTTGCTCCCCAAAAATTTCAAAGAATTACTTGGTAAAAATAATGGAATTTATGGGGAAAATAAGGTTAGGCAAAGCACTCAAACCATGCAAGTATGTAATCAGAACAACAGTAGAAACAATGCTAATCCTAGAAAAACCAAATATGAGCACAAAGATGTTACTTCTGAATAAAGAAATATTATAGTAAGTATAGGATTTTGTGTCTTTCAAAAAAGCAAAGAAATCTCATTAACAAAGAGTCTAAGGTGGATTGAACCTGCAAAATTAAATTCATAGATAAAGAAATGCATAAAGACTGGAAAGAATTATGCAAAAATCATTTCCAAGACAGACCCCCAAGGTCAATCAAGTGCAGTGAATGGGCGTCATTTCGTACCCCTCTGCAACTTGCCCTGTGCCGTTGCTTTGGTTTAAGTTGCAACCGTGCTATGAATGTTATGCTGACATCATCCTGTATTTACTATTTGCATATGAGCTAATTTACATCGCAGAAGCAGGTATTACAGAAGAACAGACTGTCCTTTTTAATATGACATATGTGTGGCTGCTTTAGGGCACCAAGTCCACCACCTTTCTAAAACACTTAAGAAACTTTGAATAAACAAAAATCGTGTTTGTTTATACACATATAACTTGTAATTTAAATTACCTTGTTTGTGTTTCGTTGTGTGGTACTCAATTTGCCATTTATGAATCTACATAATAGATATTCTACTAAATGGCAAGTTCACTGATTTTTGGCAATTAGCGAAGTGAGAGTGTTTTTCATGATGGAAAGTACTGTTTTCTGTTTTTTTTTTAAAAAATTCATTGATATGATTTGGCTGTTTCAGACTGCATACGAATTGGTGAACTAGGTCAGGACTGGATTACTATTTTTCTTAAAAATGGCGCTATTTACATTGGGGCTTTCTGTGTATTTCATACTGCCATACTTTTTTTTTTTTTTTTTTTTTTTTTGTGGTACGCGAGCCTCTCACTGTTGTGGCCTCTTCTATTGTGGAGCACAGGCTCTGGACGCGCAGGCTCAGCGGCCGTGGCTCGCGGGCCCAGCCGCTCCGCGGCATGTGGGATCTTCCCAGACCGGGGCATGAACCCGTGTCCCCTCCATCAGCAGGTGGACTCTCAACCACTGTGCCACCAGGGAAGCCCCGTACTGCCATACTTATATCACAACATTGTTAAGATAAATAATAGGAAATGAAACAATTTCAGCTTGTGTGTGGTTTATCGTGAGATCTTGGATAATAGTTTAGAATGCAGTAGGTTTTGGCAAGTTTCTCCCTTACGTTTGGCTATTCAATCCAATATTATGAAGCAAGCGCTAAGGTTTACTAGTGGCACTTATCACTTTATGACTATGTGAGAGCTCTGTGATATTATTTTTGTGTCCTTTCCCCTTAGAGGGAGAAAATGCACAGCACCCACAGAAATACAAATAGAGAAGTTGGAAAAATTAAAAGGAGGATATGATTATCAAGAAGTTGCAAATAACTTGGAATTCTAGCATTTTCCCCTTGGAATTAAGTTAGTTCTGTGATGAGATGCTGCATATGTTAAATTTATAAATCTATGTAAATTTAAGGTTCAGCAAGATTTTTGTTGTCATCGATGTTTTCTCTCTTCCTTGAACAAATTTCTCCTGAGAGTGTATTTCTCAGATTGCAGAGAAATAGGAATCTGACAATTACTGGCTGACTTTATCAACGTAGACAAATAAGTCATTCAGGAAGTTTTTAATTCTCTTCTGGTTGGATAATTGGGAGTTTGGGAATTGGGGTTTGGAGTTGAGTGAACCCCAATTTAATATATTTTTTGACATATGTCAATTAGGAAAATGATCCTGAGGTGTGACTTCTTCCTGTACATTGAGGAGGGGGACAAAATTATGACTGAAACCCTAGGTTCTAAAATCTTATCGCCTGACTTCTAATCTTGTCTTTATCTGGTTGAAGTTATGTCATTTTAGGAATGTTACTAAATGTATACCAGCCGCAGCTCCCTCTGTAGAATAGGGTGATTCTCGTATGAACCTTAAAAGATTGTAGTGAGGATTGGATGAGACAAGGCACGTAATGCCCCTAATAAAGTACCTGGCACAGAGCAAACTCTTGATACATATTAGCTTTCATCATTATCACTATTATTATTACACCAACTGTAGGTCCAGGCTGTGGAAAGATGGATTTATTCTTCTAGGGCAGTCATAGCTACCCTTTTGGAATGAGGGTACTAAAGATAACAAACTATCATCATTTATCTAAAACTTAGAATTTCTTTACCACTTTTTTTGTGTGTATCAGACTGGGTTTGTATTACCCTGCAATCAAGCTCTGAGGGGCGACAATTTGCATGTGAGCTTCTGTTGCTGAAAACCACTTCAGCAGCAAAGTATACATGATATAGTCATCATCATAATAGGTCAACCAGAAATAGACTCACAGGATATTGAAGAGCATCTCAGAGTTTGCTTAGGTGACGCCATTGTTGTGAATGACACAGGTAAGAATATATGCCTGTTTTGGATGGTTCTAAACAATTGATTGTTCCAGTCGATCAATATAGTAGAATAGCACAATCAAGTGCTATTCTTTTTTTAAATTACTTTTTAATTAAACGCTTTTCTTGTCTACGGGTTGTATTGTTTTAGTCTAGATGGAGTTTAGAACTTTACTGTTATTTGATATGCAAAACTCCACCCTTAGTCATAAAAACAGTCCAAGTCACCAAAAGGAAAGTGGCAATTTGGAGACAGATAAGTACCATATTTCATTCTGACTAATTAAAACAAATCACAGCATGGTGGCAAATATTTTAATATTTAAGAATGAATGCAGTTAAAAATTAGCCTACCTCTGTAATTGGCTGGATTGATCTTTATTTTGTTTTAGATAAAAATATGTTCTGGGAGATTTATTGTTTAAAAACAAGCAAATACTAGAAATCACAAGTGCAAGTAAATATATTTTTGTCAAAAGTAGAGGCATTAAGTAAAAATTCTTTAAATTTTTCTTTGCAAATTGCTCTTAAAAGTCAGAATATGGTTTATTTTTATTTTCAGTACCCTTTGTGGTAGCCAGTTTTATTCTTTTAGCACAGATAATATCTCTCTCTTGAAGATATCATCAATCCTTTCTCTCTTTCTTCCTCTATTAAATTAACGTAGCATTCTCCAATGTGGTTGAACTCAAACGTCTACCATCTTCAGGTGTGGCAGCCATAGTTCTTCATGTAACATGTATACATTCTCCCATTCTTCCTAACTAATAGAACCGTGGTTTCATTCAGGGTAACAGTGTATGGCTAGATACTCACTCTTCCCAGTTCCCTGGGAGGCTCCCTTGACCACATGCCACAGGTCTAGCCACTGACATGTGAGTAGAAGTCTAGTGGATGTTTCTTGGAAATCCTTTGTTTTCCTGAAAGAAAATTACTGAGGCTGGTGAAGGCCCTTTCTTCTTTTTCTTGCTATGATTGCTGATGTAATAAGGATAAAAGCCAACATGCTGAACATGGCAGCGAAGAAAGAAACAGCCTGCATCCCTGATGACATAATGCAGCAGCTGAATCAATACCAGCAACTACATTATCTCCAGTCTTTTTATTATGTAAGAGAAAAAAAGAATTCCCTATTTGTTTAACCCACCGTGCATCAGTTTTTCTGTAACTTGCAGCTAACCTAGCTGGCCACATTCCTACAAACACATTAATCACTGACATTGCTAGAGAAAATCAACCTTTGTGACTGGTCTCTATTTTAAATTATGCTTATACAATACATAGGGTCACAGCTTTTAATCCGATTATACTTTCCCGGTAAAGGTAAGTTCTTCTTTTCTTTCTTTCTGTTTTTTTCCTTTTTCATGAAGCTTATAGTCACTATCTCCTCTCTACCACCTGAAAAACTCACACTTTATTCAGAAAATGTAAGCCCTCAGGAACATTCTCTATGATCCTCTCCCACATCTACCTGCGGTCTGCATCAATTCTCATCATGTTTAATCAGGCACAGGAGAAGATGTGCCCTTGCTTTTCTCAAAGGCAGTTCTTCCATTTTTGCTCTGGACCTGCATCACCTCTACCCTTCACCATAATGTTGCTCCTTTTTTTTTCTTCTTTTTTTTCCTGCATCTTCAATTTATCTGTCATTACTAAGTCATTACAAGGACATAAACTGTTCTAGTAATTTTCATCTTTATAAAAACTTGCCTTCACCCTCTCCTTCCTTTAGCATCTGACCCATTTTTCTGCTCCCCTTTCTATTCAGACAACTTGAAAACATTTTATAGAGTGTCTTCATTTTCTGAAGTTTTTTTTCAAGCAGGATTACAATCCTGCTTATCTTCCTACTAGGGCACTAAGACCAATCTTCTCCCAATCAACAACCTCTGTGTAGACAAATCCTCAGGACATAAATCATAAATCCATAAATCAATAGGACAGTATTTTTTTTAACACATTGACAACATTTGGTGCAGTTTACTAATCTTTCTCTGAAATTCTTTCTTTTTTTTTTTTTTTAACACTACATCTTTGCCTTTGCCTTACTTCCTAACTTGCTGCTTCTTTCTGTCTTTTCTCTTTCCAGAACATCTCTAAAATGTTAGAATTCTCAAGGCTGAGTTTTGGACTGTCTTGCTTATCTAGATTTCTCCACAAATAATATAATTCCCCAAATAGTAAAAATGCGTATCTCCTGGTGACCTCTGCTCTGAGCTCCAGACCCATATATTGAAACACCCATTTGGCATCAAGTGGAAATCTAATGGGCATTTCTCATATAACACGTCCAAATAAACTGATGATTCCCTCCTCCAGCTCTATTTGGTTCCAAGGTTTCCAGTCTTCTCTGTCTCAGAAAGTAGCACCATCATCACCCGATTATTAAAGCCAGAAATAAGAAAGTCATACTTGACATTTCCCTTTTCTTAGCTCTCTATATTCAGTCTATTGGTAAATCCTGTTAGTTCCATCTTCAGAACCTGCCTTGTATTCCTGCTTTACTTTTTTCCATTACAGAACATCCATAATAATCCTTTTTAAAAATGAAAGCACTCACGTAAAAGCTAAAATTGAAAAGAATAACAATACCAATTGGTGGTGAGGTTGTGGAGCACTGAGACCTCACACTGTTAGCGCAAGTTTTAATTGGTAGAATGACTTTGAAAAGAAGAAGTTGACTATTAAAGTTGAAGATGTGCCACAGTTCTATTCCTAAAGGCAGACCATCAAGAATGAGTGTATGCATGCAGCAGAGACACGGACAATGATATTCATATCAGCAATGTTCACAATAGACCCCAAAAAACAACCCAAGGTGCACCCACAGTAGAATGAATACAAACATTAAATGGAGGGATAGGCATGCAATGGAACACTGTAGAGCCATAAAAATGAATAAGTTACAGCTTCATGTAACAACATGGATGGATTCCCAAAATTATGTTGAACTTGTATCGGTAATACTTACCAAAAGAAGCCAGACACAAATTGATAACAAAGAACCTGGAAAGCTGAGCTATAGTGTTTATCAATTCATACTTAGGTGAGAAAAGTACAAAGAAAAGTAAGAAAATGAGGACTACGATAGTCAAAATAACAGTTACCCATGGAGGGAGGGGAAGGCAGTTTGGAGTGACAAGGGGTGGGTGGGGGTCCTGGGGTGCTGGAAAGGTTTATTTCTTGCCTTGCACTTGTTTTTAACAATGGCATACCTCATAATAATTAATTAATCTCTGCATTGATGCTTTGTGTACCTTTCTGCGTATGCATTACATTTTAGAAAAAAATACAAGTATTAAATATGTAAATAAATTGCCTGAATAACCATTGTGTGTAGAATGAAATTTAACACCTTCTTGTGTCTGCCAAGACTCTGTAGCAGCTGGCTGGACTTCTTTGCAAACTCATTTCACAGTCCTTTGCTCCTTGTTACCCACTCTGAATCTCACCTGCTTTCTGCCAGTTCCTTGGAAATACCAAGTACTCTGCTATCTCACAGCCTTTTTACCTGCTGTTCCCTCTTAAAGAAAGCCTTCCCCTGGCTTTTGTTTGGTGAGCTTCATCTCATCCCAAGTCTCAGGTTAAAATGTCATCTCTTCAGAGAAGAAATCCTACATAAAGGGTCTACTTCTATCCTCTGGCTTACAACCCTGTTTGCTTTCTTCTTTGTACCTAGCACAATGTGTGATTCTTCTGGTGCTACTTACTAATTTGCTGACCACATTCCCAACTATATTGCAGGTCCTAGGAAGTCAGAGACCTTTTGTTTATTTGCTTGTTTGTTTATCATTGTAACCCTAGTGCTTGGCACACAGTATACTTGGCTAAATATCACTGCAGGAAGAAAATCAATAGATTGGATTTTAGGAAGAGATCCTATTTGATGACCTATTTGAGGAATATTAACCATTACATAATTAGACATTTTCTTCTCTGGTTCATGAAATAGCTCTAAGTAATTAATTTTTTTCCATGTCCTCTTTTCACACAAACACAAAATACCATATTGAAAATTGACCCCACTTTAAGAACAAGCATGCTGTCTCTCAAAGAGATTACATGGAAGAGATAATGCTTCAGTGATTATTAAGTCCTGTTTTGAATAAGACATGGTTAGAGCTAGAAGATGCCTCAGAGATCACATAGTGGTTAAGGAAACTGAGGAGCAGAGAGGTAAGATAGCTTCTTTGTGGTGGGAGATTTGTGGGGAGAGGAGGAGGAGGAAGGGGAAGAGGAGAAAAGAAGAGAAAAAGGAACAGGAGATGAACTGGAATCACATCTTGTGTATTTGCCATATATATATGGGGTGAAAGTGAGGGCTGAAGTTGACTCAGCCAGTGCCAAGCAGTGAGTGACAGAGAGAGAGACTGTCGTGGCTGCCGGCTGACTGTGTGTGTGTATGTGTGTGTTGTGTGTGTTTCCTATGCACAATATCTAATTGTACGTGGGATGAGCCCAGTCATTTCTTTCCAGGCTGTCCTTTTAAGAAGGCACTAACCAGAACTCCCTTCACTTTTTCACCACAAAGCACCCACAATGGTTTTTATTTGCCTCAAGAAAGGGCCACCATCTGTCCTGTGACTACCTTCAGGTAACTGACATCTGCCTTACCTGTGAAATAGTCAGCACCCAGGAACCACAGTGCCCTAGGACCCTCAGAATTTTGCACATTCAGACACTGCTCTGGCCTCTTTGCCAGGGTGGTTATCTAATTCCCAATCTTCCAGTAGGTTATGAAATCACAGGAGCTTTGTCAATCTACATAAAACATCTGAATGCTAATGAAATGGCCCAGCATGCTAATTAGCCAGTCTTAAAAGCTCAGTTTCTCTTCTCTTCATTTATTTTCAAACAATTGAGCAGCAGCACATTAGGAATGAAATCAGGATACTAATTAATTCCAATTCAGTAAATTTCCAAATAAGTCCTTCATATTTGTATTCCAGAAACATTTAAAAAGTAATTTCATAATACTAAAATTTACCTCTTTTTCAATTAATCATATTGAAGGAAAAAAACACATTGATGCTTGTTCACACATATACTCTAGAGATTTCAATAGAAATGTATTAATTACACTAAGTCAATAAAATATGGTTCTCAAAGAGAACAAAATCATTTCCCCATGTTAATTAGTCATCAGAATTGATATCTGGTATAAAATGTCTATAAATTTAAATGGAGAGGATGTCAATTTCATTACGAAATAAGATTATGAAATTAAACTGTCAAATTTTGTAGGACTTGTTTCAGGATGAATAATGTACTCCAAAATTTATTAAGAAAATGCATTTTTTTGGTAAAAGACAGAAAAATTTATTTGAAAATTCACCATGTTATTTACCCATTCCAAAAATAATTGGGGAGCTTTTGGGAAAAAATAAATCACTTACATTATATTTTTCTATTTAAATCAGCTTGCAATCAACTGACTAATTTTACTTCTAAAAGAGAGTGTGGAGGATTAAAAATAACTAAATCAAAAGCAATGTGTATGTCAAGATTTGGAGACAGTTTTGAGATTGCTACTTCATTTTATGGTCTTGAAGCTGATGATGGTAGGGTAATATTTCCAGGGCTTAACAAGCATTCCCAAAGAAACTTATATACTAAGTGCTTCAGAAACAGAATTACTAAAAATTGTTGGCTCTTTTCTCTTGTAAACCACATGTGTTTGATCGTTTAATTCCTTTGAGGATCTAAACAGTGGTACATGCATTTTTCTTCATGGTATTATGATATTGTCTTATATTGTTGGCAGGCAACTTGAAAAATACAAAAAACAAGCACACAGAAAAAAACAGCACCCATAAATCTATCACCAGGTATTTTGTTATATTTCATGTAGTCTATTTGTCCATGCAAATTAATGTCCATAACTTTTTTTTTTTTTTGCGGTATGCGGGCCTCTCACTGTTGTGGCCTCTCCCGTTGCGGAGCACAGGCTCCGGACGCGCAGGCCCAGCGGCCATGGCTCACGGGCCCAGCCGCTCTGTGGCATGTGGGATCTTCCCGGACTGGGGCACGAACCCGTGTCCCCTGCATTGGCAGGCGGACTCTCAACCACTGCGCCACCAGGGAAGCCCAATGTCCATAACTTTATTGTACATACACATATTTGATTTTATACCTTGTAAATATTAGATTATATCACACTTTAAAAATAATCAGCTTTATTGAGATGTAATTTATATGACATAAAATTTACTTATTTTGAATAATAAGCCATTCTTTATTCCTTTAAAGTAGTCCTTTTGATGATGGTTTATTATCTTCTAATATACTACTAAATATTATCTGCCAAGTTTTTATTAGGATTTTGCATCTGTATTTATGAGTAAGTTGGATCTGTACTTTTCTTATTTTATCTTTGTCAGGTTTTATATAAGAATTATGTTTATAAGTGTGACTGGAGAATCTTTTTTAAAAATTATGAGATTAGCACATATGACGGGGATCAATATTTTGGGGAATAATAAATTGAAACAAAAAAAATAAACTCATGTAGGTCCAGAATTATTGTGTGTGTATGTATGTACAAATCATGAGTGGATGTGTGTGTGTAAAAACTCAATGAGTAGTACCTGAAAGAAAACAATCTGTTAAATTTCCAAAATCAAGTTTTAATAAATCTGTGTGAATTTTGGTAATCTGTATTATCTTATTAATGATTGAAGCCACTATGTTCAAATTTATTAGCACAAAGCTGTGTATTATATTTTTCAGTAAATTTTGTAAGCCCTCATATGTTCAATTTTACTTCTAATTTAAGTTCCTTTGATTTCTCCATTGCTCTTTTTTGACCAGAAAGAGAAATTCTTTAATGATTGTTTTGCAAGCATTTCTTGAATTTATATGTCATGTTTCTTTATCTAATGCACTAGTCAGCATTATTTTAATTCCTTTTTCTTGTTTTCTTTAGATAGTTCATTGTTTTAAAATTCTTTCTCCATCTATAATAAAACCATTTAAAGCCAGGATATGCCTCTGAATATCCTGTTCATCAAAGTTGCAGAATGTTTTTTCTCAGTTATATTTTAATGATCAGTCCAACAAATTATCATATACCCTTCACCTATATTCACCAATTGTTAGTCTCTCTCTCTCTCCTTCTCTCTCTCTCTCTCATTTTTGATTTTTGCTGAACCATTTTTGAGTAATTTGCAGACACCATGATCTAGACCTATGTCATCCGCTTGTATTTGCTAAATAAGAGGACATTCTTTTACACAAATCTAAGTACATTTATCGAATTCAGGAAATTTACCACTGTTTGAATTCCATTATCTAACATACACTCCATATTTAAATATTTAAGATAATGTCTCAAAGCACAAAATTGTGTATTATATTTTTCTGTAGCTTTCTAGATGCACTATTTTTTCTAGCTCCAGGATCTAATCTGGGGTCATATATTTTCTTTAGCCGTTGAGTCTCTTCAGTTTCCTTTAACTGATAACAATTTCTCAGACTTTCTTTGTTTTTCCTGAAATTGGGAAGGTTGAGGAGTACAGACCAGTTGTTTTTTAGAGTTCCCTTAATTTGGGTTTTTCTGATTCTTGTGGTGGGATTCAGGTAGTACATTTTTAGCAAGTAAAGTGTCCTTCTCAATGTATTACAACAGGAGGTACCTGATGTTAATTTGCTTTTTGATTAGTTTACATTTGCTCACTTCTAGGTGGTGTCTGGCAGATTTCTGCACTATGAAATTACCTCCCCCTCCATTCGTAATTACTAAGCAATCTATGGGAAGATGCTTTAAATTGTCCACAGCAAGAATTTAACCTCCACTGCTGAGTTTTGCCTAAATCAATACTGTTATAGTCCTTGCAAAATAGTGAATGTATAACTCTCTCATTACTTCAACATTTATTAGTGAGGTGAGTATTCTATTGGAAAAAAACAAACAAAAAGCAAAAATCAAAAAACCTTCCTTCCTCCTTCATGAATGTGCATATATATATATATATATGTACATGTATGTATACATATATATGTATGTATTTGTACTAGTATAGATGTGTTGGTTCATTTTTTATTCAGTATGCTAAAATCAACTGCTGTCATTATTTACTGCAATGCTCAAAAATTTTCATAATTGGCATCAAGCTATTTCTTATGTCCTTTTGGCATGTTCTCATCAGTTTTTTTTTAACTGAAGTATTGTTGATTTACAATGTTGTGTTAGTTTCAGGTATACAGCAGAGTGATTCAGTTATACATATATATATTTTTTTATCATTCTTTTCCATTATAGTTATTACAAGATATTGAATATATCAATAGTTCCCCATGCTATACAGCAGGTCCTTGTTGTTTATCTATCTCATCAGTTTTTTTAAACACATTTTTACATCTTGGCACAGAAGGATGTTCAAAAATCACCTTATATTTTCTCTGTCCTAGCCATGGAATCAACCATTTCTGTGTGTACTTATATATACTGAACATGATATGGGCACAAATTGTTTTTACATATGTATATGTGAAATTATCTGTTCATACTAATACTTCTAATTCCAGTTCAGAGCCCCAAGAGTCTTCCGTGAATCAGGAAGAGGGAAAAGAACAAGACAAAATGAGATCTGCCGTTTTGTTTGGGAAAAGTTGTCATTCATAGCAGCTTCTGTCTACATTTCATGGGACAGAATTGTGATACGTGGGCACATCAAAAAAAGATAAATCTTTATGTGTGTGTGTGTGTGTGTGTGTAGATGAATGCAGTGCACACTTAAATAAAACTGGAATTCTGCTGGTTTTATTTTTTAAATTTTAATTAATTAATTAATTAATTTTTGTCCGTGTTGTGTGGCTTGTAGGATGTTAGTTCCATGACCAGGGTTTGAACCTGGGCCCACAGCAGTGAAAGCACCAAGTCTTAACCATTGGACCACCAGGGAATCCCCCCATTCATTTTAAAAAAGGATAGAAATGAACATCAGATTGGCAGCTAGCAATGGTTGCTACACTATGACATATCAACTAGAAGGAAAACAACATGCAGGTTATTATGCTCTTAATCCTGGAATAACTACACTGCTTAACTCCTCATGCTTGAAGAGGAGATCATGATCCTTCTTTATTTCCAAATAATAGTACACTAACGCTCATTTTAAAATTTAAATATAAATACAGTGAAAACTTTGAAAATCTCAACTAAATATTATAGTGTTTATAAGGTAGCTAAAAAGATAATTATTTATTATAACATACTCCTTTGCCTGTACAAAGGATGAGATCTAAATTTTATGTACTTAGCAAGTCCAGAAAGGTGTTTTGGATTGTGTCAGCATGACTTCTGATTCCTAGGTCATCCTAACCCTTGCCCATATTCATACCCAATTCTCATTTCATTTCTGGTTCTGCCTACTAGCTTTGTTCTGTCTCTTCCCAGCTTTTCCAAGCCTTAATTCATCAGCCTCTGAAGCAGACAATTATGCATAAAAGACACCCATTTTTTTGAAGCACGGCTTCATTCCCAGAAGATCATATGGCTGATCTCAATCTGACCCATATAACTGCAAGCAAAAGAGATCATAATATTTCTATGGATAGAAAGAAGTACTTTATGCTTTCCCCTCATGAAATGTCTTACCATATGGCCTCTGAGGGTTACCACTGAATCTGACTTATGAGTTGGAGAATAAGATTTTAAAAACCAATGGGATAATGAAGTTACATGCCAGAGAGCCACTCTTCAGTCCGTGCGTGTTGACTTACAAACTGATCCTTGGTGGAACGCCATTTTTCAGTTAGAGAAAAATCACAACAAAGTTTCTTAGTCTGGGGTGAGAAGGAGCCAGGAGGAACTTGTCATATTATCTGAAATGACCCCATCAGTCATGTTCAGTCCCAAGTCATAATTTGTCCAATCCCCTCCCTAAACACATGTATATTGTAAGGAAGGAAACAGTGTGAAATAATGTGAAATGGATGGAAAAACATTGCTCTGCTTTCTTTTCACTAGAAAAATAATTCCCTGTTGAGATTATTTTTGCTTTAAGAAAATTTTGAAGACATATGTCTCCTCTCCAATGTTCAGTTACAATTACTGTATATTCAGCTGTATACCCCAGAGTCAAACATTGAAACTCTAGTTTGCCTAGACATTTGCCATATATCTAACTAGCTTAGAGGTGACTTCATTAAAGACAGAAAATTTAGATCCACTGCACCATTATAACATTAAAAAAATTGTGACCTTAGACTAGTCCAAGATTTTCTTGGTTTTACTTGCTTAAAGACTCCTTATAAAGTAATATTTTCTAAATGCTTAAATTCGATGTAATTTTCATATTCATTGTCACACATGGATGTGACAATATTCCAGAAGAGTGTTTCCCAAGATGTGTTCTGTGGAACACTGCTTACACCAGATGCTCTGTAGAACTCAAGGATTCTGGAGACAAATAAATTTAGGAAATGCTGCAGACCATGTTCCTCAATTGGATATCCTTATTTGCAAAGTTCTAGAGAAAATTTTATGTTTGAATTAATCTAGCATTTGACCCCAGAGCTCTATGATCGTAAAGTATCTATATCCTTTAGGAGTAGTATTTTGCACAACAGCTTTTGCAAAACCCATGTGGAGAATTTAGGTGAAGCACTGAAATTAATCCCAATATAATGTTTTTAAGGCTTGTCATTCCTACCTTGGCTTAAACAGAGAACAAGTACATTTCTATAGCTAAATAGCTATCTAAAACATTTAGACATTTAAAAAATATGAGCCATTGAATTAAAAATTGAGCCATTGAAAAGCTTCAATAGAATTTTTAAATCATAATTTCTAGGAGTGTCATAAGTGTTCAAAATAAATGTTCCATATCCAATCTTGCCTTCTCAAATGATGACAACAAAACCTTAACTACCCAGCAAGTTCCATAAACGGAGAGAATGGAGGTTGATAAAGAGCAATGCAAATGTCGTTCTCAGCGTTGGCTATAGTGAAGTTTCTCTTTTGTGTGTTTTTGGACCAGTGATACACAAAGGTCTCAAGGGAACTATCTGGATTTTGAGTCTGTTGTAGAGTGACAGACATCTGGGGAGGCTTGGGGTGCCAGATTCCACATTAAATATATCTCAGGACCAAATCTGGCCAAGTCTCCTTTACACCAATTACCACACCCTCCTGATTCTTTGTCGTGGGCCCTCCTACCATCCTTTTAAAATTTCTTCACCCATCATCTGCCCACACAAGCTTAACTGCAAGAGTTTCCTCACTGCCGAGGACTCTTCTCAAACACAGCCTGCATTTTCTGTCCTGCCTCTCCCTTTCACCTGAAGCCATGGCTAAAATATATAGATGCTCCCCTCCCTGAGTTAATTGTGTCAAATCCAGACTCCACAATCTCGCTTTTAGGTGTCCACACTCATTAGCTCTCTCTCTCGCCCTACAACTAATCAACCTAATCTCTCATTGTTTTCCCAAACAGACCACCTCAATCTGCTCTATCCACCTCTTGCATATATACTGCCAATTCCTGACCCCCCAGTGTTTGTAATTGTCCTTCTCTCTACCTCAGATGTTCTACTTACCACTATCATGCCGCTTGGCCCAGTTCAGCAGATGTTGTGTAGTGGAGCCCTGTCTAGTATTCATCCCCTTTCTTTTGATCATAGTGATCCAATTTTCTTTTGAGGCAGCCTCTCTTTTTTTATCCTTTTTTCATTGTGTTTTAGGAGAGCAGTCAGTCCCCAGTTCAGGAAGTTGTCATGGGATGATACTTGGCCAATAAGAGTCACCATGATTGGTTTGATTTAACATATGATGCTTCTGATCCAATGAGAATTAGCCTCCAGACTCTTTATGGAATTATAGGGAGAGGTAATGTCCCCACCTATCTTTACTCCCCACCTTCAAATAGGCTTTGCTAACCCCCAAAATATAAGGCTACAGCTGCTGGTGAGCAACGTAACACCAAATTAAGACAATCTGTCTAAGCATGAAGCCCTCACAGAGAAAAAGCAGAGTCAAGAGGTGGAGAAATATTTGGATTCTTGTATCCAACTGTGCCCAGAAGTACCCCATGTACTTTTTAGTTACTTGAATCTTCTTTAATTAGGTTTCTGTCATTTGCAGCTGAAGGAGTACAAATTAATTCAAGCATCTACTTTGTAACAGGCCTATGCTAATTATTTTCATATCAGCAACTCACCCAAATGCTGTATTTTTAGACTTGACAACAATCCCATGCAGTAAGCATGATTACACATAGTTAGAGACTGAATGTTGCAATGCCTTCATATACCATTTTTCTCCCTGTGCCTAGCTTTTCTAGTCTTTTCATTGATACATTCTTATATCTTGATTTTAAAATCTGTTTTCCAATATTTTGTTTAACCTTCATATTTATCAGTAACACAAAAAGACACAGATGTGGGAAGGATCAAAAATGTGTTATGTAATGCACACCTTCCTACATGGAGATGTTTTTGCTTATGCACTGGCTTATGCATTTTGCTGTTCAAACACATACACACCAGAACCTGATAACACTGTTAGCCTTGAGATGTCGTAAGCCTGAGTCTAACCAGGTCAGAGTGTATCACAAATAGAAAACCTACCATGTAAACAATTTTGGTCATTTTTAGCCCAGTGGAGGGAGCTGATTTGACATTAGAGACGCAGCTAGTGCCAGTAGAATACAGCATGTAAAATCACATTTCTCCTCCTTTATGCCTTATGCAAACCAAGGAAACTTGTTTTATTTTCAGTTTGGTAACAAAAAGGAACAAGGTGCTAATCTTTCAAATGAAGATGGAAATATTTTTCCTACTGACTGACTTTGCAACACTATTTCTAAGTGAACTGTCCTCAGGAAAGCGGCCCAGGATATAATTTTACTGTCACATAAAACATTGCATTGTATCTTAGTTGAATATATTTTATACTTAGACAGTTCCCTCTCTGTCTCTCTCTCTGTCTCAGTCTGTCTCTCAGCAGTTTAAATAAAAGGAATTTCTTGAAGTGAAACTTTTAATCTCCGGTGATGCCTGTGCTTTCTCAAACTGATAAATACATGCAACTTAACGATACCAAATGCTCATGGGCATTTAGCAGTCCCACCTCCTCCAGGCAAAGAAAACTGCTGGGTGTTATAAAGAAGAGGGGAAAAAAGAGAATAGAAACAAGTATAATAATAAAAGACTTACCTTTTTTTCTTCCTCAAAGAGATTTAAAAAAAAGCACCTTATGAACACTAGCTTACGTAAAATAGAGGTGGAAGTGGGGAAAAAGAGAAAATAACTGCCTTCTTTGAAGTCATTTATATTTTATAATACGGGAAAATGATTCATCTGGGTTATTTTTATTTTTTAAGTGAAGTGGGGAGGGAAAAGGAACTTTGATGCAATATATATTAAATAAGATTTTCTTAATTTTTGAAGTTTTGTGTAATTTTTTCTTTCCTACTGGAGAAAAACTTGATCTGAGACAGAAGACCCAAATTGCTTTCCTTTCAGACTCACCTTTAATTTATGTTAACTTTCATTGGAACTGAACTATCAGGAATAATGAAATTTGCATTTCCTCTCATCATCCCCATATCTAAGTGTATAATAATTATTATATTATGTTGTCCTACAAATTTCTGTTCCCAGAAGTGATTACTGGATTACTGTCATCTTAAAAGTGTAATTCTAAGCGCGATGCCTTATTTTTAGAGAAGGAAAATCACTTCTCTATAAAACTACAATATGGGTAGAGATGTGGATGGTGAAATAATATGAAATGCATTATGGATAGGCTGGACTGTAATAAAGCCAGGGGGGCTTCTTATTCTGAAAAACAGTGGGAAGTCCAGCATAGATCAAAGCCTGGGTAATAGCCAACCCATTAATAGAGTAACCCACTGGGACCAGAGCGTAATGTAAGCTAATGTGAGGATGCTGCTCAAAGACCCAGTCCCTGTTTCCCGCTGCCTCCAGTAGGAAAAAGTCAAAATGAGCCTTCTTCCTTCATTACCAGATGACATCTGGGCTAAACTTAAGAATCCTTCCAGTATTTAACAAATGTAGTGTGCTCAGTTTATCCCCATTTCCACGTCCTTGAGGACTCAGAACTCATCTGGGGGGAAGGAGTTAACCCCGTTTTGAGTTGGACGTTAAATGCGGTGCCTTTTGTGAATGACTGCCTCCACCTGAGTCGACCAAGGGCAGACGATTGCTCTTCTGGTTTCTTTTCATGAGAAGAGCTTAGGGGTCTTGCTTTCTAAAATTGTAAAGCTTTGGGGAGCACAACCTAACAAAATAAGCCCAGATTATTGAAAGGAAAGTATTGATAATTACTTAGGAATTGATCTGCTGCAAAAATTTTCTCTTTTTTTCTACACCATGTTGATTGTAGGAAAGGGTACAAAACACTTCCTAAGTCAAGTATCTTAGTGATCACTGTTAAAAGACTCAGAATCCCCATTTCATCAACTTCCAGGGAACAAATATTAATACATTTTATATGTGTGAAGGTAACTATAATTTACCTGGCAAATGACAATATTAATAATAATAGTAATAATAATGACAACAAATATGTTTGGAATATTTACCATGATCTAGGTGTTAGCTGTTAAATATCATCTCCCATGTTTTTCTAACAACTCTAATAGTAGGCCTTCCCATTTTCCTCTTATGTAAGGAAAATGAGGTCTGAAGAAGTTACGTAACCCAAGATCCCACAGCTCGTAAGTGTGGGACATGATTCAAACCCAAGTTGTCTGAAGATAAGTCCTTACAATTAATTCTTAAGTTAATCTGTTTTACAGTGTGGTTTTCATTACAAAGAGTAAAAATATCTGTATTCATTACAAAGAGTAAAAATATCTGTATGGGTGTCAGACATTTCAAGGAAATTGAAATTTTCTTCGTGTATTTTCAACTGATGATATATTTTAAACTCTGACCTCCAGAGCTATTTATGAAGGAGGATAGAGGGTGTTCCATTATTTCTTAAAGAATCACCATTCTAATTTCTGGCATTGGACTCAGACACAGTATTTCATTATAATGGGCAGGAATGATGGATCGGTACTCACAGAATCGCTGTTTTCATTGAGAAGGGAAATAGAGTCCCCATTATGATCTTCTGACTACTCTTTGCATTAGAAACAGCCAGGTAAAAAGGTACTAAATTAGAGACAGGGTTGACTTGGAGAGATGGGCTTGCCTGGAAGCTGGAGGGGGACATGTTGTTCAGGTTCATTTTGGCATAATTCTGCTTGGTCTCCCCACACCCTGCTGGAGCTAAGTTTGGTTCAAGGGCAAGGAGAGCCTGTTGCATGTAAACATTCCTGTAGCTCGGTAGCTCTTAAACTGGAACATGCCTCAGTCACCTGGAGTCTGGTTATTACAGTGGCTGTTGCCCACTCCCAAAGTTTCTGATTCTGTAGGTCTGGGCTGGATGCCTAGAATTTGCATTTCTAACAGGTGGTATTAGAGGTTGGTCTGGGACCACACTTTGAGAACCACTGCTGAATGAGATGCTGTCTGTCTTGTGCACATAACCCCTTGGATCTCTTAACCATCTTCCTGCTCACCACTTGCCATCACCAAGAACCTGTTCTGTCTGAATATGGGGAGAGCTGGAACCCCACGGGGCCAACCTCAACCCATGGCTGATGGCACTGAGGTCAGGCTGCCTTGTCCTTTTTGCCCTGAGTCAGATGGGACCTGCACTGAGTCCAGATTACCTTGCAGGATTGAGCGAAGTTTCCCGTCCATGGGACTTTGCTTGATATCACCTCATTCTTGGCTCCTTCATTCCCAATTCAGCTTCCTCACTCTCCTAGGTTTTTTGTGGGAACACTTTTTTTTTTTTTTTTTTTTTTTGCGGTACGCGGGCCTCTCACTGTTGTGGCCTCTCCCGTTGCGGAGCACAGGCTCCGGACGCGCGGGCTCAGTGGCCATGGCTCACGGGCTCAGCCGCTCCGCAGCATGTGGGATCTTCCCGGACCGGGGCACGAACCTGCGTCCCCTGCATCGGCAGGCAGACTCTCAACCACTGTGCCACCAGGGAAGCCCGGGAACACTTTTTTAATACATCACTTTCCCGCAGATCTCCAGAGAACCCCATCACTTGTTCATGTTAGTTTTTTGGGGTGATGTAAGTCTAGGTATTACAGGAAGAGACATAGCGAGCGAGAGTTATTCCTTCTCCCCAGCTCAGCCACTGCGATGGGTGGCAGTGGCAGTGGGGGTCCCCATGGGGTACCCAGGGTAATTGAAAAGCTACACGTAGACAGGCTGCATCTGCCCTGGCTCCTCCCCACATTTGCCAATCTGCAAGTGATTCCATTCTTGTGTCAGAATGTAAACTCCTTGGGGATTCTTTTTCACTGTTTTGTTAACTGTTATATATTTAGACCTTAGAAAAGCCCAGCACATAGAAGCCACTCAAATATCTGTTGAATGAATTCATTGTGAGATATCAAATAGTGAAAAGTGCTTTAAAAACAGAAGCCATTTTTTTGTGGTGAGTGCTCAAGGGTAGGAAATTTATATCATTGGGGATTTGTATCAAGTGCACATGTGGCCTTTTTCGCTCATCTCTAATCAACTTCAGTGCTATGGTGGGCATCAGAAATGGGATCTAAAACCCTGCAATGTGTAACTAAACAAAGCTTACAGCACTGGCTTTTTTTCTCTCTTTTTCTCCCCTTTGTTAAGCAGTCTCGAATGTGCACCGAAAAACAAGGTTTTGGTTTTTTAACCACTTTGCAATATTTGATACCAAAAATCTAATAGATACATGAACGCCTACTGGGTGCTAAGTGCTTCTGAGGTCTGGGAATATGGTAGTTACCAACAAGAGAGAAGGATCCCTAAGCTCAGGGAGTTTACATTCTGACGCAGAAATGAAACCACTTACAGACTGACCAGTGTGACCTGCCTGTGTGTGAAGAAGGGGACAAAACTCATTTTAAAGCTCTAGGTAAAAAAAATAAAATAAAATAAAATAAATAAAAATGTTTCTTCTTATTTCAAGATAAAGGCAGTTAAAGAAATAAAACTCATTTGTTTCCCTCAACACCCCCACCACCCCCAGGGCCTTGGTATTTACTCTTTCCTCTCCTCAAAATGACTTTCCAAACCTTCTCCTGGGTTGCTCCTTCCTTTCATCCTAGTCATCCCTTTGGAAAGCTGTCCCTACCCACCAGCCCTGCATCGGGGAATCTCTCCCCACGCCGGCACCCATATCCACACACACTCCCTCTCTTTCACACTAACCTGTGCCTTTTTCTTCAAAGCACTTATCACTGTCTGAAGTTATGTGTTATTTATTTGGTCATTGGTTTATTCTGAGTGTTTGTCTTATTAATTGCTAGGAGTTCAGTTGTGGTACTCAGTAAATAATGATATGCAGCAAAATGGATTTAAAATTTGAAAAAGATGATGTATATTAACTTTTTTGAAGTTAATGCTTTTGCACCCAATTATTTTATGATTGTTTTTTGATACGAATCACTCCTTTCTCTGTACATGGACAGGGCCATCTGTTCATTTACAGTTGTAATTTTGTCCACAGATGTTTGTTAAATTATAGACATGACCAAGAAGACATGGCAGAACTTGTTACCGTCCTTTGCCAATGGCCTTTTTAGCGTTCATTTTAGAGACTGGACCAGTTATTCAGCTTAGAAGCCCCCAGATACGTCAAATTAATAGTCTACTGTGTTTCAAAGCAGATTTGTTATGCCGTGGAGGTTTTCTTTCAGAATGTGAGTTGTCTTTGAGCTCTGAGGAAACCTGCATGTCCCCTGTGCCATCAGGGCAAGGTATCTTGACGCTAAGTGCTAGAGATTATAAAAGTATTTCTGGAAAAGAAATTTATGTGTTCAGTATACACACTATGGCTGTGCTGCATACCTGCAGTTTCAGAAAATTCACTTGACCCGTTTTTTCACAGAATGGTTCCTCAAGCACATCACAGATTTTGGTCAAATTGTTTTTCACTGCCAATCAGATGGACGGTAGGAATCAGATTAAGTGGTTTGTCCAATTTTTGGCGTCCTGTATATGTTGGCAATAGAAATCATGCCAGGCTAGACTTAGAATAGAATTTGCCATCTGTGATACATGTCCACCAATTATTTTTATTTAATTTGGAGTTGTCATCACTTTTAATAAATGGGAGGGCATCACAAAATTTTTAAACCTAATGGGGAATTTAAAGTACTTTGACTTTATCTTACACATGGTAGTGTATTTATGTCAAACCTAATCTCCCAATTCATCCCCCCCGCCCGTGTCCACACGTCCATCCTCTACATCTGCATCTCTATTCCTGCCCTGGAAATAGGTTCATCTGTACTATTTTCCTAGATTTCACATACATGCGTTAGTATACAATATTTGTTTTTCTCCTTCTGACTTTCTTCACTCTGTATGACAGACTACCATGTGTAAAATAGATAGCTAGTGGGAACCTGCGGTATAGCACAGGGAGCTCAACTCAGTGCTCTGTGGTGACCTAGATGGGCAGGATGAGGGGGGCGGGATGGGAGGGAGGTCCAGGAGGGAGGGCATATATGTCTACATATAGCTGATTCACTTTATTATACAGCAGAAACTAACACAATATTGTAAAACAATTATACTCCAATAAAACATTATTAAAAAATACTTTGGCTTTATCAAAAAATGTACACTGCTTAATGGAAGTTTTGGTTGGTGGGCAGGTCATGGACATCTGTCACTTTTTCCTGCTCACATTCTATTTCCTATTCTAGAGCATCCCTTCAGTTTTTTCTTGTAGGCCCCCCGTCCCCAGTCCCACTCCATGTGCTCCAGGTGTGACTGACTCTAGTACTGTCTCCCCAATCTCAAGGGGTGGGTCCATGACCAAGCCTGGCCAATCAGCATGTTCTAATCCAGACCTACAACATTTGGTTCAGGGACGGACAAGTAACTCAGTCTGATCCAGTGAGTCTAAATTTCACGGTGTTTGCGGAAGCTACTAAGAAAAAAACATGCCCATTGTATTAGACTTAGAGCTGTGAGGGTGTAAGTCTGGAGCATTAGTTGCCATAAGATAGAAGGAACTGGCTTGAAAGCAAATACAACAGAACAGAAAGGAGAATTAAAGATGGGGAGAGAGGGAGTGAGAATAAGCAAATGTGAGATAAACTTCTGATAAAAGTGTTTGAATTATCTACCCACACTGAATGGGAGGCCAACCCTCCTAGCCTTTTTCAATTATTTCATTTTTACTTTTGCTTAATCTAGCTTGATTTATATTCCTGTCATTTGAGCCTCCCAAGTTGCTAACTGGTAGATCTGAACACGCAAAACCCAAAGATAGCTATGTCATTCTTTAGATGTGTGGCGTGAGTTTGTCCTAGAGACCCAAAGTTTTTAGTTTAATTGCACACTCTGTAGGATCAACTTATGAATACAGTTTGTTATAGCTAAGCATGTCCATACTTCCTAAAGAAGATTCTAGGAGCCACATTTGACAAGAGCTTTGTGACATTTCTTGTTCGAAGATGGGGTGAAACCAATATCAGGGAAGCTCAAACCAAAAAGATGTTTGTATTTTCACGTGCATTTCCAATTTATTTCTAGTCGAACTCTGAAGGAGAGAAGAGGCAGATCACCATATAATCTATCCAACTTCAATTTCAAAAGATGCTGCTGCTGATCAAAGGATACCTGTGAGTAGCACATTTCCATAAAATGAATTTTGACAACTTTCCCCTAAATGTGTGTCTTACTTTAGCTTTTGATTTGAAAGGAAAAATGGAGGTTGGCCAGAAAGATAAATGAAAGTGATACTGACAGTGTTCGGGGCTGCAAACTGTCTGTATCTTAGAACTTCTGTAGTTCTCGAAGGCAGGCCTTCACTTAATTTTTTTTTTTTTTTTTTTTTTTTTGCGGTATGTGGACCTCTCACTGTTGTGGCCTCTCCTGTTGCGGAGCACAGGCTCCGGACGCGCAGGCTCAGCGGCCATGGCTCACGGGCCCAGCTGCTCCGTGGCATGTGGGATCTTCCTGGACCGGGGCACGAACCTGTGTCCCCTGCATCGGCAGGCGGACTTTCAACCACTGCTCCACCAGGGAAGCCCTCACCTAATATTTTTAATCTGGCATGTTCACCACTTCTCAAATCCATGGTTTCTCTAGAAGAACCTTTATATTTCCCCTGAGTGATGAATGTCTCAAAGGAAAGCCCCCATCCCCAATTTAATCTCAGAAAGGTCAAGGGGGCCGATCTCATTGTCTGGGCATCCTTTATGTATCTACAAAAATACACAAAATGTTCTTAGATGTGATTACCTAGAATTCCACGTGACTATATGATTCAGATAAGAGTCTTGAGAGGCACTGGGTTGAGCAATCCACAAGATCAATATTTTTATACCGACACCAAGGTTTGCCTTCCTTTTATTAAGATAACACTCCAAATAGTAGCATATTAATTTCTTATTCTTTTAAAAATAGATCTCGATTATTTCCTTGACATCACCTGAAAGATATTCTTGGTTAGCTGGCTTATTATTTGTCACTTTCTCTCTGAAGTTCACAGCAAATTTGTCTTGATCATGTGAAAAGTCTGATTAGTTTGGGATCCAGCCCATAGAGACACTGCAGTTGCAAAGCAGGGCAGGACTACCATCATAAATTAAAAAATAAAATAAACAAATGGGCAGTGAATCAAATATAATTTTAATTTTTGAATAGTTTACATCTAGCCTGGTATTGAGTGAATTGTAAGTTATTTATGGTAAATTAGCTCAATAAATATTAAGCATTAGTTACACATCATAGAATCTATCTGTAGTACTTCAAATCAGTTTATTAACTTTAAATTTCCCACTTTTTGACATCTCTCCAAAATTCAGAACTTCTATTCTTTGAGGCTAAGTTCAGCTAACATATAGAATTGATTAAAGTGACTGATCCCAAACCTTAACTCCTCCAAGGGTACAATAATTCTAATAGAAACTAGTGAACCCAAAGGAATATACAATATTCATGTATTCATTTCATTACTGGGTGTTTTAGTCATTTAAAGCTGGTCTTGCTCCAGAAGGGATTTAATACAGAGCTTCCAATAGAAAGGATAGACACCTTCTAGAATACATTGCCTGTCTATTCTTCACCCACCCACCCCACTTGTATTAGCTGTCTATCACTGCGTGTTGAAATATAGCAGCTTAGCACAACAAACGGGCATTATTACACAGTTTCTCTGGGTCAGGAGTCTAGGCACAGCTTTGCTGACTGTCTCTCCTTCAGTGCCTCATAAGGCAGTAATCAAGGTGGCGGTTGGGGCTACAGATTTCTCAAGGCTGGACTAGGAGAGGATGTGCTTCCAAGTTCACGTCTTTGAAAATTCATCACCAAGCTGACTCTTGTGGCTCTTGGCAGGTCCCGAGTTCTCTTTTGTCTGTTAGCTGGAGTCATCCATTCCAGCCATGTGAGCCTCTTCATAGGGCTACCCACACTATGGAAACTTGTTTTCCCCAGAGACGGGGCTCAGAGAGGATGGAAGTCACCATCTTTCAGGAAGCTGGTTTTTGCAGTGGCATTCCATAACTTTTTCCATGCTGTATTTGTTAGAAGTGAATCAGCAGGTTCAGTCCGCACTGGAGACAAGAGAATTACACAAGGATGTGAAGGCCAGGAGATGGGAGATCCCTGGGGACTATTTTAGAGGCTGCCGACCCCACGCACTAGTGAGAGATGAGCCTTGGAATCTGACAGGCCTGGGTTTTGTTCAACATCTAATGCTGATTAGCTATGTGATTTGGTCAAGTTTCTCAGCATTTCTCAGCCTTAGTTTCCTCATGTATTAAACATGGACACAAAAATTCTTCCCTCCTAAGCTTGTAATAGTAATTTTGTGCAGTAGTAACATCACACAAGAAGCCCCTTGCGCAATGCCTAGTACATAGTAAGGGCTCAGTAAAACATATTTTTGTCCTGCTTCTCTCTTTTCCTTAAAGTCACATAGCATCCATCCACCTTCTAACCTTGCTAGGTCTTCTGCATCCCATTAGTGAGAGCATAGATGCTTTGGTAATCCTGTCCAAGTTTGAATCCAGGTTTTCCCACTTCCACACTGTGTGAACAAGGGCAGATTCATGTCTTTAAGATGCAGTTTCCCCAATTATTAAATAGGGAAAGTAAGAATTAAATAAAATAAAATGTGTAATGGGTTTAGCATATGCCTGGCAGATGATAACTGATCAATATGTGGCAACTCCTATTTACATTAAAATTATTATTTGGTGAAAACTATTAAAGAAATCAGCCATTATTACGATAAGTGTGGGCCTTCGCCAAAGAATATTGAAAACATGCTTTGAGAAACTCACTCACACCCAGTATTTCTTTCTTTCTTCTCTGTCCCTCCCCAGTGTGCTGGTTCAGGAAGTACTGTCTTTCTATGGAGCAGAGGGCTCCTTTTAAGAAAGCAATAATTTGACTAATTTGTGGGGAAAACATGGATGGGGAAACCAGACTTGGACCACAAACCAGGCGAAGGGAAGCAGAGAGAAATAGTGATTGTTCCCCAGGGAAATACAACGAGAACAGAGGAAGGAAATAATATGAACAGAAAAGATTGTTCAAGATCACACAGCACTATAGAGACCCTTGTGGGCTGGCCAGAGAGAGACTGCATTGAAAAGCTACCCACTCTTCTTGGTAATCCCTAATTCTTTTTGAACTTTATGTCACTGTAGGATGAAAAAAACAAAACCCACCTCTGCCATGGTGACACTGTTCAGTTCCTATCCTCCGAGAAAAAGAATGTGAAATAGTGATTTGGAAAAAAAAATTGTAAATTATGTTCCTGGTTTCTTGTTTCATTCTGACCCCTCAACCTTTTGCCCCATCCCATCTAAATGCTACCTACAAAAACATGCTTGTCTTAGAAAACACACTGATAAATTCACATGCATCCTTGAAAACAATTTTCCCACTTGTGGTACCCTGTCAGGCTTCTCCAAGGTCAGGACGAGACCTCGTGGTGCTCTGAAAATGGACTCGGTTAAACTGCCCTGTTTCAACCCATCTCTTGTAATGATCACCTGGAAGCCAGTCTGGAATTTTAAGGCCAATGATTCCTAGCCTGTGTCTGTCTTCGCTCAGGCTTGGAGACCAGGATGGGGTCATCTTTTGATTACCCAAGTTCACTGTCCCCTTATACACAGCAGGGGCTGAGCTATTGAAAATGGGGCTCAGGAGGAAAGAGAGAGACAAAAGTGGATTTCTGTCAACCACACCAGGGAATCACCTTAAACGCAGAAAAATGTGGGTTAAGGTAGACTCTCAGGATAGTCTGTTAGTGACTTGCATGTTCACTGTACATCACACAACTCTGGGCACCGTGGTGGGTACGAGCAGGCACACAATTTATTGCTGTACCTGAGTGAGCTTGTTTCTTTGAGTCTCTTTCTCAATGTGGAAGCTTCTGAATTGAATCAAGAAGGGTAATTACTGATTCCATCCCACTCATCCTTCCCTGTGTATGGGAGCTGGCTTTGAACTCTCAGCAACTGTATAAAATCAAAATGGAGGCAGTAGTAGAGGAGAGGTGGTTCACACGCAGCCTCAGGAGTCATACTGTGGGTTTAAAACTGGCTCTTCCACTCCCTGGAAGTGGAGCCTTGGGTAAGTTTCCCCATTGTTCTGTGCCTTCGTTGTCTCATTTGTAATATGTGCATGCTAGCCAAAGAGCTGTGAGATTCATGTTTCAATCAAGCAGAAAGAACACTGCCTATGCATATTATTCTATAATTCTTTATTGTTCCATGAGAAAGGTCCAATCAATGTTACTTTCTGCTTTGTTTGGAACTTGAACCACAAATTTCATTTTGTGCCATCAATAAACACTTCAAAAGAATTTCTCCTTAGATATCATGAGCCCTTGGCAGAATTGAGTTTTAATAATTGTTGGATTTTTTTTGGCATTTACAACTATTTCCTGAACATTCTGATATTAATATATTTGGACTTGTTTCTGTCATAGTGAATTTTTTTTTTTACATTACTCTGGTCCCAATTTCTATAAGCTTCTACTTTTTCCAAAATGTTCCATTATTCCTTTATGTTATTATTCCAATGCTTTTTGTGTCTTGCATACTGGAAATTATAGATTCTGTTCCTATTCTAAATTTAATATCATAAATCCCTTGCAAATAACTAAAGGAATTTAAAATATTTAAACTCTGCTTACAACCTCACAAAAATGTGCCTTTGTTCAGTATATTATTTTCATCATTTAATCCAATAAATTAGACATTATTATTATTCAATATTGACAATGTTTGTTTAGCTCTACACATCTTTGTCAATTTTTCCATTAATTATTTTCGCACCTCAGCTCTTCCTTCTGGGAGATAATTTAAAGCATAGTAAAGTATATAAAGTATACTCTTTAACATTTCCTGTAATAGAAGCCTGTTTATTATAAAAGTTCCTTATTTTTGTTTACATAAAAATGATTTTTTTCAACTTCTCTTCTTGAAATATAATTTCAGTGGTATGAGCTATCCCAGTGGAGAGTTCGTTTCTTTTAGTTCTTCATTAGATTCTTGTTGCTGTAGAGAAGCTGTCAGAATAATTCTTTCCTTGACTTGGATCTTTTTACTCTGACTGCTAATAAGGTCTTCTCCCCATCTTTTAGTCTTCTCCAGGTTCACTACATTGTGTCTATGTGGGATTTCTTTCCATTTATTTTGCTGTGATATCTTTCATTGGTTCAGGAATATTTTTCAAAATATTTTTACATAACTTCCCTCTATTCTATCTTTTTGGGACTCTGATTAAATGTACGTTAGACTCTCATTCTCTCCTCCACCTCTCTTAACCTCTGTTTCATAATGTTCACCTGTAGCCTGCGTTTTGAGTAATTATTTCAGATTTTCCTGTTCAATAATTCCTTTTTTTTCAGTTATGCCTAATTTGCTGTGTAACCACTCCTTTCCTCCTCAACTTTAATTCTTTTTTCAAGTTTTAGCACATGATTTTCTTCCTTTCCCTTCTAAATCTGCTTAACTATGTTTGATTCTCTTATGAATGTCCCTTGTCTTTCTGTTATTCCATATCTTTAATTTTTTGCTATTTGCAAAGTTATTGTTATGGTATGTTTCATAATTCTATTAAGTGATACTCTTGGAGGCTGAATTTGCTGTCTATTTCTTGTACTCACATTTATTCTTGTGGTTTGTTCCTTTTCATATTTTGTCATCTTTGATTATAAACTCTTGCATATTTGATCTTAAACTGTGGGAAACTTTGGGCTTAAATTGAGGATGTATTTTTCCATAGAGGATTAACATTTTTTCTTAACAGAAAATAGGACTCTTTACTCAGGTGAGACTTTAAAAACAAACAGACAAATCCTTTCAGGGTCCCCAGCTTAATTATGAAGTTTTGTATGTGGTTTTATCACATTGCTCTTGGCCAAATGCCCCATCATGGCATTTATGTTCACATTTTTCCCACAGTGCCCTCTGCATGTCTTTATTTTTGGCTTCAGTTTATGGTTTTAGTTCTATGAGAATATGTAACCACACTGCTGAGAGGACCTCTATGATCTTTCCAGTCAACACAACTCTAGTTCCTCATTTTGTTTTGTTTGTTTTTCTCTCTCTGTTTTCAATTTCAAAACCTGAAAATGGTAAGAGAGTCAAGGAAAAAAATGAAATTAACTTATGCTAAAGTGAATATGGTTAATAACTTAAACATCTGCTACTCACCTATTATTTGTTCATCCAGGCTTTTGGTAAATATTCACTGAGTATCTCCTTTGTAGCAGGCGCTAACCTGGGTGCAGGATACACAGTGGCAAACAAAACAGATGTGGCCTGTTGTATAGGAAGATGGATCACAAGCCATAAGCTAAAAGAGTGTTCCTTCAGGAAATGGGGAAGGTTTAATTTGAAATTTCATTATGTAAAGAATTCCTACTGTGCCTGTAAGTAATAATCTCCATCATTTGTGCAGAATTTTGTGGTATAGAGACAAGGTCCTATAATGTTATTTTGAAGAAAGGCAATAAGTAATGGCCATAAGAATTAGAACATCTGGCCACATCTACCATTTTCTAGCTCTGAGATCTTTAGTCCATCCCTTAATCTCTCTGATTCTCTTTTCATATCTAAACAATGAAGATAAAAATACCTATTTTACAGGGTTGCTGCAAGGATAGAATTAGATAAATAATGTGGTGTTATGTGATAACATGCAAAGGTATATGATATCCCTTTATTTTTTCCCCAGAGTTGTTCACATGCATGAGAATTTTACATTTAAGTAATTGGGTCTAACCCACCTCTACCATCTCTGGCAAACCATAGCGAGAATATCATATGCTTTCATTGTAACAGTCACAGTGACTAAGAAATCTTATCTTCTTATCAGAACCATCTGATCCACTTGAATTTTCAAACTGAATAAAGAAATGAGAGGGAGCTTTAAAGATAAATGGACAAAGTTTAGGTAATCTAAGACAAAGAAATAATCATTAATATGTGATTTTTACCATCTCCATTTCTTCCTGCAAACAAAACAGTAGCAAGAACAACAAAATAAAAGAATTAATTCAACATAAGAAACAACATGGAATAACATGTTGCTTAAAAAAGACAGCTAAGCAGTATAGAAGGAAAAAATATAAATAAGATCCAGGTTTTTGTTTTTTCTTTTTAAATTTCCAACACCTAGCTTAGTATCTGGCATATCACAGGCACACAAAATTTGTTCATTGAGTAGAGTTAGAAGTGAAGCAAATGGAAACCATTTCCAGTGAACAGCTTTTATTTTACTTTATTTTTTAAACTTTTTTTTGCTTTTTAAGGCGTCAGTTTAACACTCAATTTTGTTAAGAGCCTGGGCTTTGGATTGGGATACCTCTTAGGTGAAACATTGGTGTGTGAGTTAGTACAAGTGATTTCCTATCTCTAAGTCTTTGTTTCCCCCTCAGTAGCTATACAAATGGTACCTCCTCATACACTTGTGAATTGAAGACAGATAATCCTATATCAAACAGACTTTCTTGGTCTTCTTGTCTTTCTTCTTTATTTACCACCAGCATCACCACAGTTATCATCACCATTGTTACTAATACCATATTTTCTATAATTAATAACTCTTTTCTCTTTGTGTATAGTCAGGTATTTGACTATGATAGTATTTAGCTATGAGTGAGAATCTTTTTCTTAAGTATTCAAATTTTTGTGAACAAAGGAAAAGACACCTAGGATGGATTTGCCCTAAGAGTAAAGAGTGAAGAATAAAGATATGTCAGTTCTGCACCCTGGAATAGTTAGAAAGGCAGCAGTGCCCAATATTATTACTGTGGTTGAAGCCCCAAATCATTATGCTTGAGGAAAAACAGATAACATGCTTTAAGCCAATTTTCAAATTTTGTTTCATTGACTAGGGAACAGAAGAGCTAAGATTAAGAGATGGATTTTTTTCCCCTAGGCCATGTTAGGAAGGGAGAAGAGAGAGATGAAGCTGTTAAAAAGAAGAAAACCTTTGGGGAAAAAGACATTTTTATGAGGAATTCAATAACATATTTTTGCCGTGTTGTATATATTGTAATTTTTTTCCCTGCCTCCTCACAAAATCTTTAGTAAAATACTCATTTCTGGCACCTTATAGATTCTTATACACCTTGATCCCATTAATTTCCCTGTCTTTCCTATAATACTTTAATAAAGACTATAAGAATCTGGCAACATTTTAAAGTTAAGGCAATTTAAAATAATGTTAAGAATGAGAATATAATGAACTTGCAAGGGGAGGGAACGGAAAGGGGAGGTGGAACTCTGGAGAATTCAGAGAATCCTTGTGCTCAAAGGAAATAAACTCTGATGCCAGAATCCTAATAATGTTCTAGTAGAACCACCAAACTCTCAGCCTGAAACTTTAGTGTTAAAAGGCTGTGTTTGCCTCCTCTCATTCCTCTATCCTCCCATGCCCAACCTAAAATGCATTTCAAGACATTATTTCTTACATCTATTACTTCATTGTATTTAAAAACTATTATTAAAAATAATAATAAATAAATAATAAAAACTATTATTATCCCCATACTATAGATGAGAAAAGAAACTGGGTCTTAGAGAAGATAAGTAATTTTCCCAAATTTAGAGCTGGGATTCCAGCCAGGCCAGTCAATTCCAAACCCCTTAAATACCATATTTTAGTGTTTCTGGGTTTCTCCATTCAAACATAAAGGGAAAAGGATGAATTTTAAAGCAAACAGAAGAGAGGGATTTTTAATGCCTAAGGTAAAGGAGTAGGCACAAATGTCTGGCAAGTTTATAGTATGACTTTGTGGAAATAGATGTAATTTGAAATGCAATTAAAAGAACCCGTGAATGAAATGAGAAGAGAATGGGAAGTGATACCTTCTGCAGAACACCAGTTGTGCAAAACAATGTGACGGATAAATGCCCATCTGATAAAGAGGTTTTAATTAAACTAAATAATTTATTATCCATTATACTTCAGTGAATTAAAAAGAATATAATCTAAGATGTTTTATTTCTCTGAAACAGGACTGTATACCATAAATTCAGCACACTGTGTGTTCTCAAGCGAGAAAATGTCCAGATTAATAAAATATAGGAGCAATAATAATTAATTTCCGTTATATTTTAACCCTTGGCACATTGATCCAAATACTTTCCTCCAGGCAGAGCTAGACATTGCTTTTTCTTGGAAGGAGACTGCATGAAAACAAGTTATTTATGGGGAAATTTAAAAAATTAAATATGGACTGGTAACATAATTAATTCGATGAGAGAGATATGAACTCTGTGTTTCATGTATATGCATATGCACACTCCCTTATATATATGAGATTACTGATACATAATTCATATATATATACATATAGCCACACACATATTATTCACATATTTATGTAGATAAATGAACATATATAAATATATAGACTCAACAAAGCCACATGTGCTATTTCAGTTTTATCCACCTTTATTTTTAAATGCTTAAATATTTGTAATTGTTAGATATTAAATAAAAGGCATATACAAAAAAAGACGTAAGTGAAATGTGAAAGGTTAATTAAAAGAAAACAGATACTGAAATTTTTCTTCCTAATTTCTCTCCTTGCCATTCCTCTCTATGAAGAAAACCATTATTAATAACTTCTTGGGATTCATTCAGAAAAAAGTGTTCAAGCCAGTATATAGTGTTATATGTATTCTTATTTCTGTATATTCTTTTAAATGCTCATAAATGAGGTCATACCACATATATTGTTTTGAGCCTTGCTTTTTTCACTTAAACCTTTCCCACATCAACACCCATAAAATACAGCTTGTTCTTTTTAACAATTTATTATTATTTTCTAGGAATATAAACTCTATATATGTCTTCTGTTGATGAATACTTTATTTTAAATAATTTCCCAGATATTTGTTGTTAAAACAGTGCTATGCAGCACATCCTTATGAGATTTATTAATAATAATTTCAAGCAGTAGAATTTTTGAATGGTAAGATATGGGCATTTGAAAATTTAATCATTATTGCGAACTTGCCATCCAGAAAGTGTTTACCAATTTATACCCACTGACACTATTTTCCTATACTTTAACCAATACTGGGTATATCATCACTATTTAACAAGACAATTATTTAATCAAGCCGAGTATTGCAAACTTTTATAAGAATATTCACAACAGTTTTTCTTTAAAAAGAGAGCCACTTTTAAGTACTTGAAAGAAGAAAAAAAATTTGAGAAATTGATATTCATAGTTTTTCAGGATTATAGGATTCTTGTGAGTATAAGCATAAACACAAAGTGTAATTAATTAGTATCTCAGCTAGATAAATGGCTAATGGGAGAAAAGATCATTTTTAAATGTATTTAAAGCATTCTTTTCTAATAATGAAAACCACTCTAGGTCATTATTTAAATAGAGAAAATACAAAAAAAAAAGCACAGCAAAAGTGAGAAGCATTCTTAATTCTATCTTTAGGGGTGTATATTTTTGAAAGAATGAAACTATATCCTTTCCTTGCTTCATAATTTTTTATATATCTTTCATTTTTCTTTTTCCCTATGTCAGACCCTATCTATCTGTCTATCTACCTAGGCAGAAGAGACACATAACGCACATAGCACACATTCATGTATGTGTATGTGTGCGTTTATATATATATATATATATATATAAAACATACATTTACATAGATTAAAGGATAATAAGATAGTAAGATCTGATTTTTCTTTTGAATCATCATTTCCAAGGGTACTCTGTTTTTTCTGCTTAATTTAGACACCCAAATCTTCAAGTTGTATCTTTAAATCCAATTCAGGTAAAATGAAGGGTAACACGGTTACTTCTGAGATGTGGACTTTGTGTCCCTTCTTCCTCGGCCTTTATTTTAGGAACATGCTCTTCTCCAGCTCTTGCTAACGACTCATCAGAAGTACTAGGGCATCTTCATGAAAGAAAAGAGGATCTGCTCAAATAAGAATCCCACAAAGCATGCCTATTTATGTCAGATAATATGGCTTTTCCTAGCTTATAAACATGTACAGTGATATTCCTTAAAATGCAGCACCTGCCTTTTGACTCCAGTTCCCTCTCCGTTCCTTGCCTGATAGTAGATACATTATAAAGAAGGATTTTGGAACTCTTTATGTTTATTTCCTCACTTCTCTACACAATTTCAACTTCTTTCTATTCATTTCACAATTGCATGATTGTCATTATAATGAAACCAGTTTAACCTCTGTTCTAAAGTCTTTTGCTTCACTTTTTTCAAAATGTCGTGCTCTGGGGAGCTTAGAAAATTCTCAAGACTATTTCCAAGATAACCTGCTGGTTTGACCTGCCACATTTGTTGTTAAATATAAGGTAGAAATACCCTTCCCTACTGAGAGGGAACTAGAGGAAGGGTAACTATTTCACATTTCTTTATGGAAAGTTGCCTTTTAAATTTGTAATATGGGAGTTGGAACAATGCATAGGTAAGAACAGAGGACCTTCAGGTGAGTGGTAAAATATGTCATTTGTAAACAGGAACGATTATTTCTGAAGAGTAAATAAGAGCTCGTGCCCTCACAGATGTTATAGTAACAGACTGACAGATGGTACAGTTGCAGAAAGGAGCTTTGCTACTGGAGAATCTGGGTCACATGATTCCCATGCTTATGGGCCCCCCACCCTTTTTCCAACTCACAGATGTAAGGAAAGAGGTGAGCGAAGAGGGTCTGTGTTCTGTCTTGTTTACTTTATCCCTTGGTTGCTCAGAAAGTCAGAGAGTTTACTTCAAAGACTGAAGATGCAAACATGAGGGCTTCTAACTTCCATGTTTGGAGAACAGATTACACCATCAACATGCAATCTATTCAGAATCTTTGCAAACATGGATTTAGGCTTAGAGGATGAGATATATGAAAAAGATACCAAAATTTAACTTAGATTTGTTTTGCTTTACTTTTCATCTTAATATAAAAAATAAGTTGTATATGAATGCAATTTTGTCATTAAGATTCAAATATTGCTGTATATGGACATAGACAAACATGTGATCTAACATCCAAAGTCCACACTTCTGAACTCTCCCCTCCACCCCAAGTAACCACTGTTAATGTCTCTGAAGTGCCTGTCACTCTTCTTTTATGCATATACACGGAGGAAGAAGATTGAGATACACACACACACATCTTACATGGGATTACATTATAAACAATTCTCTGCAACTTGTTTTGTCTTGAAAATCTGTTCAAATTAGTACCTACAGGTCAATCTCACCAGTTGCAAAAGCTCTGTGGAGTTCTGGAGGACAGACATTCTGTAATTGTTTAACAATGTCTCTGTAAATGGACATTTAGTCTGTTTCCAGCGTTTCACTATTTTAAATGGTGCTGTAATAATAACTGTGTGCCTTGAGACAAGTCACTTCATATCTGTGTGTCCAGTTTCCTTGTCTATGCCATGAAGATATAGCAGTGCCCACTTCAAACATTCATAATAATATCTACATTTAATGCTCAGAAATGTTATTTTTTATTCCCATGATGCTGATGATCCCTCTTCGCACACCTGTGCTATATGCCTTAGGAGTGATTTTCAGAAGCAGTTTTGTTGTGGGAAGAATTTGCAAACAGATTTTCTTAGTTACTGCCACATGGCTTTCCAAAAGAGCTTTACTGTTTACCGTGGCTCATTTGTATCAGAATAGCTGGTTTACACGTATTTGCTAATGCTGAACATTTTCAATCTTTTTTTTTTTTTTGCCAACTTGTTGGTAAAACATCCCAATTGTTGCTTTATTTTATATTATTTTAATTATGTATAAAATAGGTTTTTTTTCTTTTTTTACATTTTCAATTTCTTCAGTGAATAAATATTAAATCAGTGTCGGGTAGCGAGTAGATGCTTGGAAGTGGACCCTTCAGAAACTTGGAAAGATGGAAATAGGGCTGTTATTCCAGAGCACATGTGCCCTAGCTGTCTTCCACCAGATGAGGATGAGGGCTTGTTGAATTTGCCTGAAGCACCAGGAAAGCTGAAATTAGTAGAAATCTTTTTCTGGACTCTCTTATCTATTCAGTTGATCTATTTGTCTATTCCTTCACCAATATTACACTGCTTGCTTTAATATTACTTTATAAAATGTGAGGAGGTCTGAGAAGAATGAGTCTTCCTCTATTCTTTCTACTTTTCAAATTATATTTACTGTTTTTTTAAAAATTTTGACTTTGCAATCAGCTTAAAATGTTCAAAAACTAGTCTATTGTGATGTTTATTGGAATGACTTTGAACATATAGTTTGGTGAGATAACTGATATTGATTAAATAGTGAGCTATCTGCTAGTGGGAAGCAGCCGCATGGCACAGGGATATTGGCTCGGTGCTTTGTGACCGCCTGGAGGGGTGGGATAGGGAGGGTGGGAGGGAGAGAGACGCAAGAGGGAAGACATATGGGAACATATGTATATGTATAACTGATTCACTTTGTTATAAAGCAGAAACTAACACACCATTGTAAAGCAATTATACCCCAATAAAGATGTTAAAAAAAAAAAAGACCTGAAAAAAAAAAATAGTGAGCTATCTCACATAAACACATGGATTTTCTTTCTGCTTATTCAGGTATCTTCTTAGTAAAGTTTTATAGTTTTCTTCTCATTCGTATAGCACAGTACAGTGCTTGCAAGACTTTATATATGTATTAATATATTTATTTTACTAAGGCAATTGTTTTCTTTGCCTTTTCTAATTGTTTATTGCCGAAGTGTGCAAAAATTTACAGAGGTTGTATATTAGCTCACCTTACTGAGCTCATTAATTGGAATAGTCTTTCAATTTCTTTTATGTCAAATTAGACAAACATTTCATCTGCAAAAGTGATACCTTTGCCATTTATTTTTCAAGTTTTATCTTTTATTTATTTTTCTTCCCTTATTGCACTTACTTTATTTTATTTTTTTTAATAGATGTTTTTTGGAGTATAATTGCTTTACAATACTGTGTTAGTTTCTGTTGTACAACAAAGTGAATCAGCCATATGCATACATATATCCCCATATCCCCTTCCTCTTGAGCCTTCCTCCCACCCTCCCTATCCCACCCCTCTAGGTCATCGCAAAGCACTGAGTTGATCTCCCTATGCTATGTTGCTGCTTCCCACTAACTAACTGTTTTACATTTGGTAGTGTATATATGTCAGTGCTACTCTCACTTCACCCCAGCTTACCCCTCCCACCCTGTGTACTCAAGTCCGTTCTCTATGTTTATGTCTTTATTCCTGCCCTGCCACTAGTTTCATCAGTACCATTTCTTTGTTTTTTTTTTTTTTAAGATTCCATATATATGCATTAGCACAGTATATTTGTTTTTCTCTTTCTGACTTACTTCACTCTGTATGACAGATTCTAGGTCCATCCACTTCACTACAAATAATTCAATTTCGTTTCTTTTTTTTTTTTTAACATCTTTATTGGAGTATAGTTGCTTTACAATGGTGTGTTAGTTTCTGCTTTATAACAAAGTGAATCAGTTATAAATATACACATGTTCCCATTTCTCTTCCCTCTTGCGTCTCCCTCCCTCCCACCCTCCCTATCCCACCCCTCCAGGCGGTCACAAAGCACCGAGCTGGTCTCCCTGTGCTACGCGGCTGCTTCCTACTAGCTATCCACTTTACGCTTGGTAGTGTATATATGTCCATGCCACTCTCTCACCTCGTCACAGCCTCCCCCCCCCCATATCCTCAAGTCCATGCTCTAGTAGGTCTGTGTCTTTATTCCCGTCTTACCCCTAGGTTCTTCATGACCTTTTTTTTTCTTAGATTCCATATATATAAGTTAGCATACGGTATTTGTTTTTCTGTTTCTGACTTACTTCACTCTGTATGACAGACTCTAGGTCCATCCACCTCACCACAAATAACTCAATTTCGTTTCCTTTTATGGCTGAGTAATATTCCATTGTATATATGTGCCACATCTTCTTTATCCATTCATCTGTTGATGGACACTTAGGTTGCTTCCAAGTCCTGACTATTGTAAATAGAGCTGCAATGAACATTGTGGTACATGACTCTTTTTGAATTATGGTTCAGGGTATATACTCAGGGTATATGCCCAGTAGTGGGATTGCTGGGTCATATCATAGTTCTATTTTTAGTTTTTTAAGGAACCTCCATACTGTTCTCCTTAGTGGTTGTATCATTTTACATTCCTACCAACAGTGCAGGAGGGTTCCCTTTTCACCCTTTCCAGAATTTATTGTTTTTAGATTTTTTGATAATGGCCATTCTGACTCATGTGAGGTGATACGTCATTGTAGTTTTGATTTACATTTCTCTAATAATTAGTGATGTTGAGCATCTTTTCATGTGCCTCTTGACCATCTGTATGTCTTCATTGGTGAAATGTCTATTTAGGTCTTCTGCCAGTTTTTTATTGGATTGTTTGTTTTTTTGATATTGAGATCCATGAGCTGTTTGTATATTTTGGAGATTAATCCTTTGTTGTTTCATTTGCAAATATTTTCTCCTATTCTGAGGGTTGTCTTTTCATCTTGTTTATGGTTTCCTTTGTTTTGCAAAACCTTTTAGGTTTCATTAGGTCCCATTTGTTTATTTTTGTTTTATTTTCATTACTCTAGGAGGTGGGTCAAAAAAGATCTTGCTGTGGTTTATGTCAAAGAGTGTTTTTCCTACGTTTTCCTCTAAGAATTTGATAGGGTCTGCTTTTTATAGGGTCTGGTGTCAGTTGTGAGTTTTCTTGAATCATTTCTAATTTTACTGATTTGCGTCATCTCCCTTTTTTTCTTGATGAGTCTGGCTAAGGGTTTATCAATTTTGTTTATCATCTCAAAGAACCAGTTTTTAGTTTTATTGATCTTTGCTATTGTTTTCTTCATTTCTATTTCATTTAATTCTGCTAAGATATTTATGATTTTTTTCCTTCTATTGACTTTGGATTTTCTTTGTTCTTTCCCTAGTTGCTTTAGGTGTAGTGTTTGATTGTTTATTTGAGATTTTTCTTGTTTCTTGAGATGAGGTTGAATCGCTATAAACTTCCCTCTTAGAACTGCTTTTGTTGTGTCCCGTAGGTTTTGAGTCGTCGTGTTTTCATTGTCATTTTTTTCTATGTATATTTTAATTTCTTCTTTGATTTTTTCAGTAACCTCTTTGTTATTTAGTAGCGCACTGTTTAGCCTCCATGTATTTTTGTTTTTTACATTTTTTCCCCCTGTAATTGATTTACAATCTCATAATGTTGTGGTCAGAAAAGATGCTTGATACAATTTCAGTTTTCTTAAATTTTCTGAGACTTGATTTGTGAACCAAGATGTGATCTATCCTGGAGAATAGAGTTCCATGAGCACTTGAGAAGCACTTGAGAAGAAAGTGTATTCTGCCACTTTCAGGTGGAATGTTCTATAAATATCAATTAAATCTATCTGTTCTATCGTGTCATTTAAAGCTTGTGTTTCCTTGTTGCTTATTTTCTGTTTGGATGATTTGTCCATTGGTTTAAGTGGGGTGTTAAAGTCCCCTACTATTATTGTATTACTGTCAATTTCCCCTTTCATGGTTGTTAGCATTTGCCTTATGTATTGAGGTGCTTCTATGTTGGGTACATAAATATTTATAATTGTTATATCTTCTTCTTGGATTGATCCCTTGATCATTAGGTAGTGTCCTTCCTTATCTCTTGTAACAGTCTTTATTTTAATGTCTATTTTATCTGATACAAGTATTGCTACTCCAGCTTTTTTTGATTTCCATTTGCATGGAATATCTTTTTCCATCCCCTCATTTTCATTCTGTATGTGTCCTAGGTCTGAAGTGGGTCTCTTGTAGACAGCATATATATAGGTCTTATTTTTGTATCCATTCAGCCAGTCTGCATCTTTTGGTTGGGGCATTTAATCCATTTACATTCAAGGTTGTTATCGATATGTATATTCCTACTACCATTTTCTTAATTGTTTTGGGTTTGTTTTTGTGGGTCTTTTTCTTCTCTTGTGTTTCCTGCCTTGAAAAGTTTCTTTAGCATTTGTTGTAAAGCTGGTTTGGTGATGCTGAATTCTCTTAGCTTTTGCTTGTCTGAAAAGCTTGATTTCTCCATCGAATCTGAATGAGATCCTTGCTGGGTAGAGTAATCTTGATTGTAGGTTTTTCTCTTTCATCACTTTAAGTATATCCTGCCACTCCCTTCTGGCCTGCAGAGTTTCTGCTGAAAAATCAGCTGATAAGCTTATGGGGATTCCTTTGTATGTCATTTTTTGTTTTTCCCTTGCTGTTTTTAATATTTTTTCTTTGCATTAAATTTTTGTTAGTTTGATTAATATGTGTCTTGCTGTGTTTCTCCTAGGGTTTATCTCCTAGGGTATGGCACTCTCTGTGCTTTCTGGACTTGGGTGACTATTTCCTTTCCCATGTTAGGGAAGTTTTCCAGTATAATCTCTTCAAATATTTTCTCAGACCCTTTCTTTTGCTTTTCTTCTTCTGGGATCCCTATAATTCGAATGTTGATGCGTTTAGTGTTGTCCCAGAGGTCTCTGAGATTGTCTTCAATTCTTTCTTTTTCTTTTTTTTTTTTAACATCTTTATTGGAGTATAATTGCTTTACAATGGTGTGTTAGTTTCTGCTTTATAACAAAGTGAATCAGTTATACATATACATATGTTCCCATATCTCTTCCCTCTTGTGTCTCCCTCCCTCCCACCCTCCTTATTCAATTCTTTTCATTGTTTTTTTCTTTATTCTGCTCCTCGGCAGTTATTTCCACCAGTTTGTCTTCCAGATCACTTGTTCGTTCTTCTGCCTCAGTTTTTCTGTTTGATTCCTTCTAGTGTATGTTTCATTTCAGTTATTGTGTTGTTCATCTCTGTTTGTTCTTTAGTTCTTCTAGATCTTTGTTAAACATTGCTTGTATTTTCTCAATCCATGCCTCCATTCTATTTCTGAGATTCTTGATCATCTTTACTATCATTACTCTGAATTCTTTTTCAGGTAGATTTCCTATTTCCTCTTCATTTATTTGGTCTTGTAGGTTTTTACCTTGCTCCTTCATCTGTGATGTATTTTTTTGCTGTCTCATTTGTTTTTGTTTTTTTTTTGTTGTTGAGTGGGATTGTGTTCCTGTCTTACTGGTTGTTTGGCCTGAGGCTTCCAACACTGGAGTTTGTAGGCTGTTGTGTAGAGCTGGGTCTTGGTGCCAAGATGAGGACCTCAGGGAGACCTCACTCTGATGAATATTCCCTGGGGTCTGAGGTTCTCTGTTAGTCCAATGGTTCAGACTCAGAGCTGACACCGCAGGAGCTTCGGCCCAATCCCCAGCAGTTCACTTGGGTTCCTCCCATCTCCTTGGGCCTCAAGGTCCCCCACCAGCGTCCAGCAGGCACCCTAGTTGTGGGGAGACACGAACTCTCCATCTTCCCACACCACCATCTTGATCCGTCCCCTGCACTTACTTTAGACCTTTGAAAAAACTGATTATCTTGAAATATAACACATATAGGCAAAATCTATGTAACTAAGCCTCTGGCTAATAAGCCCAATGAGTTCCAGCATCTGAGACCCAAATATGCCCGTCCCCAATAGCTAGCTCTTTGTGTCTCCCAAAGGAAGACCATTATCATGACCTTTATATAGTGGCATGCTGATAAATGTTTAACAACCCTTTCTCCAGGAAAAAAAATGAAAACCTAAAAGCAAACACTCATATGAGCAGTGTTTGCTGATATCCATAATATAAATATTCCACCATTGCTCATTTCAAGCTAGAAACACAGACTAGGGGTGAGATGCTCCAAGCAGCTCTCATGATGTAGCCTAGGCTATCACCAGCATACCACTACATTTATGGTAATGGCTTCCTTTCAGTTATTCATGCTTTTACTGCTTAAGTATACACTCCTAAAAACCCAAAGTTTAGTTGAGTCCTTTTTCCTTTACAAAAATTAGAATAATTTTTTTGTTTAATATTATGTGCATGTATTTCATCAGTGCTGTCTTGAGTAAGTATTGTATGATCACTTTCATAGCTATATATAGTACCAGAGTGCAATGATATCTCAATTCACTTGGACATTTGAATTGTTTCTAGTTTGAGGCTGTTAAAAATAATAATGAACATTCTCTTGGGGCTATACTTCTGACTGGTATTTCTAAATAGTAGGATAAGTGTATTTTCAACTTTAATGGATGATGCAAAATTATTCTACATATTTATGTATTTAATGTATGCAACTTGACATCTTTGGAGATAAGTATACTCCTGTGGAACCATTACTACTATCAATGACATACACATCACCTATGAAAGTTTCCTCCCTCCCTCTTTATTTATTTACTTCTTTGTGGTAAGAATACTTAACATAAGATCTACCCTCTTAGAGAATTATTAAGAACACAGTACAGTATTATTAACTATAGGCACTATGGTGTGCAGTAGACTTATTCATCTTGCTTAACTGAAACTTTTTACCCTGTCAGTCTATTTTGTATTAGGCTTTATAGAGATTATATAATGATAGTTCATTGTGTTTTAAAGTTCACTTCCTGATTACTAATTGTATATATATTTTTTCTTTTCTTTTCTTTCTTTTTTCTGGCCATTTGGAGTCCCTCTGTTTCTGAACTGCCTGTTACTCTCTTCCTGTTTCTACTGGGTTGTCTTCTTACTTATTGGTTTGTAGGAGGTATTTTTCACATAACCTGGATATGAGCCCTTTGACCCTTAAACAAATTGCCAATAACTTTTCCTTCTGAATAGCTTGACTTTTAAATGCTGTGCCTTTTCATGAATGTACGTTCTTAACTCTCCCTTAACAGTTTGTGCTTGTTGTATTCCTTTTAATAAATCTATTCTCAATCAAAACAGGAAAACTCTCAGTGAAATCTGACTCTGAAGTATGGGAAATTAGTAGTATGTGACTAGTGGATTTCAAAATTGTTATGGATTAGTAACTACTATTTATTTACCATTATTCCTCATTTTCGATGGGAATATATATTGTTATTTTGTTCTGTCACATCATTGTATTTTGGGTGTGTGAGACACAGACACTTTTTTAGTTAACAGATCTCTGGATCAAGAGAATCTGCACCTATGGAAATTCATTTTATCTGTACTGAATTTAGATGACATCCTGGACATCAAGATTGAGCCTGAGCCTGATTCTGTAATAGAGATGAGCCTATTGGAAGTTCTGGGTATTAGTATATTTGGTTTGTGGGAGGGATGTGAATAATTTTTGGTCAAAGGGATTACTGTGTTAGACTGTTTAATGCCCATAAATTCCTCCTGAGTTTCTATGCAATGTGATTTTGCTGCTCCTGTATCCAAAGTCATCCTTTTGTCCATAACCTTGACTTGGAGTTTAGTCATGTGACATGATTTAGCAAATGAGCTACCAGTAAATTTGACACAGATACAATGTTTTGGAAATTAGAGCTTGTCCTCTTGCAAGCCAGCTGTTGTGTAACAAAGCCTATGCTATTTGTTGGTGAAGACATGTGGAGAAGAGGTGCTGGGGAATGAGGAACCTCCTGGAGGAGGACCCAAGTTTCTAGCTAATAGCCATCATCAACTGGCAGACATAGTAGTGATGCCAAGCTTCCTGCTGAACACAGGCAGTGAGAAACCCCAGAAGATGCTGTGTGGAATAAAATAAACACACAGCTGTGCTCATCCAAAACATAGTCATGAAATTATGCATTATTTTTGTTTTAAGTCACTAATTTTGAATTCATCTGTTACACAGCAGTAGCTACTGATACATGTACCATTTTTGAAATTAAGAAGACTCTATCATTGGCTAATAATTCTCTTTAAACAGTTAACAAAATGATTTCAATTCAAAACAACCTTTCAAGGAATGTTTGGTACTCAAGAAAATTTCTCTAAAGTCCATCTGAAAGAATGGACATTGGAGAATATCCATATGTGAGAACTAATAACCTATAAGTGTATTGCACAAAGTTGTGCTGATGTTACATCTAATCATATGTATAAATCTGTATTTATGTCCTAAAACATATAAAACTTGAAACATTTCTTGATTTCAAAAATGTACCATAAAAGCTTTACAGACAAGCAAAAGTTAAGAGAATTCAGCACCACCAAACTGGCTTTATAACAAATGCTAAAGGAACTTCTTTAGGCAGGAAACACAAGAGGAGGGAAAGACCTACAATAACAAACCCAAAACAATTAAGGAAATGGTAACAGGAACATACATATTGATAATAACCTTAAATGTAAATGGATTAAATGCTCCAGCCAAAAGACATAGACTGGCTGAATGGATACAAAAACAAGACCCGTATATATGCTATCTACAAGAGACCCACTTCAGACCTAGGGACACATACAGACTGAAAGTGAGGGGATGGAGAAAGATATTCCATGCAAATGGAACTCAAAAGAAGCTGGAGTAGCAATTCTCATATCAGACAAAGTAGACTTTAAAGACTATTACAAGAGACAAAGGAGGACACTAGATAATGATCAAGGGATCGATCCAAGACGAAGATATAACAATTGTAAATATTTATGCACTCGACATAGGAGCACTTCAATACATAAGGCAAATGCTAACAGCCATAAAAGGGGAAATCAACAGTAACACAATAATAGTAGGGAACTTTAACACCCCACTTTCACCAATGGACAGATCATCCAAAATCAAAATAAATAAGGAAACACAAGCTTTATATGACACATTAATTGATATTTACAGGACATTCCATCCAAAAACAACAGAATACACTTTCTTCTCAAATGCTCATGGAATATTCTCCAGAATAGACCATATCTTGGGTCACAAATCAAACCTTGGTAAACTTAAGAAAATTGAAGTCATATCATGTATCTTTTCTGACCACAATGCTATGAAGCTAGATATTCAATTACAGGAAAATATCTGTAAAAAATACAAACACATGGAGGGTAAACAATACACTACTAAATAACCAAGAGATCACTGAAGAAATCAAAGAAGAAATCAAAAAATACCTAGAAACAAATGACAATGAAAACATAACGACCCAAAACCTATGGGATGCAGCAAAAGCAGTTCTAAGAGGGAAGTTTATAGCAATACAGTCCCACCTCAAGAAACAAGAAACATCTCAGATAAACAACCTAACCTTACAGCTAAAGCAATTAGAGAAAGAACAGAAAAACACCGAAGTTAGCAGAAGGAAAGAAACCATAAAGATCAGATCAGAAATAAATGAAAAAGAAATGAAGAAAACAATACCAAGATCAATAAAAGTAAAAGCTGGTTCTTTGAGAAGATAAACAAAATTGATAAATCATTAGCCAGACTCATCAAGAAAAAAAGGGAGAAGACTCAATTCAATAGAATTAGAAATGAAAAAAGGAGAAGTAACAACTGACACTGCAGAAGTACAAAAGATCATGAGAGATTACTACAAGCAACTATATGCCAATAAAATGGACAACCTGGAAGAAATGAACAAATTCTTAGAAAAGTACAACCTTCTGAGACTGAAGCAGGAAGAAATAGAAAATATGAACAGACCAATCACAAGCACTGAAATTGAAACTGTGATTAAAAATCTTCCAACAAACAAAAGCCCAGGACCAGATGGCTTCACAGGCAAATTCTATCAAACATTTAGAGAAGAGCTAAAACCTGTCCTTCTCAAACTCTTCCAAAATATAACAGAGGGAGGAACACTCCCATACTCATTCTACGAGGCCACCATCACCCTGATACCAAAACCAGAAAAAGGTGTCACAAAAAAAGAAAACTACAGGCCAATATCACTGATGAACATAGATGCAAAAATCCTCAACAAAATACTAGCAAACAGAATCCAACAGCACATTAAAAGGATCATACACCATGATCAAGTGGGGTTTATCCCAGGAATGCAAGGATTCTTCAATATATGCAAATCAATCAATGTGATACACCATATTAACAAATTGAAGGAGAAAAACCATATGATCACCTCAATGGATGCAGAAAAAGCTTTTGACAAAATTCAATACCCATTTATGATAAAAACCCTCCAGAAGTTAGGTATAGAGGGAACTTACCTGAACATAATAAAGGCCATATATGACAAACCCACAGCCAATATTGTTCTCAACGGTGAATAATTGAAAACCTTTCCACTAAGATAAGGAACAAGGCAAGGTTGCCTACTCTCACTAGTGTTATTCAACATAGTTTTGGAAGTTTTAGCCACAGCAATCAGAGAAGAAAAAATATAAAAGGAATCCAAATTGGAAAAGAGGAAGTAAAATTGTCACTGTTTCCAGATGACATAATACTATACATAGGGAATCCTAAAGATGCTACCAGAAAACTACTAGAGCTAATCAATGAATTTGGTAAAGTTGCAGGATACAAAATTAATGCACAGAAATCTCTTGCATTCCTATGCACTAATGATGAAAAATCTGAAAGTGAAATTAAGGAAACACTCCCATTTACCACTGCAACAAAAAGAATAACATACCTAGGAATAAACCTACCTAAGAAGACAAAATACCTGTATGCAGAAAACTATAAGACACTGATGAAAGAAATTAAAGATGATACAAACAGATGGAGAGATATACCATGTTCTTGGACTGAAGAGTCAACATTGGGAAAATGACTGTACTACCCAAAGCATTCTACAGATTCAATGCAATCCCTATCAATCTACCAATGGCATTTTTCAGAGAACTAGACCAAAAAATTTCACAATTTGTGTGGAAACACAAAAGACCCTGACTGTCAAAGCAATCTTGAGAAAGGAAAACGGAGCTGGAGGAATCAGGCTCCCTGGCTTCAGACTATACTACAAAGCTACAGTAATCAAGACATTATGGTACTGGCACAAAAACAGAAATATAGATCAATGGAACAGGATAGAAAGCCCAGAGATAAACCCATGCACATATGGTCACTGTGTGTTTGATAAAGGAGGCTAGAATATACAATGGAGAAAAGACAGCCTCTTCAGTAAGTGGTGCTGGGAAAACTGGACAGCTACATGTAAAAGAATGAAATTAGAACACTCCTTAATACCATACACAAAAATAAACTCAAAATGGTTTAAAGACCTAAATGTAAGGCCAGACACTATAAAACTCTTAGAGGAAAACATAGGCAGAACACTCTATGACATAAATCACAGCAAGATCCTTTTTGACCCACCTCCTAGAGAAATGGAAATAAAAATAAACAAATGGGACCTAATGAAACTTAAAAGCTTTTGCACAGCAAAGGAAACCATAAACAGGATGAAAAGACAACCCTCAGAATGGGAGAAAATATTTGCAAATGAAGCAACTGACAACGGATTAGTCTCCAAAATATACAAGCAGCTCAATATCAAAAAAACAAACAACCCAATGCAAAAATGGGTAGAAGACCTAAATAGACATTTGTCCAAAGAAGATATGCAGATTGCCAACAAACACATGAAAGGATGCTCAACATCACTAATCATTAGGGAAATGCAAATAAAAACTACAATGAGGTATCACCTCACACCAGTTAGCATAGCCATCATCAGAAGGTCTACCAACAATAAGTGCTGGAAAGGGTGTGGAGAAAAGGGAACCTTCTTGCACTGTTGGTGGGAACGTAAATTGATACAGCCACTATGGAGAACAGTATGGAGGTTCCTTAAAAATCTAAAAACAGAACTACCATACAACCCAGCAATCCCAGTACTGCGCATATATCCTGAGAACACCATAATTCAAAAAGAGTCATGTACCACAATGTTCATTGCAACTCTATTTACAATAGCCAGGACATGGAAGTGACCTGTCCATCGACAGATGAATGGATAAAGAAGATGTGGCACATATATACAATGGAATATTACTCAGCCATAAAAGGAAACGAAATTGAGTTATTTGTAGTGAGGTGGATGGACCTAGAGACTGTCATACAGAGTGAAGAAAGCCAGAAGAAGAAAAACAAATACTGTATACTAACACATATATATAGAATCTTAAAAAAAAAATGGTTTTGTAGAACCTAGGGGCAGGACAGGAATAAAGATGCAGACATAGAGAATGGAGTTGAGGACATGGGGAGGGGGAAGGGTAAGCTGGGATGAAGTGAGAGAGTGGTATGGAGAAATATACACTACCAACTGTAAAATAGATAGCTAGTAGGAAGCAGCTGCATAGCACAGGGAGATCCACTTGGTGCTTTGTGTCCACCTAGAGGGGTGGGATAGGGAGGGTAGGAGGGAGATGCAAGAGAGAGGAGATATGGGGATATATGTATATGTATAGGTGATTCACTTTGTTATAAAGCAGAAACTAACACCCTATTGTAAAGCAATTATACTCCAATAAAGATGTTAAAAAGAAAAATCTTTCAGAAAAAAAATGAATGAGAAAATAGATCCTTGGGCAGAATCTAACAGCAATTCACTTGCTTCAAATGATCTTGTCTCTAGCTTTCTTGGGTCCAAAACTTCCGCATGCAATTAAGTTGGCTATTCTATCAATATACATGGATATAAGGAAAGGAAAAATAAAGATTTTTTTTTACAAGGATATAGGTTATTTTCTGACAGCTTTTCATAGTATTTGAGAATTTTTTAGCCATAATTTATGTTGTTTCTTTTCTTTGAAAATTTAATATCTCCAAATGATGCAGAGACCACCAAAAGGATTTTTTAACAAATAGCATCATAAAATAGAGTACAAAGCACAAACCTTACCCAATTATAGTTTGTGTAACTATGACTAAAATGTTTTTAATTAGAAAAATATATTTAGAGTGTATTGGTTTTTCTTTAGAACAATAAGTGCAAGTTCAATGAGCCTAAACAGATATATGTTCTCTCTTAGTTAAACTCCCGTTTTTCTTTCTGTATTCACTCTCAACTTTGCTCTGTCCTTGAAGAGAATGACATTTGGTTACATAAAAGTGTTTCTTGGGGACTCCCCTGGTGGCGTCCACGCTCCCAAATCAGGGGGCCAGGGTTAAATCCTTGGTTAGGGAACTAGATTCCACATGCATGCTGTAACTAAGAGTTTGCACCTAAGGAGCCCGCCTGCCGAAACTAAGATCCAGTGCAACCAAATAAATAAATAAATATTTAAAAAAAAAGTCTTTCTTGGACTTCTGTTCCTAGGAAGATGGAGTAGACATACTTTTTCCTATTTCTCAGGTTAAGCAGCATAAAAACCCTGAACATTGTATGTAAGGCAAATGGAAGAAGAATCTGAAAAGTGGAAAAAGGAAGCACACTGACTAATGACCTTAGCCAGGAGAAGCAACAAGGTAGTACATTCTTCTGGTGTCCTTTTGCCTCATGTATGCCAGGCTTACAGCCAATATATATGTATATATATTTTTAGATATTGGGGGTAGGAGTTTATTAATTAATTTATTTATTTTCTGCTGTGTTGGGTCTTCGTTTCTGTGTGAGGGCTTTCTCTAGTTGTGGCAAGCAGGGGCCACCCTTCATCGTGATACGCGGGCCTCTCAGTATTGCAGCCTCTCTTGTTGTGGAGCACAGGCTCCAGATGCGCAGGCTCAGTAGTTGTGGCTCACGGGCCCAGTTGCTCCGCGGCATGCGGGATCCTCCCAGACCAGGGCTCGAACCCGTGTCCCCTGCATTAGCAGGCAGATTCCCAACCACCGTGCCACCAGGGAAGCCCAATATTTTTTTTTTTAAGAAGAAAAAAAATAAGAGAAAATCTTTGGGACTAGGACTAGGCAAAGATTTTTTTTAGTTAACACCAAAAGTACATTTCCTAAAAGAAAAAAATGATAAATTAGACTTCGTAAAAAATTTTAAAAATTACCTTGTGAAATCTCCTGTTAAGAGGATAAAAGGCAGTCTGTGAGAAAATATTTATTGACTCTGATAAATTACATATTGACAAAAGACAAGTATCTGGAATACGTAAAGAACTCCAGCGTTAAAAACAACAAACCAATTAGAAAGTAGACAAGAGACATGGAGACTTTTCTCTGAAGAGAACATACAGATGACAAGCACATGAAAACATGTTCAACTTTATTAGCCTTATAGTAATGCAAACTATTATCCTAGTGAAATATCGTGCGCTCTCTCTCTCTCTCTATCTCTCTATCTATCTATATATAAGAATAAAATAAAATAAAATGAAACACTAAATGCTGGTGAGGATGTGGAGATAAAATGTTATTCATTCATTGTTGGTGAAAAGTACTTGGTACAGCCATTCTAGGAAAAAAATCTGGCATTTGCTTAAAGAGTACTAAGTATAGAACTATCATACAACCCAACAACTGCACTCTTGGTATTTATTCCAGAGAAATGATCACTTACGTTCACACAAAAATCTGTACCCAAATGTTCATAACAGTTTTATTTGTAATAGCCTAAAACTAGCACAGATGTCCTTTAATGGATGAATGGTTAAACAGACTGCAATACTTCCATAACATGGAATACACAGTAATATTAAAAAGAAATTGACTCTTGTTATACACAGTAACCTAGATGAATCTCCGGAGAATTATGCTGAGTGAAAAAGCCAATTCCAAATGGTTAGGTACAATATGATTCCATTTATAATCATTCTTGAAATAACAATCATACAGAAATAGAGATTAGATTAGTAGTTGCCAGGGGTTAATACATTGGCTTGGGTGGGAGGGAAATGAATATAAGAAAGCAACATTAGGCATCTTTGTACTGACGGAAATGTTCTGAATCTTGACTATATCAATAGAATATACTGTTTCTGATATTGTACTCGAGTTTTGCAAAATTTTACCATTGGGAAAACTGAGTCAAGTGTACATGGTATCTCTGTATGATTTCTTAAAACTGTATGTGAATCTAGAATTATCTCAAAATGAGAAGTTATAAAATACATCTTTCTTGTCTTTTACCTTCTTTTTAGTTCAGCTAATGGGGAACCTAAGACACTGATAATGGAGAGGAAGAAGTAGGAGGTCAGAGCATTTCTTTCCCTTAGTTCCCTGCATGGTCCCATCATCCTGTATTCCTATCAAGGCAGTCTTCTTTCCATGATTCTATCTGGGATTGTGTCATCCATTTGCACTGACCTTGGGTAACACCCGTTTTAACTAGCCCTGGGATAGTTAATGCAGTTTTCTTATCCACTGCCCACAACTTAGTAAAGACATCATTTATTAAACTCTCCTCAGATTATCTTAATCTGAGAGCCATGTGTTTTCTGCTGGTGTGTGGACTTACACAGTTTTACAATGTGTGGAGCAGTGAGACATTTCATTCCCTGTAGCATGTGTATATGTATCATGTGGCAGAAAAAGTCCCTGCTGCCATAGACTTTACATTACAGTGGAAGGAGAAGGAAATCCACATGTGAATGAATAAGATAATTTCATATAGTGACATAAAGAAAATCCAACATTGTGTTGGAATAAGAAGCAATAGTAGACAAGGTCTGATTTTGATATCATGGTTTGTGTATACCTCTCTGAGCAGGTAACCTTTGAGCTGAGCTTTGAATAATGTAAAGAATCCTGGGGGAAGAAGAATTTGGGGTGTTTGAGTACACAAAAGCCAAAGTCAGTTCATCATATTGAGTAAGGAGAATGGAGATAAGAACTGAGGTCAAAAAGTTAGGCAGAGCCCTCATGCGGTTTTGTCGCTATTTGTGATACAACTTGGATCCTATTCAATTTGAAATGGGCAGCTATTAGAATGTTTTCTTTACTACCCACTCATTTAGTCTATTATAAGCAATGTTTTACAGTGAAGAAGAGGGATTTTGCTGAATAAATAAATGGCTCTAGGATTCCAGAAGCTTGCAGCTCATTGAAAGAGATAAGATGAATATACAAACAGCTACAATAGAAAGTTCTAGCTAATTTACATAATGATCGATTTTGTTCTAAAAAGAGCAAACCTTTGGGATTATCCAACTGTCTGTCACTTCTACATTTTAGCCTAGTAACTGCTACTCTGGTAAGAAGAAAAAAAAGAGAAGACAAAAGAAAAGATTCTTGATAAATAGTCTTAGCTGTTTACAAGTTTTTTAATATTTTTATGTTTTTAGTGAAATGGAATCATTTTGGACACCAAAATGAAAAGTAAATTAATGGTGCCATTATTTCCCCTCTTTTTCTTGTGGACAATTCCACTTTTCCAGTAGAACCAGTGCAAGAGATTTCTGTGCCACTGCAGGGATTGGCCCAGGTTTATTGATATTTTAGATAGTATTTCCTCAAATTTCAGTCCATAAATCAGACACACCAGAATCCTCTGAGGACTCTGAATTAAAAAAAAAAATTCTGAACAAACTCCTCAACCTTATCCCTGGGGAGTCTTACTCTATTAGTGTGTGTGTGTGTGTGTATGTGTGTATGTGGTGTGTGTATGTGTGTTGGGGAGGAGATAGGTAGTAGAAATTCAACTTTTTAAAAGTTTTCCAAGTGATTCCAAAGTGCTCAGGTTTAGAAAACACTATTTTAGTGAATAAACTGACAAATGGCAAATCAAATCAAATAATCAAGTTCAGCACATCTTCTTTAATTTCTTTATGCCCTTTCATTTCTTTATATCCTGGTCTCTTAACTGAAATGTCCTTTCTCCTAAAAGGGCCACAGCTTTGCAAAACATAGGAAATACCATTCACATGTAAGGCAATGTTATGTCCTGGGGCACCCTTGCCACTGCCGTGGAGTCCTCTGAGCCTGTGGCCCTGAACACCTGCTGGTCCCCACTGTCTTCCTTGGTTTCTCCAAGTCTCAGCTTAAATATTAATTCTTCAAGGAAGCCTGTCCAGAGCCCCACCCCTCACCCCAGGTTAGGTTGAATATCCCTGTCACTATCCTTAAACCAGTACTTTTCTGTAACATTTTTTTTTAATTAATTAATTATTTTTTTAACATCTTTATTGGGGTATAATTGCTTTACAATGGTGTGTTAGTTTCTGCTTTATAACAAAGTGAATCAGTTATACATATATATATGTTCCCATATCTCTTCCCTCTTGCGTCTCCCTCCCTCCCACCCTCCCTATCCCACCGCTCCAGGCGAGCACAAAGCACCGAGCTGATCTCCCTGTGCTATGCGGCTGCTTCCCACTAGCTATCTACCTTATATTTGGTAGTGTATATATGTCCATGCCTCTCTCTCACTTTGTCACAGCTCACCCTTCCCCCTCCCCATATCCTCAAGTCCATTCTCTAGTAGGTCTGTGTTTTTATTCCTGTCTTACCCCTAGGTTCTTCATGACATTTTTTTTTTCTTAAATTCCATATATATGTGTTAGCATATGGTATTTGTCTTTCTCTTTCTGACTTACTTCACTCTGTATGACTGTAACATTTCTTAAGGTCATAATTAAATAATAATGATTATTTTAAAATTACTACTTTAATAATGATTCTTCTGGGAAGAGAGGAAGAGTTTTATCATTTGAGGCCTCATAATCTATGTGTGAGAAGCTGGACTTTTCCTAAGGACAGAAGGAAGCTAATGAAAAAGTAGGCAGCAGAGAGAAATGGTCAGATTCACATTCACAATATAAAACTTAGCTTGAGTGTGAGGAATGGAAAGGAAAGGAAGCAGGAAGGACATCATCAGAGGCAGGGAGGCCAGTTAGGAAGCCTGTGCAGATGAGAGTATGGTGGCGTCCTGGCATCGTAGTGATGAAGATGGAAAGAGGAGACAGACTAAGATAAAACGGATCGACTTGGGACGGAGGAAGGAAGAATCAAGGATTTCTAAATGGAGACCAAGGTAGTATCATATACTCAGAAACAGAATGTAAAGAAAGGGCTGGTTTCTGAGAAGATGGTGCCCGTTTGGCAGTCAGATCTATGGGTTTAAATCCAAGGTGACCTGTCAAGAATGGAGATACAGCGTAAACATTCTGGCAGAGACTGTTAGCGGTCATTAATGTGTATTTTCTCAAGTTCCCTTGCAGCCAGCCTGGGATCATGTAACTGGGTTCTAGCTAAAGGGGGAACAAAGGAGGAAAGCCATTGCCTGGCCTGACTCTTAAAAAGAAAATCCCTGCAGACTCTCCAGGAACTCTCCTCCACAGCAACCCTGGAAGCCATGTGCTCCTAATGGTGTAGTTACAAGACAGAGGGAGTCCAACAGACTGCCATCATTCTTTGGGTGAACAACAAATAACCTTGCATTACGCCTGGAGCCACCGCTGGTATTGCGTCCACTAATACAGGTGTCATCATGATGTAGGAGGAGATGAGAGCATTCAGGGAAATTATGTAGAAAAAGAAGAACCTGAGAAACGTTCTGCAGTCAAGACATGCCAAGCTTACCCTTCCTGCTTTGGAACCTCTGACCTTGTCCCAGGTGAGACTCTGGCAACCATTGCCCTGAAGTCAGGAGATGAATTCAGATTTAGTTTTGGTGTTTTTCATTCAAACAGTCTATCTCCATCCAAGCCTGTTCAACCACCTTCGGACATCACCAGGAACCCGACATCCCACCAAGACATGTTATTTGGACACGAAACAGTCTAATATAAACTTTCTTCACTTCACAATCAAGTTTTTTCCCCTCCTTTCTTTACAAGGCATTCCAACCCAGAATTTCTTTTACCATCTACTACACTCCTGATTTTCCATCTGTTCCCGACCCTGAACAACTGGTAACATCCTATGTGTAGTATATAGACTATAATTATTTTAAGTCTTTTAAGTTTCATAAAGACAGCCCCATATCCATATTGCCGATCTCTTTTTATACCACTTAGCAAAATGTCTGAAATATAACCGGCATTCGATGGTTATTTGCTAAGTGTTAAATGAATGTAAAATGATTGTGAATTAGTCTCAGGGTTTCGTCATTCATGCTCATAAACTCTGTGTCTTTCCAGAGTCGTCAGAATTATTCTGAAGTTCAGCAGGTGTCTCTGTGTCTATGGGCAATACCGTCTCCCTCTCAACATTTGCTGCTTCCCACCATATTTGCTGAGCATCCATTGTATATGACTGTATCGGCCACTGGTGGAAGTTTCTGTCTCCTGCTGGGCACCTCCTGCCTCTCCACTGGCAGCCATTGCCAGTGCACCAGTGCTCTGCTAGGCACTGCCTTTACATCTCAAAACTGCACAATAGTCTCTGGGGAGGAGGGAAGGCTGGAAGAGATCTCTCTTTCTTCCTTATCCTCAACTCCAATTTAGAAGGACACCACAAATGAGATTCATGGAGCCCAATGAACTATCTTACAGATTTTCCTTGGAGTTTTCTACTTTCCGTAGCATATAGGCATTAGTCCACTGGGGGCTAGGCCAGAAGACAAACCTGAGAGGTATCACTCCTTTCTCAAGGTTATCCTTCTTTTGTAAACTATTCATTCTGGAGCCCTTTGAGCATGCCTTTTTTAATTTCTGTCAGGATCAGTTTCTCCTGGGAGGGTCTGCAGGCTCCTTACTCTTCAACATATTTGAATCTTAAGAAGAATCTATGACCCTTATTACATTTGAACCAAATTAAATATTTTAATCCAGTATACTATGGTGCAGTTTTTCTAAATATGTGACACCTTGACCAGGTGCATTTGCATCTCCTGGAAACTTACTAGAAATTCAGATTCATAGGCTGCACCCAAGACGTGTTGGATCTGAGTTTTAACAAGCCGTCCACGTGATCCTGAAACAGGCTACAGTTGGAAAACAACTGCAGTAGTGCTTTTTTAACCTTTCTAAATATTCTTTTTCCTCCTATTTAAAATGAAGATTGCAGGGATTGAATTAAATTTGATAAAGCACATAACATTGCAATTAACACATAGTAACTGTGCTTGTTATATTTTTGGCAAAGAAAGAACAAACCAAAAACCCCCCAAAACATGCATCTATGCCACAGCCTTTGGTAACAAATGGAACTGAATCCATTGTCCTGTCGGGAGGAGAAATACATGCAGAGGAACCATAATTCATCTAGCAGAAAAAGAACCACACATTTATTCTAGTGTACTCTAATCATAGCACCAAAGACCGAAGAAACTTTTGGGTAAGGTAAAGGATTAGAAGAATGCATAATTATTTCTCATAAAAGTACAGGAGAGCTGATATTAAAGACCTTTAAAGGGACAAATCTCAGCACGTTGTGCTTTTATGTATGAAAGTGATAGAGAGACAGGTATAGAGCTGGGAAAGGCAATGATCCATAAGGCCAGTACTTTGATTATAGGAAGGGCTACTGGAATCTACTTAGGCATCCATCCTTTTCCCTTTCAATTGCATCCTTAAAAGTTGTACAGATCAGGCCAGCCCTGTTCACCAGTTCTCAACTACAAAGAGTTGGGAGATGGTACCTCAAGACAGCCCATCTTTTTCAATCATTTTGAAGGAAACTTCAGTGATAAAAGCAGATCTGTGAGCAGGTACATTTGAATTCACAGTTAACAAAGGAAACCGTCTTCACTATGGATGGCCGAATACCAGCCCATTAAAAAATTTAGTCTCAGTGCGATAGGGGATGTTAAGCATGGCTGCATGTGTGAGTTGAACTGACTGGTAAAAAATAAATTGAACGCAAAAACACTAATGCTTTGCAAAAGTGGAACAAAAATGAGCAAAGAATACAAATTACTGGAGCTAATGGTTGCCATGGCAATTGTTTGTCCAGAACCCAAACTGTGGTAACTCAGGTAAGAGTAATTGAAAATAAAATCCCTTAGTAGACCCTCCCCACTATGATTTTGTTCCTGCTGCAGGCTTGGGTGGTATGACTAAATATCCCTTCCTGGTCCTATGGAAGCTCCAACGCAATTATAATTTGCTAAACAAAGGAGAGGGCTATTTGCCTTCGTCCCACTCAGAGCAGCAGGTAGTTTCTGACATCCTTGGTGTTTGCCAAACACACCAAACATTTCGAGGTGAAGTGATGTGGCCTGGCACAATTGTTCTGATACCCCACTTTCCAGAACAATAAGCGATTTTCTTTTATTAAAAGTGCACAGCGGTGAGATTTTTTTGATCAGGGTTGTAAAATGCCGGATCTGAAGAAGCAGCACACCAGCAGTTTTCTTCCCTATGCGTGGCTGTCCATACCCTTTCTCCCACATAATTATCCATCTGTTTGAGAGAGAAGTGATGCTTACTGCATCGTTTAAAAGAAAGGCATCTGGGCTTCCCTGGTGGTGCAGTGGTTGAGAGTCCGCCTGCCGACGCAGGGGACACGGGTTCGTGCCCCGGTCCGGGAAGATCCCACATGCCGCAGAACGGCTGGACCCGTGAGCCATGGCCGTTGAGCCTGCGCATCCGGAGCCTGTGCTCCGCAGCGGGAGAGACCACAACAGTGAGAGGCCCGCGTACAGCAAAAAAAAAAAAAAAAAAAAAGAAAGGCATCTGCTTGTAGAAAGGCAAGAATAACCTAGTTTGCAAGTATCCTTGGCTCTTAAATTTGCCTTTCCTGACAATGTTATGGGTTTCTCTTTTTCATAATCATATTGCTCTGACTCTAGACTTTTCAGATCCATCTTTTCACTTCTCATATGTCATTCTTTGAATCAGCTTCTAGTATGAAAGCTATTCTTGAAGAAGAAAGCAAAAAAATAAGATTAAATAAATAAAGGAATCATATGGGAAAAGGAAGAGAGCTTTGGGGGGCGGGAGAAGGAATGTGTAGAAAATAGTCTCCTTCTCTCCTAAATTCTGTAAACATGTTTTAGGATCTTTTCATCTTGCATGGTTGGTTGGTGAGAAATGTAACATTTGCATTTCAAGGTAGACAAAGGCTTTTACTGATGTCCAGTAACCAGGGAAGCTTAATGAGAAGTTACAGTGGTTGGATTTGTAACAACTTGTTTTCTGTGGTAGCCAGGCAGCAGAAGGCTTTGTATACACAAGCACAGAAAGCACACTGCTTGTTAGGTACCATGTCTAATTAGCTGGAATCCAAAAAACTTCCACTAATGATATTTTTATGCCAGGAGAGTTTGAGAAATTGCACTTCAGTTTGGATGTTTTAAAACAGTAGGAATCACCAGAAGTTCCACACAAAAATAACACAGTTAATAGGGATTGGAGATTAGAGCTCTACCTCATTGCATTCTTAGCACAGCACTATGAGGTGGTGTACCTGCTTTCTGTTGCTGCCATGACCAATTAGCACAAATTCAGTGGCTTGAAACAACACCCATTTATTATCTCACAGTCTGTGGGTCTGGAGACCAACACAGGCCTCATCAGGTTAACAGCAAGCTGTGTGCAAGGCCCCATTCCTTACTGCACTCTCTGGGGAAGAAATCTGACTTCACACTCCTGGAGGTTGTTGGCAGAATCCAGTTCTTTGTGGTTGCACAATGGAGGCTCCTTGTTTCCACCCTGGCTGTCACCTGCGACTGCCCCAAATTCCCAGAAGCCCGTCTCCAGCCCTTGCACGGGGCCCCTCAACATCTCTGAGTGAGCAACGGTGTGCCAATCTTTCTCCCACTTGGAAACTCTCCGACTTCGTCTGCCATAGCTCTGTGCCTCCAGCTGGAGAAAGTTCTCTACTTCTGAGGGCTCAGGATTGGGCCCACCCAGCTAATCCAGGATCATCTCACTGTCTGAAGGTCATCAATCTGTAACTTTTAATTGTATCAGCAAAGTCCATTTTGCCATGTGGCCTAACACGTTCACCAGTTCCAGAGACTAGTGGGTGGACATTTTTTGGGGGTCATTATTCTGCCCACAAAAAGTGGGTCATTCATTATTTCCATTTTGCAGGAAAAGGCATTCATATGGAGTGGTTAAGTAACCTGCCAAGGTAACACAGCTAATAAGTGGCAGGGCCAGGATTTGAATGCTGTTCTGTCTCCAGAAGCCAGTTTTTCAACCACTATACCATACTATCTAAAAGTGAATAATTTATAATATTGGTGGAAGTTATTATAAGCATTTGTCCCTCCTGACTCCAAAGGCCGTCCTCAGTGTGCAAGTCATTTTATAGCAAGCTGGAAGTTGTATTATATATCGGAGAGTAATTATTGAAAAAGTAATAGTGTTTAGCTCTGGAAATATTCAGAAGGTCTGTTAAATAGTTAGCCCTTCAAGAAATTTCTATCCAGTTAAATTAGCCCAATTGTTCTGGAATGACATGGAAGTCTTCAAAAATTCTTCCTAGGTTTCCTGTAGTAGATTGCATCATGATGTCACTCCTTTCCTGTTATTAAGGTTTTCACTCCTTTCCCGTTACAGAATTATATTTCCCTATTCTTGCCATGGCTTTGTGGTGGATGGGGTATATTTCATGTTCCTTATCACTGGGTGTGGCCAAGTAACTTGCTTTGACCATGGGATTGGTAAGGTTAATGATTCAAAGCAAGGTTTAAATACATTTGCACAGTATGGCCTTTTGTCTTGTGTCCTCATGCTCTACCATGAAAAGAACATGGCTTCATTACTGGTGCGAATGCAAAATGGTACAGCCCCTTCGGAAGACAGTTGGGCAGCTTCCTACAAAACTAACCATACTCTTACCATATAATCCAGCAGTCGTGCTTCTTGGTATTTACCCAAAGAAGTTGAAAACTTATGTCCACACAAAAACCTGCACCTGGATGTTTAAGCAGCTTTACCTATAATTGCCAAAACTTGGCAATAATCAAGCTGTCCCTCAGCAGGGGGACGGATCAATTCTAGTACTTCCAGATAATGGACTCTTATTCAGTGCTAAAAAGAAATGAGTGGGCTTCCCTGGTGGCGCAGTGGTTGAGAGTCCGCCTGCCGATGCAGGGGACATGGGTTCGTGCCCCGATCCGGGAAGATCCCACATGCCGCAGAGCGGCTGGGCCCGTGAGCTATGGCCGCTGAGCCTGTGTGTCTGGAGCCTGTGCTCTGCAACGGGAGAGGCCACGACAGTAAGAGGCCGGCGTACCGCAAAAAAAAAAAAAAAAGAGCTATCTAGCCATTAAAGATATGAAGGAAACTTAAATGTGGATTATTAAGTTAAATAAGCTATTCTGAAAAGGCTACCTAGTGCATGATTCCAATTATATGACATTCTGTAAAAGGCAAAACAATGGAGACAATAAAAATATCAGTGGTTGCCAGCAGTTGGGAAGGGGGCAGGGATAAATAGATGCAGAACAGAGGATTTTTAAGGCAGTGAAAATGCTCTGTGTGATACTGTAATGATGGGTACATGTCAGTATACATTTGTCTATACCCATTGAATGTACAACACCAAGAGTGAACCCTAATGTAAACTAGAGACTTTGGGTGATTATGATGTGTCAATGTAGGGTTGTCAATTGTCACAAATGTACCATCTGGTGGGGGATAAGGGAAGCTATTCATGTAGGGAGGAAGGGGGTAGATGTGAAATCTCTGTACTGTACCTTCCTTTCTGTTTTGCTATGAGCCTAACTGCTCTAAAAATAAATAAATAAAAATAGTTTTTAAAATAAAATAAATATTAAAGAAATAAACATTTAGAAAAATAAATTAAAACTTAAAAATAAAAATTGTCTTTATAAAAGACAAAAATAAAACCATGCGCTGGGTCCATGCTGGACCTTGAAAAATGCAGACACACAGAGAATGCCTGAACCCAACCCACGGCCTAGAGCCCAGCTCAGCCCAGTCAAATGCACTGAACCCCACTGACCTGCAGATCTATAAATGAGAAAAGTATATACTTGTTTTTGTAAACCACTGAAATTTTGAGGTTGTTTATAGAGTAACAATATTACAGAAAAAACAAATTTACCCTCCCTGAAGAAAAACTCCCACTAATAATCTCCATGGTCCACAAAGCCATGTGCTTTGGAGGTAACAAACCCTGTTACCCTATTCATATCTCAAAGGTGTCCAGAGGTCTTACCGTAACCCAAAAATGTCCCCAGGGTTGATTCATATCAATTGGCGACAAAACAGCCCAGTCTGATTCTAGAGAAGTCAGTGTTGGAAGCCATAGGTCAGAGAGACATCTTCTCTAAATCTTTTGTAAGGTATCAACTTGAATCATAATATGCCATTTACTTTGTAATCTTGGCCACGTTTGTTAAACCCTCTAACATAGGGAGTATTAATACCTGCTTCATTCAGTTGTTATGAAGATTAAATGAGAATACGCACCTGAAGCTCTAGCACAATGTCTAGTGCATGGTAAGAGATCAATAAATGTTAGCTGTTAAGTAGTGACACTTGGTAAGACAAAGATGGTTACATTTGTTAATTCTTTCATTTATTAAATCACTCTCTGCCAAAGATATCACAGATGATTTTTTTTAAGAATAGTAATACTGGAAAAATAAGATAATTGGTGGAACAACCTCAAACAGATGGTTGGGTCTTACAGAATCTGAAAGAAAATGTTTTTAAGTGAGGAAAAGCTTCATCCATGTCGTAACCCCAAAAATTATGGAAAAAAGAAAATGTGAATAATTAGCAAAATCATTCAGTGTATGCTGTTTTAAAAATAAGTTTAAAGCATTATATGGGTAAATCAATTACTAGAGACTTGGACATACCCCAGTTAAAAGAAAAAAACACATCAGTTTAAAATTTAAGTATAACAGGATTGTCACAACTTGAACCAACTTGATGAGATTCAGAGACTTCTAGGCTTGTTTGCCAAAGTAATGGATTAGTCTGTCTCAACAGTATTTGATTCAGCAATGGAGGCTTCCTAAGAGAAAAAAACATTCTGAGTAAAGAAAGATATACCAGTTAGCTATTCCTGAATAACAAACCACTCCAGAACTCAGTGACCTGAAACAACGAGCATTCAGCTCTCACGTTCTGGGTTAATGGGGGTAACTGGTCTACAGTAGTTTTCCTTTTTTCTTTGGTTAGCTGCAGCTTGGCTGGGATCTTGCACAGGTCCAGAGCCTTGATTAGCATGCCTCAGCAGACTCAGACTTTGTTCCACACGATCTCTCATTTCCAAAAGGATATATTGGATATGCTCATATGATAGTCTCAGGGGTCTGAATAAAAGCAGAAGTATTCCAGACTTCTAGAAAACCAGGGTCAGAACTAGCAGTCAGTCATTTCCACCACATTCTATTTACCTAATTCAAGAGAGAATCATCTCAGATTTAAGGAGTGGGGAGGACACGCCATGCTTGATGGGTAGAACTGCAAAGTCACAGTATAGGAGGACATGGGTACAGGGAAGAGTGTAGTATTAGAAACATTTTTATGAGAAATTTATCACCAAAGATCCAGCCAAACTTTTCAGGTACAAAGTTGTGTTGATAGATGGAGGTGGATGGTCCATGGCTCACACCCACAGTGGACTATTGCCATAGTTTTAGTTCTTGGGGGAAATTCAGTAGGTTAAAAAAGTGGTTTCTTGAGACATCTGTATGACTGTGAGGAAGTATTTTGATATGTATGTTGAACGTCCTAACTTAAAGGGGGCAGAACAAATAGACCTCCGTTATCAGTGGATGGAACATCAGGAGGCTCTAACATGCTGAGGGTGGCAGAGGACACCTGGTGCAGGACTCGGTTTCTCCGTGGTGGTGGTGCCACTAAGTGAAGGTGGCTGCATGTGCAGACGGTGGTGTAAGGAGCTTGTAGCCCATCTATGGGCTCTGGGAGCAGAGGCAGCAGAATGTAAAGGTAATGAAAGGGAAGGTGAACGATCCTAGCTAATGGGACATTTCTGTAAGTGCGTGTGATAACTCCTCAGTGGAATCCCAGAGACAATTTTAAGAAAAAGTATCAAAAGTTAAAAAAAGGTGATGATGTCATAAGAAGGGTAAATAGTAATACTATTAATAGCAAGTAAAGAGCTCCTTCCTTCCTTCCTCCCTCCCTCCCTCCCTTCTTCCCTCTCTCCCTCCCTTCCTTCCTTCTTTCCTTTCTTCCTTTTTCCCTCCCTGACTCTCTCATTTCTTCTTTCCTCACTTTCTTTCTTTCTTTAACGTCTAGATACTGGAAAGTTAAAACCTTTGAGAGGCACAGAGATAATTCATGACTAGATACTAGGCTAATGAACAATTGCAGTTTTCATTTTCAAAGGAGCAATAATGAAACATGGGCTGCATATTTTACAGATGATGATAAACTTTGTATTTGGCTAATATTGATATGCAGCTTTTTATTTCAATGAGAAAATGTGTTCAGGTTAGTAAACAATGGCCATCATTGTATGATGATGATACTACAGGAAGGGGAGCCAATAGTTGTGAGTTCCTTATGGTCAGTCGTTCTTAATCTCAGTCTAGGATCTCCAAGGAGTTTAATGAATAAGCCTTAGGGATCCATTTCATCTGGTTTTGTATTCAAGTTTTAGGTGTATGTATAGTACATGTGTTGTCTGGGGAGAAGATCCATAGATTTTATCAGTTTTTCAGTAATCTTTATCTAACTTTTAAGCTTTAGATGGCTTTCTTAATATTAAACAAAGAGAACAGATTAAGGACTATGCTCTAGTCTCTGCTCAGAAGTAACAGTGGGATCTTGTATAAGCTACTTTACCTCTGTGTGTCTCAGTTTCCATATCTGTGTGATGGGATTATTATTCTTTAACTCAGAGAATTGTGAGGAAATGATGAGATGGAAATATGAAAAAATGTGTAAAAGTTTACACAAAGAAAAGATCTCATGGTATTTCTGCTTTTCTGTATCATGACCAGGCCACATGACTTTAATTATATGTCAATCTCTGCTTCTACTACTTAAATACTGATAAGTTTCCAATTCAGAACATTCAGAGCCCAGCAAGCCTGGGATTTGGAGTGCCTAAAATGTTCAATAATCGCAATATGATTTGATTTCTTCCCACTGGGTCTCTTTAAAATTAGAAAGGTAAATATTCTGGGCTACTTTTCTGTCTCAGCTTAAACCTGATAAGGCCAGCACCATCTCATTTTTGTATGGGATTGGTGGCACAGTGATAATAAGTTTTTTCCTAGCAACTCGATTATTTTTAATGATTTACACAAGATAATTACTGTTGACAGATATCCAGATCCTTAGAGCAAGGATATATTCATTTATATTTCTAGTTTTATGTCTTCCATTGACTGAAGCTTTTGCCAATGATCAGATATCAGAGACGGAGAAATGTCAAGGAAAGTGGGAAGGGAATAGACAAACAGGGAGTAGAGACTTAAAGATCAAGCAGAAAAAAATAATCCTTTTAAAAAGAAATTTGTACATAAAAGCAGAGATAATATAAATGTATTGTCCAAGACTTTTGGTGGAAAGTAAAAGAACTTGAATTCATACTGACTTAAGCAAAGAAGGAATTTGTTAACTCACATGACCTAAACATCTAATGTGGCCCAAGTTTTAGGTGTAGCTGGTTCTAGGGGATCTAAGGATTTTGAGAGTGTGTCTCTCTTCCTATGTGTTGGGTTTTCCTCTTTATCTGTTGGCTCCCTTATAAGCCGTGTCTCTCTTTTCTTAGGGCTCCCTAGCAGCTATAGACATATATTCTCTTGTAGCTCATAATCTTAGTGGAAGGTGGATTCTTTATGATTGTTTTCTCTGAAGTTTTAGAGTTAAGTCTTATTGGCTTGTCTTGGGTATTATACCCATAAAAGACCCAACTAATATGCTTGGAAGATGGAACCCTCTGAATAACCAGATGTGGTTCATGTACCCCCAACTAGAGCTAGGGGTTAAGGTTAACCCATAGGAATTGTATGATATCCCACAGGAAAAATCAAAGTTCAATTCCAAGACAAACAGGCCAAAAACAAGAACTCTACTGCATTGTGCTTAAAAATTAGCTTGTAAAAATCATCTTGAGTTTTTATTGAGTCATCAAATATTAAGAATCATAGGGACTTTGGATCTTTTATATCAAATTTCTCTTTTCACAGATGTGAATTCTAAAACAAAAAGGACTTCAGAGGCTTATTCAGAATATCACAGTGAACTATAGGGCCCAGAAAGGAATCCAGGACTCCATATTTGTAGCATATTGTCTAGAGATAATGTATAAATTTGTAGATAGAGACATAGCTATTACATTTTATCTTGGGGTGAATCTTTTCCCTTTCTTTGTCTTTCTATTCTCATTTCCTTCAATACATATTCATTGGAGGCCTACTATAATCCAAGCCTTCTTCCAACTCTTTATTGAGAATTTGTTCTGTTTGCCTTGATTCACCATGTATTTGGTAAACAGTTTATATTCCAAGTATGCTGCTGAGCACTGGAAATAAAATTACAGACAGCATATTCTAGAGTGGAAGAAAGACAATTAATAAAATAATTATAGTTGTGACAAGTGCTTTTTGGGCAAATAACAGGTAAGGCCTAGTGTAAGGAAAAATAGAGATATTAAAGCTTAGCCTGAAGGATGAAAAGAAACCAGCCGGAAAGCCAGGAGGAAGAGTATTACAGGGGAAAAGATTCTCAGAAAGACTGAGCCTAGATTTTCAGGACACAAAAGTTCGTTTAGTGCTTACGGAAGGAGTTAGCCAATTTTGTAAACATTCATGGCCTTGTAGGCCAGATGGTTTCTGCTACTCAGCTCTGCTATTGTAGCTGAAAAGTGACTTTGGGTGATGTGTAAACAAATGGGTAAGGCTGCATTATAATAAAACTTTATTTACAAAAACATGCGGAAGGCAGAATCCCCCTGACCCTGGGCACAGAGATTGAGAGGGAGAGACAGGAGTTGACCTTTGCAGGACCATCAGGAAACTTGAAGGCTGGAGGGGCATGATGTCAGTGTAGATTCAGCTTCCGTTGAGAAGGATCTAGGTTTTTGCTTAAGAATGCCATGATTTTAATAGAAGTTCTCTCTTTTTTAAAAAAATTATCATCAACATTCAAGTAGTAGGTCAAGTTGAAAGTTGTCTCTCCATGGTGTGGCTTGGTGTTAAACAAAAGACATCCCCTCTCTGGCTTCAGTTATTTCCCCCATGTATCTTCCCTGTACCAGGTCTTCCCTCTTGGCTTCAGACTCCCACATTTCTTTGGGTTGGGTAACAAGAATGGAAAATTACATCTAAGTGAGTAAGATAACAATGACAACAATAACAAAAAGTAATCCTGGAAACACATGAGAGCTCTCAGTATATCAGCTGTGGTGACTCAGGAAAAGTCCCATGCATGTCTCTTCCTTAGCATCTCCCTGAAGTGAAATGTTAAATAAATTCTAGACTGTCTTCTATTTTCCAGTGATGAAGCTGTCTTTGATTTATATTTCAGTCCTATGGTTGTATTTTTCTGACCATGGTAGTATCATGTTGGAGACATTAATTGAGTACATCATTTTTTCCTGAAATTTTGAGTTTGAGGGAGAACTGTATTCATATTTACTAATGGAACAGGGAAGGTGAACTACAAGGATCAGAAGAAACTCTGATGCACTACAATCAAAAAAGAAAGTGGGTTTAATACAATTAGGGGCACGTATAGTTCATTTCGGAGACTTCCCACAGGAAACAAATTGCTTGTCCACCGTTCCAAGATTCTTCAATCATGTCAAAATATATCTTGATAATGAGTAGTTGGGATTGATTGGTACACTTTGCCGCTCTCCTATTTAGCAGTTTTAGGAGAAAATGAAAGCAATACCGATGTAAAAACCTAGATTCATCAGCTGAAAATTGCTCATCAGCAGCATTGTGGTCCTAATGATATTGTTGAAATGGATTTGCTTGTCGAAAAGGAGTATCTTCCTCTGAGTCCTTTGATGAGAAAGTTTCAGCAGGGCAATGCAGGGCAGCCCTCACTGTGTGCCCCACTCCCAATAGCTGTCATTTTAAAGTCCTTTCAGTCCCATCTGTTCAACCAGGTTGTGTAAAGTTCAAGAGGAGTTTTATTTCTGTTTTCTCTCACGCTTAAAATGTATGATTACAATTCATCATGAATTATCAGTGGGTACTTGATTAATAGGAAAGAGAACTCATGTTGTTTTTGGTTGTGTGGATTTTCAGGTATTCCATGCCTTACTAATATTTTAAAGTAACTTTTACCCACCGTATAATAGTAATCTATGTTTGTTGATTTGGAGAATAAAATGGAAAAATTAGAAAAGTATAAAGCAGTGCATAAAATTTTTTTCAGTCAGCTGATGTAACATTTAATATAGATTTGTCTAGCTTTTTTCTCTTTGTGTTTATGAATATGTATACAAAGTTTTTCTCAGATTTGCGTAATACAGGTTATGTTGTGCATACACTTTTTTGTGTGTGCATACACTTTTTTTTTTTTTTTTTTTGGTGGTACGTGGGCCTCTCACTGCTGTGGCCTCTCCCGTTGCAGAACATAGGCTCCAGACACATAGGCCCAGCGGCCATGGCTCACGGGCCCAGCCACTCCACGGCATATGGGATCTTCCCAGATAGAGGCATGAACCCGTGTCCCCTGCATCTGCAGGCGGACTCTCAACCACTGCGCCACCAGGGAAGCCCTACATACACTTTTATAAACTGTATTAGAAATGACATTTACCATGAACGTTTTATAACATTTCCCCTTGTCAATAATGGTAATATTCTGGTTGATAGCTGAATCAATGTTTATTAGAATTGTTTATCATTTTCAGTGTTTTGCTATTATGAAAACACTCCAACAAACTTAATGATAGTATTTTTTTTCAATTGGTATTATCTTAAGCCCCAAACATTCTCTCTCCTTAAGCCTTTAAAGAAAAATTTAAATGTAAATTTAAGAACTTTTTCTAATGAAAATACACAGTGGATTTGAATAGCTATTTATGAAAGAAAAAAAAAACCCAAAAAACAATAAATTAAAAACAAAATTACATTTATTTCTCTCAGTTACATTAATTCCTCAATTTACATATAATTCATCTTATAAAATTTTGTTTAAATATTCCTTTTTCCCTTGATTGCAGAGGTAAAAGAGTCACAAGATCACTAAAACTAAGTGGTTGGCATATTTTGAAAGTTTGTTAAGTTTGTTTTTATGTGTAGAAGGAGCTACATCTTGTTGGGAACTTTGGGGAAGGAAAATGGAAAGTGTTTGCTGTTGGAAGTTAGGAAGTTAGATAAGAGGTTCATTTTTTTGTCAGTGAATGCCCAATCGCCCTAGCACCATTTGTTGAGAACATAATCTTTCCGTCATTGAATTGCTTTTGCACCTTTGTGAAAAATCAGTTGGGCATGTTTATGTGGGTCTATTTCTGAGTTCTCTATTCTGTTCCTCAGCCAGTGCACAGTCTTGATTCCTGTAACTATATAAAAAGTTTTGGAATTGGATGGACTCATTCTTTCCAGTTTTTCATTTCCAAGATTACTTTAGCTATTCTTGTTCCTCTGCCTTTCCATATACATTTTGGATTAATGTTTTGCGTATCTACAAAAAAATTCCTGCTGGAATTTTGATAGGAATTGTATCAAACTTGCATGTGAATTTGAGAATTGACATCTTTACTCTGTTGAATATTCCAGTCCATGAGCCTGGTGGGTCTCTCCATTTATTTAGATATTCTTTAATTTCTTTAATCAGTATTACAGTTTTCAGCATATAAATTATATATGTTTTATTAGATTTATACCTAAATATTTTATATATTTGAGTAATTGTAATTAGTATTAATTTAATTTTTATGTCCATTACTTCATTTCTGATATGCAGAAATAACTTTTGTGTATTTTATCTTTTATCTGCAACCTAGCTGAACTCATGTATTAATTCTAATTTTTTTGTAGATTCCTTAGGATTTTCTATGTAGATAATCATGCTGTTTGCATATAGGGACAGTTTCACCTCTTTCTTTCTGATCTGTATTGCATTTTACTTCATTTTCTTGTCTCATCGTGATGGCAAAACTTCCAGAATTATGTTGAATGGTAGTGGTGCGAGTGGGCATCTTGTCTTGCTCTTTGCCTTAGGAGGAATGCTTTAAGATTTTCATCATTAAGTATAATGTTATCTGTAGGTTTTTAAGGTGCTTGTTATGAGGCTGAGGGAGTTCCCATCTATTTCTATTTCTTTGAGAGCTTTTGTCAGAAATGGATATTTAATTTTGTCAAATTCTTTCTCTGCACTGATTGATATGATCATGTGGTTTTTCTTTTTTAGCCTGTTAATATGGCAAATTACATTGGTTAACTTTTGAATATTAAACTAGAATTGCATCTTTAAACCCTTGTCATAGTTTGGTATATATTTTATAGATACTTATATAAATATGTATAATATATATTTTAAATACATACGTATATATATATATATATATATATATATAAAACCTTAAAAATATATGGACATATGACTTTTATTTACAAAAAATAACAGTACAGCTTTGGAGTTGGGGATGGATAACTTCAAAACCTTGCTTCCTGCCCTACCCTCTGCAAGGAATATCTTCTGGTCAGTGTCACTCTGACTAACCTGACATTGTGTAGTACTTTTGATGTATTCACAGTATCACCATCATTATTACTATCATCATCATCACCATCATCATTAAATTCTACTGTATATGAGATTGAATCCACACGTCCATCCATCCGCCATCACATTCTCTGTTACGCGTCAAATCATTGAGGTTCACCAGTCATACTCCCCGTGGTCATCTCTCACCACCCAAGGCCACAAATACTGAAGTGATTGTAGAGTTTCTTACGTTTGTTCCAAAATTTTTTGTGCATCAACAATCATGTTCTTCCATAATATGTCATCATTGTACAAGGTAACCATTTTCTTTTAACCTTTAACAACTTGTTTACTAAAATCCTTATTTTCATCCACACATAAAATGGGCAAAATAAAAAATATCCTTTTGCTATTTACAAGGTTACCATTTAAAAATTTTTTATTGTAGTTGTATATCTCACTCAAAGATCATTTTTCAAATGATCATGTTTCAAAGGAAACAAATTTAAGATTAATATGATTACTGCTTTAAAAGTTCATATGCACTTGATGCAGGAAAAAAAAAGCTCAAATATGATACTGACACTGGGAGATAAAGCAGGTGATTCTACTTAAGTAATAGGATCCTTCCCACCAGCCTCATCTTTACCATGACACAACTTTGTATCTTGGTAAAATTGCATAGTTCTAGGAGCATGCTCGTTCAGATCAGTTGTGAATGATTGAAATAGAAAACATCGTAGTCTCTGCTTCCTAATGTGTACTGAATATAATTAGAAAAAAGTACTCAATTTTTTTTTTAACATCTTTATTGGAGTATAATTGCTTCACAATGGTGTGTCAGTTTCTGCTTTACAATAAAGTGAATCAGCTATACACATACACACATTCCCATATCTCCTCCCTCTTGCGTCTCCCTCCCACCCTCCCTATCCCACCCCTCTAGGTGGTCACAAAGCACTGAGCTGATGCCCCTGTTCTATGTGGCTGCTTCCCACTAGCTATCTATTTTACATTTGGCAGTGTATATAAGACCATGCCACTCTCTCATTTCATCCCAGCTTACCCTTCCCCCTCCCCGTGTCCTCAAGTCCATTCTCTGCGTCTGCGTCTTTATTCCTGTCCTGTTCCTAGGTTCTTCAGAACCATTTTTTTTTAGATTCCATATATATGGGTTAGCATACAGTGTTTTTCTCTTTCTGACTTACTTCACTCTGTATGGAAGCAACCTAAGTACTCAGTTTTTTAATCACTCTAGAACTCAGAGTTTCGTCTACCAAATAACTTCAGAAAGAATTCTGAAAGCAAGAATGGGAACATATATTGAAATTTTTTATTCCCAGGGCTCTAGCATACTTAGAGATGTTAAAGGTCTTTTATTAAATGGGAAAGGGCAAACTACTGCAATCTTATCAATTACTAACTTTTTTGGACAAAAGTTTCTTGGGACAAAATTGTTACTGACTCTTAAAATGTTCATGGTGTATAAAGCATTTTCATTGCAATGAATAACTATCTGTTAGAGACTTGGAACTTAATTAAATATCCTGAATTATAACTGTCTTCACTGGCTGTAAAAGTATTTTCTCCTGAGATCTGTGGCTATCTCTCTGCTATATTTTACCTTGTAAATTTGAATGCACATTTTTGTAAATCAGAGTCACAATTATTTTTATAGCATTTGCTAAGCTTCACTTTTGGACGTTGCCTACACTATATTAAGTATACAGATATATGTGAAACTGAGCATTTAAAAGCAGTCTAAAAAATGTCAGATGATCTTTTTGTGCATTGCTGGATGTTATCATCACATACCATTTATTTGAATCATCTCATCAAAAATAGTTTCCAAAGAGGAAAGTTTGAAAAATCACCAGGATTTTTCACAATGATCTTCAGATTTGGTGGAAATCTTCCATGTAGTTTGTCTCTTTTTTAATACCTTGAGTTGTTTCAGTCAATCTGCTGCCAACAGTTTTTCACCTGAGAACACAGATTGTGCTGGGCAGCTCTCCTTGACATTAATGTTAGTTTAAAAGCTGTCCCTTAGGTACTGCTTGGAAAATTTAGGGACTCTGTTCTCTGCCAGAGCAATATTTCTTCAGGATGAAATCGAAATCTTGTTTGATACTGAAAAGGACATTTTAGTTTAATGCCTGTGGAAAATTCAATGAACAGGTTTCTCACAGAATCTGCAGTTTATTTTCAGATCAGCAAGAAAAGTAGCATGGCGTCACCACCTGAAGTTAACAGGGTCTGAATGTTTATGTGTGAGTCACACCGTATTTAAAAGAAGTTGGAAAGGCAAATAGATAAACTCCTAAACTATGACCTGGGGCCCAAATCCAGCTTACCATCTTGTTTTGTACAGTTCATAAGCTAAGAATAGTTTTTCCCACTTACAAAGATTGAATTAGAAATAATATTAATGATGTGAAAATTATATGATATTCAAATTTCAGTGTCCATATATAAAGATTTACCATAGTATAACAGTCTGTGGATACATTTGTATCTTAGCAAAGTTGAGCAATTGTAAGAGAAACCACATGACCCACAAATCATAAAATATTCACTATCTGATCCTTTACAGAAAATGTTGAACTCCTGATATATTTACAAATCTGATATTTATGCTGTTTCCATCATCTAAGCAACTTTGTATAGTACATTGTAAAGTATTTTTGCAACTAGTTGCAAATTCATATGTAAACAGCTGTGTGTATTTATATCTATTTTAATATTAGTTTTTATCATTATTAGAGATACAAATCATTTTAATTGCTTCTTTATAGTTTCTGCATTTTAAAACATTTCTATAAAATGGTACTTTATTTTCTGCTGAGGAAAAATTAGACAAACATTTTCTATCGTAAAATTGATATATTATTCAATGTAGAAAATACAGATGGTAAAATAAGAAAAAGGAAGTCATTCGCAGTGTCACAACTTAGAGATAACAATTTCAATATGTACACAAATGTACATATCTAGTTCCTAGGAAGTAATAAACAAATGCACATATTCTCTTTAAAAAATGGAGTAACAACTCAGGTACTTCTTATAATCTGCTTTTTATCTAAAAAATAGTTATGTATTGTTACAAGTTATACATTTCCATTCTAGAAAATTCAGAATATGAAAAAGAAGATACAGTACATTGCATGGCCACCAGTCAGAGATAAGCAATATTAAAGTGTTAGTTTATTATTTTGTTGTTTATCCCATCCATAAGTTATCTTTGTATTATAACTGAACATTTTTACATTTCTGTTTTCACAAATATGCAGTCAGGTTTACATGCTGCTTGGTAATTCTTTTTCATTTAACATTCCATTATAAGCATCTTACCATATCAATAAACATTTTGTCATTTTAATATTTGCATAAGGATATAAATGTTCTTTAGCTTATAAAGCATGAACATCTTTTATATCAATAATTGTAAAAAAGAAAATTAGAGCAACCTAAATGTTTACCAGTATGTATTATGACATCTATATAATGGAATAGAGTGTAGTTAATATATTGTTTATAGATAAATATTGATTGACATGTTATTGAAAGACTGATGCCATACTGCTCCCTTGCTCGCTGGCATTCTTTTCCCTCTATTCTTTCAATGACTATCTCCTTCTTATTATTCATCTTTCAATTCAAATGTCACCTCTTCTGAAATACTGTCCCTTATCACCTAAGCCACAAACTCCACCCCAGTCACTCTCTATCCCATAGCCCTGTTTTATTGCATGGTGATCTTCTTTATTTACGTCTTGTAATCTTCTTCTCTTATCAGAATATAATTACCTTGAGGACAACAAGTTGTCCTGTCTATTACTTTTCAGTATCTGGAGTAATGCATGACATATACTATCTTCACTAAAATATTTGTTGAATAAATGAATTTAAAAAGTGTATTCTTAGGTTTAAAAGGTCTATAAAACTGTATGAATAATAGTCTGTCATTGATACGAATATACACATGCACATGTGTGTATGTGTGTTTGTGTGTGTGTTTTCTGCTTAGAGAACATGGATAGCTGGATAGATGAGTGGATGTGTAGGGAGACAAACAGAAAGATAGCTAGCCGTCTGTCCATAGAGCCATCTTGCCTAAGAGCCAGAAGAAAATATATTAATGTTAACAGTTATCGTCCTTTGTTGGCAGGATTTTACAGGACATCTTTTTATCAGATTCTAATACATGCTTGACAAATCCAGCCTTCTTCAGGAAGTAATTTTTAAACTCGATTTGTTAAAACACCACTCTGTAAAGGAGGCTAGTGTCACAGGTTGTCTCTCTGTGGACCAGTTCGTTTTAGTCCACATGTTAAAGCAGTGCTCTTTTTTTTTTTGAGTCCTAGTAAGTGCCCAGCACTTTACGAGGCTTGTGTAGACAATAGTGAACTAAGGACATGTGGCCTTTCCCCTCATTTGTGATGGAATAAAGAAATGGGTGTGAGTTAAAGAATATTAGGGTGAGGTATACACTTTAGGGTACCTGGAGAAGGAATGATTTAGAAAGGTGACATTTGAACTGAGAGTTGAGGGAAGAAAGGGAGTGAGCGAGGCTAAGAGTGATTCAGGTGGAGGAAATCCTTTCTGAGGAAGGAAAGAACCAGGGTTTGAAGTGTTCAGAGAACCTCTGTTTGAAGAGCAGAGAACAGAGAGAAAACCAAGTGTGGCAGGACCTTGGAGAGTGATGGAGAGGGTTATAGACAAGACTCCAGATCCTCTGAAATAGTGGAAAATACTGCCTCTTACTCTCAGTGAAGGGGGGAAGTGCATGATTGTCATAAAGGGATACCAAGAGGCACAGACAGAGGTCGTGAAGTTCCTTCACAAGCAGTGAATATGGAAGCTTTCAGCAGGAGTTCACACAGAATACTGCTTCCTGTGGAAGGATGGTTTCGCAGGACCCCAATTTTCCATGGGGTATATATCACCACACCAGACTAGAGACCATCAACTGTTCTAAAAGCGTGGGTTTTATCAGCCTGGCTTTCACCAGCTTTTCTGGAGGTTGGGTTTCTTTCTAGCAACTATGCTGCTTAAAATAATTTGAAGGAATTCTCTTATAGTCCTGGCATGGAGGAAGCATTCTGAGCTCAACTACTTCTACTAGCATTTTTTGATTATAAATGAATAAATATTTTCTGAATCAAATTTAAAACAGAAAAAGCAAATATCCTTTGTATTTCCATCTCTGACAAATAGTTAACTATAAAATATATATCCTTGTATTGCCTTTTTTTGGCTATTATTATATCAGGTTTGTGATTTAACTACTACTTTAAAAGGGCTTTACTCACTTTCCTATGTAATCTAGACATAGATGAGCCATGTAGTGCTTATCTTTAAACTAAGGATTATACATTGCATTGGCCACACAATTGCACACACACACATACACACACACATAGATGCACACACACAAATACACCTGATTTCAAATACATTAAACAGTGATGCAATCTTTATTGATGATTCTCAGGGAAATAAAAGAAGAGACTTTGCTGCAATTATCACAATAAGACCTAATGTTAAACATTTAAAATCATTTCATTCTTTCCCTTAAAAAAGGGCAATACTTCTGATAACTTCCTTATCTTTGTTTCCTTTTGCTTTTAACTCTTCTCCTTTTCCCTTGCTTCTCTCCTCTCCTCTAGCTTCTTACTATCTTATAAATACATGTCAGGAATTACAAACCTCCTCAGGTTTGCCACATCTTCAGAATTTTGAAGAAAATTGAAAAAGTGTATTATGTAAAATCTCAATATCTTTAAAATAGGTGCAGCTGAAACAAACCATATCTGTGATCTTTATTACAGACTTTCAGTTTATGTAGTTTTCTTCTAAAACTTCTTTACGTATTGCTTTTCTATTTGTATGCTCCACTCTCTCCATCTTGAATTCATATTATATGTTTCTTGAAAGTCTTGCTTCTAACGTTTAATATCATCTTTTTCCTTATTTCAGTATCTTTCTTTTTCTCTATATTATAGGATAGCTTTTTGAGCTTATTTCCTCTATTATGGAATTGAATTACTTTTAGCATTTCTGATCTTATTTAGCCTTTTCACTGTCACTGGAGTTTGCCTTTTACAGAATGTCATATGCATGGAATCATACAGTTATGTGGCCTTTTTTTTTTTTTTTTTGGCGGAGCACAGGCTCACGGGCCTAGCAGCTCCGTGCATGTGGGATCTTCCCGGACCGGGGCACGAACCCGTGTCCCCTGCATCGGCAGGCAGACTCACAACCACTGCGCCACCAGGGAAGCCCTATGTGGCCTTTTAATACTGACTTCTTTCACTTACCAATATGCATTTAAGATTAATGCATATCTTTGTGTGATTTTTATTGCTGAATAAGAGTGCATTATGTGGATATACCCCAGTGTGTTTATTCATTCACCTAGAGAAGGCCTTTTGCCATTTTTTTTGAACATTTTTTTTTCTCTTTCATGGAATGTTTCCTGACTCCTGTTTCCATTTTGTAAGTTCTGTCTTTAGTTATATCAGGACAGTGTCTTCCTGAAATTGGTTTCAAATATGAGTTAATCATCATCTAAAATTTCTCTTGCTTATAAAGTACCTCTTATTCAAACAACTTTTTCTTTGAACTTTCTTTTGAACTACCAGTAAGTTTTCATTTACCTAATGATTTTTAAGTATATAATTCAATAATTTGTAGTAACTTTATAGACTAGTACAGCTATCTTCACAATAGAAATTTAGAAGATTTCTATTACTCCAGAAAGATCCTTCATACTCGTTTGCAATCATTCCCTCATTCACGCCAACCTCCAGCCCCAGTCAGCCATGGATGTCCATTGTGTCTATAGATTTGCCTTTTTGGGTCATTCATATAAATGAAATCATAAAATATATGGTCTTTTGCTTCTGGTTTATTTTCCTTATGTTCACGTTTTTGAGGCCCATCTCTGTTGTACAGATTGTCAGCAGTTTGTTGCTTTTTATTGCTGAATAGCATTCTGTTATATGGATAGACTGCATTTTGTTTATCCATTAACCAGTTGATATTTGGACTGTTTTCACGTTGTGAATATTATGAATAATTCTGGAAGGAACATTCACACACAAGTTTTTGCAGGATGGTCTTTCTGTTTCTTCATTTTTGCATGGTGGAAATTTGTACATTCCTATCATTTGCTTTTGAGATAGTCTGTCAGCAATTCCGTGGGCTTTATCTTATTTTTTTTAAGTGTAAGTAAAAGAAAATGGGAAAGTTTTTATTTATTGTATTTTTGCCTGTTTAGTATTTTGGACAGCCTGGGAAGAGTGTGGGAGCAAAGGTGACGACACGACTAGCAAAAATCTTTAAAGCTTTTACTATAATTCAGAAAAGTTTCTTTAACATTTAATGTGGTAGGTTGTCCTCTAAGCCCTATTTGCAAAACACCTGAATCTAACCACTTCTTTCCATCTGTCATACTAGTCCAAGCCAACATCATCTTTTGTCTAGACCATTGTTGTAGACTCCTTCTTGGCTCCCCACTCCTAGTCACACCATACATAAAGAGATCTCTTAAAAACATAAATGAGATTGTTTTACTCACCAGATTGAAATTGCCTCGTGGCTTCCCAATGTACTTGACATACAATCCAAATGCCTCACCATTGCTCATGAGGCTCTTTGTGGTGTGACCCTTAATGATCTTGAAGTCTCATCACCTATTAATCTCTTTTGCTTCCTTAATTTAGGCCAGGGTAGCTCTCTTACCAGGCTTGTTCTTAGCCCCTTACTCCGGAAATGCCCTCTACCTAAAACACCCTTTCTTTTCCTCTCAGATTTTCTTGCTTGCCCCTTTTCTATGTTCACTTCTCAACTCAAATGTCTCCTTTTGGCCATGCTTGTCCCCATTACTGTCAACTGCATCTCCATTTTATAATTTCTCCATAGCACTTATCATAATCATAAATCACCTAGTTTATCCAATTTTTATTTATTGACATTCTGTCCTTTAGATTGGAATCTCTATGAAAGGAGGGGCCTCATATGTCTCACTCTTGATTGCATTCTCAGTGCCTAGAACTGTGTTTGGCACTCCGTAAATATTTGTTGATTGAACAGCTGTTTGCTTGGAGCCAGGAAACTCACAGGGACACAGTGAGTTCCCTCACTGTGTCTAATTGGATTATCCCCGTCAATACACTCTGAGAGTCAGCACTGTCATAAGCTTTCTACTCAGTTGAGCTGACTTCACCTGATTTAGCCTACATCTCCGGAGATGTGGCGATGACCATGATAGTACCGGTACCCATGACCCCTGTTTCTTCAGGTTTTATCCCTTGAGTTAGGGAGCATTGGTAGGATCTTCATTCTCATGATTGGCGTTTCTAAGTCATGTTGGGTTTTTCTCAATCCAGCCATGGTTGCAAGTCTTTGTTTTGACTTTTCTCACTTGTGAACTCACCCTTCCATTGTTCCCACTGAGGATATAAGTTTTTCCCCATTTTTATGTTTCTTGTTCTTTATAATGGAAATCTGGACGCACCAGTGTATGTGGTTACAAGTATATGTGTGCTCACACTTAGGCTTGTAGATATTAGATACTGTGGTAGGCAGAATTCTACATGGACCTGATGACCTTTGCTCCCTAATATTATTCCCATGACTATCTTTTTTTTTTTTTTTTTTTTTTCCAGTACGCGGGCCTCTCACTGCTGTGGCCGCTCCCGTTGCGGAGCACAGGCTCCAGACGCGCAGGCTCAGCGGCAATGGCTCACGGGCCCAGCCGCTCCGCGGCATGTGGGATCTTCCCGGACTGGGGCACGAACCCGTGTCCCCTGCATCGTCAGGTGGACTCTCAACCACTGCGCCACCAGGGAAGCCATCCCATGACTATCTTATAGATGAAAGGGATTTTGCTAATGTAATTAACTTATTAGTTGAGCTTAACATAGGATGATTATCAATGCCAGCTCAGTTTTATCACATAAGTCCTGTAAATGTGGAGTATTTTCTCCAATTGGCAGCAGAAGAGAAAGATTCAAGATATGAGAGGGATTCAACGAGAGAGGATGGTTCTTCACTACTGAGATGGAGGAGGCCAGGAAATAAGTACTTGAGGGTGGACTCTGAGATCTGAGAATGGTCCCTGCCAACAACCAGCAGCAAACAGGGCTCCCAGTCCTGTGACCAAAAGGAACTGAATTCTGCCAACAACCTGAATGATCTTGGAAGCAGAGTCTGTCCTAGAGTCTGCAGAAAAGAACACAATTTGGCCAATACCTTGATTTGGATCTTGTGAGATACATCAAGGCCACCTGGGCTTTTGACCTGCAGAGATGTGAGATAATAAGTGGATATTGTTTCAAGCTGCAAAATGTGTGGTGATTTTTTTTTACACAGCGACAGAAAACTAATTCAGATATGCTTTTTAAGTCATCATCTTACCTAGATAAAATTTTTATCTTTACTATATTTCAGTCCTGTTTATTCTTCTTTTAGCAGAATTGATGCTTTGTTTTTTAAAGAGTATTTGAATAAGTGAGTTTTCCTTTTCCACACCAATTATTAGGTGTAACTGCCTAGTTTAACTTTCTGTCAGTTGTCCACTTTTTGAAACTATTTTTGTAATGGTGTTAATGATTTGCAAACAGAAGGCCACTATTAAATGTCATTGGAATGATTTTAGGTGATAAGAATTGACAGAGGGGCTTCCCTGGTGGCGTAGTGATTGAGAGTCCGCCTGCCGATGCAGGGGACACGGGTTCGTGCCCTGGTCCAGGAAGATCCCACGTGCTGTGGAGCGGCTAGGCCCGTGAGCCATAGCCGCTGAGCCTGTGCGTCCGGAGCCTGTGCTCCGCAACAGGAGAGGCCACAACAGTGAGAGGCCCGCGTACCACAAAAAAAAAAAAAAAAAGAATTGACAGAGATGTGTTGCTTGTTTGTGAGGTTCTCATGTCTTCTAAAATTCAATCTCACATCCTGCTCATTCAACACAGAAACTTTAGATTTTACATTTGTCTCTCAGTAGTTGCTCTTTCATTGTTCATTTGAGCCATGAGTTGCTCATTTCTGACAAGTATGTCTTTGGGTTCTGCTTCTGGTCTTGACAGTTATTACAGAGAAGTGCCAGAATAAAGGGTCAAGAAATGCTTGTCCTTCAGTGTAACACAGCTTTGGTTTTATTGAACTAAATAAAGGTTGCTTAAGGAAGTTTTATAGAAGAAGAAAAATTCAGCAGCTAGAGTGCTGCCACAAAGAGAGGAGAAAATTTGTGGTCTATAATTTCCCTTACTATAAATAATCTAGTCTCAGTCTGGTGTTCAGAGAATCTTAAAGCAAAGCAAGATGCATAGGATCAAAATAATAACTCTTGGTTATTAACTAGTTGTGCATCGTAGATAAATTATTTGTCCTCTCAGTGATTTAGTTTTTACATCTGCAAAGTGACACAAACATGTGTTAATTACCTAGAAATCTAGTGCTTCTTAAATTTCTCCTTACAGTAAGGTTTTCAAAGTGTGATCCGTGGACCACCGGCAGCAGCATTACCTGGGAACTTTTTAGAAGCAAATTCCCAGGTCCCAATACAGACCTAATAAATCAGAAACTCTGGGCGTAGGGCTCAGCAATTTGTGTTTTAACAAGCCCCCCAGGGAAAGTCTGAGAAAGATTACCATTGTCATGCCTAACATAATCTTAGCATTGGGCCTGCTATATATTTAACAAAGGTTAGTTGTTCAATTATGGAAATTAACTGGGGGTGCTAGGGCATAGCACAGAGGGGTTCTTGAAAACGTGATTTGTTTAAAAATCCGTGGAGGAATTGTTTTGCATCTTTGCTTGCTTTAATATAAAAATATGTCTAAAATTCCTTTTATAATGGGGAAAAAAAAGGTTTTCTATTCAAAATCATTAAGTAAAATGGGGCTTCCCTGGTGGCGCAGTGGTTGAGAATCTGCCTGCTAATGCAGGGAACACGGGTTCGAGCTCTGGTCTGGGAGGATCCCACATGCCGCGGAGCAACTAGGCCCGTGAGCCACAACTACTGAGCCTGCGCGTCTGGAGCCTGTGCTCTGCAACAAGAGAGGCTGCAATAGTGAGAGGCCCGTGCACCGCGATGAAGAGTGGTCCCTGCTTGCCACAACTAGAGAAAGCCCTCGACAGAAACGAAGACCCAGCACAGCAAAAATAAATAAATTAATTAATAAACTCCTACCCCCAACATCTAAAAAAAAAAAAAAAAAAGCATTGAGTAAAATGAAAGCTCCAGCAAGAAATGCCTTGCTGCTCCTATAGCTTTGACGGCTCCCTGGCCCGCCTCTGCTTACTCTTTCAGTGTAACTTGAGTTTGAGACGCCTGGCCCTGTGGATAGAGGAATCGTTCTGGGCTGTCCAAATTTGGTTTGTCTTCTGACAGCATTATGTTGTTCCCCGTATGCTTAATTGGTTCTTGGGTCATAGCCTTCATTGATCATCACAGACAGTGATGTTTGTCTTAATGGGAGATTTTTAGGAATGGCTAGACATTGATGCAACTCTCTCTGTTGTTTCACAGTGGGAAATTGTGTTGTGCTACGTTGCTCGCAGCATTTTCTTTGTAGTCTCTGCTGAGTGTCTCTCTATTGTGTAGATAATATATACATATATATAAAGTTGTATATACATTATATAAATATATTTATATATTTATTATATAAATTATATATACTATTGTTTATTATATATTATTAGTATATAATAATTAAATAATTTATATTAGTATATTTTAAGTATATAGATATATAAACTTGGATGTAAAAATATGTATATATATAAAATGTGTGTATATATATATATAATGTGTGTATATATATATATATGTATATATAATGTAAACTAGGGAGTGTCCATTTTATAGGCTTTTTTTTTGGTAAGTCATTTTGCTTAGTCCCCCATTGGAGTCTTGTTAAAGAAATCTGTGTAGTTAAACTTTCCAGGCAAGACCACCATCTCTTTTCCCTTGAGCTAGAGTTGTAAAAGCTTAGTAGAGAACTGAAGCCAGGGCTTCCAGACCTTGTTAATGTTCCGTAGTTCATTATAATATATCAATACATTTTCTCTCTATGTATACTGTTGACTTTGATACCAGAGAGCCAGGGATTTGAATCCCGGCTTGACCACTTCCTAGGTATGTAATCTTGGTCAAGTTATATAAGCTCTTTGAGCCCAAGATTTTTCATCTGTAAAATGTGGATAAGAACATCCATGCAGCAGGGTAGCATATGAAGATACCTGGTACTTGGTAGTTGTTCAGTAAATTTAAACTAATGTCCTGTGCTACTGATAATGAAATTGGGTCAATATTGGCTGGGTGACTTTACTATCCAAACACAGGAAGCAGGATAGAAAAAAGGGATCGTGTCTCCTTTCCTCCCATCCCATTCTCTTCCTTCAAGTCCCATTGCTCTTTGTGTTATTTATCACACATGTCAGCATCACTCCCACAATTGAATCACTGTTCTTTGTGTCCGCCTGGCATACTTTCCCCTAAACTCTGCATCGTTTAGGTCTTTGCTTAAATGCTACCTCACCTGAAGCCCTTCCCTGACCAGTCCCTACACAATAGCCCTCCTACCCAATCTATCTTTAACACTTACTCTGTCTTATTTTTCCCTATGGGAGAACTTATTTGTATCCCAATTTATATATTGATTTACTTTTCCTTACTTTTGTTTTTGTTGTTTGTTTTTGTTTCTCAGTACAAGTCAATATGTTCCATGAAGGCAAAGACTTGTGTTTTTATTACATTATCCCCAGCCAAACAGGGCTTGGGAGAAAATAGGAATCTAATTCAATTTGTTAAGTGAATAAAGTATTTGACATGTGAATGAATGACTAAGATTTATTCAGTGAGCCATGACACTTGAACAGAAGGGAGACAGATCATGCCAGGCACCTACCATTGCTCTCATTTCCTACTGGGATTTCTAAGTGTTCCCAAAGTATCTGACGTAACTACAGATCATGTATAGTGTATGAAATTTCCTACATTATAATGTTTAAGTGTGAGGATATTCATATAGATATATATTTCTATTTTTTCCAGATAGTAGATTAAAAAAATATGTTCAGTAACTTGGAAGCTGAAAGTCATGTCCAAAAATCAGTCAAATATGGCTTTTTGAAAAAGAATAAAGCAGAATTTCAATTATAAAAAACCAACTCTGTTGTACCTTTCAAGGAAATAAAAAAGCTTTCAATGAAAAATCCTCAGATATTGGCAATATTCACAACAGAACGAAGCTCCCTATACCTCTGCAGATTTCTTAAGCATTTAAGCAATTCATTTGTTTCTATTGGCGTGTTTCCTTTTTTTCTTTTCTTTTCTTTTTTTTTTTTTTTTGCGGTACGCGGGCCTCTCACTGTTGTGGCCTCTCCCGTTGCGGAGCACAGGCTCCGGACGCGCAGGCTCAGCGGCCATAGCTCATGGGCCCAGCCGCTCCGCGGCATGTGGGATCTTCCCGGACCGGGGCACGAACCCATGTCCCCTGCATCGGCAGGCGGACTCTCAACCACTGCGCCACCAGGGAAGCCCCGTTTTTTTTTTTTCTTTTTTTTTTTCCCTCTCTGTTTGGCTTTGACCTTAACTGCAGGTTGGCTTGTTAATGTCTCAGGTTGCAGTTTCACAGGTAGTTTTTAATTGATAGGAATCAGTGGGATGGTGGGATACGGTGCAAATGTGCATTTCCTTAGAACCCATGCCATAGTCCTGTGGTGTGCTAAGGCTGGGTAGAAGTTTGTTAGTCATTTGCTGGAATGATGGAGTTTCTTGCAACCTCTTCCAAGCAACTCATGGCAAGGGAGACAGATAAAACAGATTCTGTTTTCTGAACAGCAAGAGTATAAACATGATGGGCAGGCAGTTCCTCTAATGAGATAGGTCTGCAAAATTATATTTGGAAAGACCCAAGTTTAAATCATGAAAGATGAGAAAGGCGAACTTCAAAAATTTCTGTATAACTCTGATTTCAAATTCTAGCTCTAAAATTTATTCTAAACCTTATGACATTGGGAAGATCACTTATAACTTTTCAGTACCTCCATTTCTTCATCTGTAAAACAGGAACAATAATAGTATCTACTTTGGAGTGTTGGAATGAGGATTAAATAAGTGACTGTATGTAAAATATTTATTTTAATTATTTTTATGACCCTGTTTTATTTCCTTCACAATAATTACTCTATCTGAAAATAGACAATGTAATCTGAATAAAAAATGTATATTATGTGAGGTTTATCAACTTTCAAACTGCACAGCACTGTCTAAAACCCTTGTTTTAAAGTCTCTGCACAGATAAAGGGACTTTTTCCCTACTTTGGTATTTAGGAGAGATCAAATAACATTTAGAAAATAAGACCATTTGTTTCCTAGTTTCTTTCTTTTTTTTTTTTTTAGCATATGTCATCACCTTCATATAGTAATATGAAAAAGATAGAAATTCAGGCAAAGGATATAAACAGAAATTCATGGGAGAGAAATTACAAATGGCCAACAAACATGGAAAATGCTCAACTCAGTTCTTTCCTAGTTTCTTAATGCCTGACTCATCTCTGAGCTTTTTTCTACTGGAGTCTGGACCTTTTGCCCACTTGCTCATAATCCCGCTTCCTTAGAAGCCCATCTCCCTGTATCCAACCACATCGACAAAATATGTTCATCTTGACATCTTGGAATAGCCAACACTATTTCTAAAGATCCTTTTTAAAGAAAATTCCCAACTCCTACCCTCTCATCCCCTCTCCACTCATAAAATGTTGTTGAAGATTTTCCCCTGTGTCTGACTAAACCGGTTTCTGAGTTTTGACTTTCTTAATTGGCCACCAATACATAAAGGAGAGAATTGCCTGCCCTAGAATGTACTCTACTTTGTACACTTTTGATTGTACAAGTGCCAGCCTTTCTGGAGGAGGAGCTTGGAAGGGGCCAGGACCCCTCATCCTTTCCAGTGCAGTGTTTTTTTCCCCCCATTTGGAGGCCCTCGTTAAGGCAGATCACCTGAGAAGCCACTCTTTTCTGTTCTTTAGAATAGCTCCTGTGCCTCTTTGTTATCAGAGATCAACTTTTAAAGAACTCCTAACTTTCCTTTGGCCTTCTCTGGAGTGTTAACAGTCTTGCATCATTGTCTAATAAGGAGGGTAGGATTGGTCTTTAAGCAGCAGACATTGAAGGGGTTGTTGGGTCTGGATTCTGCTCAGAAGGGCCTTTGTAATGGGGGGATAGACAATAATCACAGAAATTATATATCACATTAAAATCTCCCAGGTTATAAAGAAATTCTCTCATATTTTTGTCTAATACTTCTATACTGACTTTTTTTCACACTTAAATCTTTGGTCTACTTGGGATTTGTCCTAGTACAGGTCCAACTCAGATTTTCCCATTTGGCTTAATTGTTCCAGCATCAGCATCATCTATTGAATGATGTGTCTTTTCTCCATGGATTTGGGAGGCCACCTTTATCATATGTTAAGTTCTCTATTATCTATTTTCTTTTTTTTCTGTTTCACTGATCTGTCTATTCATGTACCACCGGTATTAAATTCTGAATTCAGGTGTCTATTGATTCTATTTCCGGAGTTTTTATTTTGTTTCATCGGTCTGATTGTCTTTTAAAGTTTTAATAACTGGGATTTTATATGTTTTTTATTTATTTTTAATTTTTTAACTTTTTGTTTGTAGAGTATTTAGATATTGCATATCATATCACATGCCAGTGTTATATAAGTTGAATTAGTTGTCTATTGCTGCTTTAAAAAAATTCCCTGAAAACTCAGTGTCTTGAAACTATAAATATATATATATATATATATATATATATATATATATATATAGTGAACTCACAGTGCCTGAAGGTCAGGAGTTTGAGAGGAGCTCAGGTGGGTGCTTTGCCTCAGGATCTCTCAAGAAGTTGTAGTCAAGATGCCAGTCGGGGCTGCAGTCATCCGAAGGCTTGACTAGGGCTCGAGGATCCACATGGCACCCACACAGGGCTGGTGGCTCACACACAGGGCTCATGGCACCCACACAAGACTGGCAAGTTGGTGCTGGCTGTTGTCAGGTGGCCTCAGTGCCCCCTTAGGTGGCTTTCTCCACAGGATGCCCAAGTGTCCTCACATAATGGCAGCTGGTTTCCTTCAGAATGAAAGAATGCAAGAAAGAAGTGACAATACCATTTATGACCTAACCTTAGACTCACACTATTACCTCCACCATATTTTATAGATCAGACAGACCAAACCCAGTACAATGGGATAGGGGACTACAAAAGGACTTGAATACCAGGAGGCAAGGATCTTCGGGGGCCGTCTTGGAGACTGGCTACCCTAAAAGTGTTGGTAATTACATATATCTGCATATAGATATAACTATCTGTATAGATATAGATATATTTTTCTAAGACCTAAAAATAATCAATCCAGCTTAATTACAACATAGAATGTGAGGAGAGATGGGGATGGAGAGGTAGACATGAGTCAGATCCCTGTGAATCTTGTGAGCTGTGTCAAGAAATTTAGACTCTTAGCTCAAGGGCAATGAGAAACCAGCTGGAAGGTGGAGGTCAGATTTGCTTTCTCTAAAGGTTTTAGATTTCCACTCTGACTGCTATGTAAAGAATGGACTGGAAACCATGGGCAACTCTGATGGTTTGGAATGGAGAGAAATGGAAAGTATTGGGATAATTGTAGGTGGTAGATTCAACAGACTTCATGATTGGATGTGGGGCATAAATTGAAGGATGATAATGGTTCTCAGAATTCTTGTTTGGCAGTTGGGGGCATAACTGGGTTGTGAATGAAGAATGAAAACTGGTGTGAAAGGAGAAGATGAATATTTTAGCTTAGATACCATTAAGTTTGAGGAGAAATGGAGAGAGGCTTAAATGAGAAGGTATTCTGTTGACATAAACAATCAGGTTTACAAATACATCTCTTCAACAGTTTCCTTAAAAAGAATAGCCTCCAAGGCTAACTAATAAAATTGAATTTGCAAATGACACCAAAGTCTTTGCAAAGCTGAAATGTGAATCCTTTCTTCACTGGTTTTGGAAAGCATTTGCATGTCTGCTCTTTTCATGGCTTCTGGTTCCACTAAGGTGGAGCATCCATTTAACCCTTAAGTTAGTGGTGACTTCCCAAGGATACCTGTGTTAGAATAAGCTTGACTTGCCTCAAACCCTATGACCATCAAGACAAGGTCAAGAACCCCACCATGAGGCGTAAAGAAGGGTAGGACATGGTTGGTGACTTTTTTCTGTGCCAGGGAGGTCATAGGGATGTGGTGAGTTGCCCCTACCATCTGGCTGTGGCCACAGCAGGGTGAAAATGAGGGATCTCACAGCTGGGGCAATGAGACAGCCAAGCAAATGATCTTGCTGCGTGGACAGAACGTGTGAAAGATTTCACTGGTGCATCTCTCTGACAGCTCCTGGCATTAGAAGACACAGTTTGCTCTATTCAGCTGTTCTTTTAAAAAAAATTCAGTTGTTGGCATTCTTATTTCCCCCAACAGGACACCATTACCCTGCTGTAAAGGTGAAGAGAAACTTCACCTCTCTGTTCTTGAGAGCTGAGAGAATTGCTTCCTAGGTGAAGATTTCAGTGGTGTAGCTGGATGGTGTATCAGAGCGCATATAAAAAGAGCCACATATTGTAAATCCTTCCTGGATATAAATAAATAGAATAGAAGAGAACTAGGCACCAGTGGGTTTCTAGGGATGAACAACCAATTGAGCAAGTATTTATTAACATATGCCATGTGCCCAGAAATGCCATATGGATTCTTCACAGTGGTGAGAGAAATGCATGAAAAATATAAGAAATGAGCTGTTTTTTGGATTATTAATGCTATTTTTAATATCACTAAATAGATTTCTGGTTGGCTCCTTCTCTCATTGCTGCTGTTACTACCACCAAAGCTGCAGCTTTTTCAGTCTCTACTACCATTATTACCACCACAATTACCCACATTACCTTTCTCAGGGTGTTTTTGTAAGAATTAGTGACTGTTTCAATGAAGAGTAACAATCATTATTTCTACTACGGCATGACACTGATGACAAATGTGCTTATGTTTGATTTAGAAATTACTGTTGCCACTTATTTAGCATTTTCTATATGCCATCCATTGTACCAGACTTCTATACGCATTTTCCTTATTTAATCTTCACTTTTACTCTGTGACTTTGCTTATATGAATATCCCTACTTTCTAGATGAGAAAATTCTAGCAGAAAAAAATTGAATATTTGGCCCAAGTGGTTAAGGCAAGGAGTCCAGTCCCTGGAATATTCAAGGTGCTCAATAAATATTTGCCAATTGACTGATGAAATTTAAAGCTTATACTTTATTTTCTGGCCTTCTAGACAAAATGAGAGCCCTTTAGCCAGAAGTGTTATGGACATTTTTTTTAATAAATTTATTTATTTTTGGCTGCATTGGGTCTTTGTTGCTGTGCGCGGGCTTTTCTCTAGTTGCGGCGAGTGGGGGCTACTCTTTGTTGTGGTGCGTGGGCTTCTCATTGCAGTGGCTTCTCTTGTTGTGGAGCACAGGCTCAGTAGTTGTGGCACATGGGCTTAGTTGCTCCGCAACATGTGGAATCTTCCCGGACCAGGGCTCAAACCCATGTCCTCTGCATTGGCAGGCAGATTCTTAACCACTGTGCCACCAGGGAAGTCCTGTTATGGATATTTTATTTGGCCTTCACAAGCTTGTTTTTAATGTAAATTAGGGGACATCATTTTAAATTGGGGGAATTCATAACACACACACAATCTGAATTTATGACTTTTTGGGGGAAAAAAATAAAAGAAGTGGCCACCCTGATCCCATATTTTGGTCTAGAAAAGAAGTACCTGGTGCTGAGTCGCAGTCAGTCAACTCTAGGTGGCCATGGTATGTGCTCCCCTGCTTCACCAGCTCAGAGCCTGTACGCATTTCAGCTTGAGGCCTCTGGAGAAAAGCTACATAAAGTTACATACTGTAGAGCCTCACAAATGTAGTTAGGAGGTGATGACTCAGAAGGGAAGCAGGCAGAGAATACAGATCAGGGCAGGGTGCAATAATGCTGGACTGTGACGCAGACAGTAAGGGACAGAGGACCTGGAGAACTGAAATGGACCTATATCTTGGAATAACAGGGACGGTTTTGTAGCAGCCCTTGAATTTGAGCCATGATTTAAAGATGGACAGCCTTTGTAAAGGCAGAGAGGAGGGAGAAAAAACTGTTTTGTATGCTGTCTATACATAATAAAATATACAACAAATAAGTTTCTCCCTAAGTGAAAGGCACAATAACTTTTAACACTGAATTGGGCCTAGTATTCACCAGAATTGTATTAATGTTTTAAACTCCTGAAATGACCTGAGAGTAGGAAGGTGAAGCTTGAGTAAGACGCAAGTCCCTGGAAATACCCTGAGGACTAATTAACAGCACAGAGATTCTGTGAGAATCACTGCAGTACCACTTCTTGCCTCCAGAACTGATGGTGCTCTCTGGGCCACAACCTCTGTCTCTTCCTCTCCCTTCTGGTTCCTGATGCTTCCAGAGGGATAGGCAGGCAGGAGCGTAAACACTGGGAAGTCCAAGGACTGGTCCAGTTATAATCAGCTCCATTCTTGGCATGGGATGGGCACAAAACCTCTCAGACCTCCCAGACAACTGTCCCTTTGGGCTCTCAGTGTCGAGACCAGCATTGTCCAGCCAGCTTCCCAAGGACACAGAAGCCCTCCGTTTGCCAATCTCACTAGCCATCTGTTTGCTGAGCTTAGAGCTACCGATGCTGAGCCTACCGACTTCAGTTTGCCCCTACCAGCCAAACTCTTTTCCTCCTCTGTGCTCTACCAGCGCAGTGTGAACAAATACATCGTGCTGAGTGAACTACGTATTCTGGCATCAAAGAGACTTGCAGTTGAGTCCTTGGCATGATCTTGGACTCATTTCCTAACCATCTAATTCTTAGATGGTTATGAATAATTGTTATGAGAGTTAAATTAGACCAGGCATGGAAAACTACCAAAGTGGTGCCTAGCAGATATTGAGCACCCCAAATTCATTATTTGACTATTGTTGTAGTTGTTACTGCCATCACGAGGAGGTAATATGAGGCAAAAGAAAAATAAGAAGTAACATGAGCGTTCCGAAAGAGCTTGGCAAAATAGCATACTTTCTAGTGGATAATTACAATGCAGAGGAATGGATGAGAGGGTCAAGGAGACCCCAGTGTCATAGGCAAGGGAAGAAGTCGTATCTGTACTCTTAGAGAAATGAGAGAGGTAGCGCCCCATCCTGTGCTTCAGTGAGTCACACGTAAAAGTGCTAGTGACAAGTGCAAATGGTTTGCTCAGCACCTGGAAAGCAGAGGGTGTGAACTTGTTCCACAGCTAGGTGCGGGCTCCTGGGGCTGAGCAGAAGTGTGAATGAAACAAGGAACTGATGAATTCAGTGGCGGCAGGAGCCACGAAAGGCTAATTTAATCTCCAGAGGAGTTGCCTTCCGACCACCTTCCTTCTGCTTGTCCACACTGATGGCATCCAGCTGCTTCCCAAGCACCCAAAGGCTCCTGGTGGCAGGCAGCACTCTAAGTGCCCCAGCGTCATGTGGCACTTGGATCAGCCCCAGTAATCTCTGCAACACAGTGCCTCATTCAGTCAGCCTCGTAGAATTTGGATGCTTTGAATCATGGTAGATTTACCAAGACTCCGAAATCCTTGGGGCTGTCCATCAAAACAGGCTTCATTAGCAAATGGAAGGTTAAGCAGTAAGGAAAACAAGAGAATCCTTCTCGACTTTACTCTGAAAATTGGATGATGACTCGAATCCCACAGATCCTTGAACGGTTTATATGACTTACAATCCTGGCAAGTGGTTTATTTTGTATGATTGTTGGAGGAGTGAGGGAAAGAAGGAGAGGGGAGAAAAGAGCTTCAGATTTTTCTTTTTTGATTTATTTTATAGATTTAAACCACCCCTGCCCCTGTTTTTTTTTTTTTTTTTTTTTTTTTTTTTGCGGTACGCGGGCCTCTCACTGTTGTGGCCTCTCCTGTTGCGGAGCACAGGCTCCGGACGTGCAGGCTCAGCGGCCATGGCTCACGGGCCCAGCCACTCCGCGGCATGTGGGATCTTCCCGGACCAGGGCACGAACCCATGTCCCCTGCGTCGGCAGGCGGACTCTCAACCACTGCGCCACCAGGGAAGCCCCTGCCCCTCTTTTTGACAGCCTTCAGTAGCAGCATTCTTCACAATGATGGTATCAAAAGTGGTTTTCCTTCTGCTATCGCAATAATGTTTCACCTGCATCCTTGTGCATCATTAAACTTTCAAGACGGATAGGGACTTAGCAATCGAATAGCCTATCCTCTCATTTTACTGACGAAGAAAAAGAAGCCCAGGAAAATTAGGGGGTATTTGTAAAGCCACAGAGCCCTGTGTACAAATACTGTTTCTATCTCCTTTCCAGTATGATAATGGCACCTCAGTTTTCCTTTTAGGAAATAGGCTTTCCAATTCTCAGCACATATGTTTCAGGTAAGGCTGACCAGAACATCCTTGGCCCTGCCAACAAACTCCAAGGTCCAGTGGTTGGCACAGAACCCAGATTTGGCCCATTAGTGACTGGACTAGCTATGTGCTCTGACCCCAGCAGTTTGTGGAATTGACTTAAAGCTGTTAGAAAACGGAAGCTCTCTTTCCCATTGAGGTGGCTGACTGCCAAGACTATTTGCTAACAGAGAGGAATAACTCACCTAGTAATGAAGCCAACACGGCATTCAACAGAGAGGAAAAATGAAGAAAAACTCATTTCTGATGATATTATTGGGGCCCTGGATCACTGACTTCTTGGAAGTTTCAGTGGCTTTGACACAATACTGTTTTTTTTTTTTTTTGTAATTCAATCCATTTTGAATTATATTTCTTCATTTGTAAATTTAAAAATTCCTGATTACATTAGAGCTACCTGGATAACAGGGTGTCTGATCCTGGACCAGGGCTCTCTCTATTTCTAATGAAGAATAAAGGGAAAGACAAAGCAGTGAGAGAGACCAAAGAACACTAATGAGTTCAGCTATTTTAATTATGACCAAGAAACTAAACTTACAGAATCTTAATTAAGCACAGATGTTCTTAAAAGACTTAGAAGCATTAGGGAAAACCAACTAGCCGCCACATTATGCTTAACTGATCGGGTGTGTAAAGTGCATCTTCTCTTTTCAACTTGGCCTCTGGCTCAAGAATGTGACCTTGAACATGTTCTTTGTCTTCTCTTGTGTTCTGGATATCTGTTTCTGCATGACAAGACACCACCAAACAGTGGGCTTTAAAACAATAATAATCATCTATTTTGCTCACAAATCTGGGGGTTGACTGAGCTCAGGTAGGCTTGGAATGGAAACTCTCCTGTGGTTGCAGTCAGATTTTGGTGGATTGGGTCATATGCTTTACTTGGTCTGCTGATTCAAATATGTTCATCTTATCCAGAAACACCCTCACAAGCACACCCAGAATAATGTTTGACCAAACATTTGTGTACTCTGTGACTCCGTCAAGTTGACACATAAAATTAACCATTACATGGAGTCAAATGTGATAGCAGACAGGAACCTGTTAGAATCAACCACTATACTGGATTCAGCACTATGGACTTTGAGAGTTTCTAAAAGTCTGAATGGTTTGAACATCCAAACATCTGCATAAAGTTTTATTGTTGTTTACCCTTTTCAAATGTTAGTGAGCATAAAAATACTGAATAAAATCACATGTGTGTATGTATGTGTGTATGTATATATATATGTGTAATACGTATATATAATATATATATACTGTCCTTAATGCACCACTTAAAGTATATTTAACATTCTGAATCTATAAAATTTCAAATATATACAAAGATAGAGAGAATAGTATAATAAATCTTTTCATATCCATTACCCAGCTTCAATCATTATCAATGTTTTTTCAATCTTCGTTTTTCTACCCACCACACTTTTAATTTCTGCTATATTACTTTAAATCAAATCCCAGACATTGTGTCATTTTGTGCATAAGCCCTCCAGGATGCATCTCTAACTGATAAAGGGACTTTTTTCTTCCCTGCATAGCTTCGATTTCCCCATCACATCTAACATTTATAATCAATCCTCAATATCATCTAATATTAAGGGGGTTTAAAAACTGATTTTGATTATACATGATTTTTATCTAATCTTAGCTAATCATCTTACCTAATACCCAAGTGTGTCTCCGATGATCAAAATCTAGCGAGGAAAGTCAGGGTAGCAAGGATGAAAGCCCTAGAGAAGAACATGTGACCAGAGAGAGTTACATGTTAGGCTGTGTGGTAGAGTCTGGAAGCATTTGAAGCATTCAGAGAAATGAGAAATCTGAGTGGGCTATCTTGGTGGGTACAGAAGGATCCTCTGTCCTGTCAACCTGTCACACTCAGCTCTTGCTGTACTCCCTGATAGCAGGAGAAGCGATGATCACATCCACAACAGAATCCTAGAAAATGATGGTTTCTTTTTCATTGGGAGAGTGATGGTGCTTTATAGATGAAACACGGTGCCTGCCAAAGAAAATAGGATTTTCCCCTCTAATTGGAAAAGCTTAATGACGTAAGGGATAGTGCGCGAAACTTTTTAAAAAATCTGGGCTGATGCAAACTTGCTGCTGGGCCTCTGCCAGCCCGCCGCACCTGCAGCATTTCCCCACTAATATTTCAAAGTGTCAGCTTAAGTGGCCCAAGAGCCTCCTGCAGAACTATGGTGATTGCTGAGATATGCCTAGACCAGCTGAGATAATAGGGTGCCAAGAAGCAGGGGAAAGTGTCAGCAGCTGCGCTTCATGCTACTAATTTTGTTTTCTTAAAAGTAAACTTTATGGAATGACAAATTCCACTAAGAGCTAATCTGGAATTATACAATTACCAGTTCTTTTGCTGATTTTTGAATTCATGTGTTCAGTCACTGAATACATAGCAAATATGTATCAAAGGTATGGACACTTTCTCCCCCTGCACCTGTGACGGGCATAATGTGAACTCCCCTCTCTCAGGTGAGTCTGGCCCTGAACACTGCATCCTTCTCAACACCGGGCTCCACGCAAAAGTGAGTGAGCATAGTTAGCATGTGATACAAAATCCATTTCCTTTTTTCTAGTATCTTCTCAATACTCATTTACTCTCTCTGGGAAAGGGAAACAAACAACAATGTGCTGACCACTGTATGTGGTTGTGCTGTCTCGTTGAAAACAGACCAAAAATGGCACAGAACTCTGATCAGGGCAGAGACCATACCTGTCTCATTCACCACTATGCTTTTAGAACCAAGTACAGAGGTAGGAATGAAAAGCTGCTTAGAAAATATGTGTTTAAAAATTCAGTAAGTAATTGAACAAAAGAAGCATCACATGTGCTATCAGAATCAGATAACTAGATTGATATGTCTGCAAAATAAGAATAACAATAGCAATGAGAATATAAAATAATTAATATGGCAGCTGACACTTACTGAATGATTTCTGTATGCCTAGCACTGTGCTGAGGTGTTTTCATGGACAATCTCTCACTATTACTCACAACAGCCTTCGGTGATAGATCCTGTTGTTGGCTCCATGTTACCAATGGGGAAACTGAGGCTTAGAGAAGTTAAGCAAGTTGGCCAAAAAGCAGCTAGACAACCTGAGTTTATTGTATGCATTATTTTCCAATTCACTGCAGCCTGTTGACTCTTGTGCATGAAAAGCTTGGCCAATTTTAGGTGATCATTATCTTCTCTAGGTATCTTTGTAAAATATATCTTACATGGCCATTTTTTCCTAGGTTTAAGAATATTCTATGTAATTTCACTACTTACATTTTAAAATCAGGGGAAAAGTAGAGGGCTACCACGAGAAATGATAACAGATATGTCCCAGGAAGAAACTTTAGAGAAACCAGGATCGATAAGGGAAAGGAAAGCACTTTGGCAAGTGGTGCTCCTTAGGGCTATTTCAAGGGCCAAGGCATGAGCAGAGATCTGAGAAAGAGATAAAAGCATATGACCGGAAGCAAAGGTGCAAAAGACAATGAATTAGTGCTTTAAGGGAGCCAATTCCAGAAATAGCTTGCTTCATTTTATGGCTATTTCTTCAAGAGCTTTCTGTGTTTTTCTTGAATTACTAACCACAAATAGAAGCAGAGTTCAAGGGTGGGATTCCTGAAAGTTTAAACTCGGTATGATCCTGAGATTTCAAATCTTTCATTAAATTAATTGAATAGTTTTTACACTAGCAGTTTCTGTTTTGTATTTGTAAACATAAACTCTGTGCATGTATATACTAACGTGTGTGTGTGTGTGTGTGTGTGTATATATATATATACACACACACACACATATAGAGAGTGTATACCATGCAATACATATATTACAAAAACAAAAATTAGGCATGTTTCCTTTGCCAGGATCTGGTTACAATTATAAAAGGAGAAGTTTTTTTTAATGCTCTCATTAATATATTTGAATTTATGAGTCTAGGTGATATATAGTGACAAGCAAAACAGCTACCCTTTTTTCATTTGATTGTCGTTGAATGTGATGTAATGGCCCACTAGAAATTGTTAACTTTTGTCTACCTACTTATCAATCTACCTACCTACCTTGCTTTTGGTAAGAAAACATGCTAACTCCATTCTATATAGTTGTATGTAAGTGGTTACGTTGGAGAGATGGGTCCCATGCAGTCTCTTTTAATTATACATATGTAACACAAATAAACCTTTTTGCCTAGGGAACATGTTTTATAAGACTTTCGGTCTATCAGAAATTATCTTTCCCATTGGAGTTGAGGCGTAAGTGTCCTACAGACCTTTTGGAAGGAAAGGAGTTAATCTAAGTAATGCTTCCCCGAATCTAGCTGGGGCAGTGTGGTTTTGACCAAGCTCCAGTGATGGTGAAAGGTAATGGTATTGCTCAGATAAACTTGTCTTGAGGAATGGGAGGCGTCTGTGCCAGTGGAGTGGGCTAAATATAAGAATTTAATGTTTTGAGAGGAATGACTGGCTTCAGCACAGCATGTGGCTAATTCAGAATAAAAATCTAATTATAAAGCAATAGTTGCATCCTGAGATGCAATGGCTGAGCTTTGGGGTGTAAACCAATAGGAGAACCCAACATGGGAGACAAATGAAGCCTGCGTATGAACTTGGTTCTAGTAAAATAAGGACTCACTAATTAAGTGAGCTAATGGCACCCATCGAAAAGTTCAGTGTTTTCATGTTGCCTTGTCACAGAAAAGAGTAAGGTTATCTATTCTACTCTTCCCTTCGTGAATATGTGTTTTTCTAACTCTTGACTATTACAGATTATACTAACATGAACATTAAATTACAAACTATGCCAGCACAAATATGTATAAAAGGTGTTGGTGCACTTATGTAGACTAGATACATAACCATGAGTATAATTGCTTGGTTATAGGGCTCACATTAGTTTTTCATTCCTGCATTAAAATTACCCCAGAATTTAGTGGCTTAAAACAATAAACGTTTATTGTAGCATTTCTTTGGGTCAGGAATCTTTGTACAGCTTAGCTGGGTGGCTCTGGCTCAGAATTTCTCACGAGGCTGCAATCAAGGTTTTGGCTAGAGATGTGGTCTCATGTGAAGTCTGGACAGGGGAAGACTGATTCCAAGCTTACTCACATGTTTGTTGGCAGATTTTTGGATTGAGGCCCTTAGTTACTCCCTGGATGTTGGATGGAGATTGCTCTCAGTTTCTTGACATATTGGCCTCCCTATAAGGCAGCTCACAACATGGCAACTGGCTTCCATCAGAGTGAGCAAGGGAGAAAGAGCAAGAGAGAATGAGAAAGCTGAGAGCCAGAGTCTTTAAAAATATTTAATTAAACTTTAAATTTTGAAATCGTTGTAGATTCATATGCAGTTTTAAGAGAAATCTTGTACAACTTTTATTCAGTTCCCCTTAATGGCAACATCTTGCAAACTATAATACAATATCAAACCAGAATTTGACATTAATACAGTCAAGATACAGAACACTTCCATCACCACATGTTGCCCTTGATATAGTCACATTCACTTCCCACCCACCCACATCCCCTCCTTAATATCTGGCAACTACAACTTACTTTTCTATCTCTATTTTTCTCATTTCAAGAACGTTATGTAAGTGGTATTATATAGTATACAATGTTTTGGTATTGACTTTTTTTCATTCAGCATAATTCTTCAGATATTTATTCAGGGGGATGGTGTGTATGAACAGTTTGTTTCTTTTTATTGCTGAGTAGCGTTCTGTGGTATGGATATATCACACTTTATTTTGCCATTCATCCATTGAAGGACGTCTGGCTTTGGGTGGGCTGAATAATGATCACTCAATGATATCCATGTCCTAAACCATGGTAAATGTTACCTTACACGGAAAGAAGGACTTCACAGAGATAATTAAGAATCCTGAGATGAGGAGATTATCCTGGATTTTGGGGGGTAGGACAAATGTAATCAACAGGAGCTTTGTAAGAGAGAAGCAGGAAGGTCAGAATTAGAGAGGGGAAAAAAAAGGAGCTGCAACAGTGGAGGCAGAGAGAGAAGGAGATGTGATGATAGAAGGAGAGGTTGAAGCTATGTGGCCAAGAAATGCAGGCAGCATCAGAAACTGGAAAAAGACTAGGAAATGGATTCTGCCGTAAAGTTTCCAGAAGGAACACAGACCTGCGAATACTTTGATTTTAGGACTTCTGACCTCCAGAACTATGAGACGATACATTTGTGTAGTTTTAAGCCACAGAGTGTGTCCTAGTTAGTTAACAGCAGCAATAGGGAACCCATGCAGTTTGTGTCCAGTTCCTGGCTATTGTGAATAAAGCTGCTATAGACATTTATATTCAGGTTTTGTGTGAACATGATTTTTATTTCTCTAGGATAAATGCCTAGAGATGCACTTGCAAGTTTATATGGTAGTTGCATGTTTAGTCTTTTTAAGAAACCACTTGACTGTTTTCCAGAGTGGCTATATCATTTTGTGTCTACCAGCAGTGTATGAGTGATTCAATTTCTCTGCATCCTTTCCAGGATTTGGTGGTTACTATTTTTATTTTAGCCATTCTGATAGAAATGTCGTGATATCCCATTGTGGTTTTAATCTGCATTTCTCTGACAGGTAATGATGTTGAACATCTTTTCAAGTGTTTATTTGTTATCTGTATAGCATCCATAGTGAGTTTTTTTGCATCTTTTCCTTATTTAATACTTTTTGAACTTCTGAGTGTTTTTCTTTTCTTTCTTTTTTTTTTTTAACTATTGTGTTTTGAGAGTTCTTTTTATATATCCATCATAATTGTTTTTCCCCTAGAGGTAAGGATTTTTTTTCTCTGTTATTTCTTCCAAGATTTTTTTCTTTTAAGTTTTCTGAATTTTGGTTATAATGTCTCTTCTTATGGATTTCTTTTCATTTTTCCTGTTTGGGGTTTGCCAGCTTCTTGAATCTCTAGGTTAATGCCTTTTACCAAACTGGGGGAATTTTCAGAATGAAGACGCTTATTTCTCTGAGTCCTTTTTCAGTCCTGCCCTCTTTCTCTTCTGTAACTCTGATTACACAAGTTTACCAACTTCTGTTACAGACCCAACTGTCCCTGGTTCTCTATTTTTTTTCAATATATGTTCTCTCTTTTGTTCAGGCTGGGTAATTGCTATTGTGCTATCTATTGAGTTTGTTAAATTGGTTAGTGTATTTTTCCATTTTAAAATTTTCATTGTGTTTTCTTTACATCCTCTATTTCTTCTCTGGAACTTTCTAATTTTTATTTGTCTCACTCATGCTTTTATGATGACTACTTTAAAATCTTTGTCAGACAATTTAATTCAACATCACTGTCATCTTGGTGCTAGCATTTATTGATTGCCTTTTTTTTTCATTCAAGTTAAGATTTTCCTGGCTCTCTGTATGATGAGAAATTTTTGATGGAAATCTGGACATTTTATGTATTGTCTTATGAGACTCTGAATCTTAAACTGTCTGTTTTATCTAATGGCTACTTCTGACCCTGCTTTACCAGGGAAAGGGACTGGTGACTTATTACAACCATATTGGGGTAGAAGTCCAGGTTGTCCCCAGTGGAATTGGAAGTCCACACTCTCCACATGGTCTCCACTGACACTGCAGATGGCACGTTGATACCGCCTGGTGGGAATGAAATTATTTGCTGGTGGGGGTAAGGATGAGGCCACTATTTTTTCTGTGCTATTTGACTATGGTAAAGCAGTTGTTATCTAAAAGTTTTCTGTGTCGCTAGGTTGTCCTTATTCTTGTCTTTTGGCTGGAGAGGTCAGGCTTCTTTGTCTGTGCCTATGGAATTTCTGGGTTACTGGCTCTTCAACTCCAAGTCTGGGAAATATGAGGCAAAAAGAAAACCCAGAGAACTCATGACCATGTTGTTCTGTGGGTCCCAGGGTTCCTAGCTGGTCTGTTTTCTTTTCTCTACCTTTCAGAGTCTTCTTATGTTTATTTTATAAATAATACCTTTGGTTTTTAATTGTACTTAGTGGGACATATAGGGAAAAGGAAGTCTACTTGTGAACTTCCTATTTAGCCATAATATATAATGAAAATTTAAAAATAAATGGAATATCCAACCATAAAGAAAACAAAATTCTCCTCAACAGTCCTTGGGTTTAAGAGTAAGTCATTAATAAAATAATCAGCTATTAGGAAAAATAATGATAATACAAACAAAAAATATATATTAAAATGCTGAGTGTAGTAAAAATTGTGGTCATAGGAGAATTTATAACAAACACTTGTATTGCTATACAAGTAACAATTTAAATAAATAGACTAACAATAATAAAGATGCCAAGAAAAGCATGAAGAAATAATGATGAAATTTAAAATTAGAAAGTAATAATGTTGTCCATATGTTAAAAAAAATTAATATATGAGAAAAAGGACAAAAGTGAAAAAAATGGTTAGATATGCTGATGGAAATGATAATTTTTAAATATGTGATAAAACAATTTAGCATAGTATAAAATTATGATTAAATATCTGTAAATCTCTCTGTAAAGAAAAGTAAAAACATCAGTGAAAAGATTATTTTTCTTAAATGACTTACCCCTAGAATTAAAAGAAATGACTCAAAGTATTAGAAAATGTAATGGATACTTATGCAAGATATTTAAGTTATCAAACTTCAACTATTCTTCAGGACCAAATGATTTTATAGTTGCATTTTAAAGTCTTTCAAGGATCACATAACTCACATAAGACTCTCTAAGACATAAATAAAGGGGAAATTTTTGTGTGTGTGAGACTGAATCAGATTAAGTAATTCAGTTGAATTTACATGTAATGTCCCAAATAAAATATTATATATAAAACATTAAAATTGTTCAGTAACAAACTTGTAAGGTAGGGCTTAGAAGATGTTATTCAAAGCAGAGTTTTGTTTCTAATTCAGATGTGATGGAATTTTAAATATTAAGCTTATTAGCAGAACTTTAGTACTTTTAGGAAAACTGGATGCATAGATTATGTAAATTATTAAATGTAAGAGTGGTGATACCCAATTAATTTTATTCCTCTGATGTCGAACTGTTGTCATCACCAGTCCCTTCTGGATTTAACTTTCTATAATCCAAATGCTCCTTGGTTTCTTCTTGAGTACGGATAGTTAAATAATTGACCAAATGATCATTCAGCTAACTTTCAAGGACTACTTCCCTGGCTTTGCTAACCGGGAGAGTACACTTCTTCCTTCATATCATTGGCTCTGCAAGGACTGATTTTTCACATTCTCCTTGACTCTTGGTTCAGGTCCCTCTCACCTATACACATATGGATAACCCCCAGTCCCACTCTTCTCCACACAGGGCAGATCCAGGCTTTGTGGGAGCCAAACCTTGTACATTTTGTTATCCCTCTTTAAGAAAAAGAGCACAAAAGTATAATCTTAGGCACAAGAGTGGACATTTATTTATCGTGATAAAGTAAATCACATTGAATTATAATTGTAAAAAGCAGACAAATATTACAGACATCCCAAATAGCTTTGGTTTGTATTACACTGGGTTTCCCAGAAACAGACATCAAGATTAGGTTTTTCCTCTAAGTGATTTAAATAAGGAATTCCCTCTAGGGAAGAGGAAAAAGCAAAGGATATGTGGGATTTCAGGCAAAGTCCCCAGAGGAGAGCTGCCCTGATCTCAGATGTATCCTGGCCAGATACAGAGGGATCTGGGTTTCCATTCCCAGCCAGTCATGAATAGATTGAATTCCCAGCCCAGACACTTCTAACTCTCCACACCGAATGAAAACAATGCACAAAATGGTAAAATGGGATCTGAAGAGATCAGGGGAAACGTTGACATGATCTGCTCCTTGACCCCCTGTATTGTAAGTGGTGTTTCTCTTCCATTACCCCACTTTTTTTTTTTTTTGCCAGGAATCATTAATACTGTAAAAATTTTCTCATCTCTGTATCATAAGATGGCACAGTTGTAGGGAGAGCTGTTCCTCCAAGCCATTCATATATTTTGATGACTTAGCAATGCTTTAACCATATGTGTATGTAGCTGCAAATCAAATACATATATCCCCCCAAAACCAAACAAAACGCATTCCCAACTACACTTCCACTTAGCAGGGATTCCAAAGATAAAGCAGCTTCAGATCTACCTTACACAAGTGGAAATGTGATGAAGGGAAGACAGAATACAAAACAGTGGGACTCGTCATAGCTTTTAGTTAAAAGAGTTTACAAATTTTATGAAAACATATGACCATGTGAATGCTTTTCCAGGGCCCCTCCCAGATTCTTGGAAGGAGCCCATGAAAGTGGGAGAGTCCCAAAGCTTAACTTTTATTAGCTTCACCACAAATCCAACCATGATTTAAAGCTACTTTTTATGGACCACCCTGGGAACATTTTTTTAACTTATAATGGAGACCAAAGAGTTTTATTTGGCTGCTGTGAAATCAACAGAGTGTTTGAAGCAAAGTGTGAAACAGAAAGAAAAGACAAGTGTGAGAGAGATCACACTCCCCACACTAGACACTCAGTTCTCCTGACTCCCAAGGACTAATACATGAAAATCATTTTGTGCCCTTATAACTGACAATGACCAAAATTCAAGAGCTCTTGCTTTGCCTGTTGGGTTCTCTCAACTCAACTTTACATCTGATATATCCAAAAGTCAAATTTTTTCTTACCTGATGTTTAAGGCACATCTTTAGTTTGTTTCTATTATTATATTATATCCTGTTATATGAAAACCTCAGCTCTCTTCTGATGAAGATGCGACTCAGGCCTGAACTAGAAGACATTCTCATGCAACCCTCCTGCTTAAGAACAAGCATTTCAGTTACTGATAGGAACTAGATGGTGTTTTTATCATATACTATGACCACAATCTGATATCTAGACCTCTGACTACCCACCCAATAGCTCCTAAAATGACTTTTTGCAATTTCCCAACCTGGGTAAATAGAACTTATTCTTCAGAACTTAATTTATTTGCACTTCCCCCCTAGGAAGCCTTCCCTGATTCTTTAGGTGAAGTAAACACCATGTAGACTAACACATCACCCATTCTTTGATGGTCTCTTCATGTCTACAAGTTGAGCTCCTTGAATCCAAGACTGCATTTTACTTAATTCTGTCTTCTGACTCAGCACAGCACTGGATACAAAGTAAGATCTCAAAATGTTTAGGAAGTGACTGATGGGTTAATTCAGGTGTTCTCAACTGGTAGAGATTTTACCCTCGCCCCCGCCCCAGGAACCTGTGGCAGCATCTGAAGACCCTTAGGATTGTTAGAACAGGTGTCTAGGGGGTAGAGGCCAAAGACATTGCTAAATAACCTACAATGTGCAGTACAAGTCCCCAGACAAAATATTCATAGTGTGGAGGCTGAGAAACCTTGGGCTAACTGAATGAATGAATGTTCTCCAGACTTCAGCAATAAATCTAATGTGTTTTTCATGCCATAAGAAGAAATGTGAAATGTAGCTTTAATACACAGCTTTTTGTTCCTAAACTTTAATACACAACTTTTTGTTCCTAAACTTTTCATTTTTTCTTTACGAAAGAAAACTCAGAGTAGTTCCATAATTTGGGAATTTTGGAATATTCAGCATTGTAAATGTTTTCATATCATTTAAAGTAAACTGAAACATAAAGGAGACAGTGGCAGTATTTGCAGAAATCTTTTTTATCCACATTGTCTGATGTGTTAGAATTGAGGACACCAGTATTTGTTGAAAAAAAACATTGTGCCTTATTTTAATAAATTCACAAATAATGCTGCCTATATTCATTTTCTACAGATCAATACAAAATTGAACTCTAACCAGTCACTCATGAAAAGAAGTGTGCACTGCACATAGACCTTGCATTAAATCTGTTACATGGCCATTTGGTTCATGTCCATTCCTTTGCTTTGGACTCATTTAATATGTGCTCCGTGCTAATTGGTCTTCTAGTGTCTTTAGTAACTCATGTCTGCTTGTAGGTAATGTTGACTTGAAATAAATAGACTGCCAGGGACTTCCCTGGCAGTCCAGCTGTTAAAGACTCCATGCTTCCAGTGCAGGGTGCCCAGGTTAGATCCCTGGTCGGGGAACTAAGACCCCACATGCGGCACGGCATAGCCAAAAAAGTAAATAAATAAATAGACTGCCAGATATTTCTCCAGCAAACATGGATTTATTTGGAATCTGCAGAGAATTGCAATTTCCAGGGTCTGCAACCATGAAGAGCCATGTGTAAGGTCCCCCTAGGCAAGGGAAGGAGAATGCTTTTATAGAGAGGAACAGGAAATTAGGAGGGTATAGTGAACAAGAGTTCATGGCTTTTCATTAGCTGAGCCTTTGTCAGGAAAGAAGAGGAGTCTCTTATCTTCCTGTTGGGCTCTGCTATCATCACAGAGCATGAGAGCTCCCCCTTTTGGTCTTCCAACTCTATTTAATTAAGGTTTCTGTTTATCAATTCTTTTATAGAAGGCAAAGGGAAAGTCTTGAATTAATGAAAATTCAGTGCCTCCCAACAAAGTTTTCTGGTTAAAATTGCAAATACAGAAAGAAATTTCGCACAAAGTGCATCTAATGTAGTTAAAATTAGCTACCGAGTTCAAGTCACATTACGGAATAGATTAATTAGAGTCCAGTGCTTTCTTTAGTTCATGCTGTTATTAATTACTCATGGGTACTTCCACACCTGTTTGTGTTTTGGAACTAATTGAATTTTTTAAAAAAACATTCTTGGAACACAAAGCAGTTTCTTTTCAAAGAACATGAAAAAAACAAAAAATACTCAAGAGACTTTACTTAGAGACAGTCATAAAAGAAATACATGCCAGTTTTGTAACCAAGAAGAAACATGGCCATGGATATGTCTCTAGGACAGCAAACATAATGTGTGTGTGTGTGTGTGTGTGTGTGTTTATCTTCTGAACTGACAGAAGGAAAAAAAGGAAGGAAGGAAGGAAGATATAATGAATGTAAATAAAATATATATGTGTATATACAAATAAATATTCTGGAGAACACACACACCCTATAAGCACACACTCATAAGCAGTTTATTCTCTTGATCATTATGCTGATACATGCTCATTGTCAAAGTTTTAAAAATGCAAAAGAATACAATACAAAATAGCAAATGGCACATGATACTAATATAACTACTGGGCAAAAAACATTGTTGACCACATGTTATATTTCCTTGGTATTTATTTTATGAACCTATTTCTGCAATAAAAAGCATATATGCATTTGTATATTTATTTTGTATCATAAGAAGTATTCTCTGCATATAATTTATTATCCTGCCTTTTTCCACTTAGTATATTATGAGCAATTTGTCAATTCATTAAATTTTCTTTTTCTTTTAACATAATTTTTACTGGATACCTAATGTTAAATACTATGGCTAGGTTGTAGTACAGTGCTTTCATTGGAAATTTAGCTTCTTTTTTTCACTTTTTATCATTTCAATCAGCAATTACAATTGAACATAAAATTTCTTTATAGGTAAATTCATTTTGAAACTGAGATCATACTAAATTTTATTATCCTGATTTTTACTTGAATTCATTATATTATATACATTATAACAATTCATAAAACATAACTTAAAAATTGTCATTTAATGGCCACATAATATTTCATGATGTGAATGTGCAAATTTTACATTAAATTTTTATATATTTGAAAATTTATAGTGTTTCAAATTTATTAATAATATAAATAAGTTAAATATGGGCAATATTATATGTGAACCTTTGTATATTTCTATGATTATTGTCTTAGGTCAGAGTTCAACAATGGATATCATTGGCTAAAGGTACAATCATCAGTAACACTCTTTATATGTTGGATAATTTCCCACTAACTGGGATTTTTTTTCAATGTTCAGCATTAACAATTAAAACACTGATATGTATTATTGCAAACACTACATTTAATTCTAATAATAAATTGGCAGTTAGATAGACAAAATATAATGTTGTTGTGTTTACATTCCTTTGATTACAAATGAGATTTGACCTGTTTTCAACTTTAGAAAACCTTGTTTTGTTGTTTTTTGTTGTCATTGGCCTAACCATGTCCTAAACTACTTTTACTGGTGGAAAACTTATTCTTAAATATTTCTGAAAATCTTGGATTTTATTTGTTTCCTTTAATATATTGAGCTTTCTTCCCAGAGTGATCAAGGTGTTATTTATTTACCCTGTTTTACTTTTTCCTTCTCTTTACTCACCTATGGACAAAGAATACTTTTGTCCAGACTCGTTTGTAAACAAAGTGATTGGATTACCCTTGATTCAATTCACTGTCTACTGTGCAAGATTACAAAACAGTTCAAACAACTTTGGGACATTATAATTTCTGCTGCAGTAGCCAAGCAACAAATGAGCAGAGTAGCATCTAGAGTGAGTAATAGTGTTCCTGCTTCAAGTCTCATCCTTCTTAACAGAAATTTCAAATACTAGGCTGTCTGAGAAGCAGCTAGACAAACAGCATTCAAAAGGTGGTATGGAATTTCTTTATCTCTACAGTCGTGGTGATGTGCCCCCTTTGGAAATAATTGTCAACACCTGCAAGAGGTACAGCTAGATCTGTTGTGTGCTGGAGTAAAATTTTCACCGGATTCCATCAACCCTTTAACATTTTGAAGTGGGACAAATGGGTGCGTCTAATACAAGAGTTCAAAATTCCAGTCACCATAGAAGGTGCAGAGGAAAATTAAAAGTTGTCATAGAATTAAAATGTTTCTTAATGCACTGCTTATCAAAATTCACATAGGTCCATACTAGTCTGTGAAATGTTTTTCACCATCCTGAGATGAGAAAAGGCTAGAAATTGAGAATAAGCATTTAGACAATTTAATTACTATTTGACTATCATAAGATACTACTGTGAATGTCAAATGTAAACTTAAGGCTGTAATTATCATATAATTTTGTCTGAAAATTAAACTATGAACCAAAACATCTTATTTTTTTCTATTATAATAATTATGTATGCTATATCTTGATAAATGTTAGTCATATTTCACAAAGTAAACTCCCTATCAAATTGTTCTATTATACACTGTAAAAATGTGGTTCCTGTTATCCATTAACTTATTTTAAAAGGTGACTTTTTCCTGATAATAATTATCATAGAATAATGAAAATCTCCTTACGTAGATATGTAATAAGTCCTCAGTAGCACTACTTCAGAATTTCCTAGAAGGCAAAGGCGGCAGACAGTTGTGTTTCTTTAATCTCCTGTGGTTCTCTGGAAGATGGTGTCATCATAGTGGGGTAGGTGAGGGGACCAGGGGACCAGGGTGGAGGGCAGTGCCTGGTGTCCTCCTTGGTGTCAACTTTGGATTTCTGAGCAAACAGCCGGCACTGGAGAGGTGCAAAGCATCTGCCTACCATCATCTGGGCTGGCAAATCTGTTCTTTTTCAAATAACAAAGCTTATTTCAGGGTCAGCTGCAAGTCGTTTTGTCTTTCAGCTCCATAAGTTAAACTAGTAAAAACCCCTCCAGGATTCTGGTAATGCATTGACTGTCAATCATAGTTTTTGGTGTCATCGTTTTCCACGGCTGCGAAGGTTTTGTAAGATGAAATTGGGAGGAGTGATAGACTGCTGGCCAAAGACGATCAGAAGTCATAAAGGTCCTCTTTGCCTTTCAAATGTTACATGATATATATTTTTTTGATTAGAGAATATTTCATTTTTGGTACAATGAATTATCCTGATTTTTCCTTGTGATTCTTTGTTGTTTTTGTGAAAGTCAGACTAATACTGCTTTAGAGCTTCTAAAATATCAAGGCTACACTTATTTTGGTGCTTAATATATCTATGTTTCAAACGTCCATTTTGTCTTTATTTGGTTAAGAACTGACATGAAACTCTATGAGTCTTTTTTCCAAAATTTAACTTCTCTGCAATATATGGAATAAGTATTTACTTCCAACTAATCTGTGAGGCTAAATTTATTATTTCTCAGATTCTTGTGTCTTTCTGAGCTTAAGTTCCTATGAGCTGTTAGTGTTTCCCTTACACCACACTGCCTTGTTTACTATACTTTGTAACATACGTTGTTAACACAGGGAAGTTAGCTTGATCTTAGTATCATTCTTTTTCACAATTTCCTTGAATATGCTTGCTCATTTACTCTGTTAAATTTATGAGTTACCTCAACAAGTTAAAAGAATATTCCACCCATTTTTTATTGGATCACATTAAACCCAACATGGATTTAGAAAGAACCATCATTTTTGCAACATTTAGTCTTTACATTCAGGACTATGATATATTTTTCCATTTATTCAAATTTTCTTTTATGACCCTCAGTGAAGTTTTATGATTTCTTCAAAGCAATATGGTAATTACTTGTTGTAGCTATTCCTAGGAATTTGTTGTATTTTCTTGATATCTTACACAGAGTCCAAATATATTCTCCAAAAGGTTTTTGATTTAAGTATGTGATATACGTGAGAATACATTTATTTTTCCATTTACATGAATGGTGAGTGAGAGGCCTAAACTGTGTTGAGCATATTGCAGTTGGAATAGTTTGAAGAAGTTCCTGACTAAAGTGCTGATTATGGGCAGCACCCGAACAATAGAAGCCTCCTTCAATGCACTGAATGAAAATAGCTACCCTTGAATGCATCACGGAGACAATGTCTCATTAGTATATATTGTTATTTAAAATGTATTTCTATACAGAGTGAAGTAAGTCAGAAAGAAAAAAACAAATACCGTATGCTAACACATATATATGGAATTTAAGAAAAAAAATGTCATGAAGAACCTAGGGGTAAAGCAGGAATAAAGACGCAGACCTCCTACAGAATGGACTTGAGGTTATGGGGAGGGGGAAGGGTGAGCTGTGACAGGGCAAGAGAGAGTCATGGGCATATACACACTAACAAACGTAGTAAGGTAGATAGCTAGTGGGAAGCAGCCGCATGGCACAGGGATATTGGCTCGGTGCTTTGTGACAGCCTGGAGGGGTGGGATAGGGAGGGTGGGAGGGAGGGAGACGCCAAGAGGGAAGACATATGGGAACATATGTTTATGTATGACTGATTCACTTTGTTATAAAGCAGAAACTAACACACCATTGTAAAGCAATTATACCCCAATAAAGATGTTAAAAAAAAATGTATTTCTAGTTAAACACTTTTGACTGCACTTATGTTTTTATGCAGACAGTGTCCAAAAGGGAGTATATTTAGACTCATATGTTGAATCTATGCATTATTAAAAAAAGGATCAAAATTTCCTGGAATCAGGGAAATGTAGAACATCATTGTTTAAGGATGCCACACTGAAGATTCTGAATTTATCTCAAGTTTCTTTCTTATTAGCTCATGTTGGATAACTGAACCTCTGAATCTAGGGTATATGATGCCAAAAAGGACCTTTGTAGACTAGGCTTTTCAATGTATTGTCTCTTTGTCTTGGAAATCTCAAAGCAGCAGCACTACGTGTGGGAAGTTACCTATGAGAATTTTAATTATAGATGATTCCCAAGGAAATAACTATCAATTGTATCTGAGTATCTCAGTATTTCCTCTAAAATGATAATAATGCACCTTAAGCTTCAGTATAATAGGATAGGATGCCGTAAATTCAGCTAACACTTGTCAAGAGACTTGTGGCATCTTTAAAATCGCAGATCTTAATGAAGGCTTTGTCAGGACCCAAGCCAAGTAAATTTGTTTCAAGTATCAAAGAGAATTACATTTCCTTTTGTCCCTGTATAGTCAGGCTAAAAACAAAAGGAGAATTAACTTGGGAAGTTAATTACTTGATGCTGCATTTGAACAAAAATCCCAGCCATGTTGGCCTAAATACTTTTTTGGTAACCATTTTAGAACATTAGGCTAATCATAGGCAAAGTGAAAACTCAAATTTAAAATTAGTGTTAAAATAAATTATTGCATCAAGGAATTGAATTCTTTGTGTTCAAAGCAGATTCCTAACCTAAAAACATACTATTTTAATATAAACAATAAAAAGTTTACTTTAGGGAAACCATCCTGAAGATAGAACTCCAGTGTTTTTTATCATTATACTTTCTTTCTCCTCCTGCAAGAGCAGGCCAGATTCATCTTGAAGAAGGGACAGTGGCATAATCTACTCTTTTCTCATCTTCCTCTGCTACTGCTTTTAGATGCCATTCTGCTATGTTGTGATAAAGAGGAAGGAAGAGAAAATGACAGAAGCTTCCTCAGTCTCTTCCCTGGGTTGGCTTTTCTAGCTTCAAGGACCAGTCTGCACAGCTCTTTGTGCTTTATTCATCTGTTATAGGATGTGTCCCCCCGAGATGTATGTTGAAGTCCTAACCTTTATTAACTCAGAATGTGAACCTATTTAGAAGTAGGGTCTTTAGAGAGGTAATCAAGGTAAAATAAAATCATTAGGGTAGTCCCTAATCCAACATGATAGGTGACCTTATAAAAATTTGAACACAGAGACAGGCACAGAGGGAAGATGATGTGAAGACACAGGGAGGATGCTGTGTGCCAGGGAAGGCAGACGTTGGAATGATGCATCTACAAGCTAAGGGATGAAAAAATTTGTCAGCAAATCGCCGGAAGTTAGAGGAGGGCCATGGAACAGGTTCTTTCTCACAGCCTGCAGAGGGAACCAACCCTTTGCATCCCTTGATATTGGGCTCTGGCCTCCAGAACTGTGGGAAAATAAGTTTCTGTTGTTTAAGCCACACAGTCTGTGTGGCAACCCCAGAAAACTAATACACCATCCAAATGCTGGTTCTCTTGCAGGGTAGGTCTTCGGAAAGCCCTGCAGTATTTTTCATCCTGCTTGTCTGTAACGTAAGCTATCTGGGCCTGAGTTTGACCTCTTCCGTTATTTCCTAATCCCCTTACGGGACAAATCCTCTCTTCTGGGATCTTCTGTCTGGATGATGGCCCTATTGGTAGGGTATCAGAAAGGAGGCTGAAGCCCAAGTACCCTCCCTCAGTCAGTGTTTACTCATCCCTTGGGAAATTCATATAACCTGGAGAATATAGGTTATTCTACTGGTAAGCATGTATTCCAAGCAGGAGATAAAATGCCAGTGCTCCATTCTTGCAGCCCTTCTTGATCCTTGAAAGTGATTATTTTGAACCACCTCTCCATTGGAAGGGTCAGTGGTTCTTTCTTCCGCCTCAGAAGGGTGTAAGGGCAGCCTCTACTTGAGAGGACGCCATCTTCAAAGAGGTGTAAACCTCCGTGCATTCCTCAGTCCCCTTGTATTGACTTGGGACTGAAGGATTGAGGTCAGTGGCCGGGCCAGCTTCACTCTTGCATGACTCACAGAGTCATCTGCGAGGTGTCTGACAACAACCTCTGGAAGGTTTTTGAACTGAGATTACATGGTACATGGTTCTGTGTGCCCCCCTTTTTAGCTACAGTCCTAAAAGAGTAAGAAAAATGCCACTCAGCATCTTGTTATGTGATTCTGCTATTAAATTTAAATATTTTCTTTCCTTCACTCTTGTCCTCCTGTCTCTTTTGAAAACACCTTGATTGTGCCTGAAACTATAAAAGCATTATTCAGAAATCTTGTAAGTAATTGGTCGTTTGGTGGTCTGTGTTGTCCTTGAGGTTGAAGAGATACTTAAAACAGTGGAAAATCAAGCAAATTACTTCAGTTGCTTTACCTCTTTCTGACCTCTGAATATTGGTGTGTTATTCATTGGTACTGTTCTCCCAATATTTCTGAATCTGTCTTCTGGGTGCGTGATGATATTGTACTCACTTGACCCTTTGAAGTCTATCAGGGCCATGTGACTTGCTTTGGCCAATGAAATGTGACCCTGTCACTTGTGGGTGGAAGGTGTAAGAGTCAGTTTGTAATCTTTTTTTTTTTGGCTGCATTGGGTCTTTGTTGCGGTGCATGGGCTTCTCATTGTGGTGGCTTCTCTTGTTGTGGAGCACAGGCTCTAGGTGTGCAGGCTTCAGTAGTTGTGGCATGCAGGCTCAGTAGTTGTGGCTTGTGGGCTTAGTTGCTCTGCAGTATGTGGGATCTTCCTGGACCAGGGCTCGAACCTGTGTCTCCTGCATTGGCAGGCAGATTTTTAACCACTGCACCACCAGGAAGCCCAGTAGGTAATCTTCTGCCTTAATTTTTTCTCTCTCTGCCGTGATATCTGGAAATCTCAAGATGGATTGATGGTGGATGCTCTGTTGGCTTGGGTCCTGGAGTAATGGGGTTGCTGAAATAATGTCCAGCTTGTTAGCAAAGGCGTGTAGTGGGACCAAAAAAGAAGTCTGTTCTTTTCAGACACTGAAGTTTTGTAGGCATTTGCTACCATGATAGAAACTGGCCTATTCTATAACTGTTGTCTGTTAGACCAGAAACCTCCCCTCTTTTCTCTGTACACTCACTTCTTGAGTCATTTCATCTAGGCCAATGATTCTGAATACAATCCACATACCTAGACTTTTCCCTTGTACTCCCAGAACACATAACCAACCTCTATTCCCTTAAATGCTAATAGTGTCACAACTTAGCCAAAAACAAATTCTTGATTGCATGTTCCCCAGCTTGCTTATCCCCAGCAATCTCCATTTGATGACTGCACTACCATCTGCCCAATTATCCAGTCACTCTGTCAACACATAGTGTTGAGTCTATTTTCAAAAATACACCCAATTTCCACATACTTCTCACTAACACCAGCACTAGCACCCAGTCTAAGCCGCCATCATTGCATAACTGGACTTCCAAAATTACCTCCTAAATAGCCTCCCTGTTCAAGTCTACCCCCTATTTGCTACACAGCAACTAATTCAATTAATTATTTCTTTAAAATGTAAATCTGATCATGTCACTTCTACTCCACAATCTTCCAGTGGATTCTCATGAAACTAAGAATAAAATGCAAAGTCCTTTCAGTGATGTACATGGACTTACAGAATATGGCTGCATTTTTCTGCCACTTTTTCCCTTATTCACTGTGTTACAAGCACCCTGACCCATACTCTTCTCCAAACATGTAAAGTACATTCCTGCCTCAGCACCTTTGCATTTCTTGTTCCCTGAACCTGAAGCATCCTTTCTCATAGTCTTATGTCTTAGTGCCTCACTTCATTTTGCTCTCATCTCAAATATCAACTGTTTGAAAGACCTTCTCTTACCATTCAATATAAATTGTGTCCTTCAACTATTTAGCGTTTTAGCCTGATGTATTAATTGCACAACCATCACCTGACATTGTTGACATTATCGACATATAATATGTTGATTTTTAAAAACATTTTCTCGTGTTCCATGTCCGTGTAAGCTTTATGAAGTTATGACCTCTGTCTGCATTATTTACCTTTATATCTCCAGTGCCAAGAATGGTACCAACTCAATAAATAAGCACTCAATAAATATCTGATTAGTGACCAATTAATGAATAAGAGGGTTAATAGATGGTGAAGAAGATAAACATAATTATTTTCCCCCACCAGAACTCACAATGTAATAAAACATATAAGCAGATAATTATAATCAACTATGTAACTAGATATATTTTTAGATATTAAATTAGCACGTATTTTTTATTCCAAATAATCTTTGTTTTCCCAAAGCTAACTCCCACTGAAACAATGGCACTAGTCATTTCAGCCTAAAAGTAAAAAGTGGGTGTACTTGCTCAGCTTTGATCATCAAGTTTTTATTATTGTGAACACCAACACATAGTATATGAGACAATAATATACAGCTCAATGAATTACTGAAAGACAAATACTCTTGTAACTATAACCAAAGTCATGAAATAGGAAAATTTTACTACTTTCTCCAATTATATGACTACTTAAAGCAATTTAAGATTCGATTTTTTAGTAGTATGTTTCCTATAGGGTATATCCCATTATGGATATATAGACAACTTGCTTGGTTTTACAGACAGTTGAAGAAAGAACAGAGTCCAGGGCCACTAGAAGGTGAGGAGGGAATCTCAGAAAGGAGAGATCCAGAGAGGACAGACCTCAAACTCTGTGTATAAATTCCCCCCAAATCTCTGGCTAATCCTTGAAATACACACACACAAGAAGAATACATAAAGATAAAAAAATTAAAGTGAAATTTAAGCTACTTCCTCAGAGACAGAGTTTGCAATTTGACTTCTACTAGTTTAATTCTCTGTTAAAGCAAAACATCAACACCTTTTCAAGAAAAATAGCAAAGTCCAGAGTCTGACAGTGTGCTGCATGCAATTTAAAATTGCTTGACATACAGAGAACCGGGGAAATAAAGACATTCTACTGAGATCAACCCTAAGCTGACCCAGAGATGGTTTTTTGGGAAAGGAGAATTAAAGCTATTACAGCTTTGTTTAACAGAAGAAAGTAAAATATACTGGTGACAAATGAAAAAATAGGAAATATTAGCAGAGAAACAAAGCTATAAAAAACAACCCTGTGGAAATGAAAAATACAATACCTGAAATAAAAAATTAATTGGATTGGCTTAACAGTAGAATGGAGATGAAAAGGGAAAGAAACACTGAATTTGAAATAGTATTCCATAAGTATGAATTTGAAAATAGTTAAAGTTTTCCACATCCTCAGTAGGACTTAATACTGCTTTATTTATTTTTTTAATGTTAGCTATTCTTGGAAGTATATGAAAGTATCTTAATGTGGCTTTAATTTATAGTTCCCTAATGATGTTGAAAAGAAATTATCCTGTGCTTATTTGCCATCCATATATTCTCCATGATGAAGGGTCTGTTCCAGTCTTGTGCCCATTTCCTAAATGGATTGTTTGCTTTCTTACTTTTGATTTGGAGTTTATGTTCTGGATACAAGTCCCTTGTTGTATTTCTTATCATCCTCAGTAGGAAATCTGGTCTGAATTAGTGAATGTACAATTTGGAAGCAAAAGGGTGCCTCTATCTCTTTAAGGGGGGGGGGTCTTGCTAATGGAATATCTAGATTGATAGTTATTTTCTTCCCACACTTTAAAAATATTATGCCAAATAGTGTAAAGCTTTAAGTTACAATTACTAACCGTAGCAAACCAATATCTTCATGATATATGTATGTGTGTATACACACACCCACACACATATATATATATATGTAATATCTGTATATATAATATATATAATATCCGTAATTTTTTGCAAAAGAAGTTCAGGGTTTTTGTATTAAGTGCCACAATTCTGAAAAGGGAAGTGACATTCTCCCTGATTTATTTATTTCTAAGAAATTAGTGATTAGATTTATCACTAATTTCTTCTCCTATTGCACAACTCAAATTTCTCAGGAAAGGCTTCCTTAAGCCTAAACTAGGCACTACTTGCTAAAATATTCTATTTATAACTCTTGAGGAATGGGAGGATTAAAATTTTTAAACTATGACTAGACATTCTAAAAAGCTACAGTACTCCTTAATTTCCTCAACTGATCCATTTTGCTCGATTTCTTCACCTGATGCATTTTGCTCTTGAAAAGCCACTTGCCGTCTTGTATTTGCTTCTTCTCTCTACCTCCCTTGTTCCTCTGAGATCATACCTCCCAATAAATCCTTTAGCCTGGAAGTGTTGATTCAGCCTATTTTTCTACAGAACTGAGCTAATAAAATTGGCAAGTGGGTTTCTGATGAAGAATATTGTTTTGCTGCAGTTGATAAGGATATAATCAAAAGCTATATGCTACTTGGCTTCCGACTGCCCCTCAATTTACATGTGTGCCCTTTTCTTCACCTTCTTATGCCTTCTCACTTAAGACTCTCATGCTCAGAGTAAAGTAGTGAGTTCTTTAAAAGGAGTGGTGAAGAAAAGGCAAGCTCAGGACACCACCTCAAGGTCCTTGGAGCACTCTGTCCTTGGACCCTCACAGAGTAGCTGCTCGCCATACATACGCAGGAGGCAGATGTTTCTCCACCACTCCTTGTTGTCTGTGCATTAATTACTATTGATGAGAACTCTGCACTTTTCCTTTATGGAGCATATCAGGTCATTGCTTTTGATTCCCTTTTGCTTTCAGAGGGTATTTAAAACAAAGCTCAATATTCAGGCTGAATGTTGATGCTTTAGGAGAGGAAAGCAGTATGCTCAAATACAGCCAGCTTTTCATGAAATGAAAGTTCACTGCTAGGGAATTAAGTAATCTTATTTTACAGCCCTTTTATTCTGTTTCTCTTAAGAGACAGAGTCCCTTATTAGTTTATCATATTATTGGAGATCTAACATATATTTAAAATTGGGTTGTTAGAGCTCTAGTTCATTTCAACAAGTATTGGTCAGTCACTTTTATCTGCCCCATATTACTATACATTCAAACCGAGGAGGATACAAATGCAATCTGTGATGTAAAACCTATTCTCAAATGGCTTACCGTGGAAGAACTGGGGGAAGACCTGGTGATACACATGACACAATCAGGTAACACAAAACTGAGTACAGAAAAAAATGGCAACAGAAACCTGCACTGTTCTTTCTGTTTTTTAAAAAAAATCTTTATGGAATATAATTGCTTTACAATGGTGTGTTAGTTTCTGCTTTATAACAAAGTGAATCAGTTATATATACACGTGTTCCCATATCTCTTCCCTCTTGCATCTCCCTCCCTCCTACCCTCCCTATCCCACCCCTCCAGGCGGTCACAAAGCACCGAACTGATCTCCCTGTGCTATGCGGCTGCTTCCCACTAGCTATCTACCTTACATTTGGTAGTGTATATATGTCCATGCCTCTCTCTCGCTTTGTCACAGCTTGCCCTTCCCCCTCCCCATATCCTCAAGTCCATTCTCTAGTAGGTCTGTGTCTTTATTCCTGTCTTACCCCTAGGTTCTTCATGACATTTGTTTTCTTAAATTCCATATATATGTGTTAGCATACGGTATTTGTCTTTCTCTTTCTGACTTACTTCACTCTGAATGACAGACTCTCGGTCTATCCACCTCATTACAAATAGCTCAATTTCGTTTCTTTTTATGGCTGAGTAATATTCCATTGTATATATGTGCCACATCTTCTTTATCCATTCATTTGTTGATGGACACTTAGGTTGTTTCCATCTCTGGGCTATTGTAAATAGAGCTGCAATGAACATTTTGGTACGTGACTCTTTTTGAATTATGGTTTTCTCAGGGTATATGCCCAGTAGTGGGATTGCTGGGTCATATGGTAGTTCTATTTGTAGTTTTTTAAGGAACCTCCATACTGTTCTCCATAGTGGCTGTATCAATTTACATTCCCACCAACAGTGCAAGAGGGTTCCCTTTTCTCCACACCCTCTCCAGCATTTATTGTTTCCAGATTTTTTGTTGATGGCCATTCTGACTGGTGTGAGATGATATCTCATTGTACTTTTGACTTGCATTTCTCTAATGATTAATGATGTTGAGCATTCTTTCATGTGTTTGTTGGCAGTCTGTATATCTTCTTTGGAGAAATGTCTATTTAGGTCTTCTGCCCATTTCTGGATTGGGTTGTTTGTTGTTTTGTTATTGAGCTACATGAGCTGCTTATAAATTTTGGAGATTAATCCTTTGTCAGTTGCTTCAATTACAAATATTTTCTCCCATTCTGAGGGTTGTCTTCTGATCCTGTTTATGGTTTCCTTTGCTGTGCAAAAGCTTTGAAGTTTCATTAGGTCCCATTTGTTTATTTTTGTTTTTATTTCCATTTCTCTAGGAGGTGGGTCAAAAAGGATCTTGCTGTGATTTATGTCATAGAATGTTCTGCCTATGTTTTCCTCTAACAGTTTGATAGTTTCTGGCCTTACATTTAGGTCTTTAATCCATTTTGAGCTTATTTTTGTGTATGGTGTTAGGGAGTGATCTAATCTCATACTTCTACATGTACCTGTCCAGTTTTCCCAGCACCACTTATTGAAGAGGCTGTCCTTTCTCCACGGTACATTCCTGCCTCCTTTATCAAAGATAAGGTGACCATATGTGTGTGGGTTTATCTCTGGGCTTTCTATCCTGTTCCATTGATCTATATTTCTGTTTTTGTGCCAGTACCATAATGTCTTGATTACTGTAGCTTTGTAGTATAGTCTGAAGTCAGGGAGCCTGATGCCTCCAGCTCCGTTTTTCGTTCTCAAGTTTGCTTTGGCTATTCGGGGTCTTTTGTGTTTCCATACAAATTGTGAATTTTTTTGTTCTAGTTCTGTGAAAAATGCCAGTGTTAGTTTGATAGGGATTGCATTGAATCTGTAGATTGCTTTGGGTAGTAGAGTCATTTTCACAATGTTGATTCTTCCTATCCAAGAACATGGTATATCTCTCCATCTATTTGTATCATCTTTAATTTCTTTCATCAGTGTCTTATAATTTTCTGCATACAGGTCTTTTGTCTCCTCAGGTAGGTTTATTCCTAGATATTTTATTCTTTTTGTTGCAGTGGTAAATGGGAGTGTTTTCTTGATTTCACTTTCAGATTTTTCATCATTAGTGTATAGGAATGCCAGAGATTTCTGTGCATTAATTTTGTATCCTTCTACTTTACCAAATTCATTGATTAGCTCTAGTAGTTTTCTGGTAGCATCTTTAGGATTCTCTATGTATAGTATCATGTCATCTGCAAACAGTGACAGCTTTACTTCTTCTTTTCTGATTTGGATTCCTTTTATTTCCTTTTCTTCTCTGATTGCTGTGGCTAAAACTTCCAAAACTATGTTGAATAATAGTGGTGAGATTGGGCAACCTTGTCTTGTTCCTGATCTTAGTGGAAATGCTTTCAGTTTTTCACCATTGAGGACAATGTTGGCTGTGGGTTTGTCATATATGGCCTTTATTATGTTGAGGAAAGTTCCCTCTATGCCTACTTTCTGCAGGGTTTTTATCATAAATGGGTGTTGAATTTTGTCAAAAGCTTTCTCTGCATCTATTGAGATGATCTTTTGGTTTTTCTCCTTCAATTTGTTAATATGGTGTATCACGTTGATTGATTTGCGTATATTGAAGAATCCTTCCATTCCTGGAATAAACCCCACTTGATCATGGTGTATGATCCATTTAATGTGCTGTTGGATTTTGTTTGCTTGTATTTTGTTGAGGATTTTTGCATGTATGTTCATCAGTGATATTGCCCTGTAGTTTTCTTTCTTTGTGACATCCTTGTCTGGTTTTGGTATCATGGTGATGGTGACCTCGTAGAATGAGTTTGGGAGTGTTCCTCCCTCTGCTATATTTTGGAAGAGTTTGAGAAGGAAACGTGTTAGCTCTTCTCTAAATGTTTGATAGAATTCACCTGTGAAGCCATCTGGCCCTGGGCTTTTGTTTGTTGGAAGAGTTTTAATCTCAGTTTCAATTTCAGTGCTTGTGATTGGTCTGTTCATATTTTCTATTTCTTCCTGATTTAGTCTTGGCACGTTGTGCATATCTAAGAATTTGTCCATTTCTTCCAGGTTGTCCATTTTATTGGCATAGAGTTGCTTGTAGTAATCTCTCATGATCTTCTGTATTTCTGCAATGTCACTTGTTACTTCTCCTTTTTCATTTCTAATTCTATTGATTTGAGTCTTCTCCCTTTTTTTCTTGATGAGTCTGGCTAATGGTTTATCAATTTTGTTTATCTTCTCAAGGAACCAGCTTTTAGTTTTATTGATCTTTGCTATCATTTCCTTCATTTCTTTTTCATTTATTTCTGACCTGATTTTTATGATTCCTTTCCTTCTGCTAACTTTGGGGGTTTTTTGTTCTTCTTTCTCTAATTACTTTAGGTGCAAGGTTAGGTTGTTTATTCGAGATGTTTCCTGTTTCTTAAGGTAGGATTGTATTGCTGTAAACTTCCCTCTTAGAACTGCTTTTGCTGCATCCCATAGGTTTTGGGTCGTCGTGTCTCCATTGTCATTTGTTTCTAGGTATTTTTAAATTTCCTCTTTGATTTCTTCAGTGATCACTTGGTTACTAAGTAGTGTATTGTTTAGCCTCCATGTGTTTGTATTTTTTACAGATATTTTCCTGTAATTGATATCTAGTATCATAGAGTTGTGGTCGGAAAAGATACTTGATACAATTTCAATTTTCTTAAATTTTCCAAGGCTTGATTTGTGACCCAAGATATGATCTGTGCTGGAGAATGTTCCATGAGCACTTGAGAAAAGTGTGTATTCTGTTGTTTTTGGATGGAATGTCCTATAAATATCAATTAAGTCCATCTTGTTTAATGTATCATTTAAAGCTTGTGTTTCCTTATTTATTTTCATTTTGGATGATCTGTCCATTGGTGAAAGTGGGGTGTTAAAGTCCCCTACTATGAATGTGTTACTGTCGATTTCCCCTTTTATGGCTGTTAGTATTTGCCTTATGTATTGAGGTGCTCCTATGTTGGGTGCATAAATATTTACAATTGTTGTATCTTCTTCTTGGATCGATCCCTTGATTATTATGTAGTGTCCTTCTTTGTCTCTTCTAATAGTCTTTATTTTAAAGTCTGTTTTGTCTGATATGAGAATTGCTACTCCAGCTTTCTTTTGGTTTCCATTTGCATGAAACATCTTTTTCCATCCCCTTACTTTCAATCTGTATGTGTCTCTAGGTCTGAAGTGGGTCTCTTGTAGACAGCAAATATATGGGTCTTGTTTTTGTATCCATTCAGCCAATCTATGTCTTTTGGTGGGAGCATTTAGTCCATTTACATTTAAGGTAATTATCGATATGTATGTTCCTATTCCCATTTTCTTAATTGTTTTGGGTTCGTTATTGTAGGTCTTTTCCTTCTCTTGTGTTTCTTGCCTAGAGAAGTTCCTTTAACAGTTGTTGTAAAGCTGGTTTGGTGGTGCTGAACTCTCTCAGCTTTTCCTTGTCTGTAAAGGTTTTAATTTCTCCATCAAATCTGAATGAGATCCTTGCTGGGTAGAGTAATCTTGGTTGCAGGTTTTTCTCATTCATCACTTTAAATATGTCCTGCCAGTCCCTTCTGGCTTGCAGAGTTTCTGCTGAAAGATCAGCTGTTAACCTTATGGGGATTCCCTTGTGTGTTATTTGTTGTTTTTCCCTTGCTGCTTTTAATATATTTTCTTTGTATTTGATTTTTGACAGTTTGATTAATATGTGTCTTGGCGTATTTCTCCTTGGATTTATCCTGTATGGGACTCTCTGTGCTTTCTGGACTTGATTAACTATTTCCTTTCCCATATTAGGGAAGTTTTCAACTATAATCTCTTCAAAGATTTTCTCAGTCCCTTTCTTTTTTCTCAGTCCCTTTCTTTTCCCTATAATTTGAATGTTGGTGCGTTCAATGTTGTCCCAGAGGTCTCTGAGACTGTCCTCAGTTCTTTTCATTCTTTTTTCTTTATTCTGCTCTGCAGTAGTTATTTCCACTATTTTATCTTCCAGGTCACTTATCCGTTCTTCTGCCTCAGTTATTCTGCTATTGATCCCATCTAGGGTATTTTTAATTTCATTTATTGTGTTGTTCATCGTTGTTTGTTTCATCTTTAGTTCTTCTAGGTCCCTGTTAAATGTTTCTTGCCTTTTGTCTATTCTATTTCCAAGATTTTGGATCATCTTTACTATCATTATTCTGAATTCTTTTTCAAGTAGACTGCCTATTTCCTCTTCATTTGTTATGTCTGATGGGTTTTTATCTTGCTCCTTCATCTGCTGTGTGTTTTTCTGTCTTCTCATTTTGCTTATCTTACTGTGTTTGGGGTCTCCTTTTTGCAGGCTGCAGGTTTGTAGTTCCCGTTGTTTTTGGTGTCTGTCCCCAGTGGCTAAGGTTGGTTCAGTGGGTTGTGTAGGCTTCCTGGTGGAGGGGACTAGTGCCTGTGTTCTGGTGAATGAGGCTGGATCTTGTCTTTCTGGTGGGCAGGTCCACGTCTGGTGGTGTGTTTTGGGGTGCCTGTGGACTTATTATGATTTTAGGCAGCCTCTCTGCTAATGGGTGGGGTTGTGTTCCTGTCTTGCTAGTTGTTTGTCATAGGATGTCCAGCAGTGTAGGTTGCTGGTCGTTGAGTGAAGCTGGGTGCTGGTGTTGAGAAGGAGATCTCTGGGAGATTTTTGCCGTTTGATATTATGTGGAGCTGGGAGGTCTCTTGTGGACCAGTGTCCTGAAGTTGGCTCTCCCACCTCAGAGGCAGAGCACTGACTCCTGACTGCAGCACCAAGAGCCTTTCATCCACATGGCTCAGAATGAAAGGGAGAAAAAGTAGAAAGAATTTGTAGAAGTAGAAAGAAAGAAAGAAAGAAAGGATGGAGGGAGGGAGGAAGGAAGGAAAAAGAAAGAAAGAAGATAAAGTAAAATAAAGTAAGATAAAATATAATAAAATTATTAAAATAAAAAAATAATTATTAAGAGAAAAAAAGTGGACGGATGGAACCCTAGGACAAATGGTGGAAGCAAAGCTATACAGACAAAATCTCACAGAGAAGCATACACATACACAATCACAAAAAGAGGAAAAGGGGAAAAAATCATAAATCTTGCTCCAAAGTCCACCTCCTTAATTTGGGATCATTCATTGTCTATTCATGTATTCCACAGATGCAGGGTACATCGAGTTGATTGTGGAGCTTTAATCCGCTGCTCCTGAGGCTGCTGGGAGGGATTTCCCTTTCTCTTCTTTGTTCTCACAGCTCCCAGGGGCTCAGCTTTGGATTTGGCCCCGCCTCTGCGTGTGGGTCTCCGGAGGGCGTCTGTTCTTCTCTCAGACAGGAAGGGGTTAAAGGAGCCGCTGATTCGGTGGCTCTGGCTCTCTCACGCTGGAGTGAGGGAGGGGCACGGAGTGCGGGGCGGGCCTGCGGCGGCATGACGTTGCACCAGCGTGAGGGGCCGGCCGGCGTGACGTTGCGCCAGCTTGAGGCGCGCCGTGCGTTCTTCCGGGGAAGTTGGCCGTGGATCCCAGGACCCTGGCAGTGGCAGGCTGCACAGGCTCCCCGGAAGGGGGGTGTGAATAGTGACCTGTGGTCGCACACAGGCTTCTTGGTGGCGGCAGCAGTGGCCTTAGCGTCTCATGCCCGTCTCTGGGGCCCGCGCTTTTAGCTGCGGCTCGCGCCCGTCTCTGGAGCTCCTTTAAGCAGCGCTCTTAATCCCCTCTCCTCGCGCACCAGGAAACAAAGAGGGAAGAAAAAGTCTCTTGCCTCTTCGGCAGCTCCAGACTTTTCCCCGGACTCCCTCCCGGCTAGCCGTGGCGCACTAACCCCTGCAGGCTGTGTTCACGCCACCAACCCCAGTCCTCTGCCGGCGCTCCGACTGAAGCCCGAGCCTCAGCTTCCAGCCCCGCCCGCCCTGGCGGGTGAGCAGACAAGCCTCTCGGACTGGTGAGTGCTGGTCGGCACCGATCCTCTGCGCGGGAATCTCTCCGCTTTTCCCTCCACACCCCTGTTGCTGTGCTCTCCTCCTCACCTCCGAAGCTTCCCCCCCTCCGCCACCCGCAGTCTCCGCCCGCGAAGGGGCTTCCTAGTGTGTGGAAACGGCTCCCTCCCGCTTGTGCAGGTCCAGTCCCTATCCTTTTGTCTCTGTTTATTCTTTTTTCTTTTGCCCTACCCAGGTACGTGGGGGGTTTCTTGCCTTTGGGGAGGTCTGAGGTCTCCTGCCGGCGTTCAGTAGATGTTCTGTAGGAGTTGTTCCACGTGTAGATGTATTTCTGGTGTATCTGTGGGGAGGAAGGTGATCTCCACGTCTTACTCTTCCGCCATCTTCCCGGAAGCTCTGCACTGTTTTTTTTAAATGAACCAAGCACACCATGAGTGCTACCTGGCAGTCACAATGCAAAGAGATCTTTGAGCGCTGTGAATTATGGTAGACTTCCCTGAGGAATAATAATAATAATAAACTATTGCCTACAAGGAGAAAGATATAGATGGGTCTTAGAAAATAAATTAGAATAATGGAAAATACATCCATAATTTTTATTTGGATTATTATACCTGCATTTTTGGCAAATGATAACAGTATATCAAGCTTACGTATATAGTAGTTTAATCGAATAGGAAGTTATTTTTAGGACATAATACTAAGTCTAGAGAAAGTCAATCTAGGATTGGTGCAATAACCACAATATTATCAGTGTCCCAACATCCTTCTGTCTTTCTGCTTAACATGTGGTTTTCATCTGCTTTTCTTTGATCAACCTCTCAAGATGGCTGCTACAACTCCAGCCTCATATTTCAGTTGTTGTGGATGTTGTATGCTCTGCTTAGCTACCCCTTCAGGATGGGAGGACTGGAGTGCAGCAGACCTACAGCTGTCAGCTGGCAGTCCCCTTCAGGAGCTGTCTCAGCTCAAAGTCATGCCCACTTTCTGAGGTGGTACTCATCCAGTAACCATTGACACAGAGCTCAGCCCTTTCGTGCAACATTTTTTGTTGTTGTTGTTGGCCGTGGCTTGCGGGATCTTAGTTCCCTGACCAGGGGTTGAACCTGGGCCTTCAGCAGTGAAAGCACAGAGTCCTAACCACTGGACGACCAGGGAATTCTCCAACATGGAATGATTCTGAAGGGTCATCTAGTCTTCAGAGCTCCTTGTAGCTTTGTCTGATTCTTCTGTTGACACCCCTTTGCAGCTACTCTTCCTCCTTTTCCCAGTCCTTCTTCCTTCCCTTCCTTCTACACATTTAGAGCCTATGAGAACTCCTAACAATATTTCTGCATGTTAATCTCTGTTTCAGAATCTGCTGCCTGAGTAGCCCAAGCTTTGATACATTTTGAGTAGAGACAATCTTGATATAATAGGAAAAAGGGGGTGCCCATGTTACAAAGGCCACATTTCTCTCAAATACCCAGGAGAAATGTGATGTGTTCTAATTGACAGAATTGTATTTCAGAGACACACTTAACTATAAGTAAGACTGATAGTATACACTTTTGGCTTGATACATTGCTTTCCCAAACAAAATATCAATATTAGATTATCTTACTTTTCAAACAAATGCCCAGGAGTCATCGGCATTGCAGAGAACTGAATCACAATGGCCACCACTAACAGTAGGGAGTCTGGAACATGTCCTTTTTATCTGAGCACATTTTCTCCACAAGCAAAAATTAGGACTCTATTATTGAGAAAGAAGGCAAGAATGAAGATTAGATAGGCAAGTATCAGTATATGCCACACGTAGAAATAAGGATGTTGATAACTAATACTTATAGAGTTCTTATGATATTGTGCTATGCAGATTTATATATACCAGATCATTTAATTTTCTCAACAACTCTATTATTAAACCCACAGAATCTATGGGACTCACCAATTGCTTTCATATGGATATTGATATGCTACTTATATTCTTTCTTTGGTAAGACTCAATCGATTTACACAGCACTGTAAATGCCTTGCCTCATATTATTCTCATACTCGATTTATCAGATGTAAGTATTATCAATAACCCCGTTTAATAGATGAGTAAACTGAGGCTTAGAAGGCTGAAGTTAATTCCTTGAGGCCACACAGCTGCCATGATGCAAAACCGGGATTTGACCCACATATGCCTCACTCTTTAGCATATTTTTTTCAGCACTTTGCTTTTTAGACCTTCTGCTCTGGTTAAGAGATTTTGGTTTTAGGCCTACCAGCATTCAGTAAGTGACTCAACAATTTGTGCACTTAATGTGTGCTAAGTGTTATGTTTGATGATGGGCATAGAACTAAAAACTAAGCTGTTATCCTTGAAGAGTGCAATCAAGTGGGAATAAACAGAACTATAAATACCAAGTAAGATACAAGGTGATTGGTGATATAATAACAGTACATAAAAGATTATGGGAAAGGGAGGAACAATTAATTCTACGTATGACTAAAGGGAACAAAGTCTGGAATCAAGTAATTTTAGGGCATTAATAAGATGATGTTTTGAGAACCCTTTAACTATGGCATATCTCCTTTCTGTGTTGTGATGAATATTCACTTCGGATAAAGTGAAGTAATGATAATGAACAGAATTCCTATTCTACTATAGCTTCATATTAACAAAATTTATTTTGCTCATGGGTGTGCAGTTCTGGAAGCACCCAGCCTTGAGAGTGTGTGTCTGCTCCACTCAGCATGAACTTGGGTGAATCAAAGGTTGGGGGCTGGAATCATCTGAAGGCAAGCTCATTCACACATCTGGTGGTGATACTGGCTCTTGGCTGAAACCTTAGCTGGGATTGTCAATAAGTAGGTCCAAGACTTCCACTTAACAGAATGGCTGGGCTCCAAAGGAGGGGTCAGGGTGAAAGAACAAGAGTCTCTATCTCCTTTATGACCTAACCTCAGAAGTCACATGCTGTCACATATAGCATACTCTATTGATCGTAAGCCCTCACCAGACCCTGATTCAAGGAGAGGAAAATCTGACCCCACCTTTCAATGGGAGAACTTCCAGTCACAGTGTAGAAAGAGCATATGGAAGGTGATACAACCATCTTTGGATCTTTGGAAACTACAGCCTGCCACATTCTGCCTCTGGCCACAAAGCTTCACATCCCTCCCTCATGCAAAATGCACTTTTCATTTCTGCCAGGACTCCAAAGCCTCTTCCATTTTGGCATCAGGCTCGAGCTCAGAGTCCAAGGTAGTGTTGTCTAAATCAGGTTCAGATGTGGAAGAGGTACCTTAGTGTGATTCCTCATAACTATTTGAGTACAGTTTCTTTTGTTCTTTATATCTGTGACCTAAAGAGAGAATTTACCATCCACCCGCTATAAGCCAAGTATAAAATGGTGGGATCTGCAAAGGATAACAGCTGTAGGTCCTCCCATTCAAAAAGGGGAAAAATAGAAGGAAGACAGGAGTGGGTCCACAGTAATTCTGAAATCTAGCTAGGATGTATTGGTAGTTCTGTGATTAACATATAATCCTATCATCTAGAAACAATTTTACATGGCTCTTGGGTTCTCCTCAAAGACTCTTGATTTCTCACAGTGAGTGTCTCTCCCTTTACATAAGAAATATCTGGCACTTGTGGATTAATATTTTACTTGGACTGCTTTCTGCCTGTAGTAGTTTAGTTGCTCCTAATTATCTTTTTGTTTTGTACTGTCTCTGTCACTTTTAGTCCTAACTGGTAGTGTTTTTGCAAATGCCATTCTCATTAAAATTCTCTGAACCTCCTGTGAATTGCATTAGGTACACTCTATTAGTAAAACAAAACAAAACAAAACAAAACACCCTTACAAATCTCATCAAAATAAGCACTATTCTAACTTGAGTTTCCTCTAAGACTACTGTGGGAACACACCTTTCTGATCCTTAGAAGTCCTTTGTTTAATGGAGAGAATCTGAAAGGCATGTTTTCAAGGTCCCTGTTTATTTTAGGCACCTTATTAAATCCTTCTGAGGTTTTAATAAAGGATTTCGTAATTGCATTCTTAGCTTCATCTTTAGACCTTTCTTTTCTGCCTGTGTCTTGGATTTATCTTTGCACAGATGCCATTTCTTAGTTTTAGCACTGTTTTCCATCTAAGCAGGCTGAAAATGAGAAATAGTTTGCTATTTGTGGACTCAAAAATTTCTAGTTTATTTATATTTAACATACTTTTCTTAAGCTTATCTCTGCCCTTTCACATTTTACTATAGGCAGTAGGTAGAAGTAGGTGGCATCTGCAGCAGGCTGCCTGGAAACCTCCTTAGCTGGACTCTCCAGCTTATTAAGTGCATTTTCCATTTTCTACATTAACACAGGCAATGCAGATTTTTTTCTGTGACTAACAGGGGTCCCCTTTTCCCTATCTTCCAATATTATTTTCTTCATTTTATTTGAATGTCTCACTCCTAAACCCTCACTGACAGCCAACTTAAACATGGCCTACTAACAGCCTCTTCACAACACCTCACTTCCTCTTACTGCCTTGTCATGAAGCCACTCCACAGGTGTTCATTTGCTATGGCAGCACCACTCTTCTAGCTGCCAAATGTGTTCTAGTTCCTACGGGTGAATACCATTACCTCAAAGCTCAAGGGCTTAAAACAATGACAACATTTGTTTTGCTGAAGAATCCTTGCTTTGGGCCAGACTCAGTGGATGTGACTCATCTCTGCTCCACTCAGCATCAGCTGAGGGCTCACTCACTCTCGCATCCAGTGGTCCAGGATGAACTCAACCGAAATGCTCACACGTGACCTCTCCACGTATCCTGGATTCCTCACGATATTGTGGTGGCTGGACTGTGCAGGCAAACACACCTAGAAGATGGAAGGATGGAGAACGAGAGAGAAAAAGAGACAGAGAAAGACAAAGAGAAAAAGGAAGAGAGAAAGAGACAGAAACAGAGACAGGCAAAGAGAGAGAGAGAGAGAGGGAGAAGAGGGGAAGGAGAGGGAACAATGGAAAGAGAGAGAGAGAGAAAGAGAAGAGAAACAGAGACAGACAGAGACAGAGGAACAGAGAGGGGTCACAAAGAGGCTCTCTCCACAATGTGGCCTACCACCAACAGTCACATAGCATCATTTCTATCACAGTCTCTTGGTCAGAGCAGCGACAAGGCCCTGAGCAAATTCAAGGGAAGGGAACATATACCCTGACTCTTGGTTGGAGGAGTGTCAGTCACACTGTAGGAAGAACATGTGGGGTGAAACACACACACACACACACACACACACAGCCATCTTTAGAAAATACAGGCTGCCACAAAGTAATAAAGATGTGGATGCAGCCTGTATATGGGAAAAGCTGTATATTTACAGATTAAGCACAGTTATTTTTAAAATCAGAGGCGAGTTTAATTCCTGTCCCAGCTGCCTACAACCTGTGTGACATTAACCAAATGAAACAATGCTTATGTTTCAGTTTCTTTACCTGAGCCAAGTCTTATTTTGGCATAGTGGACATGTCTTCTTGTGTTTCTCTTCCGTCATTTCCTCTCTATTGTTTGGGTAATTGTTTCCCTGTTTCTGAGGGGTAACTACGCCTCACTGTTATAGGAGGTCTTGGGAAGGTTGCCCACAACTCTGCTTATTCCAAGGTGGGCAGGGAATCCAGGCTAAGCCACTAAGACTCATACTCTGGGAATCTTGAGCCTTAAGCACAGAAACAGACCGGGAAAATAGATTGAACTGAGTCATTTCAGTGACAGGAAGGATGCAGAAGAGACTGTCAATGAATCCTTGACTGATGAACTAGCCTCCCAAAGACCTGATCACCCAGCTTTACCTTCAGTTCTGTGCGTTAATATGTAGTATTTCCATAAGTGTCTTTTTAGACTGAAATTAGCTAGAATCAGTTTTTTTTTGTTTTTTTGGGGGGTTTTTTTTTTGCGGTACGCGGGCCTCTTACCACTGTGGCCTCTCCTGCTGCGTAGCACAGGCTCCGGACACGCAGGCTCAGCGGCCATGGCTCACGGGCCCAGCTGCTCCACAGCATGTGGGATCTTCCCAGACCGGGGCACGAACCCACGTCCCATGCATCGGCAGGCGGACCCTCAACCACTGCACCACCAGGGAAGCCCTAGAATCAGTTTTAATTACTAACTCATGAGGTGAAAGAAGATAATCAACCCTACCTCATGGTGCAGTTATAAGCATTAAATGAATCAATGTATGTAAAATTCCTGACACATTGTAAGGTTTTTTGTTTCTTTAAAAGGTAGTTCATTATTAATAACAATATTATCAAAAAAGAGTATGACATTTGCTGTCCACGATTTCCTCCTTCGCTTCCTTAGCAGCTGATTCAGCTGTGGTTGATGGCAGGCAAACCAACGGGCCTAGTAACTTACTTTCCAGCCACTATGGCTCAATTTCATCTCTCTGTGTGGTCATCATTTAGGATGGAAGACTCATTAAGAAGGACTTGGTGGGTCTGCAGGCCATGTGGACTTTGCTCCCAGCACACATCCCTTTCATCCCGTCTTTGTCACTCAACCCAGCTGCTGTCTCTGTATGACTTTCTTTTCTGTAGGAAAATGTTAAGGTAGCCGTGGTTACCGTTGTGAAGCTTCCTTTTCAACAGGTGTGGTAGGTGTGACTTGCCTCCTCCTGCGTTCTCTACAAAATAAGCAATCAGCCTTCTCCTTCTCAACGAAATGTTACAGTCCTGTTGGGTTCAGGGAAAGAAGACACCGTGTCACTGGGCTTTCTCACGGCATCCTCAGTATTTTCATCACTTCTGACACAGTGGAGGTGGTTTCTGACAATCCAGTCATCATTTTACCCATTAGAAGTTTCTAGGGATGTAGTTTATATGTCATTGGGTAGGATGGCATCTGAGCATCGTGAAGTATAATTCAAATGACCCTGTAGCATTTTTTATTAGGAAAATAGGCAGGATGCTGTTATGACCAAGGGATGCTGCCAAGGGATCAGCAATAAGAGAGCAAATAAAAGTTCTTTAGGAACTGGCAGAACTTCAGGCTAATCCCAGGTTAAGAGGATACAATGTATCCTACTAAAATGTAGTGTTTTTCGTGTAAATGTGAGATATTATACAAATTAGTTAAGCTCTTCTGTAGGTTTGTATACAGGTTATAGGAGGATAATTCTAATATCCACCTCACAGGATTCAATGAGATCGTGCATATGAAGTGATTAGCACATTGCTTAAGCATAGTAGACATTCATTAAATGTTATTGGTTATTATTATTTTCACTTCTTACAAGGGAGAGAGGAAGGCAATTTTAAAATAGGTGCTGGGAGAGAGTAAGTAAAGAGAAGGGAAAAGTATACCAGATTCCATAGAAGTGGTTTTGAATCCTGGCTTCAGACATGTACCACTGAGGAAGTCATTTAACTTACTTGAGTATCAGTTTCCTTGACAGTCGAACAGAGATGATAATATCTTTCTTGTTGAACTATGGTTCAGATTAAATAGAAATTTGCACATCTCTAGCCAATTGGAGATACATGGTAAGTATTTACTAAGAAGTTTGTAGCTATTCAGTTGTCACCATCCAAGAGCTCAATCCTATTTATTTGTGTGACCTTGGTTAAGTTAGTCCTCTGGCCACACATTGTTCACCTACAGAAAGAGGAGCTTAGACTGTATTACCTGTGTTATTCCTTCCAAGCGTGATGTTGTAAAACTATGTTCAGAAGCAGTATTGCAGTCTGAGATAGTTCATTTGGTAATACTTATTGGGTGACATTATATGCCAAAAATAAATACATAAAAATACATAGCCCCTATCCTCAGTGATCTCAGACTACTCGGGACAAACTCACACACACACAGACACACACACACGCACACACACACATTATTTGAAAATAACCTAGGAGGGAGGTGGCAGAAATCTGCTTATGGAAGCATATCTGTTTGTGTTTCTATGGCAACACAGAAAGGGAGAACACCTAACCCTTTCTGACGGTTGGGATTCTCCCTGGAAGATATGAACCCTAAAGGATGCATAAACTTTAGGCAAAAATAAGTATACATGTTGGGTGTGGGAGGGGATAGTGAGGCCATCCTACTATAACCAAAAGCAAAAAGGTAAGAAATAGTATGACCTGTGGGAAAGTAACCCCTCATCTGTAGGCAGGGACAGGAGAGAGCCGTGGCTACACATGCTGCCAGGATCAGATCTTGGTGCACCTTGCCTACCCCCGGAGAGCTCTCACTATCTCCCTCAGTGCCGTGTGGGGCAAGTGCAGGCAATATGGCATCTAACAGGCAACATGTTGCTTTCATCACAGGCTCTGTTGCTGCAGTCCCCAGGTATAAGCATTATGGTGGTAGGTACGATACAGGCAAGGGCACCCGTGATTTGTGGGTACCTGTAATCTTTGAACAATTGATATTTTAATACTTCCTCACAGTGTGATTCTTACCTGTTCAATAAGAATATACACTTATCCTTTCTTGTGGCTAGGATATATATTTGTGACTTAGACTCTGCCAATCAGACTCAACCCTAAGAGATTTGATTTAGGACATTAATTTCATGAGAAAATGGACAAGGCATGCAACCTGCACTTCACTGACCTAGGAGATAACAGAGGCAGTGGGGTTTGGTGGTTAGTTGTGCGAGAAGCAGCTTCTTAATCACAGCATGGCAGTGTGCTGTATGATTTTGAAAATTGTCTTTGCAAGTTTAGCTTGAGCTTGTTCCTCAAGGTCTTTGAAAATTTCAAGTTACCTAATTCCATGTGTTACATATTTTCCTTCCCAGCTACCTTGAAAGAATTCTGTTGCTTGCAACAAACAACCCTGACCCATCCAGTCATTTAACCCTGCACCCCAGTTTCCTCATATATAAATTGGGAATTATAAGAGTACTTATCACAGGAATAATTTACCAAATGAACAAAATAATTCATTAGTTGCAAGGTTACCAAATTCTCTTACACTGCAGCTTGGATGTGCAGGCAGAAATGTAACGGATTTATTTTATCTATAACTGATTTGACATTTCTTCTAACTTCCAAGCTCTAAATGTATAATCTCATATGAATGTTGAAATGGTCCATTTAGGAAATAGACTTTTTTGTTTGGCTCAAATCACTCCATCTTTTCATTAACCTCTTCAAGTTTCCCTCCCTAAGGTGCTACACAGGTTTGGAGGGTGGGAACTTGTATCTACTTGACACATTGAGGGAATAAGTGCCTGGTCTGACTCTTCTTGCGTTGCAGCCTGGATCTGATAGTCTTTAAGCTGACAGCGTCTGACTGTTGTATATTCTCCGGGAATCTGATGCTGAATCCATATGCAAATGACTTCCTTGGCTTGTACAGTATTCACAATGGCACTTTATGGATGTCTTGACTTACTTGGTCCCCTCCTGACTGCAGACCCCCCCAGCCTCCTGCCTGTTCTCCAGCTTGACAGCTGCGTCCACATTCCACTTCAGCCTCTTTGCTGGGGTTACCCTGCTCTGCCATTCAGTAATCCAACTACAGAAGAACTGAAGCAGCTTGGGAAATTCATCCTTAGGGTATTGCTATGCCTGGTCAAGCTACTTTTGAAGTGGTAGCACCTAGATTGGTATAGAGCATCTTCTAGGGTGGCTTTTAATCAGACTCATTTAGTCAGTGGGAGAGTCCTTTTTCCTTTGCAGTTAATGCTGGATTTAGCCACATAACTTTCTTTGGCTAGAAGGATGTTGGTGGAAGTAACAGTGCCAGTTTGAGGCTTTGAGAATCCTGGAACATTTCTACTGGCCCTATTGAGTCTCTGCCCACCCCCATCAATTATTTGTTATCATTGTTGAATGGAATTAAGCCAGGCAATGACATGGTCACATATGAATTGTAAATACTCCTTCAGTGGTTTAGTAAAGAATAGAATTGAAAGGTATGAGCTTTGATGTGGAGATGGTCCTGTTGTGGGTGAGGCAATGAAAAAGTGGTACTCGTCTGGATGTGCACCTTTTCTTTTTTACCTGTGTAATCTGCCAGCACCATGGATAGAGGAATACTATGGTTTTGGATGTTGTTGGACAAATCTCCTTACTAGATGGTCACATGGAGAGGTTAAGAAGCTAATTTGTATATTTTAGATTTCTGATGTGACCTGAAGGCCTCTCTGACCCCTTTTCCTTTGTTTCTGTGAATTCAATTTTATTTACCTACTGTGAAATGTAAATAATTTAAGCTTATAAAATAATCAGAGAATCAATCAAGATGGCAATGGAAAATGTGCTGAGTTCCTGAAAAACTCCTGAATACCAAATTAAAGCTGACTTTTTTCTTGAATACTAAAGTTAAATTGTCTTTATTCATTTTGGATAGAGGTTTTTTTTTTTTTTTTTTTTTGGTTTTTTTTGGGTTTTTTTTGTGTGTGTGTGTGGTACGTGGGCCTCTCACTGTTGTGGCCTCTCCCGTTGCGGAGCACAGGCTCCGGACGCACAGGCTCAGCGGCCATGGCTCACGGGCCCAGCCGCTCCGCGGCATGTGGGATCTTCCCGGACCGGGGCATGAACCCGTGTCCCCTGCACCGGCAGGCAGACTCTCAACCACTGCGCCACCAGGGAAGCCCTTGGATAGAGTTTTGAACTACTTTGACACATGATAAGACTCATTGTGTACCTGTGTTACTGACATGGCTAAATTCTGGATCTCCTGACCTGGAATTCCTATATAGTAGAGTCCCGTACTCAGGCATGTCTTAAATTAATGATTTCCCAAGAGAATTTGAGTTATTTTTATTATCAGTAGTTGTTTTCCTTACATACACCCTAAGTTTTGGAGCCTAGTCCCCTATTCTAAGATGTGTGTTATATTTTCTCTAATGGCCCAAAAGGGAAGAGGGTCAGAAAACTGGAAGAGCAAAAACAAACATTTACTAACGTTAAGATGACTCATCCCATTTGAGCCCCGTAGTTCAGGTGCACAGATCACATTATTATCCTGTTTTAAAGTTGAGGAAACTGAGTTTCAGAAGCAACTTCGCCATGCCACAGATGAGTTGGTGGTTGAGATATGATTGGACCCAAATGTAGCTGCATCTCCATTTCAGGCTTGCAGTCTCCACTCTGTCTTTTGAACAACATAATCTCAAAATGCCTCCACATTTCCTTCCTCTCAGATGAACAAAGACCATGTGTTATGGTGCAGAAGTTCCTGGACTTCTGTGTGAAGAAGAATCGTCTGAAATGGGGGTCTTTCTCAACAGTTCCATTCCCCAACTTCCATCTGAACAGACTTTTGTTCCTTAGTGCTCTGCACGTCCAGAATCTTCATTTTAAAACATGTCATAAGAGTCCATACACACAACTATGAAAAAAACTGCTACAGGATCTGGTACAGAGCACAAACTCAGAGGTATTTGCTCAAGGAATAAATGAATAAACAAATTATCCACCTGTAATCTCTAGCAAGTAAACCCCAGTTCTATAAAGAACCAGAAACTGAATTCTGACTTGAGCTCCTGTGCTACTCCCTGATAAATTAATAGAGATGGGGTGCTCTCTGTGGGTAAAATAAGTAGAGTATAATAAGTAGAGTATACTAAATATAGTGTAAGTATTAGTATAATAACATAGTATACTAAATATACTAAATATAGTAGTATAATAAATATAGTAAGTACAGTGATATAATAAATATAGAGTAATAAGTACAGTGATCAACCACATGACTGATTCCTGTTTGTCCTACCCCCTCTCCCTCCTCAGTGGGCTTAGCCTAGACTGTTCCTTAAAGCTAAAATACTTATTCCTGAACCCTTCACTGGGTTTGTCCTCTTCACTGTTTCCACATAAACATTCCTTATATAGAGCCTTTCTTTAGCCTTTCCCCAACAACCCTTGTCATTCTGTTTGTGTGCCCCCATCATATTTACCACTTTTAAATTACCTTGATGACTTCTTTTTTATCTCTCTACTCCTCTAGAATGAAAGCTTCACTTGATCAGATCAGTTCTGTCTTCCTTTCATATCTGCAGAAACTATTTCAGTGCCTAAACTAGTAGAGGATCCATGAATACTTGGTGAATGAATGGACCAACATATTTGAATCAAGGAATTCTTTGTATTCATACTATAACAGGGCACTTGGGAGAAAAGTTAAAAGTTAAGTTAAACAACTGACTAGCTGTCATTTTGACTATTTTATGAGGCCCACACCTTGTGTGAATTTATTTTGGACATTTTTCATCATTTTTCAAATATCTTCCCAGAATAGATCCTAATATAAACCAGACCTCCCAGTGGAGATGTTACCATAATTTTGGAATCAAGTTTATTTTCCCCCCAAATGTCAACTTCACTAGTGGTGTGTGTCATCTGGGAGAAGAGCTGGGAGAAAAATGAAGCTCCGATGGAGTTCAGCTCAAAGTCTCCATCACTCCAGATGTCAAATAGCTGTCTCTTCGTTTACAGGAATCTAAACAGCAAGTGTGTGATGAGACTTTTAGTGAAGACTCCTAGGCATGGAGAAACGGGATATTGAAGTGACAAAACAGGTGGTAGACTAATTTTGAAAAAAAAAAGGTAAAACATCATATTACTAAGTAAACTCTTTGCAATCTGTTGAGCAGCTAATCCCAGGAAAGGAAAAAAATAAAAGCAGGCAACTCCCAGGCATCAGAGTATTTGCAGCAGAAGTTTGTGTCTAATTTATGTCACTTTTATAACTACAGGTGTAGCAGAGATTTAAGGTATTTTTGCAGTGTTCAAATAACCACACCTGCAATTCAACAGCTGCAGTTAGTCTCCAACATCAGACTAGAAGAGCAACAGAGATCTTTCTATTCTCTCACTTCTCTTTCTTTCTCCCTTGGTTTCTTTCTCTCTATTTTTCCTCTTCCTTCATTCCCACCTTCTCTTTTCTTCTCTTCTCTTTTCATTAGGAAGACTTAATTATTTGTTTGGGTTGCTGAGCTACCATTGCCTCTACCTTATCACCATCTTAACACACCCAACAAAATCACCAGATGTCTGAAATGCCACACTGAAGACAAACAGAGGGGAGAGTATTGTCATCAGAACAGCAGCAATTAATTCTTTTATTAGATTAAGTGTAGCTTTCCACTTACCTGCTATCTTTCATAAGAACTGCATTATTTAAATGATGAGCAAGGCTTTCATCAGCACTTTTGGAGGAGGAAGAAAACAAGCATATGCAGATTGATTCGAAAGTGACAAAGAATTTTCTTCCCTGTTTTCTCCTCCTTTGTTGACCTCATTAGAACTGGAATCAGCAAAGTGAGTGGAAACCCACTGGACTGTGAAGAAAGGTCTGGGTTTCCATCTGTTTTGTGACCTTGGACAAGTTAGTAAACTTCTTGGGCCTCAGTTTCCTGATTTGTAAAATGAGGGAAATTTGGGCTCCCAGTATACAAGAGTGTTCTCCTTTGTAAACTGATTTTTTTTCTAGTTCTTTGATAGACAAGATTAACAGCAATAGTAATAAATAAACCTTATGTTCCAGGCACAATTCTAAGCATTTAACTTATATCAACTCCCTTTATCCTCCCAACAAAACTGGTTAGAGATATGCTAATATTGCCTTTATTTTCTAGCTGGGAAAATGTGAGACACAGGAAAGTTAAGTAACTGGCTTTAAGTTATTTCATTCTGGCATGAAGCCAGCATTTGAACCTTGGCAGTCTGGAACCAAATATTATGCTCTTACCACTTTCAGGGGGCTGAGTTTCTGTCATCTTAGATTTGATTACCATTCCTGAGCTTCTCCACTTAGTAGCTGTTTAGCCATGAGTAGGTTACTGCCTGTGCCTCGCTTTCTTCATCTGTAAAAGTGGTATCACACTGCTTTCCTCAAGACTGTTTGGAGGAATTTAATGACATGATATTGTCTGGACAGTGTGGGTTAATGATTCAGTAACAACTTAACTTCCAAACCTCAGTGGCTTAAGACTACAAAGATTCTTTTTTTCACTATGCCTCGTGCCCAATTCAGTCTGTAGGGCTTCTGCTCCACATGGTAATTCATGGATTCAGGTTAATGGAAGGTCTAACAGCTGAAGTGTCATCTGCCCTGTAGTGGAGGAGGAGACAGCTGGAGAGTTACATGTTGTGACGTATGTATCAGCCATTAGTCAGAAGTGGTCACATGACTTTACCTAACTATAAGGAAGCTGGAAAATGCAGAACAAATAAGGTGCTACTTTCTCTGCCACAAATGTGAAGGTCTTTCATAAGATTCCTGGTATGTGGTTACCACTCAATAAATAGTTGCTATTACAATTATCAGCCTAATTGTAATCAGAGCACTAACAGAATTTTATCACCTATTTTGGGGCACTTTGAAACTGGTGCTATAATTTGGAATGCTCAATATAACTTTTTAGAAGGTGTTGAAATGTATGGAGATTAGTGGAAATAAGAGAGGATGAATTTTTTTTTTTTTTTTTTTTTGGCATGCATGTGGGATCTTAGTTCCCAACCAGGGATTGAACCTGTGCCCCCTGCAGTGGAAGCACGGAGTCCTAACCACTGGACCGCCAGGGAAGTCCCAGGATGAATTTTTTGAACCCCAACAGGTAAAGCATTAATTCTTCCTAGATCCTGGGTCAATTTAGAATAATTGTTTAGTTATTTAGTTATTTTCAACAGTTAATTAACTCTTATTTAGCTCCCCCCACCAAGTTGTTTTTATCTGTGTTACACTCACCTGTACATAAATGTTAAAAAGTTGGGTGTTGTCAGAGGAACAACTTGCCATCTCATTGGCTGATAGAATATAAATCATCTACATCCTTTTATGCCCCATCAGCTCCTTTATATGGTATTGCCCTTTATTATGACAGATTTTATGATATTTTGTGATGACCAGCCATGGGGAGAAAAAGGTTTAATGCACTGACATCTAATTTTATTATCTCTGGTACCTATTCATTTTTTAGAAGCATTTCTTGACTTTGTGCCAGTGTAAGCATGAAGCTTTAAAATCTGGATGGTGACAGGGTTGGGAATTAAACCTTTAAATCAGAACGGGATTGGAAAGACAAATCACAAAGAGATTCCAGTCATTTAGCATCCCTCCTAGCATGTTAATAAGTGGTACTCACAAAATCAAAAGCACGTCACAAAGCCTGTTCTCTGCAAGATGTATATGTATTAGGTGCCATTTCAGGGTTAGATGAAGAGTCCTTAACATTGGCCCAAGTTAGGGGAAGGGAAAAAACATATACTGAGTGCTTACTAGATCCAAAACATCCCACTGCATTGTTTTCTTATGCTTTATCACTTTATCTTCAAAAATACTGCAAGGGGGTTACAATCATCCACATGTAAAAATGTTAAAAATAAAAAGTGGAAGAAAAATGAAGAAAATTTAAACTTGCTTCACAGGTTGGCTCTCTTTTTCAAATATCTGCTGGTTTGTGCTTTGCATCTGTTGTTGCCTCCGGTTGGAATGGTCTTTGCCCAGACTTTGCATGAGTGGCATCAGCTCGTCATTCGCTCAATACAGATTCCTTGGGGTTGGGGAGGGATCTTCCCTATGGTAAGCTGCTTACCCTGCCCCCCTCCCCAGCCACTCTCTATTACATGATCTTGGGTTTGTTGTATTTGTGCACATTCCACAGCAAGAAAGTACTTTGTTGTTTATGTGCGTATTGCGTATTATGCTTTCCTATTTCCACTAAGGTGCAAGTTTATGAGGACAGGAGTTATATATTTATTTACTTCTATATCTCCATAGCTTAGAAGACTTTCTGGCAAAGAGTAGTTGCTTAGTAAGTATGATTTCAAGTTAATCAGTGTTGTGTTATGTTTTGTTTTTAGCTTGAGATACTATAGTTCCAAAAGAAGCAGTCACTTGCTTAAGATCACACATTATACAAATGGCAGAGATGGGTCTGCAATCCAGGCAGTAGCTATAATAGGTAACCCTGATAGGGTAAATTACTTTTGTACTACTCACTGTTCCTGAGAACAGTACTTTCAATATTAATTCAGATAATCCACTACAACCCAATTACTTTTTAATTTCCATTTTAGAGTTGACGAATTTGAGGCAGGAAAATTAGTAATTTGCCCCAAATCTCCTGGTTCCTTGTCAGCACTGTTTATACTGTATTGCCTCCCAAGTTGTAGTTTTTAGAGTATCATTCATTCTTCTATTTGACAAAACCTAAGAAAGCTTTTTAGTCCAACCTTATCTGCCCAGGTAAGGGAAAAAGGAACTGGAATACAGTTTTTCACTTATCCACACAGGTTTCATTCACCAACCTCATGAATTGCAGTTTGCTTAGCTATAGGCACTCAATGAATATTTGTTGATGTGTGAATAAATGGTTGCAATGGTATGCATTCATAGAGAACATTTATTTCAGGATGAGGGAAGCTGGTTGGCTGATATGTTAATTGCTTACATTGTATCATTTAACCTTCCTAAGATTTCTGACAGCTAGAACGTTATTAACCCTCCTTTACAGGGGAGGAAATTGAGAACCCACAAAAAACTATGTGTCATCACACTTGTTTACATTTCAGTTGGGGTTGAATTTATATCTGTATTAGGAAAGTTGGAATCAGACTGAACTAAGTATTCATCCAAGTAATGGTATTACTACCTAAGATAGTACCTGCGGGAACTTGTGGGTTTCACTCTACCTCTGAGCTTCCATTTACTCACCTCTAAAATGGAAATACTAATAGCACCTCTCTAATAAATCTAAAGATTTATTGAAATTCTCTTATCTAGAGTTCTTAACACAGTGCTCACTCATAGGGGAAAAACATGAGGGAAGAAGACCAGTTCTAGACAATGAGCAGACTTTATTTTTCACAATCCGTGCTCCCAACCCTGTACGCTTTCTCATATAAGTGAGATAGTTTGGGGATGAGCAAGAACTTTGTCACATCACTGTGCCCACCTGCTAGTGGGAGAGGGGGTCCCTAGACACCCATCTGGGTTCTGGTACGTGGCCGCAGAGAGGGAAGATCAAACTCAAGGAAGCCTAGATCTAGACTTTAATTCTGGTTATTCCACTTATTGGTTGTGTGACCTTTGGAAAATCACGTAACTCCTCTAAGTCTCAATAGTCTTCAAATCTGTGAAATTAGAGTAGGGCCTACACGATACAGTTGTGGTGACAATGACATGAAGCAACATATGCAAAATGCATAGCATAAGGTCTGACTCAAAATAATTGACAGAGAAGTTAACCAATAACACTAATGCCTTTTACATAAAAATTCATAAGTAGATGTGCCAGTTGTGCCTCTATTGTTGACCTTCAACCAGATATTCTGTTTCTTACTTGCTGTTCCCAAAACTGCGAATGCAAGGCAAAACCAAGACCTCACACTAACATTGCATTCTGGGCATGTTCGTTGTATAATCATATTGGCCTGTCACTTTGGCATCTTTAATCATTTTAAAGGTAGTTCTGACTTGACTATGTTTTTAACTACCTTAAGCAGATTAATTAGCTTTGTGGAGCCCCTGACTCCATTAATTCATGGTCTATAAAACCTCAGACCTAGATGAACTTTTTAATAGTGTATCTTTACTACTTGATATGTGTCTTTTAAATTATAAGAATTGCTATAGTTAATGCCTTATTAATTAGCTACATATATATTGAAGTATAAAAAATTTCCAAGATTGCAAAGTAATCAAAACCCAGATTAAAACAAAGACAATTTATTTCTCCTTTATTAAAACCTAAAAATACCAAGAGCTTTGACTGTGTAGCAAAAATAGGAGAAGGGTCTGATATTTCTAGCTTGCAAAGAATGAGTAGTCCTAGGGCTATATCTGATATCTGAAATTTAACCAGTACGTATTCATTAACTGAAATATATAAACAAAGAAATATGATCTTCAAAACCACCAAATCACAAATACCAGTTCATACCCAGTAGGATGACTGTAATTGAAAAGAGAGATAATCACAAGTGTTGGTGAAGATGTTGAGAAATTGGAACCCTCATATGCAGCTGGTAGCAATGTAGTCACTTTGGAAAACAGTCTGGCAGTACTTAGCAATTCTTAGCAGTACTTAGCAATATATATGGTATATACCTAGGTATATACCATAGAGAAATAAAAACATATGTTAACATAAAAACATCTACACAAATGTTCATAGCAGCATTATTCATAATAGCCAAAACCAGAAATAGCCCAAATCTCCATCAACCAGGGAATGGATGAATAAAATGTGAGATATTCATATAATAGAATATCACTTGGCAATAAAAAGAATGAAGTATTGATATGTGCTAAGCATTGATGAACTTTGATAATATTATGTTAAGTGAAGGAAGCCAGTCACAGAAGACCACATATTATATGATTTCATGTATATGCAGTTTCTAGAATAAGCAATCTTTTAGAGACAGAAAGTAGATTAATATATGCATATGACTGTGGCGGAAGGGAGAATGAAGAGAGACTGCTAATTGGCACGGAGTTTCTTTTCAGAGTGACAAAAATGTTCCAAAATTAGATAGTGATGATGGTTTCACAAGTCTGTAAATATACTACAATCCATTTAACTGTACACTTTACATGGGTGAAATGTATGGTATGTGAATTATATATCAACAAAGTTGCTGAAAAAATGTTTTAAACCAAATTACCAAAAAAAGAAAAATCTTAAAAAGAAGGTATTTGCAAGCCAACTTAAGAGGCCACAGGTGTAATAACTTGAGTGCCAATATGAATAATAAATGCAATAAATATGCAGTACATATATTAAAAGCCCATGAATTCATAATGATACTTTAAAACTCATTTGTTTGTTTTAGAAAATATTAGGGAGCCATTTTACTATTCTAACAATAGGTAAATAAAGGGAAAAATCAAACATTTAACCTGCCTTTTCTGTTCAAATAGTGTCTTAAAGTAACCCAAGCATTGATAAATGCTTCTCTCTGTAGACATATACATCTAATAAAGGAAGCAGCAACTATAGAATTATAGTATTAACATTTTACTGCCCTTAACAAGATAATACGTGGAGGCAATGATCATCAATGGCCACGGATATATTAAAAATAATGTATTAAAAAGAGAAATAACACTATTAATTAGGTGCACCCCAGTTGCCGTATGCAACGGCATCTACAGACTTTTGTTGCCAAAGCAAATTGAACCTCTGAACGGAGGTATATATTCAGTGACATGATGGAGAGGCAAATAGCAAAATCTTGAGTTTGGGGATTCTACTGTATAAACAACCCAGTTTTATCAAGAAATTCATTTCAAGGGGGAAAAATGGAGGAGAAATTCTTGATTTAAAGAGAATTAAAGGACATATCAAAATGTAATATGTGGACCCTGTTTCAGTTTTGATTAAAAAAATTAATTGTAAATACATATATTTGACATCAGAAAAATTTCAACACTAACTGGATATTTTATGGTGTTAAGAAATTACTGTTAATTTTTTGTGTGATAATGGTATTGTGGCTATCTTTAACAAGAGTCCTTATCTTTCAGAGATATGTACTGAAATACTTATGGATAAAATTATGTGACATCTGGGATTTGCTTTAAAATAAGCTAGTTGTGACGTCAATTCATTGGCAGTACAACGGTAATACAAGAATGATCACAATTTGATAACTGTTGTAGGTGGGTGATCTAATCACCTCCCAAAGGCCCTGCCTGTAAGTACCATCACACTGGGAGGGAAGAGTTTGATACATGAATTTGGGGAGGGCACAAACACAGTCAGTCCATAGCACTTCACTTTTCTAAATAATTAATGCTTCTGGATGTAAAAAGAGTCAGTTGTATGGTTATAGCAGGGATCAGCAAAATATAACTGATGAGCCAAGTCATCCTGCTACCTATGTTTGAAGAGCTATGAGCTTTTCACATGAATGATTTTTACAATTTATAAAGAGTTGAAAAAACTAATATTTTTGACACATGAAAATTATATGCAATTAAAATTTTACTGTCCATCAATAAAGTTTTATTGGAACACAGCTGCATTCATTGATTTACACGTTGTCTGTGGCTGCTTCCATGCTAGGAGGCCCAGTTGAGTAGTTGTGATGGAGACTGTGTAGTCCTCAAAGTCTAACCTATTTCCTACCTGGCGATTTACAGCAAATTTGCTTTTCCCTTTCCCCTTTTTGCTTTCGGGTTTGTATGCAAACCCAAAGGAGCTTTGGTCAAAGGGAAAATACCATAAATAAGCTAAGTCATCTAAAGGCCTGGAGACCAGAGACAAAGCACAATTAGAGAAGTTTGATGTAAAAGGCAAGTGATTTAAGGGTATTCGTGTGTGTGTATATGTGTGTGAGTTTCTATTTGAAAACTATGAAGATCTTCATCTTTGACTAAGTCAGCAGCATCTGCTAATACTCGCAGAAAACTCGCAGATACTGAAGATTTGAGACTGCCCTGAATTGTATTCTTGAATCTTCTCAAAATAGCTGACCTTCAAGTGTACTTGTGGCATTCTCACAGGGCAGAGTCATTCTAGGTTTGGGCAATGAATTCATAAAAAAGAGTGACTAAGTAAGACAACAATCGTGCAGTTTGAAATTGCAGGGGAAGAATTCTGCGGTGGCTGGAAGATGATATAAAAGTATAATATCTATATATCTAGAAGGTGATATATATGTAAATCTATATGTCTATAGATACAGGTATAGCTATAGTTTGGCATTCCTGGCAAGGGAAATTGACTTAAAAGGAAGGAGGAACAGCTCAAAGAACTAACACTCTGGCTAGAGTTTACTATAAGAATGAATAGAAGGGAAGAATGGGAGATACACCTAGAAAAGTAAGGAGTAAATGAATGTGAAAATATTCAAATACTAAAATAAGCAGTTGACATTGAGCAAGCAACGGGGGACACTAATGATTTTTAAGCATATGACCTAATGAGCGTCATGTTTCAGTAAGCCATGTATTCAGTAAATATGTAAACATTTGGTTCATCATAAGTGACTTATCATTTTCCTGTGGACTAAAATCTATTTCTTTATCCCAGCTGGGCTCAGGAACTAAGTATTAGGTGAATTTGTAAATTTTTACAGTTTGTTGACTACGTCTCTCCTGAAATGAAGCATAATATTATAGGTGATAAATGGTGCAGTATAAATGAGATAATGCATTTGAAGGCATTTGAAAAAATATAAAGAACAATATAAATATAAGGGATTATTACTATCCTCATCATAATCATCATCATTGTTATCATTGTGTTGTAACCTTCTGTGGAGGAGCTGACATGCAGTGTGTACCCTCCTGTGTGAGCTTTGAACTTTTTATGAATTATGATTAGAATAGATTTGGCCACTCAGAACTTCCAGCCTGGAACTTATAAAACTTACTAATGTAATTGATCTAAAACAATGTTCACAGGTAAAGCAATGAAGTTCCTTGGAACAGTTGGTATTCTGCCGTGAGGGATGGTTTCTATTACATTAACCCGGGGGATGCAGGAGAGAGAAGACATTTTCGTGACTTCCTTTTGGAACCATTTGTTCTCTCAGTGGGAGATGGAGGAAGGAGTCAAGCACCACCTTGGCCCATCTAACCTGGAATTCTAGCATTTAGGGCTCCATGGCTTGCCAGGAAGGACGTGTGTTTCCCGCAAAAGAGAACAGTATAAACTCCCAAGCTCTATTTCATACCGAAAGATCAATGGCAAAGATAATAGCTTTTGCTTTCCTTGGAGAGGAGGGAGAGGTGGATAATCCGAGGATCTTACATAGGAAAAGACACAGAATACTACAGAGGAGAAAACTTTGACACTAGTCAGTGATGATTTATTAATTATGTAAGACAAAGAAGAGATGGAGAAGGGAAAGCTCTTTATTCAATGAAGTAAGCGTTATGGTGACAACAGTCAGAAGTGATGGAAGACCAGAGGAGGAATACTTTCCACTTAGTTTAAAAAGGAAAGCCCACCTGTAATTCCACAGCCTACTGGTCTTGTAATTTTACCAGTCCAAGTGAAGCATAAAAACCTGATCTCCCATTAAGTCCCTTCACCCTCCCCTGTTTATAATATAATCATCTTGAATATTTTCTCTATACATTTGGAACCACATTAGACAAGTACGTATGATTTTTGCTCCCACCATCAACATAATTTTGAAAACCCTAGAGGAGACGTAAAGTATATTCCATTTACCCATAGTTTTGAGTATAGTATTTTTTCTTCCTTCCTCATATTCCAAGGTTCCTTCTTTTAGCATTTCCTTTCTGAACAGATAACTTCCTTTAGCTATTCTTTTAGGGTAGTTCTGCTGGTGGCAAATTCTCTTAGTTATCCTTCAACTGAGAATGTCAGTTTCTCCTTCATTCCTGAAGGATACTTGTGTTGGATCAAGGATTCTGTGTTGTCAGTTATTTTTTCAGTACTTGAAAAATACTTTGTCATTTCCTTTTGGCCTCCATGATTTCTCATGAGAAATTCACAGTCATTCGAGTTGTTTCCACCTATATGTAAAGTGTTATTTCTCTCACTGCTTTTAAGATTTTTTTTCTTTGCCTTTAGTTTTCAGAAATTTGCCTATACTATGTCCTGGTATGGATTTCTTTGGGTTTATCCTATTTGGAGTTAGCTATTTGCAACTGTAAGCTTTTGCCTTTTGCCAAATTTGGAAAAATGTTAGCTATCATTTCTTCAAGTATTTCTTGATCCCCACCCTTTTTCTCCTCTTTCTGAAACTCTAAGGCCATGAATCTTGGATATTTTGTTTGGCTCGGCAGATCCCCAAGCCTGTTTTTTTTTTTTTTTCCCCCACAGTCTATTATTCTCCTTCTGTTGTTTAGATTGAGTAATTTCTATTGTTCTTCCTTCAAGTTCAGTGTTTCTTTCCTCTTCCCTCTCCATCCTGATGCTGAGTTCATTTACTGAATTTTTAAAGTTTTTGGTTGTTGAACTTTTCAGTTCAAAATTGTTCATTTTCTCCCTCTTTATATGTTCTATTTCTCTGCTTCTACTATCTATTTCTTTGCCGAGACTTCCTATTTAAAAAAAAAATGTTCCTAGTGTGCTAGTAATTGCTCACGGAAGCATTTTCATGATGGCTTCTTTAATATCTTTGAGAAATAATTCTAACATTCTATCATCTTGGCATTGGCATTTATTGATTGTCCTTTTTCATGCAGTTTCCTGCCCAGCATCCATTCCAGTGATTAATTCCTACTTATTTTTCAGGTTTAGGATGTCATCTCCTGTAGGAAGCTTTTACTGACACCCATACACAAGTCTGAGTTAAGTGCCACTCCAGGCATTGAGTCTGCTTTCTCCTCCATCAAAGCATTTATCAGACTATGCTGTATTTTATGCTGATTGATCTGTATCCCTCACTTGACTAGGAGCTGTGTGGTCTTTGTTACTGTATCCTATGTCCAGAACTACTCGGGAAAATATCGGGTGCTCCACAAATATTTGGGTTTTTTTAAAGTTTATTTATTTGTTCATTTATTTTTGGCCACGTTGGGTCTTCGTTGCCGTGCACGGGCTTTCTCTAGTTGCGGCGAGCAGAGGCTACTCCTTGTTGCGGTACGCGGGCTTCTCATTGCAGTGGCTTCTCCTGTTGCGGAGCGTGGGCTCTAGGCATGTGGGCTTCAGTAGCTGTGGCAGGAGGGCTTCAGTAGTTGTGACTCGCAGGCTCTAGAGCGCAGCCTCAGTAGTTCTGGCTCATGGGCTTAGTTTCTCCGCAGCATGTGGGATCTTCTCGGATCAGGGCTCGAACCTGTGTCTGCTGCATTGACAGGTGGATTCTTAACAACTGCGCCACCAGGGAAGCCCCAAATATTTGTTGAGTAACTTGTTTTGTTTTACTTTGCTCTTTTTTTACATCCTACAAATTGTATATGATCTCTGGAGTGAATAAACAGACTTTCAAACCAAGACGAGGCTAACTGGAAGGAAGAGAGTAAGAGAGCATAAATATATAGGATTTGTTTTCTATATATTTATAGATTTTTCTCTCCACTGTAATATGAGTATTTGAGTGTCTTGCAGAGGAGGGGGGAATCTTTGTGACAGTGCCATAATATGCTAGTATAACCTTGTATGTCCTCGCTGCGCAAAGATCCTACTCCTGTGTCTTATACGTGGAAGACACTGTGAATGCTACTTTAATTGAATTTGATTTGTTTGAATTTTACATCTACCCAATTATATGCTTTGATATGCCCTTTGCAAATTTAGCCTGAATCACTGACATTAAAGGTGACTTTAGCCATTGGGCTCAGACAGAATGTGTTTTAGGTCAGAACAGGGTAAACTGTACTTGACTTTTCAGTTGCTGCTAGAGACTATATCCTATGAAAACAAACAACCAAACTGAGAGCCTTGGATAAGGACAGGATTAGGGAGAGGAAAGTGAGTCACTCACTCTGGAGCACAAAATTTAAGGGACACCAAATATTCAGTAATCAACATGAGTAATATGCAATGCAATGGTTTTTAAAAAACAAAACTAATGAAAACATTCTTAATGAACCAACTATTAAAATTTTAAATAAAGGCAAGCTGCTGTTGTTTCACAGCCCTGCACCGTTGTGCAATGGGAATGATCATTTCAAATCAGCCTGCAGTTGGCTCCTGGGCCCATGCGGCCATTGTATCCCCCACTGGGTGGGCTTATGCACGTTGACAATGATACGTGAACAGATTAGGCAGTGCTTTTTCAATTGTAGAGCTTTTATTTACTTATTTTCATTTGGTTTGAAATATGAGAAGATATTTTGTTGGTATACATAGAGGTCCAATATTGTTTGACAGGAGACTGTCCTTGGAAATATCCACGAGATATCATGTTATAAGAAGCAAAGGACAGCTGGTTTGCTTGAATCTCATGTCCCAGGGTTTGATCCAAGGACAAGATCCAAGCTAGGAGCGAGAGGACACAGGAGCCCACCTGCTTGGCTGACTTCATCCACTGAAGGGGCTATATATAAAGTTAAGGAAAGTCTACTGCCTAAAGCAGCCAGTTTTCCTAAAAGCAAAGGGAATTGAATTCAGAGTTTTCTTCTGGATACAGCTCTCTCCAGCATCACCGCACAACGCACATCAGTGACCATATATATACTCGGTGCTTCACTGGACAAGCAGAAGGGGTAGTAGTTTGCACGTTAAAAGTTGTGATTATTTATATTTTAAATGCTTTATTAAGATGTAAATACTAATATCTATACATCTACCTGACTTAAAAAAGTAACTTATTACCTATAATTGAAGCCTCTCGTTTCACTAATCACTAATCACTTATCTCTCTCTCCCACCACATCAAGGGTTAACTATTGTCTTGGATTTTTATTTGCTATTAGACTTCTGCTAATGATGAGTAGGATTCCTCAGTAATAAATAAGATAGGTTTGCATATTTTAAAATATATCTATGACATAAATTGTACATATTCTTCAGCAACTTTTTTTTATTTTCCATTGGCATTGTAGCTCTGGGTCATTTATTTATTTATTTATTTATTTATTTATTTATTTATTTATTTTTGCAGTACGCGGGCCTCTCACTGCTGTGGCCTCTCCGGTTGCGGAGCACAGGCTCCGGATGCGCAGGCTCAGCAGCCATGGCTCACGGGCCCAGCCGCTCTGCGGCATGTGGGATCTTCCCAGACCGGGACACAAACCCGTGTCCCCTGCATCAGCAGGCAGACTCTCAACCACTGTGCCACCAGGGAAGCCCTGGGTCATTTATTTTTAACTTCTGTATAATATTCCTTTGTATCACTACCCTTAACTTATTTATCTGTTCTCCTGTTGATAAACTTTTCATTTCTCCTCATCTTTCCTATTATGCAAATGTTGCTGCAAGCATTTTTGAACATGTGTCTTATTCAGGGTTAACGACAAATGCTGAGTTGTGGATATTTGCATCACTTTATTAGTTATTGCTAAACTGATCTCTAAGGTAGCTGTACACATTTACAGTCCCACCAGCAGTGTATAAGGATTCCCTTTGTGCCACATCCTTACTTAAAAATTGTATTCAGGGGCTTCCCTGGTGGCGCAGTGGTTGAGAGTCCGCCTGCCGATGCTGGGGATGCAGGTTCGTGCCCCGGTCCGGGAAGATCCCACATGCCGCGGAGTGGCTGGGCCCGTGAGCCATGGCCGCTGAGCCTGCACGTCTGGAGCTTGTGCTCCGCGACGGGAGAGGCCACAACGGTTAGAGGCCCATGTACCGCAAAAAAAAAAAAAAAAAAGATGGTATTCAGGCTTTTTAAGAGTTTTATTCATGTGTTGGATATAAAATAGTGTATCATTTCAATTTTACTTTGTGTTTCTCTGATTACATTGAGTTTAAACTATCTTTTATATGTTCATTATTCATCAGTATTTCCTTATTTGTGAATTTCTTTTATCCATTTTTGGATTGTATTTATTTTTCTTATTGAGCTTTAGAAGGTTTTTACATTCTGCATGCTAATTTATCTAACCCTTTGTTATTGCATGCAAATATATTCCTCCAATTGACAGTCTGTTTTTAGACTTTTACAATGTCTTTTGATGACAATTATATCTTAGCATAGTCAAATAATCGAAACTTATTCTGATTTGTGTTTTATTATGTTTTATTTTAAAAACTCTTCTTTGAGCCCAAATCATAATTATATATTTTAATATTTCTTTCTAAAGTATTTAAAATTTTGTTTTTCACACCTTGATCTTCAATTTCCCTGTGTGTGTGTTTATTCATTCATTTATTTATTTAAAATTTTTTTTTAATTTTATTTATTTTTTAAAATGATAACTAATGGTCTGCTTACCTTTGTAAAACACCTGTGCAACCCCCTCTGTGTTCCAGTCTGCAGCCTGCTGGGCTTTGTAAATGTAGCAGCCTTTGGTAGAGAACCTGATCTTTCAAATTATGGAGTAAGGTTCTTTAAAAACAAAAATCTTGAACATAGCAAATGAATAACGAGGAGTCCATGGAAAGGCTTTCAGAATCCTGAAAGGAGCAATTAAAAATAATGAGTATTGAGAAAAATGCATTATCCTCAAAGAGGAAACGTAGGGCCCAGTCAGATCATTTCAGCATGAGCTTGGGGTGTGCTCAGCCACTTTAAATAGCATAGAACACTAAGGGGCTTTACCTTGATGAGATATATTTGCAGTGAAGAGGAACAGAGATTAACATGGTTCTTCTCTGGGTTGGGTTACTACTGTTTACTTAGTGTCAAACTCTGGTGGTTGAGGAGTCACAACTAGTGAGTGTTTACCTCTTAAATAGGATGACTGGCCTGCCTCCTCTTCTCCACCTCTGCTGGTGCCCCAGTGGATCTGGTGCTCACCAGCCCCATTGCTTAGTCAGCCTCTTGGCAACACTCCTGCCACCCCAGAGTAGGTTAACCATGAGTAGCAAGGCTCAGATAAGAAAGACACGTTGCCTCTTCCCTTTTGCTCTTTGCCCTACATTTTTCAGTTTTTCAGTCTTTGTCTCTTATGTTCACATTCCTGTATCTTTACCTCTATCCTGACCTCCTCCTTGCCAGATTCTGAGACAATGAGGACCGCTTCTCACTACAAATGCCTTGGATGCCGGCACCCCATCCATTCTAAGTAAATCATTTGCATTTCTTCTTCTCTCCCCACCCCCATCCTTCCCTGATACACACTCCAACGTGACTTTCCTTCCCACATAATCCAAATGTTGAAACACCAGCTTCCACTGAGAGAACTGTCAAAGAAAAACTGCACCGGACCAGGTTAAACAGACAAAGGAGGCTATTCAAGACTATTTGCCTGGTTTCAAAAATCTTCGCTTATCTTGAGGTTATGAAATGTACTCCTCCTACATTTTATTTGTAGAATTATTTATAACAGAAAATTATGAAAGTATGCAAAATATCTAGTTATAAAAATTGACTTAAAAAACAGTGCATTTCCATTGTATGTAATAATAGGTGGCCATTAAATAGCCCATAGAATAATATGTGATGAAATGAGATGTGTTTATACTATGTTAGTTGGTTGAGTGTTGTGAAATATGATACTTTTTAAAAAAATGCATGCAGGGGCTTCCCTGGTGGTGCAGTGGTTGAGAGTCCGCCTGCCGATGCAGTGGACGTGGGTTCGTGCCCCAGTCCGGGAAGATCCCACATGCCGTGGAGCGGCTGGGTCCGTGAGCCATGTCCGCTGAGCCTGTGCGTCCAGAGCCTGTGCTCCGCAACGGGAGAGGCCACAACAGTGAGAGGCCCACGTACCGCAAAAAAAAAAAAAAAAAAAAGCATGCAGAATGAAGGTTGAAAGGATACACACCATTTTTAAAGTAATTATCTTTGAGTAGTGATATTATAGATTATTATTTTCTTTTTGCTGGTTACTATTTTGCAATATTTGTACAAGCATATGTTCTTGTAATAAAAGAGAAAATCTGTTAAAACTATGAGAGAGTAACACTAAATTTGAAAATAAATATTTTATCTCATTTCTTAGATCATTAATGATAAAACATGATGTAAATATTAGCTTATGATTTAACCGATACCGTCCAATACACCTAATGTCCTGTATCTGTAGGTGTTTATAGGCACAAGAGGAGAGTGCAGGACAGTGGAAATAATTTGGTATTTTACCTAATGAAGCCAAAAGTTAAAAACGTTTATGGCTTCTAACCAACAATAATTATCTGTTGCCTACTGATGCCTGAGTTTTTACCAACTGGCTATCGGCCAACTTGCAACTGCATATTTAATTAGCATATCAATTTATTCCCATTAGCAAGCCTGTGCTATCGTAAATAATTCAGAAGTTTTCAACCAACAAACACAGTCACACTAACTCTTCTGCTTCTAAGTTGGAAACGAGATCCAATGGGTATATGGCTTTCCTGAGTATTTCTTTCCTTTGGAAAACCATAGGGAATGATGCAATTGACAAAATCATTCTCACTCTGGTGACATATGGGTTATTCTTCAGGCCATTCACAAATTACAGAAAAGCAAAAAAGATCTTTGTATATCTGTTGACGAGAATCATATTACTTCCAAAATATCCCCCTCAATTTTAACTTTATTTGAATCTCTCCAGAGACTATTTACTTTAGGTTAGAACTTTGGGTTTTTATTCCCTGAGTCTTTAATTTCTTTTAGAGATCAACTTGAAAACAACAAAAACTATCAATCCTGAGTCTTCCCAAAGCAGGGTGATGCAGAGAATGCTTACAGCAACTTCCAACTTGCTAATATTCATGTATTCACTCAACAAATATTATCCATGCCAAATGATTTTCTCTGTGTGGGAATGTGATGGTTAATTTTATGTGTCAACTTGATTGACCTGAGGGATGCTTAGATAGCTGGCAAAATGTTATTTCTAAGCGTGTCTCTGGTCTGTGAGGGTGTTTCTAGCAGAGATTAGCTTGGTAGACTGAGTAAAGAGATCCACCCTCACTTTCTTACTCATCAGAGAGCTGAAGATACAGGATGTTGGTAGTGTGTGAAATAAAAGAGAGAAGATTTAGTTTTATGTTTTTATGTTTTATTTAGGCAGTGTTTTCACTGTTCTGGTGAGAACAAAACACATACACATATATGAACTACAAAATATCAATTGTGTAATTTTGGTAATTCTGTGCATGAGCTAAATGCTGCTTTATTTGCATCTAAAATTGGCCATTGTATAGCATAAAAAGGAATGTTAAAATTCATGCTAATAATTTTAAAATTTATTTTATCATTTTATTTTTACTTAGAATGACATTAAGTAGCAAAAACAAACAAAAAACAGTATAATAAGTCAAGAAATAGACCATAAAAGAAAGTGAAAAGCTTTATAATTTAGTACCTTTAGCAGTACTTATCTTCTGGCTTTAGGAATAAGGGACCCCGCGTTTTCATTCTGTACAAGGATCTGCAAATTATGTAGCTCATCCTGCTAGTGAGAAACTCAGAGAGTTAAAGAGACTTTAATGAATAAACTATTTACACTGAGCAGCAAGAAACTGGGAAAGACATATCCTGACCTCTTTCCCTTCCCATCCTCTGATCTCCTTCCAGTGCCTTCCTTTGGCAAACCCAACTGGAAACCAGTCAGCCGGAGAGCCTGGGGCATGCAGCCCATGGAGTCAGAGAAGGGCAGAGGAAGTATCTGGGTTGGGGGCCAAGCTGGGAATAACTATGGTACAATAAAAAATAAGTATTTGGTCTTTTCCCCACACTTCCTGGCATAGAGCTCCTAAAACCCTTGGAATCCCCTTAGTAATAAGAATACCTTGTGTATGCTCCTGGCAGGGGCCCCTAGATAGCTTCAGGATGGGGGCTGATCACCAGAAGGGCCAAGGCAAGATTAGAGAGTTGTAACTTTCAACCTCACCTGCCCCAGCCTCCAGGGAGGGGAGAGAAGCTAGAGACTGAGTTAATGATCATTGGCCAATGATTTAATCAATCATGCCTACATAATGAAATCTCCATAAAAAACCCTAAACAACAGGGTTTAAAGGGTTTCTGGGTTGGTGAACATATTGAGGTGCTGGAAGGGTGGCACGTCCAGAGAGGACATGAACCCTTTGTGCCCCTTCCCTTATACCTTGCCCCATGCATCTCTCCCATTTGGCTGTTCCTGAGACATAGTCTTTATAATAAGCAAGTAAACGTAAGTAAAGTATTTACCTGAGTTCCATGGGTTATTATTGAACCTGAGGGGGTGGGTCATGAAAACCCACAAATTTGTAGTTGGCTGGGCAGAACAGTGGGTATCCCAGGCACCCCATTTGCAGCTGGGGGTCTGAAGTGGAGGCAGTCTATGGCTTCTGCACTAAGTCCAGATAGTTCATGTCAGAATTGAATAGAATTGTTGGACATCCAGGTAGTGTTAGAGAATTGATTCGTGTTAGAAAAAAACAACACACATTTGGTGTTAGAAGTGGTGTCAGAAAATGACGTAATAACCAGCACATTGCCCCAATGATTGCGATAACTAGTACTGAGCTCTCCATTAAGCATGTTTTATTCATTTCTCTTCTAATCCTCATGGTAGGATTAAATGGACAAGCTATTAGTAAGCCCATCGGGCAACCCCAACTGGAGAGGTTAAAGTCATATTTTCATCAAGGAACAACTAATAAGTGTCAGGTGCAGAGTTCACACCTGTATTAGTTTCCCATTGCTGCTGTAACAAATTACTACAAACTTCATGCCTTGACCCAACTCAAATTTATGATCTTCCTGGGCTGAAATCAAGGTGTTAGCAGTGCTGCATTTCTTCTGGAAGCAGAGGAGAGAATCCGTTTCTTTGCCTTTTCAGCTTGTAGAGGCCACCTGCATTCTTCAGCTCATGGTCTCTTCCTCCAACTGTAAAGTCAGCAGGATAGCAACTTCCACTTTTCTCTCCCTCTCTCTGTCTCTGTGTGTCTCTCTGTCTCTGTGTGTCTCTCTGTCTCTGTCTCTCTCTCTCTCTTTGACCCTCCTGTCTCCTTACAGGAACCCTTGTGATCACATTGGACCCACTTAGATAATATATGTTAATCTTCTCATCTCAAGATCCTAAACTTGGTCATGTCTGCAAAGTCCCTTTTGCCATGTAAGGTAACAACATACTCATAGGTTTCAGGGATGAGAATGTGGACATTTTGCGGGAACCTTGATTATGCCTATCACAGCACCCAACTCTCCCATCTTCCAATGCTAAATGCCAGACGTTGAAAATTATTGCTATCTTGAATTTTAGAGCTCAGAGTATTTTTTTAAGCCTACACACTTAGAAAAATTTAAATTAGTTGTCAAAATTTGACTCAGTAGTTTTCAATGGAAATCTACATTTCTAACTTCTCTTCAAAATGTGAAACAGATTTCTGCAGAGTAAGGATAGGTCATGGTAGCTGCCTCTTTTGCACAGATTGTGGGCTGTCCAGTTACTACAGTCCCTGCAGTTTTCTATCATGTTCTCAATATGGAGACCACATATTGGTCATCATCCATCATCTCACTCCTGGCTCCTGGGGCATTTGACTTTCAATCCCAGTCTTCTTCCCTCTTCACTTCATTCTTTCTTGCTTATACCCATCAAGTGGAGTTTGTAAGGATAAGCTAATTTAGCACAAATGCCCGAAGATGAATTTTCAATTTTTAAAATCCAAGTATTGCCAAAATATTTAAGCCTTACTCTGTCTAATTTGGGCATGGGTAGGCAGATAGAAAAGCAGGCAAAAACTCTGCATATAGTGACAGCCAGGGCATGGCTGTAATCTAGTTTGAAAGTCTTTTGAAAATCAACCTTCTCTGTGTCCAGTGGAATGAAATGGAGCTTGTTAAAATAAGCCTTTTTCAAGTTATTGAATGTCTGCAGGAAGACACCCTGTTCTGAAAACTCAAAGAAGCCTCCTTATGATTTTAGAAGCAGAATTCTACAGGCCTCTGCTAAAGTAACAGATATTCTGTTTGCATTAATAATATGGGGGAAAAAGTATATTTGTACTTCATAGTCACTACACAACAATGCGTTTGGCCGTTGCCATTCTAGATTTAATAATCTTTAACTCACACTTTTCTGGACATGCAGCTAATTTACAAGCAAGTAGCCCTTACATGGATTCCACCTCTTCATCAGCAATGCCAGTGCCATGCTCAATTATGTAGTCCATGACATACTGGAGGCATGGCAATTCAGGTTAATATACTGCTGCCATTCTACAGTGTGGACCTTACGGTGATTATTAATGAAAAACTGTGCTCTATGTCAAATTAATGTGCCATGGAGTTATGTTTTGGCTCAAAAGCAAAGCCAGATAACTAATCTCTGCCTCCCATTTATTAGCAGAAGGCTGAGCTCATTACTGCCCTTGTAAACTGGCAATATGCTCTGCAATGCTGGTCTACTGAACCTTGATCAGGAATAAGAGGCATCTTGCTTCACTGGTAGGGTTTTTGTTTTTTTTCCTTTTTTCCATCAAGTTCAACTCAGAGGCCAAAAAACCCCAAAAAACAAAAAATCATATTGTTGACCACCCCAAATTATGTACCAAAATCAAAATGAGCACTTATGGAACAAGAAGTAGTCTTTTCATACTCATCTCTCATATACACTTCATAATAATACATGATATATGGAACCTGTGATATAAGGGAATAAATGGACCCACGATAGAAGCTTATGGCACATAGTAGATTCTCTGTAAATGCTCATCAGATGTTCAGCCTGATGCTAACCACTGTGAAGACTACTTTTTTCTTTTGTCCTGAAAATCCTCCTTCACCTTTATTCTGGAAACTTCACTTTAATTCCCTTCCTTCCCCCTCCTGGCCATGGTGGTGGACATGCAATACAGATTAGTCCTGTAATAGTACTTAATTCTTACTGCCATAACGAAGGAGCTAGAAGTGGGCACGTGACCCAAGCAAAGTCAGCCAAAGCCCTTCTAGGAATAGAAGTGTTTGGAATGGTTTACAGGTGAGATAGGGCCCTTTCCTCCTTTCCTGGGTGCCCTAAGATGCATGGTCTCTAAACTGCATGGTCTCCAGCATGCAGGGTGTCCATGATAGAACATCTTTAAGATGCTACTGAGGTAGAGGATCCCCTGATGTGATATAGAGGGTCCCCTCTCTGAGAAGGTGTTGTAGGGGAACCTCAGGGAATTCCCCTTTAGGGGGTCTGAGACACTCTGACCAAAGCATATTGTTGTTTCTCTTTTTTATGGGAAATCAGTAAGGTTTTTATTTGTTATAAAGATCTTTGTGGTCTTTCTCATAAAAGAGATTCAAAAATATGAAAAAGAAAAGGAGAATATCATCTACAAATTCCCTCATTGCTCCTCATTGCTAAGATATCATGATTGCTTACCTTTATATTAGTCTATTAAAGATTACATGGAAAATAATTCTGTCAGTGTCCTCAATGAGTTAAGAGAGTTGTGATTAGATTTTACCATTGGCCCATAATTCCTTCCCAGGTGAAACACTTAAAGGGCTCAGAACTTCCATTTCTCATTAAGATGGTTAATTTTATGCGTGAACATGACTGGGCTAAAGGATGCCCAGAGAGCTGGTAAAACATTGTTTCTAGGTGTGTCTGTGATGGTGTCTCTGGAGGGGATTAGCATTTGCATCGCTAGTCTGAGTAAAGCAGATCTCACCAGTGCAAGTGGGCATCATCCAACCTACTGAGGTCCTGAAGAGAACAAAAAGGCAGAGGAAGAGCGAATTTGCTGTCTCCTTGAGCTGGGGCCTCCACCTTCTGCCCTTGGACATTAGCACTCCTGGTTCTCAGGTCTTCAGACTTGGACTGGGACTTGTACCGATGGCTCCCCTTGTTCTCAGGCTTTCAGATTTGGACTTGAGTTATACCACCCGCTTTCCTAGACCTCTAGCTTGCAAACAGCAGATGGTGGGGCTTCTCAGCCTCCATCATCACGTGAACCAATCCCTTATAATTATCTATCTATCTATCCATCTACCTATCTATCTATCTCATATTGGTTCTGTTTCTCTGAAGAACCCTGACTAATACATCCATCAAAATGGCGATTTAATAGTGCTGACTGAAGTTTGACTGCAGTTGGCTGGTATATTTTTCATCCTTCACTCTTTATTATTTATTTATTTATTTATGTTGAAATACAACTCACCATCCACTCTTAATGACTGAGCAAACTGAGTTAGCTCTGGGGCCCAGAACCCTATAGACAGCGGGAGGATTCCACCTGCAGGTTGGGAGCAGATGGAACCCAAAGGATGAATAGGAGCTAGCTAGGTGAAAATCAAAGTGTGTCGGCGGCGGAGGAGGCAGTCCTTGCCAGACAAAGGAAATGTCAGAAGAGGGCTTAAGGCAAGAAAGAGTTTAGCAAATTCAAGGTACTGAAAGTGTCCCAAAGGGAAGAATAAGAAGTGGAGGAAGAGAAAGAGGAGGAGGAGGAGTTGGTTAAGAGAGAAAGATTTGATGAGGTTGGAGAAGTTGACAGGAGCTCCACTCTGTAGGACCTTCCAACCTTCTCACATGGAGAAGAACTTGCATATTACATTAAGTGCATCAGGAAATCATTGATGGGTTTTAAAGAACTGTTTAATAAGATCTGATTTAAGCTTTTTAAAGCTCATTCTGTGGATTGAAGGAGAGGCAAAGTGGATCCAGCTGAGATCCGGCTTAGATTAAGGTGGTGACAGTGGGTATGTTAGTAAAGGAATGTCATTTATGTTATGCATATAGTATGCATAATATGTTATATGACATAAATATATGTTTGCGTGAAATGGATTTCTGTCTCCTATATCTGAGTTCTGGGTGTATTTCTTACAGTCATTTTTTCTCCCCACTTCTTTCTTTCTCAGATATATGTTCAGCCCAACTTTACCCATGACATGGAATAGGCCAACTATAGCAGAAGAGCTGTTTTATCTCCATGTGAGATTAGAAGCAAAAAAGTTCCCTGGGTCTCAAAAATGGCTTCGTAGACTGCTGGAGTTTTAAAAATAATCCCTTTACACCAACTTGTGCATGAAATGAGCTCAAAGAACAAAAAAAACAAAGCTTTGGTAAATGTGAAACCCCCTCAACCTCTCTACCATTCATGCACAGTTTTAAAATGTCACACTCGAGACAGCTCAAGAACAAAGTCTGTTTCTACACAAGCAAAAGAAGTGCATGTATAGGATAGTTACCTGCCCAAACCTATTTGCAACTTTGCTTGAATTACCTGTATAATTCAGGCAAAAATGTAATTATCTACATTATAATTTGAATATCATGACTTTTACTTGCACATAGAAATAGCCAGAGTGTCTTTGACATCTCTTTTCTGTTTCCAATTTTTCCTCCTCCTAGAAAAAGCATTGGGAGAAATCTTAAGAAGTTCAAAATTATCTTATTCCAATATTTATTGAACAAACACTTCGCCATGGATAGTGTTAATCAGAGCTCTAGCAGGATATATTATGGGATTTGGAAATCTTATCCTAAAGCAAACTTCATCTCAAAAGACAAGCTTGTGCATGATTTGATAATATACTTCCTACCTCACTGTAGAAGAATCCAAAAGCAAATGTAAGCAGAGATAAAAATGAAGAATCATTTAAAGCAGAGAAATGCCAAATGACCAGTTCTGTGTTCCGTTTTGGGAGGATTGAATTTCCTGGTGTTCAAGAAAATGTCTAGGTTCACCATAGTAATATTGCCTGAGTCCATTAAATGTCTTCTAATCAAGATACCTCTATCTGTATTCTAGTACGCATCTGTACAGACAGTTCATTCTCACAATAATGATGTTTTGGGGTGGTTAATTCTTAGGCCCAGAGGGTGGGGGTAAGGGTGTCCTGTGAATTGAAAAATGCTTAGCACCATCCCTAATCTCTACCTACTACATACCAGTAGCATCCCACCCCCATGCCATGACCACCAAATATGTCTCTAGGCTTTGCCTAATGTCCCCTGGCGACAAAATTACCCTGGTTGAGAAACGTAGTTGTAGAGGACATTGGAAGATGCTTGGGCAACCAAACCTGAATTTCTTTTTGAGGAATTGCCTCTGGTCATCAAGATAAATTCATGTGCCTATTCTCCCATTACAAAGCTGGAGAGATCCTTAAAGATTCTTTTAGCCAGATCCTTAGTCTCTTTATCTCATTTGGGCCTTGGGAAGCTTCAGTGATCTAACTTCGCCAGTTAGGTTCTTTGCTAGACTCTGAATCTTGATTAGAAGAAATGCAATGAATGAATAAATGGTTGAGTTTAGTCATTCCATTGGTAATTTCCTAGGCAAGACCACTGAGTGATTTCTGTTATTGATATCTGATTCCTCTCTGTTCCAAATCTGGTCTGACAGCCTTTTCTCCCAACATGTAACCCTCATCTTACCCTTTAAACAAATCAGCCAAGTACAATCCGTTACTTGCAACCAAAGGCCTTCACTAAAACAGATTCTTTACATTCATTTCCTTGTTAAATATTTTTAAAACAATTAAACAATGAAAATGTAAGAGAAACAATAGAAAATCAGACAATTTAAAATTGCTTTAAACAATTTAAACAACCAAATATATTACTATTTTAATCTAAAAATTAAGCAACATTTATTGAACATCAATTATGTGCCGACCTTCTACTGAGAATTCTCTTTACCCTTTACTACCAATCCCCTGTTACTCTCATTCCCTGGTAAAGTTTAATAATTCCTATATATTAAACTTTCCATATTAAAACTACTGGGTGGTTTATATCTGCTCATTGGATCCTGATGCATCCCTTTTTTTTTTATTACTAACGTCCTGTCTGCTAATTCCAACATGTGAATCAGTATTTTTCTCTTGATGTTTTTCTTTTGACTATAAATCACAGTTTTTAATTTCTTCAAATATCTAGTATTTTTTTGTGTGTAATAGGTATTGTGGATAATACTTTGTAGAGATTCTAGATTCTCTTCTGAAGAATGAAAAATTTTGTTTTATCAGGTAGTTAAATTACTGGAAGATCTCCTTGATGCTGTGGAGTCTAGATTTGAAGCTAGGTTCCCGTAGGACTATTTTATTTTTACGCTTAATTGTAGGGCACATCCCTCAGTCTTGGGACATGGTCCTTACTCTTAAGGCATGGTCATTTTGAATAGAAAGCCAAGATGTTTATTAAGCCCCTCTAATTTGGTGAGATTAGAATGCAGAGCTGTCTCCCCAACACAAGCCAAGGTCTGCTGAATTCTTTTAACTTTACAGCTATTTTCTTCTGGGTTCCTTGGATTTTCACTCCACACATGGACATTTTAGGAGTCCACAAATGATTTAAGGCTGGTTTTATGCAGTTGGGTATTTCTTCCTGTACCTCAATCCTTTTGGGGATTCTCCTCCTATGATTTTCAGCTGCACTGGCATCCTCAAACTCTTACCGCTAACTGCTCAGTCATTTTCTGATTGAGTTTCATCCCCCATTCATAGAATGGACTAGACAGTTCCATCAAGGTAAATGTCATATAAATGTAGATCTCACCGTGTAGAATCCCTTCTTTCAGGTGTTTATCTTCTTCTGTTTCTATCTGCCTTTAAAAAAAAATCTCCTCTGTTATATCCATAATCTACTGTTGTGTCCGAATACACCCCAGACATTTGTGGCTTCTCACAGACTGTTCATTTGGCTCTCCATTCTGTGTATTGTTCAGACAGTTTTTATCTGAGCTGACTTGGTTTATTTCTGCTAGATTCACTCCTGCACCTGTGGTCAGCTGGTGAGCTAATCATGTCTCCACGGTCTAGGATGACCTCACTAACTTATCTGGCTGATGGCAAAATGTCAAAAGGGGCAAACAGGCTATATGTCTCTCATCTAATAGGCTGAAACTTGGGTCTCTTCCTATGGTGGTCACGGACATTCAAAATAACAAAAGGGTAAGTCTCAAAGAACAAGTACTTTCTAAGCATGTATTTGTGCTATAATGTTAGTATTTCATTGACCAAAGCAAATCATTGGCCAATCCAGGTTCAAGGACTTGAGAAATAGACTCTGCTTCTTGATGGGAAGAGTTACGGCATCACATTGCAAGAGGATGCATGCAAAAGGGAAGTATTGGTAGCCTTTTACACATTCTATCAGTAGCAGTTTATTTTAACTATAAAAAATCATTCAGAGCTTGGAGTTATTTTTGAAGATTGGTTGGTCTAATATATGCTACTCCATAATTGCCAAACTTGCACGATGGGTTTTTAAGTGAACATGGCAGCCATGTATTGTTTACTTTCTTATACTACTTTGTCTTACCTGTTGTGAATTTGCTCACACACTTTGTTATGTGATCTGGCATAAGTTGGCTATTAAATTAAAGGAGAGTGTAGTACTACAACAATCCTGATTATGCCTGCTGTATGGAGGATACCTTTCATATAAGAGATTTGCCTTGACAACTAAGCTGATTCAAACTTCCCACAATTCAAGACAAGCTTTGATTCTGTGTGATTCTGAATAAAAGGTAGTTTAGAGAGATTAGCATTATTTCCAATTTTCCATAAGGTCAGAGTTTTTATATAATTGGATAATTCAGTTTCTGCTAAAATGCAGCCATGATATATATTCACAGATATTGCAAAAGTAGTTTTATTCCCAGCGCTGCATAAAGATGATTTAATCTGACAATATGAGTTAGCACATTTTGGGGTTTCAGTGTGTTATCACTTAGTATATAATACTTGATGGGGCAGAATAATTTATTATAGTTTTAAAATAATTTAATAATATTTTAATAAAATTCAAATAAAACATTTGCACCGTCCTTGAAATACCTCTGCTAAAAGGAACATAGTTTTAAACCCTCTGTTTTATATTTCTTCTCTGCCACAAGACCATAGATGTTTTGAGAACAGAATCCCTGTCTTAGTATAGTGTCCTAAACCAGAGAATAATGATCCTCAGTATTTTCCTTAACTGTTGCTTAATCAAATAATAAAACATTAACAACTTGCCTAGTGGTGAGATAAGTTTTGTCCCTGATTGATAATTTATTTTACAGTAAATTCTGTAAGTTAGTCACCATAAGTAACATCACTTATTAATTTATTCAGTAGAGATTATTGAGTCCATATTGTGAACCCAGATGCTGTGAGAAGTCTAACAGATACCAATAGGAATACTGAATAGTCTTCATAAATATGCAGCTCACATTATAGAAGTGGTAATAAATATAATAATTAAAATCACTGTTAACACATGTATTGTTGTTTAGACACCGAAAATAGATCAATGTGACTCATGTAATCAAGTGTCTCCTAGGTGCTAGAATATAAGTCCCCTGAGAGCAGATTTATTCTCTGCTCTATACCTCCAGCACCCAGAACAATGCCTGGCAGAGTAGCAGAGGGACAATATATTGTGAATGAAGAATGTTCTGAAGATATAAGGTTCCTACTGTCAAGCAGCTCAAATGGGCAAGTAGGAATGTCCACAAGCCATCTTAGCAAAGAGTGATGACAATTTTGAGAATGTTGCCCACGAGGAAACAGAGATAATAAAAGTCTAAAGATGTGATGTCATCGTCCAGTGGTCAGTGCTAAAACCAATGCTCAAATCCTAGCCTTCCAAGTCATTTTAAGTAAGAGTACAAAGTAAAATAAAAGATTATCTAGGGTGAATTAGTCAAAAGAGTTGTACATCAAGGAATGTGGAAGTAAGGGAATCCCCATTTAATGTTGGCCAATTTATTAAAACTGCATTTCCCTGAAATGAAAAAACAAAATTCGGTGTTATTCAACAATAATTTCTTACCAACCACAATTTATTTGTAGTTATTACGGGATTAGTCTGCAGATACACATGAAAACTGTATTTAAATGTGATTTTAAACTACTTCTATTGAGCATGATATCTGAGCATCCTTTTGCCTGACCAGTTCCATGCCAGAGGAAACTAATTCATGTTGTCACTTGTGTAATGATTATTGCATTTATGAGACAATTTGAGAGTCATTCTGGTACTATTTTCTTTTTAGTGTGCAGAAATAGTCTAATTTAATACTTATATATGGCTGTTATAAGAAGTATGTGAACATTTTAGGATAAAATTTTTCAAAATATAGTGACTTGGCATCTCTATTAAGTGATTCAGACTTGAAAATCTCACAGCATTCATGCCAACATCTGTCTAATCCAGGAAGCAGTCTGGTTTGGTGATAGTGGCATGAGCTTGAATTTGAGCATTCTACTGTGGAATTCCCGGCACCTCCTTTCTTGAATTATTGTTCTGAGTGATGCCAAGTTTGGCTGAGATAAGGTACCTTTGGGACTAAGACTGAAAACAGATGTTGTGACATCATATCCCTTTAGTTTTTGGAGTCTATTATTTGCCTGGGTCGGCACAATTGGTGTTGGTAAATTGATACTATCTAGAATTCAAGTCACAAATCTGTTCAGTGATTCATGCAGGAAAAATTCCCAGAGACTCGGGGTGTAGTCTGGGACAGCTGGATGTAAAAATGTCAGCAGCTGTTCAAAATGCCTGAGCTTCGTACCGCATAAGTCAGAATAGAGACCAAGATCATCTGTGCAGGTGAAAGCTAACTAGTGGCATGAAAAGGGTAATGTTAATTATCTAGAAATTATCTACAGTGATTGACAGCTAGTATTCATTTTTTGGAGACATCTTTTCCTTCTTTTTCCTTCTGAGAAATGATACATTTTTATTTATTTATTTTTAATTTTTGGCTACGTCGGGCACGCGGGATCTTTCATTGTGGCGCGCGGGCTTCTCTCTAGTTGTGGCGTGTGGGTTTTCTCTTCTCTAATTGTGGCGTGAGCGTTCCAGAGCGGCTAGGCTCTGTAGTTTGTGGCAGGCAGGCTCTGTAGTTTGTGGCAGGCGGGCTCTAGTTGGGGCATGCGAGCTCAGTAGTTGTGGCACGTGGGCTTAGCTGCCCCGCAGCACGTGGGATATTAGTTTCCTGACCAGGGATGGAACCTGCGTCCCCTGCATTGTAAGGCGGATTCTTTACCATTGGACCACCAGGGAAGTCCCTAGAAATGATACATTTTTTAAAAACAACAAAGTTAATTATTCTGTGGATAACTAGAATGCTGAAGCAGAGACCTAATTGGTGGTTGTGTCATTGATCCATTGGTAAAAATGTGAATAGCAGGTCAGAAATCCAGTACCGTAGACTCTCGAACAGCATGGGTTTGAACTGTGTGGGTCCACTTAAAGGCAGATTTTTTTCAATAAATATGTTGGAAAATTGGGGGGAGATTTTCAACAATTTGAAAGAACTCACAGATGCACCACAGAAATTGTCATTTCTCCAATTACAATTCTCTTGTAATTGGAGAAATTGTATATCACAGGGTTTTTTTTAATGTAACAATATTTCCAACACTGTATTATGATTATCACTGTGATACTATATGCCATAAAAATTTTATAACATTCATTCATTAGTGCATAGGCTATGAATGATTATAGTTGTGAACAAATGTGAATTACTTTTTCACATCGTCTTTTCATTTTTGATGTCTAATGTTAGTGATATGTATAACACATACAGTGTTTTGAATCATAATATTGATGTAGGTACTGACAAACTATTCATCTCGTAAACAGATCACATAAACACACAGTACAGTACTTATAAATGTATTTTCCCTTCCTTGTGATTTTCTTAATAACATTTTCTTTTCTCTGGCTTACTGTATTGTTAGAATACAGTATATAATACCTATAACATACAAAATACGTGTTGTTTCTGTTATCAATAAGACTTCTGATCAACAGTAGGCTATAAGTAGTTAAGTTTTGGGAGAGACAAAAGTTATACTCAGTTTTTCGACTGTGCAAGGGTCAGTGTCCCTAATCCCTGAATTGTTCAAGGGTCATCTGTATTAATAAAGGTTCAAAAGGAAATTCAGGGTCCAAGAAGTCCACGATCCAAATGATTAAACGGTAGCAAGTATAGAAAACCACATTTACACTTCCTTTGCCCATGGCAGGCATTGCTAATCAATTGGACACTTTACTACTGACCTAGAGAAGGCATACTTCTCAATCCCATCCTCAGAGAGCTACACTTTTTAGCTCAGAGATTGAAGCCTACTTATTATCCCTGGTTGAAGAAGAACTAGCTTAAGGGATTTAGTTCACTTTTCCAAGAAGATCAGAGTGGAATGCGTACAAAGGCTGCCCTTGAGTTGGTGTTATGTCTTACATTAGTACCAAGGAAGGGTGGGCAGAGGATCCTCTCATACTCTGCTGAGGATGGGGCCTCTGGATCAAAAGGAAGAGAACTTTCCAGTAACTCAGTTTCTCTAAACAATGCTTCTTTTAGTGAAATGGTTCATTTTACCAAAGTAGATCTATTGGATTTAAATTATTCTGCTGACTTACATTACTTGGAAAGGTATCTGTTTCCTATTCATGTTGAATTTTATGAGCATAGCTGAATCTCATTTATTATTTCAATAAAGGGTGCTTTTATGTGTTCTGGGAATCTAAGAAGATGTTGTTCTTCCTGAAATTCCATTACCTATGGGTAGAATGTGTTACATTCTGGATGGGATGTTCTGTTACAGGCTGGTCCTAGAGCAAATGTTTTTGCAGATTATTTACAGACAAGTTACATTTTGTTTCTTCTGTCATTCACCAGTGAGCTTGTGACTCTGAGCTATCCGCCCTTTGTCATCATATTCATTTGTTCTTTTGTGAATTTTAATATTATCCATTTATATTCAGGTTTCTATTTGAATATAACCCACTACTTTTGGATCTTATCAAATTCTCCTCTGTATTTCTGCTGTCGTCATTACAATTATTTTACTGCTGTGTTGTAACTTTAAAGATTATCCATCAGGGGCATAAGACATTTTGTTTAATATGACCTGATCTTCTTCAAGAGTTTTCTTCATCTTTGGGGAAGAGTAGTATAGAAAATGGCCAAGAGGGTGCATGAATAAGTTATGTTGTTAAAAATCTTACTGGAGTGCCCTGAATGTAATCTTGTGCTCCTGTTAGAGTTCAAAGGGAGGTTGTATCTTAAACATAATTTTTGAAACATTTTTTTTGAAACTATTTTTTCCCAAATAGCCTATGATTTGTAAATAAGTGAACACTGTTTCATATTATACTGAACCAACAGCATTTTTTTAGTTATATTTATTCCATGTAAAATGCCACGTCACTTAAACAAGTATGAAAAGAAAATGAAAATTTGATAGGCTAATGTAGCATTATTTTAAATGTAATAATCAATATTAATAATTGATATTAATCAAAGTTTTCCCTTTTTTTTTTTTTTTTTTTAAACATTGGCTGAAGTTGGTTTGGAGACCTGAGGTTGCTTTACCATGTAATGAAAACTTCATTCTCTCACTGACAAATCCCAAATCCGGGCCTTGAAAATTCATTCGCATGTGCTCTTTTATCAATGAAATCAGAATATTTGAGGGTAGGATTCAGACACCAGCATTTGTAAAACTTTCTAGGTGGTTCTAAAATGGACCCAAGTTTGAGAACCAGTGTTTTAGACTATATAAAAAATTTTGGTAGGGAAAGAATTAGTATGAAAATAAGTTCATTATGACCTTGGAGACCCTGTTGATGTATTAATCAAATATCTATTCTCAATCCTTTCTCCCCTATGGGTGTACAGATGAGATGCAGACTTGCTTTTCTCACCTTCTCAATAGCTGGATGTGAGTTTTGAATTGGTGTGGTACAGAGTATGGTATGTGGTATGGAGTGTGGATTGCAGGAAAGCAGTTGAGACAGTTGTGCGGTTCTGACAGTAACTCCACCTAAAAGATCATGGTAGCTTGGGTCAAGGCAATTACAATGGAGATGGGGAGAAGAGATATATTCGAGAGATATTTAAGAATTTTACTTGGCAGAAGTTGATAACTGATTGTAAATCAAGTCAGGGGCATAAAGTATTGTTAAGAATGACTCAGGTTTCTGACTGTAGCAACTTGACGGGTGATGGGATTGTTTGCTGAGATCTGAAATGTTAAAAATTAAGCAGATTTTAGGAAGAAGATGGTAATTTTATGTTTGTATAGGTGCCTGTGACATAATTAATGGGAATATCAAGTAAGTAGTTAATATCCAGACCTGAAGAGGTTTGGTCTGAAGATATAGACTTGAGAATCATCAGACACGGGGTGGGGGGGGGTTTACCAAAGACATACAGAATTAAGACTCCCAATTGGGGAAAGTCTAACCTAGGCCTAAAGATTTTCCTTATTTCACAAGTATATGCCTCAGCATTTGGGAATCTATCATTCCATTTAGAGGCAAATTTGAAAATTTCAGCTCCTGTTTCACTGGCCCCAGTTGGAAATGATGACTTTCAGTTTGCTTATTACTAGTGTAAAAACTGATGTGTCTAATTAAAAGACTACTTTGCTTTCATGGAAACAGATCCTGTGTTATTCACTAGTTTCACCAGCTTCCTATTCTTTTTCTTATGTAAACTTTATTATCAGATAGAAAATATGAAAATGTTATTCATCATATATATAACACCATATACTCAATATTTTGAGCATTTCATTATCTCCCTAGTTTCTGATTAAAAATTTAGTGTAATATTTTTATTATAAAAATATCTATTATAGATTCAGAAGAAAATATATAACACTATGAAAAAAGAATGAACGGAGACTTGTTTTTTTCTTTGTATTTTGGTACAAATGTCTTCAAGACATTTATGTAATAAAAATTTCAGTATGCTTTACAACCTGTTTTCTAAATTCATTTAATTCATTTTTTTCTTGGTCAATATATCGAGATCCTTTCTGTTCCTTCTTTTCTTCCCTTTTTTCCCACTCTTTCCCTCCCTCCCTTCTGTTCTGTTGTGCTGATTCTGTAGGCTAATATTTACCTAGTATTTATAACTACAGAAGTATTTCTTCTGTAGTTATAAAAGAGATACATATTACTTTGGTGTATGTGTGTGTGTGTGCATTTGTATGTATGTGATTTTTTCAGGTTTTGCTCTAAAAGTTGTACGAATTTTTGAAATATAAAATAGGGATCATTCTCCCTATAGCGTTTTTTTTTCCCTTTTCTGGGATAACGTAGAAAAAAATCAGGGTTATCTGTTCCTTCACTTTTAAATAACTTATCCTGTAAGTATATCTATATTTGGCATAATAAAATAAACTAATAGAACAGAATAGAAAGCCACAAAACATAACCACACATATGTGAGACTTTAAGTATTACACAGCCTCCACTGCAGATCCCTACAGGAATAATGTGCTGTTTAATAAATTATGCTGGGTCATTTCTGCATAGAAACATATAAAATTGAATCTCAGGCTCATACTTGACACAAAAATCAATTCCAAATGGATTTATGGTTTAAATATGAAAAATAATACTTTAATTTTTAAAGGAAATCTTAGAAGAATTTCTTACATCATTGAATAAGGGAATTTAAAATTTTAAATATGATAAAAATGAGAAATCATAAAGAAAAATTTTAATATGTTGGATTATATTAGGGACTATGTTTCATCAAAAAAATATTGTAAAGGTGAAAAGACAAACCGCATAACGGGGAGAAGATATTTTCAAGATATATAAACAATAAGAATTAGCATCCAGAAAATATAAACAGCATCTACAAATCAATAACAAAAAGAAAAGCAAGCCATCCAATTAAAGGCATTAAAAAAGGGAATAGTAATGGTGAGTGAACACAGAAATATACTCTCGAAATCATTGATAGTCATGAATGCAATCAAAACCACAATGGACCCCATGTGACACATATTATAATGGCAAAAATTAAAGAGTCACATGAAGCCAAGAGGTTATTTCTTACTTTGGGAGTGCAGATTGCCACTGCTACTTTGAGAAACAGGGTGACATTGCTTAGTGAACTTAAAGATGTGTATGTGAACATTTGAAAATTTCAGCTCCTATGAATATACTTAGAGAACCTCTTGTGTATATTCACAAGGAGATAAATGAAAGTATATTTAGAGTAGAACTTTTTATGATAGCTGAAAATTTGGAAACAACCCAAATGTCCATCAGTGATAGAAAGAATAAACAGAATAGTAGATATACTTTTAATACTTAGACAATGCAGCACTATAGAAAATTGAAAATTAATGAAAGTGAGATGATAGTCAAAAACTTCATGTTTACGCTGGGAGAGAGAGACAGAGGCAGAGAGAAAATCAGTGAATTTTTGAAATATAATTCTATTTATACAAAAGACACACATGGCAAATTCATACAAAATATTGTTAAATTTATTTGTGAATGTGTTAAACCTGAGTTTTAAAAGGCAAGGAATGATTTTATTTTATTATTATTTTTAATAGTTCTACCATTTATTTTCTAACATCTTTATTGGAGTATAATTGCTTTACAATGGTGTGTTAGTTTCTGCTTTATAAGAAAGTAAATCAGCTATACATATACATATATCCCCATATCCCCTCCCTCTTGGGTCTCCCTCCCACCCTCCCTATCCCACCCCTTTAAGTAGACACAAAGCACCGAGCTGATCTCCCTGTGCTATGTGGCTGCTTCCCACTAGCTATCTATTTTACATTTGGTAGTGTATATATGTCCATGCCACTCTCTCACTTCGTCCCAGCTTACCCTTCCCCTCTCCCCATGTCCTCAAGTCCATTCTCTATGTCTGAATCTTGATTCCTGTCCTGCCCCTAGGTTCTTCAGAACCATTTTTTTTTTTTTTTAAGATTCCATATATGTGTGTTAGCATACAGTATTTGTTTTTCTCTTTCTGGCTTACTTCACTCTGTACGACAGACTCTAGGTCCATCCACCTCACTACAGATAACTCAATTTTGTTTCTTTTTATGGCTGAGTAATATTCCATTGTATATATGTGCCACATCTTTATCCATTCATCTGTCGATGGAAACTTAGGTTGCTTCCATGTCCTGGCTATTGTAAATAGAGCTGCAATGAACATTGTGGTACATGACTCTCATCGAATTATGGTTTTCTCAGGGTATATGCCCAGTAGTGGGAGTGCTGGGTCATATGGTAGTTCTATTTGTAGTTTTTTTAAGGAACCTCCATACAGTTCTCCATAGTCGATGTATCAATTTACATTCCCACCAACAGTGCAAGAGGGTTCCCTTTTCTCCACACCCTCTGCAGCATTTATTGTTTGTAGATTTTTTGATGATGGCCATTCTGACCAGTGTGAGGTGATACCTCATTGTAGTTTTGATTTGCATTTCTCTAATGATTAGTGACGTTGAGCATTAAAAGGCAAGGAATGATTTTAAATTGAAATGATATACAAGAATCAGGACAGTCATTTACTCCTAGAAATAACATTTATGGAAGAATACACTGAAGGTTTAAAACACACTGTCATTTTTATATTTTGTAAGCTTATTTATGGACAAATGTGTGTTAATTTTATTATTCTTTAAAATTTTGGGGCTTTTCTGGTGGCGCAGTGGTTGAGAGTCTGCCTGCTGATGCAGGGGATGTGGGTTCGTGCCCTGGACTGGGAGGATCCCACATGCCACGGAGCAGCTAGGCCCGTGAGCCATGGCTGCTGAGCCTGCGCATCCGGAGCCTGTGCTCTGCAACGGGAGAGGCCACAACAGTGAGAGGCCCGCATACCGAAAAAAAAAAAAATTCTTTTTCATATATATGTGTATATATATATATATATATATATATCACAACAACAACAAAATAAGAGGCAAATGTAGTATTTTTTATGGGCTTAGATATATATAACTTTAGTATCTCTTATATTGGTTGATTTATTTGTTTCCTTCCCCTTTTTGAATCAAATCATGTGTTTATATTTTTTTTTCTAGAAAGTTTCCCATTTTTAGGAGATTTAAAATTTTTACTATATATAGCTTATGTTAACCATTGGTTATACATTAAAATCATATTTTCTTTAAACATAGCTTTGCCTGTAAATTTTAGACATTAATATGTACTAACAGTGTCATCAAAATTATTTTCTCAATTGGTGGTTACAGCTGTTTCAAGTCTTCTTTCTCACCGTGGAGTTTGCATCTTTTAAAGTTTTTTAATTGGTTTGACTTATTTTCCTTTTGTGTTTCATTTACAAATTTATTGCACTATGTTCAGAGAATTTATTGAAATATTCTTTGTGTTGTTACTTAGGATATGATTATTCTCAAAAAATATTTTAAATTTCTATATGGAAATCAAATACAGAAAACAAATATGATTATTAGGTTAATACCCTTGTAACTGCTGCCTATATCAGGAGATACACTTTATCAGCTATCCTTTTAATCTACAGATCTCTTTCTCCAAATTTGACAATTCTTGCCTTACAGTTTATTTGTTGAAAAAACAAAATAATTTCTCCTGTAGAATTTCTGACAGTGTGGATTTTGTTGATTGCATTCCCGTGATGTAGTTTAGCATGTTTCTCTGTTCTGTCATCTAGCTGTCATATCTATCTTATCTATCCATCTATCTATCTAATATGTTCTTGGCAAATTGGAAATTTTTATCATAGTATATGGGTGCAATTTGTCTTAATATTTTTGCCTGAAAGTCTACTTCATTCAGTATATTGCCACCAAATTTTTTGGATATTATTTATTGTTATAGCTCTTCTCAATTTTCTTTCAAATATATTCTGATGTTTTAATCTATCATATTAAGTTTATATACTTGTATATTTTAATTTCAGTTTAACAAGCATTGTCTTTTAAAAATTTTATTTATTTATTTTTGACTGCATCAGGTTTTTGTTGCTGCACGTGGGCTTTCTCTAGTTGTGGCCAGAGGGGGCTAGTCTCTTCATTGCGGTGTGCGGGCTTCTCATTGTGGTGGCTTCCCTTGTTGTGGAACACAGGCTCTAGGTGTGTGGGCTTCAGTAGTTGTAGCATGCGGGCTCAGTAGTTGTGGTGCATGGGCTCCATTGCTCCAGGGCATGTGGGATCTTCCCGGACCAGTGCTCAAAACCGTGTCCCCTGCATTGGCAGGTGGATTTTTAACCACTGCACCACCAGGGAAGCCCCTCATTATCTTTTAATCGGATAATGTTTACATATATTGTAACTACTGATATATATACGGATTTATTTCCCAATCTTATTCTATTATTTAAATTTTCCCTGTTTTAAATTTTTGTTGTTTCTTCCTTTCATTATATTGGATTATTTTATTTTTCTGGCTTATTCTAACACATTTATTCTCCTGGTTTAGAAGTTAACCACTCTCTAAAATTTCTTAAAATTTTAACATGCACATGTAATTTTAAATTAATTCGCTTCCTGTATTCTTGAAGTAGGCTGGAATTTAGTAATTCTTATTACTCCTTTCTCAGAGCATAAGCTACTGTGCAGTATTTTATCTCTGTATTTATCCTTACAAATTATACATTATTACTGTTGTCATATGCAGACATTTTAACTTTGATATGGATTTACCTACAGGTTTGCCAGTATCTTTTCTGCACTCTATCCATTTTCACCTCAGATCTTTCTATTCCAATGGTATTCTTTCTTTGTAAAGGATATCCTCTGGAAGTGGTGGTATATGTTAGTAATTCTTTCAGTTTTTATTTGAGAATGTTTTTATTTTACCCTCATTTCACTGAGTATAAATTATAAATTGGTATCTCCATTTCCTTCTTCTGGGACTCTAGTTAAACATGTAAAACTGTCCATCTTGCTTGCTTTTAACTTTTTTGACATATTTTTCTATTGCTTTCTGGGCATCAGTTGTATATTTATTTCTATCTTTCAGTTCCCTAATTCTCACTTCATCTATCGTACTTTCATGTCATACTTGATATTATTGCATACTATTTTATTTATTTATTTATTTATTTTTGCAGTACGCGGGCCTCTCACTGCTGTGGCCTCTCCTGTTGCGGAGCACAGGCTCCAGACGTGCAGGCTCAGCGGCCACGGCTCACGGGCCCAGCTGCTCCGCGGCATGTGGGATCCTCCCGGACCGGGGCACGAACCCGTGTCCCCTGCATCGGCAGGCGGACTCTCAACCACTGTGCCACCAGGGAAGCCCCATACTATTTTTTAACACATCTTTATTGGAGTATAATTGCTTTACAATGGTGTGTTAGTTTCTGCTTTATAACAAAGTGAATCAGCTATACATATACATATATCCCCATATCTCCTCCCTCTTGCATCTCCCTCCCACCCTCCTTATCCCACCCCTCTAGGTGGTCACAAAGCACCGAGCTGATCTTCCTGTGCTATGTGGCTGCTTCCCACTAGCTATCTATTTTACATATGGTAGTGTATATATGTCCATGCCACTCTCTCACTCCATCCCAGCTTACCCTTCCTCCTCCCTGTGTCCTCAAGTCCATTCTCTACATCTGCGTCTTGATTCCTGTCCTGCCCCTAGGTTCTTAGGAACTTTTTTTTTTTTTAATTTAGATTCCATATGTATGTGTTAGCATATGGTATTTGTTTTTCTCTTTCTGACTTACTTCACTCTGTATGACAGACTCTGGGTCCATCCACCTCACTACAAATAACTCAATTTTGTTTCTTTTTATGGCTAATATTCCATTGTATATATGTGCCACATCTTCTTTATCCATTTATCTGTCGATGGACACTTAGGTTGCTTCCATGTCCTGACAGTGTTCTGCAGTGAACATTGTGGTACATGACTCTTTTTGAATTATGATTTTCTCAGGGTATATGCCCAGTAGTGGGATTGCTGGGTCTTATGGTAGTTCTATTTTTAGTTTTTTAAGGAAACTCCATACTGTTCTCCATAGTGGATGTATCAATTTACATTCCCACCAACAGTGCAAGAGAGTTCCCTTTTCTCCACACCCTCTGCAGCATTTATTGTTTGCAGATTTTTTGATGATGGCCATTCTGACCAGTGTGAGGTGATACCTCATTGTAGTTTTGATTTGCATTTCTCTAATGATTAGTGATGTTGAGCGTCCTTTCATGTGTTTGTTGGCAATCTGTATATCTTCTTTGGAGAAATGTCTTTTTAGATCTTCTGCCCTCTTTTGGATTGGGTTGTTTGTTTTTTTGATATTGAGCTGCGTGAGCTGCTTGTAAAGTTTGGAGATTAATACTTTGTCAGTTGCTTCATTTACAAATATTTTCTCCCATTCTAAGGGTTGTCTTTTTGTCTTGTTTATGGTTTCCTTTGCTGTGCAAAAGCTTTTAAGTTTTATTTGGTCCCATTTGTTGATTTTTATCTTTATTTCCATTTCTCTCGGAGGTGGGTCAAAAAGGATCTTGCTGTGATTTATGTCATAGAATGTTCTGCCTATGTTTTCCTCTAAGAGTTTTACAGTGTCTGGCCTTACATTTAGGTCTTTAATCCATTTTGAGTTTATTTTTGTGTATGGTGTTAGGGAGTGTTCTAATTTCATTCTTTTACATGAGCTGTCCAGTTTTCCCAGCACCACTTAATGAAGAGGCTGTCTTTTCTACATTGTATATTCTTGCCTCCTTTATCAAAAATAAGGTGACCGTATGTGCGTGGGTTTATATCTGGGCTTTCTATCCTGTTCCATTGATGTATATTTCTGTTTTTGTGCCAGTACCATACTGTCTTGATTACTGTAGCTTTGTAGTATAGTCTGAAGCCCAGGAGGCTGATTCCTCCAGCTCTGTTTCTCTTTCTCAAGATTACTCTGGCTCTTCAGGGTCTTTTGTTTTTCCATACAAACTGTGAAATTTTTTGGACTTGCTCTGTGAAAAATGCCATTGGTAGTTTGATAGGGATTGCATTGAATCTGTAGATCACTTTGGGTAGTATAGTTATTTTCACAATGTTGATTCTGCCAATCCAAGATCATGGTATATCTCTCCATCTGTTTGTATCATCTTTAATTTCTTTCTTATAGTTTTCTGCATACAGGTCTTTTGTGTCCTTAGGTAGGTTTATTCCTAGATATTTTATTCTTTTTGTTGCAGTGGTAAATGGGAGTGTTTCCTTATTTTCTCTTTCAGATTTTTCATCATTATTGTATAGGAATGCAAGAAATTTCTGTACATTAATTTTGTATCCTGCTACTTTACCAAATTCATTGATTAGCTCTAGTAGTTTTGTGGTAGCATCTTTAGGATTCTCTATGTATAGTATCATGTCATCTGCAAACAGTGACAGCTTTACTTCTTCTTTTCCAATATGGATTCCTTTTATTTCTTTTTCTTCTCTCATTGCTATGGCTAAAACTTCCAAAATTATGTTGAATAATAGTGGTGTGAGTATACAGCCTTGTCTTGTTCCTGCTCTTAGTGGAAATGGTTTCAGTTTTTCACCATTGAGAACGATGTTGGCTGTGGGCTTGTCATATATGGCCTTCATTATGTTGAGGTAAGTTCCCTCTAGGCCTGCATTCTGGAGGGTTTTTATCATAAGTGGGTGTTGAATTTTGTTGAAAGCCTTTTCTGCATCTATTGAGATGATCACATGGTTTTTCTCCTTCAATTTGTTAATATGATTTATCACATTGATTGTTTTTCATATATTGAAGAATCCTTGCATTCCCAGGAGAAACCCCACTTGATCATGGTGTATGATCCTTTTAATGTGCTGTTGGATTCTGTTTGCTAGTTTTTTTGTTGAGGATTTTTGCATCTATGTTCATCAGTGATATTGGCCTGTAGTTTTCTTTCTTTGTGACACCTTTGTCTGGTTTTGGTATCAGCGTGATGGTGGCCTTGTCGAATGAGTTTGGGGGTGTTCCTCCCTCTGCTATGTTTGCAACAGTTTGAGAATCATAAGTGTTAGCTCTTCTCTAAATGTTTGATAGAATTCACCTGTGAAGCCTTCTGGTCCTGGGCTTTTGTTTGTTGGAAGATTTTTAATCACAGTCTCAATTTCAGTGCTTGTGATTGGTCTGTTTTATATTTTCTATTTCTTCCTGGTTCAGTCTCAGGAGTTTTATTTTATTCAACGTTTCAGACATTTTGTAGCACAGGTATTTAGAATATCTGGTTTACTATATTTTTAGAAATGAGAGTCAAGTCCCACATATATTAGAACCTAAGTCTAACATTACACTTTGAAACTAATTTATTGTCAGCTGTACTTAGGAATGACTCACACTGCAAATGAAAACCAGGAGACAGAGAAGAACTACCTATCATCTTCTCAAGAGCTGTATTTTTGCCTCCTGATTGTTTGTTTTTCAGTGAGATCCTAAGATGAGAGCACATCCTTGTGGGAGTTAGATTTTCTACAGATAAGTTTTGATGTAATGCTGGAGAAAAACAGAATTCAATTAATGAGGCTCTTCAGGTTGAGAAGTTGAAACACAGTAGGAGAAGGATGCTGGGCTTTGGAAAACTAGCAAAGTTGTAAAGAACTCCTGGTACTTTTCGAGGAAGAGAAATTATGAGAGAGTAGGGGAAACATGAAAAGGAGATAATGGGAAATGATGTCAATTGCATATTTCTCGGTTTACTAGATGGCTGACTGTTCAAGTATGTGGATTAAGCATTTTAAAATGTGCTCTTTTACAGTAATACCTAAATTTACTTGTGTGTAAAAGATAATTATTTAAAATTGTAAAATTCTGTCTCTTCATTGTTTGGATCACAAAAATTGATTTGACTTATATTTTTTTCATTAGCTGTATAATTTTGATCTATTTGTTTTCACAAGAAAACAGACAAGTCCCTCCTTTGGAAATATGTAGACCATATTTTAAATCTAAATATTGTATTGAATTTAAAAGTGGAAAAGTGGGACTCTCATAAAGGTAGTAGTTTTTATCTGTGATGGGCTGTGTCAATATATTCAATTAAAAAAAAAGAAAAGAAAAGCAATTATCTAGATATTTTAACTAAGCAGGTGGTCCCCCCAAACTCTGAAACTCTACATTTTCTTTACCATTCTTTACCATTCATATTCCATGATAAATGCATACACAAAGGTACACTTGGTCATCCTCCACCCTGCTTCTATTCACTCAGACCTCAACTTCAGTCAGATTCAGTTGCTTCCCACTCAACTTCTGTAGACTGTAAATCCTCTCTGTTGGGTTGCATAGCAACTGCCACTCAATCTCACCTGCAAAAGGTTAGTCCAAAATCTTATTTTTTTCCTCATTTTTTTTGACTCTAGAAATAAGCAAACCAGCTGGTAGCGTTCTAAACAGAGTTGTTCAGATCTAGGTTATAAGCACAGCACTGTTGTCTTCCCAGTTGTGGCAACTAAAGAGATATAATATAAAGAACACTCTATAAGGAGACAGGGAACTTGAAATCTAGGTTTATGTCTGCCAGTAACTGGCCATAGGACTATAACTTCTCCCTTCCCCTTTCCTGACCTTAGTGTTCTCTTTAGTACAATGAAGTAGTTAAATGAAGGGATCTTTTGGGTTGCTTCCAGGTCTGACACTCTGGCAGTCACGTAAAGGAAAATGTTTGTTTGTGCACTGATCTAGATGACCTTCTATCCATCTTTAAGGCTGCCCCATTATGCAGTTCTGGGGTCAACATTCCTGACACTGTGTTCTATATAAATGGTGTCTTCTGGAGGACTCTCCAGGGGGAGCCATTCACATGGATTAAAGTATGCAGTGCAACCTCTCTCTATGTCCTAATTAAATACTCATAGAACCTGCAAGGTAAGATTTTGGGGTCTATGCTTTCTATAGGAAGGATGGAAAATTCAGAGTGATTATATCCATTGCTCAGGGTTCTGTGGTAAGTGGAAGCCTTGCAATTTGAGCATTAGGGAACCAGACTCCATAAGCAGTGAACCTTTAATCATACTTCAAGGTTCTTTCATTTGACTGTGGTATCTACATATATATAGATATAAATATACTTAGATAGAGATATGGATATAGATAGATACTATTTTTCAGTACTCAGTTGCAATCAGCTGGAAGATAGAAAGTCATTTCAATCCAGCTTAAGAAGTAAATAAATAAAAATTAATTAATTAACATTATTATTAGTTAAGGTAAATGAAAAGTCCAGATGTGTATTATATCAGGCTTCAAATCAAGGCTTCTCTATCCACCTTTAAACTCTGCTCTCCACTGTATTAGCTTTGTTCTAAGGCAAGCACACCCCATGTGGTGATGAGATGGCAGCTAAATGCCAAGCCTTACATTCTCAGAAACCCCAGTGCAGAGACACATCCCTACTTCCTAGAAGTTCCAATTGAAGTCGTAAGTTGGAAGCTCTCCGTTGCCGGCTTAGGCCATCTGCTCAGGGTCCCAGTGACCAGTGGGAACTGCGTATTCTGTCCCCAAGCCTGGGATGTCTGCTCAATCCTGAGCTGTAGAAGGGAAGTGTTAGTTTCACTGAAGCACAAGGATGGAAACAATGTCAGGTGTGGGCTCTGAGAAGAAAATCATGGTGTCGGGAGTGGGGATGGGGAGATGCTGGGTGAACAAAATACAGCATTCACACACTACTGATGTTTTCACTTTCCAAAACTGAGACTCAACAGCTGTCACTGTCGGACTCAGGAAAGAATGTGAAAGAAGAAATTCTGTGTTTTGAAGCATCCTATTCTCTACGTAATATTTTCAGCTAAGCTGACTGGTGTTGCCAGGTTGTACTCTGGGTGACATGAGAAAAAGATTACTTTATAGAAATCTCCTCTTCCTTTGCCCTTCATGCTCTAGCTCTGATATCGTTTCAGAAATGGAGCTGCACAAAAGGAGACAGTATTATTTGTAGGCAGTAATATGGAAGGAAACCCACTGATTCTTCAAATGGTGCTTCCTTTAAATATCTTTAATCTGTCTTTTAACGTCTCACAAAACAATCCCAGGAAATCGGCATTTTCCCTCGGCAGGGAGTGCTACTTCACTTTACAGACATGGGCAGAATGTTGACTTTCAGCATCCTTCTATTATTTCCAGAGATTATTAATATGTCATCTTTCCCTTGATATGAATTATCCAGTATTCACTCAGATGAGTTCTCACGACAAGCTCTTGAATGCCTCCACAAGAAAAAAAAGTGATCAAACGATTGGTTGGTAATTTGAAAAGACAGGTCTATTTAATGAACATGCTGGCTCTACGGTTTTTTGTCTTGTTTTGTTTTTTTAAACTAATGGTCCCTTCTCAACAATAGAATCTGTGCTTTTCATTTCCTTTGTGGCTCCCTTAGCAAACAATAGGTGCACACTTTGTGTGCATTGGAAGAATTAACTCAACAAATCAGGCTTCAACATTAACAAGTGACATTATGTAAAAATTTCAAATTTGATAGTGTATTTATTGCATATACAAAATGATGTCAAATTGATATTGAAAGGGGAAAAATGTCTCTCATTACCAGTATGAAAGGTACAACTATTTCATTAGGCCTTTCTTATTCCATAAAGTAGGTTTAATTTCCTTATTCTCAAGAATATAGTGATAATCCTTGGAGAAAGTTCCTAAGGACCTTTTACAATTATCCCAATAGGAACAGTGTTTGTTTTTCTAATTCCTCTTCTCAGCAGGTAACACAATGCCTAGCACACATTACTTGCTTAATAAATATTTGTTGAATGAATTAACAAGTACAAATGCATCATTATTTTTAATTTCATAACTTGATTAGTTTCAGAGACTTGAGAAACCACTTATGGGATAGAAAAAGCCTCTACATTTTCTATGAATGGAAATTATTTTGACAGGAACTTGAATAGGGTATGAATCTCTTGAAAAAAAGCATAATTTACTCTTTGAAGCATGTTGACATGATTTTTACATAAAAGGAATCAACTAAAAGAAGCTTCAGTCCCCAAGATAGTAAAGCATATTTCCCATTGAGTAGTAAGAGGTAACATTTAATTTATGAATCGTAGCGAGTATCCCTGTTCAGAAACTAATTGAATTTGACCCCAGTATGAATTTGTAATATGAAATGAACAAGAGGCAGTAAGAAAAAGCAAAACAGACCTTAACACAGTGACCGCATCATATTGATATTTTCAGGCAGTGGAGATTCCAGCTGATAAATGATCTATGCGACGGCATCATTATAGCACTATTGCTGCAAATGGGAGCTTGATGTATACAAAATAAAGTCTGATTAAGTGTCATCAAAATGACACCAATGGATAAACAGCCTAAATAATGTCATGTTGAGGTTAAAACACTGACTAATTAATTGTTCATTGTGTCATTAAAAAAAAAAAAAGTGATACCTAGCATGGTCAGTTGCCATTTCAGTTAGGAATGGGTGTTCTTTCCTCGTTATACATGGAGACTGAACAATTGGTTCTTTTAAATTGCTTTTCCTTGGCATCTGGAATAGGTATTGTCAGTCAGAGTGTAATTTCAGATTTAAACCATTCTGACCAGGTATTATTAGATCAAGAGTGGTAAATTATAGTGGTTTGTAAATTAACTTATTTCAGTATAAACACATACTAATTTCAAACTCCCCAGAAAGTGCCTTCCTATAAGAATAATTTGTTTAAAAGTTTGGGATTTCCTCCATGCTATGCAATTTCTCATAAGTTGCCCTAGAGGGAAAGGGACTTTACTTACATAGAAGGCTGTAGTTCCAGCCCTGCTTCATCATGGGACAGAAGGAGATTATGCCCTAGAGATTTATCCTTTAAATGAGAGGAATCAGAATGTTCTGAGTCCATGACTGTGGAGTGAGTTTATCACCAGGTGTTCACATGAGTAAAAGCTTAGCTCCAGCTGTTTCTGTCTGTCTCTCAGACTGGCCATCTGCCCTGTTATGCAGTTCCAAGTGCTCGTGCCATTGACCCCTTGGAAAAAGAGCATGATCTTGAACACAGTCTGACCACTAGCTTTCTTGGCCCACTAAATGCATTGGGTTTTTGCTCATCTCTCTCTCTATCTGGATTCTCGCTCCAATAACTCCTTGTATCAATAAGAACTTTAGTTGTCAATGACAGTAAACTATTTCAAATTGTTTTAATCAAAAAGAGGAAATTTATTGGTTTACATAACTTAAAAGTTCAAATAAAGTGTTTGCTGCAGGCACAGCTCAACCCAGCAGCTTGAGCAATGTTATCAGGACTCAGAACTCTTTCTCTCTTTGTTCTTCTTTTATATCTGTTGGCCCCCTTCTAAATCAGGTGCTCCATAAGTGGTGGTGGAGATGGCCACCATCAGCTCCATGTGTATACACCACCAGCTTAGTGATTCCCAATAGTTCCAACAAAATCTCAGGCTAAAACATCACTGGCTCTAATTGCTTGATTAAATAATGTCATACCTGGAGATCTCACACAAAGTATAGAGTGAGGCACCTCAAATAAAATTAGATTGCTCTAACCAGAAAAAGGTAAAATAGATTCTGGGCAGACAAAACCAACAACCAGTCACTATATCTTTTGTGACAGATAGTGTCTGACTGTTCACCAAACCCATGTCATTTTCTTCCTAGCCACATAACTCAACTACATTTCCCACCTTGCTTTGCAGTTAGGTATGGCCATGTGACTGAGTTGTAGCCAATAGAATGTGGACAGAAGTGATGTCACAACTTTTAAGCATGGTTGATATAAACCTCCTTTTGGAGGCACTCCCACCCTTCCCTGTGTGCCATCTGGATGTTAAACACCAGATTCATCTTAGAAGCTTCAGGTTGAAGATGACACTGAATTCACCCTAGATTCCTAAATGAAACAGACCTCACACTCTCCTCCCCAACACACCCAACTGGATTTTATGTGAGTGAGAAATTTAAACAAAAACAAAAAACCTACTGTTAAGCCATTGAAATTTCTGGATTATTCCATTCTATCAACTAGTGTCCTCTAATATATTCTTTAAATACAGGCATACCTAGGAGATATTGCAAGTTTAGTTCCAGACCATAGTAAAGCAAATAATAAAGCAAGTCGTATGAATTTTTTGGTTTCCTAGTGCATATAAGAGTTATAATCACACTATATTGTAGTACACTAAGGATGCAGTTGTATTATGTCTAAAAAATATACATACCTTAATTTAAAAATACTTATTGCTAAAAATGCTAACCATCATCTGACAACACAGGGGTGCTACAAACCTTCAGTTTGCTAAAAACTCAACAAAAGTGTGAAGCACGGTAAAGGAAGAGTAATAAATCAAGGGATGCCTGTACCTGACCTGCTCCTTAATATACGACAGCTATGCCTCCATGTTAAACACTTTCAGAGCAAAGAACTATAACCAACTAATTTCATCATTTTAGCTCACCATCATATATCAGACATAGTGAAGTCCCATTTATTATTATTTGTTTACACATTCTGTGTTCTAAAAACTTTTGTCTACCCCAAGGTTGCAAAGGTCTTCTCCTATATTTTCATGTAGAAGTTTCCCAACTTTAGTTTTTACCTTTCGAATTAATTTTTGTGTATTGTGTGAGGGAAACGTCAACGTTCAGTGTTTTCCTCTTGGAGTATCTAGGTGACCCAGCACCATTTGTTTTAAAAAAAAGTTCTTCCTCAATTAAATTTATTTGGCACCTTTGTCAAAACAAATTAATCATAAATGTGCAGATCATATATGTGCCTCTTTTTTCTGTTCCGTTAACCTACAATTTTATCTTTTCACTGGCATCAAACTATTTTAATTACTGTCGCTTTATAGTAAGTCATTTGTTTTTGGGTTTTTTTGCGGTACGCGGGCCTCTCACTGTTGTGGCCTCTCCCGTTGTGGAGCACAGGCTCCGGATGCGCAGGCTCAGCGGCCATGGCTCACGGGCCCAGCCGCTCCACGGCATGTGGGATCCTCCTGGACCGGGGCACAAACCCGTGTCCCCTGCATCGGCAGGCGGACTCTCAACCACTGTGCCACTAGGGAAGCCCTGTTTGTTTGTTTTTGAGTTTCCTAGTTGCCTCCCTTTTGCTTGAGTAATTAGCAGTCAACCAAGGATTGGGACAGAGGTTACACCCAGCAGCCTCAAGGCAGGAAGTCTTTTACCATCTGCTGCCTGAGTTTTGTGTGTGTTCAGGAATTCATTTAGATGTATGGCTGGCTTACTAGTTTCCCAGGCTTTCCATTTTTGCTGGGTTCCTCCCCTCCCCTGCACTCACAGTTTAGAAGTCAGCTGGAAACATGTAAGAATATATAGCTCTCCCATTCTCATTATCTCCCGCTTAAATTTCTAACTGCTTTGCTACCTGCCCCAAACTAAGTCTACCATCCCTGGCTAGTAAAACTTTGGGTTTTCATTGCTTAAGCTGGGTGGAAAGGACACACTTTCAAGCAAGAAGTCAACAAAATTCACCATTCTTACTTGATAGAATTCGGTTGCCTATGAGTAAACACTTCTCAAGTTGGTGCTTGGGTTTGGTCATTTTCCAGAGGTTTTAAAAATAGTTTTGTGCAGTTTTAAGCGTGTTTCTGTGGAGGAGAATTATCTGAACTTCTCATGCAGCCATACCAGTAGCAGGAATGAATACCTGGAAACAAAAAAGTTAACACCTTCACACGGTTGAAAATACAATAAACATGTAGATTACAGTGAAAAGCCTCCTTTTCAAATCTGCCTCCCCCAGCCATCTTGGAAGGGAATCAGTAAATGTCAGTAAAGTATTATGTATCCTTCTAGAGATATCTTATGTATATACTAGCAGGTAATTTTGTTTTTTTCACAAATTTCTCTACATATTTCTTTTCTTATTAGAATGTTTTACACACACATATAAAGATATTTCTTAATTTTATACCTATCTATTTCACCCAAGAGATATATATATGTAATATTTTGTATATTCAGCAGTTACAAACATTTAGATTTTTAAGCCTTTTGTTATTATAAAAATGCTGCAATTAATAAATAATAGATAACTATAATATTCATATATTCCTGTGTAACAATGTATCCAAATTTAGCAGCTTAAAACAGTTTCTGTGAAACTGAATTTGGGGGGTTCTGGCTCAGAATCACTAGAGCCAGCAGTCAAAGGGCTGAAGTCCACGGAAAGCTTGCCCAGGGTTGGAGAATCTGCTTCCAAGGTGGCTTGTTTATAGTGATAGCCATGATCAGTTCCTCACGAACTATAAGGGGTTGTGGGGTTCTCAGTTCCATGCTACATTGACCTTTTCTTAGGGCTGCTTTTGTGTCTTCAGGACATGGCAGTTGACTTTTCCCAAAAGGAGTGATTCCAGAGAGAGAGTAAAGTGAAACCCACATGCATTTTATGAACTAAGCTTGGAAGTCACACTTCATCATTTCTACAGTGTACCGTTGGTTAAATGCGTCAACCCCATTCATTGTAGGAGGAGACTACACAAGGGAATAAATACCATGACATGAGACTCATGTTCAAAGCTGGCTGAAATAATATATCTTTTTCTATATCTATAGCTCTCTATTGCTATATCTGTTTCATATCTATCTGCCTATCCAACTATGTAAATTTTTTGGCTCGTTTATAAGGATATGTTTCTAGATGTGTTATTGCTACATTTCCAAGATGCTCTCCATAGGGGCCAACTTATTCACTTCATAATGAGTAATTTTGCTTAAATTTCTAGTCTCTTAACTTTATTGGGTTATTTTACCCCAAAATAATTTGTCATACTTCCTATAAAGTATTGAGGCCTCGAAAACCCTGTGTCTGTTAGGTTTAAAGAAGAAACTTACAGTAATGAAGCAATGTGTGAATAGCAGCTTTCTTAGCAATATATAGCATCTGAATAAATAATGAATTGCATTTTATGAAAGGAAAATTTAAGCTATTTTTATCAGAGAATTCCAAGACTGTCCTTCCAGGCTGCAGTTCTCAAAGTGTGTTCACAGAACACATGTCCTCCTAGAGTTTCCACAAGCAGAAGACAGAAAACATATTTAGGAAATGTGGAGACTCGCAAAGCACATTAGTAAACTAACAACTCTGAGAAGTCTTTCAGAAATTAAATCTACTTAATTTAGTATTGCTTAAACTTTCTTGACAATGAGACCTTTAAGTTTGTAACGTAATAAATATTGCAACAATATCACATAGTATTGCATATGGTTTCCAATGGAACATGCTATGTGGAGTTTTCTGACAAGGCATTAATTTCTTTTCCCTTTTTTTAAATTGCAGTGTAATTCACATATCATAAATATTATTTTAAAGTGTAAAATTCTGTGGTTCTTAGTATATTAACAAAGTTGTGCAATTATCACTGCTCTCTGGTTCCAGAATATTTTCATCACTCCCAAAGAAACTCCATACCCATTAGCAGTTACACTCTACCCCTGCCCACCCTCCCATCCCCATCAGCCTTGGAAACCACTAGTCTATTTCTGTCTCTCTGAATTTGCCTCTTCTTGACAATTCATGTAAATGGGGCCATACAGTACATGGTCTTTAGAGTTTGGCTTCTTTTACTTTTCATAATGTTTTCAAGGTGCATTCATGTATCAGTACTTAATTCCTTTGTTTTTCTATTTGGAAAGCTTTGCTATTTTGCATCAAGACAACCCATACTTCCATAAACAAATCAGAATTGTGTATAAAACAACAGTGATTTTGCACTGTGGTGTTGGCAACAGGTTTGTGTTAAAATATTTCATCTTCATTTTGATTCAGTGCTTTTTGGTTTTTGTTCCTTCAAATATGTGGTTTAGGTACAAATGTTTGCAGATGTTCCAAGCTTGATTTATTAAAATAAGTTCAGTACAAATCCCTTATGCAATTAAATGCCTATTCATGTGTTCTTTTCACAATGAAATGCTGTTAACTAATAGCTCTAATATAATAGCATAACAGTTAAGGGAAAACTTGGGTGCAAATGGCTAATAGTTATGAGCTGGTGTAATTTTACAAAAAATAGAATGTGTTTTTTTTCCTCTGATTAAAATGCAGTGTGTGCACTTTGTGGAGAATTTGGAAAAGATGAAAAATTACAACATATTACTTTTAATTCCAACACCCCAAAATAAGCACTCTTACAGGTTTGCTATTTTTTCCAATGTTCTTATTGTTATTAATCTTGAAATTCAGAAACTTCACCCAGATTTGTCTTAATGAGCGTTTCTTTTCATGAATTTTGCTTATTGGCTTCCTGAATAGCTTCCTATCACACTTAGAAAAAAAATCAGTAGTAGCAGTAATAGGAGTAGTAGTGCAATTATCATACTTGTTCAGTTTTATGTAAATAATTTGGATTAAAATGTTGATATTAATTTGTTTCAGTTTGTATTGCATCTTTGAATTTTGAGATCATGTTAACAATTTCAAACAAAGAACTTTTAAAACATAAAAAATTAATTTTATTTAATTTGTATGATTTACTTACTCTACTTTACTTTGCAGTTGCATTTTATTTTTTTAAAACCTTTAGTCCATTGCTGTCCACAGAGCACACATTTTTTGGAAATCTTGATTATAACATAGTCATTTGTGATTTTGATGAAATGAACACAGAAAATATGTTCCATGTTGTAAATATAAAGCGTTTTATGAGTAATGTATTTTATTACTTGTCTGAGGAGAACACACAGACATCTACAATAATAATTAAATTTGGTACTTGTCGTTTGTGAATTTTCAGTCCTATGAAAGCTTTAAATTTATGTATTTAAAAAATTTGTCAATGTGGCAATATACTGGCCCAAATATGATGGTAGAATATGTGTTATTTAATACAGTGTTAGCTGTATTTATAACTGTAAAATATTTAGACATAGGGCCGCAGGCATGCATTTGTGTGATGGGGTGGGGAGAAAATGAAGGAGTAAAATTGTTTTTAAACCTTTTCTAGGAGATTTCATGTAACAGAGTGGCTACTGGCATCCTGGTGAAAAAGGTTCTGCCTGATGCAGAGATGAAAATGTGGAGAAAGTGATGTGTGTGTGTGTTACCCCATGGTTCTTTCACCCCCTTTTTCAAAATGGAAACAGCGGCCAGGGTACTTGCATGTCAGTGATTCTTATCTTTTGCTCCAAACACTGCTACAACTTTGCATCTCTTCATATATTTAACTAGGTGTTTGGAAAGACACACAGGGAAGGTGACAGAATGAACCACTAGGCACTTGGATGCCACCATCTTAAGCTGGAGAAATCTTTTCTAATTCAGTTTTTATTATCCCCACACTCATAACATTACATTTCTTTAGTTTACCTATTTGTTTATTCTATTTTACCAAGACCTTCTCTGGTCTGAGTTGGAATGACTGTGCTACACGTGAATAGTTACACCCTTAGGGTTTAAATGATTAGCAAGTTAATGACAGTTATGCTGAAAGTGCACTTACATTATGTTCTCATCTGTTTAATGGCAATTTTCAGAATCTAAATATGTTTAAGGAGCACTTACATGGCATGTTTCATTAATTTTATTTTGATCGCAGTTATCATAATTTAAACAAATTTATGAGTCTGTGATAAATGTCCTTCCAGGAGGTGATCAAAGGCTGTTTACATACAAGTTTAAAGCAGGTTTTATACTATTTGGGGGTTAATGTTTTATCTTTTTGAAGTAGTAGCCATATATGTCATCCCTAAGGAAATCTTCAGTTCTGTGTATCCAATCCAAACTCCTCCGTTTTTTACTGATTTATCTTTTAAATTTGCAGCTCTAGGCTGTAGTCATTAGTCAGCCAATGAACTGATTCTTTCAATCATAGCTTTGCATATTCATCATCCTAGTTCATAAACTCGTTGACTTATTCAATTAGTATGTGTGGCAAAGCATTGGGCTAGGTATCAGGGATCCTGTGGCTTCACCTTCATAGAGTTTCAAATCTGATGATGGACATCAACAATATGCAAAAGGTAGTCTCATCAACGTCCCCATGGAAACACTTGTCTTATGTGAATATTTATTCCAGAACTGAGAAGTCAGTATAGGCTTTTTAGAAGACTTAATATCTGAGCTGACATCCGACTGGTGAGTGGAAGTTAGTCAGATAAGGAACATGAAGGAGGTGGCAGGTGAGAAGGGACAGGAGTTAGGAGTGGCTGGCAGGCGCAGTTGGCAAGAGACAAGTTAGGTGGGAATCGTGACGATAGAGAGGACTCGGGGAGGGGCCTCATCTCAGTTCGTTTCACAGGGATGGAAAGTGAATGGCTTCAAGAGCTATTCATATATCAGAATATATAGGACTTCATTTATTAATTGGGGAGAGAGAGAAAAGAGTATTGTATAAGGATTACTTGACATGGGTATTTAATACACAAAGGCTCAGCCCAACCCAAGGTTTCCTAAATCAGAATTTCAGGGGAGGAGCCTGGGAATTTGTGTTACCACAGAGCACAGGTGATGCTGATAATGGGAAAACTGGAAAACGGGATGATGTCCACATGTTTTTGAGCAAGTGGGTAGTGGTGGTCACTATTATAAAGGATGCCAGGGAGAGGAACTGATGTAAAGGATGTGGAATGAATAAAATGATGAAACAGATTTTTGTGTATGTTGGGTTTCAGAGGCCTGTGGAACTTCAAAAAGGAGCTGGCCTGCAGGCAGTTAGATAGGAAGTGTTGGTGCTCCAGGGAGTGATCTGGTTAGATGATGCAGCCTCGGGAAGCCAGCAGGTGATGAAATGTGGTCATAACAGCGAATGTAGCTGAGGCTATTCATGGAGAACATGGAGGAGAGTAAGAATAGAAGAGGCTACAGCCATTAAAATAAGGGTAGGAGAAGACATTCCAGTAAACAGAGTATTTGGGAAAAGATAAGACTGTTGTACCAAGTAACCTAGTTAATACAATCTAATAGAGGGTCAGGATGCCATCAATGGTAACAAGTTTCCAGTACAGACAGGAAGGAGAATAAGATGTGGGATAGAATATCCCTTCAATTTAGCAGTATGAAGTTTATTGATGCCAGGAATTGAGTTCTGGGTTGTACAGCCACTTTGAAATGGGTTAAGGAGCTTTATTTCTTTATGAAGAGTAACATAAAATAACCAGCTGCCCACTCCAGGTAATATATAATCAAAAGCTAACCTGCACTGTATATATCTTCAATGGGGTCCAATTCTCACCATTACTTGTGTTAAAGCTTCATGATTCAGATCAGAAATCAAAGGAATTTCTGAGGTTTTTTGTTTGTTTGTTTTATCTAATTAAATCTAAAATACCTTAAGGTAATACAAGTTTGATCTGGCATATAGATTACGTTTTCATTTGATGTTGTAGTGGCTGAGGGCTGTTTGTTCTGTTAGCCACCATGGTGCTTCCCAGCCATTGATTATTATTGTTATTTGAAGAAAAGGGTTTGCAGTCTTTCCCTTCAAAAGAAGCCCTCCAAAGTTAAAATGTGTCACAGAAAGTCAATAAAGCTAGTGAATCCCCATATATAACACCTCATTCTTCAGTTTCTCTAAAGACGTAACATGGTCGGGCAAACATCAGTTAGGTACTTCCTCATGACTTTTAGTGTCTAGGCAACCAGCTTTAATGATCTGAAGACTGTGTCTATGGCACCGACATTATTGTATTGGGGGAAGAAAAAAGCAGTCGATTCTACACTGTACTATGTATATATTGATAGATTATTTCAATATTGTCCTAGAATCAATTAAAATCTAAATGAAAATAAATAAGACCATTGGAAAAAGTCTTAACTGATTATTTTACAGCTTAATATTGTACCTTTTTTGTGGGGTGATTAGTAATCAAATGAACATTATAAAATTTTAAACAGCACAAAAATGTATATAGTGAAAAGTTCTTTTTTTCTTCTTTTTCCTATTTTTTACTGTAGCCTCTCAATTCCTTAGTCCTGCTCTCAAGGGCAAACGTTATTATTGCCATTTTCTTTGCATTCTCCAGATTACATATGTAAAGGTATGTATGGGTGTATCACTCTTCTTAACACAAATGGGAACAAACTGCTAGGTTATAATTTAAGCATATTTTCTTGTCTAAGGAAACTGAATATCATTTCATATCCTTGCATTTATTTACCTCATTCTTCTTACTACTTAAAGAGGATTATGAATGTTCCATGACTTGTCATTCTTCTACTGGAGGATATTCAAACTATTCCCAGGATTTTGTGATTGTAAACCATAGCCCAATATACACCCTTGCACAAGTCTTTTTTTTTTTTTTTTTTTTGCTGTACGGGGGCCTCTCACTGCTGTGCCCTCTCCGATTGCGGAGCACAGGCTCTGGATGCGCAGGCTCAGCAGCCATGGCTCACGGGCCCAGCCGCTCCGCAGCATGTGGGATCTTCCCAGACCGGGGCACGAACCCGTGTCCCCTGCATCGGCAGGCGGACTCTCAACCACTGCGCCACCAGGGAAGCCCTCACAAGTCTTTTTAAATAAAGGCGAGTGAATCTACATCCCTAGGAGAAGATTTTTTGATGGAAGAATACAATACATGTATTTTTAATATTTGATGGACCTAACTAGTCTTTTTCTGTATTTATGATTTTTTATACCATTGCAAATATAACCGAAATAAGATCACAGTGAGAGTGTGGCATTGGGGATACAGGGGTACACATAATAATCATGATTATTATGTTTCAGTTATTTGCTACTCCACTAAAGAGCCAGCATCAGTGAGCATGGCCCCTGGTCCAATTTAGAAAGTCTAACATCAGCCAGCACATCTATTAAGTACCTGTCAAATCCTGGACTTGTGGCTGCCATGAGGTGGGCTTGGTGTTTTACATGCATTACTTTATTTAACCCCACAGTATCCTAGGAAGTTAGCACTATTGTTACCCCCATTTTATAGATGAGGAACTGAGTCTTTAAAAAGATAAAATTCCAATGTCTCACAACTGTTGTGACTTAGACATTAAATATAATGATGACCATGCATGCTTGTAAATGTCAGATTTCAGGTTATATAGGAATTGTTTTATGCATTTGGTGATTTTGAAAACACTTTCTTTTATCAGCTTATCTGAAATTAGAGACAATAATTGCCTTTGAATGCCATTAATTGATAATATTTTTGGAAATTTGCCCAGGTCCATGGATACAAAAAGTCATTTTTTCTATAAAATACTATGATGTAAAATATTGATAAAAATTCTAGATTTCTAGAAGTGTTCTAGATTTCAAAGACTAGATTTCTAGTCCTTGTCTCTTTAATCACAGAATTTTTATCTTTAAGCATTTCAGTGACTATCAGTATGAAATTTAGAATCTTCTCTTGAAATATATTCACCATAGTCACTTCATGTTCATTTCATAATAATCAAGACAGTCTCCATGGACATGAAGTTAATTTTTGGAAGCATTTAGTATTGTAACTAATAAGTACATCTTTGTATTCATCCACCTCTGTGGTTGGTACAAATACCTAATTTCTTTGTGTCCATGTAGCTTTCATGCTTACTGCAGACTATCTATGTGCATTTGAATTTTTTTTCCAGGGCTATACAAGCTTTATAATGCAATCCAAATCACTCTGCTTTCCTCTGTTCTTTCGCCTTCCTTTGCCTATAAACCCAATGTTTGTCTCAGAGGGGGCTGAGAGATAAGTGAGTAAATCGTATTCCTTTACCTTTTTCTATGGCCAGTACTTTGGTCATGAAAGCACTGAGTTCTTTTCGCCATTTCTCACATCCTAGGAAGGGTCTAGGAAGACCCCTTTGATCATAAACTGGATTCCAGGTAGACTTTTAATTCTGTAAGTCCCGATTTTGTGTCCATTTTGTTTCCATTTCTAGTGTTCATGTTTAATATAATAGAATATTCTATTCTGAACTTTAGGTGTTTGGTAGAGATGCAAATAATATTTGAATTAGCCATGCACAGCATAACAAGCAATGGCTGTTTCATAAATATGATAACAGTTGTTAGTAGTAGCCAAATTAAAATGGCTGTGTACTCTGTGAAACGGGTGGCATGTTGTTCTATGTGTTTTACATTATTTCATCTCTTTAATAGCATCATGGAGTAGATTATAATAATATATGCATCATGCAGATGAGGAAATTGAGGCTTTGAGAACTTATTTAATGGATTTGCACACAAGTAAAGTTGTAGAGCCAAGATTTAAAGCAATTTCTGTCTAAATTCAGAGCCTTAGTTCTTCTACATGTGACATTCTCTCCTTCCTCCGTCCCCCCACCCTTTCCTCTTTCATTCCTCCTACTCTTCCCGTTGACCTGGGTTTGAAAACAAGCAGTAAGTTTTATGGATAGAATCTCTATAAAAATTATCACACTTCTGATCCCTGTGCAACAAAATAAAATGGAGTCTAGATATAGAAGCTTTTGTTTCAGGCTTTACAAAGAAAGAAGGGCAAATAGAGAAAAAAAGAAGGAAAACAGTCATTGCTTGAATAAGTCTCTTGGCCAAGAGAAATGCACAGATCTTTGAAATTTCAAGGGAAAGTCACTACCAATGAAAAATCCTGCTGTGTAATAAGCTAGTAGAAGAGATTGATGAAAGTGGGTACCCAGGATTCATTGCCTTAGCGATTCAGGTTCAAGCTTTGTATTCATGGAGAGACACTTCTCTAGTTTTGGATGCGCTGAGTCAGCTGACACCCACTCACACAGCATACTGAGAATGATGCAGGAAAAAATAAACTCTCTGGATGTCCCATTAGTAATGTGGAGAATGAGCCTGGTAGAAGAAAGAAGAGGCAAAAATCATCTCCTTAAGTCATCTTGTTGCTAGGTGAAATATAACTTTTAGAGTGCTGACTGGGGAAGGGCAGTTGACTGCAAGAGGAAGGGTAGATACACAAAGAGCAAACTCGGAGGAGTGTCATTGAGTGTCCTTCATGCCTCTACCAGGAGCCCTACACCTTATCCCACCACCACCCTATACAGGGTAAGTCAGTCAGACTCACTCCATTTCACAGATGGCAAAACTGAGACTGAAAGCTGCTAAGCACTATGTTTGTCAGCCTGTAAGACACACACGTGGACAGTGAAAAGGGCTCTTCCTTGAAAAAATAATATTAAAATCCTTTTTATTGTATATGTTTTAGAATCATTTAAAGGTACTTTGTATATGCTAGAATATGATGGGAAATCATGAGATAAAGGTTGGCAATAATATTCTGCCACCCTTGGGAAAATATGCAATGACAAAGAATTATTTGGTAGCAGGGAACTCTGATGGAACATAATAATATATTTTGTGTTCTAAAATGCTAGCATGCTGGTGAAATGCAATTCTTCCTTTTATCAGGTGTATTGCCTGTGGTTTCTCATTTTTGTTAAGAAAACCACTGTGAGGATGTAACTATATTATACTTACTGCTTAGTCTTGTACTCTGCCAAAAAAGGATAGCATCAGAAATCATTATTTTATGTTTTGGGCTTAGATCTTCCATTGTAATTTGAACACAGGTTGTGTGTGTGTGTATACATTTTATTATATTGTGTATGTACACACAAGCACATGCATACACTTAGGTTTGTAAATTATATGCCAGAAAAAATGCAATGGAGCCATGCTCTTGTCATTTTCCCACGGGGTCTCTTAATTGATGTGTAATGTTATCTAATCTTTAATGATTCTATGTAGGACCTCTCCAAGCTACATCGTCATCATCTTCATCATAATCATCATCATTATTTTATTAATAATAGCAAGAATTGGTCTAAATCTTGTTAAGAGTTAAGAACTGTGCAATGCATTTATATTCATTTGATCATTTAATTAAATGCATTTCTTATGTATTGCACCCCAAATATTCTCACCATAGTCATAAAGGAAAATAACAGTAAAGTCTGTCAATATGCAAGCTATAAATACCTAATCACTATTTATAGTAAACTTTCCAAATTCGACCTGTAATAAACACAGTCATCCGTTTTGCTGATAAATATCACAATTTTTAAACATAGCATAAAACAAGGACTTAATTATCAAACAGGTTTGAATATTAATTTATGGGCACCCTTAAATAACGACAACAGCCTATTCCAGCCTCTTCTATCTCTGCAAAGAAACTGTGCTTAAATTGAAAATCATTTTTATCAACCTATAAAACAGATTCTCCATTAGGCAACGCTTGGCCTGCTTTCATTCAGTTTGTCCATGTACTTGAACATTAAAGAATCATAGAAATAAATCCTTCTATATTACTTTAGAAAGTTTCTCAATATAATGGGGGGAAAGAAATTAATTTTTAAGAGCTAGCTGAAGTTTGAGTTGAAGGTTAGGCTAAAAGTAATACAGAAGTCCACTTACTATAGGGAGAATTTCTTTCTGTTGGGGAAAAAATACCTCAGTGGACACGTTAGTTAGGAAAATGAGCCCGATTCTGAGGTTACTCTAACATGGCAGAAATTTATACAAAAAGCATATAGTAGTCTGTTGCTGTTTGCCTCTGTAGAACAATCCCTCATTTTTCTGACAATATCCCCAAATTTTGTTTGGGGTTACCCTTGACTATTCATTTCTTTGTTCTTTATGTTGCCTCCCTAGGGCTGAAGCACTGACCCTGGCTTCAGCCGTGACCAGCATGGTGGTTGGAGTTGGCCATGGTCAGTCCAATTAAAAAAAATGTTTAGGTTTCTTATACGGCTATTAGAAAAGGCATTCTTTCTTTCCCACTGTACTTGAACATAAAACTAGAGGGACTGACACTGCTGTCTACCACATGGAGTCTAAATATGGAACCAACACAGAGGAACAAGAACCAAGCCATGGAGAAGGAGAGCTTGTCCTAGTCACTGCTTGAACCTTTGCATTCAGTTCTGTTTGAAACCAGCTCTGTCCTGGAACTTGTTGGTCATGTGATGCAATCTATTCCATTTTTTGCTTAGATTAATTTGGTTTGGGTGTTTTGTCACTTGCAAATAACTCTGCATATTAAAGTAGATGGCATTTTGAATTTTCTCTTTAGTGGAGAGGGGGGACAGGAATTTGGAAACTCAGAAACTTGGGGGAGAGAAAAATGTAAAAGGAGAAGATTCTTGGAAGGAAGAGAAGTGTCAGCTGACATGGCTTTGGGTGGTAATTGGAAAAATAAAAGATTTTGTACGGAATAAGGAGAGTGTGGTCAAACACACCCTTTGTAACATGTCACCTATTCTGTGCCACACTGACATGTTGAGGATAGTGTAAACTTTCCATCAGACTTAGGAGAAGGGCTCGTGCCATTTTGTTGAAAATTAGACTGTATCAATATTGCAAAAAAGCTTTTAATTTCACTTTTTTTGGATATAAATATGACCTTTAAAAATCATTTGATTTCATCTAGGAAAAAAAATGAGAAGTTAAATAATTTTTAAAAATATTTAAGTAACTTTGCTATACTTGTCAACCATTGCCATATAATATTAAGTAATAGCATTTTAAAAATATGTCAATTCATCCTGAATTGGGTGGGCTTAAAGGTATTTGAACTGCCACCAATCTTTTACATACTTCTGTATCTAAAGAATGGACCCAGGCCAATATGTCCTATTAGCTAGTGAAGACTCTCATCTCAAGAGTAATAAGGAACTGTGTGGAGTCCTGGCAATTAATTTAACCCACTGAAGATCAGTTTTCTCAACTGTGAGACTGGGATAACAACGGTACCTCGTGAACATGAGAAGAGGTAAGGGCACATGGCCTTTAGCATGGTGCCCCGAGCAGAGCACATGGGAAGCATTTCTATTGTTATTATCATTTTCTTCCCATTCTGTACTTAACTGAGGTACAGCTTTTATAAATTGGGAATTTTGAAAATCTGGATTCCATTGCAAGTTCTATTATTAGCTTGCAGTGTGACCCTTGGTCTTTTGGACCTTAATCTCCTTGTCTCTAAAATGAGGGTGACTAAACAGTCTCCCATGTGCCTTCCAGGTCTGAAATATCTGGATATTTCACAATGTCTGCATATGTCTGGGTTCATGCTTCTTTATCTCAGTGTTAACGTATAGTCTCTACTTAATAAATATAAAGAGTAAGGCAACTGAATTGATGACTACCTAGTGTCTTTTTCTTCAGTGTGTTCTTCGTAGGCAGTGAACTTCATTCCACATATTTCACACAAATATGGGAGAATCTAACATCTCTAAACCAATACCGCGAAGGCAGTGCCTGGGTCAGAGGCCCCAGTTGCCACAAAACCAAAATGCCTTCTTCTGTGTTCAGTAGCTATTCCTCTCTCTTCTGGGTAAAAACTTCCACTTCCCTTCTGCCACCTCTAATAAAAAATGCTTTAGGCATGAAAAGAGGACAGAAGGAAAGTGAAGGAAGGCAGGAGAAATTGGAAAACTCAGGCTTATGTTAAATTAATTTTTGAAGAAAGCCATCTTCTTTGCAACTTTTCTTATCGATTTTACATCTCCCTTCTATTTTCACCATCCTCATTTCCAGACTTAAGTAGGATGAAGGGTTAAACCTTTTACTGGTGAGGAAGTATGAGTATTTACCTGCATTTAGTGAAGAGAGAAAATATTTTATTAGCAGACTGCAGTTGGAGAAAATTGATCTGCCTGCTTTATGTGGGAAAATAATTGTGTCCCTTTCACCTAAAATTGGTGCATCAAACTCTACAAACTTCAATTATCTTGACAAAAATGATTTAACCCACCATGGAACAATAGGGAGACTGAGGAGAAAGACTAGAGGATGGAAAAGATCCTCCGAGATCTAAGCTTTAGGCCTTTCACCAAAAGAAACCTCAGAAGTGGAATCAAACAGCATCCTGGAGAGTGGGGTACTCTAGGAGGTCTGTCTGCAGGGGAGCACTGTGCTTCTCACTTAATAAGTATGTGGTCTTTCAGTGTCTACTGAGCAAAGTCATAGTTTTGTTTTCAGTCCAGTTACATCATTTCCATCCGCTGGCAAACATGAAATGAGATCCCGCATTAACTACAAACAAGTAGTTCCTCAACAGTGTCTGGGCCCCCATAAATAGTTGGGAAATGAATGAATGAAACAAAATTCAATACTGTGAATTTGTGAAAAAGTTTGCTAGAATTTGGCCTAAAAGGCAACCTGTGTTGCTTGTGTTTCTTTTGATAAGGCCTTCAGCCCAATTGCCAACCAGCAGTGGAGCGGGATTTACTTTCCATAGACCAAGCGTGATGTTCTCCTTCCTTCTTTGAGGAGATGGGAGCTTGATTGGTTGGGGCTTGCACACCAACCTGAAATTCCAAAATCCATCCTGGGGTTGTGACAACTGTTTAAAAGTTTGAATTGATTATCAACAAGGAAGACTGAGAAAATTCCATATATATACGTTCTGATTGTTTTCACTTATCCTAAAGAATTAGTTCTTAGGATCCTGTGAGACACATTACAGCAAGGCCACATATTACTGCGATGATTAGGGACTGCCTTCTGTCTACAGAACATAGAGTTCATAGTCCCCACCAGACTCACAGGGCTAATGTGTACATCTACCTGGGTTCTATAGACCCTGAATTTGCCAACGATTCATCTATTTAAACATGCCAAATGGAGGCGCCATTATTTTAATCCACCTTGACAAACTCCCAAATTCTATAAAACAAGCAAGCCTGGTGGTAAAGGCTGCCTGTGGACTTTTAGACTCTGGAATGAAGTGTCAACAGGAATAAAATCTGGGGATGTCTCTCTCTATCTAAAAAGACTAGACTTGGACATACACACATATGTGTCTGCCAGCCAACAACAGAATACTACATGGACAGAACAGCAAAGTCTTGGTGACTCTGATAAAAACAGTCTCCATGCATTGTCTCCATGGTGATGCCTGCTTTTTAAGGAGGGTGCCTTTATAAATTAATATACCTAAGATAAAAAGAAAAAAAAAAGCATATCCACCAAGAGAAAGATTAAGAAGGTTTTTCTGGGTTTTGCTTTGCGACAGATCCTGCACTTTGGTAATATTGCTCTAAACCTTTGTGTTTCCTTTTAAGAGACCAACCAAATCCATTTCTTCACTTTGGGACTTAACAATTACATTTGCTTATCTCTAACTGCCAGTGCCATTTAGACTTTCATCATATTTTTGCTTTTGTTAAAAATGCCTGAGATTCCAACAGAGCCTTGTTCAGAGCTTTTGATTGTTAATATTCATCAGTTCAGAAAATTACCTTTTTTTTTCCTCATTTTTGAGTTGAAAGTCCAGCAAATAAACAGCATAATAATGTCAAGAAGTACAGGATGATTCCTTACTTTGGGCAGGTGATATTTTTGAAGTTCCCAGCATGATAACACTGCTTCATGTTATTCCTGAATACATTTTATATTGAAATTATTTTAAGTTGATTTGGTACTTTGTTAGCCTTCATGAAAATGGGACTGTTTTTTGAAAATTGCTTTCCAGTTACCCATACGTCAGGAATTTTTATCTTTTCTTTCTCCAAGTCATTAACATTTAGTCCTTCTTGTCCTTTTCCCCAGGTTCCATGATTTTTTTTTTATGGTTCAACACTTACGGGTTGTTTGAAGCTGAGTTTCTCAAAAATGTGATATACATTACTCAGTACATTCCCCAAATATGAACAAGACCTAAAAGACACATATAAGGTCTCATTATGGTTAAATTCCCAAAGTTCCTGTTTTAAAAAATATTCATCAGAAAGTTTTACACAACCACACACCAAAAAAAAAAAAAAAAAAGTGAAATACGTAGGACAGTTATTCTTTTGCGTGAGAACAAATTCACATTAAAATGTCTGTGCCTTTCATAGAATATTTCCAGTTGGAAAGCTACTCTTTTAGCATGGTAAAACTCCATAGATTATCCCTTGCTCTCAAGTGCCTCTGTGTATATTTAAAATAAAAAGAGAAGGGAGATTGTTCTTTGAACAGGAGACTCTTCTCTCCTGGGCTTGAGTTTCCTTAAGCAGCGCCAGCAGCTTCTCGTACAATGATAATTTGCACTTAAGCCATTAGCTTTATAGACTTCTCCAAACACCTTCTGAGACAGAAGCCCTGGTTTCCTGTCCAACGTTGTGCTGACATTCTTATGCAGAATGCTTGTTAAGAGCATTGTCATGCATTTCCAAGGGACTTTAAAAAATAATCAATCCGAACCACCTTGCTACTATTTTCATGAATAAATGCTAGCGTCTGACCTTATCTCTTGGCTCAGCCTGGCAGTAACTTCTCCACACCTCTGCTCTGTGGGTATTGTCAGAGAAAAAGGATGCACGGTTTTATCATTTAGGGAATTATTCCATCTTCCTCAGACCTTTTCTAGGAGGAATAATTCTACATGGGGATAAATACGGGCGGATAAAAGTAGGTCACTCCACAATGTAGTTTTTTTTTTTTTCCCTAAGAAAAACCAGAAAACAAATTGGGACATTGTAAACCCTGATCCAGACATAAGGCACATTGTAAACCCTGATCCAGACATAAGTCAGTAAGAGGATGTTGTAAAAGGCAGGCCAAACTAGAGTAAATGACTGCCTTGAAATAGAGTGAAAATGGCGATATGGTAGAAGCCATTGTCCGTAGCCTTTGAAGCTCTGCCCTCTCTTCATAGTGTGGATCCATAAAGTTTGCCTGATGTTTGCTGCCACTCTAAATATAAACATATTGTTCGTACTGGTTAAAGTTCTCAAGTTTGTGAATGATCCATAGACTAAAAGTAATAAATTAAGTCCTGCCACTGCTGTTAATGCCATTTGTCACGTGCATCCAATGAATGAATGCATTCATAAATCCATGAGCACTATCTCCTTCAGGTGAATTTGATTACGCTAGTAGCCTCCATCTTCTCTGGGCATCTTTCTATAAGCACTGAAAACAGTGCAACCGGCTCTTCCCTGCTGCTGGTTGCATCTAGCTCCTCTTAAAACAATGTCATTATTATACACGAGTCTTCAGTATATATACATCAACTTTTTGATGCTGTTTATACTATGAATTTAAAAGGTACAAATATAAGGGCAATTTAAGTCATGTATCCATTAACTTTCTATTTCTATCAATATCTATTGCTATCAGTCTTTAATATAAATTAGGTATTCTTAACTGGGTGATGTAGAAAAGAACCTTACTGTTTCTGTCTCTCGTTTTTCTCTTTTCTGTATCCTTTCCTTATGCAAACTCCTTCCTCACTCCATACTGTCCTGGTGAAGCCCACAGGGGTTGGTCAGTGACCTACATACCGGCTAGACAATCATAGGATCACATCTTTCTAGGGAAGTAACCGGGGCCAGGCCAATCTGTCTTTATCCAGAACATTACAAACTGGAATTTGAGAGGTAGACCTCTGTAGTTCTTGCATCATGAGGTGCAAGCATGCGTGCTTGGGGTTATTATGGCCATCTTTCCAGAAAGTCACCTATTATGAAAGAGAAGAGCAGATTGATTCAAAGAAGCATAGCTGAAAGAGAATTGGCGGGGGGAATATATATATATATATATATATATACAGTTGACCCTTGAACAACATAGGGGTGAGGGGCAACGACCCTCTGCACAGTCAAAAATCTGTGTGTCATTTATAGTTGGCCCTCCTCATCCCTGGTTCCTATGTATCCCTGGTTCCACATTCATGGATTCCACCAACCTCTGATTGTATAGTACCGTAGCATTTACTGTTGAAAAAAAAAATCCACATATAGGTGGACCCACAAGTTCAAACCTGATTTGTTCAAGGGTTGCTTCTCATCCGCGTAATGAAAATGGTCTTGTAGTTAGCTTGTGTGTCAGTCACCATAGTGAGAGTTGTATCTTGGCATCTGTCCAACATCACTGAGCCTCTGAACAATGAAAGAACAATCTTCCCTCCACGTGGCCTTTCACACCTACTGCTTTCTCCCTGGTAGAGGACCAGGAAAGTGGAGGAGACACTTTTCTTCCTTCTGTTTTACTATCTGATGAGATTTACCCCCACTCCTTTACCTCCTAAACAGAAAAATGTTACTCAGGCAACTATTCTTTCATGTCATTCACCTCTCAAAATTCACTTTTTTGTGTAAGTTGTTTTGCATTAAGTATCATAATGTCCAGAACCACCTTTGTCTCACTAAAGCAAAATGTCTCACTGATATATATATGATATATATATATATATATCTCATATATATATGCATTTCATATACATATATTATATATATAATGCTTATTTCTTTTAAGATAAGTATTTCAATCATAAATACAGAAGTTTGCTCAGAACCTCATTAGAGTAGGATTCTGTTTGAGGTGCCTGGGATTTGGGAAAAAGGGTGGAGCATATGAATAAATGATTCAAGCACTGTTTCTCAAAGGCCAGTCCTTGAGATGGCTGCACTACCATCATTTTCAAAAACTACTTGAAATACAGATTCCCAGGAACTGTCTGCCAGGCACCACAGTTTAATAGATCTGGATTGTGTTCTGGAAATTATACAGTTTTTTAAAAGCTTTCTGGGTTATCTAAAGTGCTTCCTTCTAATATTTTAAAAAGTTACTTTTGAGGTTAAAAAAAAGTAAATAATAATTCAGATAATTAAGCCCGTGGGGGGAAAATATAGTGAATAAGAATTAGACATTGGAGGAAACGAATAGGATTGATTAGAGAAATTTATTGTATTGAGATTGTCTTTCATCAGCAATGATTCCCATATGAAGAGACACACGTGGGATGGGAAGTGGTTTAGGTTCGTCACAAAGACAATTTGAGGTCATGCAATGGTGTGGTGAGATGCTGGGTCAGGAGTTAGGAGTTGGTTTAGTGCCAGACAAGCCACGTGATGCTGAGGAAGCCACTTAATGTCCCTGAACCTCACTTTCCCATCTGCAAAGCCCTGTGATGGTAATAACTCTTTCACAGCATTTTTACAGGAGCAAGAATAAGTCATGTAAGGAAATGTGCTTTGAAAACTGCAAATAAGTTATGTAAGTTCAAGTTCTTACTACTAAGAAGTAGCTGGTTATAAGGACTGCTTGATGTGAAAGAAGATTGAAGGGAAGTGAGGGAACAGACATCTATCTTACTGTTTGTTTAGAACAATGTTGCTGTCAGGTGTTTGTTTCTGTTTATTTGAGGTCATGGATCCCTTTGAGAGTACGATTACAGATTCTCTTTCTGAACATCGCCCGTGTGTACCAAAAATGAAAAACTTTGTAGACAATTTCTGGTTTGTATGAGCTAGGTTAGGAGTCCTGTCTTCTCTTTTAATTTTCTATTTTCTTGACTTTTTTTTCTCTCCATTACTTGAATGTGAGTTTCATGAGCTCATGGACTTTGATCTGCTCTCTGCTGCAACAGCACCAATAACAGTGCCTGGTCCATAGCTGGGAGGCCCATAGCTACGTGCTGGACGCGAGTGGCTTCTAATGTGCACAGTACAGAGCTAGCTTCATGGAGCTAAGGAGATAAATAATGCCTGACCCCCAGGGCTGAGACTTCTAGCGGAGGAAGGGTACAGGCAGATGGGCACATAACTGTTAAGGAAGTATTGAGAAGATACATACCGAAAGCGAAGCGTGCTGCACTTTAGAAATATTGCAGAGGAAATGACTGGGAGGTGACCTCTGAGCAGGGCTTGAGTATGGAGTTCAAGTGTAGAAGGGGTCAGGGAGTGAATTCAAGAGTTACAGAATGTTGTTATAAAGCAGAAACTAACACACCATTGTAAAGCAATTATACTGCAATAAAGATTTTTTTTTAAAAAAAAAAGTTACAGAATGGCTCAAGAAAAGTATAGAAACAGATAAATAACATGGCAGAAGTTAAAGAACAGCTACCTTTAGCTAAGTTTGGCTAACTCATATGCTTTGTTGAAACCTCCTGATATTCTTAAAAATAGGAAATTTTGCTTAAAAATATAAATCTCTTCCTTCTCTCGAAGAGTAAGATGTGGCATCTCTGAGCCCACCACCGGGGTGGAGCAGTAGCTGTTCCCTGTACATGAGGTGTGGCTTCCCTCTCAACCAGTGTCCTTTCAGCACCACGCCCCACAATGTCATATATTTATGGAAAAGCTTGGTTTATTCAGAAAGTCGTACAGCACATCAGACATCAGATACCTGCATCTTTGTGAAACGGGCATTTATGGAATGATTCCTGTGGTGGAAAAATCATTACCAGGTAGAGTCACTGTATGTCGGAAGCTTGCTATTGAAGACCAATAGAGCTGAAGTAGATGAATTTAAAACAAATCAATTAAAAAAAAACCATGATGGATAAATATGTTTAATTAGTATGAATAATTATGATTTGAATGGAGGTGACGGAAACAGGCATGATCATTGTAGATAAATACCCAGTAAGGAAGTTGCTGCAAATTATGGAGATGTGATTACATAAAAGAGGGTGTTTTTGGTTTTATGAATTTTGATTGTTGAATTCAACAATTGTATTCATCCTTCATAAACTCACAATTTCTAATATGTCAATTATCATGCTAATTGACTCCCTCGATCAAAAAAAAAAAGTTTTGGTGTTGCCCGTAGCCTGAACACAAGCAAGAAAGAAGACAATAGGAGAAAGATTAGTTTTGGTGTTGCCCGTAGCCTGAACACAAGCAAGAAAGAAGACAATAGGAGAAAGATTAAAAACCTCGGGAGCCAGGGCTAAAGGAAGAGAAAGTAATTTGCTTTGACCCAGGCAATAAATCTGCCGAGCAGTAATGACCATCTCTTGACACCAGTAGTGACATTGATCAAGTGAACTGTCCCAGGCTGTCACCCCCCTTCCCCTGAACCACAAAGCCTCTCCTGATTGTTGGTGCCACTATTTATGAACAAATGTCAGAGAGCAGAGATAAAGGTATGATACAGGTGCAATGGCCTCTTTAAGTTAATGCGAGCCCTGACTGAAATCATCACAGATGCCATTCTGTGGACCAAGGGAGGCACTCTCTTCAGTTTATGTTATTTTTTCACCTGTGGAAGTGTTGCCAGAACTCGATATTCAGACAGTTTCAAAGTTCTCATTGGAGCAAAGAAGCACAAAAGCAGACCAAGAGATTTATGCAGCTCAGTCGCTTTGGTGATTCAGCCACGTGAGTGTGGTCACAGGTAAGGGATTTATTTTCCTCATTTGGAAATTTTAGGGCAAAGTTTCAAACGTGATGTGAAGCAGATGTTTTTCCCTGCCACCCATATTTATTTTAGTAAGTCTTCTTTATATAAGTTGTTGGATGCGATGTCTCTGATTTGTGACCCAGTTGTTTTATTTCCTTTGTCACTTAAAATTAGCATAATATTCATAAAATGACATTTAATCTTCATTTTAAGTTATTAATTATTTAGTATGTACAAAAGTATATATTTATATCACATGTAAGATATGAGGAAAAATATAAACACCTATGTTCATCCTCTAGCTTCAGAAATAGAGTTTTGCCAATACCCACCCTTCCCACATCCTGTGCTGCTCACAATTCCATGCATCTTCCACCCCACGGACAAGCCATGACGACGGTGAAAATTGTGATTCATCACGCTCTTTTTTTCTTTGTAGTTATACTACATGCGTATAGTCCTAAGCAACATATGACTTAGTTTTGCAGCCTTTTGGAATTTCTATAAGTGGAATTATGCGTAATGTATTCTTCAACTACTTTTTCCCACTACTCAACATTGCATATTTCAGAATCACCTATATTGATGTGACGTCTGGGATGGGGGTCAGCAAACAACCTCCCAGGAGCCAAACCTAGCTCACTATTTATATTTTGTTTCATTATTTTATTTTATATTTTATTGTATGTTATTTATTTTTTTACAGCCAGCTAATTAAAAATGGTTTTTTTCCTCATTGTTAAATGGTGATTTTTTTTTTTTTTTTTTTTGGTACGCGGGCCTCCCAACACCGCGGCCTCTCCCGCTACGGAGCACAGGCTCTGGACGCACAGGCTCAGCGGCCATGGCTCACGGGCCCAGCCGCTCCATGGCATGTGGGATCTTCCCGGACCGGGGCACGAACCCATGTCCCCTGCATCGGCAGGCAGACTCCCAACTACTGCGCCACCAGGGAAGCCCTAAATGGTGATATTTTAAATAGTTACATAAACATAATAGCTATACAAGTCTCTACATAGTATCCTCAATTTTGCTTCATAGCCTGTGAAGTCTAACACGTTTACTTCTTGGCTCTTTAAGAAAAAGTTTGCTGACCCATCCTCTAGGCCTTTAGGTCATTAATTTCATTGTAAGAAGATTTTTTGGTTTTGTTTTTTGGTAAAATATCTAGTCTCAAGTTGAAAGCCACTTGATTGGGTCTATTTGTTTGCTATTATAAACGCTGTGGTATAAACGCTCTTGGGCCAGTCCTTTGGTCTACAAGTTTATGTCCGACTGTAAGTTATGTGCCTTTTCAGTTTTAGCAGACAATGCCACATGGTTTTCCAGAAGGGTTGTACCAATGTGTGGCCCCACCAGCAGTGCCAGGGTAACAGTAAAAGGAGCCATTTATCTGTTTTCTCTACTTCCCTTATCAAATGTTGTCTTATGTAGCTCACTGCTTATGTGTGGGCTTAGAGGAACAAGCTAAGTAAAATCTCCCGTAGCTATGTCCTAGGGTATTCTGTGCAAGTTTCCTAATAGGCTATCATAGTTCCTGATATATGCTGTTTTATGATGCTATTATAATATTCTATTAATTTATTTTGAGATAATTTTATTCAAAACTGTAAAAATGCATTAAATTTTGTAGACATAATGTATATGTATATACATTCATGGTGATCGAATGTTAATAATATCTTTGTTGGTGTGTGTATTTTAAAAAAAAGTCAAAGAAACTCTAACTGTTTGCCAATTCATACAAAACTTCAAGTTACAAAATGAAGCTTCAATAGAAATAGGAGTAATAATAGACGTCTGTGCTGGATGAAATGTGATTTTTGTTCAAGGAGACAAGAGTGTCTGACAATCAGGTTACAACCTCTAAAGACTGTTTTGCTCTCGGAGTTGATTTCCAGACCATATTCTCACTCTCAGAGAAATTGTACTTCCTCATGGAAATGAGAACCAATCCATCATGGGTATTGGTGCTTATATAGATGGCTCTGTTTAGAAATACTATTATAAAGCTAACCCAGGAAGTTCAGTTTCTCTCCCCAACCAGCATATCTTTGGAATTATTTCCCTTGCAGATCAGTAGAACAGAGAACAGAATTGGTTTCTCTTTGTGGGCATTCCTCCTCCAGGTACCCCCAAGTGCTCTGTGTAATGAAAAGCAGCAATGTTGGTGCCGTTAATAAAACATTGACAATAATGTTTTCTTTTTCCCTGGCATTACTGAAGAAATGGAACTGATTTGGAGTCAAACAACATGAGAAAAATGCATTCTCTTAAGTTAATATATCTGAAAAGCATACATATTATGGATATGTCAGAGTTCTGAAACAGTAAATTTCCCATTATCCAGAGTGGTCAAAGAGTGAAACATCCTTGTTCATTTTCAGTTATGTGTTTGTTTTCACGCCATCTACCATGAGTAATTGAGGGCAGGGGCTCTACTGCCTTTATCTGTGTATATCTTGGCATATAGATACCTAATATTTTCATTGAAAAAATATGTGAATAAATGCAGTAGATTAAATAAGTGCACCCTATATTCCATGAGGTGATTATATATCAATAATGACTACATTTTAATTGATTTCCTGACGTGTGCTAGATGCCAATCACCAATACTGAAAGGAGCAGTCTCCAATATTTACACCAAAATAATAGCAAATATAATCTTATTAGTCATTAATAGTGTGACTAAGATTTCAAAATATGTCACTGTCTTCTAGCCATTGCTCTGCACATTAATTTACTTTATTTTTTTCTAGTGTCAGAACGGGCTTTGTAATTTTATAGTTTAATTCCCTGAGAAGAATATAACTGCATACCCAGAATGTCCTGTCACTCTCTAGCCACTGAGAATAGAAAATAAGGAAAGTACAGTCCTTCAATCTGATAATCTTACAAGAGTGTTGAGGAGGAGGGTGAAACTTGACTGCTTGAAACAACCAAAAAAAAAATTACTAAATTAAAAGTATTGGTGCACTAGAAGAGGTGATACAGACAAAAGTGGTAAAGGATGAATCTAGAAAAGAACAGAGCAGTGAGCACCTGCATTGTCAGGAAAGGGCAATGGAAGACCTGGCAAGATGAGCACTAAACAAAGGAGAGAGCGCAAAGTGTGAAGGTTTTGTAGCATCCACCCTGACCTGTCCAGTCTCATACCCAGTATCAGGTAAGAAAGTGGAAACAGGAATGTGCTTCAGGAAGAGGGGAACCACCTGTTACACTTTCTGGTTGGTTGGATGATGGAAGGTGATGACGGTGTCTGTACATCATCATCATGGTTGGCTTGCTTCTTCCTGGTTGCCTCTGTCTTCCGTGAGCCAGGGCTTTCACGGTGAAAGGAGGACTGAAGGAACCAGCCATAGCACCACAGCATAGAGTAACAGGGAACCCTTCCTTCTGTTCCAAGGTTCCCTCTCCTCCCTTCGTCTCCCCTCCCCTCCCAACCCCTCCCTACCCATTTCCTTCCATTCTCTTCCATTTCCTTCCCTTCCTCTTGCAAGTCAAAGAACCCAGTATCAAATATTTGAATGAAACTGCAGACAGAGCCTGACTAGAGAGCCTCTAGAACTTTAGGTAGACAGACCTGAGTGTTAATTGAGCTCTGATACCTGCACTCCATGTCCTCGTAGGCAATTTACTTAAGTTTCCTAAACCTTAGTTTCATCAGTGGTAAAATCAAGTTGGGAATACCTGCATTGCAAAACTACATCGAAGATGATTTAGCATTTCTGATACCTAATTCATTTCCTAACGCCACATTAATTGTTCAAAATATTTAACTCTTATTGATACAACTCCTTTTAGGATAGAAATAGGGCAAAATACTTTTGTTAGGAGCTCCTGTGTGTCATGGGCTCCCTATACAATAATATTCTCATTTTTATAATGGCCCTGTAATGAGGCAACGATTATCCCTCACTAATGAAATACCTACAGCTCAGAGAGGTTAGGTGACTTACCCAAAGTGACACTGCTGGGATTTAAGCCCAGGTCTGTCTGGCTCTGAAAACATGCTTTTATAAAGTATACCATGCTGCCTTCATGATGTAGATGAGAACACAGTACTCTCATCAGCCAACAAAATTGTCAAATTAGTCAGTTATGGCTGAAGAGCTAGTTGGATTTTAGTTAGCTTGTCCTTTGGCACAGAGGACTGGCAAACAGGCAAGGGACCATCCGAAGACTCAGGAGCAATATGAGTGTATTGGTTGTGTTTTGGATTTATTTTGTTGAATTTCATTTTAAAGCTACTGGAGCAATACTTGTCAGGGTCTAGAGCCATAAAGAGGACGAATTCAACAATTGTCTCTGCCTGAGTGGGAAATGCCCAGTCTTCCACTAAGGTAACATGCCTTTAGAACATGCTCAGCTGTGGGAAAGGAGATCTCATTCCTAAACTTGAGGGATGCTCCATGTCCCCCAGTGGGTATTTACTGAATGGTGATGGCATTAGGCAGTCAGGGTCTCTGCTGAGTCGGGAGGTTTCCCCTTTGCCATCTACAGTAAGCAGAGATCCTCAAGGCTAGTTGCTTCTCCTCCTCTTCCAGGTCTCCTCATTCCCCCCTCCTTCCTCCTTCCCTTCTCTGCCCACCTCTTTTCTCACCTCTCTTTCCTCTCCCTCCCCAGCCCCTTTCCTTATTCTCCTCCTTTCCGTCTCTTCTTTCACCTGCTCTTCTGTATTCTCACCTCCACTAACTTCTTCCCCTCCCTCTTCCTCCCTCTTCCCTTTTCCCCTCTTCTTTCCTTCCACTTTGTTCTTCTCCCACCATACATCTTTATATTTCATTTCCAATTCATTTTTAATTGAAAGATTTATTCAGATAATTGCAGATTCGTGTGCAACTCTAAGAAATAATATAAGGAGACTGCGTGTACACTTTATCCAGTTTCCCCACTAGTAATATTTTGTAAAACTATGCTATAATATCACAACCAGGATATGGACATTGATATAATCCACTGGTCTTATCGGACATTCTTAATCTTACTTACTTATTTGTGTGTGCATCTCCTTGTATTTAGTTCTGTACAATTTTACCGTGTGTGTAGTTTTGTGTATCCATCACACAGTCAAAATACTGGACAGATCCAACATCACAAAGATCCCTTGTGTTTTCCTTTTTTAACCACTGCCATCTTTCTCCTGCCCCAGTTCCCAACCCCTAGAAACCACTAATATGCCTTCCAATACTATTACCTCCAAGACTAAAATTGTGTTATTCCAAGAATGTTATACAAATATAAGAGATTTAGCAGCCATGAAATCACAAATATTAAGGAATATGGTAAGAGGGTCATTAGATATTAAGCTTCTATACAAGAACAAGAAGATCAGGAGGAGCCAGAGGCCAGGGCAGTACAGATGGGGTGAGAGTGAGGGAAGCCTTCAAGACAGCACACATGGTGGGCCTGAGAAGCTGGCATGCTATCAGGCATGGAATGGCTGAACAGATTAGACTCCTCCTGTCCAGGGGACACAATGGTGGTCTAAGAGAAGTGTCGTGGAGCTGAATAATGGGAAAATCTACTTTCAGCAAGGACGCTTACAGAAAATTGAATTTACTAGTAAAAATGAGTTGAATTGTTCTCCATTCTTTGAGCAAAAAGAAAACAACCATTGGAGACAACTAATTACTCTGGCGAAAGCAGTGTCTATAGAGCCAAGCAAAGGGACCAAGGTCACCCCCTTGGATTAGCAATTCCTCTGGAATTTCACAACATGTTGGAAGAAACAAAACTTTCATAGATACCAACTGATAAAAATTGAAGCTAAAGTGAACTCTTGAGCAAGTGAAGTAATAAGGTCTATAAAAAGCAGCATGTAATAATATTTTCCTGAAAAATGGAATCAGCCAGCCCCAGTGCAGGTGACATGGAAGAGGGGTCAGGCACGGTCTACAAAGTAGACTTTCAGAAGAGACTAGACTTGGTCTGATCACATGAGAACAGAGAACATTTTCTTATCCCAGATTCTTGTGAGAAGAAAATACAAATTGATATCAAATATCCCTAAATAGTATTTACAATGTGCACACTCAGTCTTTAAGCCATTCACAGCTAAACAGATTTAAGTCTCACTCCAGGGTGGAGGCCCATTCATTCTAAACATGAACCACTCCAAGTATTGTTTATTGATTTAACAATAGCCTCAGGGCCAGGGACTACTTCTTATTTGCTTTCCACTCTATCCTCAGTGTCCAGGAGAATTTATGTATTCAGCAGATGTTTATTGAGCACCTACTTCATTCCAGGCACCGAGGATACAATCAAGGCATTGAACAAAAGAGACCTAATCTTTTCTTTTATTGGAACTATGAACTATGAGTCTAGTGGGGGATATTTCTCCATGTATTCAACTAATGAGCACTTGGTGAATACCTACCAAGAGCCAACTCTGTTCTAGACAGGAGGTGGAAACAACTACAAGAAAGGGATGGAAAGTAACCAAGCTGATCATTAGGGAGATAAACAGATGGATGGTTTCTGGAGTGCAACTGTGCAGGGAGATAGAACAGAATGGTGTTACAGAGCATGACTGAATGGCCATGCAGACTGGGACTCAGGAGAGGCCTCCCGGAAGAGACAACTTATACGCTGAGAGATCTGTATAATAAAATTGTGAATCGGCCACTAAAAGTCCTGGGCGTGGAGGATTCCAGGCTGATTAAATATTTAACAAATCATTAAATATAGTTGTTTAATTACCGCTATCCTAAGTGCCATACTGATTTTTATAACCTGCATTTCTCCGTCTTTGAATTTGAATTTGAAAATACCCTTTACCAGTTTTTCCTCTACACAGAAAATGTTTCCCGTGTGGTTAGCAACTTTTGATAGTTTTTCCACCTCCTAATTCAGGGTAGTTGTGTTCTGGGGATAAGGCTTGGTTTTTGGGGTTTTTTTTTGTTACCTCTGCCTTTAGGGCAAGAGATACCACTTTTTGCAAAGTTAGTTTTAAATTTCTCTACGTTCAAGACACCAAGAATAACTGGAATAACAAATAAACAACAGAAAAGTATTCAGCAGTTGACAATCATCATTTCAAAAAAAAATTAAAAGCTATGTTAAATGGATTATAATATGCTCAAACACATGAAAAATGTGCTTCAAAACACAGCTGGGGAAAGATGTTTTTATTAAAAGTTGCTCAGAGGCATCATCATAGCAACAGAATCTTTAAACATTTACCAACACAAAAACCTGAAAAATAACTCTTTTTTTTTAAATGGATAATTTAATTATGTTAGATCTATATCACTTATTTTATTTTTTTATTAATTAATTTATTTTTGGCTGCGTTGGGTCTTCATTGCTGCACGCAGGCTTTCTCTAGTTGCGGCGAATGGGGGCTACTCTTCATTGTGGTGCACAGGCCTCTCATTGTGGTGGCTTCTCTTGTTGCACGCGGGCTTCAGTAGTTGTGGCTCATGGGCTGTAGAGCACAGGCTCAGTAGTTGTGGTGCACAGGCTTAGTTGCTACGAGGCATGTGGGATCTTCCCGGACCAGATCTCGAACCCGTGTCCCCTGCATTGGCAGGCGGATTCTTAACCACTGCACCACCAGGGAAGCCCTGAAAAATAACTCTCCATTGATTTTTTTCACCTGCTGTATTTTATGTATTCTGAAAGCTATTGGTACTCTTTTAACAAGGCCTTCTTCATATCTGCCAGATTTTTTGAATGATCATTTTTTGCTGATTCAATCTGGGAAAATCCCTTTTGCTGAGACAGTCCCTAATAGCCAGCTTTATAGTCTTCTTACTTGTTTTATTCCTCAAGATGCCTTGCTATTTCTCCAGTCTAAGCACAGAAGATCTGAACAACCAAAAATAGCTTTAGCTGGATTTTCCTTCAGCCAGTCAGTCCTCTGCTAGACAGTATGGATTTTTAGATCTTAGAGTTCAAAGAGATTTTCTGGTTCATGTCACCAGAGGCCAGATCACGCAGACTCAATATCAGTAGATCATTGCTTCATGCAGACTAAAACTCTACCTTCTGCTTTTTCGCTTGTGTTTGTCGTGGCTCCTTCCAAAACGCTCCAATGTGAACCTTAGATCTTCTAGTCTCTATACTTAGATCTGCTTGAGTGGTGGATTGAAGTGATCACAGTGGACTTAGGTCAGATTTTCTTGATGTGGTATCTGACACAGATTCTGATTTATTAAGGGGGTGCTCTCAGGAGAAACTTCTAAGGATGTGAAGGAAGCAGGATAGGGCAGAGTGAAAAGTTAAGATGTGGTTTTAGGTGCTGACTCAACTCAGCCTGATCCCATAGGGAACTCTGGAGCCTAAGTAGCACCACAAAGTTGTCCCAGCTTGAGAAGACGATTGGGTTTTTTTATGCCACTGTAATAGCCAGTCAGTCATTGGCTGTGGGCCCTCAGGGAGGGAAGAAGGTTACTGTCTGTCAGGCATTTCTAGGTGAGGTGAGTCCTGTTGGGACCTGGGAAGTTCTCCCAAGAAGGGTATAGCTGTGAGCTGTGAGCTCCCACCAATCCTAGCAATTTGGAGATGGGTACACCCCTCTGGCAAAGGGGATCCAAGCAGGAAATCAACAATATCTTCTACACAGCTCAACATGTTGCCTGTGTTGTTGTTGTTTTATTTTTCCTGCCATCAGCCATACTGGGCTGTGAGGCCCTCCACTTTCCAAAGCGATTTTCCCTTCCCAGTAAACTGTTACAAATTTGTAACTGATTCTTTTTAATTCACTCCTCAAATGGCTCAACTTGAGTTTGAAACATCAAGAAGCTGCAAACAAAAGGCATGATTACTGAGGTTGAAAATGTCATTGATGATTTATTATCTGCAGGGTTGGTCATTGATACCCTGAAATGGCATATTATGTTTGTCAGTTAAGAGGACCTTTAAACAGCAGTGAAGAATTTCCCATTAAGAAACAAAATGTTGATTTAAAGTTTCACGCTTCAGTTGAATCCCTCCCTGCCAGCCTCTAGGGAGAATGCACGTGCTACTAAATAGTACTTAGAAAGCAAACCAAGGCAAGAGCTTGGAAGAGCTGTACAATTAGATGTGATGCATGGACTCAGACTTTCAGTCCAGCTGTGAAAGGCTAATTTAAGGATGCCTCATCTGGCATCTAAGTTAGAAAGCTACTCAATCTTCCAATCTTCTTGATATACGTAGAGCAACCACTGTTTATGAACTGCAGAGCCCTGGAGAATAGGGGTTAGAAAACAAGAGGCACAATAACAGTAGCTACCATTCAACAGCTGTTTCTGTATGATTCAGGTACTGTCCTAAGAAGTTGATATGTCTCATTTAATAGTTAAAGAAACCCTGTGAAGTACACGTTATTTTCCTTGCTTTATAGGTGAAGCAACTGAAGCCCAAGGAGTTCCTATTAAGTGAAAATTGCCAAAGATGCATTGGACCCAGTCTCCGCCCTCACACAGCCAACTCTGAAATGAAGGTAAGATTACAAATGTGAACTCCAGCATATAGAGGTATGTGATTATGTCATGTAGATCTAAGAAGATTTCCTTAAAATAAAAAGGAGGAAGAAAATATCCTGGACAGGGGGACTAGCAGGTGCAAAAACCCTATGGCCAAGGAGAGCACAGTCCCTGTGGCTGGTTGGAGAGTGGCCCTGTAGGGATAGAGACACAGCCGAAAATGTAGGCAAGGACCAGAACAGGCAGGACCCTGTTGCCTGTATTAAGGGGATTTTCTTTAATGCAATAAGCAATGAAAACTCACTGAAGCAATGGAAAACCATTAATTTTTTTAAGTGATATTAAGGACGAGAGCGTGTATTTGCCTGATATGATTAGTTTTTGTTTTTAAAGGAGCCCCCTGGTTTTAGAATGAAGATTGGATTGTGAGCAGGACAGAATAAACATACAAATTATGAGCTATTGCAGGTAGACCGGGATGAATGCTGATTGCAGCTTTGACTAGAGTATTGATGAAGATAAATAGAAGTTACTGTCAGAAATTGATATGAATTGGTAATGGGTTGGATGGAGAGTTACCAAGAAAACGCTAAAGTTTATTCCTGGTTTCTTACTTATCTAATTATAAGAAGAGTATGAGAAAAGAAATAGGGGATGAAGACCAAGTTTGCTGGGAAGGTCATGAGTTTGGTTCTAAACATGTTGAATTTGAGGTAGTTTAGATTTCTCTTTAGCCTTTTTTTTTAACCTTAGTCCCTGAGGAGGCTAATTGGTATGGAAATCATCAAGAAGCTCCCTTGCCTTCTGACAACATTAAAGCTAAAAGTCTAACCTTTAAGTGGCGTGTAGACATATTTAAGCAAAAGCAAGAGTAGTCCTACTGTGATTTGTTCTGTTGATCTCTTACACCATCTGAATGTAAGATTTCTTAGAGTTATAACAAGCCTGAAATTCAAATGTGTGGGATATTTTTATCATACAACGATGTTGCAAGCTTATAAAATAAAGCAAATTTGTACATTAGCCTTTGAAAATGAAAACCTACATCCAAATATTCTGTACAATTTTACTTTGAGTATATTGTAAAGAAAATTGTGCTAGTGGAAGCCACATCCTGGCTAGGAAATAGGACATTGAAGTAGTTACAATGCAGCTACAATACCCAAAGATGTGGAATACTAGAGAAAAAACATGATAGCAGTGGAAAATTGGGATTAAATAGATCAGATTTTCAGAATCCTCCTAGGAGAAGGTAAATTCAAACTATAGTTATTTCCTGATTATTTAAGAGATGAGCATCCAATTTATAGATTACATGGGCCAGGCCTAGGGTGTGTGAAGAGCTTCTAATATAAATTGCCTTGGGTGAAACCCAACGCACCAGTCTTTTTATACATCAAAATCAGATTGATATTGAAATGAAAGAAGCTCTGAAGAAAGAACGAGGACAAAAAAATGGTCTATAGTCTTGGAGAGAAGCAGGAATAAGGTAGAATATAAAGGTTAAAGTATAAATTCTGAGTTAAAGATCAGTGTGATTGGCAGAGAAAGGATTACGCTGTATCCTGACTAAATGGAATGTATATAAACCACTGGTCCATTTTATAACCATCACAAATATGCATACATTCTTTACAAAGCTTCACCTGTAAAGCTAAACACTTATATACATAATTTTTCAAGCCACATAATTATTTTATCTTATATATTTATTCATTAATTCAACGGGTATGTATTAAACGTGTACTATGTGCCAGACCCTATTGCTGGACACAGCAATGAAGACAAAGATCAGTGGCCTTTGGTAGTTGGTAGGAGGAGAAAGATTATAAAACAGAGAAGTAAAACACATAGTGTGTTAGAAAATGGTGATTGCTAAGGAGAAAAACAGATCCGGAAGAGTAGATTGGAAATTCTGGGGTGAGGAGAGGTGCAAATTTAAATAGTAAACAGGGCTGAGTTCAGTGAGAAGGTGGCCTTTGAGTCAAGACCTGGATGATGAGAGGGCGGGGGCAATGCGGATTTCTGTGCGTGGGCCTGAATCAGAGCATACCTGGAATGTTCCAGAACAATGAGGGACCAGTGCTATGGCTGGTGAGGTCAAGTGAAGGGGAGGAGCCGTGGGAGATGCGGTCATTTGGGATGCTGTGGGCCTTCCTTGGGGCTTGGCTTTTTCCTAGGTGACATAGGAAGCCATTGGAAGGTTTGGGGTGTAGGACTGACTTGATGGGACTTAAATGACAGCTGCTGTGCTGAGAACAGGTGCTGATGGTGGAGTCAGACAATAGTGGAGCCAGGACACCAGTTCTGCCATTTTCAAGAAACTGTGCCTCAGTCCCCTCATCTACAAATTAGGGACAGTAGTACCTACTTCATAGGGTTGATGTGAGAATGAATCGAAGTATTATATATAAAATACAAAGAACCATGCCTGGCACATATTACACTGTCACCTATTTGTTAATATTATCTTTATTGGAATAATACAGACAAAAGATGATGGCAGTTTGGACTACACTGGAAATAAGTGGTGAGGTGATGGGCACACATTTAAAAGTAAAGCTGATGGGATTTGCTGATCAACTGAATGTGAGCATAAAAAGAAAGAGGATGACATCAAAGCTGGCTTCAGTGTGGAGTTAGCATCTAACGAGTGGGGAGGGTACTTTAGAAGAGCAGGGATTATGTCAGGAACCCAGTTTGACTTGATTTTTGAGATGCCTTTTACTTACCCAAAAGGAGAGCTTGAGTGAGCAGCTGGACATAGATACTGGCCCGCATTGAAGCCTCAGCCCAGTTTGTTAGTGGTCCATAGATTACGATTCCCATCATGCTTTCCATACTTAGCATTAGTTTATGTAGATTTCCACTAGTATGTTCTAATAGCCAATGTGTTTATATTGAAATATCATTTGATATTACAAAGTTACATTTAGCACAAAAACGGCTTCTCAGTACAGTATAAGAATCACCACCTCCAAACCAACTGCACAAATCAATGAAGATGGCTAATGACCCTTGCAGCTGCTACCAGAATCCCAGTTGCTTTTGGAACTTTCCATGTTACTAGTAGAGCATTTACCATTATCTGTAGCATGAAATTATGAGCACATACCATCAGCCTTAACCAGCTTGATACTTGAACTTACTTTCCATTACTGGAAACATTGCCATTTCTAAAGTCATCAGAAAGGGAGTTAATGGTGACTTATGCACATTTCCTTCCCTGGGCCAAAATTTGGGAATTGCTGATGCTCATTTAATGGTGAACGGGGAAAGCCCTCTTGTGCCTGTCTGTCCCTCTGTCCTTTCTCTACCCATTGCTAGTAGAAGTAGGAGATGTAGCAAAAATAATAACAGTTAAAATGTATCGAGTCTCTCATGTCCCACTGGCTATGCTCAGCATTTTCCATTTTCAGGCAAGAAAACTGAAAGCCTTTTGACTCTCAATCCCACAGTACGTGGCTCCAAGGCCCACCCCTTCTGTACTTCCTACTCCAGACCCTAGAGTTTCATTCTCTTTCCTACTTCCCAGTTGTCATTTTTAGATGGGATGAAAAGTGTCCAGAAAAGTTGATCAAGCTTAAACCAGTAAAGTTTTCTCTATTTCAGGGACACTTTTAGATGGTACAACAATGAGCAGTCAATGGATAGAGAGAGCAGGGGTGGTGCAGGATAAAACTAATAGCAGACAGTTCTGTGCATTACCTGTGGACTTTAGTTTCTCGTCACTCCATTCAATAGAGTGTGTTCTTTCTAGTGGCCAGAAGTCAAGGTGTTGCATAAAGCTCTTTAATTCCCTCTTAAACAACTGCTTTGTTTCATGGACTTCAAAACTTATTACATCTTCACAGAAACCAACCTCCTAAAGATGAGGATTGGAAAGTGCTGACACAAACCTAATCCACTTGAAAAAAGACTGACAACTTCCTTTCCTTTGGATTAAGTTAATGGTGCATATTTTCATCTGGAAATAAGTCCTATTACTGACTTGGGGAGGCAGGACTTCAAGAGATTTAAAATATCTTCAGGAGAGGGGAAGACGGTATTTATTGGGGTCACATTAAATTATTTACTGAATGGTTTCACTTGGCTCTTTCTGAAAGAGAGAAACAAAAGACAATTCCTTTGCTGGCCTCACTGATAATACTCACTGCGCCAGACAACACCGTGCATTTTGTTCATCTGCAGTGAAGAGCAGGTCTCTTGCCTCGAATATCAGGGTGAGCACCTGGATTTGAATGAGAGTAAATGTTAAAAACAAATTCTGATGCTTAGAGTTAACTCTTTCTTAGAAATAGACATGAGTGAGTGATGTTAATTAGATACATGTATTATTTTGTGTGTGGATAGGTAGGTAGATGCTGCTCCTGATTATAGAACTAAAGAATTGTTTTGGTCACTTTTTTCCTTTTTAGGAAACACTGTTTCCTAAACATAAAATCTAGCAAATATAGACAGGTAGAAAGATGAAAATATTGCTTAAAAAAAAACCTTCTGCCTTTTTTTTTTTTTTTGATTACAAACCCCCAACTCTTTTTAGAACTTCTTCCTATGAAGACTTTGGCGGGAGAAAGTCCCAACCTCCTTCCTCAGAAGCATAAAGTGAACATATATATGTATTCCACCACCACCCCCGCCCCACCCCACCTCACAGATGCTAAGCTATGGGCATGTGAGTTAGGTTCTTGCAGTGGGAGGCTCCCTCTTGAGATGCTGAATTTTGCACAAGTGATGCAGAAGTGACAGGACCTCTGGAACTCATTCACAGCAGTGATTTTTAGGAGGTAGCAGCCAAAGTGAGTCCACTGGCCGTGGTGTCTCTGCACTAGTGGCACTGGGACCCAGCAGCAACACACTGATGAGGCCACTCCTGCAGCTTGGCCTTGGGCTACGGATGCTGCTGCTGCTTGGTTCCTGTTCCTTTCAAGCCTTGTTCCCTAGACTTCTCATCATCACTTTTGTAAGCCAGACAATAGCCAACCAATACATACCTTCTACTCCAGTAACCAAGAGATGGTTTCTACTTCTTCCAACTCAGAACCTGACTGATAAAGCCTTTACAGATATTTACTTTAAATTTACTTTTTTTGATTATTAAAATAACCTGTGCTACATTGTAGAATACAAGAAAATATATTACCAAAAGAGAAAAAATGTTTAACTGTAATCCCACCATCCAGAGATAACAGATTTTAACATTTTGGTATATATCCTTCTCTTGTTATTTTTAATACACAAAATAAGATATTTACTAGTCGTCTGCCTGCTTTTTGCTTGACAATTTATAATCAACACTTTTCCATTTCCAAGACGCTCTTTGACAGCATTGCTCTTTTTCTTTTCTTTTTAAAGGGGCGGGGCGGGGGAGGTGGGATTTATTGTGAAATCCTGATTTCAACTGAAGTGTAGTATTTTTTCCCCCAGCTTTATTGAAGTATTAACAGATAAAAATTGTATATTGCTGTATATGGAAAGATATATATGTATCAATGGTTCTCAACTAAGGGTGATTTTTGCCCTCTGGGGATATTTGGCAGTATCTGGAGTCTTTTTTGTTTGTCACAATTGCTGTTGACAGCAGTGAGTAGAAATCAGGGATGCTGCTAGACATTCTACAGTGCACAGGAAAACCCCACAGCAATTATCTGGCTCAAAATGGCAGTAGCAGAAAAATTGATTGTTGTGTGTATACACATAAATTTACTAACCCAATTCTTTACTATCAGACAGTTTGTTTCCAGTTGTTCAATGTTATGATTAGTGCTGTTATAAATACCCTTGTGCAACACACATCTTTGCACACGTTACTAATTATTCCCTTTAGGTAAATACCTAGAATTAGAATTGGCAGAATAATAGAGATAATGTTTTTTAGAGCTTTTTATAAACACACCTGGATTCCCATCCTAAGGTGTTGTACCACTTTATACTCTCCTCGTCAGCTGGCTATCCTGTCATTTCCCATATCTTTATCGAAACTGTGCATGGCAATTTGTAAATTTATAAATAATTGAATATTTTCTGGGAAAAATATAATCAATTTCATATGTACTTCTTTCATTACTGGCAAAATTGAAACAATAGAGTTAAAAATTGGCTTATCTCACTTTAATTATAATGCCATTAGTATTTAGTAAACATGATGCTGGCCGTTGATTTGAGAATTGTTTAATGTTTAATAGCTATAAATTGGTGTTGACCGTTGGACAAATGATCTTGAATCAATCTTTCGTTCTTTGAACAAACGTCAAGGCTATGTGACCTTGAGCAAGTTACTAAATCTCTCAAGGTTGTGTGGGGTTCTGCACAGATATAGAGATAAGGAAAAAATGGAGATTGAATTTAGAGTTAATTTTCTCAGTTCGGGTACCTGGGAGAATTTGGAAGGAGTCGAGCAATGGGCAGTCAGGCTGAGTTTGCCTTTTTAGTAAAGCATTATTCTTTTTATCTATTGCAGTAGCGTGGAGTCAGTCTTAGAAGCAGCCCCAGTCTAACCATACCTGCTGAAGGTAGGAAGGGAGAAAGTGACACAGGCTCTGCCTTCATGGTGGCCACTGGGCCCTGGTGCACATTGCGCTGGACTGGGTGCGATCCAGCTGTCCCCTCCCAATGCCAGTGGCCTTTCACGCCTTCCTTTCCTCTGTGAATTCTAGATGTTTTTGCTTTACTTCCCCAGGTGGAGTATATTTGTTTATATTCAGGACAAATGGAGGCTTTTTTCAGTCAAATTTTGTGTGTACTGCTTTATAGCCAGTGTTATTCCCATTTTCTGTGTCTAGTGCTGATGCCAATTTCTTAATATCCCTTTGAGCATCTCAGTGGAATCTGAGAGAAGAGGTGGATGCTAGTGTTCAAATAGCCATCCTCCTTCATAGCCCCATTACTTGCCGTAGTTCATCCCTTTGCTGGCTTCCTTGTTCTCATTTTAGGTTTGCTGTGGATTTCTTTTCCTGTTTATTACAGACATCTTACTGAACCCTACTGAAGACATTGGTTATTTCATTCTAGACTTTCCAGAAACCATCTCTCCTTAAAGCGTTAAGGTTCATGTTCTCTTTCCCTGATTCTGTTTTTAATGGACTAAATATAATTTTCTAATTATTTCTTTAAGAAGGAGAGCTCTATAACAAAATTTAACAACTAAGAGTATTGCAGTTGCCAATTTGAAGTTGTTTTCTTTTTTTTTAATCAGTGCACACTTGGGAATAAGACTTGTGTAATCATATCCAAGCAGCAAATTGTCCAGGTAGCACCTAATGCTTTTATAAAGAAGGAAGAGATCATGTGGGTCACTACAAAGGATGGTTGTATCCTCAACTCACCTGGACTCTCAAAACCCAGAAAAATGTTTATGTGCATAGTTGTTTGACCAAGTCCAGAATCCTATAGATATTCACTTCATGCCTTAATTGTGGACTATTATTTTCCTAGTCTCACTATAAACCAGTAGGATGTGTTAACGAACAAAAACCTCCATCACATGTTTTGTATTTCAGGTGTTTCGTTTTTTGAGACGATATATTTTATTATGCAGTATCTTTATGTATTTGTAGCAGAGTGATGATGATGATAGAGAACATGTATTGAACATGTGTGGTTCAGTTAACTATTGCTGTGTAATGGAAATACAAAAGTGGGATGAAAGACATGAGTGTATGGGTTGATTAGGAAGTTGTACAGTTTCGGGTGAGACATGGCTGGTCTAGGCTGGCTGGCTCCTTCATACGGGCGTGTCATAGTTCAAGATAAGCGAACCGCAGGCCTTGGCTGAGATCTACTCATCTCTCCTTTATGTGGTCCTCATTATCTACCAGGATAGAGTGGGTTTATTTTCATGCTGGAGACAGGGTTCCCAGAGAAAACAAAAGCATTCAGGACCTCTTGAGGTATAGGCTTGGAACTAGTATACCTTTACTTCTGCTCCATTGTTTTGGCCAAAACAAGGCAATAGGGCCATGCCAGATTCCCGGGGTGGAGAAATAGCTTCCACCTTTTGACAGAAGGAGCTACGGTGTCACGTGGCAAAGGGTATAGGTACAGGGAAGGGTGGTGAACTGCAGCCATTTATGCAGTCATTCTACCATAACTTAAATATGGCAGGCCTTATATTACATATGCCTACATATTAATTTAATTACCACAATATATAAAGCCACTATAATATCAGTATTCCTATCTGATGATAAATAATATATAAGTCTGGGTGGGGAAGAAATGGAATGGTGCCCTGGCATGAGAAGAAACAATCTTTGTAGAAGATAGAGAGGGGGCTATTCTTTTTTCCCTACTATGTATTTCCAAATCAGAGAGAAGATAGCAGCTTTCATGATAAGTTTTCTTTATCAAATGGTTAAGTATGTTAGAAATATTATGCAATAAATTTCTGTTGCAAACGTTTCATTCATCAAAATTAAAAGTCCTTTGTACTGGCTGTAGTAGCTTTGGTTGGAGTTGCAAGTTTATATTTCCAAATTTTTATCAATAATTAAGTATAATTTTGGAACAGGCCGATATGAGGACTACTTGTCAGATTCTATGTTTAGAATCACAGAATCTGCTCTGGTACAGAACTTAGCTTTGGCAAGTTCTCTACTCCAGACTACTTCACCAAGTGGGGCTTGCCTCCTGATGGGATTCTTAATGAGTTCTTTCTTCTGTTGAGGCAAAATCTGCCTTAATTCTACCCATGGGTCACATCCATGATCATCCTATCTGGTAGAACATTTCCCCATCATTGTCTATTCCCTCACCTTGTTCTAGTTTTTTTCATAGTATTTCTCATTTCCTTTTTATTGTATTCATTTTGATTTATTTGTATATTATCATTTTCCCCATTAGAATGTGGACTCCATGAGGTCAGGGACTTGATTTTGTTCACTGCTCCAGTGAACTAGAATGGTATCTCCAGTGCCTAGAATGGTGCCTAGCACATAGTAGGCATTCAGGAAACATTGCTGAATAAATGAGTGCCTCTTTTCAACACATTACTCCTTGTTAGATAAGACTTTATATTGCTATTCAGTGTGTGTGGGGTCCACAAATGTGAGAATACTGCCTTCTGTATGTTTGCCAAAATTGCTGAAAGAGTGTTGAACAAAGTGGAGTTATATTAAGAACAATATGGAAGGTGTGGAAGCTCCTATCCCTGAGATATTGGGCAAAATCAATCAGTTGTTATTCAAAGTTATGAATGTCCTACCAGCACTTTAATCCAAGCTATTTTCCCCATAACTAAAAATAAAATGGCATCTAGATTATATAAAACATGAGTAAAACCAGTAATATGTACAAAGAAAGGATCAGTGAAAAAGTAATGGACATCAGATTAAAAAAATAAAGATATTCACAGAGGAAAATGTCAGATGTCTATCCCAGGGAGGGCATGGGAGGGTCCTTCTGTCTAAGAGAAGCTATGTCTCTCTTGTGGAGGTCTGTAGGTCATCTGGCTATGTGAGCCATTAAACATGCAAATAGATAATCACTAACTACCCTTATTCTGATGCTACAAAACCAAATAATCCTCTCATCATTTTGCTTTCTGAACAGCTTGCCCACAGGGAAAGAATGTGCAGTCAAGCTGATGCTAGTATCCTGTTTACTTGATAATTTTATTCTAATTTGAATTCAGTAGTTGTCATTCTGGCAAAGCCCTTCAGTCTCTTTGAGCTTTATTAGTGTGATTCAGTATCCACAAGTCAGATCATTACCAGGACAATGACATGAGCAGGTATCTGAGCTTGGAAGGCTGAGAGACAGACCCTGGACTGAGTTGAATTCATCATTCTGGACAGCCAAGTAGCCTTCCCTAGTCAGAGGTACTAACTGTTCTGCTGGGTGTGCAATGCTCTGAATATCTACATTATTCAAATCAGGAATCACTTTATACATGTTCCCAAAGTAAACCTTTGAGATATTTCCATCAAGAAGTCTAAGGGCTTTTTTCCCCAAAAAAACAAACACATGCAAGAAAGTGATTGAAAGACAGCACAGAGTATGTGCCTTGGTCTCAGGATAACCCCCAAATTTACTTCCAAAAAATAGCTGATGTATTCATAAGAGAGGTCGTGAATATTTCTCTCTGATTTTTCTGTGTTTTTGTTTACTATGGATTATTTCTTGGAATTTTGAAGCACTGTTTTCCAATTAGTGAACTTAACGCATACCTACATGCTGTTGTGAAATCTAATAGCCAAACCTTTTATGTGCAGATTCTCACCGCAAACACCATTTTGCTTCTTCCTTTCTTTTACTCTTTCTTCCCCTTGTATTAAGTGACACAAAAGAGTTGTGATCTGCTCTGGGGAAATGAACACATTACTTGCTTGATGCAATGTACAAGCTTAAACTTTAATGGATTCTTCAAGAAAGACCAGTTCACAGCCAGAATTCTTTTATCCCACAATGGTGACAGGGAAGAAGAGCTGGGGATTTTTAACAGTAAAGAATAAGAAATATGGGAACTTTTTCAAAGGGTAAGATGATGTACAGGTTCTAAAAATATTCCATTTGCATTTAAAATATGCCCTTCTAGTCTACAAAGAATACAATTTTTTGTTAGATTTTTAGATAATTGTACTGACATATTGGTGCTTTTAAAAGTCACTGGCCATCTATTATTTAGAATAAAATAGAGTGGATTTAGGTGTAAAAACATGCGTGAATGTATTCAACATAGTGAGAAATATTACTCATTTTTTTCCTTAGGCTTTAAGTTGAATAATAGCAGCACACTAGGCTATTTTTATAGCTTGTTTATTTAAAAATTAGTATTTCTAATGCTGAAGTCAAAAGTTTTCCTCCACTGGTTTTGGTCAACCCTTATTACACAACTAATCCAGTACAGTCAAGTCACACTTTCTTCCATTTGTACACATGTCAATGCAAGCTGAGCCAATAAGTAAGTAAATAAGTAAATACATTCATTCATGTGCTTAGTATGGCTAGACGCCATGGGTAAAGAAACAAAGAGGTTAAAATATGATCATCACCCTTGCGAAGCTTATAAATCAATTGTTCTAGCAAAGCTTGGGCTTTGGATTCAGTAGGAAGGGTGTGGGGAGATGAGACCCAGCTTTACCATCCACTGATGGGTGGCTCCATCTCGGACAAGTAATAAGACCACTGAAGGCTCTGTTTTCCTCCTCTATGAAATGGAAGTTTTAACTTTGTTAAGATGAAATAAAATAATATTCTTTAAAAATCTAGCTCAGTTCCTGGCATAGATAAGCAGTCAAAAATATGAGTTATGACCTATTTATCCATTCATCATTCCATCCATTTATTGATCCAATAGACATACCTACTATGGCACTATTTAGGTATTAGGAATACAAAAGATGAATGGTCCCCTTCCCTCCATGGGTCTACCACAAAATGGGGGGATCCAAAAACATTGTTGATAGGATAAAATTTCCATTATTCAACTAAATGCACATTTATAGAAAACTTTTACTCTGGTTATTCCTTATGTCATATGTCTCTGTCATGGAGCAATTAGATAAAATAATAGAATGATAAAAAAACTGAAGCTAATAATTACCGATTGCATATTATATGTCAAATACTTGCAATATCTGAACTCAAACATTATTTTAAACAATAATGAGGGACTTCCCTGGTGGTCCAGTGATTAAGACTTCACCTTCTAATGCAGGGGGTGTGGGTTGGATCACTGGTTGGAGAGCTAAGATCCTTCATGCCTCATGGCCGGAAAACCAAAACATAAAACAGAAACAATATTGAAACAAACTGAATAAAGACTTTAAAATGGTCCACATCAAAAAAATCTTTAAAACAAAACCAATAATGAAAAGCAAATCACTGTGAGGTACATTTAAAATTCCTGGTTTACACACTGGGAGATGGAGGCTAATCAGTCACAAAAATAGCCATATCTGGAGCATAAACTTAGTTGTCTTTGACAGCAGTACTGCAAAACTTGTAATTGTGTGGCAGACATAAACTGTTAGAGAAGTTCAGTGAAGCTATGGAGCAATGTACCACAGACACAATTCAGGCATCTTTTATTGATGGGTCGTAGGTAAAGCGCTATGCTAGCAGCTCTCCAAGATAGCAGTAGATGGCTGTGAGATTACATTCCTGGTCCTACCTTCTGATAGCTTCCCTTTTTCAGGCCCTAACCTCGTGGTCCCCGTGGAAGCTACCATATTCTTACAGGACTCTATTATCCTGTTCACAATCAGTTGTTTCAAGGATGATGCTTGACCGATGCCAGTGAGTCCCATTCATAAGATTTGGGATTTAAGAGCCAGACAGCTGAGGTGACTAAATCTGTACTGCTATTAGGACTTGGTACAATTTATATAAATTCAACCTACACTGGGTTTAATAGTAAAAGGAATCCATAGGCTCATTTAAGTGAAAATTTCAAAGTAGTATTGGACTCGTATAAGTGACTGAGGCATTCAGAAGATGTTTTTCAGAACCCAGTTTCTCCCTGTGTCTCTTTTGCTCCATGGTGGAATCTTTTTTTTTTTTTTTTTTGCGGTACACAGGCCTGTCACTGCTGTGGCCTCTCCCGTTGCGGAGCACAGGCTCTGGACGCGCAGGCTCAGCGGCCATGGCTCACGGACCCAGCCGCTCCGCGGCATGTGGGATCTTCCCGGACCGGGGCATGAACCCGTGTCCCCTGCATCGGCAGGCGGACTCTCAACCACTGCGCCACCAGGGAAGCCCCATGATGGAATCTTTATTTCCTAACTTCATTTGATATAACCCCACAACTTCCAGACATTTTCTTTTTGATACCAAATAGTACAGCAATTCCGAACCTCATATTCTTATGCCATACAGTCTAGGGATAAAGAATCTTCTACTAGTCCCCAAATATTGTTTGGTGTTCATTCTCTTATATTAGTCCAGATTAGGCCTTGCGTACATTCCTGTACCAATCACTGTGCCTAAAGTTGGGATAGATAACTGGGATGTAAGATTAAACTAGTTTAAGCTTATCTGTGTCTAAACCTGGAGCCATGGATGTGCTGAATATTTACAAAGTGTCATATCTGTGTATGGAATATAGGTGGAAAATTGAAAACAATCAAAGCACAGTTGGTAGGAAAAATTTAGGGGAAATGAATGCTGAAGAGGTATATATATTATCTTTATATAATATATAAAATATATTGGGTTGGCCAAAAAGTTCATTTGGGTTTTTCCATAGCATCAAAACCTGAGCAAACTTTTTGGCCATCCCAATACATATATATTTATAATTGTATATTATATAGTTATATATACAATATATGTTTGTATATATAACTATATATAAATACGAAATCAGATTTGATCCAAGTCTGTCTGGTTTCAGTGCCTGCTTCCATTGGAGTTTTTTACAAGATGCAGAATCCAGCTGATTAATTTAACCTTGTCTTCCTACAAAAGGAACCACATAAAGGTATTTATTGGAAAGCTACTAAATAGTTCACAAAATGGAAGTGCTATAAAAGCAGGCCTATGAGAGAAGAATCAGCAAAATCAGGGGACCTTAGAAGTGGGATCACATGGTCAATTTCTTTTCAGTTCTGCCACCAACTTTCCATCCCTTCCCTGAAATATACAAATGTATCCTGGGCCTTGTCTGGATTCTGTGTCTACCCTTATAAGGGAGTATTGGTCCAAATATTGCAACTCTTTGGATCCACATGGAATAAAAGGATAGGGTGTTTACCAAAGGAAGGAGCATTGAATAGCTTCTCCTAGGTGCTCAATCCCCTATAAAGCCCCATCTTCCCTACAGACTTGAGGCCCCTTTGAGCCTTAGAACAGCCATGTTTGTAACAAAAATCAGGCAAGTCAACAACTGAGCTGAAATTATTTGCAGTTTTTAACACTGCATCACACAGATATATCCTCAGAACTATTATGTTGAACATAATAGTATTTACATATTTAAGTTTACTTGGGTGGAAGACATACTAATATATGCTGGAAGCTTCCCTATCAGACTCTTTGTATAATAGATTCCTAAACGCAGGCAATAAGGATTCATTCCCAATTTCCCACTATCACTTGCAACTGAATGCATTAACACCAGTGAAGGCATTATGTAAAAATCACCTTGGCAGATCAAAACAAGCAAAGCTAGTTCAGAGTGCAGAGAGCTGAAAAGATTCTGTAACAGTCACATCCTGAAACTGCAGGACTTAGAAAAGCAAAGGCACATCAAAATTAAGTAAATTAATCATTTAAAAAGTCTGATCTCACCGCTGTATTTTTCAATCCCCAAACCAGACAGTCTTTAAATAAAAAGAACTAGTTGGTGAGATTTTGCTGCTTTCAGAATTCAGAGACTTAAAACTGAAAATAATTGCTATATATTGGTGACCTCAAATACATACTTGAAATCATTTTATATGTCAGATTGGTATCTCAAAAGATCTATATAAATCAGAGTATATTTAAAGTATCACAGAGGCACTGATGATAAAAAAATAAAAGTATTCATATAAATCAAATGATGAGCCTCTAATTGAATTCGTTTTTAAATACTTATTTGAGTTTGATGGTCCATCCTTTCAGATACTTCACATGTTACCCTTCCTTTCTTATCCTTCTGTCTCCATTGTCTTTTCCCCATTGTCTTTTATTTATTTATTCATTTAGCAAATATTCATGTATGACACTGTCTGGGCATTGGAAATAAAATAGTGAGCAGTGTATCAATAATCTCTGTCCCCATGAGCACTCATAGTCTAGTTGGGAGGAAAAAGACATTAAACAAATAATCAAAGGCACACACATATACTTATAACAAAAAAGTACAGTTTGTTGTAAGAAGATGATTTGGGCTACCTAATCCAGTCTGGAGAACCAGGAAGGAAGGCTGTATGTGGAGTTAAGTAGTCAGGTGGGATGCTCACATGTGTGGAGGAGATGAAAGAGCATTCCAGACAGAGGGAACAGCATGTACAAAGATGCTACTGCCAAGGAGAGCAAGCTTCCTGTGAGGGCCTGAAAGGGGGGCAGTATGACTAGCCCTTAGTACAATAAGTCTTTTATCACTGTGAAATATTAATTTTTAACCTCTGGTAATATTCCTTGTTCTGATGTCTACTTTGTCTGATGTTAGTGTAGGTATCTTTCCTTTTGATTAGTATATGCATGTTGTAATTTGTTTTTATCCTTTTACTTATATCCCATTGTTTTCTTCATATTTAAGATAGATTTCTTGCCAATTTCTGTTTGGTTCTTCTCCATTCAATATCTGTGGTCAGAAAACTTCCTCCTGATAGAAAGTCTAGATAATCATAGAGCTCACATTCTTTGGCTTCATTCCTCTCATGGACCACACTTCTGTGTGATCAAAAGTCCTACACTTTTGTCCAGTATCCTTAAACAGTGATTTCCTATATCCTGTCCAGTTTTCTAGCAAGAGGCTACATTCTGGGCTCGTTACATGCATCTGGAAATGAAAGTGATGTGACATTTGACCAGAGACTTGAATGATGATGTATTTTATATTTTAACTTAGTTATAACCAGTATTTTTTTAACTTTGAATTTCTACAATCTCTCAAGTACCTACTAATAACTAACAGTATAAGTAAAGTTATCTTCTAAGTAGTTTAAGCTTCCAGTACCATCCATTTGATATTGACATGACATTCTCACAATGGCTTCAGGATTCTGAAACTTCTAAACATCATAAAACAAAATGGTTATTCTGGTACAAAAAATATCCCATTAAAATCTTAAAGTAGAACGTTATTGAGTGTTTAAAAAGTTAATGTGTGTGCCCCAAATATGTAAAATTGATATGAGGGGAATCATCAAAATCTACTTAGAAGACATTAGTTATTTACAAAGCACTTTATTAACAGCACTTGCTACTTGATGTTTAATAACCCAGTCCCTCAAATGATATATATCACTAGAATTAATGTCAATGAAAATAATGCCTAGCATGCAGTCTTTTCCTGTTTTCATTTTGTTCCATTTCCTGAACTCCTTCATATAGGCTCAAATTCTTGGTTGTAGCAAGTCCAGAGAGAGCAATTTAAGCGGTATACTTGTAAAATATCCAATACTTCCAGCTAATCCAGACTGGCTACTGAGAGAAGGAAATTGCCTGCCAGGTGAGAGTCCCCAGGCAAAACAGGTGTGTCATTGTGAGTGGTGAAACACATGTTTAGGTATTCTGACTTAGACGGTTCTCAGGAATCTCTTGAGCAGACAGCCCCAGTGAAATTTCTTTTCCAACATTCTACTTTAATTGCAACTCTGTTGCAGTTGCTTCATTGGTCTATGGAATAAATTCTTGCCAAACTCATTTCAATCCTTTCACCAAAATCGAGCTAAATAGCTCACATGTTGTTTTGCTCTGGATTTATTCCATAGTTACGTAGTTTTTCTCATTTTGGTATCTTTAACCTAAGGAGAGGACTCAGTGACCAGAACAGATAGAAACAGCAACTGGTGGAAGCTTTGATTCTCTTCACTAAACTCCCCCGGAGCCCTCAACAGAACTTACTCTGGTCTTCACAGATGTGCAGACATCATCAGGCCTTCTACTTTCTTAACTCATTGCTATCAAATAAATATGAAAATTCTTTGGGCTTGGCTACGTGACCAAAGGAATTCAACAAAGCATGTTGTAGTAGTTTGCTGCTGCTGCCGTAACAAAGTACCACAAACTGGTGGCTTAAAACAACATACATCTATTTTCTTATAATTCTGGAGGACAGAAGTCTGAAATCAAGATGTCAGCAGGAAGATGGGAAAACCAAATGTTAAGTAAACCAGTGTTTGCAAGGCCATGCACATAAGTCTTTCTGATGTAAAAAGTTATCTCTGGTCATAGCTCTCTCCTGGTACAGGCCCCCTATCTAAATTATTTCAGGCAGTCAAGGGAAAGGTTAAAAAAAGCTCTTCCTGAGTCTTGGGCCTTGATTGCCTTCAGCTCAAAACAATTCACGTGTCAAAGTGCCATATTTGGGGTCACATACTCTGCTTCTTCTAAACCTATATCATACACAGAATCTTTCAAACTCTGATAACTGTCCATATCATTATTTTTCTCATTTTTCCCCAAATGCAAATGTTACTTCTCATACTATTGTATATACATACGTATGCATTCACCTATAAACTGCTATTATTCTCATGCTAATATGCTCAATTTCACGTGTTCCTTACTGTTTCCATGTAGGTTGCTAGACTGACAATCTCAAGAATTATCTTTTCAAAGAGCTACATTTTTATTCATAACTGGCCAAAGTTCTTCATTTCCTTTTCTTCTTTTCTCCCCTTCGTTATCTCCCAAGTCTCTCCTTAGGAGCTCAGTTGTTTTTTGTTTCCTGTCATTTTTCTTTGTTCAAGTGTTTCCTTCATTTCCCTATAATAATTTTCCTGTGAAACTGTACCTTTTCAACGTATGCCTGTAGTGCTTTGGAATCAGATAATGTAGAATTTGATGTGATCACGTGATATTCTGATTTATAATATGAAATATATATTTGCTCTTCATCCCATTTCTGACATAGAGCTCCTGAAACCCTGAAAATCTCTCCTGGTTCTTTCTGAGTTACACCTTTTTTTTTTTTTTTGCGGTACGCGGGCCTCTCACTGTTGTGGCTTCTCCCATTGTGGAGCACAGGCTCCGGACGCGCACAGGCTCAGTGGCCATGGCTCACGGGCCCAGCTGCTTCGCGACATGTGGGATCTTCCCGGACCGCGGCACGAACCCGCGCCCCCTGCATTGGCAGGCAGACCCCCAACCACTGCGCCACCAGGGAAGCCCTGAATTACACCTTTTTAAAACATTTCTCTGAGTTCTCTGAGCCATTCTAGCAGATTAATCGAACCCGAGGAGGGGGTCTTGGGGAACATCTGATTTGTAGCCAGTTGGTCAGAAGTATAGGTAACAACCTGGACTTGTGACTGGCCTTCTGAGTTAGAGTTGTTGGAACCTCTACTTTGTAGCTGGCCGGTCAGAACCACAGGTAACAACCTGGACTTCCCACTGGCCTCTGAATTGGGGGGTGGGGAGGAGGGTGGACTTCTGTAGGACTGAACCTTTAACCTGTAGGATCTGATGCTGTCTCTGGATAGACAGTGTCAGAATTGAGTTGAATTCTTGGACAACCTGCTGGAGTCCGAAAATTGTTGGTATAAGGGGAAACCCCCACCCCCCCAGGTTGGTAATTGAGTCTCAGACAACTAAACAGATCATGATAAAAATAATGTCTTTCCCAAGCCTCTTTTGTAACATCTAATCTAGGAAAAAAATCAGAAATTATCCAGCCTGGGATCATGATTCACCTTATAACTTAACCGTAAATCGTCTCTTCATCTCGTGCTTAACATCTAATTTCTACTCTCCTAAAACCCAAACTGATGTCTACAGTAGCCATCATAGATGATAGTCTGCGGTGGAATATGGGAAGACAATGTGGATTATAGACATTTGTTTTCTTTTCTGTAGAGTCTAGTTTGGGCATTTTGTTTGTGTTTTTGTGGGATTTTGGGGGTTGCTGTCAATGAACGATGCATGGCCATGGGAAATTGAGTCCTAAAGTTAAATAGAATAAACCAGAATTGAAACTTTTACTATGAGGAAATTTCTCTTTGAGGTGATATGTCTAACAGGACTTCAAACCTTACCTTAAAGATGACATGGGGAATATTAGCAGAGCTTGAAGTGGGAGCGAAAGTAACTAATGGTGTTCTTTCTTCCCCTATTGTTTTTTGACTCACATTTTCCCTCTAACTCTCCCTGACAAACAGTCTGTAGTGGCTACACTTTTCATTTTGAGTAAAATGCAAAAATGCATAAATGATATGTTGCTCTGGTACCTCTATCTAATCTCATCGCATGCCCTGCCCCCTTGCTGATTTGCTACCCAAACCTCCTCTTCCTTAAAGTCACTGAGCTCTTCCCCTTCTCACTGTCTTTATTCTTACTTTTATTTTGGGACCTAAGCCTCTCTTGGAGATTTTTATGACACTGTCAAATATCACCTCCCACCTCTGCCAAGCCCATCGCTCTCTGCCATATCACCCTTTTAAATTTCATCAGTTCACTTATCGTCTTCATAGAATATAAGCTACAAGAGAGCAGAGATCTTGTGTCACTCATTTGTTGCTATACTCTCTCAGTTCTGAGACAAATGTGCCATACTTAATGGGTTCTCCAAAATATTTTTTTGAAAAATTAAATATGTGTTCCCCTTTTCTCGTTCTTATAGTAATGAAGGATGGAGTAGTTTGCACCCACGTGTGAACAGTAGAATAAAATTGAAACTTTTCCAATAAGAGTTGCAATAAAGTTATTCTTTACTCTGCTTCACCTCAGTCTTTGAATATGAAAAGACAGTGGAAAAGGGATTACAAACCTGCATCCAGACCTGGACTAGAGTGAAGCAAGGGTGCCTAGGATGCTAAATTTAAAGAAGAACTTACTCTTAGAGCTGTACAAATGGTGACTCTGCAATTGGGTGACCCTGGAAGTGAGTGCCTCCTTAAATTTTGTGCCCTAAGTCTCTTGCTTGCTTCCCCTTGGCCCTGGCCCTGCCTGTGTCTTACTAAGGGTGATTTAGAGCTGAAAACAGGGTCCTACCATAGAATCAGGTTATTTTTTCTTGCTTTAGAAGTACTGTTGCCTGATAAAAATACAGCCCACCCAGTTAAATTTATCCAATAAACAACAAATATTCCTTTTAGTATAAATATGTCCCAAATATTGCACATTGCTATACTAATTTTTTTGATGTTTATCTGAAATTCAAATGTAAGCTTGCATCCTGTATTTTTATTTGCTAAACCTGACCACACCTACCTGGAAGTTTTCTAGAGGTAATGATCTCATGACGGTTATGTTGTGGCAGTTTTCACCTCAACAATAATCTCATAGAGGGAAGGCCTCATCTGTCCCATGAAGTAGCATCTCAATAGTGAAAGGCCAAGTTGAGAGTCTTGTGAGTCATTGCCATGCTGTTCTCATCTCTCCAACCCTCTCATTTTCCTCTGCAGTGAGAACATATCAGATCAAGTAAACGTTACCACTCAAAGCTTTCATAAAACATTGAAAATTTAATTTGAGTTTCTCAAAGCAGCCAAGCCTGCTTTAACTGTTTGAAAATTTGGTATATTTACTCATAATGGATCCCCAGAGATTTGTGCTCTACAGCCGGGAGAGGACTGAGCAGATCCCTTTGGCTCCACTACTTTCTTTCCAGGAGGCTTTAATATATGCCAGATATACAGCTTGTAAATAAAACCCCCTTTAACACAGATTGTATTATGTTTTCTGGAAAGATAGCAATGCCCTTTAGGCTTGGAAGAGAGGATTTCAGTTAGAATAAGATACTTTCTTTTCTTCTTTGAGTATCACTTACTGAACCTTTCTCAAAGCAAGAAATGAGTGTATGAAGGTGGAGGAATCCAATTCAGCAACATCAGATAGGAAGATGCATCCAGGGTAGTTGAACATCCACAAGATGAATTATCTATGATAGGAAAAGAAAAGGTATTTATCAAAAGGCAATGCATTAACAAAATCTAAATAGCAGAACCAATAATCTAGTATCTGATAGTTAAGAATTAAAACCAGTGATTATCATAGGATGAGCAAAATAAACAACTATAAGGAAGGTAGAAATATCTTACTATAGATACATCAGCATCAGTATGATCACTTATCTGAATACTACAGATATGGTGGTAGCGTCAAGTAGGGTATTACACTATTTTAGTGGTTTCAAACCTTGCTGAAATATCAGACCCAACAGATATATTGAGGTAAACTTTCCTGGCCTTTAGATCTGGGAATCTGTATTTTAAGTCTCCCTAAGCAATTCTGATAGGACACATTTGGGGATACAGTCACACTTACTTATTTATTCACTGATTTAACAAGTCCCAGAAAGCTTATTAGGTACCAAAACTATTCTTTTTTTTTTTTTTCAGTTTCCAGCTTTCATAAATGTTCATTCTAATGGAGAGAGAAAAAGCAAACAAATGAATAAACAAAATAAAAACTAATTAAATAATATGACAAATTGTGATACATGCTATAAGGGAAGACAAACAGGAGGGAGAGTGTGTGCCTGGTGGAGGAAAGTGGATGCTATTTTAAATGTGGTGGTAATGAAAGCTTCTGAGGTGAGACCAGAATAGAAAAGAGCAATTCAGACCCAGAGAATGTTCTGAGCACCCTGAAGCAGGAATGGATTTCAGGAAGGCTCATGGAAGAGCAGAACGGCCAGTGTGACTGGGGAGGTGATGCGCGAAAAAGGGAGCATGGAAGATGAGGTCTGAGGCATCCATGGATCAGATACCGAGGACCCTGCCAACTCTGGTAACAAGGCTGGATTTTACTCTGTGGATAATGGAAAGCCACTGGAAGTTTAGGGTGAGGAAGTGAACTGATCAGATTTTATTTTAAAGTCTCACTCACTGTGGTGGTAGAATTTAGGGATACTGGGTACATGGCTATGTCGCTGTCCAGATGTGTAATGATGGCGGCTTGTACCAAGTTGGTAGGAGTGATGGAGGTGAGAAGTGGTTGGGTTCAGTAAATGTTTTTGAAGCTTGAGAGTCAGTAGAACTTGCTGATTATTGCTTGTGGGCTATGTGAAATAAAGGCAAAATTCCAAAGTGACTGCAAATGTTTGGTATGATAGGTTGATCAATGGAGATACCAGTTACTAGGGTGGTGAACATTCTAGAAGTAGCAAGTGCGTGTGCTGAGGGATTTGGGATTGGTTTTGAACATATTAGGTCTGAAATCCTCTTAGATACCCAAGGAGAGATGTCAAATAAGCAGTTGAATCACAGAGTCAGGTTTAAAGGAAGGTTTCAAGACTGGAAATATGGAATTTGGGAATCATCAACATACAGAGAGCATTTAAGCCGTGCGATTAGGGAGTTAATGTAAATGGAGAAGAAAAGGGATATAAGATCAAGCCTTGAAGTGGCTAAAAAGCCAAAATTTAGAGATAAGTTAGATGAGGCAGAGGTATTATTAGCATTTGGGGTTGAATAAAACTTTGCTATTCAAGACAGATGTGAGAATTATAGGATGTTTAGCATCCCCGGATCTACCTACTAAACACTGGTGTCACCTCCCAATTATTGTGACAGCAAATACAGCCCCACATATTTGCAAACCACTCCAGAGGTGTGTCCTGGTAGAAAACCCTTGACTAGATGGTTATTGAAATCAATAACTGACTTCAAAGATTTTAGTTTAAAAGATTATGAGTTTCCAATATACTTGCATTATTGAAGTACATATTATGAAGGGCTGTGTCATTATGGAATAAAAATTTGTTTGCTAACATTCTCCTAGGGCCAAGAAAATAAAGCAAGATCGGAAAAACATTAAATCCACTTTTACCATTTTACTACTTAACCAGGATCAACTGATTAATTGATCCTTGTAATATCCTTTGTGAAGCTTTCAGAGCATAGTAAATGCTGGATTAGTGAACTGATTTTGGTAATGCAGCACACTTCTCAGCACCCCATGCCCACGTTAGAATTACATGTGCAAGTGTTTTTTTCTCAAATCTGTTCTGTAAATTGCCCATAATGTTGTAAATACACTTTGTAATTTGACATGATATACATACAAAAGAGATGCTATTTAGTGCATTATTTCAAGACCACTATTTCGTGGAACACTAGTTCGTGAGACGGCATCCATTCATTTATCTCTGGGGTGATGGTAATGTTCTAAATGTGTACCTTGATAGGGGTTTGGGTTACCAGAGGTGTGCACTTGCCAAAAACCCCACCTCCAGAATTAACCACCGTTTTGTGTTTTCCCCACTGTAGATGATTTTTGCCTGTTCCATAATTTCATAAAAATTGAATTTCACATGAATTGCATCATATAGTTTGTACTCTTCTGTGGAAGGCGTCTTTCACTTGACATTTTTAAGATTCATGGGTGAGGTTTTAAGATTCATTGAGTGTATCAGTAGTTTATTACTTTCTCTGCTGGATAGTGTTTCATTATGTAAACAAACCACAATTTCTTTATCCATTCTTCTATTGGTGGACATCTCGGCTGTTTCTAATTTGGGGCTATTATGAAAAAAGCTGCTGTAAGCATTTCTGTACATACCTCTTTGTGAACATATACTTTCATTTCTCTTGGGAAAATACCCAGTTGAATTGTTGGTCCATGGAGTAGGTATATATTTAGTTTTAGAAGAAACTGCCAGGATTTTTTCCAAAGTAATGGTATTACTTTACATTTACCTTACATAAAAAAATGGGAAAGTTCTGATTGTTCTACATCCTTACCAACTTGATGTTGTCAGCCTTTTCAATTTTCGCCATTCTAATGGGGGTGCAGTGGTATTTCTTTGTGGTTTTTATTTACATTTCTTCAATAACTGTTGATACTTAGTACTTTTTCACTTGCTAATTGGTCATTCATGTATCTTTTTTTCTGGAGTGACTATTCTAAAAGTTTACCCACAGAAATCTCTTCTGTAGTCCTTTAAATGCTGAGTTGCTACAATAAATTTGCCTTAGAAGAGTTACCTATCAGTCAATATTGAGGTAAGTTTGTTTGTGTAATACCCAGTAGTCAAGGAGAAAGTTATTTATGGTATGTGTTTAAAAATAATTATATAAGATCATAAATATAACAATTTTTTCTTTTGACTAGGTAAATTAAACTGGTTTCATTAAAAGTTAATTAATGTACTGTACTTCTGGAGAATAGTATAGATATTAGTCAATACATATAATTTATGGATTTTAATTGTAAAAAAAATAGAAACACCAGGTCACTTATCATAATGTCCTATTTAAGTATGTTAGACTGTTAATTTATTTCACTTTTCTGCTACTACTGATATAAAAATATTTGAACTTTAAGAAGCAGCATCCACATATTGTTCTGATGAAATACCTTTAGTCTAATTTGCTTCATTCACCAACTAAAAATGTATATAAATAGTGATATTAAGTGAAAATTTAATGTGAAAACCAATTTATAATAAACACCTAGCTGGACATGTTCCTGAATGGGTACATTACACTTCTCATTATAGTGAAAAGAAACTAAAAAACAAGGTCAAGAAATCCAACTTGTCAGATCAGTAAATGACCATCTACTTTCAAGAAGCTGAGGTTACACACAAAATACGTATTCTCGGACTTCCCTGGTGGCGCAGTGGTTAAGAATCCGCCTGCCAATGCAGGGGACATGGGTTCGAGACCTAGTTCGGGAAGATTCCACATGCCATGGAGCAACTAAGCCCATGTGCCGCAACTACTGAAGCCCGCGTGCCTAGAGCCCGTGCTCTGCAACAAGAGAAGCCACCGCAATGAGAAGCCCGTGCACCGCAACGAGGAGTAGCCCCGCTCGCGGCAACTAGAGAAAGCCCGCGCGCAGCAACAAAGACCCAATGCGGCCAAAAATAAATAACTAAATTTATTAAAAAAAAAAAATTTGGATAATAAGAAACCAGGGCCCTGTCTGTTCATCCTCATGGAACAAATAAATAGAGTCTCTGAATTTGGATGGTAAGTGGTCATCGGAGATTTTTATTTTCATAAGTACATTTTTAACCTCGCAAACAAGATAATGTTCACATAATTCAAAGGAATAAAGACCAAAGCACGGTATTCAGTTCAAACTTTGGTCAGCAACCATTTACCCATGAGCCTTTCCAGACAATAAAATAGTAATTTGTAAAATAATGTATTTCAGCATCAGGTTCCTATATACAAAACAAAAGGCATTTTCACAATCCTCCGGGACAGTCCCTTTTTCTCGTGTTGAACTTACTGTCAACCTGCTTTGAGCTGCAGGCTGTTGGAACAAAATTATTCACTACAACTCCAAAGGGCTCCCCACTCTACATAATGATACCATTTTACAACTGGCATTTGCTGGGATAAATTTACCTTGGAACAGCTGACTTTTCAGTCAGTACTGAGGAAAGGTCAGCCCTGCAATCAAAGAGAAGGCTCCTTGCAGTGTAAGATCTGAAGTCTTTTATGAGACTTTTTAATTAATAGCATGACATGTACTGAAAGAGGCTTAAGCTAAAGCAAACTAGGTTGTTTTTCGGTATGGTTTCATTTGTCGTTCTGTTGGTAGAGGGTAGAGCAGACCTTCTTGATGTTCCCGAGCATGTTAGAGTGAAATTAGTAGGAGCGGTGCAATGACACAGGCACAGAACAGATAAGTTTTACAGTCTAAAGTTGATAAACTTACAATTAACTTAGGACACTGTAATGCCATTTTTTTTTTTTTCTATGTGTATTTAGTGATGATGTGTTTGGCCATCAGGTCAACTATGGATCAATGAGAAATTCCATTTCTTAGGTCTCTTTCCCATTATTCTGCACATACTTTGCTCTGGGGACGTTGCTAACTGGTTGATCAACCTGTAGGTCAGAGAGAGATAAATGAGGTTATTGTGTAGGGCAGAGTCAAAAAACTATGACCCCACCCACCCTCAGGCCAAACCTGGCCTCCCAGCCACATGTTTTTTGTAAATAATGTTCTATTGGAACGTAGCCATACCCATTCATTCACTTATTTTTTGTGGCTTCCTTTGCTCTACAAGAGCAGAGTTGAACAGTTGCAAGAAAGCCCCTCTGGCCCACAACTCTAAAAGATTTACTGTCTAGCCCATTGAAGAAAAAGTTTATTGACTCGGTGTAAAGTGATAACATTACCCTGTTAGCTGAGTTATGTTCCAGTAATGCCTTCCTATGAAGATGTCCAAGAAACTCTCCTCAGAAAGGGAACATTTAAGTAAATATAAATACACCTGACCTTTGAGCAACGAGGGTTTGAACCATATGGGTCCACTTACACGCAGATATTTTTCAATAGTAAATACTACAGTGCTGCATGGCCCGTGGTTGGTTGAATCCAACCATGGTAGATGCGGAGAAACTACAGATACAGGAGGGCCAACTATAAGTTATACACAGATTAACTTCTGTGTTGTTCAAGGGTCAACTGTACATTATATCTATTTTGGGGGGACCATTACTTCAGATGCTTCTAGGTTTCCCCAATGTTCTATCTTTCTACCTGCATCAATAAAAATTACACCTTTCCTACACACACAGTTTTCATTGGGATTATGACTGTTAAGAATAAGGACTAAATTCCCAACCTGCCTTACAGATAGATTTGACCAGGTGACCAACTTTGACCAAAGGACACAAGCTCATGTTATGAATGCAATTTCTGCTAAGTTCGGTACATGCCTTTTTCTTTTCCTTGCATTTTTTCTGCTGGTTGGGACGTGGACATTATGGTGAGGCCAGCAACCTTCCTGGACTTTGTTAACAAGGAACACACCATCAGGAAGATGGGGTAGAAATCTGCGAGCTTCTTGGATTCTTAGCAGGGATTGCCATGCCAGCTCTGAACCACTGATCTCAGACTCTTTCTTTCTTTGTTCCTTCCTCCTTCCCTCCCTCTTTCCCTCCCTTCCTTCCTTCCCTTCCTTCCTTCCTTCCTTCCATCCTTCCTTCCTTCTTTCTTCTTCTTCTTTTTTTTTTTTTTTTAGCATAGCAGGTTGAAGCTACATGGATTTAAGTCATTGCTGATTTAAATTTTGAATTCCATGGTGCTAAATGAAAATTTACTTTAGTGTGTGTAGCTGGTGCTTATTAAGTCTGCACTTCAGCCTTTCCTTTCTGGCACTTCCTTCCTCTTTCCCCTCCATCTACATGGATACAGCAAGAACATTTATTATTATAAATTGAGATACCCCCTTGACAGAGTTGATTGCACCAAGAGTGGGCAGAAGACCCTAATGAGGACAAACAGTCACTTGTCTGGGAATTGTTTCCACTGGAGAACTAGGAAGCCTCTCATAACCATATTTTCTGATATCTGAACTTGGAATAGGGGTCAGAGAAAGTGTATATGAAAAAAAAAAGAGAGTTGTAAAAATGTAATTGGGAGAACACTTATGAAAGGAAAAATCCTGAGAACTTGAAATCCCTGCTTTCATTTCATCTTTCCATTTCTTTCTTCTGATACCGTGATACACACCCATCTTTAGTGGGTAAAGTTATTCATTTACCAATTCAGAATTGAGAAGAGATGTAACTTTCTGTATTGTTTTCCTATACCTAAAATTAAATTCTGTTTTGAGAACCAGTCCTGCCAGGTCATAGAAACTTTTTTCTTTTTTAAATTAAATTTAATTAATTTATTTTTTTATACAGCAGGTTCTTACTGGTTTTCTATTTTATACATATTAGTGTATATATGTCAATCCCAATCTCCCAATTCATCCCACCACCACCCCCACCCCCGCTTTCCTCCATTTGTGTCCATACATTTGTTCTCTACATCTGTGTCTCTATTTCTGCCTTGCAAACCAGTTCATCTGTACCATTTTTCTAGATTCCACATATATGCATTAATATACGATATTTGTTTTTCTCCTTCTGACTTACTTCACTCTGTATGACAGTCTCTAGGTCTATCCATGTCTCTGCAAATGACCCAATTTCATTCCTTTTTATAGCTGAGTAATATTCCATTGTATATGTGTACAACATCTTCTTTATCCATTTGTCTGTCGATGGGCATTTAGGTTGCTTCCATGATCTGGCTATTGTAAATTGGGCTGCAATGAACATTGGGGTGCATGTGTCTTTTGAATTTTGGTTTTCTCTGGTTATATGCCCAGGAGTGGGATTGCTGGGTCATTTGGTAATACTATTTTTAGTTTTTTAAGTAACCTCCATACTGTTCTCCAGAGTGGCTGTATCAATTTACACTGCCAGCAACAGTGCAAGAGGGTTCCCTTTTCTCCAAACCCGCTCCAGCATTTGTTGTTTGTAGATTTTCTGATGATGTCCATTCTAACTGGTGTGAGGTGATACCTCATTGTGGTTTTGATTTGCATTTCTCTAATGATTAGTGATGTTGAGCATCCTTTCATTGGTTTGTTGGCAATCTGTATATCTTTTTTGGAGAAATGTCTATTTAGGTCTTCTGCCCCGTTTTGGATTGGGTTGTTTGTTTTTTTGATATTGAGCTGCATGAGCTGCTTATATATTTTGGAGATTAATCCTTTGTCAGTTGCTTCATTTGCAAATACTTTCTCCCATTCTGAGGGTTGTCTTTCCATCTTGCTTATGGTTTCCTTTGCTGTGCAAAAGCTTTTAAGTTTCATTTGGTTCCATTTGTTTATTTTTATTTCCAATACTCTAGCAGGTGGGTCAAAAAAGATCTTGCTGTGATTTATGCCCAAGAGTGTTCTTCCTATGTTTTCCTCTGAGAGTTTTATAGTGTCTGGTCTTACATTTAGGTGTCTAATCCATTTTGAGTTTACTTTTGTGTATGGTGTTAGGGAGTGTTCTAATTTCATTCTTTTACATGTAGCTGTCCATTTCCTCCAGCACCACTTGTTAAAGAGGCTGTCTTTTCTCCATTGTATGTCCTTACCTCATTTGTCAAAGATAAGGTGACCATATGTGTATGGAATTATCTCTGGGATTTCTGTTTGGTTCCATTGATCTATGTTTCTGTTTTTGTACCAGTAACATACTGTCTTGATTACTGTAGCTTTGTAGTATAGTCTGAAGTCAGGGAGTCTGATTCCTCCAGCTCTGTTTTTCTTTCTCAAGATTGCTTTGGCTATTCGGAGTCTTTTGTATCTCCATACAAATTTTGAGATTTTTTTGTTCTTGTTCCATAAAAAATGCCATTGGTAATTTGATAGGGATTGCATTGAATCTGTAATTGCTTTGGGCAGTATAGTCATTTTCACAATATTGATTCTTCCAATCTAAGAACATGGTATATCTCTCCATCTGTTTGTATCATCTCTGATTTCTTTCATCAGTGTCTTATAGTTTTCTGAGTACAGGTCTTTTACCTCCTGAGGTAGGTTTGTTCCTAGGTATTTATTCTTTTTGTTGCAATGGTGAATGGGATTGTTTCATTAATTTCTCTTTCTGAGCTTTCATTGTTAGTGTATAGGAATGCAAGAGATTTCTGTGCGTTTATTTTGTATCCTGCAACTTTACCAAATCATTGATTAGTTCTAGTAGTTCTCTGATGGTATCTTTAGGATCTTCTACGTATAGTATCGTGTCATCAGCAAACAGTGACAGTTTTACTTCTTCTTTTCGAATTTGTGTTCCTTTTATTTCTTTTTCTTCTCTGATTGCCATGGCTAGGACTTCCAAAACTATGTTGAATAATAATGGCGAGAGTGGCCATCTTTGTCTTCTTCCTGATCTTAGAGGAAATGCTTTCACTTTTTCACCATTGAGAATGATGTTTGCTGTGGGTTTGTCGTATATGGCCTTTATTATGTTGAGGTAAGTTCCCTCTATGCCCATTTTCTAGAGAGTTGTTATCATAAATGCGTGTTGAATTTTGTCAAAAGCTTTTTCTGCATCTATTGAGATGAACATACAGTGTTTATTCTTCAGTTTGTTACTATGGTGTATCACATTGATTGATTTGTGTATATTGAAGAATCCTTGCATCCCTGGGATAAACCCCACTTGATCATGGTGTATGATCCTTTTAATGTGCTGTTGGATTCTGTTTGCTAGTGTTTTGTGGAGGATTTTTGCATCTATGTTCATCAGTGATATTGGCCTGTAGTTTTCTTTCTTTGTGACATCTTTGTCTGGTTTTGATATCAGGGTGATGGTGGCCTCATAGAATGCGTTTGGGAGTGCTCCTTCCTCTCCAATTTTTGGAAGAGTTTGAGAAGGATAGGTGTTAGCTCGTCTCTAAATGTTTGATAGAATTCACCTGTGAAACCATCTGATCCTAGACTTCTGTCTGTTGGAAGATTTTTAATCACAGTTTCAATTTCATTACTTGTGATTGGTCTGTTCATGTTTTCTATTTCTTCCTGGTTCAGTTGGACAGTTATACCTTTCTACGAATTTTTCCATTTCTTCCAGCTTATCCATTTTATTGGCATAGAGTTGCTTGTAGTAGTGTCTTATGATGCTTTGTATTTCTGCAGTGTCCATTGTAACTTCTCCTTTTTCATTTCTAATTTTATTGATTTGAGTCCTCTCCCTCTTTTTCTTGATGAGTCTGGCTAAAGGTTTATCAATTTTGTTTATCTTCTCAGAGAACCAGCTTTTAGTTTTATTGGTCTTTGCTATTGTTTTCTTTGTTTCTATTTCATTTATTTCTGCTTTGATCGTTATTTCTTTCCTTCTGTTAACTTTGGGGTTTTTTTTCTTCTTTCTCTAATTGCTTTAGGTGTAAGGTTAGGTTGTTTATTTGAGATGTTTCTTGTTTCTTGAGGTAGGATTGTATTGCTATAAACTTCCCTCTTAGAACTGCTTTTGCTGCATTCCATAGGTTCTGGATCATCGTGTTTTGTTGTCATTTGTCTCCAGGTATTTTTTGATTTCCTCTTTGATTTCTTCAGTGATGTCTTGGTTATTTAGTAACATATTGTTTAGCCTCCATGTGTTTTTGTTTTTTACGTTTCTTTTCTCCTGTAATTTATTTCTAATCTCATAGTGTTGTGGTCAGAAAAGATGCTTGATATGATTTCAATTTTCTTAAATTTACCGAGGCTTGATTTGTGACCGAAGATGTGATCTATCCTGGAGAATGTGCCATGTGCACTTGAGAAGAAAGTGTAATCTGCTGTTTTTGGAGGAATGCCCTATAAATATCAGTTAAATCTACCTGGTCTATTGTGTCATTTAAAGCTTATGTTTCCTTATTAATTTTCTGAGTGGATGATCTGTCCATTGGTGTGAGATGTTAAAGTCCCCCACTATTATTGTGTTACTGTCAATTTCCTCTTTTTTAGCTGTTAGCATTTCCCTTATGTATTGAGGTGCTCTTATGTTGGGTGCATATATATTTATAATTGTTATATCTTCTTCTTGGATTGATCCCTTGATCATTATGTAGTGTCCTTCCTTGTCCCTTGTAACATTCTTTAAAGTCTATTTTATCTGATATGAGTATTGCTACTCCAGCTTTCTTTTGTTTTCTATTTGCATGGAATATCTTTTTCCATCCCCTCACTTTCAGTCTGCATGTGTCCCTAGGTCTGAAATGGGTCTCTTGTAGACAGCATATATATGGGTCTTATTTTTGTATCCATTCAGTGAGACTGTTTTTTGGTTGAAGCATTTAATCTATTCACGTTTAAGGTAATTATCGATATGTATGTTCCTATTACCATTTTCTTAATTGTTTTGGGTTTGTTTTTGTAGGTCCTTTTCTTCTTTTGTGTCTCCCACTTAGAGAAGTTCCTTTAGCTTTTGTTGTAGAGCTGGTTTGGTAGTGCTGAATTCTCTTAGCTTTTGCTTGTCTGTAAAGCTATAGATTTCTCTGTCAAGTCTGAATGAGATCCTTGCCAGGTAGAGTAATCTTGGTTGTAGGTTCTTCCCTTTCATCACTTTAAATATATCATGCCACTCTCTTCTGGCTTGTAGAGTTTCTGCTGAGAAATAAGCTGTTAATCATATGGAAGTTCCCTTGTATATAAATAATATTTTTTAGAAAATATTTTTACATAATATTTTTACATAATATTTTTAAATAATATTTTAAATAATATTTTTCCCTTGTTGCTTTTAATAATTTTTCTTTGTCTTTAATTTTTGTCAGTTTGATTACTGTGTGTCTCAGCATGTTTCTCCTTGTGTTTATCCTGCCTCAGACTCTGCACTTCCTGGACTTGGGTTGCTATTTCCTTTCCATGTTAGGGAAGTTTTCGACTGTAATGTCTTCAAATATTTTCTCAGGTACTTTCTCTCTCTCTTCTCCTTAAGAAACCCCTATAATGCAAATGTTGTTGCGTTTAATGCTGTCACAGAGGTCTCTTAGGCCGTCTTCATTTCTTTTTTCTTTATTCTGTTCCGCGGCAGTGAATTCCACCATTCTGTCTTCCAGTTCACTTATCCATTCTTCTGCCTCAGTTATTCTGCTATTGATTCTTTCTAGTGTAGTTTTCATTTCAGTTATTGTATTTTTCATCTCTGTTTCTTTGTTCTTTAATTCTTCTAAGTGTTCTTTAATTCTTCTACGTCTATGTCAATTGTTTCTTGCATCTTCTCGATCTTTGCCTCCATTCTTCTTCTGAGGTTCTGGATCATCTTCACTATCATTATTCTGAATTGTTTTTCTGGAAGGTTGCCTATCTCCACTTCATTTAGTTGTTGCTCTGGGGTTTTATCTTATTCCTCATCTGGTATATAGTCCTTTGCCTTTTCATTTTATCTGTCTTTCAGTGAATGTAGTTTTTGTTCCACAGGCTGCAGGATTGTAGTTCTTGCTTCTACTGTCTGCCCTCTGGTGGATGAGGCTATCTAAGAGGCTTATGCAAGCTTCCTGATGGGAGGGACTGGTGGTGGGTAGAACTGGGTGTTGCTCTGGTGGGCAGAGCTCAGTAAAACTTTAATCCACTTGTCTGATTATGGGTGGAGCTGGGTTCCCTCCCTGTTGGTTTGGCGTGAGGTGACCCAGCACTGGAGCCTGCAGGCTCTTTGGTGGAGCTAATGGTGGACTCTGGAAGGGCTCACACCAAGAAGTACTTCCCAGAACTTCTGCTGCCAGTATACTTGTCCCCACAGTAAGCCATGGTCACCCCCCGCCTTTGCAGGAGACCCTCCAACACTAGCAGGTAGGTCTGGTTCAGTCTTCTGTGGGGTCACTGCTCCTTCCCCTGGGTCCTGATGCGCACACCACTCTGTGTGCCCTTCAAGAGTGGAGTCTCTTGTTTCCCCCAGTCCTGTTGAAGTCCTGTAATCAAATCCTGCTAGCCTTCAAAGTCTGATTCTCTGGGAATTCCTCCTTCCATTGCCAGACCCCCAGGTTGGGAAGCCTGACGTGAGGCTCAGAACCTTCACTCCAGTGGGAACCTTCACTCCAATTATTCTGTGGTATAATTGTTCTCCAGTTTGTGAGTCACCCACCCAGCAGTTATGGGATTTGACTTTATTGTGATTGTGCCCCTCCTACCTTCGCATTGCAGCTTCTCCTTTGTCTTTGGATGTGGGGTATCTTTTTTGGTGAGTTCCAGTGTCTTCCTGTCAGTGATTGTTCAGCAGTTAGTTGTGATTCCGGTGCTCTCACAAGAGGGAGTGAGCACACGTTCTTCTACTCTGCCATCTTGAACCAATCTCTCGAGGTCATAGAAACTTAATTTCAGGCAATTCAAGGTTTCCCAATTCTTTTTGTCTGGGGTTGCATCTCACTTCCTGGAGTTTTCTGTAAAGTGTTGGAGACGGTTTCTCAGTCAGTGCCTTGGTCCACATTGAAATATGCCTACACAGCATCATTCTTAAATTTAATGGTTGGTGGTATCAATTGCCCCATATTCCCTTTGTAGCAAATTGTATATCCATCATCACTGAGTTGAATGAAACCCATCATAGTGTTGCTTTTTACTCCAAAATGTTTTCTTGGGATAACCAGCATTATACATTTTCTAACCCAGTGATTCTTACATTTTGATGGGCATGTGAATCACTCAATATCTTGCTAAAATGCAAAATCTGATTCAGTAATTATGGGGTGGGGTTGAGTTCCTGCATTTCTCACAAGCTGCCCCGTGATATTCATTCTGATGGTCCTTGGCCCACAACTGGAATAGTAATGTTTTAACACGTGTAAAAATGAAACATCTCTTTGTTTTATACCTCATTATATACATCTTAGGCTGCTTAATGAATGCATCTCAGTTCCTCAAAATAGGCCATTCAATATATATATTTTTATAACTTTTGTGTTCATTTTTGTTGCTACAAAGTAAAAGCATCTATAGTTTAAGTAATGTATTTTTTTAATCTTCTTACTTACCATGCTGTATGATGTCTTTTGGCAGACAGTAAAATATTGTACTGAGTCAAGGTGAATATATTCAAGTATAGGTTCTACTGTACTCAAAATATGTCCTTGAGTCAAATTCACTTCTTGAGTTTATTTTCTAGTTACTGGGGGTGACATTTGCCCCACTTATTCCCACGGTGTTGTGAGGTTGTGAAGGGGAATAGTAGGCACGAGAACACGCTTTCAGAAAAAGTGCCATTGAACCTTACCTTTCTACTTGATGCTCTTTGGCAACTGGCAGCTGTACATTTCCAGCTGTTTTCACTGCTGCTACTGTGACCCCAGAGTGTTGGAAATCTTGCTCGTGAAAATACTGAATTACATCTTCCTTTGTGACTTCACAGTCACTGCCAATGTCTTATTTAGATGGGCTCTGGTTTGTGTAAACAGTCCAATAAATAGTTTGTTCTGAATCTTTCCCCTGGGAAGTTTCCTTAAAACTGCAGCCTAACATCTCATTTCAAAGGGGGCAAGGAGGGGGTCGAGTCAAGATGGCAGACTAGGAGGATGCAGAATTCACGTCTCCACACAACGAGGACACCTACCAGACACCGGTGGGGGAACCACGGATACCTAAAGGGACGGGAGGAACCCCCAGTGACTGGGTAGGACATGGGGGGGAATGAGAGGGGAGAAGTGGAGGCAGGATGGGAACTGCGCCCCTGAAGGGCGGCTGGGGGAGGGGAAGGGATCCCACACCTGGAGGAGGAAAGGGGGGGACCATTGGGAGGGCAGAGGATCAAAAGGGAGGGTGACCAGTGTTTCCCCTGCCCACTTGGGCCCCTGGGAGCCTGCTGAGATCCTGGGCCTGATCTTCTGCCCACTGAGACCCCTCCAGCCATGCCTGTCCTGAGGGAGTGAGAGGGAGGGGAGGGAGAGGACAACTAAAGACCAGACCTACGAGACTGGCACCCCTGAGGGGCGGCTGGTGGAGGGGAGGAGTTCCTACACCCAGAGAGACCCACCCACAGTTAGAGGCCCAGCAGCAATGGGGAGACCCTGAGGGGTGGCAGAGGAATGGAAGGGAACATGGCCAGCTCTTTCCCTGCCCACTTGGGCACCAGGGAGCCTGTTGGGATCCTGGGCCTAATCCTCTGCCCTCGGAGCCTCCTTGCTGCTGCAGAGAGCCCAAGCACCGCCCCTCCACCCCCACCCAGGGCCCTACTTTTACACGTGGCACTTGGCACTTGGGGGCCCCCTCTGAGACCCCTACAAACCATGCTGGGCCTAACCCACACCCACACACCCGAATAGCCAAAGCAATCTTGAGAAAGAATAACGGAGCTGGAGGAATCAGGCTCCCGGACTTCAGACTATATTACAAAGCTACAGTAATCAAGACAGTATGGTACTGGCACAAAAACAGAAATATAGATCAATGGAACAGGATAGAAAGCCCAGAGATAAACCCACACACATATGGTCACCTTATCTTTGATAAAGGAGGCAAGAATATATGATGAAGAAAAGACAGCCTCTTCAATAAGTGGTGCTGGGAAAACTGGACAGCTACATGTAAAAGAATGAAATTAGAACACTCCCTAACACCATACACAAAAATAAACTCAAAATGGATTAAAGACCTAAATGTGAGGCGAGACACTATCAAACTCTTAGAGGAAAACATAGGCAGAACACTCTATGACATAAATCACAGCAAGATCCTTTTTGACCCACCTTCTAGAGAAATGGAAATAAAAACAAAAATCGACAAATGGGACCTAATGAAACTAAAAAGCTTCTGCACAGCAAAGGAAACCATAAGCAAGACAAAAAGGCAACCCTCAGAATGTGAGAAAATATTTACAAACGAAGCAACTGACAAAGGATTAACTCCAAAATATACAAGCAGCTCATGCAGCTCAATATCAAAAAAAACAAACAACCCAATCCAAAAATGGACAGAAGACCTAAATAGACATTTCTCCAAAGAAGACATACAGGTGGCCAACAAATAGATGAAAGAATGCTCAACATCACTAATCATTAGAAAAATGCAAATCAAAACCACAATGAGGTATCACTTCACACCAGTCAGAATGGCCATCTTGAAAAAATCTAGAAACAATAAATGCTGGAGAGGGTGTGGAGAAAAGGGAACCCTCTTGCACTGTTGGTGGGAATGTAAATTGATACAGCCACTATGGAGAACAGTATGGAGGTTCCTTGAAAAACTAAAAATAGAACTACAGTATGACCCAGCAATCCCACTCCTGGGCATATACCCAGAGAAAACCATAGTTCAAGAAGGGTCATGTACGACAATGTTCATTGCAGCACTATTTATAATAGCCGGGACATGGAAGCAACCTAAATATCTATCAATGTATGAATGGATGAAGATGATGTGTCACATACATACAATGGAATATTACTCAGCCATAAAAAAGGAATGAAATTGAGTTATTTGTAGTGACGTGGATGGACCTAGAGACTGTCATACAGAGTGAAGTAAGTCAGAAGAGAAAAACAAATACCGTATGCTGATACATATATATGGAAACTAAAAAAGCAGTACTGATGAACCTAGTGGGAGGGCAGGAATAAAGACGCAGATGTAAAGAACAGACTTATGGACACGGTGGGGTAAGGGGAAGCTGGGACGAAGTGAGACAGTAACATTGACATATATACACTACCAAATGTAAAATGGATGGCTAGTGGGGATCTGCTTCATAGCACAGGGAGATCAGCTTGGTGCTTTATGACCACCTAGAGGGGTGGGATAGGGAGGGTGGGTGGGAGGCTCAAGAGGGAGGGGGTATGGGGATATATGTATACATGTAGCTGATTCACTTTGTTGTACAGCACAAACTGACACAACATTGTGAAGCAATTATACTCCAATAAAGATGTGAAAAAAAGGGGGGGGGGCAAGGAAAACATAAGCTACTGAAGGGCACTGCATTATTTTTTTAATGTACAACTTAAAAACATTGCATCTGGTTTGTATAGAAACACATCTGTCTGTGCAACTGTCACAGTGGGTCATGCTCTTTACATGTGGAAGTGGTCACACATAGGATCCATGTGGCTCTGCTTGGTATTTCTAGGGATTGGAAACCATAGCCATGAATGCTCTTCCTTGTATAATACCTACCTTTTGATGCTAAAGATTCTATATTAAATTAAAGCAAAAGTACATTTGTATATCCTTACTTCCAAGTCAGTTATTGCTGCTGAAGTCTGGTAAACCAGTTATAAAGCCAGGCCAAGCAGATAAATAATCAAAGCAATAACAAACATGCAGGTATTTTCTCCTCTGCCTGCCACATCAGAGAGTAGCACAGCAAAAGCCCTTCTGATTGTTTGGTTTCAATTTTAAAAAGGTACAGCTTTCTCAGCCCCTTTAGAAGACAGAGATGAGAAAATGTCATCTGACCCAGAAAGTAGAGTTACAGCTACACTGTTTGATCAAGAATTAAGAAGGAGGCCTCTGGGGTGGTGTTCAGTAGCCAAGACAACAGTCTTTTTCAGCGCTCAGTGCCCTACAGCTGCAGTCAGCAGTGCCTTGGGCAAGGCGGGACATCTGGCGTTCTTCTTCTACTGCTGCTGCTGGCACTTTGCTGGCCGCCACAGGATCCTTCCTTCCTAGCCTGGGGAAGTCACAAACTCACCAGGATTCACAAAAGATTGTTTAGAGGTTTTCATCCATTTCTTGAATTATGCACCCATGCCACTGACTGTTTTATTGTTCTCAAATATGATCTATGAAGGTAGATTTAGATTTTACACTACCCATTGTTATGTGAGTTCCCTGCCATTCTTAATTTGCTCATTCATTTATTCAAGGAATATTCATTGAGAGCCAGTATTCCTACATTTATTGATAGAGATGTATAGATGCAGAAGATACAAAGGTAAAATAGACAAGATGCCCTCCCAGAGGAGCAGTGCTGTCATACCTACATTTCCACGGGGAACTCAGACACCCCGCCCTCCAATGTGGTGACAAGGCTGACCACTTTTTTTGTCTGAATAGGCATAAACTTTTTGTGAGTACTCCATTTGAGGCCCAGTTTACATCTAGTCTCTCAAATTCTGCAGACACATCGGCTCATTCAAGCCTTTGTCCATATTTTTTTAAGATATTTTCAGCCCTTTCTCTAATATCTAGGAACTCTGGGGACCCTGCAGTGCAGGAGTGCTTGTGCATCAAGACGCAGGGGGCTTCAGAACAGGAATGTCAGATCTGGATCAAGGGTGCCTCCATTCTCTACTCCTTTGTCCATGGTAGACATTGGTGAGAGTTTAGCATACACTTCCTCACTGAACTTTAGCACTGCCTTTGACCTGTTCCCAACATACTGGTCCAGGCGGCCAAATAAATTAGTACTGACCCAGGAGGTGAAATCTATGTGTCATCCTTGCTTGGAATCCCTTAGGTCTTCTCCTACTCCTTGGTTGGTCCCATTGATCTGCATCCATAACTGAGTATTCACAGCACCCACAGATGCAAAGCCACATAAAATCACTCAGATCTTATCCATTTGGATCCCAGAAGGCACCATTGTCATCAGTACCTGATGACTTCATTTTAGGATAAATCCAGTCTCTGTAAACTCCATCCGTAGTCACAAGTTCCACAACCTCAAATCCCTTTAAACCTTGGTCTTATACTCACACTCAAGAATCCCCAGCCTTTATTACTTGCAGTACACTAGCTGGCCAAACAAATCACACCAAGTTAGTTGAATTATTGTTCACATCACAGTTTGATACAGGTTGGTGGGATGTGTTGGAGGGGAGGGCCTCTACTCCATAAAAGCATTCAGGCACCCAAGCCTTTCAACCAAAGAGCGTTGTTATCTTCCAGGGTCTCAGAGTCATCTACCAGATCTCCTCCATTGAGCCAGTGAGGAAAGAGAAGGAAGGTGGGGAATCACACATAGTACTTTTTAGGGTTGAGGCCCTGGAAGTGACATGCATCATTTCCACCACATTCCACTCACTTAACTGCAGGGGACATTAATAAATAATGCCTAATAATTCGACTAAACTAGACAGGCTATTCTAGGTGACAAATAATTCCACAGATTCTTGACATAAAAGAAGTTAATTTACCATTTGCAGAAATTCTAACACGTAGGATCGGCCTAAAAGCAGTTGGGCAACCCTCTACAGCAGTTTGCCTCCATGCAGTGACTGAGGATCCAGAATGCTTTCATCTTGTGGATCTACATCATGGTCTCCATGGTTACTTCCAAAGGGAAAGAAAAAATGTAAAGATATACACCAGGTTTAAATGCCTCAAACTGAGAAGCAACACACCTCACTCTGCCCACATTTTTTGCCTAAAAATAGTCATGTGACCTTACCTAACTGCAGAGGGGTCTGGAAGGAAGTCTTCATGTGCCCAGGAAGGAGAGGAGTACATGGTGGTCACTAGCTACTCTGCCACATGTGGACTAAATATGTCCTTAGGAGGAGATGGAAAGAGAATGTGGTAAACACAGCATTGCCTCAGCCACAAGGCATCTCTTTCCCTCTTCTCTCATAATGTCCTAGAAGACCTTGAGCCTATAAAAAAAAAGAAAAAATATATAATTTTAATAAATGCCAAGTGCTAACTGGAAAGTAATTAGGATGTAACTTTTTAAAGAAACTGATATTATGTGATTTTTCAAAAAGTGAATATTTTTAAGCATATTCTGGTTTCAGAGTTTGCAGTTTGAAGGTATGCATAAGAGAGAAATTTCTTGGTCAAAAATGAGATAAACCTAATTTGAACAGTCATGAGCCAACAAAGGGATTTTACTCGCTCGCATAGTTGAAAGCTCTTGGCATGGCTGGATCCAGGTGCATAAATGATATTGTCATGAATCTGTGCCTTACCCTCTTCCAGCCCTGTTTTCCACTTGCAGGATTCACTCTCAAACAGGCTGTCCTTAAGTTGTGGCAAGACAGCTACCAGCAGCTCCAGGCAGCCCCTGGGAAGGGAGAGTGTGTCTCCCTCAGTGATTATAACAAATGTTGGGGAGATGATGCTCACCGAACTGCATTGGGGGAGCTGTCCATTCATTTAACGGATAATAGATAATAGAATAGACATAGATAATAGAATTGGCTGGGTTTGAAATCAAGTGTTATATCATCCCCATCTAAGCTGCAAAATAGAGATGGGAGGTGAGTAGTTTCCCAAAGGAAAACCTGATTGTTGTTACCAGAAAAAAGAACCAAAAATACCCACACAGAGTTCCACTGTATGACAAAAATAGGAGGAGATTGCCTTGCTGCCTAATTAGGGGCTTGTGGTGACCTCCCCCCCGCAAAAAAAGTCACTGTGGCCCAGAGTCTGATCATCAGATTTGCAGATCTAAAGACCTCATTTGTTGTCACTGCAAGAGACATTTGGTCTCTGGGATAATGGCTGGTGCCAACCCACCTCGTAGGGACTGATCCATAAACTAGAACTCTGGCTTGTTCATGTCCCTAAGAAATATAACTTCTTAGTGGACCAGAAAAATTTCAGCTACACTGACCAGCTCCTTGTCAGCTACACTGACCAGCTACACTGACCAGCTCCTTATACATTAGTTGAGCATGAAATCAGACTCGGGAAATTAGTTATATAAGGACATGCTGTGACATACAACTGTTACTGCCCAATAAACACATTCCAGAGTCAGGACATACCTGCATGGAAGGCTGTCATTCAAATAGGCTCATCTACACACTCCTCTCCACACCCACGTGGGTGACTATTGCTAAATTTTGCCCTCTGACGTTGTAATTCCTATCACTGTATTTTCACAAGGACTATTTCGTTTCATTGACACCTTATCTAACTGAATTGTCTTCATTTGCTTTTTGATTAGGTAACAGTCCATTAATAATTACTATATGTTTAATAAGGCAAAGCGTCAGAAATCTCAGCTTCTGTATTGATTGCAAGTGTTTAAATAGCCACTTATGAGAATTTTCTCTCGAATTTCCAAGGATTATAATTGGTTAAGCTCTTTAAAATCAATATAGTAAGCAGAAAATACTTCCTGGATTTTTCACGTTATCTGAGTCTTGCCTTTCTTCCTGGAATGGCCAAACCACATTGGTGAAGTTTGTCAATTGAGAATTTTCTCTTTTTATATTGAAACAAGTTCAAAATGACGTTATAAAACATGATCATTATTTTGATACCATTTCAAACTTACATCAGGTCTCAGGAATAGTACAAGCAACTTCCCTTTATCCTTTTCCCACATTCATCAATTGTTTATATTTTGCCCCACTAGCTTTATCGTTCTCTCTCTACAGGGTAAGTTGAAAACATTGTGCCCTTTTCCCTAGATTCCATAGAGTTCATGTCCTAAAAACAAGGACCTTTCTTACATAGCTGTAGTACAATGATTGAAATCAGAAATTTTAACTGTGGAACAATGCTATTATGTAATCAACAGTTTGTTTAATTTTTTGAAATTGCTCCAATGATGTTATTTTTAAGGTATTTTCTCACTAGCTCAGGTTATATCCAGTATCATGCATTGGATTTAGTCATCTCTTCTTTTTGGAATTCCTTATCTCTGAATGGTTGCATTGCCTTTTTCTGTCATTTCTGACGTTGAGCTTTTTGAAGAGTATAAATCTAGTTATTTTGTAGAATCTCGCTCAATTGGGGGTTTTTTCTGACTTTTTTGCATAATTAGATTCAAGTTGTATACTTTTTGTGCATCTTGTTCTGTCTTTTTTACTGCATCATGTTAGGATGGCCATGATATTGGTTTGTCCCAACTTTGATGGCAATTTTGATCACTACCTTAAGATGGTGTCAAGGTTAAGATGGTGTCCATCAGACTTCTCCATTGTAAAGTTAATTTCCTTTCTGTTTGTAGTTAAATAATTTGGGGAGAAGGTTTTTTTGAGATTGTGTACAGATCCTGTTTCTAATATCTGCTTCCTCTTTTACTCCTCCCAATAACTTGTGTCAAGTAAGTACACGTATTCTTAGTCCATTTGACATGTGAATGAATGGAAGCAAACGGGTTAAAGGAATTGTCCTAACACATGCTAGATATGGGGTTAGAAACCAGTTTTTGTATTCCTTTATGTGACATTTCTCCCACTTACTTTTCGTACAAAATCTTGGTCACCTGCTCTGCTGCTTTAGCACATAGCGTCTTATATTTGGAACAACTCTGGAGGATCAGTTAAACCTGGGACGGAGCTTGACTGTCACTTGTGGGCTGTGTAATCTTTGTAAAGTTTTATAAAATTCTGAATCTCAGCTTCTTCTCCATAAAAAGAGATAATATTACTCAACTTTCAATGTTGTTTTGGGATTAAATAAGACGATATTTTTCTCATGCACTAACATAACATCTATAATACAGTAAGTGGTTAATAAATGTGGATCCTTTCTCCTCTTGATTCCTTCAGTTTTTTTTTCTCGTCTCGGTTTTTAAATGAATAACATTTGCTAGGCTCTGTTTATATTCTGGGGATGTAACCATGAGAAAACTTAGTTTTTGCTGAAGCAGAAAGAGAGAGAACATTCACTGACAAAGTGAAGCTGTGGGTCTTGTAGGTATGGGGGAGAAGAGAGTTCTGGGTAGAAGAAACAACAAGATCAAAGGACCTGGATGGTCGTATTCTTGACATCTTTGAGGAAGAATAAGGAAGTCAGTATGGCTGGAGCAGAATAAGTGAGCTGAGAATGAGAAGGATAAGATCAAAGAGGTGGTTGGGGCCAGATTGTGTAGGTCAACATCAGAGCTGGAGATTTATTCTTAGGGAGATGAAAGACACTGTAGGATTTGAGGCAGAAAAGTGATATTTTCCTTCTCTTATTTTAAATGAATCATGGTTGTGTGTTGAACTGTGTCACCCAATAAGATATGTTCAAGTCCTAATCCCCAGTGTTTGGAAATAAGGTCTTTTTAGATGTAATCAAGTTAAAATAAGATCATACTAGATTAAAGTGGGACCTAATCTAGTATAACTGCTATCCTTGTAAGAAGAGGGAAATCTGAATGCAGAGATGAAGACCATGTGAAGAATGAGGCAGGGATTGGAATGACGCGTCTACAGGCCAAGGAACACCAAGAATTGCTGGTAACTACTAGAAGCTGAAAGAGCAAGGAAGGATGCTTCCTTAGAGCCTTCAGAGAGACTGTAGCCCTGCCAAAACCTTAATTTGGGACTTATAGACTCCATAACTGTGAGAAAACACACTTCCTTTGTTTTAAACCACCTAGTTTGTGGTAATTTGTCATAGCAGCACATGTTATGGAAGACTATAGAGGACAGGTGTGGAAGCAGGGGGCTATTACATTGTCTGTGTGAAAGACAAGGGTGACATGAACTAAAGCAGTAGAGATGGAGGTGCAAGATGTGGCCAGACTCTGGTTATGTTTTGTAGGTAGATAAACTGTACTTGGCATTGGATTGGGTGGCCCAAGCCAGGAACACTTTCCAGTGAAAGGAAGTGCTACTAATAATAACACAGGGACAACAGGGAGAATCTAGGGTGTATGATTATTGAACTGATGAACTGAATGTAAAAATGTGAAAGACAAGAGTCAAGAATGACTCTAAGATTTGACCTGAAGTCCGGGATGAATAGAGTTAACCATTTATGAGATGAGGAAGACCACAGAAGGAGTGGTATGGAGAAAGAAATCATAAATTCAGTTTGAGATCTGTTAAAATTTGAGATATCTATTAGACAGCACAAGTGGAAAACTGAGTAGGCAGTTAGATGAAGGAGCCTGGTGTCCAAAGGGAAAAGTTCAGTGTAGATATATAAGTTGGGTTGTTAATAATGATATTTAAAGCCATGAAACTGTAGGAGATCTAAAAACCTAGAGAATGAATGATAGAGAAGGTAATGAGTCCTCCATATTTTCCTGGTAATTATTAGACTGCCAAAGACAATAGGAGGTGCTTCTGTTTATATCTGTTGATTGTTTGAAGGTGAAAACGTAATAAATTTTGATAAGTTAAATCAAATTTGTTCAATTTGAACAATTTGTTAATTTGAAACAAGAGATTAGTTCTTTAAATTGGTAATGCTCAGTGTTAAGGTGCCGGGGAATTATTCTAGATAAGTGTTAAATATCAAATTGCTGCCCCTCAATCCATACATTCTGTTTCCATAGCCACAAGATGAGGTCCAAAATTCTTAGTTTGTGAAAAGTAAAGTAAGAAATTGTGATGCAGGGAACCACAGGCTATGTTTTTAGAGACACTTCCTTGAGAAATTTCTCTGGTTAAGTTTTCTCTTGTAGTATTCACACCCAATTTGTATGTTGTATGTGTTCAAGATTTTGTGCATTTGATTTTCTTAAATTGTGCCACTACCATAACAGCTGCCTGAACCCTATAAACAATCTCAGGATGACAAATGTGTATAAAAATGATGTCAGTATTTCTGAATTTGTAAATCTGTCTTGAACAAAGAAGCTACAGTAAAACAAGTGAGTGATGTAAGGTTGGGTGAAAAAGGGTCAAGAGGATTAGAGACATCCACTGTCTAGCCATGCTCAGTATCAGACATCCCTCCCATGATTCTGCACACCAGGAAATGCAGCTAAGAATTTCCCAGCCTGGAAATGTAAGAGTCCCCATCTTGTACTTTTGATTTCCTTTTTCCATCTGCTTCTTGTGCCTCTTTGAAATATGTTGGCACTATTTTACCTACAGCTCTAGTAATTCCAAATTGATTCCTAATCAGAAACGCAGTATGACTCCCTCCAAACTCTGTCTATTGGTAATTGGCTCTTTTTATATTAATATAAAACCCATGAAAATATATTAGAAATGTGGTACAGTGACAGCAGAGTATCTACAACTTCAGTTACATTAAAATGCTCTTAATGGGAGAGACCTTCAAGACAGCAGAGGAGTAAGACGTGGAGATCAACTTCCTCCGCACAAATGCATCAGAAATACATCTACATGGGACTTCCCTGGAGGCGCAGTGGTTGAGAGTCCGCCTACCGATGCAGGGGACATGGGTTCGTGCCCCGGTCCAGGAAGATCCCACGTGCTGCGGAGCGGCTGGGCCCGTGAGCCATGGCCGCTGAGCCTGCGCGTTCGGAGCCTATGCTCCACAACGGGAGAGGCCACAACAGTGAGAAGCCAGCATATCACAAAAAAAAAAAAAAAAAAAGAAAAAGAAATATATCTACACGTGGAACAACTCCTACAGAACACCTACTGAATGCTGGCAGAAGACCTCAGACTTCCCAAAAGACGCTCTCAGGCAACCTACAGGCAGAGACAGGGCCAATCCAAAGCTGAACCCCAGGAGCTGTGTGAACAAAGCAGAGAAAGGGAAATTTCTCACAGCAGCCTCAGCAGCAGCAGATTAAATCTCCACAATCAACTTGATGTACCCTGCGTCTCTGGAGTACCTGAATAGACAACGAATCATCCCAAAATTGAGGTGGTGGACTTTGGGAGCAACTGTAAACTTGGGGTTTGCTTTCTGCATCTAATTTGTTTCTGGTTTTATGTTTATATTAGTTTAGTATTTAGAGTTTATTATCATTGGTAGATTTGTTTATTGATTTGGTTGCTCTCTTCCTTTATTGTTTTATACATAGATATATTTTTTTTTTCCTTTTTCTCTTTTTGTGAGTGTGTATGTGTAAGCTTCTTTGTGTAATTTTGTCTGTATAGCTTTGCTTTTACCATTTATCCTAGGGTTCTATCTGTCTTTTGTTTTTTTTATATTATAGTTTTTACTGCTTGTTATCATTGGTGGATTTGTTTTTTCGTTTGGATTCTCTATTCTTTCCTTCTTTCTTTATATTAGTTTTTAATTTTTTTAATTTTTATAATTTTTTTATTTTAATAACTTTATCTTATTTTCTTTTTTCTTTCTTTCTTTCTTTTTTCTCCCTTTTCTTCTAAACCGTGTGGCTGACAGTGTCTAGGTGCTCTGGCCAGGTGTCAGGCCTGTGCCTCTGAGGTGGCAGAGCTGAGTTCAGGACATTGGTCCACCAGAGGCCTCCTGGCTCCACGTAATATCAAACAGCGAAAGCTCTCCCAGAGATCTCCATCTCAATGCTAAGACCCAGCTCCACTCAACGACCAGCAAGCTGCAGTGCTGGACACCCTATGTCAAACAACTAGCAAGACAGGAACACAACCCCACCCATTAGCAGAGAGGCTGCCTAAAATCATAATAAGGTCAAAGACACCCCAAAACACACTACCGGATGCGATCCTGCCCACCAGAAAGACAAGATCCAGCCTCATCCACCAGAGCACAGGCACTAATTGCCTCCACCAGGAAGCCTACACAACCCACTGAACCATCCTTAGCTACTGGGGGCAGACACCAAAAGCAATGGGAACTAAGAACCTGCAGCCTGAGTAAAGGAGACCCCAAACACAGTAAGTTAAGCAAAATGAGAAGACAGAAAAACACACAGCAGGTGAAGGAGCAAGGTAAAGACCCACCAGACCAAACGAAGAGGAAATAGGCAGTCTACCTGAAAAAGAATTCAGAATAATGATAGTAAAGATGATCCAAAATCTTGGAAATAGAATGGAGAAAATACAACAAATGTTTAACAAGGACCTAGAAGAACTAAAGACAAAACAAACAATGATGAACAACACAATAAATGAAATTACAAATTCTCTAGAAGGAGTCATTAGCAGAATAACTGAGGCAGAAGAACGGATAAGTGATCTGGAAGATAAAATAGTGGAAATAACTACTGCAGAGCAGAATAAAGAAAAAAGAATGAAAAGACTTGAGGACAGTCTCAGAGACTTCTGGAACAACATTAAACGCACTAACATTCGCATTAAAGGGGCCCCAGAAGAAGAAGAGAAAAAGAAAGGGACTGAGAAAATCTTTGAGGAGATTATAGTTGAAAACTTCCCTAATATGGGAAAGGAAATAGTCAATCAGGTCCAGGAAGCACAGAGAGTCCCATACAGGATAAATCTAAGGAGAAACATGCCAAGACACATATTAATCAAACTATCAAAAATTAAATACAAAGAAAAAATATTAAAAGCAGCAAGGGAAAAACAACAAATAATATACACGGGAATCCCCATAAGGTTAACAGCTGATCTTTCAGCACAAACTCTGCAAGCCAGTAGGGAGTGGCATGACATATTTAAAGTGATGAAAGGGAAAAACCTACAACCAAGATTACTGTACCCAGCAAGGATTTCATTCATATTTGACGGAGAAATTAAAACCTTTACAGACAAGCAAAAGCTAAGAGGATTCAGCAATACCAAACCAGCTTTACAACAACTGCTAAAGGAACTTCTCTAGGCAAGAAACACAAGAGAAGGAAAAGGCCTACAATAACAAACCCAAATCAATTATGAAAATGGTAATAAGAACATACATATCAATAACTAACTTAGAAACTTGTATGGAGACTTCCGGGAAGATGGCGGAAGAGTAAGACGCGGAGATCACGTTCCTCCCCACAGATACACCAGAAATACATCTACGCGTGGAACAACTCCTACAGAGCATCTACTGAACGCTGGCAGAAGACCTCAGACCTCCCAAAAGGCAAGAAACCTCCCACGTACCTGGGTAGGGCAAAAGAAAAAACTAAACAGAGACAAAAGGATAGGGACGGGTCCTGCACCAGCGGGAGAGAGCTGTGAAGGAGGAAAAGTGTCCACACACTAGGAAGCCCCTTCGCGGGTGGAGGCTTCGGGAGGCGGAGTGGGGGAGCTTGGGAGCCGCGGAGGAGAGCACAGCAACAGGGGTGCGGAGGGCAAAGCGGACAGATTCCAGCGCAGAGGATCGGGCCGACCGGAACTCGCCAGCCAAGAGGCTTGTCTGCTCGCCCGCCGGGGCGGGCGGGACTGGGAGCTGAGGCTCCGGCTTTTGTCGGAGCGCCGGGAGAGGACTGAGGTTGGCGGCGTGAACACAGCCTGCAGGGCGTTAGTGCACCGCGGCTGGCCGGGAGAGAGTCCGGGGAGAAGTCTGGAACTGCCGAAGAGGCAAGAGACTTTTACGTCCCTCTTTGTTTCCTGGTGCACGAGGAGAGGGGATTAAGAACGCTGCTTGAGAGAGCTCCAGGGACGGGCGCGAGCCGCGGCTAAAAGTGCGGAGCCCAGAGACAGACATGAGACGCTAGGGCCGCTGCTGCCGCCACCGGGAGGCCTGTGTGCGAACACAGGTCACTAGCCACACGCCCTTCCGGGGAGCCTGTGCAGCCCGCCACTGCCAGGGTCCCGGGATCCAGGGACAACTCCCCCGGGAGAACGCACAGGCGCGCCTCAGGCTGCAACGTCTCGCCGGCCTCTGCCGCCGCAGGCCCGCCCCACACTCCGGGCCCCTCCCTACCCCCGGGCCTGAGTGAGCCAGAGCCTCCGAATCAGCGGCTCCTTTAACCCCGTCCTGTCTGAGCAAAGAACAGACGCCCTCCGGCGACCTACACGCACAGGCGGGGCTAAATCCAAAGCTGAGCCCCTGGGAGCTGTGAGAACAAAGAAGAGAAAGGGAAATCTCTCCCAGCAGCCTCAGAAGCAGCGGATTAAAGCTCCACAATCAACTTGATATACCCTGCATCTGTGGAATACCTGAATAGACAACCAATCGTCCCAAATTAAGGAGCCCTGTGGATGAAAGGCTCTTGGTGCTGCAACCAGGAGTCAGTGCTGTACCTCTGAGGTGGGAGAGCCAACTTCAGGACACTGATCCACAAGAGACCTCCCAGCTGCACATAATATCAAACAGCAAAAATTTCCGAGAGATCTCCATCTCAACGCCAGCACCCAGCTTCACTCAACGACCAGCAAGCTACAGTGCTGGACATCCTATGCCAAACAACTAGCAAGACAGGAACACAACCCCACCCATTAGCAGAGAGGCGGCCCAAAATCATAATAAGTCTACAGACACCCCAAAACACACCACCAGACGTGGACCTGCCCACCAGAAAGACAAGATCTAGCCTCATCCACCAGAACACAGGCACTAGTACCCTCCACCAGGAAGCCTACACAACCCACTGAACCAACCTTAGCCACTGGGGACAGACACAAAAAACAACAGGAACTACGAACCTTCAGCCTGCAAAAAAGGAGACCCCAAACACAGTAAGATAAGCAAAATGAGAAGACAGAAAAACACACCGCAGATGAAGGAGCAAGATAAAAACCCATCAGACCTAACAAATGAAGAGGAAATAGGCAGTCTACCTGAAAAAGAATTCAGAATAATGATAGTAAAGATGATCCGAAATCTTGGAGCTAGAATGGACAATAGAATGGACAAAATGCAAGAATCAGTTAACAAGGACCTAGAAGAACTAAAGATGAAACAAGCAACGATGAACAACACAATAAATGAAATTAAAAGTACTCTAGATGGGATCAATAGCAGAATAACTGAGGCAGAAGAACGGATAAGTGACCTGGAAGATAAAATAGTGGAAATAACTACTGCAGAGCAGAATAAAGAAAAAAGAATGAAAAGAACTGAGGACAGTCTCAGAGACCTCTGGGACAACATTAAACGTACCAACATTCGAATTATAGGGGTTCCAGAAGAAGAAGAGAAAAAGAAAGGGACTGAGAAAATATTTGAAGAGATTATAGTTGAAAACTTCCCTAATATGGGAAAGGAAATAGTTAATCAAGTCCAGGAAGCACAGAGAGTCCCATACAGGATAAATCCAAGGAGAAATACGCCAAGACACATATTAATCAAACTGTCAAAAATTAAATACAAAGAAAACATATTAAAAGCAACAAGGGAAAAACAACAAATAACACACAAGGGAATCCCCATAAGGTTAACAGCTGATCTTTCAGCAGAAACTCTGCAAGCCAGAAGGGAGTGGCAGGACATATTGAAAGTGTTGAAGGAGAAAAACCTGCAACCAAGATTACTCTACCCAGCAAGGATCTCATTCAGATTTGATGGAGAAATTAAAACCTTTAGAGACAAGCAAAAGCTGAGAGAGTTCAGCACCACCAAACCAGCTCTACAACAACTGCTAAAGGAACTTCTCTAGGCAAGAAACACAAAAGAAGGAAAAGACCTACAATAACAAACCCAAAACAATTAAGAAAATGGGAATGGGAACACACATATCGATAATTACCTTAAATGTAAATGGACTAAATGCTCCCACCAAAAGACACAGATTGGCTGAATGGATACAAAAACAAGACCCATATATTTGCTGTCTACAAGAGACCCACTTCAGACCTAGAGACACATACAGACTGAAAGTAAGGGGTTGGAAAAAGGTATTTCATGCAAATGGAAACCAAAAGAAAGCTGGAGTAGCAATTCTCATATCAGACAAAATAGACTTTAAAACAAAGACTATTAGAAGAGACAAAGAAGGACACTACATAATGATCAAGGGATCGATCCAAGAAGAAGATACAACAATTGTAAATATTTATGCACCCAACATAGGTGCACCTCAATACATAAGGCAAATACTGACAACCATAAAAGGGGAAATCAACAGTAACACATTCATAGTAGGGGACTTTAACACCCCACTTTCACCAATGGACAGATCATCCAAAATGAAAATAAATAAGGAAACACAAGCTTTAAATGATACATTAAATGAGATGGAGTTAATTGATATTTATAGGACATTCCATCCAAAAACAACAGAATACACATTTTTCTCAAGTGCTCATGGAACATTCTCCAGGATAGATCATATCTTGGGTCACAAATCAAGCCTTGGTAAATTTAAGAAAATTGAAATTGTATCAAGTATCTTTTCCGACCACAACGCTATGAGACTCGATATCAATCACAGGAGAAGATCTGTAAAAAATACAAACACATGGAGGCTAAACAATACACTACTTAATAACGAAGTGATCACTGAAGAAATCAAAGGGGAAATCAAAAAATACCTAGAAACAAATGACAATGGAGACACGACGACTCAAAATCTATGGGATGCAGCAAAAGCAGTTCTAAGAGGGAAGTTTATAGCAATACAATCTTACCTTAAGAAAAAGGAAACATCTCGAATAAACAACCTAACCTTGCACCTAAAGCAATTAGAGAAAGAAGAACAAAAAAACCCCAAAGTTAGCAGGAGGAAAGAAATCATAAAAATCAGATCAGAAATAAATGAAAAAGAAATGAAGGAAACGATAGCAAAGATCAATAAAACTAAAAGCTGGTTCTTTGAAAGGATAAACAAAATTGATAAACCATTAGCCAGACTCATCAAGAAAAAAAGGGAGAAGACTCAAATCAATAGAATTAGAAATGAAAAAGGAGAAGTAACGACTGACACTGCAGAAATACAAAAGATCATGAGAGATTACTACAAGCAACTCTATGCCAATAAAATGGACAACCTGGAAGAAATGGACAAATTCTTAGAAAGGCACAACCTGCCAAGACTGAATCAGGAAGAAATAGAAAATATGAACAGACCAATCACAAGCACTGAAATTGAAACTGTGATTAAAAATCTTCCAACAAGCAAAAGCCCAGGACCAGATGGCTTCACAGGCGAATTCTATCAAACATTTAGAGAAGAGCTATCACCTATCCTTCTCAACCTCTTCCAAAATATAGCAGAGGGAGGAACACTCCCCAACTCATTCTACGAGGCCACCATCACCCTGATACCAAAACCAGACAAGGATGTCACAAAGAAAGAAAACTACAGGCCAATATCACTGATGAACATAGATGCAAAGATCCTCAACAAAATACAAGCAAACAGAATCCAACAGCACATTAAACGGATCATACACCATGATCAAGTGGGGTTTATTCCAGGAATGCAAGGATTCTTCAATATACGCAAATCAATCAACGTGATACACCATATTAACAAATTGAAGGAGAAAAACCATATGATCATCTCAATAGATGCAGAGAAAGCTTTTGACAAAATTCAACACCCATTTATGATAAAAACCCTGCAGAAAGTAGGCATAGAGGGAACTTTCCTCAACATAATAAAGGCCATATATGACAAACCCACAGCCAACATCGTCCTCAATGGTGAAAAACTGAAAGCATTTCCACTAAGATCAGGAACAAGACAAGTTTGCCCACTCTCACCACTCTTATTCAACATAGTTTTGGAAGTTTTAGCCACAGCAATCAGAGAAGAAAAGGAAATAAAAGGAATACAAATCGGAAAAGAAGAAGTAAAGCTGTCACTGTTTGCAGATGACATGATACTATACATACAGAACCCTAAAGATGCTACCAGAAAACTACTAGAGCTAATCAATGAATTTGGTAAAGTAGCAGGATACAAAATTAATGCACAGAAATCTCTGGCATTCCTATACACTAAGGATGAAAAATCTGAAAGTGAAATCAAGAAAACACTCCCATTTACCATTGCAACAAAAAGAATAAAATACCTAGGAATAAACCTACCTAAGGAGACAAAAGACCTGTATGCAGAAAATTATAAGACACTGATGAAAGAAATTAAAAATGATACAAATAGATGGAGAGATATACCATGTTCTTGGATTGGAAGAATCAACATTGTGAAAATGACTCTACTACCCAAAGCAATCTACAGATTCAATGCAATCCCTATGAAACTACCACTGGCATTTTTCACAGAACTAGAACAAAAAATCTCACAATTTGTATGGAAACACAAAAGACCCCGAATAGCCAAAGCAATTTTGAGAACGAAAAATGGAGCTGGAGGATTCAGGCTTCCTGACTTCAGACTATACTACAAAGCTACAGTAATCAAGACAGTATGGTACTGGCACAAAAACAGAAACATAGATCAATGGAACAGGATAGAAAGCCCAGAGATAAACCCACGCACATATGGTCACCTTATCTTTGACAAAGGAGGCAGAAATGTACAGTGGAGAAAGGACAGCCTATTCAATAAGTGGTGCTGGGAAAACTGGACAGCTACATGTAAAAGTATGAGATTAGATCACTCCCTAACACCATACACAAAAATAAGCTCAAAATGGATTAAAGACCTAAATGTAAGGCCAGAAACTATCAAACTCTTAGAGGAAAACATAGGCAGAACACTCTATGACATAAATCACAGCAAGATCCTTTTTGACCCACCTCCTAGAGAAATGGAAATAAAAACAAAAGTAAACAAATGGGACCTAATGAAACTTAAAAGCTTTTGCGCAGCAAAGGAAACCATAAAGAAGACCAAAAGACAACCCTCAGAATGGGAGAAAATATTTGCAAATGAAGCAACTGATAAAGGATTAATCTCCAAAATTTATAAGCAGCTCATGCAGCTTAATAACAAAAGAACAAACAACCCAATCCAAAAATGGGCAGAAGACCTAAATAGACATTTCTCCAAAGAAGATATACAGAGTGCCAACAAACACATGAAAGAATGCTCAACATCACTAATCATTAGAGAAATGCAAATCAAAACTACAATGAGATATCATCTCACACCAGTCAGAATGGCTATCATCAAAAAATCTAGAAACAATAAATGCTGGAGAGGGTGTGGAGAAAAGGGAACCCTCTTACACTGTTGGTGGGAATGTAAATTGATACAGCCACTGTGGAGAACAGTATGGAGGTTCCTTAAAAAGCTACAAATAGAACTACCATATGACCCAGCAATCCCACTACTGGGCATATACCCTGAGAAAACCATAATTCAAAAAGAGTCATGTACCAAAATGTTCATTGCAGCTCTATTTACAATAGTCCAGAGATGGAAACAACCTAAGTGTCCATCATCGGATGAATGGATAAAGAAGATGTGGCACATATATACAATGGAGTATTACTCAGCCATAAAAAGAGACGAAATTGAGCTATTTGTAATGAGGTGGATAGACCTAGAGTCTGTCATACAGAGTGAAGTAAGTCAGAAAGAGAGAGACAAATACCGTATGCTAACACATATATATGGAATTTAAGAAAAAAATAATGTCATGAAAAACCTAGGGGTGAAACAGGAATAAAGACACAGACTTACTAGAGAATGGACTTGAGGCTATGGGGAGGGGGAAGGGTAAACGGTGACAAAGCAATAAAGAGGCATGGACATGTATACACTACCAAACGTAAGGTAGATAGCTAGTGGGAAGCAGCCGCATAGCACAGGGAGATCAGCTCGGTGCTGTGTGACCGCCTGGAGGGGTGGGATAGGGAGGGTGGGAGGGAGGGTGACGCAAGCGGGAAGAGATATGGGAACATATGTATATATATATAACTGATTCATTTTGTTGTGAAGCTGAAACTAACATACCATTGTAAAGCAATTATGCTCCAATAAAGATGTTTTAAAAAAAAAAAAAAAAAAAAAATAACTAACTTAAATGTAAATGGATTAAATGCTCCAACCAAAAGACGTATACTGGCTGAATAGATACAAAAACAAGACCATATATATGCTGTCTACAAGAGACCCACTTCAGACCTAGGGACACATACAGACTGGAAGTGAGGGGACGGGAAAAGATATTTCATGCAAATGGAAATCAAAAGCAAGATGGAATAGCAATTCTCATATCAGACATAATAGACTTTAAATAAAGACTATTACAAGAGACAAGGAGGACACTACATAATGATCAAGGGAACAATCCAAGAAGAAGATATAAAAATTGTAAATATTTATGCACCCAACATAGGAGCACCTCAATACATAAGGCAAATGCTAACAGCCATGAAAGGGGAAATCGACAGTAACACAGTCATAGTAGGGGACTTTAACACCCCACTTTCATCAATGGACAGATCATCCCAACTGAAAATAAATAAGGAAACACAAGCTTAAAATGATACATTAAACAATGATGGACTTAAATAATATTTAAAGGACATTCCATCCAAAACCACCAGAAAACACTTTCTTCTCAAGTGCTCATGGAATATGCTCCAGGATAGATCATATCTTGGGTCACAAATCAAGCCTTGGTAAATTAAAGAAAATAGAAATCGTATCAAGTATCTTTTTTGACCACAACACTATGAGACTAGATATGAATTACAGGAAAAAATCTGTAAAAACTACAAACACATGGAGGCAAAATAGTACACTACTTAATAACCAAGAGCTCACTGAAGAAATCAAAGAGGAAATCAAAAAATACCTAGAAACAAATGGCAGTGAAAACACAACAATCCAACACCTATGGGATGCAGCAAAAGCAGTTCTAAGAGGGAAGTTTATAGCAATACAATCCTACCTCAAGAAACAAGAAACATCTCAAATATACAACCTAAACTTATACCTAAAGCAATTAGAGAAAGAAGAACAAAAAACCCCCAAAAGTTAGAAGGAAAGAAATCATAAAGATCAGATCAGAAATAAATGAAAAAGAAATGAAGGAAACGATAGCAAAGATCAATAAAACTAAAAGCTGGTTCTTTGAGAAGATAAACAAAATTGATAAATCATTAGCCAGACTCATCAAGAAAAAACGGGAGAAGACTCAAATCAATAGAATTAGAAATGAAAATGGAGAAGTAACAACTGACCCTGCAGAAATACAAAGGATCATGAAAGATTACTACAAGCAACTATATTCCAATAAAATGGACAACCTGGAAGAAATGGACAAATTCTTAGAAATGCACAACCTTCTGAGACTGAACCAGGAGGAAATAGAAAATATAAACAGACCTGTCACAAGAACTGAAATTAAAACTGTGATTAAAAATCTTCCAACAAACAAAAGCCCAGGACCAGATGGCTTCACAGGCAAATTCTATCAAACATTTAGAGAAGAGCTAACGCCTATCTTTCTCAACCTCTTCCAAAATATAGCAGAGGGAGGAACACTCCCAAACTCATTCTGTGAGGCCACCATCACCCTGATACCAAAACCAGACAAAGATATCACAAAGAAAGAAAACTACAAGCCAATATTACTGATGAACATAGATGCAAGAATCCTCAACAAAAGACTAGCAAACAGAATCCAACAGCACATTAAAAAGATCATACACCATGATCAAGTGGGGTTTATCCCAGGAATGCAAGGATTCTTCAATACACACAAATCAATCAATGTAGTAAACTATATTAACAAATAGAAGGAGAAAAACCATATGATCATCTCAATAGATACAGAAAAAGCTTTCAACAAAATTCAACACCCATTTTTGATAAAAGCCCTCCAGAAGGTAGGCATAGAGGGAACTTACCTCAACATAATAAAGGCCATATATGACAAACCCACAGCAAACATCATTCTCAATGGTGAAAATCTGAAATCATTTCCTCTAAGTTCAGGAACAAGACAAGGTTGTCCACTCTCACCAATATTATTCAGCATAGTTTTGGAATTTTTAGCCACAGCAATCAGAGAAGAAAAAGAAATAAAAGGAATCCAAATTGGAAAATTGGATTCCTGCTTGCAGATGACATGATACTATACATAGAGTATCCTAAATTGTCACTGCTTGCAGATGACATGATACTATACATAGAGTATCCTAAAGATGCTACCAGAAAACTACTAGAGCTAATCAATGAATTTGGTAAAGTAGCAGGATACAAAATTAATGCACAGAAATTTCTTGCATTCCTATATACTAATGATGAAAAATATGAAAGAGGAGTTAAGGAAACACTCCCATTTACCATTGCAACAAAAAGATTAAAATATCTAGGAATAAACCTACGTAAGGAGACAAAAGACCTGTATGCAGAAGACTTAAGACATTGATGAAAGAAATTAAAGATGATACCAATGGATGGAGAGATATACCATGTTCTTGGATTGGAAAAATCAACATTGTGAAAATGACCATACCCAAAGCAATCTACAGATTCAATGCAATCCCTATCAGACTACCAATGGCATTTTTCATAGAACTAGAACAAAAAATTTCACAGGTTGTATGGAAACACAAAAGACCCCAAATAGCCAAAGCAATCTTGAGAAAGAAAAACGGAGCTGGAGGAATCAGGCCCCCAGACTTCAGACTATACCACAGATCTACAGTAATCAAGACAGTATGGTACTGGCACATAAACAGAAATACAGGTCAATGGAACAGGATCAAAAGCCCCGAGATAAACCCATGCACATACGGTCACCTTATCTTTGACACAGGAAGCAAGAATATACAATGGGGAAAAGACAGCCTCTTCAATAAGTGCTGCTGGCAAAACTGGATAGCTACATGCAAAAGAATGAATTTAGAACACTCCCTAACACCATACACAAAAATAAACTCAAAATGAATTTAAGACCTAAATGTAAGGCCAGACACTCTAAAACTCTTAGAGGAAAACATAGGCAGAACACTCTGTGACGTAATTCACAGCAAGATCCTTTTTTGACCCACCTCCTAGAGAAATGGAAATAAAACCAAGATCAACAAATGGGACCTAATGAAACTTAAAAGCTTTTGCACAGCAAAGGATATCATAAACAAGAGGAAAAGACAACCCTTAGAATGGGAGAAAATATTTGCAAATGAAGCAACTGACAAAGGATTAATCTCCAAAATTTACAAGCAGCACATGCAGCTCAATATCAAAAAAAGAAACAACCCAATCCAAAAATGGGCAGAAGACCTAAAGACATTTCTCCAAAGAAGATATACAGATTGCCAACAAACACATGAAAAGATGCTCAACATCACTAATCATTAGAGAAATGCAAATCAAAACTACAGTGAGGTATCATCTCACACCAGTCAGAATGGCTATCATCAAAAAATCTAGAAACAATAAATGCTGGAGAGGGTGTGTAGAAAAGGGAACTCTCTTGCACTGTTGGTGGGAATGTAAATTGATACATCCACTATGGAGAACTGTATGTAGGTTCCTTAAAAAACTACAAATAGAACTACCATATGACCCAGCACTCCCGCTACTGGGCATATACCCTGAGAAAACCATAATTCGATGAGAGTCATGTACCACAATGTTCATTGCAGCTCTATTTACAATAGCCAGGACATGGAAGCAACCTAAGTTTCCATCGACAGATGAATGGATAAAGATGTGGCACATATATACTATGGAATATTACTCATCCATAAAATGAATGAAATTGAGTTATTTGTAGTGAGGTGGATGGACCTAGAGTCTGTCATACAGAGTGAAGTAAGTCAGAAGGAGAAAAACAAATACCATATGCTAACACATATATATGGAATCTAAAGAAAAGAAAATGTTTTTGAAGAACCTAGGGGCAGAACAGGAATTAAGATGCAGACGTAGAGAATGGACTTGCAGACACAGGGTGGGGGAAGGGTAAGCTGGGACGAAGTGAGAGAGTGGCATGGACATATATACACTACCAAATTTAAAACAGATAGCTAGTGGGAAGCAGCTGCATAGCACAGGGAGATCAGCTCGGTGCTTTGTGACCACCTAGAGGGGTGGGAGGGAGATTCAAGAGGGAGGAGATATGGGGATATATGTATATGTATAGCTGATTCACTTTGTTATAAATCAGAAAGTAACACACCATTGTAAAGCAATTATACTCCAATAAAGATGTTTAAAAAAATGCTCTTAATGCCCTCAATTCACTAATTACAGTCTGTGCATGATTGGAAGAATGTTGTAGGTTAAAATACTTTGTAAACACTATGAAGGTAAGAGAAGATGGGAGCATTTCTGATTAGATTTTAGAATTGTGCCCTCCTTGCAACACTAATTATAGAACTAGCATTTTTTTTTTTAAAGAAAAACCATTAAAAGGGAGAAAGAAAAAAAAATTAGGAAAAATTCCTCTCTTAACTAAAAGATTTTTTATTTTAAAATATCTAAAGTGTTTTTATTTTGATAATTTCAATACATTTTATCCAACACTCTCCTAACATTTATACTTAATGCTTGTCCAGAAATGTTTTTGAAATTATTTTACAACATTAAAGAGTTATAATTGAGAAATAGAAATTAATATTTTTAAGGTGTGCAACATGATGATTTCATGTACATATACATTGTGAAATGATCACCACAATCAAGTTAATTAACATATCCATCAACTCACACAGTTAACCTTTTTCTTTTTTTTTTTTTGGTATAGTGAGAACACTGCGTACCTCTTCTCTTCACAAATTTCAAGTAAACAGTACAGTATTATTAGCTATGGTCATTATGCTGAGTTCACCAAGGAGTTTCAGGTCTGGAAATCCACAAAGAAAGAAAACACAGCCTTGATAGCTCTACTTTTGTGTTAATTACACTTGAAGTCATAAGCCTTAACTCATTCATTCATCTGTTATACAAATGAGCATTACTATGCTTCAGGTACTAGTCAAAAGATAGATGGTTGAAAAACTAGATATGACTCCCACACTTACAAGATCACATTAGGGGTCCTTTCTTGAGATCATCATATTTCAAGTATTTCAGAAAGACAAGCGTTGGAAAATGGACTTTGGGATTTGTCAGGATCAGTATCTACTACACCAGATCTCAGACTTTGGAATTTCCTTCACAGCTTTTGTAGAAAAGTATGCGTTTTAGTCACAGTTCTCCAGAGAATCAGAACCAGTCTAATATATTATACATAGAAATATAGAAAGAGATTTATTATAAAGAGTTGGCTTATGTGATTGTGGAGGCTGAAACCTCCCACAATTTGCTCTCTGCAAGGTGGTGGCCCAGGAAAGCCAGTGTTGTACAGACCCAAAGAACCAGGGGAACCAGTGGCCTAAATCCCAGTCTGAGTCTGAAGGCCCTAGAACCCAGAGCATGGATATCCAAAGGCAGGAGAAGATGCATGTCCCAACTCAGCAGAGAGCAGATTTGCCCTCTCTCCACCTTTTTGTTCTATTCAGCCTCTCAGTGGGTTAGGTGATCACCACCCACACTGGTTGTATACCTTCTTTATTCAATCTATGGATTCAAATGCTAATCTCTTCCTGAAACATCCTCACAGACACACACAGAAATACTCTTTTACCAACTATCTGGGCATCCATTAACCCAGTCAAGTTGATACATAAAATTAATCATCACAAATGCTGAATATATATATTTTTTCATATGTTTATTTGCTATCCATATATCATCTTTGGTGAAATGTCTGTTCAAGACTGTTGCCCATTTTCTAACTAGATTGTTTTCTTACTGTTTAGAGAGTTCTTTATATATTCTGGATATGTAATTTGCAAATATTTTCTCTGCATTTGTGGCCTTCGTTTTCATCATTGTAACAAAGTCTTTGGCATAAAAGACATTTTGATGAGAACCGATGTATTAACTTTCACTTTTATGTATCATGACATTTGGTGTCATGTCTAAGAACTCTTTGCTTAGTCCTAGGTCATGATTTTCTTCATCATTTTCCTCTAGATGTTTGATAATTTTACTGTTTATATTTAGACCTATAATCTATTCAAGTTCTTTATAGGTATGGGTTTTTGTTCCAGGTTCTTGTTTGTTTGTTTGTTTCGTTTTGCCTGTAAATGTCCAATTGTTCAAGCGCCATTTTTTGAAAAGACTGTGCTTCTCTGTTGAATCACTTTTGCATATGGGTCAAAAATCATACTGTATGTGGGCCTATTTCTGAATTCTCTGTTCTGTTTCATTGATCTATATGTCTATTCTTTTGCTAATATCACATTGTCTTGATTACATAGCTATACAACAAGTCTTAAAAATCAACTAGTGTGATTCCTCCAACTTTATTCTTCTTTTTCAAAATTATTTTTGCTATTCTAATTCCTCTGCCTTTCCATATAAATTTTAGAATCAATTTATCTATATCTACAAGGAATACTCCTGGGGTTTTTGACAATAATTGTGTTAAAGCTGTAGATCAATTTGTGGAGAACTGACATCTTTACTACATTGAGTCTTCCATTCTGTGAACACAGGATGTCTCCATCTATTGATTTCTTTCATTAGCATTTTGTATTTTTCCGCTTACAGATCCTATACATGTTTGTTAGATTTATATCTAATATTCTTTTCTGCTTTGGGGAGTGATTGCAAATAGCAACAAAAATATTTTAGCACCAAGTATTAAACATATATATAGCTCTTTGAAAATACATGAATTTTTTGTTACATTTGCCATTTTGCAGATAGAATGTCATACAAGGACAAGTGTTCAGAATCTGTTGTTCTAAGCACAAGCTCCAAATATATAGGATTGGGTCTCTTTCACTGAACCAGAATAGGGTCTAATATGTAGTAGGTACTATAAATTTGTTGAAGGAATGAATAAATTTAAAACATTTTCAGATGTTTTAGTTACTTACTTTTCAATTAATGTGAATGTGGTGGTGAATCACACACAAAAAACCCATGAATGCATATACATATTACTTCTCAGAATTTCTCTGCAGAGTGGGACATACCCCAAGGAAATCTTAGCAGAACATCCAAGAGAATAAATATGGGCTGAAAATGCTCTAAAATTTTAAGTTTTCTGAGGGCCTAAAATATAAGTCCCTTGTTCACTGATGATTATTGCCTGTGTCTAGTGCACTCTGTGGGACAAAGCCACAGCTCAGTGGACATTTGTTGAATAATTAAAGAAATGTATGACTGAGGGAAGGAATAATTAAGATAATAAAAAATATATGACCTCTAACTGTTCAACATGGTTTGTATCATTGCATTCTCTGTACCTAGAGATATGGTTTCTAATTTTCAAGTTTGGATCATACAATATTAATTTTTTTTAATTAAACTGATGAGTATATATAAGCATTTCCTAAGTCATTAAAAATTATTTTTATATGATATTAATGGGTAGGCAATATCCATTAATTTCTATATCATATTCTGATATGAATAGTCTATCATTTAAAATAACTCAATGTATATGCTGTTTTCTAATTTTTTCACATGTGTAATTAATAATTACATACATAAAATACATATATATTTATATATTTGGTTATTTCCTTAGTATATCTTGGTGGGAGAATATTTATTTACTTAATATGCACATATATTTTAAGATAAATGATACATATGCAAAATGGCCCTCCTGAAAGAGTTTTCCAATTAATCTTTGCCAAGTGGTGTTAGGGTGTTGTTTATCTTAAACTTTAGCCAATGCTGAGAAACATTGTTGCTTCCTGTTTGAAAGTTGAAAATGAAATCTCCTTATTCTTTTCATTCTTATTTCTCTAGTAACTTGGAAAGATAAAAATTTTCATATAAGTTCATTGACATAAATGTGTCAAATTGCTTTTAGAGTCTATATGTCACTTTTATCCTGCTTCCTCATGTTTGCCTCTAAGAGAAGTATTTGCAAATTGGCAGTTGCATGGATTCTCCTTACTTCCCTCCTTGATGTACATGCAATTCACACTAGAATCCTTCTTTTGAATCTTAAGATGAGGGATGTGGTTGTACATAACCCTTAAAAAATTTCTGGAGTCACTGTGGGGCTGCACCTGATGTATGTATTGAGAGATTATTGTGAGTTGGCTGAACTATTGGTTGGGAGAAAGGTGGAGAGCAGACAGGGCAGGAATGGGGCGTGTGCAATAGTATGCTTGTACGAGCAAGCACAAAGTAGTGACAGCAGATTTGGTGTGTCTGTCTCATGGCCTGTGTCCTAGGGAGCAGGGAGAGATAACTAGATGTGATGTCTTATTCTGTTTCTTAAAGTACGTTGGATGTAACATTTTATGGTCTAAAAATACAACTACAGATTGTCATCTTATTTCCTGTGGATAGACTTAGGACTGGCTTGACAATGTCTGTTCATTTTGTAAACTGAATAATTTAACTTCCTTTTATTAGTTTTGAAGTTTGTACATAAATATCTACTTTTTCACTTTTGAATACCCTCAAGTTTAAAAGACTGATGTGAGAATACTAGGAACTTCCCGTTAAAATGAAGAGAATAGATTAATTTAGGAAGGTATGGGGTTTGCTTTCAATAAATAAAATTTGGAAATCTTAAAAGCCAAATAATCTTTTGGATGAATTACCTAAAGAAAATACCTATTTATATAGTATGTAAACACAAACATGTGCATATGGGAGGGTTGTTTATTTATATATTCAGAAATGAACCATTGACAACCATAATAGCCTTTGCATTGAAGGAGCAATTTTCAGGAGGCCTCCATATCCTAGAAATGGCAACAAAATAATAGCTCTGGAAATAACAGAAAGTGGAATGAATATAAGACCTATATGCTGGGGACACCAAAAGCCTTGCTTCTAGGGAAGTTCTAAGCACTTAAATGCCATGGTGAGCCTCTGACAGTTCTCAATTGCTAGATGATAATTCCCCCCCCCCCAACCACTTTTCTTCCTCCTGTACATTTTCACCTTCCCCGCTCACTTATTTCAATTCTTTCTCTAATCCTTGGATCTCTGTTTCTACCTTTCTTCATAGGCAGTTCTCAGCCATCTAGAACTACCTGGTGACACTGGTAGCTTTTGGGAGACTCTTCTAGTTACCATACTAAGTTTATTAATTTGATAATCCCTCCTCTGTTAACCTTGGGCCTTAATATACCCTTAATACCCCAGATGTGGAGACATTCAATGCTGAAAATGTAACATGAGGGATAAGAAAAGCAACATAGTTTATCTGTGGTAGAAAAAATACTGAACTGGGAGTTAGAAGACATTCTTTGTAGACCATTGCAGTCACCAGAACCTTTCCAATGTTTATATGAATGTAATGTTTCCTACATAGTTATAAATATTTATACTTATAGATTATAAATGCTATTTAGGCAAGTCTTAGCTAATGCAATAGGACAAGAAAGGAAATGAAAGGTATACTGATTAAGAAGGAAGAAAAGACAGTCCTATTTCACAGATGAGATATTCATCTATGGAGGAAATCTGAATCAACAAAATAACTCTTGGAATTAATAAGCAGTTATATCAAGGTTGCAGGACACTAGGTTAATACACAAAAGTCAATTGCTATATTATATGCCAAGAATGAACAAGTGTAATTTGAATTTAAAAGCAGAGTACTACTTACACTAGTACCTCCCCAAATGAAATACTTAGGTGTACCTCTATCAAAATATGCACAAAAATCTATGTGAAGAAAATGACAAAGCTTTGGTGAAAGAAATCAAAGAAGAACTAAATGAAATGGATAAATATTTCATGTTCATGGATAGGAAGACTCAATATTGCTTAGATGTGAGTCCTTGCCAACTTGATCTATAGATTCAATGCAATCCCAATTAAAATCCCAGCACTTTATTTTGTGGATATCAACAAACTAATTCTGGAGTTTATATGGAGACACACACACACACATACACAAAAACAGAATAGCCAATACAATATTGAAGAAGAACAAAGTTGGAGGACTAATACCCTGGACTTCAAGACTTACTATAAAGTAAGTCTTACTTACTTACAGTAATCAGGACAGTGTGATATTGGTGAAAGAATACACAAATACATCAATGGAAGAGAATAGCCCAGAAATAGATCCATGTAAATATAGTCAACTGATATTTGACAAAGGAGCAAAGGCTATACAATTCAGAAAAATAGTCTTTTCAACAAATGGTCCTGGAATAACTGGACAAAAAAATGAATCTAGGGGCTTCCCTGGTGGCGCAGTGGTTGAGAGTCCGCCTGCCGAGGCAGGGGACACGGGTTCGTGCCCCGGTCCGGGAGGATCCCTCATGCCGCGGAGCAGCTGGGCCCGTGAGCCATGGCCGCTGAGCCTGCGCGTCCGGAGCCTGTGCTCCACAACGGGAGAGGCCACAACAGTGAGAGGCCCGCGTACCGAAAAAAAAAAAAAAAAATCTAGAGATAGACCTTACATCTTCACAAAAATTAACTCCAAATGGATCACAGACCTAAATGTAAAGTGCAAATCTATATAACTCCTAGAAGATATAGAGGAAAACTTAGGTGACATTAGCTTTGGTAACACTTTTCAGATACGTTACCAAAGGCACAATTCATGAAATAAATAATTGAAATATGGATGTTATTATAATTAAAAACTTCAGCTCTGCAAAAGACAACAGCAAAAGAATAAAAAGACAAGCCACAGACTAGGAGAGAATATTTGCAAAAGACATATCTGGTAGAGGACAAAATAAAGGATTCTTAAAACTCAAAAATAAAGAAAATAAACAACCTGATTTTTAGAATGGGCCAAAGACCTTAACAGACACTTCACAAAGAAGATATATAGATGGCAAATAAACATATGAAAAGATGCTTCATGTCATCAGAGAAATGCAAATTAAAACAGCAGTGAGATACAACTACATACCTATTAGAGTAGCTAAATTCCAGAGCACTGACAACACTAAATGCTAGCAAGGATGTGGAGCAATAGGAACTCTCATTCAGTGCTGGTGGAAATGCTGTATGGTACAGCCACTTTGGAAGAGTTAGGCAGTTTCTTACAAGCCTAAACAGGCTCTTACCATATGATCCAGCAGTCATGCTTCTTGGTATTTAGTCAAAGGAGCTAAAAACTTATGTCCACACAAAAACATGTACACAGATGTTTATAGCAGCTTTATTCACAATTGCCAAAATTTAGAAGCAACCAGGATGCCCTTCAGTAACTAGTGAATGAATAAACTGTGGTACCTGTAGACAATGGAATATTATTCAATGCTAAAAAGAAATGAGCTACTAAGTCATGAATAGACATGGTGGAAACGAAACGAACACTATTAAGTGAAAGAAGCCAATCTGAAAAGGCACAAAGGACATTCTAAAGGACATTCTAGAAAAGGCAAAATTATGAAGACAGTAAAATAATTAATGGTTGCCAGGGATTGGGGGGAAGGTAAAATGAGTAGGCAGAGTACAGAGAATTTTTAGGGTAGTGAAACTATCTGTAAGATACTTTAATGTCACTATACATTTGTCCAAACCCATAGAATGTACAGCACCAAGAGCGAACCCTAATGTAAACTATAGACTTTGGGTGATAATGATGTGTCAATATAGGTTCATTAATTGTAACAAATATCCATTCTGGTGGACAGTGGTGATAACGGAGGAGGTGAGGGGTATATAAGAAATCTCTGTACCTACCTCTTCATTGTACTGTGAACTTAAAACTTCTCTAAAGATATAGTCTTAACATGCAAAAAAAGAGAAACATTTACTGTATATTTTTTCATCATAATGGAAGCCCTTATAAAGATCTGATGATATGACCTAACCTGGTCCTGAAGCTAAGGGGTTATTTATGATGCTAAACTTGGGCTGGAATAGTGCCACTAGAGCCATCATAGGGTGGTATATCCACAAATAGATGATGTAACTTCAGAGACAGGGGTTGGGAGCAATAAGACTCAGCTACCCCTCTCTACAATGTCATTCTATTTCCTTGTTGACTAACACATTTCTGGGCAACATTTAATTTTGAGAACTTTCTTCATTAAACCATTCATTCATCCATCTCAAATTCAGCAAATACTTAGTTGAGTAAGTAGGAAGTGCTAGGCGTTAATACATTAAACAATTATCATTCATCATCATTGTGTTTCAGATACAACAGTGACCAAGACTATTTTCCTGCCCTCGAGGTGCATTTAGTCTAATATACTTATTTACACATCAAAAATATAAGTGAGGGCTTCCCTGGTGGCACAGTGGTTGAGAGTCCACCTGCCGATGTAGGGGACACGGGTTCGTGCCCCGGTCCGGGAAGATCCCACATGCCGCGGAGCGACTGGGCCCATGAGCCATGGCCGCTGAGCCTGCGCATCCGGAGCCTGTGCTCCACAACGGGAGAGGCCACAACAGTGAGAGGGCCGTGTACCGCAAAAAAATAATAATAATAATAATAATAAGTGAATGTCATACTAAGTAGAGTGTAATATATGAGAATGATAAATAAAGTGATATGGAAGTTTATAGAAGGATGACTTTTTCATGATTATGGGTGTCCAGACAGAATTAAGCAAAAAAGGGTGAATTCAGAGATGAATAAACAAGTTAGGTGTGGGAGAACAGAGAATATTTTAGTGAGGGGAAAAGATAATAGGTTGTACAGAAACAGGAGGGCAGAAGCGTACTAGGAATAGGTATATAGTCCACTTTGACTAGAAAAGAATATTGAATAGATGAAAAAAGTAAGAAGATTGAGATAGACCAAGGTCAAATTACAGAATGATAAAGTCATGGTGACTATGAATCTTAAGAAAACAAGGGAAAACACTAATAGTGAAGATCAGAACGAAGGAGAAAATGTTCATAATGAAATCTCTGCTGGATCCCCTAGGGCTAAAAAGTATAAGTGAAAATAATCATTTTAGATGTACAGGAAACCCAGAGAAAGCATTATCACAAAAGATCATTTCTGAAATTGAGACTATTAAGTAAAAAGAAGATAATCCCCACTTACATGGAAGTGGTAAGTAAATAGGTACAGTTGGCCAAAGATAGGTGTATTTACTTCCATACTTACATTTTACGTTAACAGTTCTTGAAATGTGATGCGTAAAGAGATGAATAGAATCTGATTGAAATAGAAAATTGGCTGTGGAGTGGCAATGCAGAAGGAAGAATGGATTTAATTGTAAATAATATAATTTCAAGGAATCTTTTTATGCATCCTCCACTACCCACCCCACTACTCAGATATATTTTCGATAAAAAATTAACTTGGGAGAGTAAATGAGTTAATATCAAAGGGAAGTGATTCAAGCTGTTAAGAAAGGCACTCTACAACACCAACCTGTTATTACTAATGATCACAATAATAATGAGAAATTGCTGCACAGGTCGGGGGTCTGCACCTTGTCTTTGAGAGAGAGGAGAAAAGAAAGAGCCAGTGTGTTCACACTGCCTATAGCACTGCATGGTACGGGAGCGAGGCAGGTAGGAGAGTAATTTTTTCCAATAGCTGATATTCACTTCTGGCATCTTTAGACATAGAGAATCATCAGATAACAGTTAACAAAAAAGTAGTAGGAGCCCAAATGCCCACTAAATGTAAAAGCCTCAGCATTGTGCTGAGACACAACTGTAAATATTAGACTCTGCTGTTATGATAATGGCACGTATTTGGCACTCACCTATGCCACCCATCTGTTGGCTGTTCTCAGGATGGAAGCAAGACAGCGGGCTGGTTTCTTTCCTATTCAAAGCATGAGCAGTTTGCCATTTCTCATTTAGGATTTAATGTGCATTTTAGGGCAATTGCTCCAGGAGAAAATGATAAGGTAGGGAAGGAGAGAACAGCTCCTGGAGACCACAGATTATTCAGAGCCAACAGAGAGAAGAGCTGGTGAAGATGTTCAGTCTGAAGGCAGCCAGTTAACTCATATGTTTGAGGAATTCTGTGGTGAGCCTTGCTTCATGCCAGGGTTGGAAAAATAAGAGAGACTAAGAGCTTTTTCTGAACACAAATTTATTTTCTTAATACAATGGAAGTCTGGCCCAAAGATGCTTGGTTATTATTGTTTCCTTGTCATCTCCTCAATTCTATTTGTATTGTGAACTAGACAAAGCTCAGACACACGTCCTGAAAAATATTATAATCAAATCTGATGAAATTCTGATTTCCTTCTAATATCTATTTGATCAGCCACTATAAATGACTATTTCTGTATTTCTTTCTGCTTATTAGACTATGTACTCATTGAAAGCAGGGGCATATTCATCTCAGTATTGATGATGTCTAACACATCATCCAGCATGGAAAAGATAAAAGCAAATATTTAAAGAAAGAATGGCAAGAAAGCTTAAGGGGGATACTTTACCCATAGCCCAGGTCGGTGATCAGGTCCTTGTGTCCAGTCACCTGAGATGACAGTGTAAGTGATTGGTACCTTGGGAACCTTATGCAAAAATCTCATGGCTCTCAGAGAAGCCACACTGTAACCATCAAATAAGTATGTATTTCCAGGGGGAGAGGGGAGGCAGGAGGCTTCCCAACAGCACAATATGGTAGCCAGAGGATTCCAAACATCCAAGTGTTATTTAACTGATGCCATGGCCGGAACCAACCAGGAGACCATGATGACACTTCAGTTTGAGAACCTGGAGTAAGACTTACGGTCATCTCCACCACTTGGCCATTAGAGACAGTTAAGGATCTGACACACCGATTTCTAGGAGACTTAGATATACTTTATGCCAACTCATCATCCACCAAGACTGAAAGCAGAACACATACTGATGAAAAGTGGTGGGACTGTGACTCATCCTGACCCACAGCTATTGATTGGCATTCTGGTATCAGGCCCCTGAAATTTTCCTGCAGTCTCTATGTACAGCACCTACAGCCAAGTAGAGTGATGGCCGTATCTTCCCAGAGATAATTTATGGTGAAGTCTCTCTTCTAGGGAAACTTTTTTCACAAAAGTTTTCATTTGACAATGATTCTTCATAAGATGTAATTTTTCCTGAATGTTCTTTGCCTTCAGGCACCTGCTCTGGAGCATTCTTCCCTCTGCTGTGGTGGTGCCTGAGATAGAAGAGTCCGCAGCCCAACTGCTGCTACAAATAATGACTTTTACCTCCCAGTGTAGAATCTCAGGCTTCCGAGCCCCACAAAACTTAGAGAAAGGAAAGGAAAAGTTAGAACTTAGAGAAGGGAAAGGAAAAGATGGAATAGTGAATGGAGAGATACTTTGGAACCAAGGAAAGAAAGAAGAAATGTCCTTTGAGTAGAGATAACCCCAGCTGAGGAGGAAGGAAATTCTTATCTCTGCCTTATTTTGTGAGGTCATAGAGATGCCTTCTGACCTTCAATTTCTTCTTATGTAATATATTGCTCCCTTAAATATTCAACAAATAAGTCTTGGGTACCTACTCTATACTATGACCATTGTCTCCCAACTCTCCTCGAGGAGAAAAATTTCTTGTCTCCCAGAAGTTCTATACATAGGAGTATGTCTTCTTCACCCTCCTTCATCTAGCCTGAGGATTGAGCTCTACTTTGTGGGGGAAAAAAAGAGAATACAAACAAAAGCAAAAGAAAGAATTATGAATAAATAAGCCTCAGCTATTTTCCACTCTTATTCCGATCTTTCATAGACGGAATGATAATCGTTTATTCATCCATCCATCCATACTTTCAAAAAAAAGTTTTATTGAGTGTGTAGTGGGAATACACACTGCTCAAAGGGATGGGGACGTAAAAAGACCTTAGAATCACTGGTTCATGGTTCTCAGTGAATGGACAAAGATGTAGTGTATCTGGAAACATTGTCCCCAAAATACGTATGTGGAATCCATTTTCGCTCAATCCCTACTTCCACCTGTGTTATGATTTATATAATTTCCTGCCAATTCTACAAGCATAAGTTATTCATCTGCTTATACCACTCCTGTCCTTCACATCAATAAGCTGTATATGTTTGAACTTATTGTGATCACCAAAAGTACACCAATTACCCCTAAACACACTGAAGAGCATCCTAGAAATGTTGATCAAGAAACAAATAAATGTACAATATACAAGTTTGTTATCTAAAAACTTGGAAACCTAAGATTTACCTTTGATTATTCTCTCTTACTTCAACATCAAATCCATTAACAAGTCCTCTTAGATATACCCTCAACTATATTCAGAATTCATCTCTTCTCTCCATCCATACCACCACCATCCTCATTCAAGCTTCCATCCTCTCCATCGTGGACAACTATGATTGTGTCCTCAGTGATCCACCTGCTCTGTCATTCTACGGTCTTTTTCCACACAATTGTAAGAATAATCTTAAGGTAATCTAAATTTGATTATGCAACTTTCCCACATTAACCCTCCCTTGGTTTCTTATTACACCCATTACTCAACTCAGGCCCCTTGTCATGACCTATAAAGCGTGTATGATCCAGCTCCTACTTCACTTTCATCCTTATCCCAGACCACTTATTCTTTAGATCTTTCTGCTCCAACCATATTGGGTACCTTACTCTTCCTAGAGTTTTTCAAGTTCATAACCATCTTATAGACTTTGAATTTGCTATGATTTCCTCTGATTTTAAATATTATCTCTTAGGCCATTACATGGCTGCCTTCTTATCTTTCAGATTTCAGCTCTGCTAAGAGAAACCTTCATTGACTATCCAGTCTAAAATGCCCTCCTAACTCTAGTCACTGTCACCTATCCTGATTGATTTTCTTCCTAGTAATTACAACGATAATTTACACGATTCTTGTCTGCCTTTGCTGATGAGAATGTGATCTCTTTGGAGGTGAGGTCATGCCCATCTCATTCCTATCTATAATCCTCAGAATCTAGAAGAAGACCCACAACAGAGTAGGTGCTCAATAAATATGTGTTGGATTTTTTTTTAATGAATTAATTCATTAAAGAACAGTAGACTGAGATAGATGGGTACTCCCAGACCCTTACCCCTGAGGAAATTTCTCCTGTGCCACTTGTTGGCTAAATAAACAAGAACAAACAATAAAAGCAAAAATCAAACAAAAAACAGACAAATTAACAATTGAAAGCATTTTAACTAATTACTGCAAATAAATACACCAAAAAAAACCCCAAATCAACAAATAAACACACAAAAAATCAATAACCACTGATTTTGTCTAATTTATTGCTGTTTGCTCTTCCTGTTGCAAGACCCAAGTATTTCCTGAACTGAGGGCCATCTTCAGCTCTTTCAGCCACCACTACCTTTCTCAGGTGATCCATTTAGTGGTTTCTTCCACCCGGAGTAATGTTTTCCCCAGAATTCTACCACCACAGGCTTCAGTAGAAATATCTGTGACACAGATACTACAGCCATTTTTCTCCCAAAAGTAAAAAGAACTGCTGTCTTCTCACAAGGGGCCCCCAACACTTCCAAGGTGGCATCCTTTTTTCCTTTCCAGCGACGTGAATGCAATCTCAGGCACACAATAGAAGCAGTGCCGACAAAGTCTGTTCTTGTCAGCCTCACAAACAGCTTCATTACTTGCTAACTGCAAACATGGTTTGAAGCTGCTGCTCCTGCCAAGCTGAAGTCTTCAAACGCCGGGGTTGAGTGATTGAAAATTCCAGATTATAGGCAGAAGGGGATGAAGAGTTGTTTAGAGCTCTTGCTTATCCGCTAAAAGCCTCTGGCCAGAAACAGCTCTCTGCTTGAAGGAAAGTAAATTTCTTCCACAGCTGAAAATTAATGTGTTTTGAGGGAAATCTTGGCAGGACTTGTGGCAGGGAACGTGGCTTACAGGCCTGGGGTAGGCATGGGGAGTGATAACTAGCAGTCATTCCTCAAACCAGGGAGGTCCCTGTCTGACAATAACCAAGGCTGGGAGCACTAAGATTTAACTGTTTCTCTCAGTGTGAGATGGGATTAGTTATGCCATTGCAGAAAAACACGTCTGTAGGTTGATCATGGCTATAATTCTAATTGTATCATATTTGATGTAAGGGTTCTGTTTTATCTGACATCTTGAAAAACTGGACCACACATCATTGGACATGGAAGTGCCAGGATTCTGGTTGAATATTCAAGGATATAAGGACTTTAGCTGGGTTACTGAAATCTCTTTATCTTGAATTGTCTTCAACACCAAACTGTTCTTGAATTACAGATTCAAGTAGGAAGAAGAAACAGGAACAAATTTCCTCTATTCTCTATCACATTCTCTCAACATTCAACATATACATTCATTCATTCATTCAATTATTAGAAATTATGAATTGAATTCTTTCTGACACATGTTAGGTGATGGTTATGCAAGGTATCTGGAGCAGTTCAGTAGCATGGTCCCTGCTGTCAGCTGCCTCATATTCCCCCTGGGGAAACAGAACAGACGCTTAAACAAATACTCAGGATGGAATGTGATGTAGCTAAATATGAAGTGTTGGAGAACCCAGATGTTGGAGTGATTTGTTGCACTCACTTTTGGAAAGGACTTGACAAAGGTGGAAACCATAGAAGTTGAGTAGAATGAGATTTCCAGGTCTAGATTGGAGATGGAGGAATTGAATAAGTAGTTTTCTAAATAAATAAACACATACACGCAAACATCTTTAGAGGTTATTAGCTCTGGGGGTAAAGTTGTGGGCAGACCCTTTGAAGAATATAAGGAAGATTTTGCCTTTCTCACTCAAAAAATAATGCCTGTAAACATACCATTTTCAAAAATGTAATTCCAAGGAGATCACAGAAGCCTCCATAGCAGTACAGATTAATACTTTAGGAAAACTTTAGTCTAAATCCCTTTAGTTCATTTTCACCTTTAATGCAGTATTTCTCAAAGTAAAGGCTGGGAGCCAGCTACATTGGAAACACCTGGGATGTTTGCTTAAAATGCAGATTCCTGGGGCCCCATTTCAGACCTATTAAAAAAGTTTCTCCAGTGTGGGGTTCAGGACTCTTCATTTTAACAACAGTTGTGTGATTCTGTTCAATGAAAACTTTAACAGCTCCTGGGAGATTCTGGTGCACACTTCTAAACCCTGGAGCATTTCCTGTTTATTTGGACTCACTGTGACCCTTTTAAACTAGGGGTGTTGCCCACCTACATCTGCTGAGAGGCCTAAAGGACTTCACTCACAGAACATCACCTATTTAGGATACCCTGATTCCCATCCTTCCTGCAAGTTCCGTATATTGAAGTTCAGCTTTTGACATCAAGTGCCGTTTATGCCTACCTTGTTCCCATGGGTGTGTCTTATCTGCCTAACAAGACTGCAAATTCCCTGGGCTCTTGGTTCCTTGCTTTTCATCTTGTATCCTAGATGGCTGGGTGCATGGCATGTGCTTAATAAGTATTTATTCGTTGCTTATGGAATCAGTGTTCCTTCCTCTTATTCCTTGAACACATCTGGCCAGCCTCACTGTCATTCCATCAGGATCCAAATGGTTTCTATTTGTGGTGGGGTTTTTTTGCATTTTGTTTTCGGCTGGTCTTGTACACCCCTGTGTCTACATCATCTGGTCTGTTTTATGAAGAATGTATTGTTAGATTTATCCTCAGCTTTGCTTTTCTCTCCCCGGCCTCCCTGTGGTTCTTTCACAGAAAGCCCTTTGTGTTGAGCAAACAGGCTCTAATCTGCACATCTTCCTCTGCGCTTCAACAGGGCTGCCAGGTGAGCATCCCGACACCGGCCTGGAACAGCTGTTCAGGTGGTCCTGAGCAGTGGGCAGTGATTGTGTGTGCAGTTCTCTTGTCTGATGGGCCCTGGGTTCAGCACGCTCAGGGAGGAAACCACAAGCACAAATGTTTGCCTTGCTGCCTGGAAGTCCTAAAAGCAGCTGCCTGCTGATTGATGATAACTTGCATAATGACACCGAGTGTTCAGTTGCTGCCAGGCGTGAGCGAGACCCTGCGAGCTCCCCTGTGCAAGCCCTGGCTGGTTGGCCAAATCCTTATCTTTCAGCATGCAGGCAACAAAGACGGCAAGAGCCAGAAGGTACCTGATCCAGAGATGCCCATTACAACCCCGATGGTTTTAACACATGGAGAGAGCGAGGGAGCAGCTTGACGCTTTCCGCTTGCAAAGTCACTAAGAAAACTACACACAGGGGTTCAGCACAGACATGGTGCCTCTATATCGGAATATCAGGATAGGATATACTAGTATTTTTATACTTTATGGATAAAATGGAGTCTATTATGGAGCTAGTAGAATTGGCTTCTAGAAACATTTCTCTTTTTTTTTTTTGGTTTTAATTTTATTCTATTTTCTGTATAACTTTAAGTACATGAAGATTCATTTCCACAGTCCTCAGGAAATGGGTAGAAATCACAGGACAATCTCTCTTCCCACCAAAAAAAAGTTACGTATTTTGGTAAAGTGTTTGGCCTAGAGGAAACACTGAAATTTACAATAGCAATTCTGTGCAAGATTTTTACACAAGACCTAAAACCAGCCTGCAATGGAGACTTTAGTCCTCTGTTCAGGTGCCCAGACAGAAGCCAAAAGCTGTCGAGCCTGACAGGGCAAAGGAAGCAACGACGATGGATGATGGGTACCCGGCATGGAAGGAGGAAGGGAAGCCAGATTCCTGGGAATGGTGTGGTTTTCCTTTTTTTTTTCTCTCTCTCTCTTTTTTTTTCTTTGCGGTATGCGGGCCTCTCACTGTTGTGGCCTCTCCCGTTGCGGAGCGCAGGCTCCAGACGCGCAGGCCCAGCAGCCATGGCTCACGGGCCCAGCCGCTCCGCGGCATGTGGGATCTTCCCGGACCGGGGCACGAACCCATGTCCCCTGCATCGGCAGGTGGACTCTCAACCACTGCGCCACCAGGGAAGCCCTCTCTCTCTCTTTTTAACTCATCTCTGTAGGAAGGTGGTGGGCAGGGGTCCCAGAGAGAGGAAGGGTCCAAGACTCCTTTAGCTGGCCTGGGTGCAGGGCACCACCCCAGCAGCTAACACAGGACAACCTACTATCTCAGGTTCGGGCAGATACAGGATGGAATGCAGAAGAAAAGGAATGCTTATAGGAAATCATTTTGCTTGGAATGCTAGATGGCCAAGCTTCAGTCTTTGGTCCTATGCAACCCTTGCCTAACTTGTCAATAGTGAAAATTAGTTTAAGTTAGAAGAGCCAACTAGGGTCACACCAGGTTCTGCTACCTTCACGCTCATTGTTAGAAAAAGGCTGAAAAGCTAAAACAAAGGCTGAAAGCTAAAACACACCTGTCCTGATGTGCACTTCCTTAAGAATGGACTGGCTGTACGGTTGAGCTGATACGGAAAAGCTGCACCTTCCTGCAGAAGATCAAAGACCTGCTATCCCACCCCAGATCTCAGCCTGAGGTATATTTCAGTGAAGGCAGGTAGCTGTGCTTCTCAAAGCAGAGAAGCAGTTTAAGAGCAGAAAGGTAGAGGAAATCTAGAAAAGAACCATCTTGATACAGATTTATCCCACAGTGTGAGGGAGAGGGCAAAGAACCCAGTGGCACTTTGCTTACCCAGCAATTTCTGTCACTGTGGTGACCAACTTCTGCCCATTCCATATGGTCTTGAACTGCTCAGGGACTGGGAACTCATTGAGGTCACCACCTTCTGTAGGAATGAGGACATTCATCTCAGAAGATTTGGCACTGACTATCTCACAATCCAGGGAATTCTTGCTCAGGTAAACGTGGCAGCCATCTGTTTCGTTGATGGAAATGGTTAGCACTTTACCCGTTACCTGAACTTTGACATCCCTACAATTGATTATCTCCACAATGCCCACCACGTCATCGAACACCAGACCGAGTTTCTTACAGTTAGCTACTGTAGCAGAGTTAATTTTGCCCTTGATTTGCAATGTTGAGTTGACACACTTGAATATGTAAGCTGCCTGTTTCAGCTCTGTGTCATCTATCACCAGGTTGGGAACATTCTCCTGATTTTCCACTCTCCACTTCTTGCCCTTCAGTTCAAGTAGAGCTGGCTCCTTCTTTGTGACTGGTTTGGGGGATGGGCTGACTCCTGGTTTAGATGCAGAGAATGGTTTGGGGCCACTCGTACTGGAGCACTCTGAGCGTTCAAGGCAGGGTTCTTTTGAGTCTTCATGTCACCAGATACAAGTTTCAGGGCATGTGTGATGCTCTCCCCCGATTAACCTGTGCAAACAGTGCTGAGCGGGAAGCAGACTCATCTGAGCCTGAACTGGTGGGGACTCGGGGGGTGGTGGGCCTGGGGGTGGGTAGGACCCGATCCAGCAGAGGGTCCAGATGGCAATCCACTCAGTTCTTTTGCCATGGCCCGGTTTTGCTCCCGGCCAGTCCAGTGGTATGGAACTGTTTAATGTAAGCCTGCAGCTCTGTCCATATACTCAAGTAAGCTTTGACCCAGCCCACATCTTTGTACTCCTTGAGGAGTCAGCTTCTATAAAACATGGCAGCATCATTCATTTCCTTCACTTAGGGACCAGACTTGGGAGCCGTAGCCACCCAACCCAGGGCCTGGGTACTTTCGCTGACAGCTGACAGGTGATTGAACAACTTGCTGCCTCGATTCTTCTCCCAAAAGGTTATCACTTCTTGGATCTGCTCGGAGATGGGTGCCAACAAATCAGAAAGCTTATTGCCTGCTGGCTGCTGGCCTTGAGAGGCTGTAACCAAGAGCACTCACTCCAACTTCAGACCTGTGTGGGCCGTCTCCGCATATGCTTCTGCACATCTCCCCCAATCTCTTTACCGATCTTGAGGTACTCTGCCACAGGACCGGCCAACGGTGAGTCAAACGCTTGCACCTATGGAGTCGTTCCTGCTTTTGCAGCACTGTCTCTATACCCACGGTGCGTGTCAGGGGTACGGAGCCTGCCTTCAGGCGGCCCACCGCTCTCTCCAATCTTTCTACCAGATTTTGCATGTCAGCCATAATGTAGCACCTGCTCAGAGCTCTGCCTCACCTCGGGACTGTGCTCAGCCGCTCTCCCTAGAAACATTTCTTAAGGAGATTTTTTCTTCTACTGAGGCCAGATTCTAAGCCAGCCACACTTATGTTCATTACCTTCCCATAGGATTTGGCTCACTGGTGTGAAAAAAAACTATGTAGTCTTTGAAATTAAAATGGCCTACCAAAGTGGTTAAAAATGGCAACGAAAAGTGGAAGAATACCAATGTACAATCTTTTGCATCAGCATTTCTCAAATCACTCTCTTTCATCCATTTTTATTTCTACTGATTTAGTTGAAACCCTTACCACTTCTGTTGCGATCCTAACAGGTTCCCTTACCTGCAGGCTCACCCTGCTGTAATTTATTCTCCACATGGCAGAGAGATTTCCCACAGTCGTCATGGGTCACGTTATTCTTCTCATTGGCTCTCTTGGGTTGCCTGTGGCGGGAAATGTCCAAACTCTCTGTTGCAGACTAGAGTGTGCATCGTGATTCTCCACTTCTCTCTAAATGCGGATAAACCTCCTCAACCAAGGGGCCTATAAGCTGCAAAGTGATCAGGTTTCTGTCTACATCTCCACAGGCAGGGGACCCTTTACTCTTTACCTCTCACGTTGTTCTGTCTACCCTGGCTTGGCCTGCCTTTTGTGTCGGTAGCCATTACATTTATCACATTGAATTCTGCAGAATGTAAGTCATGAAAGATGTTAACTGGAGCTGTTAAAAAAATTGGTCAAAGAAATTTGAGAAATTGGTGAATATTAAATCACACTATCATACTAAAGTCTGAACATCCTATTCTAAAAAAAAAAGAAAAAGAAAAAAGCAGCTTTGTTTAACCAAACATAGCTGAACTCAGAATACCTTTTTTTGGAAACACACCTGGGTAAATCTGTTTGCTGGGTCAACAATCTGGAAGATTCACTCTTAAAGCTCTTTGCATCCTGGTCTCTCTTTTGCCCCCTCCCATACATACACACTGATGTGAATTCTTCTGTTTTCCTTACGGCATACACCCATCACCCTTAGCACAGTGCTCTAACATTTACTATCTCAAGATTCCTTTGGATATAATTTGCAAAAAACAAATTCAGATTAGTTTTAGCAAATGGGGAAGATTTCATATTGGCAAATATAATGGTGGATGGCAATCTTGGTTATAACTTAGTAGTTCTCAGTAGAGGGTGATTTTGTCCCTCCACCTGCTGTCCCCCAGGCGAAATCTGACAATGTCTGAAGACATTTTTGTTGTCACAACTGCACGAAAGTGGTGCTACTGGCATCTAGTGCCAGGTAGAGGTAGGCACCCTCACCACCACCAGGAGGAAGTATTGAGCCCAAAATGCCAGCGGTGCCAAAATTGAGAAACTCGACTAGATCCAAACACTCAAGTTATTAGGAATTCTTTGTTATTCCTCTCTCATTTCTTCTGTCAAAGCTTGATTTTATCTTTGTCTGCGTAGCAGGAAATATGCCTGGTGTCCATATCAGATTCCCTTAAATCTGGTTTTATGACCTAATAGAAGAAAAGTCTTCTTCACTAATTTCAACCAGAAAAATATGCAAGAATTTATTTAATTGGTCCAGGTTTAATCATGTGTTCATTACAAAATCACTCCCTGTAGCTGTTACAATGATCCCAACATAGGCCATGTTCCCATCTTTGGGGAGATGGCATGAGAATTGGGGTGGGGTGGGCAAAACTGTATTAGTCAGACAAAAGCAACATTTATCACACTTTCTTAGAATTCACTTCCTCATTTTAAAAATAGAAATGATAATTTATTTCATAAAACATCATTGTGAGACATTTTTAATGTATATAACGAGTCTAACAATATTTGAAATAAGAGAGATGTTTAATAAATGGTAGATATGATTCGTAGATTCTTTTTAATGTTTTTACTGTGGCAAGAACACTTAACAGGAGATCAACCCTCTTCACACGTCCTTAAGTCCGCAATGCAGTATTGTTTACTACAGGCACAATATTGTATGGCAGATCTCTAGAACTTATTCCTCTCACGTGACTGCAATTCGATACCCTTTGAGAAGCAACTCCCCAACCCCCCTTCCCTCAGTCCTGGTAACCACCATTCTACTCTCTATTTCTATAAGTTTGACTATTTTAAAGACTTCATATAAGCAGAATCATACAATATTTGTCCCTTGTGTCCAGCTTACTTCACTTAGCATAATGTCCTCCAGGTTCATCCGTGTTGTCATATATGGCAGGATTTCCTTCTTTTTCTAAGGCTGAGTAATATTACATTTTATATATATATACACATATATATATCACACTTTCTTTATCCATTCATCATCAATGGACATTTAGGTTGTTTCTATGTCTTGGCTATTGTGAATAATGCTGCAATGAACAAGGGAGTGCATGTATTTCTTACAGATCCTTATTTCAGTTCTTTTGGATATATAGCCGGAAGCAGGATTGCAGGGTCATAGGGTAATTCTATATTTTAATTTTTTCAGGAGTCTCCATACTGTTTTCCATAGTGGCTGCATCATTTTACATTCCTGCCAACAATGTATAAGAGTTTCAATTTCTCCACATCCTCACCAATATGTGTTTTGTTTGTTTTGCTTTAAAAATAGACATTCTAACAGGTGTGAGGTGATCTCTCGTTGTGGTTTTATTTGTATTTCTCTGATGATTAGTGATGTTGATCACCTTTTCTTATACCTGTTGGTCATTTGTATTTCTTCTTTGAAGAAATGTCTATACAAGTCCTTTGCCCATTTTTTAATGATTATTTCATTTTTGCCATTGAGTTGTAGGAGTTTCTTACATAATTTGGATATCAATCCTTTATCAGGTATATGTTTTGCAAATATTTTCTCTCATTCTGTAGGTTGCCTTTTTGCTCTGTTGGTTGTTTTGTTTGCTTTGCAGAAGCTTTTTAGTTTGATGTAGTCCCATTTGTCTAATATTGCTTTTGCTACTTGTGCTTTTGGTGTCATATTAATTGGTAGCTATTTAATGATGATGCTGATTAGAAGACAAATAAGAAAGCAATATAAATAGTCAATCTCTAACATGAAAAGAAATCAATATCATATGTAGTCCAGAAATCAGGATAGAAAACATAATATTTATCTTTGGTTTTGATATTTATTTTTAAGTGTCAGCAATTGGGCTTTTAAATTTGCTTGCTTACAGAAGTATACCACAAGCTGATAAAATATATCTGGTAGCTGTGGTGTCAGGAGTCCCTTTAGAGTTGTGAAATATACACAGTTTGAAATATTTGGTGTCAAGGTAGCATTTAAATCCTCAGACCAATTAAGTCTAATTATTGAGTGAATAGTAATACTTTTCTTCAACAACGTGAAAGTTAAATTAAAACTTATTTTCAAATTAGAAGTTAACACCTACTACCTGTCAGTCAGTCAAATGTTTGTTTGAGGATCTGGTTAGGAAAAAAATAGAGATTAAAAATACTAAAGTAAAGTCAAGTCTTTCTTATATTATGAGCATTATACTTAGATTATACAAAAATCTTGCTTTTTAAACCAGTACTGTGGCAAACCTAAAATAGATTTTTCTGAAACTCATGAACAAGGTCTAGTTAAACGTGTCAAGCATGTGTGAATTGTAGGTAACTCATGGGCTTGGAATGGCAGAAACGTCCCATCGGTTGTTGCCAACTGACAACAATCTCATTGTTCTCTCCAGCTATATTAAAATTACATAATATTTCTCCTGTTTTATGTGAGCTCTGGTGGAGAGCTATAAAAAGTAAACAGATAGGTAAGAACCTGGCTATGGAGATTAGCGCAGGAGGAAAACCTTACCATGGCAGTCAGCAAAGAAGACCATCTTGTTGGGTATAAAAATCACGAGTAAATACACACAGGGTGTACACACATATATGAAGTATATTCCAGGCTTTACCCACTGTGCTACAGAAGCTAAAATTTTGCTCACTGGGTTATGGATAACATATGAAGGGTGCTGTGCAGTGTAGAAACAAAGACATCAGAAATGGCCAATGTGAACCACGTTTTCTGATGATCAATAAATACGGAGTAGGCTCAGTTTTATATTCAACTATATATTTTTCTTTTTTTTTAACATCTTTATTGGAGTATAATTGCTTTACAATGGTGTGTTAGTTTCTGCTTTATAACAAAGTGAATCAGCTATACATATACATATATCCCTATATCTCGTCCCTCTTGCATCTCCTTCCCTCCCACACTCCCTATCCCACCCCTCTAGGTGTTCACAAAGCCCCAAGCTGATCTCCCTGTGCTACTATTGCTGCTATTGCTAAGTAGTATTCCACTGAATGAATATACCACATTTTTTAAAATTTCATTAAAAAATACCATTCTTCCATAGAATGGAACAAAGTAATGTATATTACAACATTGGTATGTCTCAAAAATATTCCTGTACCAACACCAATAACCTTGGTGTTTCATTGACCAATAATCCTATGAATTTGCAATATTACCTCCCCCTCCTCTCATTTCACAAATGTGGAAGCACAAGCCCTTAACTACTAGGCTGTATAGAGACTGAATTCATGCCTTACAACTGGTTCTCAGTACCCGCTTATATATCTAAGTGGTTAGTAACTCCAAGCTAAATGAGCTAATCAAATTTAGGAGTATTGTGAGTATACATAGATTGTTGTTTTCCAAGTTCTGTGGGCATGGAAGGAGAGCTGTGTTCAGGAGAGCTGTGTTCTTGACTCTTTGAAAAAGAGAGAGTTAGGTTTATCAATTCAGAAGGGCCTGTGTTTCTACTCTCTAAATAAGAGACTGTTAACAAATGTCATATCATCGTGGCAAAAACTTTCTTACAATATGCCAAATTCCTTTGCTTCACTCTCTTGTACCTTAAATAGACTAGTACACTTAAGCACTCAAAATCAAATCATTGGAAGATGTTTTATATAAAAAGTCTCTTAGTGCTTTTTCCCCTCCCTTCTTATTAAAATGTCAACACCTAAGTCTAACCATGGAGAAGGTATTGTTTGCTGGATGAATAATCTTAGCCAGTGAATGGTCCTTTCCCTCATGCCTCCCTCCTTCAAAAAGAGGATTAAGCCATTGTTCCCTCTGAATTCAACAACTAAAGTAATAAAAATGATGTTTTTCTTTATAAAGTCAAGAAATCACAAGTTTACTAGTTTTCTGGGTTCAAATTTTAACCCTCAACAACCCTGTATAGCATTCCTGAGAGGGTAAACCCCTGTTTTCTTTTTCCCAAATGATGACAGGAAAATTCTTCTTTCAATGTACCAGAAAAGGCAGAATTAATACAATATTGGTAACACTGAAAAAGAGAAAAAGAAAAACAAAGAAAAGCAACAATCATTAATCATTGAGCATTTTACAAACACTACCTCATTTATCCCTTCATTGGTAGTGGAAGTATTACCATTATCACAGATAATTGTGGCTCCATGAGGTGATATTACCTACACAAAATCACTCAGATGCTAAGAGGTGAAATTGGGATTTAAACTTAAGTCATTTTTGACCCCATATCCCTTATGTGTGTACATTCAGCCGTATGGAGTATTTCATCAAAACTCACTTCTGTGCTCTTTTCTCATAAGTTTAAGAATTACTGGCTATTAACCTGTTAACCTTTTATTCTTCCTTACCGAATGTTATTCTTAAATAGGGAAAGGAAAATAAAATGTGCCCTCAGGAGCCAAAGTTGTTAGGTCTAGTTTACCCTACTGTTTCCCCCCCAACTTTGTCTACTCAACTTCCATTCCATGAGTTGAAAACTCCTGCTGATAAAATAGAAGCTGTTAATAATGGAATTCAGCGTCATACTCTAGTTTTTCACACTGGGGTGTTGAACATCAGGATTCCAATCTAGTCCCAATGTTTTTTCTATCTGCTTTCCTTGCGTGACCTCATTCATGTCCATGGACTAAATTATTATATCCGTGCTGCTTGTTTTCGAATTTCACTCCCCAGCCCATACATCTTCACTGTGCTCCAGATCCTTGAGTCCAAGTACTTTTTCTTCATTTAGAGGTTTCACTGGCGTCTAGAATTCAACAATTCCAAAACCAACTCTGTCACCTCTCTGCGAAATAAACATTATAGATGTGATAAAGAAAGAATGAAAAGGAAATAAGGAAGGAGGGAAGGAAATAAGGAAGGCGGGAAGAACCAGTTCCACATTCCGTGTTTTACTTTTCATTGAAGGGTACCACCAGCCATCGGTGGCCAACCAAACACCAGAGCAGCACATTTGACTCCTCTTCATTTCTTGCAGCTGATCGATCTCCAGGACCCACTGGCTTTACAGTCTATGTTTCTCAAGTAGTCATCCTTTTTGCCCCTAATGTTGTTTAGTCTCTGGCATCTATTTTCAAGAATCAATCCACTAGCTTTCTAAAGGGGTTTCTATTCAATCTTTTTCCTTGTCCACTCCTACAATCTGAACTCCATGCTGTAATACGAGGTAAACGTTTAAAAATGAATATCTGAACATGCCAATCCCTGTTCCTGCTGTAGTACTATAGGGTTTAAGGCATGGAGCCAGACTGCCTGGGTTTGATCCTGGCTCTGTCATTTATGACCTTGGCCAAGTTACTTAACCTCTCTATGCATCAATTTTGTTTTTGTAAAATAAGGATAATAATAATGATAACCTTATGGGATTACTATGAAATTAACCACATGAAATGCATACTATGTAAGTGCTATATAAATGTTAGTTGTTTTAGTTTTTTTCTTATTATTGCTGAAACACTTCAGTGAAGCCCAAACTCCATTACAGGACTTACCAGGTTTTTTGTGTTCTGACTACCATGTACCTCACTGGTCTAATTCCTCAACGCTTTTCACTCTCACGGTAGAAGCTCTGGCTATAAATTTCTTTCACTTCTTCCAGTGTACACTGCTTTCTTTTATCTCTGGCTAGTCCTTATGTCTGGAACACATTTTCCTAACCACCCACCTCCTCTTCTTCCTTAAGGTCTCAGTATAGGTATTTCTTCCTCCTGGAAGCTTTCCTTGAATCCCTAACCTGAGTTAGGTGCCCTTCCTCAGTGATGCTGTGGCATCCCACAGCTGCTCCATCTACACTTACCATATCTCTCCAGAGCACTGTGACTGACCATCTACGTATCTGTCTTCAGCACTAAATGTGCAGACACCGTGAGTGTGGGCACGCTGTCTTCCTTGTATTCTTTGACATAGCATCCAGTGCAGAGTACATTCTTTATAAATATTTACTGGATGTGTTAACTAAAGAGACTTTTTGCACTTTGTTGATGCACAAATGTTCACAATCAAATATGCTCCCTACCATACCCAGTTTCTAGTGGAAAATATAAGGAAAATAAATTCGTTAATTCTAAACCTGGTAGATTGGGCTGTGGAGGAGGAACATCTCCCTGCCGCCCAGTGACTTTGCTGTTTTTTGCTACAGTTCCTGAACTCATCAGTGCAATATTAGCTATAGTCATAATTTTGATTGGATTTTTTTTCTCCCATTGTCACTTGTTAGGCTCTCTGTTTATTTCCTCAAACTTAATAAAACTTACTGTATTTCATAACCATTATGGTGTAGATTATCAGAGTCTCAAGACCCAAAGATTACTGAAGAATTATAATTTGAAGAGCAATGATTTATTAGTTATAGCAGTTTTATTTAAATAAACAAGAGAAGATAAGATTCCTCTTAAATTCATTTACAATTCCAAAGAAATTTCCACAGATATGTGTGAGGAACAGTCATAATCACTTTTTCTTTATAATCACTTTTTTTTTTTTTTGGCGGTACGCGGGCCTCTCACTGTTGTGGCCTCTCCCGTTGCGGAGCACAGGCTCCGGACGCGCAGGCTCAGCGGCCATGGCTCACGGGCCCAGCTGCTCCGCGGCACGTGGGATCTTCCCAGACCGGGGCACGAACCCATGTCCCCTGCATCGGCAGGCGGACTCTCAACCACTGCGCCACCAGGGAAGCCCCCATAATCACTTATTTATGCTTCTACTATATTCAAACCACTTTTAATGTTTGCTTGAATCATTGTTTCTTCTTGAATTGCCAGTGGTGATAGAAAGACAGTACCACATTATATTTGAAAGTACAGGGAGAATTTCTTCAATAATCCCAAAGGTAGTGAAATAAACTACTAAACAAGTATAATAAGTAACAGCAAAAGTACCATAAGTAATAAGTTATAGCAACATTTTCTAAGCTAATTTTCTACATATTAAGTTGCTACAAATATTTTTGCTGAAACAAAAGAAAATAAAAAGAATAGAATTGGATAGGAATTTTACAAAATATGATTTGATCGAAAATAGGAAAATTTTAAATGCACAAAAGATTGCCCACAGTCTCCACACTGTCTGGAAAAATAAGTGACAAGGTAACACTATAAAGTAACTTTTCTAATCACATCTCCCAGTTTTCTGTCCATTGACTGGACAAATTTTAAAATAAAAACCAGCTTTTCCTTTCTTCTTTACTATCCCTGAGGCCACTTTAATTCTTTACATTCTAAGAATAGCCCCCAAAATAGGTAAGAATTTTCCAAGGGGAAATATTATTTCAATTTTCTTCATTCAATATCTACCACCCCAGGGCTTCCCTGGTGGCGCAGTGGTTGAGAGTCCGCCTGCCGATGCAGGGGATATGGGTTCATGCCCCGGTCCGGGAAGATCCCACATGCCGCGGAGCGGCTGGGCCCGTGAGCCATGGCCGCTGAGCCTCCGTGTCCAGAGCCTGTGCTTCACAATGGGAGAGGCCACAACAGTGAGAGGGCCGCGTACCAAAGGAAAAAAAAAAATCTACCTCCCCTATGTCATCTAAATTCTAATTCTACAAAATTCCTTTATGTCTTTCCTTATGACAGTACCCTGGTGATTTAATAACTCTTTCCCTCTCCCTTTCTTCCCCCCTTCCTTCCTCCCTCCCTCCCTTCTTCCCTCTGTCCCTTCCCCCCTCCCTCCGTCCCTTCCTTCTCCCCTTCCTTCCTCCCTCCCTCCCTCTCTTCCTTCCTTCGAATCTTTAGCACAACCTGGTACTGTGCTACCAATTTGTTTATGACCCTTAATTTCCCCCTTAATGAACCAAGGTTCACACCAGGAGAGCCTAGGTGGGGTGATGTTTCTCTCCATCTGTTGTTTGTCATGTTAAATTTACATATCACTGGCAGTGCCCAGATTCGATAATGATAGGTGAGGGTGTGTTATATATGTGCTAACAGAAAGCTATTTTAGAATTTCTGCATGCAATTAGTAATTTTCATCCCAGTTCAATCTTTCTTGCGTGCAGTAAACCTTAACTACAAAACGCTCAGCTGGAATTACTAACAAAATAACCTTTACAAGTGATGCCTTTTTTTCTTTACCTGGTATCATTTGAAGCATGATGTCCAGTGAGGTAGAACTTTAATTTCTAAGTATGTGTGTATGTATTTAAATAAGAGAGCTTGCACATAAAAACTGCTTGCTTCTTTCATTTCTAGAGATAGTGTTGTCCATTTATCTTGGGGTAAATTTTCTTTTTTTCCCACCTTATAGTTTGGTGAAAAAATGGACACGTTTGCGTAGGGAGCCCAGAGGCTTGCTGAGAGTGGAAAGATAATGATCTAGACTCCTTCCCATTGAGTTTCCATGTTTTTAAACCATGTCTGAAGGACCTGGAGCTATGACTGAGACCTACGAATCCCTAAAGGGAGATAACTGTAATGAAAAGAGTAATTAGGGCTGGTGTCCCAGACACAACACCAACCTGTAAGTTTTTATGTCAGGTCATATAACAGGTGAGTTACACTTGTTTCCTTTCTGACCCAGTTACTCAGGTACCATGAGCGTGGTTGAAAGAAGGAGATCCTCTGTACAATCTGTTTTACATCTTAAGACTGCTGGCCTTCCCAACTGGGAAGAATGACACACAGAGGTAGTAGCAGCAGCAATGGAGAATGAAGTCTCACCTTCCTTTCTATTATCACCATCAGCACACCAAAGCTACTAGATCCTGGGAATGAGAAATGAAGTGTGGACTTCCCCAAATCAGTGGGATGAGGGGTCGAAGGCATTTAATCTGAGTATATAAGTAAACTCTTCCCCTATTGTGTAACTTCTCCTAGAGAACTGACACCATCTGGTAATATAATTTACATGGACTTTATTATTCCAGTTGAGGGATCCGAGCGTAAATCAGATATTTTTGAGGTTGGAGGAAACAAAATAGACTCATGGTGAAGGAAATGTATGCCTTATCTCAAGTTTATTTAAATGTTGGAACTTCTTGAAAATTTTCCAGTCCCAAAATTAGGCAGTAGTTGCCCTTGTTGGCTTTGTATGTGCTGATGTGGCCTGGTGGAACCGCATCTCCTGGAATCCCCTTCTGTGCAGGTGTGTGGTCAGGGAGGGCCAGAGAGAGGTCCTCGTGGGAGATCAGGAGGGTGAAGTGGAGCTGTAGCCCTTCTGTGGCTGGTGACACACACTGTCACCACTCAACTGTCAGCTCACCTCCTTGGCCTGAGCCACCAGCTGGGTCAGCTATCGATTCAGTTTCCCTGGTTTTTCCTTCAGCTTCTTTGACCCCTGGGCCAGATATGTGTTCAGCTCCATGATGAAAGGTCCAGCTTCCATAGGACACCCTACTCATTATGGTCAGAGGCAACAAGAACTGATGAGGGTTTCTGTCCATCCTTGTAGGTTCCAGCTTGTTCTCACTCCCACCCACTTTGCATCAGCTTTCCTCCCCCAAACCCAACTTCTGTCCAGCAGATACCAGCTCCAGCATCAGAAATGGGATAACAGCCTTAGAGAAGCTAAGTACTCAGCTCCCACAATTACTTATGGCCAAATAGGTACTAAATCCATATATATCTGATCTACAGTTCTGTTTCTCTGATTGAATCCTTGCTGATACACTGTCATCTGGCATCGTAGACTTAAGACTATGGCAGTCACATGGACACCCCTGGCAATATTACCTTTCAGTGAGTATTTTAGAGGCGTATATACTTAGGCAACTACTTCCCTCACTCTTCAAATTTGAAGAGATCATTTTAACAAAGGTAAAACTCATTCTTCTGACAAACATGTTCCCGATTCTACTTCCTCACCCTCTTTTTAAGGCACTGTCTCTTTCCATCTTTTCCCACCTTTGTTAGATAAAGATCAGGACAAAATATTTGAATCTGAAGTTCTAGAAAGCTAAAGCTTATCTGTTTCTCAAAAGATTGGTAGTGGAGCATTTATCTCACTATTTTTCGATGGGTACTTCTTTAATAAATCCGTAATTCAAGTGCAAGGACAACTTGATTTGGGGATTTTTTGTTGCTGACCAAGGTTTTAAATCTCAAAGACATCAGTGCATGGAAATCTTCATCAATGTGCATGTTACTTCAGCACCACCTTCATCAGAAAGTTGGCAAGAAAAGAAAGAAAACATCTAAGAAGGTAAGAATGAAAATGGAGCTTGATTGATCACTTAAAAAATCATCAGTACATGTATTAAGCCTGAGCTTTTTCTGGGTTAGAACCACCTCTCCTTCCACCCTGTAAAACTACCCTTAATCATTAGATTCCACTAAATGAACAAAATCCATAACCATATTTCAAACACATGTAGAAAATTAACTCATAAGAAAAAAGTGAAAATGCTTCATTAAGGAATTTAATTTCTAGTAAAGTTCTTATTAATGATATATTGAGTCAGGAGTAGTGACAGTTTATTATAAGATAAACAAAGCAACGTGCTACCTGATGTTGGGAAGCTGAGCACAAAGAAAGGTTCCTGGTATAGCCTTTGATAGGATCATTTCAACAAAAAAAATCTGAAATTAAATGCCAAAAATATCGTATATGGTATGACATCAAATATAAATATATACATGATATTTGGGGCACTTAATTTAGTATAAATATGCAAATATATATAATATATAATTTAATATATAATTTAATATATATGCAAAACTACTTCTTTATAAATTTTAGAAATATATTTTTGAGAATAGTAATGTAGCAACTATAATGAAAATTAGGAGTATACATAAAGTTGGACACTTAAGTGCATTTGTGATCTAAGGTGAGTTAAGACCTTCCCAAAACCACCAATAGGCCTCAGGAAACAACAGAGTCTGAATTACTCATTTTACAGATGAGGAAACTGACAACCAAGGACATAGAGACCTGTGGTGGTCACTGCAGGTCAGGGGTCCAGGGTCTCCTGACTTCTAATCCAAAATGCTAACAAACTAGTGGTTATCAGTAGGGTGAGGGTGAGGGGCAAGACAAGGTAGGGGATTAAGTGGCACAAACTACTAGGTATAAAATAAATAAGATACAAGGATGTAATGTACAGATGTACAACGTAGGGAACATAACCAATATTTTTTCATAACTTTATATGGAGTATAATCTATAAAGCTATCAAATCACTGTGTGGTACACCTGAAACTAATATAATATTGTAAGTCAACTATACTTCAATTAAAAAATATAAAAATAGGTAAATGCTGACCCCACACACTGGCCCCTCTGTGGGGAGCAGCTGGTTCTTGCGTAAAACAAAAGGGCTGTGTTCTAACGCTGTGATTACTGCAGCTTTAGTTGCAAATAAAGTGCACTTTCCCCACTTTACATAAAAGACAAAATCCACACGCTAAGAATATCCCTGTTGTCGGTGTGAAGGGAGTGATTGCACATTTCACAAAATGATGCAAACTCAGGCACACGTTGCTGGTGCCTGCTCCCTGCAGGCTCGGGCACCTCTCCAAGTCCAAATCCAGCTGCCGTGTCTCATTTTGAAGCTCATATAACCACCTTCTACTAACAAAAGTCATGCTTATTCTTCCCATTTTTTAAAGTTATGTGTGAAAAGTAGGAGATTAAAGCAGATGAAGAGAGAGCCATGCACATAGCAGGGGCAACTTGTTACTACAGTGAGGCACAGGCTGGGAATTAAATGAGTTACTGTTTCACTTTTAGAGTTGCTAGAAAATACAGCAAGAGGAAAATACTGGGAATCTGGGCACAGGTCTCTGGATTTGATGTTTAAAAATTTGCTTAAACGATTCATACTGGCCTTTTAACAGTCATTGCATACCTGTTAACCCAGTTCTACCACTTAGCGGCTTGGACCTGTTGACCCCTCTGTGCCTCAGTTTCCTAATCTCTAAAATTGGAGTGTAATAGTATCCACACTCCCGCGTAGACTGGCCTATGTTAGAGTCCTGGAAATACCCCCTTACACAGTGGGCAAACCACAGTAAAACCTTGACCTTTCTGCCATCTTTTCTGTTCTACCTCCTGTTCAAAATACTGTGAAGATTGAAAGAGAATAAGATCTAAAGGGCTATAGAGACGTGGGGGATGGTTACAATGCTCTGTCTATACTGTACCTACCCTCAGTGATGTGACCTCCAAACGCCAGCGCAGGTGACCAAGTTTACCTCTATGATATTGAGCTTAAGACCCTTTCACTCTGTAGTTGGGAACCTTAGCTTCTAGGGAAAAACTTGCTGGAAAAATATTAGGACATTTTATTTGTCACAAGATGACACTCCCACCCAAAGCCATGAAAATCAGGTAATAACCCAGGCTGTCTTATGATGGTTTCAAAGTATCAATGCTGGGAACACATTTCAAACAAACTACACGCGCGCGCGCGCGCACACACACACACACACACACACACACACACACACACACACACACAAGCTCACAGAAGTTGGATCCAGAAACTCGGGGCATGTTGTCATGTCTCTTCCATACCCTCTCCCAGATCCAAAGCACCTACATGATGTCTACAACATATTAACTTCTCAAATTATTGAGTGACGTCTTAATCTACTATACATGTCTGCTGACATATTTTCTTTTTTTTCGTTTAAACATCTTTATTAGAGTATAATTGCTTTACAATGGTGTGTTAGTTTCTGCTTTATAACAAAGTGAATCAGTTATACATATACACGTGTCCCCATATCTCTTCCCTCTTGCGTCTCCCTCCCACCCTCCCTATCCCACCCCTCTAGGTGGTCACAAAGCACCAAGGTGATCTCTCTGTGCTATGCGGCTGCTTCCCACTAGCTATCTATTTTACGTTTGGTAGTGTATATATGTCCATGCTACTCTCTCACTTTGTCCCAGCTTACCCTTCGCCCTTCCCATATCCTCAAGTCCATTCTCTAGTAGGTCTGCATCTTTATTCCCATCTTGCCCCTAGGATCTTCATGACCGTTTTTTTTTTTTTCTTAAATTCCATATATATATGTTAGCATACAGTATTTGTTTTTCTCTTTCTGACTTACTTCACTCTTTATGACAGACTCTAGGTCCATCCACCTCACTACAGATAACTCACTTTCGTTTCTTTTTATGGCTGAGTAATATTCCATTGTATATATGTGCCACATCTTCTTTATCCATTCATCTGATGATGGACACTTAGGTTGCTTCCATCTCCTGGCTATTGTAAATAGAGCAGCAATGAATATTTTGGTACATGATTCTTTTTGAGTTATGGTTTCCTCAGGGTATATGCCCAGTAGTGGGATTGCTGGGTCGTATGGTAGTTCTATTTGTAGTTTTTTAAGGAACCTCCATACTGTTCTCCATAGTGGCTGTATCTATTGACATTCCCACCAACAGTGCAAGAGGGTTCCCTTTTCTCCACACCCTCTCCAGCATTTATTCTTTGTAGATTTTTTGATGATGGCCACTCTGACTGGTGTGAGTTGCTATCTCATTGTAGTTTTGATTTGCATTTCTCTAATGATTAATGATGTTGCGCATCCTTTCATGTGTTTGTTGGCAATCTGTATATCTTCTTTGGAGAAATGTCTCTTTAGGTCTTCTGCCCATTTTTGGATTGGGTTCTTTGTTTTTTTGATATTGAGCTGCATGAGCTGCTTGTATATTTTGGAGATTAATCCTTTGTCAGTTGCTTCATTTGCAAATATTTTCTCCCATTCTGATGGTTGTCTTTTCCTCTTGTTTATGGTTTCCTTTGCTGTGCAAAAGCTTTGAAGTTTCATTAGGTCCCATTTGTTGATTTTTGTTTTTATTTCCATTTCTGTAGGAGGTAGGTCAAAAAGGATCTTGCTGTGAATTATTGCACAGAGTGTACTGCCTATGTTTTCCTCTAAGAGTTTGATGGTGTCTGGCCTTATATTTAGGTCTTTAATCCATTTTGAGTTTATTTTTGTGTATGGTGTTAGGGAGTGTTCTAATTTCATTCTTTTACATGTAGCTGCCCAGTTTTCCCAGCACCACGTATTGAAGAGGCTGTCTTTTCTCCACTGTATATTCTTGCCTCCTTTATCAAAGATAAGGTAACCATATGTGTGTGGGTTTATCTCTGGGCTTTCTATCCTGTTCCACTGATCTATATTTCTGTTTTTGTGCCAGTACCATACTGTCTTGATTACTGTAGCTTTGTAATATAGTCTGAAGTCAGGGGGCCTGATTCCTCCAGCTCCGTTTTTCGTTCTCAAGATTGCTTTGGCTATTCGGGGTCTTTTGTGTTTCCATACAAATTGTGAAATTTTTTGTTCTATTTCTGTGAAAAATGCCAGTGGTAGTTTGATAGGGATTGCATTGAATCTATAGATTGCCTTGGGTAGTAGAGTCATTTTCACAATGTTGATTCTCCCAATCCAGAAACATGGTATATCTCTCCATCTATTTGTATCATCTTTAATTTCTTTCATCAGTGTCTTATAATTTTCTGCATACAGGTCTTTTGTCTCCTTAGGTAGGTTTATTCCTAGACATTTTATTCTTTTTGTTGCAATGGTAAATGGGAGTGTTTTCTTGATTTCTCTTTCAGATTTTTCATCATTAGTGTATAGGAATGCAAGAGATTTCTGTGCATTAATTTTGTATCCTGCTACTTTACCAAATTCATTGATTAGCTCTAGTAGTTTTCTGGTAGCAGCTTTAGGATTCTCTATGTACAGTATCATGTCATCTGTAAACAGTGACAACTTTACTTCTTCTTTTCTAATTTGGATTCCTTTATTTCTTTTTCTTCTCTGATTGCTGTGACCAAAACTTCCAAAACTATGTTGAATAAGAGTGGTTAGATTGGGCAACCTTGTCTTGTTCCTGATCTTAATGGAAATGGTTTCAGTTTTTCACCATTCAGGACAATGTTGGCTGTTTGTTTGTTGGTTTGTCATATATGGCCTTTATTATGTTGAGGACAGTTCCCTCTATGCCTACTTTCTGCAGGGTTTTTATCAAAAATGGGTATTGAATTTTGTCAAAAGCTTTCTCTGCATCTATTGAGATGATCATATTGTTTTTATTCTTCAGTTTGTTAATATGGTGGATCACATTGATTGATTTGCGTATATTGAAGAATCCTTGCATTTCTGGGATAAACTCCACTTGATCATGGTGTATGATCTTTTTTTTTTTTTTTTTTTTAACATCTTTATTGGGGTATAATTGCTTTACAATGGTGTGTTAGTTTCTGCTTTATTACAAAGTGAATCAGTTATACATATACATATGTTCCCATATCTCTTCCCTCTTGCGTCTCCCTCCCTCCCACCCTCCCTATCCCACCCCTCCAGGCTGTCACAAAGCACCGAGCCAATATGCCTGTGCCATGCGGCTGCTTCCCACTAGCTATCTACCTTACTACGTTTGTTAGTGTGTATATGTCCATGACTCTCTCTCGCCCCGTCACAGCTCACCCTTCCCCCTCCCCATAACCTCAAGTCCGTTCTCTAGGAGGTCTGCGTCTTTATTCCTGCCTTACCCCTAGGTTCTTCATGACATTTTTTTTTTTCTTAAATTCCATATATATGTGTTAGCATACGGTATTTGTCTTTCTCTTTCTGACTTACTTCACTCTGTATGACAGACTCTAGGTCTATCCACCTCATTACAAATAGTTCAATTTCCTTTCTTTTTATGGCCGAGTAATATTCCATTGTATATATGTGCCACATCTTCTTTATCCATTCATCCGATGATGGGCACTTAGGTTGTTTCCATCTCCGGGCTATTGTAAATAGAGCTGCAGTGAACATTTTGGTACATGACTCTTTTTGAATTTCGGTTTTCTCAGGGTATATGCCCAGTAGTGGGATTGCTGGGTCATATGGTAGTTCTATTTGTAGTTTTTTAAGGAACCTCCATACTGTTCTCCATAGTGGCTGAACCAATTCACATTCCCACCAGCAGTGCAAGAGGGTTCCCTTTTCTCCACACCCTCTCCAGCATTTATTGTTTCTAGATTTTTTGATGATGGCCACTCTGACTGGTGTGAGATGATATCTCATTGTAGTTTTGATTTGCATTTCTCTAATGATTAATGATGTTGAGCATTCTTTCATGTGTTTGTTGGCAGTCTGTATATCTTCTTTGGAGAAATGTCTATTTAGGTCTTCTGCCCATTTTTGGATTGGGTTGTTTGTTTTTTTGTTATTGAGCTGCATGAGCTGCTTGTAAATTTTGGAGATTAATCCTTTGTCGGTTGCTTCATTTGCAAATATTTTCTCCCATTCTGAGGGTTGTCTTTTGGTCTTGTTTATGGTTTCCTTTGCTGTGCAAAAGCTTTGAAGTTTCATTAGGTCCCATTTGTTTATTTTTGTTTTTATTTCCATTACTCTAGGAGGTGGGTCAGAAAGAATCTTACTGTGATTTATGTCATAGAGTGTTCTGCCTATGTTTTCCTCTAAGAGTTTGATAGTTTCTGGCCTTATATTTAGGTCTTTAATCCATTTTGAGCTTATTTTTGTGTATGGTGTTAGGGAGTGATCTAATCTCATACTTTTACATGTACCTGTCCAGTTTTTCCAGCACCACTTATTGAAGAAGCTGTCCTTTCTCCACTGTACATTCCTGCCACCTTTATCAAAGATAAGGTGTCCATATGTGCCTGGGTTTATCTCTGGGCTTTCTATCCTGTTCCATTGATCTATGTTTCTGTTTTTGTGCCAGTACCATACCGTCTTGATAACTGTAGCTTTGTAGTATAGTCTGAAGTCAGGGAGCCTGATTCCTCCAGTTCCTTTTTTTGTTCTCAAGTTTGCTTTGGCTATTCGGGGTCTTTTGTGTTTCCATACAAATTGTGAAATTTTTTGTTCTAGTTCTGTGAAAAATGCCAGTGGTAGTTTGATAGGGATTGCATTGAATCTATAGATTGCCTTGGGTAGTAGAGTCATTTTCACAATGTTGATTCCCCCAATCCAGAAACATGGTATATCTCTCCATCTATTTGTATCATCTTTAATTTCTTTCATCAGTGTCTTATAATTTTCTGCATACAGGTCTTTTGTCTCCTTAGGTAGGTTTATTCCTAGATATTTTATTCTTTTTGTTGCAATGGTAAATGGGAGTGTTTTCTTGATTTCACTTTCAGATTTTTCATCATTAGTGTATAGGAATGCCAGAGATTTCTGTGCATTAATTTTGTATCCTGCTACTTTACCAAATTCATTGATTAGCTCTAGTAGTTTTCTGGTAGCATCTTTAGGATTCTCTATGTATAGGATCATGTCATCTGCAAACAGTGACAGCTTTACTTCTTCTTTTCCGATTTGGATTCCTTTTATTTCCTTCTCTTCTCTGATTGCTGTGGCTAAAACTTCCAAAACTATGTTGAATAATAGTGGTGAGAGTGGGCACCCTTGTCTTGTTCCTGATCTTAGTGGAAATGCTTTCAGTTTTTCACCATTGAGGATGATGTTTGCTGTGGGCTTGTCGTATATGGCCTTTATTATGTTGAGGAAAGTTCCCTCTATGCCTACTTTCTGCAGGGTTTTTATCATAAATGGGTGTTGAATTTTGTCAAAAGCTTTCTCTGCATCTATTGAGATGATCATATGGTTTTTCTCCTTCAATTTGTTAATATGGTTTATCACATTGATAGATTTGCGTATATTGAAGAATCCTTGCATTCCTGGAATAAACCCCACTTGATCATGGTGTATGATCCTTTTAATGTGCTGTTGGATTCTGTTTGCTAGTATTTTGTTGAGGATTTTTGCATCTATGTTCATCAGCGATATTGGTCTGTAGTTTTCTTTCTTTGTGACATCCTTGCCTGGTTTTGGTATCAAGGTGATGGTGGCCTCGTAGAAGGAGTTTGGGAGTGTTCTTCCCTCTGCTATATTTTGGAAGAGTTTGAGAAGGATAGGTGTTAGCTCTTCTCTAAATGTTTGATAGAATTCGCCTGTGAAGCCATCTGGTCCTGGGCTTTTGTTTGTTGGAAGATTTTTAATCACAGTTTCAATTTCAGTGCTTGTGATTGGTCTGTTCATATTTTCTATTTCTTCCTGATTCAGTCTTGGCAGGTTGTGCATTTCTACGAATTTGTCCATTTCTTCCAGGTTGTCCATTTTATTGGCATAGAGTTGCTTGTAGTAATCTCTCATGATCTCTTTTATTTCTGCAGTGTCAGTTGTTACTTCTCCTTTTTCATTTCTAATTCTATTGATTTGAGTCTTCTCCCTTTTTTTCTTGATGAGTCTGGCTAATGGTTTATCTATTTTGTTTATCTTCTCAAAGAACCAGCTTTTAGTTTTATTGATCTTTGCTATTGTTTCCTTCATTTCTTTTTCATTTATTTCTGATCTGATTTTTATGATTTCTTTCCTTCTGCTAGCTTTGGGGTTTTTTTGTTCTTCTTTCTCTAATTGCTTGAGGTGCAAGGTTAGGTTGTTTATTCGAGATGTTTCCTGCTTCTTAAGGTGGGCTTGTATTGCTGTAAACTTCCCCCTTAGAACTGCTTTTGCTGCATCTCACAGGTTTTGGGTCGTTGTGTCTCCATTGTCATTTGTTTCTAGGTATTTTTTGATTTCCTCTTTGATTTCTTCAGTGATCACTTCATTATTAAGTAGTGTATTGTTTAGCCTCCATGTGTTTGTATTTTTTACAGATCTTTTCCTGTAATTGATATCTAGTCTCATGGCGTTGTGGTCAGAAAAGATACTTGGTACAATTTCAATTTTCTTAAATTTACTAAGGCTTGATTTGTGACCCAAGATATGATCTATCCTGGAGAATGTTCCATGAGCACTTGAGAAAAATGTGTATTCTGTTGTTTTTGGATGGAGTGTCCTATAAATATCAATTAAGTCCATCTTGTTTAATGTATCATTTAAAGCTTGTGTTTCCTTATTTATTTTCATTTTGGATGATCTGTCCATGGGTGAAAGTGGGGTGTTTAAGTCCCCTACTATGAATGTGTTACTGTCGATTTCCCCTTTTATGGCTGTTAGTATTTGCCTTATGTATTGAGGTGCTCCTATGTTGGGTGCATAAATATTTACAATTGTTATATCTTCTTCTTGGATCGATCCCTTGATCATTATGTAGTGTCCTTCTTTGTCTCTTTTAATAGTCCTTATTTTAAAGTCTATTTTGTCTGATATGAGAATTGCTACTCCAGCATTCTTTTGGTTTCCATTTGCATGGAATATCTTTTTCCATCCCCTTACTTTCAGTCTGTATGTGTCTCTAGGTCTGAAGTGGGTCTCTTGTAGACAGCATATATAAGGGTCTTGTTTTTGTATCCATTCAGCTAATCTATGTCTTTTGGTGGGAGCATTTAGTCCATTTACATTTAAGGTAATTATCGATATGTATGTTCCTATTCCCATTTTCTAAATTGTTTTGGGTTCGTTATTATAGGTCTTTTCCTTCTCTTGTGTTTCTTGCCTAGAGAAGATCCTTTAGCATTTGTTGTAAAGCTGGTTTGGTGGTGCTGAACTCTCTCAGCTTTTGCTTGTCTGTAAAGGTTTTAATTTCTCCATCAAATCTGAATGAGATCCTTGCTGGGTAGAGTAGTCTTGGCTGCAGGTTTTTCTCCTTCATGTCTTTCAGTATGTCCTGCCACTCCCTTCTGGCTTGTAGGGTTTCTGCTGAGAGATCAGCTGTTAACCTTATGGGGATTCCCTTATGTGTTATTTGTTGTTTTTCCCTTGCTGCTTTTAATATGCTTTCTTTGTATTTAATTTTTGACAGTTTGATTAATATGTGTCTTGGCGTATTTCTCCTTGTATTTATCCTGTATGGGACTCTCTGTGCTTCCTGGACTTGATTAACTATTTCCTTTCCCATATTAGGGAAGTTTTCAACTATAATCTCTTCAAAGATTTTCTCAGTCCCTTTCTTTTTCTCTTCTTCTTCTGGAACCCCTATAATTCGAATGTTGGTGCGTTTAATGTTGTCCCAGAGGTCTCTGAGACTGTCCTCAGTTCTTTTCATTCTTTTTTCTTTATTCTGCTCTGCAGTAGTTATTTCCACTATTTTATCTTCCAGGTCACTTATCCGTTCTTCTGCCTCAGTTATTCTGCTATTGATCCCATCTAGAGTATTTTTAATTTCATTTATTGTGTTGTTCATCGTTGTTTGTTTCATCTTTAGTTCTTCTAGGTCCTTGTTAACTGATTCTTGTATTTTGTCCATTCTATTGTCCATTCTATCTCCAAGATTTCGGATCAACCTTACTATCATTATTCTGAATTCTTTTTCAGGTAGACTGCCTATTTCCTCTTCATTTGTTAGGTCTGGTGGGTTTTTTCCTTGCTCCTTCATCTGCTGTGTGTTTCTCTGTCTTCTCATTTTGCTTAACTTACTGTGTTTAGGGTCTCCTTTTCGTAGGCTGCAGGTTCGTAGTTTCCATTGTTTTTGGTGTCTGACCCCAGTGGCTAAGGTTGGTTCAGTGGGTTGTGTAGGCTTCCTGGTGGAGGGGACTAATGCCTATGTTCTTGTGGATGAGGCTGGATCTTGTCTTTCTGGTGGGCAGGTCCACGTCTGCTGGTGTGTTTTGTGTGCTGACATATTTTATAAAGAGCATGAATATTTCAAATTCTGGATAATATGTTGATTTATATTTTTTTTATACTTTACAAAATCACTTTTGTTTCTTTTGCTAAAATATGTTCTGTTAAGCCCTGGGAACTTATTCTTCATTGTAGAAGTACTGAACAAAATAAAAAAGACATTCTCAGCCTTTTCTTCAGATGCTTTAGACATCCTGGCCTCATTTTAAAAGTGAGATATTGAAGTTTTCATAACTTTAAAGTTATGATATGTTTGTCTCTCTGAACCTTAAGGTAACTGAAAGAAGACATTCTTTTTCCTTCAACAGAGTGTTGTATATCACTCATATGGGATAATGTGAGGAAAAATAAGGGGCAGCATTTGCCCTAAAATTTGTCACAAAATACCCTAAATTTTGAGTTCTTAATTGACTAAAGTTATAACTGCACAATAATTTCTTCTTAAACACTACCTCTTCATTTCACGTCCACCTTCCTTCATTTATCTGTTTATTCATTCATTCATTCATTTAACAGTCATGCACTGAGCATAAAATTAGGTATGGAGACAGCCAGTTGAATGAAAGAAATGCACAGAAAGAACATCAGATCCCAAGCAAGAGGATGCAGATTTTGATTAATTCAGCAAATATTTATTGAACCTCTCCTGATTATCAAGCATTGTGCTAGGCTCTGGAGATAGAGCTGTAAACAAAATACAGAAGTGCTGTCCTTATAGAACTTAAAGGATAGTGAGTCAGAAAAGAAACACCTGAATAAACAATAGAGTGATCATTTCTATGAGAGTCATACATGGGGTGATATGATAGAAATCCGTTGCTGATTATTTTCAACAGATAGGGTAGTTAGAAAAGACCTCTGAAAAGGTGGTCTGAGAACTGAAGGAACTGAAAGATGAGGACAAGCCATGTGAAAAGACAGGGAAAAGAATGTTCCAGGCTAAGGAACAGTATCTGCAAAGGTCCTTTTACATAAAGAATGATCTGGAAAGGAGACAAGCGTGGGTAAAGCGAAATAAAACAAGATGAGAAGTGGGGAAGCGTGCTAGATAAGGTATGCCTTAAGACATGGTAACAGTTTTGATACATTCCCTTTGATTAGAACTATGGTATTAATGGCCAACTATCATATATCCAATAACTATGTGTTGTATAAGGGATCAGAACATCAGGAGAAACTATATATCATATATGAAAGATACAGAAGCAATTTCAAATTTACAGAGGAGTTGAAAGAGTAGTGCATAGAACTCCCATATATCCTTTGCCTAGAGGCTTCTTTCAAGTTTCTGATTTTCCCGTTTATGTCCTTTGAAGTAAAAGGATGCATATCCAGGATTGCAGGGCACCAGCTGTCAGCTCTCTGATCTCCTCTAAACTGGGACAGGGCCCTAATGTGGCCTTGACATTAATTTTCAGTGCTTACAAGCCAGTTATTTTGTGGAATGGGGTTTCTCTAGTATTTGTTTATGACTTGACTAAGGTATGCATTTCTTCTTTTTTGACCAGATTATCACATATGTGATATTTTATTCTTCTGTCTGCATCCTACTGCATGGCTTGTGACACAGATTTGTTTCATTACTGGTGGTGCTAACTCTGGTTACTTCATTAAGAGGGTACCTGCCTGGCATTATTGCCTCTACAGAGTAACTTTCCTCCCCCTTGTAATTAACAATGTTTTGTAGAGAGGTATCTTGAGACCAATTAAAATCCTATTCTTCCACTTTTACCACTGGTTTTAGCACCACTGATATGCCTTGCCTGAATTAATTATTAGTATGATTATTACCATGAAATGGAGATTTTCTAATTACATAATTTCTTTTATAGTTGTTAGTTTGCATTTTTTTGTATGGAAAAAATCCCCCCCCTTTTATTCATACAACTATTTGTTTTTATTAGTATGGACTTGTAGATTCCAGTTTAATTTAGTGAGTTATAATCTCTTAATATCTTTATTAATTTTGAGGCTCAAATTTTCCCTGATTTTAGCCAGTGGGAGCCCCTTCAAGCTGTCATTGCATCCTTTTGATATGTCCTCATCAATCTTTGAGCATTTTCTTACTTTCTGGTACAACAAAGTGCTCCAGGCTATCTTGTGATTTTCCTGACCTAGTCCTGGGAATCTGCTATTTCTCTGATGAGACCTGGTTCCTTTCAATAGAGAAATGATATTTAGAAACCAAGATCTGGACACTAGCTGTACGCATGGCCACTAAGATATCAGTGATCTTAGGATCTCAGGGTGGAGAATTCACATCAATATCTCCAATTCTGATCCAACAATAAAAAGTTCATTCTAGCTTTTCCCCTTTCCATTTTTCCCCTCCCTTCTCAGACACTGAGAAACCTCACTGAACTGTCATCTTATTGCATTTCAATACCCTCCTCATATGGACCACAGCTGTCACCAGACTGACTGAAAAAAAAAAAAGAAAGGAAGAAATGAAGGAAGGTAGACATTCATTTTTTTTTAATGAATGAATTTAGTGATACCACAGTGAAATCATTTCTATTGCATGTATTTTGTTTCAGGATCATTCCATTTACAACCATATCCAGCCTCTTTCAATCTAAATTGTTAGTCACCCAACAAGCTTCCCTCCTAGGGTCTTTTGGAGTCCAGCATCACTGTTGTGTCATTTTAACCTAGCCAGTGGCTGCGTGGATCTGCTTTTAGAAAGTTCTTGTTTAGGCACAGGTGGGGGGCTGTAAAAAATATATAAGTTACAGTTCTTCAACCAAAAATGAGGGACTCTGCTCTAGCAGAATGGCTAATCAGTCAATGACTATCTCAGAAAAGACTATGATAAATGTCATAAGAAGAATAAACTGCATCAAAGGTGTAAAGGAGGGAAAACTGATAACTAGAAACAGAAACTGTTCTCACTAGGGCTTAGGTTGTATTCTACCTCAGTCTTACTTGACGAACAAGTAAATACCTAAGAAAAGATAAAACTGTTAGATTTAATAGAATTTGCAGAAGACCTTAAACTAAACACATCTAACAACAGCAACAAAAAAAATGTGATGATGGAAATGTCAATTTCCTTAACAGCTTCCTCTGTTTTACTTTCTGATGCCAGGTACAAATTCACTCTAAATCCTGTCACAGGGATTTAGATGCACATGTTTGAGACATTGACAGTTGCTCAATAGTGGATTTTAAAATACCGTTGGTTTGCAGGAATGCCTGATAGAGGATATACATGATTCATGGGGAAGTGGGCCTTCCTGACTCATTTTCTAGGCTGCTTCTATCACCAAAGGCAAACATTTGACCCTGAAATCCCCAACATTAATGTATCTTACCCAGCTCTAAGTCTTGCTGCGTTATTTTTATCTTCTCACAAAGAAGTCATTCATCCATTAATTCCTTCAGTCAATCAACAAACACCAATAATTCTCTTCTGTCCCATCAGCATGGGATGAAAAGATGTTTCTGAGATTCATATATTTATTCACAATTCTTTACTAAGTAGTTACTATGTGATAGGAATTATTCTTGGTGCTGGGGATGAACAAGGCAAAAGTTTCTGTTCTCATGAAGTTTGTGGGAGATTGACATATAAAGTAATGAGTACTTTTCAGAAAATTATAAATGCAGTGAAGACAATGAAACAGGCAACATGATGGAGTGTTGAGGAGTGCTACTTTCAATTTGATGGTCAAGGAAAGCCATCCCTGAAGAAGTGTTGCTGGGTCTGAATGATGAAAAGGAGCACAAGTCTAAAAAGACTTTGAGAAGAGTATTTGAGATAGTGATATCCATTACATTTTAAAGAAACAGTACAATACAAACTGGGCATTCACTGTAACGATAAGTTCTTCAATGGAAGTATATATAGTGAGTTTAGGCAGACAGAACGTAGTGCATTAGGAAGGCTGGGAGCATGAGACAGATATTGGAGATTAGGGAAAGCACTGCAGAAGGGTAGTATTTCAGAAGAGTTGATGGTATTTCTGAGCTTCTTAGGCAGATAAGAGAAAGACATGAAGTCAAATTATCATGGGCAAAGGCTGAAACCACACGGTATGTTCAGGCAATAAACTTTGGTGGATACACTTAGAGCTTATAATGAAAATGAGACTGAATGGAAATGAGTGGAAAGGTAGGAACAGGGAAATATATTTTTTAAGTTCTGCACTGAGTACTTAACACTCAGTTGAGCTACAATTTGATTGCTGTGATTTTTAAAAAAATAGGTTAATGATCCTCGCAAACCACCTAGATCTATGATATTCCAAGCATTTCTCCCAGTGTCTGGAAATTCTTAAGAGGGCCCCAAAGCTTATGCTAAGGAATGAGGGAGGGCTGAATGGGAAGACCTTGAGTATTCATGCCCTTGTTAAACTGGAGCTCTTGATTTTTTTTTTTTTAATGTTTCTAGCTTGTTGGGATTCTGTTTCACAGGTTGTTTTTGAATAATGAGTTTTAATATTAAAAAACAAACATAATTACACAGATCTGAGAGTTTTACTTCTGGCTATGGCAGAATGGCTTCTGGCAGACTAATCCCCGCTCCCCCCAGCCCACCTCCACCCCACAGAGCACAACTATAAAGATGGAAAGAAATAAAAAACCCTCTGAAAACCCTGGAGAGTGACCAAGATAGCTGGAACTTTCTCATAAATGATTAGTGATTGGTGCTACTAAATATTCAGTAAGAGAAGCATTTCCCCCCTTTTCCTATGTTCCTATTTTTGCCCTAAGTAGGAACTTTCCGCCTTTTAGAAGTAGTGGGAATTTCAGTACCTGGTCTATTATCCATCCAATTCCACACGCATTGGATTGGTGCTATTTGGATCTGAGCATGTATATGTTCTATCTTCCCTGGACATGCCTGTGTACTTGATTGTGCTTCTGCTTCTGTATTTACCCTGTGTAAAGAATCAGTCCTGTGTGTGCCCACTGTCACCACCCGAGCATATAAAGAAGTGACTCTGGGTGTCTGGATAAGTGTCCACCCCTGAGACCCTAACTTTTCTTGGGCTGGACCACGGATTCAGCTCAGGAAGCACTGCAGAGCTTGACTGTGGCTGCAGATTGAAACGAAACTCCAAAATAAAGCCCACTAGTGTGAAAACCTAATTAAAAGGCTGAAATTTTGATTTCCATCTGTCTGACTCTTCTCTTTATTTTTCAGTTTATTCAGAACTTACGGGGAAAGAGAAGTGTCGTGATTCATTCTCTCTCAAATCTCAACACACAATACAAATCAATAAATTATTGGTACTGTAGCTCTAAGAGAAGAAATTCCCAGGCCTAGAGCCTTCCTCATTTCCTGTCTTGCATGCCACAGTTCTGCTCTAATCCACTGAGAAAATGGGTTATCTCACAGGATTCATCTCAGCAGTTGTTATTGAGTCACTTCCATTGGCCAAGTCTTGTGCTGGGTACTTTTGGGATATAAAAATCTTGCAGTTCAGTAGGGGAACTCCAATCTGTGTGAGTGAACCATAATCCATTTAAGTTTGCAGCAAGGCCATCCTTGACTCCCCTTTGATAAAGCAACCTCAACCCTGACTCCATTCTCCACCCACCCATTTACTATCATGTTATTCTATCTATTTGTTCTGCTACACTTGTCACAATGAACTGAGTTACCTTGTTTATTTCCATTGTTAAATTACGTATTTCTGGCCTAAAATGTTAGCTCCATGAGGCCTACAATACTGTTTTGGTCACCACTGCCTCCTTCTAAGCTAGAATATGATACTTGCTCAATAAATGTGTTTACTGTCAAGAGAATTAATTAATTATAAATTAATAGTACAATATCACTTTATAAAAAAGTCAATGATAGGGTATGGTGCCCTTTTGTACTTCTTCCTTGGAAAATTAGGAAAGGCTAGGAAGAGGAGGTGTCATTGCCACTGGACTTGGATGTTAGGTTTGGGATGTGTAGAGAGGAGAAGCATTCTGGGTTATGAGAGAAGCCTAAATACAAACATGGCACCAAAATCGCAAGATTATTTTTATTCAATGAGTATTAGAATAATGACTAACATTTATTCCTCGTCAACTTGCACATATTTCCAGTGGGATGAATCTTACTAGTTCTTTCCAGTCACACAAAGAAAATTTAAAATACAGTCAGATTCTCTCCTTGGGTTCATACAGAGAAGACTCACCATGCCAAAGGTTTTTTTAAATTTTGTTTTGTTTTGTTTTTATCCCTCTTTTTGTATAAGAAGCTCTCTGTCTGACATTAAAGGGACTCTATCCCAACTGCAAGATTGTGAGTCAAGTTTGAGCAACAGTTCACTGAACAATAATTTTCTTCAATCGAATCTTGCTCTTGCTGGGGAAATTCTCTCTACACTTGACAGTACTGAGAGCTCCAGAATAAGAGTTATCTGTCTTGTGCTTTCCAAGTCAAGCCTGTTGTCACCATCAAAAATCATTCATGAAGGGCCACATCATCTAGATTTAGCCCCAGCTTTATCTCTGAACAAAACAAAATAAGTGGACACCCTTTTTCTTTACATCACCTATGAACAAATTTTATCATAGTGTCTTTAACACTTTATCATCAGTTATTCATTTTTATGCTTGACCTCCTGTGGATAATGTGCCTTTGGTGGATGCAAGCTTGTCTTATTCTCCTTGATATTCTTGTTGCCTGGCACCCAGAAGGGCCTCAAATATTAGCTGAACAAATGGGTTTTGTAAATGATAACATGAATAAACATCAGACTATGCAAATCACCATAAATATTGAACATATAAAGTATACTGTATACATATTTGCAAGGTTTCTCAAGACTAAATAGGAAATTTTTAATGTCCATCATAAAGATGTCTATTAAAACTCCTGTTCAGGTTTACCTTTTAAAAACGATAAACTGTGTGTTAGAGGTATAAGCATCTAAGATTAGAGCCAGAAAATTTACTGGTTGGGGAATAGGAAAGAAATGTGACCTCAGATTTCCTTGTAGAGATACTGTGCTTCCGTCTTCATTGGATTTTCATTGCATGGTACCAAATATAAATTCAGCAACACTAAATTCAGCAACGCTAAAATGAATATCTTTATGTACTTCTGTATATTGGTTTAGTTTCTTAGAATTCTTACACAATTGATATTTCCTTTGATAACGTACACTATGGCAAGTGTCTTGACTCAGCGATCATATAATGCAAAAAAATTAGACTATGAAGCACCTACTAAATGACATACTATTCTGACAGCTGCTGACACCACAGGAATAAGATAGATATGTGCTTGTCATTAAGCAGCCTTATCAAGTGAAGTCTAAAGACACTGAATTAGTAACAATTAGTATGGTACATGTAAAAAGGAATATGCAGTGAACACATGTTGGAAAAAAGATATCAGACCTAAATTTCTCTTCTGTATTGGGTCACTGTAAACGTAAATTCTACTTACGATTTTCAAAAAATGTGTGGAACTTGTATAATTGTCACTCTGTTTATCCGGCCCAAACAGAGACTTGAGGAAATATCCTTGCCAGGCCCTTTCTGATGGAATGTATCTGAGGCCCAGACAGTCTCTGTGATATTTCTCCAGGGATAAAGCCCAGAACCTTGCTGGCAGGTTGTTCAAAGGGCTAGAAGTGGATTTCCACAACCTCACCCCCTTCCGCTCCTCATGTGAATGAGCCAAGCCACACTGTTCTGTGAGGTCAGAGGGCAGCATTCGTTTTCTTTAGCACAGCAAAGGGAACGATCAACATCTCTAAGATAATAAAGACTGTGTATATTGCAGATTTCTGATTTCAAGCAACAAAACCCCTTTCAGCTAGCTGAAGCTGAAAATGAGGCTTTTCTATGTGGCAACAGGAATATTGCAAGGAACCAAGGGCAGGAAGACACCAGGGATCAAGTAGATGATAGAATCAGGAAGTAGCCCAAAGACAAGCTTTTCTTTCTTCATCTCTGATCCTTTTCTCCTATTGACTTAATTTATGTTTGTTTCCCTTCCCTACTTCACAGGTTGGGTACAAGATTGACACCCTTTCTTTGAGGCAGTCTCTCTCTGTCTCACTCTCTCTCTCCCCTAGATACTCCTAAAATAATCTGTTCACCCCTTTTCTCCTAGGAATAGATCCCCCAAATATCTTCAAGATTCATGCCCAACTGAAGTGTCTACACACCTTTGCACCTTTGCTGCAGCTACCTGTGGCATACGACTGTCAAATGAGATATAAGAAGACACAAGTACAATTTGCAAGAAGTCTTCTTAAAGGGAATCACATGGAAGAGATCTTTTATCCCTTTTAGTCCATCTTGCTGCAGGATTGATAACTGTAACTAAAGCACCCATAGAAAGGACCATGGGAAAGATGGTAAAATGTGAAAAGAACCATGGGGTAAGAGAGTAAATGAACAACAAGAGGTTAGGAGTCTGGGACTCTGACACCATACAGCACTATAACAACCCTGCAGTGCCAATTCCTGGAAGTTGATGTGAGAGTTAAGTCCCATCTCTTGTAAACTACTCTTAATTTGTTTTGTTTTGTTTTGTTTTCTGTATCAACTTCTTAACTTAATCCTAACTGACTGATATACTTTCTCTCCCCCTATCTTTCTAATATTCTTTTCCTCTTACATTTTTTCCTACCCTCTTACTGTTTTCCAAAGACCTTTATCCCTGATCCTATGACTGGTCATGAGGCTCTTTCACATTAAAATAAAGTGGCTGCCTCTCCAACTCCCACTTGGTGAGAGAACCAATTAGGAGGTCTTTGTGCACAAGATGGGCTTTCTAAAGATTCCAGTAGAGTATGAGTCGGGGAGGCTGAACATTCAAAGGGGAGTCTTGGAATTGTTCTGAAAAGGATATTCTGCTAAGATGGATAAACCCAAACACCTTGTTACACTAAAATATTACACTTATAGAGCTCATCCCTCCAAGAAAGTAAAGTTACTCCCAAATGTCAACAGGTTCAGAAACCATTTAGTGACTATCTCAGAGCTTGATCAATAAGACACTTTTAAGGGCTGTCTGGGGTGCAACCTTAATCTTGAAGTTGAGGCCAAGGAACGGCCACGAGGTCTTCCGTGGTGTCTCTTTTATAGTTGCCACAAAGGAAAGATTCTCAGCATCAAAAGGCCAAGGCTTTAGCCAACAAAGATTCTTAAATTCTTATCACAATTTCTAAGGAGAAAGAAAGGGTAAAAAGTGTTTGTTTTATGTTGCTTATCCTCAAAGATTCAGAAGCATGACTCTGTGAACTAAGTACGTCCCAAAGGCAGGTCAGGTTGGTCTGAGAGCCCAGCTGTTTGTAGATGCCCTGCTCTATTTCATGTGGCCAGACGGGGGCAAAACCTTTGGGGTTTTATCCCATAATTCAGCCACTGCTCCCGCCCTTTCCTTTCATCAGCCAACTTTCATTATATCTTTTTTATTGAGATGGTTTCTTTGCTTCACTGATAATTGGAATACCAGCCCCTCTTTGCTGGTCTATAAATTTGGAAGTTACTGCATTTATGGCTGTGTCAATCTGACACAGTTTTTCAGCCCTGAGAACTGCAGCATGAGTTGATTTGTTGAGGGAACGCAAACATTCAGAATATCATGCATGATTTGGATAGAGGCAAATCTATAATTTAACATTGCTCATGTCTGCACTATTGCACCAACATACCAGTTGATGGGGGCAACTTGATTTGGATGAGAGAAATAAGTATCTCAGGGCCATTCTTGCATGAAGCCTGATTTGGAAAAGGAAGTAGGTGGACCTCAAAAAATAGTGAACGTGGGTTTAATCCTATCTTTGTTACTTCATATACTATTCACTAGGTACTTACTAGATTACTTAAATGTAAAGAATGTTTAATATTCTCTATGTGTCTGATGTAATTTGGGTCTCTTTTATTTTCTCTTATAGTTTTAGTTGCTAATTTACTGGTCAGTATTCAGAAAGTCAGATTCACATAGTGGCTAAGGCCAATGGGCTTGGGAATCAGACTGGCTTTATTTAAACCCAACGCCACCTCTTCTAGCTGAAGACCATAGGAAAGATCTTGAAATTCTCAGAACTACAATGTCTTCTCTGCAATATAGTGATATTGACTATAATACCTGCCTCATAGTTCTGTTGGGAGAATTAACTGAGATCATGTCAGTAAGTGTTCTTTGTTGTTGTTTTTTTTTAAATTTTATTTTATTTTTTTATTGTATTTATTTTTGGCTGTGTTGGGTCTTCGTTGCTGCATGCGGGCTTTCTCTAGTTGCAGTGAGCAGGGGCTACTCTTCGTTGTGGTACACGGGCTTCTTATTGCAGTGACTTCTCTTGTTGCAGAGCATGGGCTCTAGGCGCATGGGCTTCAGTAGTTGTGGCACATGGACTCAGTAGTTGCGGCTTGCGGGCTCTAGAGCTCAGACTCAGTAGTTGTGGTGCACGGGCTTAGTTGCTCTGGGTCATGTGGGATCTTCCCGGACCAGGTCTCGAACCTGTGTCCCTTGCATTGGCAGGCAGATTCTTAACCACTGTGCCACCAGGAAGTTCCAGCAAGTGCTCTGAATGCAAACTATCCCTGTTATAGACTATAACTGTGGCATTTGGGGCCATCGGGCAGGGTTCTGGGAAATCCTCCAAGAAGTTATTCACCTGTTCACCTGAAAGATAACCCAATTTGACCTAATGGAAGCCTGGGATAGTGTGAGTCACATGGTCCTTTCATGACATAGTTTGCCATGTCCAGCCATGACCTCTAAAAATCAGACTGAAGTGACTATAATTGTAATGGGAACACTATATTCTGAGCAAGAACAGTCTCAGCTCTTCATCTTCTGGTCAAGTGCCTTCACAAGGTCCTGCCGTCCTGCCTTTGCTAAGGCGCTGTGTGCTCTTAATTGATCTGATGGAGGTTAAAGACTGATAGACCACTAGGCATATAAATATGCTGTTGCCCACAGAGGGTGAACTTGTATGTTTTCTCCTAAGTTTTTTTTTCCATTAAATTTCTATTCTCATAGAAATAAGTGATCACTAAAGAGGTTCAAAACACTCACTTATAATAAAGTGATTCTTTTTTATTTTTGCAACTTGCTGTGTTTGTCCATCCATACATTGATTTGTCTATCCATCCAACCAGTAAGCATTGCTGGAGGATGTACTTCATCACAGGCACTCTCTTGGGTGCTGGGGACTCAGAAATGGGTAAGGCACGTGGTCTTCGTTCTCCTGTATCTCACTATTTAGTACGGTTTACAGATGAGCTCATCAACCTAATGTAATGTGATATGTAACAGTAACAGGTAAAGGATTCTCCAAGGAGAGGGTCTCCCCACTCTGCTTGGGGGAATAAGAAAGAACAACACAGGATGTGAAGACTGGGTCATTTTGCAAAAGATGGAATAGAGACCAAGGACAATCCAGTGATGAATCCCAGGAGAGAGTGCTGAGTCCGAGCTTCATTTCCTGCTCTGCCTCTCCTTAACTGCAACTTAAACCCAAACTTGTCTTCCCTTAGCATCTTATTTTTCTCATCTGTACAATGGAGACACAGTATATAGAGTAGTACCTCAACTTAGAATCCGCCATGTGGAGCTGTTAAAAAAAAATAGCTGCCTGAGCCCTGTCTCAGACATGTTGTTTATCCATTCATAAATTCAGCCTACTTTTTGTGCACATGTTTATTAAGCGCCTGGTTGTACCAGATACTGTGCTAGGAACTGGGGAGCAAAAATTAAATGTCCTTGAGATGATATTAGGGGAGACAAGCATAGCAAGTAATCACTATAAGAAAAAGAAAAGAAAAAAGAAAAAGAAGATAGATATTTCAAAAGAGAGCTTATAATAGCAGCAACCAACTTATTAGAAGGACAGATTCCTGGAAGAAGTGAAAGGTGAACTGAGGTGTCAAGGATGAGGCAGAAGAAGAGCAAATTAATTAGGCGAAAGATGGGGAGACCATGCCTGGAAAAGGAATCGCATGTCAAAAGTCCTATGAAATCAAACTCGGTAGGTGAGGCCAACAGAGCATTTTAAACTTTGCAGGTGATTTGGATGTTCATTCAGGGTTGAGAAGCTCTTGCTAACCCCCGATTCTCAGTTTTACAGGGCTGCTGTAGGGAGCAAATAAAAAGAGGCTTCTAGAAAGCCTTTGAAGTGTAAACAATGCTTTACACAGAGTGTTGTGTGTACAATAGCCCTCAATGATCATCAGATAAGAATTGTACTCAGGGTGTTAAAACCGATGAGCCCTTGATATGACCATAAATTTAGGGGATTACTGATATTTCACACCCAGATCGACATTTCATGTCCCTTTAGCCATAGTGATATGACTCTTACACTATCGATAGCTTCTCCATTTTCCATTTAAGAGGTCTTGTACCTCAATGTGAACACTAATGGTGTGTAAGGATTGATGTTTATGAGACTGAGGGAGAATGCCAGGAGAGTAGGATGAGCCCGGGAATGAAAGGGAAAGTTCTGGCTACTTGCCAAAAGAAATAGGAACTTACTCTGTAACCACCTATATGGGAAAAGAATCTAAAAAAGAGAGGATATATGTGTATGTATAACTGATTCACTTTACTGTACAGCAGAAACTAACACAGCATTGTAAATCAACTATAGTCCAATAAAAAATTAATTAAAAAAAAAAGAAATAGGAACTTGCAATCACGGATTGGATATCTGGTGGAAACAAATACATCACTGGTCTGGGGGGCAGGGCTACAGAGCTGTGGTCTTCACTGTCATAGTTAGACTTCTTGACTTTAAATGTGCAATAACCAAACCAACCCGTCGTCCTATCCTTAGTTCATTATAACACCAAACTGTATAGCTAGATCTTTACAGGGTTGAGCTAATATCATAAAGGGATGTGCAAAGTCCTGAGGAGCTCAAGTGAAATAAACGATGGAAATGCCAACCTTAGATTAAGGAGATACACAGTAACCACAGTCCCTGCCGTTTCCATGGGCAGGACATTCCTCATCTGATAGAAATCAGACGAGTGAATGGAGGTAACGAACCAAACCAGATGCTCCATGGGATAATTCACTTGGGCACAGAGATGTGATGGAATGGGAAGTGGAGTCCCAGACGACAATATAAATCCTGCCTGCATTGTGACTGTGTGTGAGTAACTCAACCCATCAGTGCCTACATTCTCTCATATACTAAACGGGGGTAGTAGTTATGATGATGATTAAATGAGACATTGAAGTTAAAATGTTTGACACAGGCACAGAAGAATTCCAAACCAGGTACTGTAGATACTCTCTCCCTCTAACTCCCATGAAGGAGGTAGAGCATAACTCACTACCCCTTAACTGTGGACTTTCTATTACTTCTCTGCAAAGGATACAGTACAGGAAGCAGGGGATTACAGGGACCTTTACACTGACAAATTGGATCTCAGCCAACAGTGATAAATCATGTAGATAATATGTACCCTTAATAGGATGGGGTAAGAATGACACTTTACCTCTTTGGTCTTCCCTCCCCCAAAATCTATAACCCCAGTCTAATTATGAGAAGATTAGCAAACAAACCCAGATTGACGGTATTCTACAAAATACCTCAGGAATGTTTCACAAAACTGTCACAAGCATCAAAAATAAGGAAAGTCGGAGTAATTGTCACATGATATCTGGATGGGATCATGACACAAAGAAGAAAGAAAAAAGGAGGAAGTAAAGAAGGACCTAAGTTAAGTACTCAGGTCCAAATCCAAATAAATAGAAGGTACTTAATAATAAATGTAACAATATCGGTTCATTAGTCGTGACTAATGCAGCATAATGATGTAAGATATTAACAACAGAGGAAAATAGATGTGGGATAGATGGAACTCTCTGTACTATTTTTGCAAATTTTCTATAAATCTAAAACTATTCTCAAATTTTAAAAGCTTATTTTAAAAGTGTTGGCGCCACACGAGGGACATAGTAAGAACTCAGCACGTGTTCTCTCTCCACTTCCTCTTCCTTCTTCTCCTCCCTCCTCCAGTTTATACAAATTGAAAACTTGACTTAGTCAGCGTTCAGAGGCATGCCTCGATGTATATGGGTCTAATCCCACATACACACACGTATATGTTCCTCAAACTTAATGCATATATAAATATATAAGTTATGATGATTCTGCTTGCAAATAAGATGGCTTATAAAATAAAACCATGTTATTTTCTCACAATATAAGAAGTCTAGAAAAAATAGGTACAGGAATGTCCTGGGAGTCATCATTACCATTAAATATCCAGGTCTTCCCATCACTTGCCTTTTCCATCTTCAGAACACAGATGATGTCATCTCTGATTCCCAGTGACGTCTGCTCTAACCATGCTAATTCAACATTGTGCTGGCAGTTCTACCTGGTCAAAAAGACAAGAAAAGGAAATTAAAAGCATACATCTAAGAAAGAAGGAATTAGCAGTCAGAATTTGTGAATGACGTGAGTATCTATATGAAAAATCACAAGGTATCTACAAAAAAAAGAAAGAAAATCCTTCTAGAACATATAAGTAAGTTCAGTGAGGGCATAGGATGCAAGATAAATACACCAAAAAAAAAAAAAATCACTGTGTTATACTAGCAACAAGCGTGTGTACACTGAAATTTATAATATCAATATAATACCATTATGTGTCCAAAAGTCAACCACTTAGGTATAAATCTAACACAACAGGTATAGGACTTGTGTACTGAAAAATACAATATGCTAATGAAAGAAATCAAAGATTAAAATGGAGAGTCACACTGCAGGCATGTATTGGAAGGTTCAACTTAGTAAAGAAGTTAGTGCTCTCTAGATTCTTATACAGGCCTAATCAAATTCCTATCAAGTGGACCTACACACTGTCATGCAGAGTGAAGTAAGTCAGAAAGAGAAAAACAAATACCGTATGTTAACACATACATATGGAATCTAAAAACAAAAAAAAATAGGTTCTGAAGAGCCTAGGGGCAGGACAGGAATAAAGGCACAGACGTAGAGAATGGACTTGAGGACACAGGAGGGGGAAGGGTAAGCTGGGACGAAGTGAGAAGGTGGCATGGACATATATACACTACCAAATGTAAAACTGATAGCTAGTGGGAAGCAGCCGCGTAGCACAGGAAGGTCAGCTCAGTGCGTTGTGACCACCTAGAGGGGTGGGATAGGGAGGGTGGGAGGGAGGTGCAAGAGAGAGGAGATATGGGGATATATGTATAGCTGATTCACTTTGTTATACAGCAGAAACTAACACACCATTATAAAGCAATTATTCTCCAATAAAGATGTTAAATAAATATATTTTTTAAAATTCCTATCAAAATCCCAGCAAAATTTTCTGTAGAGACAAAATTATTCTAAAATTTGTATGGAAAGGCAAAGGAATTAGAATAGCTAAAGCAATCTTAGAAAAGGAAGGTGAGATGAATCAGTCTACCTGATTTTAAGAGTTATTATATAGCTACAGTAATCAAGACTATATGGGATTGGCAAAGAGATAGACACATAGATCAATGGAACAGAATAGATTCTAGCACGTACGTATTCCCAAATGATTTTGAACAGAAGTGCAGAACCAATTCAATGAAGGAAAAATAGCCTTTTCGATACATGGTGCTAGAGAGTAATTGAATATCCACAGGCAAAGAAATAAAAACAAACTTCGACCTAAGTCGCATACCTTATACAAAAATTAACTCAGAATAGATCACAGTTGTAAATGTAAAACTTGAAACCATAAAACTCTCAGGAAGAAAAAGAGAAGTCTTCAGGATCTAGAGCTAGGCAAAAACATGTTTGATTTTACACGGAAAACACAGTCCATAAAAGGGAAAATCAGTACATTGGACCTCACCTAAATTAAAAACTTCTGTCTTGAAAGGTCTCTGTTAAGAGGATGAAAAGCCAAGCACCAGACTGGAAGAAAATGTTGCAAACTCCATATCTGATGAAGGTTGAAGAATATAATGAATGTTCAAAATTCAACATTTAAAAAAAATCCATTTAGAAAATGGACAAAAGACATAGTCATTTTACCAAAGAGGAATACAGATAGCAAAGAAGCATGGAAAAAGGTGTTTGACATTACTAACCATGAAAAAATAAAAGTTAAAATCACAATGTGCTATCACTATACACATACTAGAATGGCTAAAAATTTTTTTTTTAAAGTGACCAAAGCAAATGTTGGCAAGGATGCCGAGAAACCAGATCACATATATTTCTGGTGGCATGTTTTTTAAATAACTAAACATGTGACTGCCATACAACCCAACAGTTGTACCTCTGAGCATTTATCCCAGAGAAAAGAAAATTGGTGTTCACACAGGACCCCCCACGTGAACGTTTATAGCAGCTTTATTCAGAATAGCCCAAAACAGAAGCCCAGATGTCCTTTAATGGGTGAACAGTTAAATAAACTGTGGGACATCTATGATAAACTATTCAGCTGTAAAAAGGAATGAGCTACTGGTATATGCAACACCTAGATGAATTTCCACAGAAAAGTGATGAGTGAAAACTGCCAATCCTAACGGGATGTATCGTGTGGTTTCAATTTATGTAATATTCTTTTTTTTAAATTTTTATTTTGTATTCGAGTAAGGTTGATTTACAAGGTTGTGTTAGTTTCAGGTGCAGCAAAGTGATTCAGTTATACATAAACATATACCTATTCTTATAATATTCTTGAAATGAATGACAAAGTTATAGAAATAGATAACAGGTTACTGGTTTCCAGGAGTTACAGAGGGCTATGGTTTGGGAGAGAAGTAGATGTGGCTATAAAAGGGCAACAGGAGTGATCTTGTGGGGATGGAACTGTTCTGTATCTTAACTGTATCCATGTCAACATCCTGGTTGAGATGCTGTGCAGATCTTCTTCAGCTTATGATGGAGTTAATGTCCCGACAAGCCCATCATAAGTTGAAAGTATCCATAAGTGGAAAACCCATTTAATACACCTGACCTACCTATCAGCATAGCTTAGCCTCATCTACCTTAAACATGCTCAGAACACTTACATTAACCTATAGTTGGGCAAAATCATCTAACACAACACCTATTTTATAATATAGTGTTGAATATCTCATGTAATTCATTGAATACTGTACTGAAAGTGAAAAGCAGGATGGTTATCTGGGTACATAATGGTTGGAAGTGTCTGGGTGGTTGACCCTCATGATGGCATGGCTGCCTGGAAGCTGCAGCCCACTACTGCTGCCCAGCATCACAAGAAAGTATCGTTCCCCGTATCCGGAGTCCAGGAAAAGATCGAAATGCAAAATTTGAAGTACGGTTTCTGATGGATACGCATCGCTTTTGCACCATCATAAAGCTGAAAAATCAGAAGTTGGGGATGGTCTGTACTATAGTTACCGTGGAGAAACGGGAAAGAGCACAGGAGATATCTTTGTATTATTCTTATAACTGTGTGCAAATCTACAGTGATCTCAAATAGAAAGTTAAATTTAAAAACAATCATGCTAGCTTGGTCTTAATACCTCATTTGCACAATGAAATTAAATCCACTGGCATTTATTGACACTGTTTTTTAGGTACAGTTAGGTACTGCAGGGGGTTCGATATGTGTATGTGTGTAATTTGTCTGTACAAAATTATAAGAGAGCAGAGCATGGAAGACGCATTGCGTTGACTCGGTGGTAAAGGCTGGGAGACTCTTGTCTTTTCCTCAGTCTCAGTTGCAGTATCAACCTCTTTGGTAGAGGGACTTCCATGGGCATGTACTTTAGACTTACGGGTACTTGCAGATAACTCATGATCACATCCTTGAACTAGAAATGACCTTTTACTTCTTTCCCAAGATAGCTGTAGATATAGATATAGATGATATAGACAGAGGTATAGATTATGATTTCCAGTTATTTTATTAATGATATGTAAACTTTAACTCCTTTTTGTTGAGAAAAAGCCTGAAGGATTAAATGATTAATAATAGAGACTTGTCTGGGCCCAGAGTGACTGCTTGAGCTGAGCTAGTCACTAGCTGTGTGACATTGAGAAGGATGCTTACCCTCTCTGTCCCTTTCTTTACATAGAATAAAAATAAATATTACTTCAGAGAGTTGAAATGAGCTCTGAATGAATTAGTATTTGTAAAGCACATGGAACAGTGCTCTCAACAGCATTTGTAAAATAAATTCACTCTGAATTTCTTCTGTAGTTTCTCCTGCAACTACAGTTTATGAAGTGAAAATAAATTCACTGTCTATTTTTTGTAACTTCTAAGCTGGTAACACTTACAGATTTATATGCCTATTGTAAATGATCACAAGGAATTTGAATACTTTTGTAAGAAAAAGATGAAGTTAAAATAATACATCTTTTAAAAGATACGATTTGAATGCTTCAGTTTGTCAAAATATTGTTCATTTAAACATTTAACAATTTTGTTTTTCTAGTTTCAGTCCACATATTTCAAGAAGAAAACCCTGCAGGCTGTGTTTTGTTTTTTTTTTTTAACATCTTTATTCGAGTATAATTGCTTTACAATGGTGTGTTAGTTTCTGCTTTATAACACAGTGAGTCAGATATACATATACATATATCCCCATATCTCTTCCCTCTTGCGTCTCCATCCCTCCCACCCTCCCTATCCCACCCCTCTAGGTGGTCACAAAGCACCGAGCTGATCTACCTGTGCTATGCGGCTGCTTCCCACTAGCTATCTGTTTTACGTTTGGTAGTGTATATATGTCCATATAGGCTGTGTTTTATTATAATTATTTTGTCAGTGTTAAGAATGCAGATGCATGGATTTGATTTGTTTGTTGAGCATTAACCCACTGTGTGCCAGGACCCTCATCCTTGCACCACTTTTTGGACCAATAAACTCCCTGGGGCATGTCAATCAAAAGATCAACTGTGTTGCATTTAACCAGGGAAATGGGATAAAGATATTTTTAAAAATACATACATGCCTTTACTCACGGTTCTCGGTATGACATGAATGCTGGGGATTTGCTGAACAGCACAGTTGATAACCAGAAAATTTGGACCCCTTTACTCTCAACTTAGAACAATGTCATTTCTCAGAGTGACAGCAGAATGGATGCTTAAAGATAATAAATTCATTAATCTTACCCTCATAACATTTCAAAGGAATAATGACAGATGAGTAAGTGACTCAAAAAGAACTTATCACCAGAAGTCTCCACTTTGTAAGGCAATTAACAAAACAAAACAGGGCAAAAAGGAGCTTCAAAAGGGGGGCTGATTGAGGGCGATGGGTCTTGTCTGGGGGAGATTTTGCATCTCCAGGTGACAGCTGTCAATGCTGGAGACATTTTTTGATTGTCACAACTAGAAGAAGGGGTATTACTGGTATCCAGTGGGTAGAAGCCAGGGACGCTGCTAAGCATCCTACAATGCACAGAACAGCCCTCCTTAGCAAAGAATCATCTATCCCAAAACACCAGTGGCACCGAGGTTGAGAAACTCTTTTCAGGACGTTTGATTTGCTTGGTTGGCATTATAATTTACCAAGCCTCCCCAGTCTTTTTTTCCTTTTTCCATGTAGAATAGTAAAAGGTGATAAGAAAAATGGATATGAGGCTCAACACAGTTTTCTAACAGGCTCTATTGCAGGCTCTCTGTAATATTCTCTTTTTGTTTTTTAGATTACTTAGCATTGCTTTCTATTTTTTTTTTAAATTTTATCAGAGTTATAACTGAATTACAGTGTTGTGTTAGTTTCAGGCGTAGAGCAAAGTGAATCAGTTATATATATATATATATATATTTTTATATATATATATATATATCTCCATTCTTTTTCAGATTCTTTTCCCATATAGGTTATTTCAGAATATTTAGGAGTTCCCTGTGCTAAGTAGGTCCTTATTAGTTACCTGTTTTATATATATCAGTGTACATATGTTAATCCCAATCTCCTCATGTCACCCCAGTGTTCATTGCAGCACTATTTACAATAGCCAAGACATGGAAGCAACCTAAATGTCCATTGACAGAGGAATGGATAAAGAAGATGTGGTACACATATACAACGGAACATTACTCAGCCATAAAAAGAATGAAATAATCTTTACAATATAATTTCCTTTTGACTTGACTGTCCTCCTTGGGAGGTGATGTCTCACCGAGAGCCTGGCCAAGATCATTTCCATCTTTATGTGCCTAGTGGTTAGAGTGTGTGATGTGAAGTTCTACACACTCAGCGAAAGTTTGTCAAATGAATGGTTTCACGAGTCATCATAGTAGGATACTTCTCTAAAAGGAGCACCAAAGAAACTCTACATTTAAAGAATGCTTCAGAATCAATCAGTCCTGGATTTAAGGGAAGATTGTGGCATTAACAAGCAGGCAAGGTATAGTGGAACAGGTACTGTAGATTGTTAGGAGGAAAATTGAGATGTGAACAAAGTTTTGAAGGAAGATGTCAAGCAAGAATACTCTACACAATTAAGAAGTTATCCAAGTATAAAGACAATGGCCAGCCTTCTCAATCTGAAATGCCTATGAATTCCTCCTTGGGAAGAAAAAACTTGTCAATACTATCCAGACATTTAAGATTTTAATGTAAATAACAAACTTCAAACAGAGGACTGGCAAAAGGACTGGTGACAAGTACTCAATATGTATAGATGTTTGCATATATATTCAACATATACATTTATATATATGTGTGTGTGTGTGTCTGATTATACATATATATTTATAAAAATATATAAGTGTGTACTCAAATATAAATACCACATTACTGATCAACAACTATAGAAATTATGTTCAGGGTATATAGATAGTAAACCTGAAAAATTAAAAATACTATAATGAATGAGTAACAAATTAGAAAGTGGCATTAGGGTCCTTATTCACACAACTGAGTAAAACTAAAACTATAGGTTACAAAAAATGACTCCTGGGCTTCCCTGGTGGCACAGTGGTTGAGAGTCCGCCTGCCGATGCAGGGGACACGGATTCGTGCCCCAGTCCGGGAAGATCCCACATGCCGCGGAGCAGCTAGGCCCATGAGCCATGGCCGCTGAGCCTGTGTGTCCGGAGCCTGTGCTCCGCAACGGGAGAGTCCACAACAGTGAGAGGCCCGCGTACCGCAAAAAAAAAAATGACTCCTGATTTTTAATGTTATTTATTCTTTCTAAATTTTAGGGATATTGGGAAGATCCTTTTTTAGAGCAGAATAATTTATTTGCCTTTTAATAATTTTATATAATTTTTTCAGTTTATTTCTTATGTTAAATTTAACAAAATATTTAATATTTTTATTTTAAAATTCCCCATAATATAACATTTCCCTAGAATATTTCTCTTTTTCTCTCCTCTCTCTCTCCCTATCTATCCAATCATCCATTTATCCATTCAGGTTTGTAGGAAGATACCTGGAATGGTGCTAAGAAATGTTACTTATGCTATTTCCATGTGGTTGGATTTGGAGTAAATTTAAAATTTCATATTTTTCTTCAATTAATTTTTATAATAAACATTATTATTTTAGCAAAATCAGTGGACCAACACTTCTTTTATTTAAAACTTTTCCCTCAGTTTATTGACACATAATTGTCCTACATTATATCATTATGCTGTACACTTTAAATTTTTATCAGGCTGTATGTCAAAACTTTGCTTTTTAAATACAGTAAAATTATTTTTCTTCAGCACACAATTCTATGAATGTTAACATGTATGTAGATCTGTGTAAGCGCCATTACAGTCAAGGTACACAGCAAGTCCACAGCTCCAAGAATCAGCCTCATGTTGTCCCTTTATAGTAACACCTCCCCCCAGTCCCTAAGCCCTTTCAGCTACTGATCTGTTCTTTGTCACTATAGTTTTGTCTTTTTGTCTTGTAAGTAGAATCACATAGTGTTTAATCAGGGTTCTCTGGAGAACAGGACCAGTAGGATGTATGTATATTGTAAGGAATTGGCTCACGTGATTATGGAGTCTGAGAGTCTAAGAAATCCAAGAGCTGCAGTTGGCAAGCTGGAGGTCTAGGGCAGTCGACGGTACAGTTCCAATCAGAAGGCAGGAAAACAAATGAACTTAACTTATAAAACAGAAACAGACTCACAAACATAGCAAACAAACTTACTGTTACCAAAGGGGAAAGGAGGTGGGGGAGGGATAAATCAGGAGTTTGGGATTAGCAGATACAAACTACAATAGATAAACAGCAAGGTTCTACTGTATAGCACAGGGAACTATAGTCAATATCCTGTAATAAACCATAATGGAAAAGAATATATATATATATATATATATATATACACACACACACACACACACACACATATATAACTGAATCACTTTGCTTTACACTGGAAATTAACACAACATTGTAAATCAACTACACTTCAATTTAGAAAAATCTTTTTTAAAAGGGAGGAAAAGACCAATGTCCCAGCTCAAGGCAGTCAGGATGCAGAGTTCCCTCTTCGCTGCAGAAGGCTCACCATCTTTGTTCTCTTCAGGCCTTCAACTGATTGATGAAGACCACCTACATTAGGAAGGGCAATCTGCTTTTGAGTGTTGAGCCCTATCACTTCTTAAAAAGATTTTGAACACAGATAGGACAAAATATTGACAGTGGTTAATTCTGAGTAGTAGTGGTATGAATGACCTATTTCTTCCTGATGCTCTTTGTATATTTTGCTTTGAAAAGTTAAATTTTCCAAGAAGAGAAAAATTTTTCAGTAGATCATTCTACAGTTTGTATGTAGAGACTGGAAAGACTTCTGTGATTCATCCAGAAGACAAACTTAAGAATAGAAAACACCGAGGAAATACAGAACACAGACCTTCAGCATTCCTGCTTATCTCCTCTTTGACTCGGTCCAAGATAATTTACTCTTGGTTGTCAGCTTGGGCAACCGGCTGTTCTCTGTAACTTTGGGCTTAAGTGGTCGCTTCGTGGCACCTAAGAGAAAATACAGAGTTGGAGGAAAGTGACTTAGAACCAGAGTCAAAGGAAACTATGAAAGTAAATACACTTTATTAAACTTCATCTGTCACAAAGGAGTAAAAGCGCAGACTCTGGAGTGATTGAGCGGCACCAGACTTTACGCTGAGCTCAGCTATTAAATATTGTCATGTATCGCTGTGCTCTTTCTCTTGCCTCTAAATGAACTTCCTTCGCTCCCTTTAGATTCATTTATTATGCAGTGAGTTGCTATTTAAAAAAAATTATTTGGAAGAAGTGACTAATATACTTGCACAGACCACCTTTTGTGCTAACTGGGTTTATTTGTCTGCATCAATGCAAACTCACAAAGTTTTTCTCGTGAAAAAGGCAAAATCTACAGGTAGGATACCTACTCACAAAATTCCTGCCTATTACGAAATCCGTATACTGTCTAAGACAAAGTTTTTAGCAACTAAGTTCGGGGCCGAACTACTGAAAACCTTCTTTCTTAAGGACATCAATTTATACGGAGTATAAAATAACAACAACAAAAAAAGAAATGAAAAAATAACCACCCAGAAATCCAAGCAATCCAGTAGATATGAAAGGGAGCCAGGAGGTTCTAGGTTGTTAGGTCCAAGCCATGATGAAGGTAGAATATACTAATGTTTCTATTAATGCATATTCATTTAGGGTTTAAAGAGAAAAGATTCTGCTTAACAAAAAGAAATGAATAGATCAAAATTGCTCTATTTTGTACAGCAATTTCTAATATTTATACTTTTTTGAAGTTTTTTTAAAATTAATAAACTTTAGTTTTTAGAACAGTTTTGGGTTCACTGCAAAATTTAAAAAAAAAAAAAAAGAATTGGGTCTCCTCTTTTGGGTTCATAACTGTATAGTATCTGAGTTAACTGGATACTTGTGGAATCCTCTTCATTGAAAGAAGTGGGACTCTGACTCTCAAGCTTAAAATCCTTTGTCGGATGCTAGCGGCCCCTAGTTTTAAGCACCTATAGCCCAGTGAGAGTTCTTTTCTAATGGGGCCATTGATGATCCAGAGTGAGGTGAGGAAACTCAGAACAGCGGATGGAGGTTCTCATAAACTAGATTTTTTTCAGTTTAACATATCTGTGGTCTGCAGAATAATGCCCCCCTTCAGGTGTCCACTTTCTGTTTTTTTAGTATTTTCTTGGTCATGCTATGCGGCATGTGAGATCTTAGTTCCCAGCCAGGGATCAAACCTGCACCCCTTGCATTGGAAGCACAGAGTCTTAACCACTGGACTGCCAGGGAAGTCCCTTCAGGTGCCCACTTTCTAATTCCCAGAACCCTATGATTATGTTACTTTACATGGCAGAGAGGACTTTGCAGATGTGATGGAATTAAAGACACTGAGACCAGGAGTTTAGCCTGGATTATCCAGGTAGGCTCAATGTAATCAGTCGAATCCTTAAAAGTGAAAAATCCCTCTCAGTTTTGGCCAGAGAAAGAGATGTGATGACCGAAGGAGAGACAGAGATACGTGATGTGAAAAAGATTCACTTCATCATTGCTGGCTTGAAGATGAAAAAAAGGACCGTGAACCAATGGATTTGAGCAGCTTCTAGAAGCTGGAAAAGGCAAGGAAACAGACTTCCCTGCAGAGCTTGCAGGAAGGAGGCAGCCCTGCCGACACCTCATCTTTAGCCCAGTGAGACCCATGTCTGATCGCTGAACTACAGAATCATATGATAATAAACCTGTGTTACATGAAGCCACTAAGTTCGTGGAAATTAGTTATGGCGACAACCAAAAACTAACACAACATTTTTATTATTTTTGTGAGATCATGACTTTTGGCATCTTTTTTTTTCTATGAAACAATAGAAAATGGTACTCTGTGTGTGTGAGGGGGTTCATTTTCTTACTTACCAAAAGAAAGTATAATCATGTTTTTATTAGTCCTCTAATCTCCCTCTGCTGTTCCCTCTGTTCTCCATCTCTCTGCCCCCCCCCTTCCTTCCTTCCTTTTTTAAACTGTCATGAAACCTAATTGTTCACATTACAAAGTCCACGTGTATTGTTCATACGTACATTTCTTGGATGGCCTTTCTGATCCTGTCCACCTCTCCAGATGCACATCTCCCCACCCTCCAACTCTTTATGCTCTGCGATAGTGGATCCCAATTCCCAATTCCTGTGATAGTGGAATCACAATTCCTCGGGGTACTTACGAAGATCCACACACCCACTTCCCACCATGCACCTACTGAACCAGCATCCCCCAGGGAGGGGTCTGAAAATCTGCATATTTATCAGGGAATACAGGCCTTAGTGAAGTATGAGAAACGTCATTCCAACAGCACCAAGCTGGTGATATGCCTTGTGCTTGCTGAGTCCTCTCACCCTGTGCTTCTAATCAGGCGCCCCTCTGCCTAGAATCCCCTCTCCCCACTCTGCTTCCCTCCCTGACTTTTCCTGGCAAGCACCTCCTCATGCTTCAGTTGATATCGTTGGATTCTGCTTCTCGCCTCCTGGGAAAGAGTTCCCCGGCCAACCTTCACTCCTCGAGTCCTGTGCAGCGTTCGTCATAAACTACAGTGAAGGCACTTGCCATACTGTTTTGTAATCATCTGTTTGTCTTCATCAGCAAGATTCTAGCCTTGAACAGAGAGGTCGTGCCTTATTCGTTTTTCTCCCCCAGTGTCCAGCACGGTGCTGGAGAGGTTATTAGGTGCTAAATAAATGCTTATAAAGTGACTGACTAGGAGAGGGAATACAAGAACACATTAAATAGTAGAGGCATGATGTCATGAGGCAATCCTCTGCTTTCTCCTTTAAGCATCAAGCTCATTTTCTGATAATTGCCTGGGGACCCAATTTAGAGAGTCTGTCACAAATGTCTGCATGAGAGGAGAAATCTGGTGTATGGGTTTTCTATGATAGAAAGTCTCGCCATGACAATGTTACCTTCAAAATGTATTTCACTTATTTCTAAACACTTCTCACCATTTCTATGAACAGCACTGTGGTCCAAGCTTCTATCCTGTCTCCCCGTACTTCCTCCAATATGACGAGCACATGGGCTTTTGTCCTCACTACTTCCTCTGCTTGAGGAAATCTTTTTATATCATGGTATATGGATCATGGCTCAGTCCCTCCCAGAGAGGCTGTGCCTAGACAACCTGTCTAAAATGTGCTCCTATCACAAGCTATTAATTTACCCTGCTTTATTCTTTTTTTTTAAATACTCATATAAAATGTCTACTATGTATTTAAATGTTTGCTTTTAACCTGTCTTGACAATTAGAATATGAGTTCCATGAAGGCAGAAATTTTGTTTGCTTTGTTCACTGCTCTTTCCTAGTGCCTACAGTAGTTCAACATATACTGTAGAGGTTTAATACATGTAGTAGGCAACATATATAGTAGGCATTCAGTACGTTGCATGCAGTAGGTATTCAACACCAATATATGTTGAAGGCTGCACATGGGTGTGGCAGAATATTCCATGATAATCATGCAGCCCGGCACAAGGCACGATGCATACGTGTACTCATCTAGGGCACATCAGATACCTGAAAGTGCATTTTAAAGGCACATCAGCTATGCCTGTGATTGCCAGTATACAAGAATTTGATGCACATTCTGTTTCTCAGTTGTATATGATTATTTCCTAGGAAAGCATGTGAGAGTTTTCCTGTTGTTTTTTCCCTTATGAAAGTGGTCCCTGACTTGTCCACGGCAGCGTGTGGGAGCACGGCTGGGTTTGTTGTGGGCTATGGTGTTCCTGGATGTAGGTCCAGTTTAGCTTTTCCTGTTCTGCTGCTGAGATCCATTAAAAATCAAATAAACAAAGAGAGGTGAGCTCAGAGACAGTGCCAGCCCTGGAAACCTTGTTTGCTTGTGCAAGACAGCCACATGCTCTGTTTCCACCTCCCCCCAGAACACCCTCTTTGTTTTGAATTCCTGGAGTGCAGTGAGCCATCCATCTGCAGGATTTGATCCTGGGATTTTTTTTTTTTTAACTGCATAGTAACTCTTATATCAAGCACAGCACTTTTTTTTGTTAGCTTCGGGCCATTGCTGTCTGTATTATCTTCCTACCTAGGAGTCTCTTGCTTCATTTTGCTGATGCCCTGCAGGGATTTCTGAACTCTGATCCATTTCCTTTCCATACCTTGAAGTTTTTCCTTTTTTTTTTCCTTCTGGGCTATAGCTGCAGCAACTATAGCCTTAGCTCTTAGACACTGACTTCCTTTCTTTGCTTTTCTCAGTTTTTCTTTCTGTCTTTGGTGGATCAGATGTTTCCTAATTGCAAGAATAAAAAATATACTCCAGGGACCAGCGTCCGAGGCTGCATAGTTTTCTATTTTGAGTTACATTTGTGTTGCTTCCCTGCCCGACTCTTCACATCTCCATGCCTGGGTTGGCACAGTCGGCATACGATGGTGCCGTGGATGTCTCGTTCATTTGATGGGCATGAACAGCTCTGGGACAGTGCATGCGATGCCTTTTCAGAGAAGCAACCCTGCCTTTGAAATTATATTTTAAAAGCTCTTAGATGTCTGGGTTTACATCTTTCTGCCTGAAAGAAATAAAAGGAAAGAAAGAATATGCTGGATATATAAAAGGAGAATACTTCTTTCTTCCCTTGCCATCCTTCCCGTCTCCAAGTGCAGGGTCCACGTGGACACAGTATGGGCATGTGCTTTGAACTTGATGATTGGAAAGAGAGAGGTGAGAAGGTATGAGCCTATATGAGACATTGGTTAGCACGGGTTGGATGAGTTGGATGAGTTGGATGAGTCTGGGCTATCAGAATCCTTCAAAATTTAATCAGATCTGCTAATCTAAGATGACCAACTTGTCCCAGTTTTCCTGGGGCTTTCTCGATTTTAACACTGAAACTCATATATCCCAAGCAAACCAGGATGGTTGGTCACCCGACAAAATCATCCAAACACAGTTTTGAGTGCCTACTGTGTGCCAGCATGTCCCTTAAGGAAGCTCATGGTTTGGTCAGCCAGTCCTTTATCCTGTCCTCATCTGCATTTTTCTTCCTTCTGTTTACATAAACCTTTAAAAGTTGCCCTTTCGTTAACGATTTCACATTCACGTCTGGCCTTGGTTGTCCCAAACGTTTGACCCTCCGTTAATTTGATTTTATTCTCTGGCATGACCTTGGTATCCCATAGATCCAAAGTGAAAATGCGTTTGGAGTGACAACAAAAATTGAACGTGGGTAAATCTTAGGGAAGACAGTAACCCACAGAGGAAAAGAGGTACAGAATGCAGGGGTAGCACGATGGGGCTCTGTCCCACCACCGCATGCAGAGAGTATGCCCTTGGATTTGCACAAACGCTGGTAAAATGTCAAAAGCAGGTGTTTCTTTTTTCTTCAGTCTGAGCTTCAAGCTAACATGGGCATTCAGCTAAATCCCTCCCAGGTGCTGAAACAGTATGCGGTTTAGGATTTGAGAGGTAATTATTGCTGAATGCATTGTACGGCCAGTGCACCTGCCAGGTAGATGTTATGAAAGAGAGTGCGGGGGGGGGGGGGGGGGGGGAGGAGGGAACCAAAAGAATTTGGGGGACAATTTTTCCATCACAAGACCTCTTAGAAAACCTAAGACCCTCAAAAGCCAGTCATGGAGCTAAGTATATTCACAATATGGTTAACAACACAATGAGGCAGGAGGAACTGAGAATCCTAGCAAGATAAGCCAAGGGTTCCTGGTCACAGAAAACAACAACAACAGGCCAGTGGCCCTGCCCTGAAGGAACTCAAGATCCAGTGGGAGAGTCAGAAATAAATCAAATAACTGCCTAAGTTGATGTAAAATCGCTGATGTGATGACGCCATGAAGGGGAGGTACCAGGATTTCTGACGGCAGATAACGGAAGGATTTGAACCAGTTGGGTGGCTTCCCGAGAAATAGGAAATTGGGCTCAAATGAATAATATCTGTGCTTGTTTAGTGCTTAACCTGTGCTGGCACTGCCAACAGCTTTCCTTGCACTTTCTTGATTAATTCTTACATATCAAATTTGAAGGTAGGCGTTATCCTTTCAAACCGCCTTTGCTATAAGAAGAGTGTTCCAGCATTATCTTTAATCTCTGGGGGGATGTTTCGTCATTATCAATATCCTAAGGAAGAATATTCCATTAAGATTCCCTAGAATGGAGGTGAAGTGGAGCAGAATTTGCCACCCCAAAGGTACCTCTTTGTCAGTAAAAGGCTGATTATTTTTGGAAACAGCACACACAGGGAAAACTCAGTAGAAGTTACCCTTCTACCCTTTTGTAAGAGACATTTACATTTATTGAGGAAATCTCCATTTGTAAGGGTGTCTCCCTCTCTGTACCTGGATGACTAAATCTCTAGAAACTTATCCATAGAGCAGGCAAGGACTTAAATCTGTACAACAGCCATACCCTTGTTTACCTTGCTTTTCCTGATAACCTCCCATAACTGACTCTCCCCACGGGCAAGCTGAAGATGGTATTTAAGGTAATGGCTTGGGCCTTTTCGGGGAGTTACTCAGTCTTCCTGGGTTTCTCCCTTGTATACGGGAGGCATATGTTATTAAACTTGTTTGTTTTTTTCCTGTTAATCTTTTATAACCAAGGGGTCTTAGCTAAGAACTTAGAAGGGTAGACGCAGAGGTTTCCTTATTTTCCTTCCTCACTGAGGTTCCCTGACCCTGTCTTTTGTACCTCTGTAACTAGTGCCTAGAGATTCTGCAAAAGTACAAGTCTGCAAAGACTAAAACTCAGATGTTAGTTGAACGAATTTATTTATTCTCCATATACAGATGAGAAAATTTGGCCTAGAGAGGTCAGGCAGTGACCTTACAGCTAGTAGGCAGTCACCTTACAGTGACCTGACAGCTAGTAAGCAGTAACCTTACAGTGACCTTACAGCTAGTAAGAGGCAGAGCCATGGTGAAAACCATGCTCTATATCTGTAGGGTATCTTCCAAGGGAGGAAGCAGGGATGCCTTCTGATGTGAGGGTGCAGCAAGTGCACAGTGCATGGTCCTGCGCAGTTCACGGGTTTGCAGCCTCTCCTATATGTCCTTGAAGGGCAGCACCCACAGTGCTGCCTTGGTGTCATGTGTGTTTCCTCTAAAAGCAGGATCTAGGCCGTGTCCCGCCCTCATAGTCAGGAGAATCATATTTCACAAATGGTAGAGAGGAGCTGCGAGACTTTGAAACCTGGCCCCTCAAGATCGCCTGTCCTGCTGATAAAACTACAAATAGGCATGTCCGGGCTCCTGTTTCAAGGACTGACATCCCTGGCTCTGGATTGCTTGTGTGTCGACAATTCCTCTTGGAAAATCTTATAAGCACCTTTTGAAAGCCACGCAGCGCCGAGGAGCTTGCATACAGCACAGGCACAAAAGCTTGAAACCTTGAGGCTCTGCCCACATGGATTAAATAAAATGCTTTAAGTGACTTTGCAGCTACTTAGAAAAAACAATTTACATAAGTTGATGTGCTGTTGGAGGAGGGTAGAAAGGGTGGTTTTAATTTTTTTTTAACCTTCTCTTCCCCTTAGTTTAATAGCTGCAGACACCTCAAAGAGGCAAGTCATTTTAATAAAACCTGCTTGTAAATTTACTGAGACAGAGTCCAGATGCCCCGATTTCAGGCAGCTCCCCAGGGCCTCCCATGTCCACTGCGCCAGCGCGGAAGGGCCCCAGGCTGGGCGATGCCCGAGGAGGCCATGCGCTATGACTCATGCTTTCTGGGCCCTGAGATGCTCCAGTCATTCCAGGATATTTAATTGCTAAAAGTATTCAAGGTTTTACTGAAGAACTAGGCAATGCTCAGAGGTCTTACCTTGCTTTACCTTGATGAAAATGGACTCTGGAGAACTGAGATGCCAGCACACAGCAATCACACACACACACATGCACACATGCACACATACACATATACACACATGCACAATACACATATACATACATGCACAATCCATACATATACACACATACATAATACACGTGCACACGTGTACACATATACACACATCCATGCATACACATATACACATACCCATATATATGCAATACACATAAACACACATATGCACACATAGACATATACACATATATACATACACACACTCACACATACAGAGGCAAATATTAGGCTCATTGATGCGGCCTAGATAAGAGGGATGGTGAAAAATATAAAATTGTTGCTTACATAATGATTGCATATATTCATTTATTTTATCTAGCTTGGTTTTATTGTTATTTTTTAAACAGGTGATATATATATATGGTAAATATTCCAAACAGATTAAATTGTTTTTTGAATTAGGAATAATTCTCCCTCGTTTTCTCCCATCACACTCAGTTGTCTGTTTACTCTCCAAAGAGATAACAACATGGTGAATTTCTTCTAAATTCTTTCAGAAATGTGTTGTACATAAGACATATTTCCCATCCTCTAATGTACATTTTTATGCACAAACAGTAGCATGTAGATATAATTATGCATCTGGATTTTTTACTTCATAATATATCTTTGAAATATTCCACTTCAGTGATGTTGATGATGATGGTGGTGATAGCAGTGATGACACAACACACCCATACATGTATAGTATATGTTCTAAATCTGACATAACTCTAAGTCTTTAATCCTTACAGCATCCTTACAACAGCTCTGTACTCCTTTCCCCAAATCATTCTGCAGCATCAGCTCTCAGCATGATATCACTGCCTCTCACTTAGGGATGCCTTATTCTTAAGGGCTGCATAACATTCCTTTAAACAGATGTATCCCATTAATATATCCTGTGCACTGTTAATGATGTCTTAGGTTTCTTTTTCCTACTTTTTTTCTATTTCAAGCAGTGTTTCAATCTTTCAATATTTGACTACATACCTTTGAACTTGTGCTTTGTGTACATATTTGTAATATCAATTAATCAAGTTATAATAGCAGTTTTTTAAAACACCAAATGCTGATTTTCTTCTTACCTAGAGGAGAAATGGAGAGGGCTTACTGAAGCAGGCATTTCCTGTGTCTCTACTCTTGCAGCCAATATGAAATGGCCCCATGAAGTCCAAGGGCTCACTAATTATTTGTTAAATGAAATAATTAAATAAACAAAAGTTGTCATGTTTTAATTATACACAATGTATAAAATATTCTGAGTTACCAGATGTCATAAAATTTATAGAAATGTTACCCTCATTCTACAGATCAGGAAGGGAGACACAGAGTCTCAAGGATAAGAAGGAGCAGTGTCATCTTTAAACTTCAGCTCTTTGGAATCCAAATCTATCCACTATGTGTATCTATGTGTATGTGTGTATATGTGTATGTGGATGTATGGATGTGTGCATGTATGTATATGTGCATTGTGCATATGTTTCCTCTAGTTCCAAGCTCAACAGGGTTTGACTCAGGGAATGCTCCACTTTGTTTCCACTTGTGCGGGATGAATGCCAATTTGCAAGAGAAAATATTAGATACAATGATGGATAAAACTAAAATGATACCTAACATGCCTTAAACACTTATTGCGTGGGACACTTGAGACAAATACTTGGCCTCACATTATCTCATACTGAGGACAGTCACCCTAGGAGGCTCAGTCTATTGCTGTTGCCATTTTGCAGATTAGAAAAAGCAAATTGAAGCTAAGCAAAGTTTAGTGACTTGCCTAATATCATAGGAGCTGGTAAGTGACTAAAGAAGACTCAACTCCAGATGGGATGGTCTCCAGAGCCCCAAAGCCTTAAACGCTACTTCTCTACTGGAAGTTAGAATAAATATGGCCTAGATACCTTTTAAGACCTTGAAGCTGATACGTATGGGTTGTGCTGAATCCCAAATGCATCTATATTTCCTACAGTTTCCTGTCCTTTATTTTCAAGTCTTCACTATACCTCTTGAGGACTCTGTCTCAGCTTCTATTATAATGAGATCTCTTCTGTAGTGAATATTCAGTTGTTTAATAAATAACTACGTATTTTTTAAATGACAGATTCACCAGAATTGGCCATTACTTAATAATCACAAACACCAAGCTTATGAATATTTCATGCTCACTCATTTCTGCTGAGACTGTAAGCACCGCACATTTCTATAGCTACAGATTATGCAGGGAACAATGGAAAACATATGTTTTGTGTGTTTTCTTTAACAATTTGATGATGGAAGAACACCTTGCAGTGTTGGAGATAATGTAAGAAATAGTTGCCTGTTGTTATTTGAGTGCTTGAAATAAAACTCTCAGATGGCAAGTTGTAATCCAAACCACAGTGATTATAGAAGACTGTATAAAAAGGTGTACATTTAAAATTCATAAATCTAAATGATTCTATCTGCAAGTAAGTAAACTTTATTCAATTTTCCACAGCAACTACCCAATACCATCACCCAAAAAACTGCAGACACTGTACTGCTCAGATGTTAAAAAGTTTCAGTTTGAGATTCAATTGTTCTCTCCTGTTTTCTTTCAATCAGTGAATATTAGCGTTGTTATAAGTGATCTGAGGGAGGGGCACACCGTTAAATGAGAGTGCAGAATAGGGAGCCTGATGAAGGATGGTGACACAGGAAAGGCCTTCTCGAAGAAGAATGTTTAAACCTGATGAGGGGATCCAGAGGAGGTTACCTGGCAGAAAGGTGGGATGTAGAGGCGGTAACAGGCATTGGAAGAGCCCACAGAAAAAGCAGGGCACTTTCTAAAAGCTGGAGAGAGCCAGGGTGGTGATAGCGTAGTGACTGAGAGGAACAGCAGTATGAGATGGGCAGAAGCCAGATCCTGCAGAGACTAGTAAACCATGAATAACAAAGAATTTGAACATTTGCCCAGGAATGGTCACAAGCCATTGAAGGGTGTGAAGCTGGGGAGAGACACGATCTGAGTCCTGATTATAAAAATCAGGATTATTCCAGGTGATGAGCGCTGAGTGCTGAGTGAGAAATGGAGAAAGACAGAGAGGCAGAGAGAGAGAGAGAGAGAGAGAGAGAGAGGGAGAGAGAGAGAGAGAGGATTTAGGACATATATGCAATCGTCCAGATTATGCTGGCCTGGAGGCTTAGATCAGAAGAGTGAAAGTGACCTGGAGAGCAGTGCGTGGACTTGAGAGCCATTGTGGAAGTGAAATACACAGTCAAGAGTGATTGATTAGATGTTGGCAGTAAAAAGAGGAGAGTGTCAAGAGTGACTTAGAGATGAATGACTTGGCAAACTGGGGAGACTGTGAGTTCTGTTTTGAACTTTATAACATTATTTCAAAATTCCCTATTTTATTGCCTGGGAATTTGTAGCAAGAAGAGAAAGGCATATACATACACACACACACACACACACACACACACACACACACACACACACACGGACCACTTCCAAATTGTGCTTCACAATGCCAAGATTTTCAGCTCCATCTTTGTGGGAAGGGCCGCTCTTTCTGTTAAGTTCACCACTCTATTCCCAGTGGCTGTGACACCTGGGCATGCAGTAGGTGCCCAATAATGAGTCTATTAGAGCAGCTAAGCTGTGTTCCGATCTGGGATATAAGAGTCTTGGGGAGATGGCTGTCCTTTCCTTGTCCTTCCTTCCCCCTTCTTTATTTCTTTCTAAACTTGTACCTAAGTTTCTCATTTATGGGCTTTTTATGGAGTTAGACAAACTGATACTAAAGTTCATGTGGAAGAAGAAATATATAAGAAGAGCCAGGAAAAAAATAAACTTTGAAAAGAAAAGCTCTGATGGGGTCTAGTCTTAGCAAACATTAAAACATACTATAAAGCCTCTATAATTAAATCAGCATGGAACATGTCCATATATAGACTAATAGACCGGTGAAACAGAAGAGAAAGCCTAGTCAGAAAGAGAAAAACAAATATCGTATATTAACACATCTATGCGGAATCTAGAAAAGTGGTACAGATGAACCGGTTTGCAAGGCAGAAATAGAGACACAGATGTAGAGAACAAACATGTGGACACAAAGGGGGGAAAGCAGGAGCAGGTGGGTGGTGGTGGTGTGATGAATTGGGAGATTGGGATTGACATATATACACTAATATGTATAAAATGGATAACTAATAAGAACCTGCTGTATAAAAAATAAAATAAAATTCAAAAATTAATTAATTAATTAAAAAAAGATGAGAAAGCCTAGTACAGTCCGAGGTACTTATGGAAATTTAGTATATAATGAAGGTAGCATCTCAAAGCACTGAGATAAAGAAGGGCTTTTTAATAAATGACATTGGGACAACTGAGTAGCCATCTGGAAAATGATAAAATTTGATCCATATTTCACACCATGTATAAGAATACACTCCAAATAGATTAGGGATCTAAAGTAAAAATATGAAACTATACAAGTATTAGAAAAAAAAATAGGTAAACTCTACTTCAATCATAGTGGAGAGAAAGCCTTCCAACTGTGACTCCAAATCCAAAAGTAATATAAGAAAAGATTGACAAATTTACTACAATAAAAGGAAGAAGTTACATGGGGGGAAAAAACCTAACAATAACATATATGAAATCAAAATACAACTGAAAACTGGGAGAAAATATGTATAAAATATGCCACAATAATGTCTCCAATGGATTGAAATCTCTAAAAATTGAGAGACAAAGTGGCAAAAAGCTGATATTTTAAAATGTCAAAAAACAGGGAGTTCACTGGTGGTCTAGTGGTTAGGACTCAGCACTTTCACTGATGGGGCCCAGGTTCTGTCCCTGGTCGGGGAACTGAGATCCCACAAGCCGTGCGGCACTGCCAAAATAAATTGCTCTGAAATTGATGAAGAATCCAACCACTCGGGCTTCCCTGGTGGCGCAGTGGTTGAGAGTCCGCCTGCCGATGCAGGGGACACGGGTTCGTGCCCCGGTCCGGGAGGATCCTACATGCTGCGGAGCGGCTGGGCCCGTGAGCCATGGCTGCTGAGCCTGAGCGTCCAGAGCTTGTGCTCCGCAACGGGAGAGGCCCGCGTACTGCAAAAAAAAAAAAAAAATGGCATGACCCTACAATTCCCCCAAATGATCAGGGTGTCCAGAGTCATATGTGAGTCACTAAGTAGAAAGATTCATATGAACACATACTGGTAGCCAGTGTCTCTGAAAATAAAAGATTTCCTATTCTAAATGTAATGGTATTCTAAGTGGAGATGGTAAAGTGCAAATGACTTAGTATCAAAATTTAGTATAAAAGCTGCTGGGTATACAAAGAGATGAAAAGGAGAAGGGAAGCTGGAATTAGAAAAGATTCTAAAATTATAATTGTCACAAGCTTAGGGGAGAAAATTAGCCATCTTACCAGACACTGCAGTGAGGAGAAAACTTGTAAATTAGATTTATAGGGAAGTAACCTCAACATAGACAAAAAATAAACAGAAAAGAACAAAGTCAAGCACCACTTGTAACTAACCTTGGAGAGATCAACTCTTTGATGGATTCAGTAGCCTACCTAGAGTACGTGTCTGTCTAGCGATGATTAACTACTGAATTGAAAACAGATTTACGTGTAGTTTAGGACACCCATTTGCAAGAGCAACATATATTAAAACTTTTATAGAATAATACTTTATATGAAAGTCAAATAAGGAAAACTTTTTCTTCCCCTCAGTGAAGTCAGCAGGGATTGTTCAAAATCGTTAGAGTGCTTGCTTTGTTTTAAAATCATATGAGCAGTTTAAAACTAATTTCATAAATACCAAGAATAAGAAAATATCATATACAATCCAATTTCCCTACTATTCAACTGACTTTATTGTCTGGGCAATGTTCATCTCTTTGTTTTATGCATGTAAAATATTATGTAGTTATAATAGCTGTCATAAATAATTTTGTATTCTGTATATTCTTACTGTATCACAAACATTCTTAGGTGGCTGTATTGTCTTTATTGTTCTCATTTTTTATGACAGCTGAGTAGTCCATATCAACATTGCATGATTGTTTGGTTTTGTATTTTTTCCTAATTTTTCTTTATTAAAATACGGTTGAAGCTTTTACATTGTTTTTGAAGGGAAAGCATTTTAAATGTATTGTTTCACTACAGACTAGTTTGAAAATAATATCAACACAAGAAGAGAATTACCCACAAAAGTCATTCTGAAAACATCCATGTTTTATTTATGTGCATCTTCAATTTCATGTCACAAAAAGTATAGAGAGAACGTTGTACTCTATACTTTCCATTAACATTATGCCCAGCATATTCTGTTTCTATTCAGTGATTTTTTTGTACCCTCTCTACAGTTACTGTGGCTCACATTACTCTATATTTTTTTCTTTAGGTAATTCACTGTTCTCTGAAACTGGTCCTCTAATGAACTTGTGTCCTGGTGCATTACCTGCTTCCTCCCGCTGAAATGTAAGTATCGTGAGGGCAAGAACCTGGCCTGTCTGTCCAGTGCTGTCTCTGCAAGGTCTGGAAAGGTGCTAGACCCAGACTGGGTACTCAATGAATGATACTGGACAAAAGAGTAAATGAAAATCAGAATGGTTGCAGAGCAAGTGTAGAGCTACGTTTTGAATCCCAGAGCTCTGACTCCACAATGGTTCTCTAATACAAAATGAAGGATAACCCATGTGCTATCTTCCTTTCTGTCATTCCCTCAATGAGGTGGTGATAGTGAATGTTTCTTAAAAGGATTATAACTTCCTATGGTTACAAGGGATTTTGCAGTAAATCTTCGCAACCCCTCGAGAAAAAGGGAAACTTAGATTCCCAAGATCTAGCAGTAAACTAAGAGCGGTCTAGAGATGCTTAGCTGTTCTCAACTGTAAATATTATGACATACTCTTTTATGATACTATTTTATAATATTTTAGTGATGTCAAAGGATGTGAGCTTTGAAGTCGCTTGGCAGATGACGTAATATCAATTCTACTAATTCCCAGCTGCATAACCTTGTCCAAGTCACTTCCTGCTTTCTACCTCAGGTTCCTCTGCTGCAAAATGGGGGACAATAATAATGCCCTTTCAGATGATTGTGGTGAGGACTAAGTAAATTGGTATAAAAACAACCATATGTCTATATTTACACGTATTTGGAGTGCTGCATTGTCTATAGAAAACATTCCATAAATATTAACTATAATCATCATCAGCATGTAATGGTCAGTAGTTTTGCAAATCCAATTAACTTTTCACTTGTAGAATTTAAAAAAACAGAGTTCACAAAGTATTCCTTTAAATAGACAGGACACGTTCAAGGCTATTCCTTGAATATCCCTCTTACTTATTTGCATTACACTGTCTCTTGACTGGAAGAGAGAAGGAAGGATGACCAACGTTTTGCTGGAAATGGTGCATAACCGTGGCTTTGAACATGCAAATGCATCATTCATGTGAATGTCATTGATCACGTGTGCTCAGGAGAGGTGGGGGGGGATGTTAAGTGATGCTGCTTTTGACTATAAAAATCTCCGGGGCCAAATTATGTAAATTCTTTTGGAGCTCAAAAGAGTATCCTGCCAACTAGTGGATGTAATAAATGTTGTTGATGTTGTAATGAAGATACTTAAGTTTCTGATAAAATGGCTTCTTCTTTGGTCCTTGCTTTAGGACCAAAGGCTTTCCTTGAAGGTGAAGGGGATTTATGTTTTTACCTAGACTCATAAATTAAGTGGAAAAAAAATCCTATCTGAGGCAAGGAAAGACTCTTCTCTCAGACATAAGTGTGTTCATAGGCTCTAGCATATTCTTCCTCACAGGCAGCACCTGCTGGAAATCTTTTAGTAAGAAACGCAGCTTATTGTACTGACTCTCTTCCCACCTTTTCAAATATTCTTTTCTTTTCTTCCAAATACTTGTTAAGCAATGATGAGTTGGTATAATCTGCACACAAATGAGAGCACGTAATTATGGTCAGGAGACAGTCCATTTTGTGTAGATAGAATTCCATGCCGTTCATAAAAAGTGTCCTCCAGGGGCTTCCCTGGTGGCGCAGTGGTTGAGGGTCCGCCTGCCGGTGCAGGGGACGCGGGTTCGTGCCCCGGTCTGGGAGGATCCCTCATGCCGTGGAGCGGCTGGGCCCGTGAGCCATGGCCGCTGGGCCTGCACGTCCGGAGCCTGTGCTCCGCAACGGGAGAGGCCACAACAGTGAGAGGCCCGCGTACCACAAAAAAACAAAAAAAAATGTCATCCACAGTAGCTTCATTATAGACAGAGAGGCCAGGATCAGCTGGGCTGCAGTAACATACTTCAAAACCTTAGAGTTTCAAGACCATAAGAGTTTATTTCCTACTCATGCCGATTCCACTCTAGTCTTTGTCTCTTCACAGTCACTTTCTTGAAATGCTGACTCAGAGATTCAGACCTTTCTCGTCTTTTGACCTCAACATCTCATTATTCATCCTCTGTGATCACCACTAGAGGGAAAGACAGAGCCTGTAGAATTCACCACCATTCTGCGATGCGTTGATTTGCTGAAGACCATAGGCCACAACTAGTCATAATGCCCACACCTAACTGCAAGGAAAATGGAAAAGGTTCGGGGAGAGGAAAATGGAAAAGGTTCGGGGAGAGGGAGGCGTCACATAAATATTAATGATCAGTAAAATGTAAAGATACAATTACCAAAATATATTCTGAGAAATATGAGGGCTATGGGTATTCTGAAGAAAAATGCAAGAGGCCGGAAGCATCCAGTTAACTAAAACACTATTGCTAATCTGACCCTTTAAATTCCCCACTTAGAAATTCTCAGTGCACGTTAGCCTACTGTCAACTCTGAGAAACCATTCTCCCAATAGGCATGATTATCTTTGTTTAATGCAGTTTTTTTTTTTTTTTTTTGCCAACTCGATTGACCATAGAATAATTCCTTTTCACAACACCCATGAACCTAATGTCCCATTGAACTCACATTAGACAAATATTCCATTAGGCAACTTGAAATACTGAAGTGAAAAACATAATGGGCACTTGATACATGTTTATTGCCAGAACAGTAAATGAATGAATGAGAAGTCACTTTTCAGAGTCAGGGACACCCATTAAATCAGATTTTCGGGGATAAAGTTCTACACAACACCTACCTTAAAGTTGAAAAAAAAAAAACCCTAGGTCAAGCAACTAGCTTTTGCTTATAAGATGCTACACACCAATTTTGATGGGTTTTGTTGTTGTTGTTTTTGCCTCTGTGCTGACTTGAGTGGTTTATTTGTGTCATCAGCCATAGCTCATCTGCCCAAGATTTCATCAGGGTGATTGTACATGTACAGCTCAGCATGTACAACCCATCCCACACTTCTGTCCACACAGAAATTTAGGAATGGAAAACAAACCCCGCATTGTGATGAAGAGAACTGAAATTAGATGTTGCATAAGCCATGCTCTAGATGGTGTTCCACGCTAAAAACCTCACAGACTCACAGTAGGGAGACGCAGCAACAGACGCAGTGCTAGTGTACATTCCACATAATCCAGTGCAGTGCGGTTTTGAGCAATGCTCAGGCATTGGAACAATACCTAATGGTTTGCCTTAGGTCCAGAGAGTGGCTGGTTGTTGGCGGCAAACCCTGGAATCTGGGAGGAGAAAACAATATGGAAGCAATATTATTTGCCATCTAATTTTCTATAATCCAGAAGGGCGTTGTGCTGAATGATAACACACAGAGGAAAGATTAAATGTAATAACATAATATTCACACTCTGTATCAGAAGTTGCTACTTTTGGCGCCATGGAGGCAGATGGCTGGCACTGGCCGTTGCCAGGAGGTGTTAAGTGGGTAAGTGGTACTGAGGAATAGAGTCATCTGTGGGGAAAATGACAGTCATGAACTGCTTGTAATGCTGTGAAAACTCAATGAAGTTGATTAAACGCAGATTGCAAAACTGTTTCCTGGACGACCACAGGACACAATCGTTTATACCGAAACGTGACAAGTCTGACAGGAAAACTGCTGTTTCTGCTGCCAGTTTGTTGAGCATCTTGACAAAGAACATGACCAAGGAGATGAAAATAGCCCTGTCCTCCTAGCAGAGTCACCAGGTCCCCATACACACAGTTGTCTAACTCTGCGGGAAGGTCTTCTGGGAGGGGCAAGGTGAGCGTGATTACAAGCCATCCTAGCCCTGGGAGACAAATTTGTGTAAAGTTTTTGTGAGATCTTATCCTATATTCTCAGTGACCACACTACCTGTGTTAGGTTAAGGTGCCTACCATACAGTTTATTTAGTGTGAGTGAGACAGAGACACTACAGTGGTAACAGAGCGGTTACGTGTATAAGGTTTGCAGGCTCATGTCAAGGGCACATATAGAAAGAGATGGGAATGGGGAGGCATATAGATTAGGGTGGCCCTGCACCAAGTGTGGTTCTAGGGCCCATGGGGATATGCCAACACTTCCTTACTGTTCACGATAAGACAAATGCAAAAATTGAGAGTAGAAATGTTTAACCATTTGACAATTTTGTTGAACCTCATACTAAACAAGTGGACTTTGTATTATTTGTACCTTTTTGAATTTTTACTTTTCTGGTAATTCCTTTTTATTATACTTTACAAAAGTTCTGTGATGGATTGGGAATTTCACCACAGACAGTGTGAGAATCAACAAATTGGAGTTGCAGAGGCAGATTTAGTCTGCATTTCTTACAAGGTTTATTGCTTTTAGCAAAGTACTAACCTATGTACATTTTGTTTTTCTCAACATTTGATAAGTAGATTATATCATTATTAAATAACTGGGTACACCAGGAACCCCTCACATAAACTACTGAAAAATAATTAAAATGTTTAGATAATCCACGCCTACTAATCTGAACATTGCACAAGGTGAGTGATTGATTAAGTTCACTTGTGGAAGAGTGAATGGATCAGGTAACACACACTTGCTTTTTTCCTGTATTCAGTCCATGCAGCAAGTATTTGTTAAGCATAAGCCTTGTTCCAGACACGGTTCCAGCTGCTGAGGGAATGCAAGTGAATAAAAATTGTAAAGACTCCTGCCTCTGGGGAGTTTATATATGATCAGGGGCTACAGTTGAGACAGAATAGTTATAATTAATAAGTAAATGGTATGATTGATTTGAGATTGAAAGTTGCTATAGAAAAATAAGAGAAGTATAGAAAGGCATGGAAAGAGGGAAGATTTCTAACGTGGGTTCAGACTGAGCTCCAAGTTAAAAAAATGACATTTCAACGAAGACACGAAGAGGTCAAGTTAGCCATGTGGATATCTGGAGGGGGAATAGGCCAAGTAGAGGTAACAGCCAGTGCAAAGGTCCTGTGTTAACAAGTATATAGCATATTTGAGAAGCAGCATGGAGGCCAGTGTGGCTGAAAAAGAGAGGACAAGAGAAAAGTGAATAGTTGAAGACACAGAGGCAATTTGAGTCCTTGTAGGCCATTGTGAGGATTTAGTTTTTCACTCTGAGTGAGATAGGAGCCCTTGACAGTTTGAAAAGAGGACTGACATGGCTTTTCTTTATTATTTTAAAGGATTATAAGGCTATCACAGCAATCAAGGTAAAAGATGATGGCAGATCCAACCAGAATGGTAGCGATGGAAAAGGTGGAAAGCAGGCAGGTTCTAGGTATATTTTTACGGCAGAATCAACAGGATTTCCTGACGTACTGGGTATAAGGTATACCTTATACTCAGTATACCTGCAAGATATGGGTAGAGCAGATTATATAGCCATGGGGGTATATCTGAGCTTTGTTTGGAACATGTGAAATCATTCTTGTCTGTTAGGCATCTAAGTATCTCAAGATGTCAAGTATGCAGTTGCAGTCCAGAGTTTGCAGGAGACATAAATTTGGAAATAGTTGCAAATAAATACATTTAAAGCAGTAAAACTGGATGAGATTACCAAAGGAACGAGTGTAGATAGAGAAAAGGACTACAGACTGAGATCTGAGACACTTGGGCATCAAGAAGTTATGGAAAAGAGAAATTGGCAAAGGAGACTGAGAAGGAGGGACCAATAGGACAAGAGGACAATCAATAGGGGGTGGGATTTTGGAACCAAGTGAAGAAAGTATGTCAGGGAGGAAGAACTCATCAACTGTATCAAATGCTGCTGATGGTCACATATGGTGAGGACAGAGACCTTCGGATTGAGAAATGTGGAGCTCATGGATGACCCTGTAATGGTATAATGGTGTGTGGAATGGCGAAGAAAAAGTCCTATGGGAGTAGTTTAAAAGAGCCTGGCCAGAGATGAATTGGAGACAGGGAACAAAAACAAGTCTCTTAAGTCTCACAAGGGAGCAAATATATGGAACAATCGCTGATGGCAGAAGTGGGGTCAAGAGAGATGCTTTATGTAAATTCCAAGAGAGTTTCTTCTGGGGAAAACATCAAATCAGTAATAGGACCAGTCATTGAGAGGGAAGACACACTCCGAGGTGGTCCTCAAATGAGCCAGTTTGGGAGACTAAGTAATGGAGCTGCCAGAGGTGAACACAGTCACAGCAGAGAACCCTCTAACGCAAGAACAGGAACCGCTGTATGAATTACTTGTCTGATTTCAGGGGCTACACTTTTTAAATTCTGTAAGTGGTGCTTACCAGGCAAATTGCAGACATTTGTTTGCAAATGCAAACTCCTTTGTAACCATCATTCAGCCATTTGTACAATCACATATTTCTTCACACGAGTAATTAATACTGATACTTAATGCTAAATTGATAGGGTTTCTTGCTCTCTTGCTTACAAGCTCTTCACAGTCTAGCTGTAATTAAGAGTTAGCAGAGACAGTTCTTCAAGGGAATGGGTGGAAGTCTACTGTCCTCAGTTTTGGATTGACGTGTATTAACTAAAGTAGAAGTAAAAGCAACAAGGCTGCTTTCTTTTCAGTTTTTTGCCTTTCAGAACATTTTATCCTAATGAAGGAAGATAAAAATATATCATATATTTATTATATATAAATATAATATATAATTACTTTTGCAAAGTATATAAATTATGTAATGTAATTATATTTACAAAATACAAAAATATTAAAAAATACAAAGCATTATATATATATCTGCCATAGGTGTATGTGTGTATGCATGTATGTGTGTATATACAGCATATATGTAATATAAAATATTATATATATTTATATATTATATAAAATATATTTATATATATATACACACCTTTGACAAATATATAAATACTTTATATTTTGTAATATTTTTTGTAGTTTATATTTTGTAAGTTTATATGTTGTGATCTTTTATATATAATATATAGTGTATTTCAATATCATGGTACTCACTTATATTAAATATTACTATCTCAGAGGTATAATACAAAAGGAAAATTTTGGTCAGCAATGCCCTTGTCCATTGCAGATGTACCTGGTCAATGGATGGTTTACTTTTGTCGTTCAGGATCCCAGGCTTCTTCCCTATTGTGACTTTGCCTTCCTTTAGGGTCCTGGATAAAGCCTATCTTCTTCTTAACTACTTTGACCTAGAAGTGACATATATCTCTTCTACTCACAGTGCATCAGTGAGAACTAGTTGTATGGCACTCCTTAGATGCAAGGAGCCCCGGGGACTGCAACCATGTTTACTCTAGTCAGCCACTTCTAACACAACTCTGTACTATGTAAGGAAATCATGTCACTCTGGGGGCCAGCCAGCCATCTGCTACAGGGAAAGAGTATTTCAAGGTCAGAGGCAATCATTTCAGTATCTGATGCTCTTTGCCTACATAATACTCCAAAGAATTTAGAGTTCTGCTATAGGGAGAAAAGCAACGGGAAGACGTAAGAATGTTCTAATATGACTTAATCTTTGATAAATTAGAGCCCTCTGAATTAAGTGAGAAAATTTGGGAGTTTTTTTATCTTATAGAATTTATCAGCCTGGGAATCTGTAAAATGAATCATGAATCTTGTCATACCCTATACTTCACAACTAGCACTAATTATATATTTGCACCATGAGGCAATTGTGGCTTTCTTAATTACAAGATCACATTAATGACTAGTGGCGATGATGAAGAACAGTCGACATCAGTGCCACTCAAGAGAGTAACAACAGGAAGAATAATGTCCTGGGACAGCCACTAAAATCAAACTTAGATTGAAGACTAGGGAAATGATCATTCCTCATCATAATTGTAATATATAAAATATTAAACATTTTTCTTCATTTTGACATTTTAATCACATCCCGTACTCCTCATATAGAGATATTTCTTTGAATTTTTTGAGACTTCTTTAGTTTATATAAATACATATACTTATATTGTATATAATATGTATATATTTAACATAACATTTGGTTTGTGTTTTTCATTTTTTGGTATTGGTGTTGGTGAATTCTTTATTTAAAAGCTTAATGTCTGAACTGAGAGCAATGCACACAACAATCGCAGTATTAGAATCTCAATAAATCTACTCAGCATAATGAACTGAATTCCTTGTACTTTAGGTGTCATGTTACTCTTTCTTTGACTTAATGTGTATTGAGGTCTGTGAAAATAGACAGCCACAGTGAAAGTTCAAGGTAGATAGCAAGTTAAAATGAAAAAGAAAACTTGCTTTTTAAATAATCTTTGGCAAGAGACGTGTGAAATTTAGGAACCAGGTAGATCATTTTTTACCAAACTTCTTCCCTGCTCCCCTCCACCGGAAAATTGTCATTTTTTAAATCTACATTTAAAAAACAATCCCTGTGTCAGCATCAGTTTATTGAAAAGTCATCTCATAAGAAATATCATAAGAGTACACATTTCGGGGAAGAAAAAAAGGCTTTTCCTTTATCACTGAGATGAGCAGAGTGTAAAAGTATGCTTAGAAATAAATAGTAAAGGAAATCAACTAGACCTTACAATCTTTAAAATATCTCAACTTCAAAATGTCATGAAGTAGTATTTGCAACTTGAAGGGGTATTCCATAAATATTTATTAAATGTTTAATTAAATTAATTTACTAAATGTAAAATCTTAGTGATTGTGTCAGAACCCCTCTCTACCTCTCCATCCAATTTGCTGCCACAGGAAATGTAGAGTCATCAGGCAACTTTGCCCTTTGGTCCTGAATTATGTTTGGCCAATCGGAGCACCAATAGGAGGTTGTAGAAGAGAAGGATGAAGGTGTGGCATTACTGCTCCTGGACCCTCCCTACAAGATTGTCTCAGGCTGGGTGGAAAGATAACATCACTGCGCAATGCTGCCATAACTTCAAAGGTCAGTGCTTCTAAAAATCACTCACTTCCCTAAAGTGTGGAGATGGTAACAGCTCTGCTGTTATGAGCCCGGAATACGCCAGTGTCCCTGTGGTTTCTCTACACCTTGCCCTCACTTTCCAAGACCTCTTAACTTGAGAGTGCCATCTGTGACCCCAACCCAGGATTCTGACTGATTCAATGATAATGATTTACAAAATACGATGCCTATCACTATAGGGTTCTATACGGTCATGTATGAAAATAAGACACATAGAGAAATAAATACAATACATGTTAAAAGCAGTAAGGGCCATATGAGAACAACTAAAATGTCATGGAAGTTTCAAAGAGTAATTGCTTCTTGAGCAATCAGGGAAGATTTCATGGAGGACATTTAAATGGGACCTTGAAAGATGGGCACTATTTCCATAAGGAAAAATACACTTTCAGGTGAAAGAAATAGTGGAAAAAAGTGAGCATTTTTTGGCTTGGTTTATTTGGGGAACTGTATCTGTTTTATTGGAATATATAATCGACAAAGAGAATAAAAAGGAGAATAAAAATAAGTAGGCCAGGGATGAGTTGAACTCAAATATTGGAGTGATTAGAAATTTGGTAGATATTTTAAAATCAGTGATTCCAACAGGTGCATGAAAAAGTACTCAACATCACTAATCATTAGGGAAATACAAATTAAAACCACAAAAAGATATCACCTCACACTTTTTAGAATGGCTGCCATCCAAAAGACAAGAGATAACAAATGCTGGTGAGGTTGTAGAGAAAAGAGAACCTTTTTGTACTTTTGGTGGGAATGTAAATTGGTGCAGCCACTATGGAAAACGATATAGAGGTTGCTCAAAAAATTAAAAATAGAACTGCCATATGATCCAGCAATTCCATTTTTGGGTGTGTATCTCAAGGAAATCACCTGAAGAGATATCTGCACACCCACGTTTATTTCAGCATTGTTTACAATAGCCACAGTAAGGAAACAGCTGGAATATCCATCAATGAATGAACGAAGAATGCATGGTGTATGTATAATAGAAATCTATTCAGCCACAAGAAAGAAGAAAATCCTGCCAGTTGTGACAACCTGGAGGAATCTTGATGGCATTATGCTAAGTGAAATGAGTCAGACAGAGAAAGAGAAATACTGTGTAATTTCGCTTATATGTGAAATCTAAAAAGCCCAAGTTCATAGAAACAGATCAGATTTGAGGTTACCAGAGATGGGTGTTGGGGATGGAGGAATTAGGTGAAGGTGGTTAAAAGATACCCATTTCTAGTTATAAGGTAAGTGAGCTCTGGGGGTGTAATGTATAGTATGAAGACTATAGTTAGCAATACTGTTTTATATATAAGTTGCTGAGAGAGTAGTTCTTAAAAGTTCTCACCACAAGAAAAAAAATTGCTACTGTGTGAGGCGATGGATGTTAGCGAAAGTTGTGCTAATCATTTTGTAATATATACATATTTCAAATCATTATGCCATTCCCCTGAAACTGATACAGTCAATTATATCTCAATAAAACTGGGGGAAGAAAGAAGAAATTTACATATATCAGAAAAATTAGTAAAAATAAAAACCAATGGTGAGTTCATAACTATCTTATTGCAGATAAAATTGTCATCAATATATAAGAATTTGAGAAAAAACCCTGAACATTAGGAAAATTAATTTGGCAATAAGATTAGAGATTAAAAAGGGAAACTTTGGGTGGAATTGTGAGAGTCTGCCCGAGGGTGTAACGTGGCGTGAAGACGAAGAGTTGATGGAAAGCGACAGAAAGAGCTATGAGTCTGGGGGACGGGAGAGCCAGTCTGTAGAGGCAGGACTTGGAAGAACGTGGCAAAGGCGGTTCCAGATGGCAGACGGGAGGGATGGAGGTGGCACTAATGGTCATTTGGAAGTCATTAGAAGAAACAGTTTGGGGAAGAAAGCACCTTGCATTTTGATAAAAAACAAACGTCACTTCTGCCAGCCCGACATTAAGATGAACTTGAGGACCAGATGCTCACAAATGTGAAGTTGGATCCCAGCAAAGAGGGTAGAGCCAGGATATAAACTTGGGAAAGGTCTGAAAGAGGGGATCATTGAATCACATGCAGGAAAGGAAACTTGCATCAGTGCTCACATATATGAAGAGGAGGAATGAGAAGGTTAAGGGGTATGAAGGTAGAGTTAAACATCTTAATGTGTAGAAAGTATTTAGTGCAGTACCTGGGTCAGAGTAAATGTGTTTAATAAAAAGTTGGCTATTACTGAAGTCACTGTTAGCGTTGAGTTAAGGTGAGTCAGGACAGTGAAGTATTACGGAAGTTAAGAGGCTTTAAAGAAGGACTAATTTTGCTACAGTTTCAAATGCTCTAATGCTGGGATATATAGAGATATGTATTTGGAATATATATCTAGAAAGATATAGAGAGATGGAGTAAGAAATAGATAAACAGATAGTCTGCTCTCTGGTTGTCCTCACATATTCTGACATTCCGGGATCAGTGTTTATCTTTTGTATCCCTTCCAATGAACTGTGGAAGGCTTAGTGATTCATCTTCAATATCATCAAAATTTGTGTTGGTTTGTGTTGGTTAAGAGCACAGGCCATCCAGTCAGACTGCCTGGGTTGAATCCTGGCTTCATTTCTTACTAGATCTGTGAGGTTGGACAAGTTGCTTAACCTTTCTGTTCCTCAACTTTTTCATCTGTAAAATGGAGTCATGATATTACCTACTTCTGTTATGGAAATGAGTTAAGTACTTTAAAAACAACTTTCCTAACGTAACTAATAAAGGTTAGTTGCTATAGTATTTATTGTTTTCTGCTCCTACATAATTATATATCCCTGTTCTCATCTCACTTTCTACATGTGTTATTCTCTTTGCACCCATGTTGCACCACACTGGATATTGTTATAATTGTTGTAGCTGAAGTACTGGAGAAAATTGAGAAAGACAACACAGTGTAAAACAGAATGGGCATGAGTTTACCTTTAAGAAACAGGTTTCCTCGCCATCTTGGCTGTGAGGAATGTGTAAGAGCTCTCCATCTCACTCAGGATGTGTCCCACTACCGAAATAATCTTCTCAAATCTGTGTTACTCTCTATGTCTGGGCTAAGAAACAGACAGCAATGAGGTGTACGGAGGTTAAATAAACTGTCTATGATTAAAAAATAAATGAAACAGAAATTGCCAATTAGCATAAGAACCAAAAGCAGTTCTGGAATATAAAAACATAGGTTCCTTATACATACAAAAGTATACTGTAATAATAGTGGTTACATCCACCAGTCCTGAAAGAGTTTGTCACAATTTGAAAGCTCCATAAACAACTTAAAATCTGTTCTCCATCTTCCAACTAAGTGAAACTAAAATTGTTCTTTTTAAGTGAAAGCTTTACGTATAATATAAAACAGAGGTAGTGCATGATTGCCCCGAACTCCTGACTACAACTGTGTTTTGTAGTGTGATTTTGTACATGGAATTCAAATGCTTTGAAGAGGTAAATGTTAGCCACAACCCCACAATCCCCAATCTTTAAAACCGATCTGATTCACATGGGTTTTGTTTTTTTTTTTCTTTTAACATCTTTATTGGAGTATAATTGATTTACTATGTTGTGTTAGTTTCTGCTGTATAACAAAGTGAATCAGCTATATGTATACATATATCCCCATATCCCCTCCCTCTTGCATCTCCCTCCCACCCCTCTAGATGGTCACGAAGCACCTAGCTGATCTCCCTGTGCTATGCAGCTGCTTCACATTAGCTATCTATTTTACATCTGATATTGTATACATGTCAATGCTACTCTCTCACTTCGTCCCAGCTTACCCATCCCCCTCCCCATGACCTCAAGTTCATTTTCTATGTTTGCACCTTTAGTCCTGTCCTGCCCCTAGGTTCTTCAGAACCTTTTTTTTTTTCTTTAGATTCCATATATATGTGTTAGCATATAGTATTTATTTTTCTCTTTCTGACTTACTTTGCTCTGTATGACAGACTCTAGGTCCATCCATCTCACTACAAATAACTCAATTTCATTTCTTGTTATGGCTGATTAATATTCCATTGTATATATGTGCCACATCTTCTTTATCCATTCATCTGTCGATGGACACTTATGTTGCTTCCATGTCCTGGCTATTATAAATATAGCTGCAATGAACATTGTGGTACATGACTCTTTTTGGATTATGGTTTTCTCAGGGTATATGCGCAGTAGTGGGATTGCTGGATCCTATGGTGGTTCTATTTTTAGTTCTTAAGAAACCTCCATATTCTTCTCCATAGTGGCTGCATCAATTTACATTCCCACCAACAGTACAAGAGGGTTCCCTTTTCTCCACACCCTCTCCAGCATTTATTGTTTGTAGATTTTTTGATGATGGCCATTCTGACTGGTGTGAGATGATAGCTCATAGTAGTTTTGATTTGCATTTCTCTAATGATTAGTGATGTTGAGCCTCCTTTCATGTGTTTGTTGGCAATCTGTATATCTTCTGTGGAGAAATGTCTGTTTAGGTCTTCTGCCCATTTTTGGATTGGGTTGTTAGTTTTTTGGATATTGAGCTGCATGAGCTGCTTGCATATGTTGGAGATTAATCCTTAGTCAGTTGCTTCATTTGCAAATATTTTCTCCCATTCTGAGGGTTGTCTTTTCCTCTTGTTTATGGTTTCCTTTGCTGTGCAAAAGCTTTTAAGTTTCATTAGGTCCCATTTGTTGATTTTTTTTTTATTTCCATTTCTGTAAGAGGTGAGTCAAAAAGGATCTTGCTGTGAATTATGTCACAGAGTGTTCTGCCTATGTTTTCCTCTAAGAGTTTTATAGTGTCTAGCCTTACATTTAAGTCTTTGATCCATTTTGAGGTTATTTTTGTATACAGTGTTAGGGAGTGTTCTAATTTCACTTTTTACATATAGCTGTCCAGTTTTCCCAGCACCACTTATTGAAGAGGCTGTCTTTCTTCATTGTATACTCTTACATCCTTTATCAAAGATAAGGTGATCATATGTGTGTGGGTTTATCTCTGGGCTTTCGATCCTGTTCCATTGATCTATATTTCTGTTTTTGTGCCAGTACCATACTATCTTGATTACTGTAGCTTTGTACTGTAGTCTGAGGTCAGGGAGCCTGATTCTCCCAGCTCCGTTTTTCTTGCTCAGGATTGCTTTAGCTTTGGGGGTCTTTTGTCTTTCCATACAAATTGTGAAATCTTTTGTTCTAGTTCTGTGAAAAATACCACTGGTAGTTTGATAGGGATTGCATTGAACCTGTAGATTGCTTTGGGTAGTATAGTCATTTTCACAATGTTGATTCTTCCAATCCAAGAACATGGTATATCTCTCCATCTGTTTGTATCATCTTTAATTTCTTTCATCAGTGTCTTATAGTTTTCTGCATACAGGTCTTTTCTCTCCTTAGGTAGGTTTATTCCTAGGTATTTTATTCTTTTTGTTGCAATGGTAAGTAGAGTGTTTCCTTAATTTCTTTTTCAGGGTTTTCTTCATTAGTGTGTAAGAATGAAAGAGATTTCTGTGCATTAATTTTGTATCCTGCTACTTTACCAAATTCATTGATTAGCTCTAGTTGTTTTCTGGTAGCATCTTTAGGATTCTCTATGTATAGTATCATGTCATCTGCAAACAGTGACAGTTTTACTTCTTTTCCGATTTGAATTCCTTTTATTTCTTTTTCTTCTCTGATTGCTGTGGCTAAAACTTCCAAAACTATGTTGAATAGGAGTGGTGCGAGTGGGCAACCTTGTCTTGTTCCTGATCTTAGTGGAAATGGTTTCAGTTTTTCACCATTGAGAATGATGTTGGCTGTGGGCTTGTCATATATGGCCTTTATTATGTTCAGGTAAGTTCCCTCTATGCCCACTTTCTGGAGGGTTTTTATCATAAATGGGTGTTGTATTTTGTCGAAAGATTTTTCTATATCTATTGAGATTATCTTATGGTTTTTATCCCTCAGTTCATTAATATGGTGTATCACATTGATTGATTTGCATATATTGAAGAATCCTTGCATTCCTGGGATAAACCCCACTTGATCATGGTGTATGATCCTTTTAATGTGCTGTTGGATTCTGCTTGCTAGTATTTTGTTGAGGATTTTTGCATCTATGTTCATCAGTGATATTGGCCTGTAGTTTTCTTTTTTTGTGACATCTTTGTCTGGTTTTGGTATTAGGGTGATGGTGGCCTCATAAAATGAGTTTGGGAATGTTCCTCCCTCTGCTATATTTTATAAGCATTTGAGAAGGACAGGTGTTAGCTCTTCTCGAAATGTTTGATAGAATTCGCCTGTGAAGCCCTCTGGTCCTGGGCTTTTGTTTGCTGGAAAATTTTTAATCACAGTTTCAATTTCAGTGCTTGTGACTGGTCTGTTTATATTTGCTGTTTCCTCCTGGTTTAGTCTTGGAAGGTTGTGCTTTTCTAAGTATTTGTCCATTTTTTCCAGGTTGTCCATTTTATTGGCATAGAGTTGCTTGTAGTAATCTCTTATGATCCTTTGTATTCCTGCAGTGTCAGTTGTTAATTCTCCTTTTTCATTTCTAATTCTGTTGATTTGAGTCTTCTTTTCTTTCTTGATGAGTCTGGCTAAAGGTTTATCAATTTTGTTTATCTTCTCAAACAACCAGCTTTTAGTTTTATTGATCTTTGCTATTGTTTCCTTCATTTCTTTTTCATTTATTTCTGATCTGATCTTTATGATTTCTTTCCTTCTGCTAACTTTGGGGTTTTTTTGTTCTTCTTTTTCTAATTGCTTTAGGTATAAAGTTAGATTGTTTATTTGAGATTTTTCTTGTTTCTTGAGGTAAGATTGTATTGCTATAAACTTCCCTCTTAGAACTGCTTTTACTGCATCCCATAGGTTTTGGATCCCATAGGTTTTGGATCATCGTGATTTCACTGTCATTTGTTTCTAGGTATTTTTTGATTTCCTCTTTGATTTCTTCAGTAATTTCTTGGTTATTTAGTAGCATATCGTTTAGCCTCCATGTGTTTGTATTTTTTACAGATTTTTTCCTGTAATTGATATCTAGTCTCATAGTGTTGTAGTCAGAAAAGATACTTTATACAATTTCAGTTTTTTTAAATTTAACAAGACTGGTTCTGTGACCCAAGATATGATCTCTCCTGGCGTATTTTCCATGAGCACTTGAGAAGAAAGTGTATTCTGTTGTTTTTGGGTGGAATGTCCTATAAATATCAATTAAGTCCATCTTGTTCAATGTATTATTTAAAGCTTGTGTTTCCTTATTTATTTTCATTTTGGATGATCTGTCTATCGCTGTTAAAGTCCCTTACTATTATTGTGTTACTGTCAATTTCCTCTTTTATGGCTGTTAGCATTTGCCTTATGTATTGAGGTGCTCCTATGTTGGGTGCATAAATATTTACAATTGTTATATCTTCTTTTTGGATTGATCCCTTGATCATTATGTAGTGTCCTTGTTTGTCTCTTGTAATAGTCTTTATTTTAAAGTCTGTTTTGTCTGATATGAGAATTGCTACTCCAGCTTTCTTTTGATGTCCATTTGCATGGAATATCATTTTCCATCCCCTCACTTTCAGTCTGCATGTGTCCCTAGGTCTGAAGTGGGTCTCTTGTAGACAGCATATATACGTGTTTTGTTTTCATATCTATTCAGCCAGTCTATGTCTTTTGGTTGGAGCATTTAATCCATTTACATTTAAGGTAATTATCAATATGTATGTTCCTATTACCATTTTCTTAATTGTTTTGGGTTTGTTTTTGTAGGTCTTTTCCTCCTCTTTGTTTCCTTTAGTATTTGTTGTAAAGCTGGTTTGGTGGTGCTGAATTCTCTTAAATTTTGCTTGTCTGTAAAGGTTTTAATTTCACTGTTGAATCTCAATGAGATCCTTGCTGGGTAGTGTTATCTTGGTTGTAGGTTTTTCCCTTTCATCACTTTAAATATGTCCTGCCACTCCCTTCTGGCTTGCAGAGTTTCTACCGAATGATCAGCTGTTAACCTTATGGGGATTCCCATGTATGTTATTTTCCCTTGCTGCTTTTAATATTTTTTCTCTGTATTTGATTTTTGATAGTTTGATTAATACATGTCCTGGTGTGTTTCTCCTTGGATTTATCTTGTATAGGACTCTCTGCGCTTCCTGGATTTGATTGACTATTTTCTTTCCCATGTTGGGGAGTTTTCCAGTATAATCTCTTCAAATATTTTCTCAGAACCTTTCTTTTTCTCTTCTTCTTCTGGGACCCCTATAATTCTAATGTTGGTGCGTTTAATGTTGTCCCAGAGGTCTCTGAGACTGTTCTCAATTCTTTTCTTTCTTTTTTCTTTATTCTGTTCCATGGTAGTTATTTCCACTATTTTTTCTTCCAGGTCACTTATCTGTTCTTCTGCCTCAGTTATTCTGCTATTGATTCTTCCTACAGAATTTTTAATTTCATTTTATTGTGTTGTTCATCATTGTTTGCTTGCTCTCTAGTTCTCCTAGGTCCTTGTTAAATGTTCCTTGTATTTTCTCCATTCTCTTTCCAAGCTTTTGGATCATCTTTACTATCATTATTCTGAATTCTTTTTCAGGTAGACTGCCTATTTCCTCTTCACTTGTTTGGTCTGGTGGGTTTTTACCTTGCTCCTTCATCCGCTGTATATTTCTAAGTTTTCTTATTTTGTTTAACTTACGGTGTTTGGGGTCTCCTTTTCACAGGCTGCAGGTTCGTAGCTCCCGTTGTTTTTGGTGTCTGCCCCCAGTGGGTGAGGTTGGTTCAGTGGCTTGTGTAAGCTTCCTAGTGGAGGGAACTGGTGCCTGTGTTCTAGTGGGTGGGGCTGGATCTTGTCTTTCTGGTGGGCAGGGCTGTGTCCAGTGGTATGTTTTGTGGTGTCTGTGAACTTAGTATGATTTTAGGCAGCCTCTCTGCTAATGGGTGCTGTTGTGTTCCTGTCTTGTAAGTTGACTGGCATGGGACGTCCAGCACTGAAGCTTGCTGGCCATTGGGAGGAGCTGGGTCTTAGGGTTGAGATGGAGATCTCTCGGAGAGCTTTCACCAATTGATGTTATGTGGGGCTGGGAGGTCCCTGGTGGTCCCATGTCCTGAACTCAACTCTCCCACCTCAGAGGCTCAGGCCTTATACCAGGCTGGAGCACCAAGACCCTGTGAGACACATGGCTGAGAAGGAAAGGGAGAAAAAAAGAAAGAAAAAAAGTTTGCTAAAAAGAGAATTTAAAAAATAATAACAATTAAAACAAGAAGACAGCAACCAAACCAATAAACAAATCCACCAGTGATAACAACGCTGAAAACTATACTAAAGTAAACAAAAATCAGAAGCAAATCAGTTGTACACGACAGACCCCAAGTCTACAGTTGCTCCCAAAGTCCACCACCTCGATTTTGGGATGATTCATTGTCTATTCAGGTATTCCACAGATGCAGGTACATCAAGTTGACTGTGGGGATTTAATCCGCTGCTCCTGTGGCTGCACGGAGAAATTTCCCTTTCTCTTCTTTGTTCGCACAGCTCCTGTGGTTCAGCTTTGGTTTTGGCCCCGCCTCTGTGTGTAGGTCCCCCTCAGGCATCTGTTCCTTTTGGGAAGTCTGAGGTCTTCTGCGAGCATTCAGTACGTGTTCTTTAAGAGTTGTTCCACATGTAGATGTAGTTTTGATGTGTTTGTGGGGAGGAAGGTGATCTCCATGTCTTACTCCTCCACCATCTTGAAGGTCTCCCTTCTGTGTATATTTTAAAATAGAAGGATAATCCAAATAATTTAGTTTTTAGGTTATCTCCTCCCCGAGCTCCTTTCGCAAGCGCAGTCCAGAGGCGGCACTGCTCCCGCCGCCCCGAGGAGCAGGGGAGGTGACTTTCTTTCCCCACACCTGGCTCCAGGAGACGGAGGTACACACACAGCTCCCAGGAACCAGTCCTCAGCTAGCAAGGGACTCCAGGATGGCTGGGGAGCGGTACCCGCCCGCCACTTTGCCAGGGTCAAGAGATCCTGGGATGTAGGAAAGAAAGGAATGAAGAGAGATGGGGTTTTTTTACTACCTGGCAGGATCTGCGGCCATTTGAGTTTGTAACTTAGTAGTCACCAGAGAAAAGACACATTTTGACTATCTTTATTGGATTTTATGTATCCACATTATTCAGGGGAACTGACTGTCCCAAATTCAAGTCTAGACAATGAATTTATTCAAAATACATTAAACATTTATATTGAAACTTTTATTGACAATATTATGTCATTGATGTTTTATTTCCTATATCTCCCATGTCAGAAATACTTTCATTTACAAATGTAGAACCCACCTGACATGCCCCAGGGAAAGGAACATGAAAGCCTTTTGTTTTGCAGCCCAAAACCTAGATAGATACAATTTTGTACTTGTCAATCACACCTCAGTAAAGCTGGAGGGAAAAAAGAATCTGGGCTTTCAGAAAATCCAATTGCTCATTTACCCCTATTCTTGTCAAAGGCATATTTTCATAAACATTCACACACTCTAAATCTTGGAGGAGAAGAATACTAGCTAGTCTTATTTTTTTCTAATCATTGGCTCATTTAACATGAAAAAGTAAATGACGTTCGAGCTTATTTCATTTATTTTTTATATTGATTTTTTACTAAAACTGTAAAAGAACAAGGCCTTGGTATCATAATGCGCAAGCGGGAATGATTAGACGGATGCAAATACTCAGTTAATCACCAAAGAACACCGTTTTGGGGTCTGCATGGCCTTCTTTACAGTGGCAATAAAGACTGGGGGGTGTTTGGCATTCGTTTTTCACATAAAGTGTTAATGAGATGCACAACGGATGACTATTCTTTCCTTTCTGGATTTTAAAAGATGATTTGTGCCATTGTTCTGTTTATCCTAAGAAGGATTTTTTAATTAGTAGAATCCTAAAGACTTCTTAACAGGTGTTTCCATGTTTCTGATCGATATTTGTTTAACATATGGCTAAGAAAACAACATAAAACAATGCAATAGCTGAAATATAAAATTTATAAGTGCAGAGTGCTTTGCAGTTATCTTAGGTTGGGCTCCCTGGCAGACAGATTCTACGAAGGAGATAAAGTTACCACAGTGTACCCTTGGGAAGGAAGAAGAAAATAACTGGAGAGAGAAGAGGGAGATGCAGCCATGGTGAAGGTCTAGGCCAACCCCATGGGGCGTCTGAAGCTGGGAGGCCCTTTTGGGGTGCCCTGAGTTGGGGCTTTTATATTTCTCCCTTGACAAATCATTACATGTGGGCTGCCCCGGGAAAGGGGCATGACCTCGGGAGAGGCAAATTATTTCCGTTGAGGCATTTCCAACAGACCTTAAATATTTGGGTATTTTCCTCCTCCTCCCCTGCCAGTGTCTGTTTACCAAAGCAACTGGCCATAGGTCCCTTGGAAGGATGAGTGGAGGCATCATTACCACGTGTGGTGGTCAGTACAGGATTCTTCCTCCCAGACACCTGGCCTCTTCAGTCAAATGATGCCTGATCTGAACACTGGCTTTCTTGCAGAGCCTGGGAAAAGGACTGTAACATTTTATTGAGGCAGCTTCCCTCACGCATCTTCCCTGGTCCTCCATGCATCTTCTGATTGTGCACACACAGCGGTACACTTACCAGCTGTCCATCCGTTTGGCTGCAGGGACAAGTTCTATTAATTATCTCCGTAACTCTCTGGGTCTGGCCCTCTGGCTGCCATGCTGACCTGCCACTCAGTTCAGTGCTCACATTCACCTGGCTTCTATAGTTTGGGGCCCTCTTCCTATCGTTACTAACCCAGCGGAGTGATGACACCTCCCACCATTAGCCTTGGTCTACTGAGAATGCACGCTACTGAACTTTGTGATGCAGGTGCCTCTGCCAGCAGCACATCCCCTATAGCTTCGGAAAAGGGCTTGTCTTTCCCGGAATCCCATGGAACGTGGTCGTCGGGTGGGTCTTCCAGTCTGACAGAGTGTACCCATCACAGCTGCCCGCTGAGCTGAGCTTTTTATTCCCCTCTTCCACCACCTGCCCTGGCATGGGGCATTTCTGCCTCACTTGCTGTGCGCCTCTTTGCCACTTCTGGGAGCTTTCCTAGCATTTGTGCTAGGTGTGTTTGTACCACCTCTACTAGTTTTCTATGCATAACAAAGTTAGCTGTTTGTAACAGCCCCCGTTTGTTATCAGTTCTGTCCATCAGAAGTCCACGTGGGCTCCACTGGGCTCTCTAGTGACGGGACCCACCAGGCTGACATCCAGATGTTGGCTTGGGGGGAACTCTCGTCTGGAGGCTGTGTGGGAGAACCCACTTACAGGGTCATTGAGAAACTGGAGATTTTAGAAAATATGCTAGAAAAATTCTGGATTCAAATGTTTTTGCCCCTGAAGTTTGTGCTTATGGCCCTTTCTTCCTTCCTTCCATAACTTAACTAGGTGAATCTGTTAATTCTCTCTGTCTGTGATGTGTGTCTGCTGATGTCTTTGCTCACTTTTAAAAACTCTTTTAAATTTCGCTTTTAATCCTGACTTCCTAGGGGCCACCCCTGTGTCTGTGTAGATTTGTGTCAGCCGGTGATGGCACAGAGGTTATGCTCACGTCACCTTGAGTCAGGAAGTCTTCCATCTCTACCGATGGATTTGGTTGTAGGAGAAGCACATTCGAGGTTCAGAAGGTTTTCAGTTCTGCCCCAGATTTCACCTTCTACTGGGCCCTTTCACATCTCCTATGCAAATGTCGCAGCTTCAGGGCTAACCAGGAGTGTGTGGCTAGCATGTGCCCCCTCCAGAGTCCATTGTCTGTGTTTGCAGCCTCAGCCTGGAATATGCTGCCCTGATCTCGAAACCTCAGGCCAGTGTGTCCATTGGCCTACCCCACCCCCACCTGAGCAACTGCTACATAATCACTTTTAATATTAAGGCTGCTGGGTGCGGCCACCACCCACTGCTCCGAACAACAAAGCTCCTTCAGCCAGGGCACAGAAGCTGCCAGTCCCCATGACCTGTCTCATCTGGCAAAACCTGCATATGCCTCCCGAGCTGGGGCAGGCGGGGAGAAGGCCTCCCCCAGAATGCCACAGATTCCCAGAGTTGAGCAGATTTTTCAAGATTAACCACTTCTCAGATTGTTGTGATGTTGGTTCATATCCAGAACACTTAAATGGTTGTGCTTATTTGTCTCTCTATGGTTGCTCTCTGGGGAGAGGATTTGCCCACCTCCTTGCTTGATCGTGGTTCAGCTTTTGGAGACTTCTTTTGGAATCTGTGATTTATCTCATTTTCTCCCCAGAATTAAGTTAGAGCCAGTTTGGGTTGCTTAAAAGCAGAGAACCTTAATGAGTAAAACTAGATTTGGGGGCTTATTTTCCGAGTCAGCATTTCAGAAATGCACTTTGCTTTGCTTGTTTCATAGTGTAAATAGTGCTTCAGATGAAGGACTTTTGCCTTCTTTTCAAATACATTTTCTTTTTCCTGTGAAGGTGAGTTCTTGACTAAAGAAATCAGGAAAATCCTAAAGGAAACTCTATGGTGAGATTAAGTATCTGCTTCCTTTAGTTCACATGCACTGTTGACTGAGAGCTCTGTTTCTGTCTGAGAACTCTTTGCGATGTGAGTATATTGAGCTTGGTTAGAGACTCCAAGTGTGGGAATGCCCTGGCAGTCCAGTGATTAAGACTCGGTGCTTTCATTGCCGAGGGCCCGAGTTCGATCCCTGGTCAGGGAACTAAGATCCCGCAAGCCGCCCAATGTGGCCAAAGAAAAAAAATAAAAAGACTCCCAAGTGTGAGAATGCAAACCAGACACCAATTCCAGGCCAAATGTAATATCTGAAGAGCTATTTGAAAGGCCAACTTATGAGAATGCTGGAAGCAAAAATATATTTGGAAATGTCTCCGTAACTACTTTATTTGAGAAGGAAGTAGAAGTCATTCTGAAACGCGATCCGGAAAAAAGGCATATCCATTTCCTCAGAATATCAGAAGCAGGGTTTTGAGGTTGATCTGAGACTTTACAAAGGCTCCAGCTGCTATGTGGGCTGCTGCCCGATAGCAGAAGCATGCGGGCCACCTGCACATCCCATCAGAGCTCCAACAAAAATCGGCTGTGTTGCTAACAGCTGTGAGGCAGCATGGACTTGGAGTGGATTTAAACAGCAATTTCAGTAGAATTACATCTCCATTTACCGGGACATTCAAAAGGCCAATGGGAAGGTCTAAAATAATTTGACTTGAGTCTCTTCTTTTCGTTTAGCAAATTAAGTACAATTATGTGTATAGACATGATGAAAAACATTCCATCTTTCTTGGATTGTACCTGAGCTCCGACGCCCTAGAAGATCAACCAGAAGTTCCTTTTCTTTGCCAGGAAGGTCAACATGTGTAGAAGAATCATTTTTTTTAACAGTTATGATGAAGAACATGAGTGGTTCGGCTCTGAAGCTAAATAAGATTCTTTCTCTGAATAACAATCACCCAGAGGTCAGAATATTCCCTGGCTGGCCTTTAATGATCCTTATGAGAGGACTCTTCAAAGAAAGCTTTCTACAACTGGAGGTTCAGTTGGCTTCCTGGTCTTGAGCAAAGTGAATAGATGTGGTCCTTATGCCCCAAAATGCTTCCAGTTCTAGAAAGAAAACTAACTTTTGTGGGCACATTCATACTCTGGAATTTAATAAATGCTTGGGCTTGGGGATGGGGCAAGGTGTAATGGTAATACACAAACATCTTTTTATTCTTATCTTTCTTATAGTTTCTCCCAGATATCAACTCCTTCCTATACTCATAGTATCCACAGATTTTTAGCCCCCAGTCTCTCCAGCCATGCTTACAAATGTGAATTTATTGAAAAGAATAAAAGTAACTTCATCTTGAAAACTGGTGCTGAAAGGCACAGTTTATTTTAATTCTTATAGGTATGTGTGTCTGTATGTATATGTGTGTGTGTCTGTGTGTGTGTATAAGGAAATGGTTAAGTTCTAATCAGTAGATAAGACAAACATCTTGTACAGTCAAAACTACCCTTGACATTTTATCTTAGAATATATCCACCACATCCAGTTTTTCCTCCAGTGTCAGAACAGTAGCTCTTTCTTTGGTTGAACACCAGATGAAGTAGGTAAATTGTGTTTAGGGACCAAAACAAATGAACAAACAAACAACTTATCTTTAAACATTAGAATCATAGGCACGCAATGTGAGGGATATAAGACTTAGACCAGAGTAGGGAAAACAAGCTTCATGCCTCCCATGTCCTGCTCACTTTTAGGCTGCCAGGAGCAAAATAGCCAGCATTACTTGAACTATCCCTTTATCTCATTTTAATTATTACTTTAAAATTAGCTGCTGAGCACACATAGATGAATTGTATTGGTTTAAGTATGTGTGTTGTGCCTCATGATATATTCATAATAAACCACACACACACACAAACGCACACACACACTTTGGAACAGTGGAGATACATGCATGTTATTTTCCACGTTCTCCTAAACTTATTTTTCCCCATGCACCATGGCAAAACACCAGCTGACTGAGACATCTCCAAAAATCTTCCCCTATCAAACATGCAACTCTAAACTTCTCCTCTGTTAAAACAAGTTCAACAAGGGGATGTTGTCAAGAGTTCTTTAATCAGTTAGGTACACTATCCTGTCCCTTGAGTTATCCTAATTATTTGAATGGTTTGATTTCCACAAGATTCAAAATTGCATATTAAAAAGGAAGGTGGGGAGAAACGCTGGGAGAAAGGGATACTTTCAGTTGCCAGATGAAAAGCAGTGATAGGTTCCCTCAAGTAATCAACACTCAGCTTTGTTTGGAACACAATTGATCCTGTCAGGGCTAAAAACCCATCTGCCTCTGCTGTTGATATCCCCAACAAGGAAGAATAATTAGAAAATTCCTTAATTAGTGTTCCATTTAATCTTCCATTGTCAAGGTAAACACTTTGATTAAAGTAAGTAGTACTCAGGAGTAACTACAGACTATTTGAATTTCCATAAATGTATTTAATTTTCCCATCTTTCACCATCTCAACCAATATTGCCCTTCCTGAGACTTGCAGTAACAGGGAAAGATTTTAAGCAAAGCAAGTGAAGTGCTGGTTTTCACCAAGATCTGATCCCCAAGGAACAGATTGTCAGCTTTTCTTTTCTGCTGAAGATACAGATGAGTTCATAAGCCATCTTCAAGATGCTCCTGTTAGTAGGGTCAGCCTGCAGCGACCATGATGCTTCCTGTAGTGATCCACACAAGGCTCACTGGGGACTGTAGTCAAATGCACTTTCCTGATGCAACTAGAGATTCTCATACTAAGTGAAGTAAGAAAGAGAAAGACAAATATATGATATCACTTATATGTGGGATCTAAAATATGGCACAAATGAACCTATCTACCAAACAGAAACTGACTCAGACATAGAGGACAGACGTGTGGTTGCCGAGGGGGAGGGGGAGGGGGAGGGAGAGGGATGGATGGGGAGTTTGGGGATGGTAGATACAAACCATTCTAAATGTAATCAAACTATTACATTTAGAATGGATAAACAACAAGGTCCTAATGTATAACACAGGGAACTGTACCCAGTATTCTGTGATGAACCATAATGGAAAAGAATATAAAAAAAGAATGTATATATGGGTATAACCGAGTCACTTTGCTGTACAGCAGAGACTGGCACAACTTAAATTAAAAAAAAATTTTTAATGCCCATTCCTGGGCGCACTCTTAGATTTTAATTCCATAATTGGATGGTGGTAGGGTTCAGGTATTTAAATTTTTATCTCCCCAGGGATTCTAAAGCAGAAATACTACTTTTACCATCCACCTATGACTCCTGTTTACCTTATTTAGGCAAGCTACCTATGGGACTCAGCTCCTTCTGTTGGAAAGCCCCCTAACTCAGAGATATAAGCCGTGCTAATGTTATCTTTTATCTGTTTTCCCGGTTTTAGCCTCTTATTCATTCATTCATTTGTTAAACAAGTATTTCTTTTTTTTTTTTTTTTTTTTTTTTTGCGGTACGCGGGCCTCTCACTGCTGTGGCCTCTCCCATTGCAGAGCACAGGCTCCGGACGCGCAGGCTCAGCGGCCATGGCTTACGAGCCCAGCCGCTCCACGGCATGTGGGATCCTCCCAGACCAGGGCACGAACCCGCGTCCCCAGCATCGGCAGGTGGACTCTCAACCACTGCGCCACCAGGGAAGCCCAACAAGTATTTCTTGATCACTTACTACGTGCAAAGCAATTTTAGGTGCTGGAGATTTAGGAATGAAAAGCAAAAAAATTAATAACATCAGGGGCTTATATTCTACTGAAAGGAGGCAAAGAAGAATTACCCAATAATTTAGAATACCAGGAGTGATGAACACAATGGAGAAAAAAATAAAGCAAGGGCAAAGGATAACGTGTGGGAGATAGGTTCTGATTTTAAACTGGATTGACATGATAGCTGACAAGTTGGGGCTTTGAATGACCGCCCCCCCCTTGTGGTTGGGAATCCTCCATTCACTTAAGCGTCACACCCTGCCAGAAAGTAAAGCCAACACAGGAGAAAGCAGAGGGAGAGAAATTGGTTCAGGCATCCTTGTCACAGATCCTGAATTCAACCATGCCTCTATTTTTTGGTAAGACATTAGAAAGACATTTAGTAAGGAAGCTATTAAACCCACTCCTCTATTTTTTAGTGAGACAAAACATTAAATTCCCTTTCTGATTAAATAAAGAATACATCGTACTTGTCCTTTGCAACCAAAAATTCTAACAAATACTCTAATGAAATTTATTTTTAAAAATTAAAATCTATTTTAATAGATTTCTCACTACATAAGAATATTATAGAAAATTTAGAAAATACAGAAAGGCAAAGGGGGAAAAAATAAATCTTAGGATATCATTGTAATGATTTTGCTGAGTATTCTATAATATGGCTTAATTGAACCAAACTCTACTGTTGTGTGTTTAAAAAATTTATCATTGCTGTTGGTAATGACTCCCAGCAAAATTGTAAGAAATATCTTTGAGGCAAATTCTTTCCCATCCATAGTTATTTCCTTAAGATATATTACTGGAAGTGGAATTGCAGTCTCAAACAGTATACACGTATTTGTGGCTTTTGAAATGAAAGTGTCAGTTTGCCCTCAATTACAATTGTTACCAGTTTTGAGCACCACTACAAGTAGATTAAAGTGTTTATTACTTTATACATTGACCAACAGCAGAAAATAGGAAAAAAAAAGTTTTAATATCTTTCTCTTATCAAATCAGGGATATCATTATTTTATATATATTTATTTTTTCATTCCATGTAATATTCCTTTTTTCACCCTATTAAGAATTTAATATATTTCTTCTTTTGTGAATTGACAGTTCCTTGATTTTAATGCCTTTCAAATATTTGGGTACCTATCATGTTCTTACTGATTTCTAAGAATGCTTTATATATTAAATGTGTTCCTTTGTTGATGACAAAAATTCAAATTATAAGCATTGTTATTTATTGTGCCCAGAACAATAAGTTCTTCATACACCATTTAATTTTCCTACTTTAATAATATGATCTATTATCATGCTTTTCTCTTAGCTGTATACCATGCAAGATACTCACTTAACCAAGGATGAAATTGCGATTTAGAGAAATGAACCTGTTCGAAATCACACAGCAAGTAAACATTAGAGCTGGAATTTTAAGTCCAGTCTGCTTGAACCCAAACCAGTGTTTAACATGATGCTAAGTTGCTATTGATTCTTATTTCCTCTCTATCTCGTAGTTCAGGGGTCAGCAAACTACATTTCTCAGTCCAAATCTGGCCTGCCACCTGATTTCATAAATAAAGTTTTACTGTAACACAGCCATACAATCATTTATTGTGACTTTCCTGCTACAAGAGCAGACTCAGTTGTGACAGAGACCACATGGTCTGCAGCACGCTAAACTATTTACTCTCTGGCCCTTTACAGAAAAAGTTTGCTGACCCTTGCGGTAGCTTCTTGTCCCCTACAAACAATGTAAATAGATATTGGATGTCCTGAATCTATCCTTCTCTCTCTATATCTTAGCGTTCTCTCAACATTTCTATCTAGAATTAAATAACCAGTTATCCTGCTTTTATTTTAGCTGTACATTGTGCAAGACTGTGATTGATTGTCCCTACGGATACTTTCATTCAAAAACTAACTAGCATTTTTTTATTTCCAAAATACCTTATTCTCAGCCCCTCTTATTTCTTAGCATCCTGCCTTGTTTTAATGACACAGCATCTTCCTGAATTTCATTAAGAATAATATTTACCTTTTTAAAGATGTTATTTTTAATGAAAGCTGTTTCATTTGTGGGTTGTTTCTGACTTTTAATCAGGTGTTCATATGAGTTTCTGGATCTGTCATTGCTGGAAGCCATTGTGGAACTCTCTTAACAGAGATACAGAAAAACCTAGGCAGACTTTCCTTCCAATGGCCTCCCAGTTCACTCCTGCACCCAGGCAAAATCAGTCTACTGCCTGTGTGCCCTGCCAGCTCTGCCCCTGGATGTTGCTGTAGGAAAATGGATTCTGTGTGTGAGTGAGTGTGTGTGTGTGTGTGTGTGTGTGCAGGTACATGTGGTTGAGGTGGATTGTGATGTCTCTGTACTCAAAATGCTCCTAACTAACCCTCACTCTCTCTGGTATGGGTCAAATTCCTCTGGGTCTTCACTGCCATGACAATTCCGTGTGCTTCTGTGATATTGTGATTTATAAGAAATCTATGTTTGGTCATTCAGACGACCAAAATATACTTCTCATGTATATTTGGTCTTCCTCCACAGTTCCTGGCTCACCGTACCCCCAACCCTTGGAATTTCCTAAGTGATGAGAGCTATCGAGCTGTCTTTTGTTATGTAAATGAGGTAACTTTGGGAGCGCACCTAAGAATGGAGGCTGGTTGCCAGAGAACCAGTCCCCATCATTGAGGGCTTAAACTTTCAGTCCCACACCTTGATTTCCAGGGAGGGGAAAAGGGCTTCAGGTTGAATCAGTAGCCACTGGCAATGATTTATGTAATGAAGCCTCCATAAAAACCCAAAAAAGGGTAGCTTTTTGACCCTTTTCAGAGCTTCATGCTGGGGAACCGGAACACTTCCCTGTGGCTGGCCGCATGCTCCGGGAGGACAGAAGCTCCTTTGTTCAGGACCTTGCCCTCTGTATCTCTTCATCTGGCTCTTGATTCATATTCTTTAATATCCTTTTATAATAAATTGGTGATCTAGCTGTTCTAGCAAATTAATCAAGCCTGAAGAGGGGTTGTGGGAACCTCTGATTTATAGCCAGTCAGTTAGAAACACAGGTGACAACTTGGACTTGCTATTGACATCCTGAGGTGGAGGGGATTGTGGGAACCTCCAATCTGTAGACAGTTGGTCAGAAACGCAGGTAACAACCCCTAGGCTTGTGACTGAGCCTTTTACCTGTGGAAACTGATTCTGTCTTCAGTAGATAGTGTAGAATTGAGTTGAATTCTCAGATACCCCGCTGGTGTCCAAGAATTGCTTTGTTGGGTGGAGAAACCTCCACACACATGTGTTGGAATTGGGTCCAGGAACCCTTATCAGCGTCTAAGAAGAACAACTTATCAGCTGGATAGATATGTTTCCTTTCATGGTGATCATAGTGGAATTTATTCTGGCAAATAGTCTTCTGTGTTTGTAGTAGGAGGTTGGGCCCTTCCTCGGCATCAAGGCAGGTAAAGCTCTGTTCTCTGTTCCTTCTTTGTGTTTAATAGGGATAAATCTATGGGAACATTTAGGCTAGAAGAATACATTACACAAGAGCTGATTGTTCTTAATCTGTAGTATTTTAGATGAAGCTCAACAGAATCTGTTAAGTAAGACTCATTTGCTAAATAAGCTAAGGCAACGAACAGGCTACAGAACTGGAACACAGTGTACAAATCAGCAATAATAAAGCGCTCATCAAAAAGTACAGGAGACACATCATACTGGGAGAATCCCTTCCCAGCCTGGCACCGCATTTTGAAAGTGATGTTGATAAGTTCCTCTATATCAAAAAGTGGGCAACCATGGTAGAGAATTGTCTGGAAAGAGAGTCATATTTTTGAAGATCGTTTTCACATTTTGTAGTGGCTTCCAGATGGAAAAGAGAACAATATTATGAGTGACTTTAATCAGCAGAAAAAATATTAATGATGAGATGTTATAGGGAGGAATTTTTTGGTTTATATTAAGTAATATAATTTATATTTATTTTTAGTTTAGAAAGAGATATCCTTCTAACAATTAGATATATCCCAAAACAGAATAGGTCACCTTCTGAAAAATATTAGATCATTTTAGTTAAGAGCTTAATTTGAGGTTAAAATAAGCTTTGTCTTTGTTTTGAATCACTAAGTGTGACCTTGGGGCAAATTACTAACTTTCTCTGAGCCACTAGTTCTAAATTTGCAACATTTTCATAAATGTTGTTATAAAGATAAAATTATAATGAGATGTTCTTAGAACAGCACTCACACTCAACAAATGCATTTATGTTGTCACTGGTGAGTGGTGAGTTTCCCATTTCCCGGGTGTATTCAGGTAGAATCTGGATATTCTACCTCGAATAGTGTACAGGGGATTCCAGTGTTGAAATGGAGGTTGGATTAGATTTGGTCAAGTAAGTTTTGACCACATATGTACTGACTTTAATTTTGCACATCCTTTGGTTTATTCATTTGTCCCAACAAATATTTACTGACTACCCATTATGTACCAGGACCAGGCTAGGTGCTAGAATTCCAGCTGATAAAGGAGATAAGATAAATCCTTGGTCTCTTAGAACTTGTACTTCAAGGCGGGGAGAAGAGATAAGAAATAAACCTTAGGGCTTCCCTGGTGGCGCAGTGGTTGAAAGTCCGCCTGCCGATGCAGGGGACGCGCGCGTTCGTGACCCGGTCCGGGAAGATCCCACATGCGGCGGAGCGGCTGGGCCCGTGAGCCATGGCCGCTGAGCCTGCGCGTCCGGAGCCTGTGCTCCGCAACGGGAGAGGCCACAACAGTGAGAGGCCCGCGTAGTGCAAAAAAAAAAAAAAAAAAAGAAAGAAACCTTAAAAAGCAAGAAAACATTAGATAGTGGTAAATGCTCTACTTAAAGTTAAAGGAGGATAAAATAGCAGAGTGTGCCTGGGAAGGCCTCTCTATGTGAAGCCATTGAGATGGTGGAGTTGTTCACTAAAGCAGCACAATCTAACTTAGTCTGACTAATTCAGGGAATGACTAGTAGTAGAGGATATGGTTAGAGATGCAGGCCAGGGCCAGATGATATTGGGTTTTGTAGGCCAGAATAAAGTGAGGATTTGTGAACAAAATTAATGAACAGCCACTGTTGTCTACTGACTGATTACAACACTGCCATAACTCTTCAACTCTCAAACCCAAATCTCTAAAAATTTGCATGATCTGCTGAGGTCCTGCCTCCTCACCCTGCATCAACTACATCATGTCATGAGAAAGTCAACCTAAATAGATTTTATGGATTTAAGAGCAAAAGGGAAAAAGAAAGAAAGCAACAGATTTTACAAGTCCTGTAAGGATGTCTTCCGATATACGCTTCACCACCTCTTCACTATAATCATTGTTTTCTATTTTTTCTTGGTTTGGTTTTGTTTTTGTTTTCTGACTTTTGCAAAGTATTTTGCCAAAAAGTATTTATCAAGTAAAGGATTAATTTATAAATATTTGTTGTAATTTTCTTTTTCTATCTTTCTATGTCCTTTTAAAGAAGGAAAGATTGCCAAGTTCCAAACTGCATTAAATGCACACCTGTCTAAGTGCTAAACCTGAGTCGTAATTAACAGGAAATAAGCCAAGTAACCGTATTCTTTTCTGTCAACAATCAAATACAGTTTTACGCCATGCAGAGAAGTCATGACCGCATGTTTAATTATAGTTTTCAAATGTCTTTTTTATGAGGATATTATTGCCTAACATTTACAGAGGATTTACCACTGATATATGCCAGGCAGAGTCCTAAGCACTGTATATATACTATCTCATTTAATCTTTACAATGATTCTATAAAGTAGATTTTATCGTTACGCCATTTTATAGATAAGGAAACTGAAGCTCAAGAAAAGTTTAGCAAGTTGACTAAGTTTACACAACTAATAAGGGGTTGAACTGAAACTGAATTAAAGGCAATTTGACCAAGGATCCTACATTCTTAATTATTCTAAAAGCTGTCGTAATATAAGAAAGATAATGAGGAAAACATTTACTTGAAGTCAGGAAGGCTGTCTACTTACAGAGTGACCACTCTGATTTGGGGCAGATATGTGATATTTTCTCTGTTTTGAGATGGAAGGTTAGCTGTGGGAAATGGAGAAAGATGTGCTATATAGAACAGATTATTTAATCTCTTTGATTCTCAACTCTCTTGTCGGTAAAATGAGGATTAGAATACCTACCATATAGATTCCTGATGAAGATTAAATGAGATGATGGGCCAAGAGTAGGCATTCTATAAATACCAATTATCTGATTAAGTTCTTTATTTCCTTCCCATCTCTCACTGAAATCTTGGAGATGAGTGGTACCAAACTGTAAATCATTTTACAATCCAGGAATGAAAGCTGATGCAAACATACAGTGTTATAATTCCTTCTGGAATCAAAAAAGATTTTTACAATATCCTTTGATTTACTGTGGAGGAAAATGTCATGCACACTAAAGGTAAATTAAGTAAGACAATTGTTATGATCTATATGGTGATGGCAGTTACGTATCTTATCCAAGTTCATGGTGCTAGTAAGTAAAAGAGGCAGGACTTAGAAGCGACACTGTTATCTTCTTTTCAAGTAGCTTTCCTGCTACATCCCCCTGAAAAGGTACTAATTTATTATTTGGTTTCTCTCAACTACAAATCACCTTATTTTTCCTTTTTCCTCTAAATCATGTTAGTGGACAACAAGCTACAGAGAAAGTCTGTGTATCACTGTCTAATCTCCTTTTGGACAATATCACCCTGCCATGTTTCTGTCGAAATGAATCTGCAACACTGACGGGAGAAAAAATATCTAAAGTAAAAGTCCTCATTGTTCATTCAGGGATGGAGTTGGCTGAACGAAGCCTTGGGAGGTGGCATCACCAGGGCAGACTGGATGCAATTAGGAGACGCTGGATGCTGCTGTGTTCCCTGGCACTTCTGCACTCACTTAAAAGGGCAATTTCGCTTTGTTTCTGTCCTGGCTTTCATTCCACTTCTGCGGTTCACAGCCATGGCCAACCCTGAACGCACTTTTATATTGTATGTGTGGACAGTGTCTGTGACATATTGACCTTGCTTAAGATAGGGGAACTGGAGGCTCTTTCTTCTACGCGTGGGGAAACCAGCTATGCTGGTGAGTACTGCATGGAATGAAAGGACAGCAGAAACTGTTTTCAGAATTTCCTGAAGATCAGGGGAATGAAGCTAGAGTTGAGATGCTTGAAACTATTTTTATACATGATTTGAATTTGCTGTGTGAAATATTGACGCAAAAAAAGCCCGTATCATAACACCTACTCACACAGCCCTTTGGTGAGTAGGGAGGGAACATTTCCTCTCTTCCTTAACTCGGATTTCCAGGGTTTACCAGGAATACAAGGAAAGGGTATGGACTATAGTGTATGCTAATTGTTATGATTGTCACCCATCCATCTGTCAAATGATGCTGAAATTGTATCTGGCAGGAAGGGTAGCACTTACTTTCAGGACTATATGTCCATGAGTTTTTATTTCAGATATACTAAGTCTCAGAAAGTTCAGATGTTTATGTGCCTCTACCTGACAAAATTCCATCAGGATCCCCATGATAAGATAAAGGAGAGGGTCCAAAAGTGCATTTTCTGAAAATATTTTGAGAGTCACCTTTTGGTATCCAAGCATAGGCAGTATCCTCTAGAGGTAAGTCTTGACTTGAGGGATAAACACAGAATTTATCACAAATATAGAGGGGAGAAAAGTGAAGATTTATATGTTACAGGAAAAAAATAAAAGAAGAATCCATAGCTAGAGTGGATTTGGACTGATTTGCAAATAGTTGGCCTAGAACTTTTTTAAGACTATCAGCCTAAATATTGGCTATTCCCCCCAAAACTTACCTCAATTTCCACTGGCCCTATTTAGGTGAGGTCTTAAAAGATATTTTACAAAGTTCTTGGAACTGAGAGGCAAGGAACCAAAGTCATGTATCATCCTAAGGGTGTACTATTTAGCCTCTGTGACAACCTTGGTGGTGGTGGTGGGTTATTTTTTTTTTATGTATATAAAGTAAAATTCATTCTGTGTGGTACAGTTCTATGGGTTTTGACAAATGCATGGAATCATATATCCAGCCCCATGGCCATGGCACAGAACACTTCCATTATCCCCCAAATTCCTTTCTCTGTCTCCTTTGCAGTCAAGCCTTCCCTCCACCATCAACCCATGGCAACCAATAATCTGTTTTCCACCCTATAGTTTTCCCCCCATTGTATTAGGTGTGGAATAGTATCATGTTGAAGATTTAAAATTTTTTTGATATAAATTTATTTATTTATTTTTGGCTGTGTTGAGTCTTCCTTGCTGCGCTCAGGCTTTCTCTAGTCGCAGCGAGCGGGGCTACTCTTCGTTGCGGTGCTCGGGCTTCTCATTGCGGTGACTTCTCTTGTTGCAGAGCACGGACTCCAGGCGCGTGGGCTTCAGTAGTTGTAACACGTGGGCTCAGTAGTGTGGCTCACGGGCTTAGTTACTTAGTCGCTCCGTGGCATGTGGGATCTTCCCGGACCAGGGCTCGAACCCGTGTCCCCTGCATTGGCAGGCGGATTCTCAACCACTGCACCACCAGGGAAGCCCGAAGATTTAATTTGCATTTTTCTAATCACTAATGATGCTGAGCAGTTTTCATGTGTGTATTTGTCATCCTTATATCTTATTCAGTGAAATGTCTGTTAAATATTTTGCCTATCTTCTAATGGAATTGTTTTCTTACTGTTGGGTTTTGAAAGTTCATTATATATTCTGCATAAAATTTCTTTATCAGGTATAAGTTTTGCAAATATTTTCTCATAGTCAGTGACTTGCCTTTTCGTTCTCTTAACTTTGCCTTCTGAAGAGCAAAATTTCTCAATTTTGGTAAGTCCAGTTAATGAATTTTTTTAAAATTTTATGGATCATGATTTTGGCATCATATTTAAGAAATTTTTGCCTAACTCAGGGTCACATAGATTTCTTCTGTGTGTGTGTGTGTGTTTCTAGATTGCTGTGATTTTAGGTTTTTACGTTTATGCTCCATTTTGAGTTAATTCTTGTATAGGGAGCAAGCTATGGACCAGGGCTCATATATCTTGTGTTTTATATTCCAGCATAATTCGTCAAAAAGACTATCCTGTCTCTATTTAACTACCTTTGCACCTTTTCAAAAATCAATCAACCATAATGTGTGGGTCTATTTCCGGACTTTCTAATCTGTTCCGTTGATCTATCTGTCCTTCCTTTCTCCAGTACCACACCTATTACCCTTATTTGGTTGGGTTGTCAGAAAGATGATGAAATAGGTGAAACACAGGTTTTGTTTTGTTTTGGTTTGGTTTTAGGGATGTGAAACTATTCTGTATGATGCTATAATGGTAGATACATGACATTATGTGTTTGTCAAGAAGCCACAGAACTTTACAGCACAAAGAGTGAACCTTAATGTATCCAAATTGAAAATAAAGCATTTAAGAGATGGAGAGATCCCAGGATGGAATACAGACCATAACAAAAGAATCTAACTATATTACAAACACTGTGCCCGAAAGACACTCACAGAAGGGATGGAAGAAGAAGGTGCTGATCTAAGTAACTCTGGAAATGAGTACGGTCTGTAAGACTAAAGGCAAAATAAATGTCACGTAAGCGCTGTAATTGACAAAGGTGTTTCCCACAGGGATGGCAGTTAACAATCCTGAAACCATTACACATGTGTACGTGAATTGAACAGTTAAGTAAATGGATGGCAGATGGGGGAAACCACGTTTTTCCTTGTTGGAGTGTGAAGTTACAGACAATCAAGGGGGAAGGCTCCAATGATCCATGAGGTAACGGATTAAAGTTGGAGTCATTAGCATGAGCTCTTGTTTAGCTTAATATAGATACAGATACATATGTATAGATATGTGTATATACAAAAATGAGTATATATATGTACATATATATTAGAATCAACAATGCACTTGCAGCAGTGAGCACACCAAGGGCCCAGATTCTGGTTTCTAATTCTATTCTCCAATAAAAGGAACAACGGCTTCTTGGGAAAATGGCTGATTTAAGGACGGGGTCAGGATATACAAAATGAGCCTGAAGAGTCTTGTAGTGCCAAAAAGTACAGAAAGCCTCAAAAAAAAATCATTGGTGGGAGTATGTCAAAGGGACATAGAAGCCAACTGAAAGCACATCCAATGACCAAAGCTGGGAGATTTAAGCAACAAAACACAGTAGCATTCCAGAAGTTTAAAATCATAACCGAAAGTTTAAAATCAATATTCATACTATATACTGGTGTAAATAAATGGTTGAATAAGTAAATAAATTGGGGAAAATGGGTAAATCTTCTGTGCAGAAGAATTTCACTAATTTATTTGCCCTTAAAGAGGTGAAGCTTAATTTCCCACGCCTTAAATTTGGGCTGTCCATTGTGATTTCTTTCCAAAGAGGACACTATGGAAAGAAGGACAAAAGTAACTTTGCAGTGGAGAAACCTGAGACACCACATCAGCCAGGTGATGAAGATCAAGCACAATGTAGGTCATGTTGATAGGGTGCCCCCTCGATACAATGTGAAAACAATGCCATTTTAACTTCGTGTCTTCCTTCCGAGAAACCATGACCCCAAGTCTAATTGTGAGAAAAACATTAGATAAATCCCAATTGAGTGATATTCTGAAAAAAAAAAAACTGACCAGTATGCCTCAAACTGCCAAGGTTATCAAAAAGAAAGAAAGTAAGAAATTATCACAGCCAGAGGAGACATGATGACTAAAGATAATATGGGATACTGGAACAGTAACAACGAAAAGGCAACAGGTGAAATCAGGTTAAAAAAAGGAAGTTAAAAAAAAAAAGACCTACTAGAGCATGGACTTGAGGATACGGGGAGGGGGAAGGGTAAGCTGTGACAAAGTGAGAGAGTGGCATGGACGTATATACACTGCCAAACGTAAAATAGATAGCTAGTGGGAAGCAGCCACATAGCACAGGGAGATCAGCTTGGTGCTTTGTGACCACCTAGAGGGGTGGGATAGGGAGGGTGGGAGGGAGACGCAAGAGGGAAGAGATATGGGAACATATGTATATGTATAACTGATTCACTTTGTTATAAAGCAGAAACTAACACACCATTGTAAAGCAATTATACTCCAATAAAGATGTTAAAAAAAAAGAGGGAAAAAAAAGGAAGTCTGAATAATCATGGACTTCAGTTCATAATACTTTTAAAATATGGATTCATTGTGACAAATGTACTATACTAATACAAAACATAAGAATTGGGTGTGGGGTATGTGGGAACTCTCCGTACTATCTTTGCAACTTTTCTATAAGTCTTAATTTATAGAAGCAAAACGTTTTTTTTTTTAAGTGGAAAAAATCACAAGCTTTTCTGCCTCAGTCTTAAACATGAGATTCTAAAGCAGCTTCATCTCATTTTCCGTCACCAATCTAAAAGTCCCCAAAGTATTTGCTTAGAAGAATTACAAGGCTAGGTCTCCTCTTAAGGACAAGAGTGCCATATCTTTCATGGGCTCAGGTGAAGGGATGATGACATGCCACTGTAAGTGCACAGAGTCTCAGGGGAGAGCTTGAAGATGGCCACACACCCTTTGCTATTCCTCCCGTGAAGAGGTGGAGTCTCCCTTCCTCTTGAATCTGTACTCTCCTTAGTGATTCGTCTGATCAACAGAATGTGGCAGAAATGGCATCCTGGGACTTTTGAGAACAGGAGCTAAGAAGCTTCAAGCCTGCTAGAATCCCTTGGAACAGACAATCTTGGGACATCTCCTTGGGGAACTAAATGCCTTGTAGTGAGAAGCCCAAGCCCCATGAAAGACCAGGTGTAAGTGCTCTGTTGGTACCTCAGTTGAGCTCCTTGCCAACAACCAGCAACTCCAGACAAGCATGTGAGCCGTATGGGCCATCCGTCCCAGGTGAGAGGTGACTCCTATCCTGATCACCATCTAATGGCAACTGCAGGGTAGAATCTCAGTGGGAACTGCCAGCTGAGCCCAGTCAGTCTGCAGACCGTGAGGGATAACAATAAAGGGTGTTTTAAAGCACAGAGATTTGGGATGGCTTATTCTGTAGCAATATAGATAAGTAAAATTGAGCACTGTTGAATGTTGCAGTTTCAAATTCAATTTTCTAGGAGCATTTCGTGTAGGAACAAACAACTACACAAAAGCAAACATTTACTGTGTGCCTCACATTTGCAAGGCATGGTCCAGCAACTGCAGCTCCAAGCCTTAGTGATACCGCTGGGCAGAAAGAAAGCATTTTTCAAGTAGCCATTGTGACATATGTCAAAGGAGCCACCAAGTCAAAAGATTTATGTCTTCCAAAAGATTACTTACTACTTAAAAGACTACCTACTGCTTCTTCGCAATTATTTCAGAAGTATGGCTGGTTAGAGTATATGAGGACCCTCAGAGGAAATAAACATAAAATCAACACACCTGAACTGGTATAAATTGAAAGACCTTCAACATTATCCTCGCCAAATATGAATACTTTAGATTAATGTATGTTTAATAGGTTATTAATATTAGATTTTTGAAGCAAGATGGCATTTCTAAAATTTCTTTTATCGAAAAGATTTGTTATAAATATGCCAACTCGATGAGTTTCAAAATCTTGAGTAAAAGTTAATGTCTCAACAAGTTATCCTATCTACATCCATGAGTTTGTTATTATTAGGTTACTATAAAATGCAGTGGAAATTGAAATGCATTGCTTAGTTAGAATGAATCTATCAATATCCTTTCTTTCTGTTTCTTTTGAATAGGGGAGAAATATAATCATGTGCAATTTGTGCCAGTAACCCAAGGGAAGAGGTGAAAAGGTGTATGAACATAAGCTTGGGAAGGAGCCATGAGCCAATGAGGTGACTAATGTCTTAACCCTCTCCCAGGTAAACTCAGAGCTAAGCACGGAGGGAAGCAGGACAGTACAGCAGTTAAAGGTTCTTCTCATTGAAGCAGAAGTCCAGTTCCTCCGCTCACCAGATTTGTCACCTAAGGGTTTTAAGCTATTAGAGAAGCATTTTTAAAATATATGTATAATACTTGCCTTAGAGACTGGAGGGGTTAAAATATGATTAAGCTTTGAAAGTGCCTGGCAGAACCTGGCACGTACTAAGCAGTGGTAAACACTGGCTTCTAATTTTAATAAGTTGGGAAGAACATGATCTGGATTCTATGCCCTGGCTTCTCCGGCCACTCACTTCTCTGCAGGGAAGATACCAGTGCTCACAGAAACAGTCTCAGCTCATTGAGAAGGAGAACATTTCCTCTGACCCATCTGTTTTTGGATGCCATAATTCTGGTCAGAGCAGTGATACGGAGAAACATCTGTAGGGCTTTGTGATCTTGGCAAATTATTTAACCCATCTCTCTGCCTCAGTCTTTTCATCTGTAAAATAGGGATAATATGGTACCTCCCATATAAGGCAAATATGAGGATCAAATAATATTATGCATGTAAAGTGTCTAAAACAATGACTGGCACATAGAAAACATTCACTTTGTCATTATTATGTTTAAACAGTTATTATCAGTGTAAAAAAATATATCATGAGGCATACCCTGGTATTCTGGTAGCCTTTCCATTGGTCTTTTCCCTAACCATTTTTTTTTTCAGAAAATATACCTGAGTGTAATAAGATGAAAACAATACTAATATGGTAACAGGGGTCATTTGATGTATCTTAGAGAAGTTGTTGCTTTAGTTGTAAAGGTTTTTTTGTTGTTGTTGTTTTTAAGGCACGTGGGTTGTTGGGTGACATATTGAGACCTTGGCTAACAGAGCTCAAGCAATAAGCCTTGTTTGAAAGATTATGGAGAACAGCCCCAAAAGGGGAGAGGAAAGAGATCAGAAGGGCCAAGAGGGGAGGGAAGAAGGAAGAACTGGCTATCAAATGGTGCGTGGAACTGCAGGGTGGGAACCAGTGTAGGGTGGATGAACGTGTTCTAAGAATAAGCATGTTCACACGTCATGTGTTTGCTTGGCTGAAAGCTCCTCTTCTCTCCAACAACCCCACCCCTATCATGTGAAAGTCTATTCACTTGTGAACATGTTGGACCCATAGGGGCTTTAATGTATGCACATTAAGAAAGTGGATATCCTGCCTCGGTGATGAGCTGTAGGCAATAGATGACACACGCATAGAAAAAGGAATTCAGAGGCAGGGAGTCACTCTGCCTCATTTACCCAATGCAAAATTGTAGAGAAAATATTGACTGTTTCAAATGTCCACAAGTTATGGGATGGAAGACTCATGACCATCTTAATAAGATCTTACCATCATGTCCCTGTGCCCAGTCCAGGACCTTGCATATGAAAAATTAATGGATCACAGCTCGCATCTGGGTTACATATGTCTCAGGCATTGTGTATATAAGTAGTATTTACTGCAAAGTATTCAGGCCTCGTTCATAATTCTCTAGCTGGTCTGCGTAGCTGAGAGAGAATGTGTGTGTTGAACGAGACTACTTGAAATACATTCATTTTACCCAGACATTATTTATTCAGTGTATTTTTTTTCTTTAATACTTAACATTTACCATGTAGTGTTCCAAGTAGACAATGATGCCCTCGTGGATCTTTCACGTTAGGCAGAGAAAACAGAATATATACATGTTCTAACAAGCATAATAATTTCACATAGGGCTATGAAGAGTATTAAAGAGGGTGTTTGGTTAGGGGGGATCTTGACAGGGAATTCAATAGGGAAGCCACTTAACAGAGGATTTGGGGGTTGAAGCATGAATGATGAGAATTAGCCATAGGATAATTTGGTTGTAAAGACAAATTAGACATCTAGACAGAGGAGCATTGTGATAAAGATGAGGTTAGTGAGATGTAAAGAAGGTGAGTGTGCTGGATTGAATGGGGTACAGGGAATAGGTGAGTTCAGAGATGAGGAGAGGTATAAGTAAAGAGCTGAATTTTATTCTGAGGGCAATGGGGAGACTTTGGAAGATTTTAAACAGGGGAATGACATGATCTCATTATAAGAATGTCTTTTCCAATAAACAATGTCCATCTCATCTATATCTCATTTGTCTATCACCACAAACCTGGACTCTAAGCTTTTAGCACTGCATCTTTTAAGAAGGCAACTGATACTCAAAGTGGATATTTGCTTTTTTCCAAGGTCGTTTGAGCAAAAGGAAAAATTAAGGACTTTACATCATGGCAAGTGAGAATTGGCTGCCTCTCAACTAGAGTGCTTTGCGTTTAATAACTGATGGAAGGGAAAAGGGACCTTTCTAAAATCGCTGCTGAAAGACACAGTGTGGTACTGTGATTTTTTTCAATACTCTTTGCAAAGTAAGCTAAAACTCATCTTTGAAAGAAGCATGAGTAAAATGCTTTTCCTTACTTTTCTTCTAAGTCTGGCTTTTACCCATGTCTTTGCTGAGTCTGCATATGCACCATCCATGCCAATTGCTAAGGCATTAGCTGATGACCTGCAATCTGGGGAAAAGGGTCAAGAGAGAGATTAGAGCTGAGGGGGGAACCTAGGGCTTAGAGGGAAGGGGTGATCCATGAAGCGGGTTTCAGCCAGCCTGACTCAGTATCACCAGAGGTGTATAAAAAGGATTTTGTGATGTTTAGATTTTTGTGAAATGAAGTTATGTACCTTGATACAACATTTCTTAGTTTCTAGAACAGTCCAAATCAGCAAATTTGAAGTTACCTTCAATATGACTAATATTTTTGGTTTATGTAAAATTTCATTTCTGTGATAACATTATAGTGTATGTGTTTAACATATTGCATTAAATTTTGTGCTGTTTTATGGAATTCTTAATATAATGCTCTGAATCATATATGAACTCTGAAAACAGACCTTTACTTTTAATTTATTTTATAAAGCATTGTTAGTCTTCCTTATAATTCAAGGTTTGGTAATTTATGCCAAAACTTTTATCGAAAGCAAGCATAGGGACTTCCCTGGTGGCACAGTGGTTAAGCATCTGCCTGCCAATGCAGGGGACATGGGTTCAAGCCCTGATCCAGGAAGATCCCACATGCCGTGGAGCAACTAAGCCCGTGAGCCACAACTACTGAAGCCTGTGCGCCTAGAGTCTGCGAGCCACGACTACTGAGCCCTCATGCCACAACTACTGAGCCCATGAGCCACAACTACTGAAGCCCGTGCACCTAGAGCCCGTGCTCTGCAACAAGAGAAGCCACCACAATGAGAAGCCCGCGCACCGCAAGAGAAAGCCTGCGCACAGCAACGAAGACCCAACACAGCCAAAAATTAATTAATTAATTAATTATTTTTAAAAAGCAAGCATAATAAAAACACTCTTTAAAACGTGGTGGCATTAAAACACTAAAGATATTCTGATTTTTAAAAATAAGTTAACTAAATAGAGTAGATCTAGATTAGATTAGGGAAAGATTGTGCTTCCTCCTGTTCTTACTTCTTCTCACCTTGTAATCCCATCATTCAACTTTCAGTGACCAAAGATGTTTTACGTTTCTTCTAGATACCAAACAATATGGTAGGTGGAGTGTAGGCACTGGTGAGAAAAGCAGACATCGACCCTATAGAAACAAAGGACAATGTATATACAGTAAACAAAGAGACATAAATAAATGAATGAATATACAGTTACAAATTGTATTGAGCTCTAGGATGCAGGAGTGAGGGGATGGCATACACTTTGTTGCCTCCCTCGTATCCAAGTTCCCCTTTTTTTCCTTAGCAACAAAACTATAGTTTTTGCTGTTGGTGGTGGTGGTATGGGGATTTTTGTCTGCTTGTTGGTTTTTCGGAGTGGATGTGGTGACAGTATGCCCTACCTAAAAGAACTACTTTTCCCAGAATCCTTTTTAACTAGAGTGAGCCTGTCACTGAGACCTGGCCAATCAGATGAGAGGAGGCATGCACTCTTCTCTCGGTCAGGAACACGGACGAAATTCTGGAGTGGAGAGTGGTCGTGTGGGGACTGTAGGGCGAGAAGCATGAGTGCAAAGATAAATGGAATCTGGGTTCCCATTCCCGGGCTTAGTGTTACATGGCAAAATATGTACAGACATTTACTTTAAAATGTGTATTAGTTAGGTTTTCAGGCTAATCCAGGCTGGGATGTGAGTGCTGAGAACTTGCTTAGGAAAGAGGTAGGAATTAAATAGAATAGAATTAAATATAGGAGCACCAACAATTCTCTGAAGTTGGTCGGTTTTGTCTATACAAATGCTTAAGAAAAACAAACTGAAATTTTAAAAGACAAAAATACACCATCCTTACACTTTTTTTTAAGAAAAAAGGTAGGATATTTGGTACACACCCATATTCACACAATATATTTAGCTGTCTACTTCTCTTTATGTGTGCAGGCCTATATATCTAATGAGTAAAATGGAAATATCTATTCCTTAGGTTAAGTTTTCATTTCTACTTTTGACTAAAATAATAGTTTTCAACTTTTGTTTGTAATATTAGAGGATACAGTGAGCCTCACCCCAGACCAAATGAAGCTTAGAGACTCTGATTTAGTAGGTTTGGGTGCCGTGAGCAGGGCCACGACATTGGGAGGTTTAAAAATCCCCCCATGATTCTCATATACAGCCGGTGTTGAGACTCACTGACCTGGAGGAATGAACTGTACTTGGGCCGTTTGCATACCTGACTTACCTGTGCAGAAAGGGCAGTCAGGGAGAAGAACCTAGGGGCTAACAACTTCTTGCATCCCATCAGAAAGAAAGTCTCCATTCAAGTTCTGTCTTCATTAGGAAGTAATTGGGTGATCTTGAGAAAACTATCGAATCTTTCCAACCCTCCGTTTCCTCATTGTAGATTAAATGAAATAATAGATGCCATCCACTTACCGACCAAATATGATGAACATGCAATGTATTTAAGATCTATATCAGTACAATCAAGTTTCTGCATCCAACATAATCACACGAAAACGACTGACATTTTGCGATTTGGAGGATACTTTGGGATGGTCTCACTGAAAATACAGACAATGGGAGATGCAAAAATGTGCTTTGTGAGCCCCACAGAGAGACTCCAAGAGCCAATAACCGGCGCACTTGAAACTAGATGCAGTAAGAAACCTTTGTGAATGCATTTGGAGGACGCCCGTCATATTAAGATGCTATTGAAAAGTAAAAACAGCAATTTCAAATATGAACCTCTACTAAAAGAATCCCTAGAGCAGGCCTACTCAGTTGCTGGCTCCGATTTGCAAGCTAGCTGCTCCTCGCAGGACAAGCCTGTGTAGCTGCTCCATGGCGGGGCTCAGCGGGAATGTCATTTACTTAACCATGGATAATGGTTTTTCAGAGCAACCCCAGGGAAGCCAGCAAGCAAAAGTTCCTTCATTATGATAATAGTATCATAGTCTTAGAGTTAAAATAAACACTTAAGACCATCTACCCTGACCTGTTTATTTTAAAGATTTAAAATCCATAGCCCGTGGGTTCAGTGCCTTGGTTAACTCACTCTAGACAGTTGATGGAGGGCAATTACAAGCCCCCAGGCTTGTTGATGTCAATTCTAGTACCCTTTATATTTCTCTTAGAACTGCTTTCCGATCCAGCAGCCCCAAGCCACGTGTGGCTTTTAAGTCTTGAAATGTGGCTAGTTTGAGTTGAGATGTGCTGTCTTAGTACATTTGGGCTGCTATAAAGAGTGCCATAGACTAGGTGGCTTATAAACAACAGTGATTTATTTCTCACAGTTTTGGAGGCTGAGGTCAGGGTGCCAGCATGTCAGGGACTACTGGAAGCCCCCTTCTGGGTTGCAAACTGCTGCCTTATTATATTCCTCACATGGCAGAAAGAGAATGAAAGAGCTCTTTGGTGTCCCTTTTATAAGGACACTAATCCCATTTGTGAGGGCTCTATCCTCATGACCTAATCACCTTTCAAAGGCCCCATCCCATATCATCACATTGGGGGTTCAGATTTCAACATATGAATTTTAGGGGGACAAAAACATTCAGTCCATTGTACATGCTGTAAGTAACATATACCTCAATTTTAAAGATTTAGTATGAAAAAATAGAGCACAATATTGTTATGCTGATTACAGGTTGAAATGATAACATTGGGGATACATTTGGGTTACAGATAAAACATACAATTAAATTAATTTCTTCTTTTTACTTTTTGAAATGTAGCTACCAGAAAATATAAAATTACATATGTGACTCACATTTTATTTCTGTTGGACAGTCTCAGATTCCTTGCACCAAGGCAAGTTAAAAGAACCAGGAAACACAATTTAAAAGATTCACAGTCATTTAAAAGTTGCAAGGACATGGTAAGAAATAAAGGGAGAAAACTTCATAGAATAAAGATCTGTGTAGTCAGGTTTAAAATTCTAGATGTGTTTTTCAAATGGCTCATCTTCTAGAAACATGGAGAAGTCATTCAAAGAAAGAAAATGGGAGCGTTTCATTCAGTGATTTAGGGGCAAAACACATCAACATTTAGAGGCTACCAGCTGTTCTCCTTTCAATGTGTCTTGCTTGCGCTGCAGGGGGGAAAATGTATTACATACAGATTACAGTAAGTCCCCTACGTACGAACGAGTTCTGTTCCGAGAGTGCATCCGTCCAATTTGTTCTTAAGTCCAACAAAGTTAGCTTAGGTACTCAACTAACAATCAGCCATATAGTACTGTACTGTAATAGGTTTATAATAAGTTCGCATCTTCGAAAGTTCGCAACTTGAAGGTTCATATGTAGGGGAGTTACTATATAACCCTTAACTGTATGCTTCTTACGGTCATTGACAGACATCAACATGACTCCTAGAGAAAGTTGTAGTAAGGATAAGTTATTTTTATCTGAGAAATGCCTAGCAAACCTGTATTTTTCTTTTTTCTTTTCTTAAATTATCCTACAATAAATTGACTTTTTATATATGTTTGTAATACACATGTTTGTAGCAAACAGTAGGTTCAGTCAATGTGCTACTACAAATTAGACTGCTGTTCAAGAGAGGGGTTAGGGAGGGGTATCTGTCTAGCTGGTTTTCTTTCTTTCTTTCTTTCTTTCTTTTTTGATGGAGATTTATTTCTTCCAGGTTTAAGATGGAAATGGAAACCTGTACCATTATTCATTTGGCATCACAGTAAGTAAGCTTCATCACCAATGGAAGTTTTAATTTCTTTGTGGAAATACATTCCTTGCTGATTAATTCCATCTTCCCTTCATTTTCAAACTGCAGAAGATTTGCTTCAAAACCCAAAGATCAGGTATATTTCATTCTTTATTGAACCAGTAACAGAAGAAAATACATTTATATTATTCAGGAAGCAATCATGGAGATACTTTATAGCTCATTTGTATCAATATCAAACTAATTCAATAAGTCAAACATGCTGCCCTTTAACCATGGAAAACTGTAAGGTATTTCAGCTGAATAAATTAAGGGCAATTAACTAAAAAATGAGCTACACACATGAAGCTCATTATTTTTAAGTTGAGGGATCCTTTTAGTTTATTAGAATTGTTTTTTTTTTTAATATGCCAGATGCCTGTTTTGCCCAACAAAAGTCAAAACACCTCAAAGTATAAAAACATGCACCCCATGTGTTATATAAACTTGACTTGATAACTAACATCAGCCATGTCACTTGCAGCTTTTATCTTGGTGAAAAATACATATTACTTGTCTAAAGGAAAGGTGCAAGTTTAGAATGCCAGAAATACCCAAAATATTAAAATCCAACACAAATTGGATTCAATTGTATAATTCATGCTGGAAAATCAGTTAAGATCAGGAAGAAACAAGTTGGACATTGGCCAGAAATTCCTGTAAAAGGAATAGACAAACCACATGCTGGTTGGCTTTTCTAAATATGGACAGAACAAAGAGGATGTGTTTTGTACAAACGCCTGTTCTGGGCACAGATGTTTGTGACTACATGTCATTTTCCTGAAACTTTTAATAAAGCATGTAGATATTTACTGACACTGCCTTAGTCTCCTAATGGTTCTGCCAGCAATACTAAATGTTGGCTATTTATGCGCCCATGTTAAAGGAAATTTAGTCAATCACGATTGATTTTTGCCAGTGGATGCCCGTGAATGGGATGAACAGACTAAATAATCCAAAACAGTGGATGAAATGAAAAATAAGTTGGGTTCTACAAGGCCCCATGTTCTGCCATGTTTGTTGGTTCAGCTATGTGTGAATGTATGGTCATTAGACTTTTTGTTCACATCAGAAGATTTGCATTTCCCGAGAATCTGGCAACTATTATAAGAACAATAATCTGAGGAGAAACATCTTGGGTGATTGATATGAATTTGCCATGGATTAAGATGTTCAAAAAGTATTACCAGAAAAATATTCACTGAGCATCTTTTAGCATTCTAGATGTTCAGGATACAGAGGTGATTAAATAAAGACCCTGCGTGTATTCTATCCAGAAGGATGGCAGATAAGTTATAAATAAACAGACTAACGATGTTACATTAAGGTTCTGTGAAGTTAATAATGGCATAGGTGGCCCGGGCCAAGGGCAACTTCAGTCACAGTGGGACAGCCTCTGTAGGAGGTAATTTTGGTTTTTTTAACTGTGCGTTTTGAAAACACATCAAATCTACAAAGTGTTGCAAAAATAGTACAATTAACTGTGTATTTCCTTCATTTCGCTTAGCCAATTGCTAACACTTTGCCATGTTTGCCGCATACTTATCTCTGTATTGTTCTTACCCAATTAAGAGCTTTGGGTATCTTGAGCCTTCACTCATGTTATTCATTCCTAAATACTTCAGCGTGTATCTCCTAAGAACAATGCCATTCTAGCAATCACCATGGAACGGTATCATATTTAGGACATTTAACACTGATGCAAAACTAGAATGTAAAATACAGTGCATATTTTGAATTTGCCAGTTGGCTCAGAACTGTCTTTTCTAACATAAGGAAGTGACTCTGACTAATAACTAATTGATGAGCTAGACACAGCCACATAAAAGGGGTTTCCAGGAATAAAGACAGAAGGAATAGAGAATCCAAAGAAAGTTACATAACATCTGTGTAAAATATTTATTTAAAAATGACAGTTCTAGCCAATATTCTAGGAATTATTATAACCAATTATAATAACCAAAATCTGGCTCTACATATGCTAGTTAATTTGTAAAATTTTATGTAAAATTCTATGTAATAAGAAACCTTGTCCAAATGGATAGTCATTTTGTTTCTATTTGGTTTTCCTCTATTTTACCCGTATGCACTTCTTACCTGGTCCTCCCCGCATCGTCGATTGCAGTAATCTGCCGAGGAGCGCCACCAGTAAGGTTTAGGGAGATTGTTGCCTGCAGAATTTGAAACATGGAGATGAGGTATTGGAAGCAATTTCTGATAAGAGAGGCCTATAAATTGCTACCCCAAGGTACAGCTTGCACATTACCCAACAAAATATTTTTCTTTAAACAAGATTCAGAGGGAGGAGGGATGTATTAGCCATGAAACTTAATGGACTAAGGTGCCATTACTTATTAAATAGGACTGTTTATATGAAAAATGAACATTGAATGTACACATGGGGATAGTGTAATCCATTTATCTTATCTACATACACAGAAGATTCTGACCGTAATGGACCTGGTGGTCCCTTTTTGCTCATTCCATTTGCTTGAGTACCGTGTCTGGATTAATAAAAAGAGCATATTTTCCCAAATGAACATAGACAGAAAGGCAAACTGGCCCTCTCCTAAGGACAGAGAGATCCCTCTAGGACTTTCAGAGGGACCCAAGGTCAGGTGGCCCTCACTTGGGACCACGGAAAGATTGTAACATCTTTCATGTCCAGCAGAGAAGCAGGCTGGGATGTCTGATTCTTTCTAACCTTTGAAAACCATAAAATAAATCCAAAGCATCATAGGCCATCTGTTACTTACAACGCAATATCTACGGATAAATCCGAGCAAAGGGAAAACTATTACCCCCACTGGGCGAGAGTTGCAGTTAAATTTCCTTCTACTTCACTTGCCTGATCACTGCCCAAGATATCATAAAAAAAACCCTCCTATACAACCCCCTTTCTTCACCCTTGAATTAATCGCTCCTCTTAATGTCTACATTTTATATTTTTTTAAAAGTACCAAGCTATAAGCAAGAGTGATGGGAACTCTGAACAAGAAAATGTCACATACACATTTTTTTGTCTTATTATTGACATTTACAGCAGCCTTAAAAAAAAATAACTAAAAATACCTGAAAGACCAGCAAGAATAGATGATTAAACAAATTTACCTAATAAATATTAGCCATATTAACCGCATTAAAAAGGAATGTGGATCATGTATGCCTCTGCTAAAGGAGAGCCATCATGGAAGGGAAAGGACATGACAAGACAACACAAACCCAGAAAGTCAATTGCAGAATTATACTCAGAGGAGTCCCTTTTTTTCTGTAAAAGCAAGAAGGCAAGCACTGTGTATGACTGTGTGCCACTGGATGTGTGTGTGTGTGTGTGTGTGTGTGTGTGTAAAGAGAACCATAGATTAAAGAACTGAGCTGTTCACAGTAGTTCCCTTTGAGACGTGCTATTGAGACCTGACAGTGATGCGGAGAGGAGTGCCTTTTTAGATTTATACTCATTTTTACGTTGTGTTAAGCCCATATATTGTCATTTAAAAAATAGCAAGGACATAACCATAAGGTAATAGAGAGAAGTGGCAGCTTAGCAAATGTCCAGCCTAGTTCCATATTCTTTGGACATATCCCTTTTTTTTTTTTTAACATCTTTATTGGAGTATAATTGCTTTACAATGGTGTGTTAGTTTCTGCTTTATAACAAAGTGAATCGGTTATACATATACATATGTTCCCATATCTCTTCCCTCTTGCATCTCACTCCCTCCCACCCTCCCTATCCCACCCCTCCAGGCGGTCACAAAGCACCGAGCTGATCTCCCTGTGCTATGCGGCTGCTTCCCACTAGCTATCTACCTTACGTTTGGTAGTGTATATATGTCCATGCCTCTATCTCGCTTTGTCACAGCTTACCCTTCCCCCTCCTCATATCCTCAAGTCCATTCTCTAGTAGGTCTGTGTCTTTATTCCTGTTTTACCTCTAGGTTCTTCATGACATTTTTTTTTCTTAAATTCCATATATATATATGTGTTAGCACACGGTATTTGTCTTTCTCTTTCTGACTTACTTCACTCTGTATGACAGACTCTAGGTCTATCCACCTCATTACAAATAGCTCAATTTCGTTTCTTTTTATGGCTGAGTAATATTCCATTGTATATATGTGCCACATCGTCTTTATCCATTCATCCGACGATGGACACTTAGGTTGTTTCCATCTCCAGGCTATTGTAAATAGAGCTGCAATGAACATTTTGGTGCATGACTCTTTTTGAATGATGGTTTTCTCAGGGTATATGCCCAGTAATGGGATTGCTGGGTCATATGGTAGTTCTATTTGTACTTTTTTAAGGAACCTTCATACTGTTCTCCACAGTGGTTGTATCAATTTACATTCCCACCAACAGTGCAAGAGGGTTCCCTTTTCTCCACACCCTCTTCAGCATTTACTGTTTCTAGGTTTTTTGATGATGGCCATTCTGGCTGGTGTGAGATGATAGCTCATAGTAGTTTTGATTTGCATGTCTCTAATGATTAGTGATGTTGAGCATTCTTTCATGTGTTTGTTGGCACTCTGTATATCTTCTTTGGAGAAATGTCTATTTAGGTCTTCTGCCCATTTTTGGATTGGGTTGTTTGTTTTTTTGTTATTGAGCTGCATGAGCTGCTTATAAATTTTGGAGATTAATCCTTTGTCAGTTGCTTCATTTGCAAATATTTTCTCCCATTCTGAGGGTTGTCTTTTGGTCTTGTTTCTGGTTTCCTTTGCTGTGCAAAAGCTTTGAAGTTTCATTAGGTCCCATTTGTTTATTTTTGTTTTTATTTCCATTTCTCTAGGAGGTGGGTCAAAAAGGATTTTGCTGTGATTTATGTCATAGAGTGTTCTGCCTATGTTTTCCTCTAAGAGTTTGACAGTTTCTGGCCTTACATTTAGGTCTTTAATCCATTTTGAGCTTATTTTTGTGTATGGTGTTAGGGAATGATCTAATCTCATAGTTTTACATGTACCTGTCCAGTTTTCCCAGCACCACTTATTGAAGAGGCTGTCCTTTCTCCACTGTACATTCCTGCCTCCTTTATCAAAGATAAGGTGACCATATGTGCATGGGTTTATCTCTGGGCTTTCTATCCTGTTCCATTGAGCTATCTTTCTGTTTTTGTGCCAGTACCATACTGTCTTGATTACTGTAGCTTTGTAGTATAGCCTGAAGTCAGGGAGCCTGATTCCTCCAGCTCCATTTTTCTTTCTCAAGATTGCTTTGGCTATTCGGGGTCTTTTGTGTTGCCATACAAATTGTGAAATGTTTTGTTGTAGTTCTGTGAAAAATGCCAGTGGTAGTTTGATAGGGATTGCATTGAATCTGTCAATTGCTTTGGGTAGTATAGTCATTTTCACAATGTTGATTCTTCCAATCCAAGAACATGGTATATCTCTCCATCTATTTGTATCATTTTTAATTTCTTTCATCAGTGTCTTATAATTTTCTGCATACAGGTCTTTTGTCTCCTTAGGTAGGTTTATTCCTAGATATTTTATTCTTTTTGTTGCAATGGTAAATGGGAGTGTTTTCTTGATTTCACTTTCAGATTTTTCATCATTAGTGTATAGGAATGCCAGAGATTTCTGTGCATTAATTTTGTATCCTGCTCCTTTACCAAATTCATTGATTAGCTCTAGTAGTTTTCTGGTAGCAGCTTTAGGATTCTCTATGTATAGTATCATGTCATCTGCAAACAGTGACAGCTTTACTTCTTCTTTTCCAATTTGGATTCCTTTTATTTCATTTTCTTCTCTGATTGCTGTGGCTAAAACTTCCAAAACTATGTTGAATAAGAGTGGTGAGAGTGGGCAACCTTGTCTTGTTCCTGATCTTAGTGGAATTGCTTTCAGTTTTTCCCCATTGAGGACGATGTTGGCTGTGGTTTTGTCATATATGGCCTTTATTATGTTGAGGAAAGTTCCCTCTATGCCTACTTTCTGCAGGGTTTTTATCATAAATGGGTGTTGAATTTTGTCGAAAGCTTTCTCTGCATCTATTGAGATGATCATATGGTTTTTCTCCTTCAATTTGTTAATATGGTGTATCACATTGATTGATTTGCGTATATTGAAGAATCCTTCCATTCCTGGAATAAACCCCACTTGATCATGATGTATGATCCATTTAATGTGCTGTTGGATTCTGTTTGCTAATATTTTGTTGAGGATTTTTGCATCTATGTTCATCAGTGCTATTGGTCTGTAGTTTTCTTTCTTTGTGACATCTTTGTCTGGTTTTGATATCAGGGTGATGGTGGCCTCGTAGAATGAGTTTGGGAGTGTTCCTCCTTCAGCTATATTTTGGAAGAGTTTGAGAAGGATAGGTGTTAGCTCTTCTCTAAATGTTTGATAGAATTCGCCTGTGAAGCCATCTGGTCCTGGGCTTTTGTTGGAAGATTTTTAATCACAGTTTCAATTTCAGTGCTTATGATTGGTCTGTTCATATTTTCTATTTCTTCCTGATTCAGTCTTGGCAGGTTGTGCATTTCTAAGAATTTGTCCATTTCTTCCAGGTTGTCCATTTTATTGGCATAGAGTTGCTTGTAGTAATCTTTCATGATCTTTTGTATTTCTGCAGTGTCAGTTGTTACTTCTTCTTTTTCATTTCTAATTCTATTGATTTGAGTCTTCTCCCTTTTTTTCTTGATGAGTCTGGCTAAAGGTTTATCAATTTTGTTTATCTTCTCGAAGAACCAGCTTTTAGTTTTATTGATCTTTGCTATCGTTTCCTTCTTTTTCATTTATTTCTGACCTGATTTTTATGATTTCTTCCTTTCTGCTAACTTTGGTTTTTTTTTGTTCTTCTTTCTCTAATTGCTTTAGGTGCAAGGTTAGGTTTATTCGAGATGTTTCCTGTTTCTTAAGGTAGGATTGTATTGCTATAAACTTCCCTCTTAGAACTGCTTTTGCTGCATCCCATAGATTTTGGGTCGTCGTGTCTCCATTGTCATTTGTTTCTAGGTATTTTTTTATTTCCTCTTTGATTTCTTCAGTGATCACTTCGTTATTAAGTAGTGTATTGTTTAACCTCCATGTGTTTGTATTTTTTACAGATCTTTTCCAGTAATTGATATGTAGTCTCATAGCGTTGTGGTCAGAAAAGATACTTGATACAATTTCAATTTTCTTAAATTTACCAAGGCTTGATTTGTGACCCAAGATATTCTCTATCCTGGAGAATGTTCCATGAGCACTTGAGAAGAATGTGTATTCTGTTGTTTTTGGATGGAATGTCCTATAAATATCAATTAAGTCCATCTTGTTTAATGTATTGTTTAAAGCTTGTGTTTCCTTATTTATTTTCATTTTGGATGATCTGTCCATTGGTGAAAGTGGGGTGTTAAAGTCCCCTACTATGAATGTGTTACTGTCGATTTCCCCTTTTATGGCTGTTAGTATTTGCCTTATGTATTGAGGTGCTCCTATGTTGGGTGCATAAATATTTACAATTTTTATATCTTCTTCTTGGATCGATCCCTTGATCATTTTGTAGTGTCCTTCTTTGTCCCTTGTAATAGTCTTTATTTTAAAGTCTATTTTGTCTGATATGAGAATTGCTACTCCAGCTTTCTTTTGGTTTCCATTTGCATGGAATATCTTTTTCCATCCCCTTACTTTCAGTCTGTATGTGTCTCTAGGTCTGAAGTGGGTCTCTTGTAAACAGCAAATATATGGGTCTTGTTTTTGTATCCATTCAGCCAATCTGTGTCTTTTGGTGGGAGCATTTAGTCCATTTACATTTAAGGTAATTATCGATATGTATGTTCCTATTCCCATTTTCTTAATTGTTTTGGGTTCGTTATTGTAGGTCTTTTCCTTCTCTTGTGTTTCTTGCCTAGAGAAGATCCTTTAGCAGTTGTAAAGCTGATTTGGTGGTGCTGAACTCTCAGTTTTTGCTTGTCTGTAAAGGTTTTAATTTCTCCATCAAATCTGAATGAGATCCTTGCTGGGTAGAGTAATCTTGGTTGCAGGTTTTTCCTCCTTCATCACTTTAAATATGTCCTGCCAGTCCCTTCTGGCTTGCAGAGTTTCTGCTGAAAGATCAGCTGTTAACCTTATGGGGATTCCCTTGTGTGTTATTTTTCCCTTGCTGCTTTTAATATGTTTTCTTTGCATTTAATTTTCGACAGTTTGATTAATATGTGTCTCGGCGTATTTCTCCTTGGATTTATCCTGTATAGGACTCTCTGTGCTTCCTGGACTTGATTAACTATTTCCTTTCCCATATTAGGGAAGTTTTCAACTATAATCTCTTCAAAGATTTTCTCAGACCCTTTCTTTTTCTCTTCTTCTTATAGAACCCCTATAATTCGAATGTTGGTGCGTTCAGTGTTGTCCCAGAGGTCTCTGAGACTGTCCTCAGTTCTTTTCATTCTTTTTTCTTTATTCTGCTCTGCAGTAGTTATTTCCACTATTTTATCTTCCAGGTCACTTATCTGTTCTTCTGCCTCAGTTATTCTGCTATTGATCCCATCTAGGGTATTTTTAATTTCATTTGTTGTGTTGTTCATCGTTGTTTGTTTTATCTTTAGTTCTTCTAGGTCCTTGTTAAGTGTTTCTTGCATTTTGTCTATTCTATTTCCAAGATTTTGGATCATCTTTACTATCATTATTCTGAATTCTTTTTCAGGTAGACTGCCTATTTCCTCTTCATTTGTTAGGTCTGGTGGGTTTTTATCTTGCTCCTTCATCTGTTCTGTGTTTTTCTGTCTTCTCATTTTGCTTATCTTACTGTGTTTGGGGTCTCCTTTTTGCAGGCTGCAGGTTCGTAGTTCCCGTTGTTTTTAGTGTCTGTCCCCAGTGGCTAAGGTTGGTTCAGTGGGTTGTGTAGGCTTCCTGGTGGAGGGGACTAGTGCCTGTGTTCTGCTGGATGAGGCTGGATCTTGTCTTTCTGGTGGGCACGTCCACGTCTGGTGGTGTGTTTTGGGGTGTCTGTGGACTTATTATGATTTTAGGCAGCCTCTCTGCTAATGGGTGGGGTTGTGTTCCTGTCTTGCTAGTTGTTTGTCATAGGATGTCCAGCACTGTAGCTTGCTGGTTGTTGAGTGTAGCTGGGTGCTCTTGTTGAGATGGAGATCTCTGGGAGATTTTTGCCGTTTGTTATTACGTGGAGCTGGGAGGTCTCTTGTGGACCAGTGTCCTGAAGTTGGCTCTCCCACCTCAGAGGCACAGCCTTGATGCCTGGCTGGAGCACCAGGAGCCTTTCATCCACATGGCTCAGAATAAAAGGGAGAAAAAGTAGAAAGAAAGAATTAGTAGAAGTAGAAGGAAAGAAAGAAAGGAGGGAGGGAGGGAGGGAGGAAGGAAGGAAGGAGGGAAGGAAGGAAAAATAGAAAGAAGTAAAAAAAAATAAAGTAAGATAAAATATAATAAATTTATTAAAATAAAAAATAAAGAGAAAAAAACAGACGGATAGAATCCTAGGACAAATGGTGGAAGCAAAGCTATACAGACAAAATCTCACACAGAAGCATACACATACACACAAAAGGAGGAAAAGGGGAAAAAATTATAAATCTTGCTCCAAAGTCCACCTCCTTAATTTGGGATGATTGGTTGTCTATTCAGGTATTCCACAGGTGCAGGGTATATCGAGTTGATTGTGGAGCTTTAATCCGCTGCACCTGAGGCTGCTGGGAGGGATTTCCCTTTCTCTTCTTTGTTCTCACAGCTCCCAGGGGCTCAGCTTTGGATTTGGCCCCGCCTCTGCGTGTAGGTCGCCGGAGGGCGTCTGTTCTTCTCTCGGACAGGACTGGGTTAAAGGAGCTGCTGCTTCCGGGGCTCTGGCTTACTCAGGCCGGGGGAGGGAGGGGCACGGAGTGCGGGGCCGGCCTTCGGCGGCAGAGGCCGGCATGACGTTGCACCAGCGTGAGGGGCCGGCCGGCGTGACGTTGCACCAGCCTGAGGCGCGCCGTGCATTCTTCCGGGGAAGTTGTTCCTGGATCCTGGGACCCTGGCAGTGGCGGGCTGCACAGGCTCCCGGGAAGGGAGGTTTGGAGCGTGACCTGTGCTCGCACACAGGCTTCTTGGTGGCGGCAGCGGCAGCCTTAGCGTCTCATGCCCGTCTCTGGGGTCCACGCTTTTAGCCGCGGCTCGCGCGCGTCTCTGGAGCTCCTTTAAGCAGCGCTGTTAATCCCCTCTCCTCGCGCACCAGGAAACAAAGAGGGAAGAAAAAGTCTCTTGCCTCTTCGGCAGCTCCAGACTTTTCCCAGATTCCCTCCTGGCCAGCCGTGGCGCACTAACCCCCTGCAGGCTATGTTCACGCCGCCAACCCCAGTCCTCTGCCTGCGCTCCGACTGAAGCCCGAGCCTCAGCTCCCAGCCCCGCCCGCCCCGGCGGGGGAGCAGACAAGCCTCTCGCGCAGGTGAGTGCAGGTCGGCCCTAATCCTCTGTGCGGGAATTTCTCCGCTTTGCCCTCTGCACCCCTGTGGCTGCGCTCTCCTCCTCGCCTCCGAAGCTTCCCCCCCTCCGCCACCCGCTGTCTCCGCCCACGAAGGGGCTTCCTAGTGTTTGGAAACCTTTCCTCCTTCATGGCTCCCTCCCACTGGTGCAGGTCCCGTCCCTATCCTTTTGTCTCTGTTTATTCTTTTTTCTTTTGCCCTACCCAGGTACGTGGGGGGTTTCTTGCCTTTTGGGAGGTCTGAGGTCTCCTGCCGGCATTCAGTAGGTGTTCTGTAGGAGTTACTCCACGTGTAGATGTTTTTCTGGTGTATCTGTGGGGAGGAAGGTGATCTCCGCGTCTTACTCTTCCGCCATCTTCCCGGAAGCCTCGACATAACCCATTTTAAACAGGCAGTGAAAATTGAATTAGCCCAAGCTCCCCAAATCTTAAAGAAGGTAATTCGGGCAATTATTTATTTAATTTAAATAAAAAAAAGAATACCACCCCAACCTACTTTCCTGTACATTTGGATATTTTAGCACAAAAATTATAGATAATTTAAATGATTAGCTTGCATGTTGTAGACAATTTAAACTGAGGCTATAATCAGTGAGATACTAAGTTTAAGTTATTCAGAGTCATGTTTCCACACATTTTCATTTATTAATGATAATTCAAGAAAACTTTCAAAACTTCTCATAAAGTAGATTTTCATGGAATTAATTTTAAGTTGAAAACTGGAGTATGATCTCATCATTGGAGCATAGAGAAAAGAAAGAGAGAAAAGATATCGGCTAGTTACGATAATAGCATTCATTTTGTGTCCTTTTTTCTGTGTAAACTTGTGACATTAAGTATGACTTTTTCTATTGCCTTCGGTTACCTTCCTGTTTTCCAAAGCTCAGAAATGGAAAGTGGGGGCAGACTCTCTCCTATCTTATGTCAGGGTTCCACCAGCTCTGCAGGTTTAGTCAAGAGGTTATGAGCCTGGAGGTCCTGCTAGCAGTAGGCTGTCACCCACCTGCCAGCTACACAAAAGGGACTAAAGGGCCAGTACTTGGTGCTATTTGGGGCAGAGCAGTAGCTGTGCTGTGTAGTCCATAATTGCACCTCACAGTGGAGAAATAAATAAGCTTTTTCTTTCTTACCTCTAGCCAAGTGAGAGATTTTTAAAAGAACCATATTGAGAACTAGACATAGGTTCTCCTTGACTTCGGGGACATAGGAATGGGTGTCTGATGCTGAATGAAGGAAAGTTCAGAGGAGGGAGAGCTTAGGAGAGCAAAGAGAGAGGGGCTGCACTGCAAGCTGAGTGTACCTTTACTGTTTGCAGAATAAGAATGTGTGCTTCTCGTGGACCAGCATTGGCGTGTTCGAAGGGAGCTGTCCTAGGGTTGTCGTAAAAGAGACCCAGCCGAGAACACCCACAGAGAGATGGGCACCTGGAAGTCCAGCTGCTGAGAGAGAAGGCATTGCTCCTTGGAAGGGCACACAGTTGGGGACTCCGTGAGAGCTCTCTTAGGAACCCAAGAATGCACCCCATGTGAGAGAAAGAGCCAGAAATTTCTCCTCTACTCCGCTGAGACGGTCCAAAGCCAGATAACAACCGGTCCCCCCAGGTAAGACCTTTACTCTTCTTACTGCGCCTCTCTCCCCGGTGTATCAAACTCTACATCAGTTGTGTATGGGTGCTGGTGAGGAAGAAGGGACAGCAGAAAGGAAGAGGCGAAAAGCCGGTCTGCAGGTCAGGGGAGACAGACCAGCCTTACAGTGGCTGAAAGAATGGGGGTTCCGTATAGCTGGGCTGAATCTTAATTACCAAAATGACCGTTCTTCTGAATGAAAGACCATGAAAAAGTGTGTGTTGCTGAAGACTTCATCCAGCATAGAAAAGGGAGCTGCACAGAGAAGGGGTTTAATGGGGCAGAGGGAGAAAGAATAGAAAGCTCTGTGCACTCTGCCAGGCCAGCTTGTTCAGTCCGTAGTTACACATGGCCGCTTTCAGTAAGTTCCTAAATGCTGGTTTAGAACTTTTTATTCTACTTCATACATTTATGAAAACCACTCTGAGGAAAATCTCCATTCCTTTCACGTATTGTGGAGTCTTTCAGAAAGATGTCTCCCCAGTCCTTTGGTGAACAATGGCTCCGTGTCATTGAAAGAGTCCCTTCTATGAGCAAAATCATGTTAGGGAAGGGACTTTGTCAGCAGAGATTCAGGGTGCTATCAAGCCCATAATTCCTGCCACTGTGAATAAGAATTATGTGTGAACATCAAAAGGAAGATGAGTTCTGCCTCGCCTGCCATCTTTTGCTATTAAGAGATTCTGGACTTTAATCAGAACTTTTGCACAGCGCCCCTCTAACCATTCAGAAAAAGTTGGTTTGTGCCATTCAAAAAAGAGTTGGAAATGGTACTTGCTTTGTTTGAAAGTAGCCAACAAAAAGCCCCCATTTAGCAAGCATTTCCTTTTGTAGTTTAGTATAGGTGTTTGGGGTCAGGCGTATTTCCCTGAAAGTAAGTCATAAATGTAGGTTGGAGTTTGCAAACCCACAGCCCAGGCGTCCATGTGTGTGTTGCCAGCCTGGTGTTTATGTTTTAAAACCCATGTTATTGTTTTGTTTTCTAAGAGCTTTACTGAGGTGTAATTGACATTTGATTCCAGACATATTTAAAAAGTATAATTTGAATTTTGTGTACACATAAACCCACCGAATGATCACCACAGTGAAGATAGTGAACGTATCCATTATCCCTAAATATATACTTGTATCCCTCTGTATTCTGTCTCTTCTGACCTCTCTGCCCTACCCCCATCCCCATGCAACCCCCAATCTTCTTTCTGTCACTGTGGATTGGGCAGTAGACTGTTTATGTTTCCCCAAAATTCATCAGTTGAAACCTAACCTGCAATGTGATGGTATTTATTAGGAGGTGGGCCCTTAGGGAGGCGATTAGGTCAGGAGGGTAGACCCTCATGAACAGGATTAGTGCCCATATAAAAGAGGCCCCAGAGAGCTCCCTCACCCCTTCCACCAGGTGAGGACACAGCATCTATGAACCAGGAAGCAGGTTCTCACCAGACACCAAATCTTGATCTTTGTCTTCCCAACCTCCAGAATGGTGAGAAATAAATTTCTATTGTTTCTAAGCTACCCAGTCTATGGTATTTCTGTTATAGCAGCCCAGATGGACTAAGATAGATTGGTTTACATTTTCTAGAGATTTATAGAAGATTCATACAGAATATAACTTTCTGTTTGTTTTCCTTCACTGAGCATAGTTATTTTGAGATCCATCATGTAGCAGGTATTAATCCATTCCTTTTTTATTGTGGACTAGTATTCCATTGTATGGATATACCACAATGTTTATCCATATGCCTATTGATGTATATCTGGATTATTTTCATCTTGGGGCTATTGCAGATAAAGTTTCTATGAATATTTGGGTATAAATTTTTGTATGGACAATGTGTTTTTCTCTCTTGGGTAAATACTTAGGAGTGGAATGGCTAGCTCATAAAGTAGGTGTATATTTAGGTTTTTAAGAAATTACCAAACTATGTTTTTAAAGTTGTAATTTTTAAATTTCCAACCATCATTTTATCAGCATTCTAATTCCTTCACATACCTACCATCATTTGGTATGGCCAGTCTTTTTAATTTAAGCCATTTTAATGGGTTGCAATGGTATCTCACTGGGGTTTTAATTTGCATTTCCGTAATGATGAATAATGTTGAGCTTCTTTTGTTGTGTTAATTTGCCATCTGTATATCTTCTTTGGTGAAGTCCGTTCAAATCTTTTCTGCATTTTTACTGAGTGTTTTCTTATTATTGAGTTTTTTTTTTTAAACTGAAGTATAGTTGATTTACAATGTTATGTTAGTTTCAGGTGTACAGCAAAGTGATATGTGTATATATATATATACACATATCACTTTTTCAGATTCTTTTTCCTCATAGATTATTACAAAATATTGAGTATAGTTCCCTGTGTTATACAGTAGGTCATGGTTGATTATCTATTTTATATATAGTAGTGTGCATATGTTAATCCCAAACTCCTAATTTATCCCTACCATAAATTTGTTTTCTACGTCTGTGGGTCTATTTCTGTTTTGCAAATAAGTTCATTTGTATCATTTTTTTAGACTCCACATATAAGTGATATCATATAGTATTTGTTATTATTGAGTTTTAAGAGTTTTTTACATATTCTGAACACAAGTACTTTACCAGATATGTGCTTTACAAATATTTTCTTCCAGTCTTTTCATTCTCTTAACATTGTCCCCTGAAGAGCAGAAGTTTTAAATTGTGAAGAAGTCAAATTTATCAATTTCTTCTTTTATGGATTTTCTCCTATGTTTCCCATCTCTCAGCATCATTGTCTTTAATTATTGTGTCGATTGCTTTGAAAAATATTATCTTAAGTATTGTGTCTGGTTTTTTGTTTGTTTCAAGGGGGATAGTAAATCCAATCCCTATTATTCTATTTTGGCAAGAAGCAGAGGCCTGGTGTGTTACCTTAAATTTATTTTATGGCCAATATTTAACAAACTGGAAACTCCACATAATGATCTACAGATTTGGATTCCCTTGAAAATTATCTGGTTACACAGTGGTCATATTCCTGCATAAACTAACAGGCTGGAGCAGAGTAGCCTTCAGCTTGGTTACTAACCACTAACCACTTACCCAATTCAGCTTTCTGATTCACTTGATAAAAAACAATATCTTTTTATTAAGTTTCTTAAAGATATTAAAGATAAAATTAAAGATATTAAAGATATTATTAAAGATATTAAATAAAATATCTTTTATTTTATTTATTTATTTTTGCTGCATTGGTCTTTGTTTCTGCCTGCGGGCTTTCTCTAGTTGCCGTGAGCAGGGGCTACTCTTCGTTGTGGTGCTTGGGCTTCTCATTTCGGTGGCTTCTCTTGTTGCAGAGCACGGGCTCCAGGTGTGCGGGCTTCATTAGTTGTGGCGCACAGGCTCAGTAGTTGTGGCTCGTGGGCCCCAGAGTGCAGGCTCAGTAGCTGTGGTGCATGGGCTTAGTTGCTCCGTGGCATGTGGGATCTTCCTGGACCAGGGATTGAACCTGTGTGCCTTGCACTGGCAGGCAGATTCCTAACCACTGGGCCACCAGGGAAGCCCAGAAAACAATATTAATTACAAGGTTACTTAGCTTCGTTTGCACTCAAATATAGCCATATCTCTAGGTCATACATTGGATGGGCAAAGAGTTTTAGTCATTCAGTGAACAATTATCCTTTATTATTAAATGAAAACAATGCATATCTGATTGAAACGGTACAGTACTATTATCTTTATTTGCAAAGAAAGGGAGAAATTGACATTTTCAGTGCTTATATACCAGGCATTTTAACGTATAATGCTTAGTTAAATCAGTGAATTCAAGTCCTAAAACAATGCTATGATTAATTCTTTCAAATACATATTTATTAACCTTCAGTGCAGATGGGGCACTGGCTGATGACTGCGATGGGGCAGAGAGTGTTATGATATCATCCCCATCTCATAGGTGCAGCCTGCTGGCCATCATGTAAGACTTGCAGCCTTCTTGTAAGCTCTATTCCTCCAGGACTGGGGGCTGGCTAATTTACAAAAAAACATAATTAATCTTATCAGTGAGAATTACCTGAGGGTGGCTCAGATTAGACACATCAGACTTCATTCTAATTTGGTATTATTGCAAGTATTATCTAATTGCTTCAGAGACCGGTTGAGCTATCTCCTCTGGATATGTGGATAGAAGTATTTTCTCCAATTTATTTCCTACGAGGTGGTTTTGTAACTTGCCCCAGAATCCTTGTTCGGTCTAGTTACCGTGAAAGAACTGATGAGAGGTATAAAATGAAGACCAAGTGACCCATAAAGATCAAGCCCCTTTGGACTTCCAGCCTGGCATGGAGGGAGAACAAAGATTCCGTGCCATGAAATAAACTTGAAATAAACTTGCGGTCTCAACTTCCCTCATGCAGGCTCCTTGTACGTAATGGGCAGTATTCTCTTCCCCATCCTAGCAGATGATTTTAGAATCAATTTGGATAAGGAATGCAAAAGTACTGTGTAAAATTAAAAGCAATATAAAATGTAGGAAAACAGTCTGTTGTGCTGTGAAATGATAATATTAACAATAATAAGGATAAATAACCCTTTTTGAATATTGCTATGCAAAACATTGATCTAAGCACTTCACAATTAGGAGTTAATTTAACCCTCATAGTAACTTCATGACAGTAGCTACTATGATCATCTCATTTTACAGATGGCAAAACTGAGGCACAAAATGTCTCAGTAACTTGTCCAAAGTCACAGCTAGAGGGTGGCAGAAATGGAACTGAGGCCAGACAGGAGTCTCTTGAGTCCATGTTCTTAATTACAGCACGATGCATCTCTCAATATGAGAGCTGAATTGTCCACAAAGAGTATTAGAAAACAGTTGTTTTCAGGGAAAAAAAATCAAGTTGGGTGTTAAAGGTTATTAGAATTCCATCTTAACAGAGTTTGTTGTTTTTTTAAATTGTTTTTTCCTTACAGGGATTTTAATAGTGAGGTTTTCTTTATAGAAAAAAAATCCAAAACAAAAATAATCATATTAGATTTTAATTATCTGCTTAAATTTTTCTCCCAATATATCATGAGCCCAATATACCAGTATATCATGATACCTTTTTTTTTTTTTTTTTTTTTGCGGTACGCGGGCCTCTCACTGTTGTGGCCTCTCCCGTTGCGGAGCACAGGCTCAGCGGCCATGGCTCACGGGGCCAGCCGCTCCGCAGCACGTGGGATCTTCCCGGACCAGGGCACAAATCCGTGTCCCCTGCATCGGCAGGCAGACTCTCAACCACTGCGCCACCAGGGAAGCCCTCGTGATACCTTTTGAGCAAAATTTTTGTTTTTCCTTTTTATTCCTTTTTCTACTCAAAACACAAAAGAATGAACAAAAACATATAATAGTTCCTCAACAGATACTTGATGAATAAATTTAAGGTTACAGTTTTAATTTGGCTTGCTTCAAAAGAAACATTTTGATATGGTATCTCTACTGAAGGTAGATATAGAATTATAATTAACATCTATATATTACCTGGAGAGTTTCTTCAACCTTCCCTATATTAAATAAGATTATAATTCAAGAATTAAAGGATAGTCATATTTTTAATATAAAATTATCTTTTAAAAACTATTTCTAACTAAAAAGGGTATTTAAGTAATCACACATTCAACAGATTAATTTTAAGGACACTGTAGGCATGATAAAAACTCAGAATCCTAGGTCCTGAACCTGAGTCTCATGTTTCATGTCAACTACTCTAACACCAATGACGTGAAACAGACTCATGAAACATTACTACCCAACATTGTAACTGGATGTTAGGAAAAAGAATTGAAATAGATCTCATGGGAGACATTTTTTGTCTAGTTCCAGACATATGCTGCTCTCTAGTTTAGCTTAATAGGTCACTCTCAGTATTGGTACATAGCCAAAATATTCCCAACTTTATTTTTCTTTTCATCTAGATAAAATTTGTCAGTTTTTATTCCAAAAGCATGGAGTTCTGCTTTGATTTGTGTAGCATGAAACCCCACCGCTCATTAACCAAGCAAATGCCTTAGAAGCTAACCTTGGTAAAATTAAGGAAAAACAGGATTTCTAGGGATTCTTGGCAGGAAAGGAAATCCTAATTTCTGAACTCTTTATATGCGGCGTTGACACTGCTTAGAGTGAAATCTGGCCAAAGGTATAAAACAACATCTGGCAGCTGTTCAAGAGCCATGTTGCTAAAGCAGAGATAAAAGTGAGAAAATACAAGCATAGGACGCAAGCATGAAAAACTACAGTAAGTCGCATTACACTAGATTCAAGCTCTGGAAGCTGTTAGAGCTGAGAGTGTTCTTTATACAGGCACAGAGCTATGTAGGTCAGGGACTCAATTTAACATAGATTTTGCTTTCAGTCTTGGCCTCATGTAGTAGCCAGTAGTCTCACCCTTACCCTGACAGTCCATCTTCAACACAAGGGCGGCTTATTTGGGGCTTTGTACATGGTTAGGGACTGAGTTTTATCCTAAAGCAATGGGAAGCCATGGATGGTGGTGCCTAGATGTGACTTAGTCTTGTGTCTTTAAAACACCCCTCTGACTGCGAGACTGAAAAGGTTAATCATAAAGAAAGGGCAGTTATGGGCACTAAATAAGATAATTCATGTAAAAAGCCTAGCATATTTCCTATTTATAACCTTGACCCAGAACTTGTCACGGTTTTAAATATGTAAGCATCTATGCCTTTGCTTCTTTAATTATTCACTCCTTCACGTGGTGACTGCAGTCCCATGAGAACAGGGAGCCCATCTAATGCAGCCGACCCTGAAATCTAAGTGCCTGGCACAGAGGAAGAAATGCATATAAAGCACCAAAAGGATCAAATGAATGGATAAATGGATATGTGAGAACTCCTAGAAAATACTCCTGCTGGGAAACTTTCTTCCATTGCACTCATCTCAGATTGTGATTTGATGTGCCTGTGAACATTTGATTAACGGCTGAATCCTGAACTTGACCGTAGCTCCATAAAGGCAGCCACTGTGTCGCTTTTACTCACTCCCTGCTATTTTCTCACCATCCAGCCGTCTGGTACACAGCCCTTAAACATAAGCATTTGTAGAATAAATTAATTTAGTGGGTCCCACGGTTGTAGCAGAGGATGTACGTAGAATCTTATAGATGGTTATTCCGTAGTTCTTTTGATATATATATGTCCTCCTCTAGCACGTATGCTCCCTGGGGGTGGGATACATGTATCTCCACTCCCTGCCAACAGCTGCCCAGCAGAGTGCCTGTATCATAGCAAATACTCCATACATATTATTAACTGGATGGCATAGTTCCCAAACTAAATGTAAATAAATGTGCTTGATTAATTTCATCTTCAGGAAGAGTCTTGAAAAGAATGAAAGAAAGTTCCATTGTCAATTTAACTTTTGTTGTATTTTATTTATGTTGAAGAAAACGTTGGAAGAATCTGGAGGCTTAAAAGATGTTATACTTTTTAAATTCATGCTTTGGAAAGTCTCAAGAGGCCCTTCTTTCCCCTTGGTATTAAACAAGGCCAACGATATTACCAAGCTGAAGCTAAACTGGCATGAATTATTCAGAGCAGCAGGAAAAAGCAGCTGCTCATCTTCTCTGTCCCTAATTCTGAAGGGTGGAGAATTGGAGGGCAGTGGTGATAACACCAGGAGGGAAGAAAAGATAGATTGTTGCCCTAAACCTCATAAGCTATAACATCTGCAGCATTGCGTTTAATTTGGCGGAGTCCACAGTGCCTGCTGTAGGTAATAAGGGCAAAAAATGGGAGGAAGCATATGAATCCTTGCTTGGATGGTGGAAGTGCATGGGGGAGAGGAAAAGGGAAGGGGAAAGAGCAGAGGAGGGAGAAGGGGAGGAGGGGAGAGAAGGAGGGAAAGACACTTGCATCCATCCTAGAAGGCAGGAGAACAAATTCTACTTAAGGAATAATATGGGGCTGGGAAAACTGTCTTCCTGTCCAGAAAAAAGCTCAAGGGAAATTTAATGTGTAAAGAAAAGTATTTGCAAATTAAAACATGTTAAAATATTGTCAAAATAAAACGACCCGGCCACTCAGCTGAAGAGAACCCCTGCCTTCCGGATAATTTTTATCTCTTTGATCCAGAGGCTATTTGGGAATATTTTGAACTTCTTGGAGACCCAGTGGGTGGCATATAGGAAAGTACTATGAGAGAGAAGGGGTAGAGATGTTGTGATCATAAATATAAATACTGGAATCATAAAGTCCCAAGGGAATTCCCTGGTGGTCCAATAGTTAGGTCTTTGCACTTTCACTGCGTAGGCCCAGGCTCCATCCCTGGTCAGGGAACTAAGATCCCACAAACCGTAAAAATAAATAAATAAATACAATAAAAAATAAAGTCCCAGGATTTTAGGACTGGAAAGCACTTTAGAGTTCCTACCGTATGGTCTTGGGTTGTGGAATTTGAGACATGTCCAGTTTTCTTTTGGATTGAAGTGACTTTTACATGATGGATGTATTGATGGGTGGGAAACAATCTTGAATCTATAAAGTTTTATTGAAAACCACCCTGAAGACATTCTGACCACATCAGCTGCTTCCTAATGTTGCAAATCAAGAGCAGATGAATTGAGTCAGAAATGGGAAGAGAGTCCAGCCTGCAATACGATGCTTTTTGGCGAAGGACAAGTAGATGCTCAGTGACACGCTGAGGTTAAGACACTGAGGTTAGAGACAACACTCTCTTGTTGCGGAGCACGGGCTCTAGGCACGCGGGCTTCAGTAATCATGGCATGTGGGCTCTAGAGTGCAGGTTCAGTAGTTGCAGCACACAGGCTCAGTAGTTGTGGCTCGCAGGCTCTAGAGCGCAGGCTCAGTAGTTGTGGCGCACGGGCTTAGTTGCTCCGCGGCATGTGGGATCTTCCCGGACCAGGGCTCAAACCCGTGTCCCCTGCATTGGCAAGCGGATTCTTAACCACTGCGCTACCAGGGAGGCCCTAGATGGGCCACCACACTGAGGCCCATCTAGGCTTTCATAAAAGAAAATGTGTAATAAAAACAGGAACTGCAAAGCATGTATCCCATTACATTCATTGATGTGAACTTAAAAAACACAACTAAGATCACTCCCTTCTTGACAGCCTGTACAAACACCCACTTACGTGCACATAAGCATACATATATATCCATAAAGAAGTGTTAGGTTTCTCTTTAGAGCAGCAGTCATCAATCAGAAAGGACTTTTCCCCAGGGACATTTGGCATTGTCTGAAGACAGTTTGGGTTGTCACAACTGAGTGGGGGAAGGTGGCACTGGCATCAAGTGGGTAGAGGGTAGGCATGCTGCTAAGCACCCTATGATGCCAGGGACAGTCCCCGCCACAATTATGTAGCCCTCGGTGTCAATAGGAGAGAAGTTGAGAGACAAGCCACAGGAGGAATATTAGAGAAGTTCTCTCCCTAAAAATAGCAAAAGCTGTCATTGTACCCAGCGTTGTAATTGATTATTTGTAACCTTTATGATTAATTCTCAAAACATCCACAAAAGGTCATTATTGGTATCTGCTTAAGGAGAAAGGGAAGCTTGAAGAGGTTAAGTAAATCATCCAATGTCACTTGTCTCTTTAGAAGGAAAGAGGGGACAGAAAATCAGCATGGTTGTACTCATCCAGCTGGCCCCCAAATTCCTCTTAAGGAAGGCACTCTCTTTGCAAAGAAAACTACTTTGATAAAACAGATGAATATTAAAAGATATACCCCAGGCAACGTTATGGGAGAGGAGAGCCAATAGGAAAAAAAGAACTTGATTTTCATAGCCCCCCAAAATAAGTAACACTTTTTCTATGAAAATACAGATGGTGCTTTTGCCTAGGTTCTCCTGAAGTCATGTGGTTTCAAGAGGTGAATTGTTTCTGACCATTTCATATAACATGTGTTCTTCTTTTTCTTCTTGCCTTAAAAACTAGACAGAAACCAACCATGTCTATTAAAAAGAAAATTCTTATTTTTAAATGCTTTGTTTGAAACAAGTAGGTAAGACTTGTGATTAGTTGCAGGAAAGAATATCACTTTTTTTTTTTTCTTCACAGCATAGGCTGTATTCACTAGAACTCCTGGCCAAAAAAAAAAAAAAAAATTAAACTATACCTCATTCTCAGTATGTGAACTCACACAAAAACTTGCTAAAATTCTCAATGCTCTACCTGTTAAGACCAAGGAAGCAAAAATTCAGTTTCCCTTGGATGGGGGTTTTTCAGATTATCCTTCTTAACAGTTACTGTATGAGCTTATCTTAGAGCAGAGTTGTAAAAATTTCTCTTTAAGGGCCAGATAGTTATTATTTCAGGCCTGCCATCCATGCTGCTGTAGCATGAAAGCAGTCATAAGCAATATATAAACAAATGAACATGGCTGTGTCCCAATAAAACTTTATTTACAAACACAGGCATGGGGCCAGATTTAGCCCGTTGATTGTAGTTGCTGGATCACTACCTTGGATTGAGAGACTCCCATCTGACATACCAGATGCCTGTTCTTGGTACCCAAACCTGAGTAGCCATGTAAGGAGCTTTGAAAAATACCCATGCCCAAGACCCACACCGGGAGATTCTGGTCTCACTTGTCTAAGGTGAGGCCAGAGCATCTGTCTATTACAGGCTGCTCAGGACTGGGAACCTCGAGGCTGGTTGCTGTCTGAGGATCAAAGGAGAGGTTCAAAAACTCACTCAGCACCCACCAAAGTCTTATCTGTGCAGTGTGCTCTATTTCATACAAACTGGCTTCCTCTTAATTGCACAAGAGTCTCATTCACATTTGGTCCTGCTTCTCTCCCTGGAACACACTGCATAGAGAAGCAGGTCAATAGCAAATGATCAGCTCTAACCAGATAACCAACTTGGGGATGATTTTTTAAACCACCATTAAGGTGCCCAGAACATCTTCATGAATTTAGCAAATCTCCCCTGATGAGAATCACACAGGCTCTTAGTGCAGGATTTCTCAAACTTTAATGTGAACACAGATCAGCTAGGGATCATGCTTACATGCAGGACCTGATTCAGTTGTTTTGAGCAGAGCTCACAGTTTTGCATTTCAAACAAGCTTCAAAATGTTGCCGATGCAGCTGGTTTGCAGACCAGCTTGGTGGTCTTGGTGGACCACCCTTTGACTTGTTCTGGAGGATGACTGCTATGACCTTGACATGCCCTCCCACTACCATGTCCCACAAAATATATTTGGAGATGCAATAACCCTATACTTAAGTCAGAATACTGCAAATATACCTACCAAATATGATGAAAATCCACACTGGGCTATTTTAGTTCATTTCTTTGTTTTTCAGTGAGCAAAGACAGGCAAAATAATTTTACTTATGTAGACAAAGTGTTTTGCACTGATTTGTAAGCAGTCAGCAATGATTAATGAAGTTGTATTGGCTAAAATGGTTGTTTTCCTTATCTTATAATATTGCTCTAGCTTCCCTGTTTTTGCTGAACATCCACAATCAGCAGACATTTTTGCCAACTCTACAATATGAGGTGTTTCTTCCTTGTTTCCTATGTAGAAGGCTTGAGTCCTTAACAAGGCTATCCATGCTTCCACGGCAAAGTCTGCAACGGTATTGTGCAAAGAAAATTGGCTTTGTAGATGGGTAAGTTTTCTGTGCTGTGTAACAAATTACCACAAAAGTAGTGGCTTAAAATAATGCTCATTTATCATCTCTCAGTTTCTTTGCCTCTGTAGTTCTAGTTCTGGTGAAGCTTAGCTGGGTCCTCTGCTCCAGGATCTCACCACACTGCAATCCAGGTGTCAGCTAGGGCTGCAACCTCGTCAGAGGTTTGACTGAGGAATAGTCCACTCTCAGGCTCCCTCAGGTTGTTGGCAGAATTCATTGCATTGTCGCTGTAGGCAAAAGGTCCCCGTTTTCCTGCAGACTGTCAGCCAAGAGCCACCTTCAGATCTGCCGGTCTTAGGGGCCATCCACAGTTTCTTGCCACATGGGCTTCCTCAGTTTGATTGCTCACTTGACCAAGCCAGCAAAGAGAACCTTTCGCTCCAGTTTTATGGGATGGAGTCTTATATAATGTATTCTAATCAAGGGAATAATGTCCATTACCTTTGCCATATAATGAAATCTAATCAAGAAAGTGATATTTTATCACTTTTGCCATATGTATTGAAACAAGTCACCAGTTTCCCTTATATTCAAGGGGAAGGAACTACACAAAGGCATGGAATTTAGGGGAAAAGGCTTAATGGAGGTCATCTTAGAGTTTGTATATTTCAGTTGTTGAAAGATTTGGCTTTCTTATGTCTGGAAAAGCCAGAGACTCAACCACTTTGGGGTCATTTGATATTCATGGATAAAATGGGCATAACACAAAGCCTAACTGATACAGCTACGAGAAACAAAATGAGATAATATGCAGCATCATTGTAAAGTTTTATATAAATGTTAGGTTTTGCTTTTTTTGTTGTTACATACCCTGAGAAGACAATGAAAAATGATGGACTTATAGAATTAATAAAACAAATCCATTCCACCTCCTAATAAGAGGTCATAGGGAGATCAATTGCAGTGTTTTTAAAAACATCATTTTCAATACAGTGGGTTGGATTAATTCTTAGAAATATCAACTGCGTTAAGAGTGTGGGCTATAGGGCCTTCTAGTATTCCCAAGAAACTCCTTTCAGTCCAACTATTCCTCAGACAACAACTATACATTGTGGGGAAAGTAGAAAGACAACCAACCAAAGACACTGGAGAGTTAACCAAAGCAGGCTGAAACTGGAGGGAAGTCAACACACAGGAGAAAGGAGTAGCACTGGGTGAGTTTCTCACTTTAATGGCTTTTATCCTGAAGACATGCCCAGTCTACGCTATGCAGGACAGTTAAAACTACGATGTAAAACCTGCAGCCTTGCTAGCTAAAATAGCTAGGGTATAGGGTGTGAGGCAATCACAGCTGTCAAAAAGTGAAGTGGGGGAAATACCAGAAAAGAAAAAGTCAGAGAGGGGACGCACCAAATTCTGTCTACCAGCTGTGCCCACATCACTGGATGACTCCACAAGCATGCACGCATGCATGGGTCAAAGACCAGATGGCTCATCTAAGCCTAGAAGGATTGAACTGAAATATGAACTGCCACCTAAAGCAGGACAGACAAAATTCCGTGATTTGAGTTCAACCAAGTTAACTACCTGCTTTAAAAATAAACAAAAGACAAACACAGTACTCTTCATAGGAGTATAACAGAATCTAAAGTTTCTATATAGCATACTGGTCACAATGTTGAGGATATAATCAAAATTACTCATTATTCCCAAAATAAATATGAAGACCAGAAATGAAGACCAGTCTTGAGCTGACCCAGATATTGGAAGTAGCAGACAAAAATTTTAAATAGCTCTTATAACTAGACTGAAAACATGAAGAAAAAATTTGCTTGAAATAAAAGATTGGAACTCTCAGTGGATAAAGGGAAATTATTTCAAAAATAAACAAAAAAATTCTAAAATTTAAGAATATGACATTGCAAACAAAAAAATTCAATTCATGGGCTTATGGACATAAAGAGGGTAACAAAGAAAAGAGCCAGTGAACTTGAAGATAGAAAATCATCCAATCTGAATAACAGAGAGAGAGAAAAAGGAAAAAATTTAGGTCTCCGAGAGCTGTAGGACAATATCCAGAGGTCTAACATATATATTGAAGTCTCGGAAGAAGAAAGACGGTGGAACAACAACAATAACAAAAGAAGGGTCAGGTGTTTCCCAAATTTGGTGAGAGACATTAATTCATAAATTCAAGAAGCTCAGCAAACATAAGGCAGGATTAATACAAAGAAAACCACATCCAGTCATATCAGAGTTAAACTGATGAAAACCAAAGACAAAAAGAGAATATTGAAAGCAGCCAGTAAAAGATTACATACAGAGCAACAATGATTTATCAATCCACACACTTCTTGTCAGAAACAGCGGAGGCCAGAAAACAACAGAACAAGAGGTTTAATATTCTGACAGTGTGAGTTGTAGCATCAGACAACAAGATTTAAAACCTTGTCTTAACACTTAACAAACTATTTGATAGTTCCATATCTCAATATATTACCTTTTTAACTAGTAATGTGAAAATGTATCTATCTCATTGGGTTGTTAAGAAGATTAAGTGAGTTACTAACACATGTGAAATACTTAGCACTTAGTACATAGTACAAGCAAGATCAATCTTTGCCGTTATTATTATCAAATTATAATAATTCTGGTCAATTTAAATACTTCTACTTAAATGTTTAAACACATGTATAAAGACAAAGAAATGCATTTTTTAAAAAAAATCCAAAATTAAGAGTGCCTAATTCAAATTACTAATAGCATCAGGAGTATGCCAAAGAAAGAATGACTTCCAAAGGGACAGGAGTTAAACAGTTTCACAGCAGGGAGACCCAGTTCTCCCGGCAGCTCAGGGTTGACTCCAACAAAATCTCTCACTTTCTCACCTCAGGCTTCTGCCTCTGCCTATTCCCCAGTGCAGGTACTTAGTAATCAAAATTTTAATTACTCAATTAGTCCAACCCACAAGACTATCTGAATAAGTCAATTAATGCAACTCACAAAAGAGCTCATGTTTACAATGTAACCGTTAGAATATTTTGCTGGCGAATCAGTACCCAATGCTTTAACTCAGAGTTTGGCCACGATGGCCCCTGTCCAATGTGGAATCCACGTTGAGCTTGATAGAAACAGAAGCAGGACTCTAAACCTAAGTTCTTTCCTTATTTTTTTTTTTCCCATTAAGGGAATTCAGGGAAGTGAGAGTCAAAAGGATGAGTGGTTTTGAGTCACCCAAGCTTAAAAACAGTTTTGCTGTGCTTCGCTTTATTGCGTTTTTTACAAATCGAAGGTTTGTGGCAACCCTGAGTCCAGCAAGTCTATCGGCACCATTTTTTCACAGCATTTGCTCACATTGTGTCACATTTTGGTAATCCTTGCAATATTTCAAATGTTTTCATTATTAGTATATTTGTTATGATGATTTGTGATTAGTGATCTTTGATGTTACTATGACTTGCTGAAGGCTCAGATGATGGTTAGCATTTTTTGGCAATAAAGTATTTTTTAATTAAGGTATGTACATTGTTTCTTTAGACATAATGCTACTGAACAATTAATAGGCTACAGTATAGTGTATAGTGTAAACATAACTTTTATATGTGCTGGGAAACCAAAACGTTCGTGTGACTCGCTTTATTGAGATATTTGTTTTATTTCAGTGGTCTGGAACCAAACCCTCAATATCTCTGAGATATGCCTGTACTGATAATTTAATTTTTTTAAGTTAACTTTTAAAAAAATTTATCCCTTATTTCATTTGACAAATGCACCTTGTGCTTGGTGCCAGGTTCTCTGCTAGACCCTTTGGGGAGCATTCAGAAACCTCTTACTGAGGGTAGATCTTGAGTGTTCCAAGGAAAGGAAAGCAAAGTGAAGGAAGGGAAGGGAGAAGAGGGGAAGGGAGAGGAAGGGAGGGGAGGGGAGGGGAGCTCTGTGAGGCGAGGCATATGTTAATTAACTTTATATTAGTGACAATTTAACAATATCAAAATATGAAATCATCATGTTGTACACGTTAAATATATACAGTATGTATTTGTCAATAAAGCTGGGGTGGGGAATACACCACTTACTATGTAACTCTTTAAGCCTCAGTTTCTGCAAAGTGCATCAGTGCTTCTTAAACTTTAGTGAGCATATGCACATCCCAGGGACCTTGTTAAAGTGCAGCTCCTGGCTCAGGAGATCTGGCTGGGCCCAGAGATTCCGCACGTCTCACTAACTCCCAGTGGAGTTAGAATGCTGATGCTATCCTTCTAGGGATCAGTCTTCAAGTAGCAAAAGTATAGAATGAACATTATTCTGTTGCTCACTTCACGGGATTGTTGAGGTTGCTTTGAGACCTTTGGAAAGCAGTTCAGATGACAAACTTAGCAAGCACTGGTTAAACTGTAGTTTATTGTTAGGGATATGCCTATAAGAACCAGAGTCTTATAGAAGAGATAAAAGACAGAAGAAGATAGAGATTTACAGGAGAGGTACATATTAGACAAATACCAGTAGACACCAGTTCTAGAACTGGCTTTACCACTAATAAACTCTAAAAGCTTGATGACAACATCATTTAAACCCTTTGGACAACTGTCCTTTATCCATTAAGATAAGTCATTAGTGTCACCCTCAAAATTTTTGTCATACCTAGGTGGTAAATTACCTTTCATTTCCAACTGACTTTAAATCAAATCAATTTTGAAATTTAGCCTTATCCCAAGCAATAATCTTCTAGAAATCATAGGTGAGTGGTACTAGCTATAGAGAAGTGTTTTGCTAACAGATTAAAATAAATATATAACTACTATAATCAACACAATTCTTCCATATATTCCAGGACATCATCTCATATCCCACCAACTGTATGCATTAGTTGAAAAATAATGGATTTGTTAATTCCCACAATTCTCTGAAGAATTAAGGATTAATTGGTTTATGCTCCCAGGTGACCTGAATACTGGGCAAAAGGAGAGGGATTTTGTAGAGGAGGTAACATGTGAGGAGAATCTTGAAGAAGATGGAAGCGTTAAGTCTAGGAATTTAGTGTGTGTGTTGGGAGGGTGGGGAGTTGCTGTGTAAGGAGAGAAAGAAGAACGTTTGGGACACGGGGAGTATTAAGAATTAGAGCAAAGGTTGGAATTAGTGACACACTGGCTAAACTTTCCCAGAGAGTAAAGGAGCTGTCTCTTTATGATTCGAGAGAGAGCTTGAATGGTAACAGCAAGGTTAAGGAAAAATGCTCACACCATAATGGGTCCATAATGGGTTTTGCCTTTGTTAACCCCTTTTAGGATTCTCTTGAAAACTCTGGACACTCTCTCAAGAAATATACATGACAGAACACGCACATGCACACACACACACACAAACATACACTTGAAATATTTTGCCAACAGTATTAGAATGTGTATTTATCTCTAAGACCAATGAGTGAAAAATCTAGAGCTCTAATAGACCAAATGTTCGATGGTGGCAGCTTTCGGAAAACTGCAACTTGAAAGATTTGAAACTCTGTCCAGTGTCTCAGCATCATATGTTCCCTTGAGTCACAGAACTCCTTCATGATGAGAGACAAAAAATACAACTCAAAATAGCTGAAGCAAAAGAAAACATCAAATACACAAGAGTAGATTTAATTTCAGATGAAAGCTCCAAATACTGTCACAAGGATCCGTCTCTCTTGGCTCTGCTATCCGCCCTACGTTGGCCTCAAATTCAGGTTCCACTGGGGAACAAGACAATGCAAAGAAGCTCCAAACCTGAGTTCTCTCAGATTCAAGTTATCTCAAGGCAGTAGTCTTGAATTTCGTGAAGGTCTAAGCACCTCCACTGGGTTCACATTGTTTCTGTGAAGCTGACTCTATTCCCAGTCTCCAGTGTGTCACGTTCTTCAGTCTTGGCTAATCTGAGACTAATTCCTCTGGCCACAGTGATTGGTTTAGAGATGAGTATGTGACCTCTCAGAGTCATTGAGATACCATGAGAATTTGGTGAGTCTTCCAAGAGAGAGCAGACACTCTTTCCTCTGGATGGGAACAGGAGAGAATGTAAGGGTTGGAGCTACTGCAGCCACCATGCAACCTTGAGGAAAGAATCTAAGTTTGGAACCAATATGTGAGAGAGTAAGTGAGAAAAAGGAGACAAAGAACGTGTGTGTGTGTGTGTGTGTGAGAGAGAGAGAGAGAGAGAGAGAGAGTATACTAGTGACATAATTTGAACCCCTGATCAAGCTGTGCCTGGAGCTTAATAGCTCCAATTTAGTTATATTACCTACTTAATCTCCCTTTAGTTTATGGCAGTTTGGATAAGACCTGTAAATGAAAGATGAGTAACTGACACACACTGCCTGTCATGGATCTGTCAGAAATATTCTTGTGTTTATAAGTGCAACAGAAGAGATGATTTAGAAGTCCCCCTTCATCACAGAACTTTTCTGTAACACATGTGGGAAAACGTCTGTTTGAAGCTTGTGGGTGCCCCAATGATAAGTCCCCTATTTCATAGTTGATACCGTGGTCCTGAAAATCTATATAATTGAATATATCAGAAAGTGACTGCGACCTTTAGGATCTTCATCTATGATTTGTTCAGATAACCTAATTACTGACTGAGTTTTAATTTCAGGCTAACAGTATCTTAAAGCTTTAGTTTTTATAGTCTTTATGGGATGCTCATTTGAGAGCAATTTCTATTGGTTTTTTGGTTTTGGGGGGTTCATTTTTAAAAATTATTTATTGAGCATACACAATTAATTCACAATGCTTTTATATTGATTTGGAGTAAGCTGAAAATCGTCCAAATGCATAGACACTGAGGCCATAAAATGAAATACAAATCAATTAGTGAGTTAGGCAGTGTATTAGCTCAGGAAGAGTTAGACCAGGTTAGTCATAGGGAGTTACGAATGAATTTTGGGTCTGGAATCCACAGGAAGTTTCTTAGGCAGTTAGGTTCGCAGTGGGATTTACCCTAATTTCTTTGACAAGTGAGTAACTGACAGATGGATAAAGCAAGGTGAAGAGTACTGTGGTGAAAGACTAGTGCCCACCTGCCACCCCATCCTGCACTCACACCAACATTTTTCCAAATAATTACTTCTTTTACTCTGACCCATGGCACTTAACAATTTTCCCCATCAGTTTCAAGCACTGATGTAATCTGATTATTTTTCTGTAGGAAAAAACCTTCTTTTTCCTTATTTATTTTTGTGTTCCCCAGCTTTAATCATTTAAAGGCATCTGTGGCTGAGAACATATCCTTGTTTCCTTCAGCTGAGCCCATTTTCTTATGCGTGATATATTTCTGAAATGATAAATCTTCTGTGTAGTCTGGCCAGAGATCGCTGTGAAGTTGGCACTGTAATGGAAGTGAGGTATATTCAGAGGTGGAAAGCAGGCTATACTCCAGTCAGGGAGCCCGGGAATTGGTTCCTGACTGTTCTATGAACTGCTGATGTAACTTCTTCCCCTAGGGCCTCAGCTTCCTCTTCCATATTTGAGAAACTATTGGGATCAAGCGTACCTAACCTCACAGAAATGGGGACTCAAAACTCATACACTGTAGTGCAGAGCAGGCTTGTAAAACTCTGGATGAGAGTATAAGCTGCCATTATTCCCATGCCTAGAGAAAATGTGGGAGTGGTAGAAGGAGACGGAGATCTCAATTCAGCCCCTCATCTACTTTCTTTGGGCCATTTCTAATAAAACTCAGGGTGGGAAACAAAAAACATCCATCCTAGGAAACTTATACCTTTCTTCATGTAATTTTTTAAATGGACTTTGTATCTAATCTCAGAGACCTTCTCTTCCTTGCTAAAGTCCACGCATAAGTTCCCCTGTGATTTTATACAAACCCCAGAGGGCTCCCATCAAATCAAAGTTGGAATTATGTGGACGTGGAAGGGTCTGGAGAAGCACGCTCTATGCCAGCTTGCCTTCTATGCCTCCTCTTAATCATGTTGCCTTCCAGGGAGAGACGTCAGGGAAGATTGCTTCTTCCTGGCGTCTTTTCTTACCGATACCATTCAATATCACTTTCTCCAGGACGTCCCCTGATTCACTTTCTTCACAGAGGTGAGCATCTCCATTTAATTTGATCCCGAGGACATAGGCTGTAGATGGAGGTGATTTACGAGGAAGAGAGAATGTTGAGGGCTACACAGAGATTTATTGGTGTGAAAAATAAAGCAAGTCCAGATGTGACTCACTTTTGAGGCATGCCATAAATATGCCTGATTCGTTTATAACAAAGGGGGATGCCTGGGCTTACAGCAGAGTTCTTTTTTCTTACGTGTGTTCCTCAACTTTTCTCTCCTCTTTCAGGGGAGAGCTAAAACTGGAGTTTAGGGAGTGATTGATGGGGGTTTGAATATTGTATCTCCTTCAATGCCCCAGTTGGTTTTCTAAATTACTGCCTCTTCACAAGCTAATCATTTATCACCCTCGCCTCCTGCAAAGTTTTACATGTTGGTAACTATTTCCTGTCGTTGCCATTTTTAAGCCCAATAATTAACATGAGGGGTTGATGACTTTTATAAATCCATTTAGCGTTATTACTTAAAATATTGGAAGCAACACATCAAACGAAACAAAAACATCCTGCTTCTTTTCGTTACTGCTGCTTTGAAAAAGGATGTTATCAACGACCTGGGTTGTCCATGGCCTTATAAAAAGCATTTTTACATGTGTGTTAATACACACATGGGAGATGTATCTTAGCTCTTGCCATTCGAAGTGTGGCCTGTGGGCCAGTAGGATTGGCCGCCCCTAGGAACTTGTTCTGAATGCAGAGTCTCAGGCCCCGCTCCAAAATGCAGAATCTGCATTTTAGCAAGATTCTCACGTGATTTGTGTTCACGTTAGACTTTGAGAAGTTTTGTGACAATTATGTTAGTATGAAATTAGAGCCTTAGAGGTGAAGAAGAGCCCACATTTCCCATGATAAAGTGGACCAGTGTGTGTTCAAATCTGTCTTTGGCTTCCATTGTGATGATATCAGAGCAAGATGTGCTAATTGGGACATAATGTAACTTGTCACTCTTTTTCATTATGCTGTCATTCTTTTTAAGCTGTCAGTGGGAACATATCTTAAAAAGCATGACATAGCTGTTGCCAATTAGCTGACGAAAAATGGAGTGCATGCCACTGGGACCTGGACCGTACATGACAGACATGCGCTCGGACCCCAGTGCTTAGCTTTCCTGCGTCAGCCAAGCCCAGTCTTGGGAACTAGGTGTGAGCTGTCTCTTCCATTGAGCAAACGTGACTTCCCCATCCACCTAACATCGTTTGTTTTCCTCTCCTTCTTAGTATAGGGAAACTGCTTAATTCCAATGCATCCAATATCTGAAAATCAGGGCCAAAAACAAACAAACAAAAAGGTATAAAATGTGAAAAAATGTGTCTGCCCCCAAACAGAACGTTTTGGGTTTTTTGTTTTTTTTTTTAAATAAGGTACCATTGTTGCCTCAGTTAGGTGTGTCGTATTGAAGGTAAGCCTCTCAAAGCAAAATAAAAGTTGTATCTCTCTAAAAGTGGAAAACACTTTGAAACTCTCATGGTCTACATTTTTTGAAAGAAACAAAAATGGAAGTTACTCTATTTTAGTTGGCATCAAATTTACCTGAGTCAACATCATTCTAGTAAAGTATCTATGAAGAGATAGAAGAAAATTGAAACAACCAAAACTGATAATTAGGACTCAGAGCCTAGTGCCCGGCTCTGAGGAAAAACTCAACCACATTGTAGCATAGAATATGTACAGTATATATAACAGGACTGGGGAAGGAGAGGGGACTAGATAATGCTTTCCTTGCATTCAAGTTCTAGGACTCATCCTTAGTTGCAGAAAAGCAGATGAGGCAATTCTCTTACTCTGCCCCTTTGCTATATTTGTTTATAGAGAGCAGCTCACAGGAAACAATAGAGCAGGAAAGTTGGGGTAGGGGTGCAGGTAGCCGAGGTGCAGGTGCCCTGAGAAGGGAATCATCTCCCAAAAGGACTGTGTTACTAACAGGAAGCTCTGTGGTCACAGCTTGCTGGAGATGGTCGATTTTTTTTTTTTTCTCCTCTCTTTACCTTCAAGAGTTTTGTTCCTTCTGATAATCAGAGATTTCAGCACTGTGGGTAGAGGAAGATTTTACATTCAAGGATAATCACTTTTCCCCATTCCTCTAGTCCCAAAACATTCCCAGGCTCTTCTTTGTTCCTTCCTCTTCCCTGTAGAGGTGAGGCCAATTGATGGATGGCATCTGGGGGTCTCTGGTTCTTGATTGGCTGGAGCTAATCTAACAAGATCTTGAATCAAGAGATGCAATCACATCCTGCTTTTCTCTCCACCCGAGAACTAGAGGTGGAAAGGAGAGAAGTTGGTGTGCTCTGTGGATTCAAGCCCATTTGGGGTCCTGTACAGCTATGTCCTCCAACCTAGATGTTTCCAGTAATAAAAGTCACATTTGGTTCTCCTGCTGGTGACTATTTGGTCTCATCTCAGAGTTGGTTTAGAACTCGAACAGGAATGAGGGGTGATGCATGAAAGAGTACAAGATACAGGAAAGCAATGAACACCAAAAGAGAGCAATTAGGTTAAAATGAATATATTAGGTTAAATATATGTGGTTACTATGGTCGGTACATTAACTAATCTCAAGCTATAAACCTGAGAAACAGGCTTGACCGAGAAACTCTCAATGAAGGATGTGAGGAAGGACATTTACATAAAATTCACAAAGAAGCCTATATCTAGATATTTTTCTAAATAAGGTTATAGATGCAGTTATTTTTCTGTGTACATATTAAAAAGTAGCAATTTGTTAAATCTGAATATTTAAAATATACCACAACATTTTTAATATTGTAGAGGGATTTTTTTTTTCACTTTTAAATGTACCAGAAGGCTGAAAAATGGAAGTGGTCTGGGTCTCTCTTGACCCCTAAAAGAGCTTGATGGGACCCTCCTGAAGTGGCTGTAGAGCTTGGTCAAGGACCATCCCCACTCACTTTGAAGAGGTCTCAGTTCATTCAAATATGAGTAAAGAGGAAAACAAAATGTTGTCTAGAAAAAATAATCTACAAAAACTCTAGAAAGGGAAAATGTCCCCCGAGTATCATAAAGATGGTACTTCTGGAAATTACTTGTGCAACAAGGAGAAATTTGCAAGAATGTGTTTACTGTCCACAACAAAATGCAAAAAAAGATGTTCTCTGAAACAGAAGCAGCAAGTCACAGGTAAAAAAGGCACTGAGTAGTTCATTTATCTTAGAAGAGATGGATGAGATTAGGAATGGTTCAAAGAAATTAAAAACGGAGAAGTGGAATTATAATCCACACTGGAGACGCTGAGGAGCAGAGTCCCCTCCGAAGCAAAAACACATCCCTGGCATAAAGGATACATGTGAAAAGTTTCCTAAAAATATAGAAAAAGGAGTCTGTAACATGAAAACGATTTAGAGATACAGAATGAAGACTTAATAGATCTGTGCTCTGGGTTCCAAAAGAAAAGACCAAAACAGAACAAACAAACAGTATGGAATACTATTCTATCTGCTCATGATGGCAACAACAGTGATCTCCCTGATTTTAGCAAAACACAAAAAGGAAATCTGAGAAAGTGTACTGTGTTCTCAGCAAAATCAGAGAGAAGAGAACTGCAACTAGGTACATATGGTCAAAATTTTTTAATTATATGAGGGCAGTAAAATGGCACCAAGAATCCTAGTGAGGAAAAGAAAAAAGTTCCCTAATAAAGCAGGACGGAGCAGGCTGGCTTCAGAATGATTATCTACAACACCTGGAGTTACACAAACAGAGGCCAGCTGCGAAGAATATGTGCTCAGCCCAAGAATGAACGCCTTGCCGTGTAGTTGCTCGTGGATAAAGGCAATTCATTTTAGGTCATCAAAGGCTCAGAAAATAGAGCATTCTTGGAGAAAAAATAATGATAGGTGAATATACACTTCACTTATGAGGGAAGAAACAAAATTAAGAGCTTGAGAACAGGGAAATCTTAGTATAAAAGTATTAGAGGCAAACGCTTGAACCTGTCAAAAATAGTACTGAGGCTATGTAACCTTATAAATTCAGACACAAGACTGGAGGCATATATCAGAAATTCCTCTTGAATGAAAGGTATATAGTAGCAAAAAACAGATAATAATTATTTAAGTTAAAGGAGGTATGCAATAGAAGAAAAAAAAAAGCATGCAGTTAACCCCTTGGCTGAAAGAGTAGGTCTAAATTTAGAATGTCACAATACTGTTACTACCAATGACAGAAATAAAGGTTGAAGAATGCGCACACATATATACTCATGATGCTAGTAATAGAATTTAAGTCTATTGTGAATAATCTTCCTCAGCAACTCAGAGCCATTTGAGATGGAGAAAAGGTGATAATAAGAAAGTACAAAACTAAATGACAAGAGTCACACCAAACATATAATAAATATAAAATGAGTTATTAAGATAGACTTCACTAAAATATTATTCTACAAGATATTTATGAGATAAATTTAATGATCCCAAAAGATTCTAAATAAAATAATAGGCAAAGAGATGACAGTTTATTGTAGCAGTAAAGAAAGCAGAGGTTTCAATATCAATGTGGGGTGGGTGAAGTAGAATTCAAGCAGAAAGAAAACAGTAAATGATAAACAGGATACTTCGTTTATTGACAATGGATAATATCCCCAATAAAAGAAGAACAAACATAAATCTTTAAGAATCAATATTAACCTTCATTGTTTTGGAAAGACAAAGGAAAATGAGACAGGTCTCTCAACCTCAGAAATATATAGTTGAGAGGGCAAGAAAATATTGAAACAAATGATTACAATTCTAAATGCTTAATGCATCCATCCATCCATTCATTCAATAAATGGTGCTTGAGGTACTTTCTGTGAGACATAATTTACGTATTGGGGATACAGTGATGAATAAGCAGATATGGTCCCTGACTTCAGCAGGTTGACAGTCTCTTTTGTTCAAGACACAGGGATAATACAAAAGAACAAACAGTAACGTGACATGGAGAGGAAGTGAGGAAGGTTTTGTTGATGACAACCTGAAAATAAATCATTTATTTCACATCCAGTCAGCGAAAACTGCTTTATAGAGTGTGTCCCTGCTTTGTTAGGTACAAGGAGAAGAAAAATATTTAAAAGTGGACACAAAATCAACAACAAATACCACGAAAAAAACTCACAAGAAAATGGTTATTTACATTTTTGTTCTGTTTTGTTTTCCTTAAGAATATGACCCAAGAATTGCTACCTTCCAGACCAGGGGCCCAGAATTTGTACAAGTTTCCCTGAACCACCTTCTCTCCCCCGCTCCCAATCCAGGCTTATAGAAAGCCTGAAGCTCTTTGGATAGAGGGTGTTAAAAGCTCAGCCAGATCTGTCTGCATCTTTTGCCTCAGACCACATTCATTAAAGGGACGGCTTGTTATTCTCTGTGCTCATCAAACGTGGGCTTATTTGGTCCCTGCCTTTGCTCCTGGCTCTGCATCCCCAGGTACAGAACAGATGTAACAGAATAGAAACATCTTTTCTTGCCTTTAACTAAAATAGATGATTTCCCAGTAACCAGTAGACACTTGGATTGTGACCACCTGGACATACTAAGCGAATGAGATGTGTCATGACACGTTTCCTGTTGGGGCATTTTACCTAGCAGCACAAGATGACTACAAATACCATCTCTAGCGAAACAAAGACCGTTCTGCGCTTAGCTTGGCATCTTGCTCTCACTCTTGATTCTCTGTACAGCCTCTTAGAAGTTGAACACGGACTGACATGCACACACGGCTATCTTTAAAGTGGACAACCAACAAGGACCCCCTGTACAGCACAGGGAACTCTGCTCAGAATTCTGTAACAACCTAATTGGGAAAAGAATTTGAAAAAGGATACATGTATATGTATAACTGAATCACTTTGTGTACACCTGCAATTAATGCAACAGTGTTAATCAACTATACTCCAATATAAAATAAAACGTTAAAAAAAATAGCCATAAAGGAAAAAAAGGAAGTTGCACATGGTGCCTTTGTGGATTTCCTCCGGACCTTCCTCAGATAGTTAATCATTTTCAAGTAAAGATTTAGCTCAATTACAGCTGCTTGGATTAAGTGAGAGTGGGGAGGAAGGGTTCTCCAGTACAAAGCGCACTAAGGAACAACGCCGTGTGTGTCACCTGCTTTGTGACATCACTGATGGTCAGGAGCCTGAGAATTGTCCGTTGCTCTCTTCTTCCACGCTGTAAAATGTTCTCCTTTCTAAGTCTGCATCTCATTTTACTTTAAGGAAGGAAACTTGGAAACGAGTTCTCTTTGTTCCATTACAGTAGTTTTTTTGGTTCTCTCTTCAGCTCATATTAAGTCATCCTGCACCAGCTCTCAGAGCACAGTGTGACTGAGGCATTAATTAGCGTGCAGAGATCTCCAGGCAGGCCGCTCTCAGCAAAGAGCTGACATTTGGGGACTGTCAGTCACTTGGAGTTATACTGAATACAAAATCCATATGAAACATTCCATCCAGGAGTCTATGAACACGGGAGGAGGGGGAGTGGGGATTGGCAGGGTGGGAAGGAGTCAGTTTAAGTTATTTTATATATAAGACAACACAGGGTAAAAGACGTTTAGAATTAATGAAGCATATAATCATAATTACACCTCATCATCCTACCTCCCAAATTGTGCCTGAAATCATCGAATGGTAGAACACACGCACGAGTCTTAGTTCAGTGCTTGTCTTGCTTGGAGTGAGTGTTCAGTAGCTTAACCATCATGGTCAATAACCAGCTAGTCCTCCAGCGAAAAACAAATCAGGCCCTGACCAATGGCAACAGCAGGATTAAGAAAAATAGCATGTATCTTCTGCTCCTGACTTCACAGTTGGGGGAAGGTGGGATGACATGCAGGAAAGCTGATGTCACAGAACACTGGCTCCCCCCATAGCCTCCCTGGGCCCAAAGTGGCCTTGGTCAAATGCAAATGAAGGAATACAGGAAACGAGTGCTTAGTAAACAGCCACCAGGTCTCAGGTACTGTGCCGGCCTCATCTGTACCGGTAGATGGAACAGAGTACTTTACACAGAAGAGGTGCCAATAAATATTCAATAGATCAGCGTGTGACTTTGAAATCTATATGTATTTATACACAAGTGTTATGTGTATATTCATACATAAATATGCATCTAAAAGTACAGAGTGGACATGAAAGAACATGAAATTTTACATTCAGCGGACTTGGGCGTATGCCCACGGGCACGGCATAGTTAAATACACAGACTTAGATGAGTTTTGTCACAACTTTTCTTTTCCATTTTACTGTTGTTAATATTCTTCCCACTATCTCGTAACTTCTACTTCACTCTAATAGTCATCGTGGAAGATCTTATCATTTTCCTGAAAAAGCCATATCTGAGCATGAGCTCCCCAGATTCAGATCCTCATGGACTCACTGTGCATTTCGATATTTGGCCTAACCCCCTTATGGTGATAGTGGTTTATTTTCCTGCCTATGGAAGGGAAGCTTGCCCAGTATACTTACAGTGTACCCACAGCCGAGATGATGGCGGGATGCCATCCGGGGCCTTGATCCTGTGATAGGAAGCCCAACCATGCATGGCTGGCAGTGAACTGCCATGTGGCCCGTTCCCATGTTCACCATGAGGGTGGACAGCTGTCCTGTGCCCAAATTCACTTCTACCCTGATTTACTGTGGCATTTTGCGTGCTGAGTATCTCAGTGTCCCGCAGACTAGCTCTGTAACACTTCGTACTTGATCTGATACAACAGAGAGAGCGTGAACTCATCCTCGCCCAGCTCTGTATCCAATCCTAAGAAGCTAGTCCTGATATGTCCTCTTTCCCATAGGTAAAAAATAATAATAATATGTGTGTATCACTACTCAGAGGTCTAGCAGGAAACATGGATATTCAGAAAGTTCAGAGAACCAACAGGGGATTGTGAAGCCCTCAGGGATTAATGACAGTGGGTGACTAGACATAAATGGGGAGGGAGGGAGCTGGGGGACAGGGAGAGAAGAAGGTTCTTGTAACCTGGCCAGTGTTGGCCTGATGGATGAGACACTGATGGATAAGATTTGCAGCCACAGAAGAATTCCACTCCTGCCCAAACTGACTAGGCAAAGAGGGAGCAGCGGGGAACAAATACCCCAGCCTCTCTCTCCTTTGTTCTCTGAATCTCTGCTGGAGCCACCCTTTCTTGATCTTTACCGGGCGAGAGGGCAGAGTAGCTAGGGTGAGGCCACATAGGGCAGCATCCTTGGGCAGTGTGGGCAGAGAGTTCAGAGTGGATCTGGAGAAAGGGGCAAACAAAACACAATCAGCACAATTGCATCTTTTCCTGCACTGGTTTCCCTCCAGTTACTTCCGTCCTCTCATTTTCACAGACTTCCAGGAAGCGAGCTGCCCCTACCTGCCCACCTGCCATGGCACATTAACACACTGACTGGCATCTGCTTCCGCTGTTGCTCTGAGGGTCGGTCCCTTCAGCAATAGGTCCCTTCCTATTGCTAAATCCCATAGCTGTTCTCTGTCCTCCTGTTAAAACCTTCTGGGCTTCCCTGGTGGCGCAGTGGTTGAGAGTCCGCCTGCCCATGCAGGGGACACGGGTTCGTGCCCCAGTCCGGGAGGATCCCACATGCCGTGGAGCGGCTGGGCCCGTGAGCCATGGCCGCTGAGCCTGCGCGTCCGGAGCCTGTGCTCCGCAACGGGAGAGGCCACAGCAGTGAGAGGCCCACGTACCGCAAAAAAAAAAAAACAAAAAAAACCTTCTTCCACATCACGCACTCTTCTGTTCCCCCTTCTTGGTTTCTGTACTCATTGTAAAGATCATTGTAACAATAAAACAAGCCACGAGAGAAACCCAGTCCAAGACCAGATGACTGTTCATGGTCGTTCTGCTCCTCACTGCATTTTCGCCAGCTTCTTTCCGCACCTCCCGTCCTTCCCTTTCCTTTCCTACCTCATCCAACTAAGGCACCAATGATCACACCCTGCCCTGTGTTCTTCCCAGCTTTTCTCCATGACCCATGCAGGCATATGCAAAAATGTACACACACGTAGGGTCATTTCAGTGTGTTGGGGTTTTTTAACCAAAAAAATTATAACACTATGTGTGTCTCTCTGCCACTGGCTTTTCTCCATTCTCAGCAGAAGGTGTAAATTCTTCTAGGCTAATACATACAGGTGGAACTTACTTCGCTTTACGTAATTGCATGGTATTTTACCTTGTGGCTGTCAGATAATCCTCAGGACTAACACAGCTGCCCTGGCTGGCTGGGTAGGTGTCCCTTCTTCATGGATCAAGGTGAACTCTTTTTTAGTCACAGTGAAGAACCTCTGAAAAGACCACCAGTTTCCTTCTTTAAATGCTCTTTTCTTTGGTTTCTTCCATCTGCCCTCTCTGGCTTTTTCCCTCAAGCTCTCTCCTCAGTCAGTTATGTGGAATCCTCTTTCTCTGTTTTTCTCTTTCCTCTGCTTTTATGTATCAGTCAGTTTTTTTCTGTGATAACACTACATTGCGAACAACCCTAGAAACTTAGTGGCTTTCAATCACATTTATCTGAAAAGACTGCTTTTACATCTCCAGAGCATCTCTGATAGGCAGTTTTTCCTGGAGTCATGTCTTTTTTGTGGTTTTGTGTGTTACTTTTTTCATGCAAAACTTTTATCATGCAAATTTTTCTTTATGTTTTAATTTGCCTGAAGCCTTTCTTAAAGACCTTCTTTGAAAAGAAATTATAAAGCTGTTCTTGGAAAGCCTTTTTTCAAGTAATCCTAAGGGACTCAGGGCTGGGCAAGCCTCCTCTCATGCTCCCAGAGAATCCAGTAGCCTTTTCTATCTTTATGATCAATTTTAATCTTCAGAAAATAAAAACACTGTGTTTTTCTAATTTTGACTTTTCTCATAGGAAAACTGATCTACATTATGCCTCAGTTGGGCCTGCACAAGGACCAGAATTATTAGTGTCTAGAAACAATACATATCATACAGATATCATTTTACAGTGGCCTCCCCTCCATTCAAGACCCCCAAAGGATGTCAGAAACCACAGATAGTACTGAACCCTATATATACTATGTTTTTCCCTATCCTACATACCTATGATAAAGTTTAATTTATAAATTAGCCACAGTAATAACAAAAACTGATAAAATAAAACTTATAACAGTATACTGTAATAGAAGGTAGTGAATATGGCTGTCTCTCTCTCTCTCTCTCCAAATACTCGATTGTACTGTACTCACTCTTCTTATGAGAATGTGAGATGATAAAACGCGTGATGAGATGAAGTGAAGTGAATGACATAAGCATCGTGACATAGGCTACTGTCGACCTTCTGGATGCATCAGAAGGAAGAGCATCTGCTTTGGGGGATCTTGGATCATTGAGCTTTGATGATGTGGACGGTCGGGTGTCAGGAGCAGACGACCACGTCGCTGGTTGGTGATCACGAGCAGGACAGAGCAGGATGGCGCGAGATTTTATCACACTACTCAGAATGGCGTGCCATTTGAGCCTTATGAAGTGTTTATTTCTAGAATTTTCCATTTGATCCTTTCAGAACAGGGTTGCCTGCAGGTAATTGAAACCACGGAAGGCAAAACCGTGGATGAGGGAAAACTACTGTACATACTACCAGTGAGGAATATTTAAATTTAGAACTGATTATCATAGATACCCAGGAGGAAGTGGGCAGTTAGCTCTGTGCCATGATGATGAGTATGGTGTGGGACCCCCCTTCATGGAAACCTAGGGTTGCCCAAATTTTAGGGGCAAAATGAGAGTTTATTGGGGCTTTAGCTGTAGAGTAGGAAATTCCTACCTTAGATAATACCAAAAGCTAGAGTGGTGAACAAAATACAAGAAAGCATAAGGAAAACCAAGGCCCCAGTACCAAGGAAAGCACATAACATCCCCAGATCAGTTGGGAGCAAGAAAAAGGGATTAAGGTCGAAATTACAAAGCCAAGAATTGAGAACTCAGGGGAAAGAAATGCAGAAAGATGAGCAAAGGTCATGTCTTCTAGAAATGTCCTTAAATACCAGAGCATCTCAGGGAGTGATAAAGGTCTGGGCTATTTCCATCTTTGGAATATTGCAGCATTTTATACATCATAATGACTTTCCAATCAGAAGTATAAAAATTGTGGTATGGTTTGATGTTCATTTTTAACAAATTAATGCTTTTAACAAAAGTTTTGCAATGAAATATATGTGCTATACGGGAGACAGTTATAAAATTTCTGAATTAAACACACACACACACACAGACACACACACACACACACACACACACACACACACACACTCTAATTTATGGAGCACTAGCTGGTTTGTCCAGTTTGAGGAACCAGGTTTAAAGTTTAGTGCTGCCTTCTTTCAGTCCTATCAGTGTTCCTTTGTAACTGAGCGCACAATCTCACTTGTACCTGATATTAGAAACCTGAACTTGGGGCCTTTAATGTATGTGAAAGCTGGCCCAAACCTCCTTGCCTTGTCGCCTCTGCCCATCACAGGATAGATCTTGTAAATCACAGCTGGTAACTCATCTTTATTAGCCTGATAAGTTTGGCTGACCTCAAAGGTTAGAAATAACACTATGAATTTATAGAGCCCTAAAAAAACTGATTTAACATTTCTGATGCATTTCTGATAGGCGAAATGCCTGGGAGACATGTTTTATTAATGTTTTTGTTTGTTGGCATCTTTCATTCTTTTGCATACAAATTCTTCTTTGTGTATTAATTTTGCCTGGACTTGTGGTTTTCATGACCACAGAAAATTTAAAAGGGAAACTTTGACAAGTACCTCTTTAATTTGATGGTTATAGACAGCTAATGTGAGTAAACTGTGTTAAAATGTGTTAATTATCCAATGTGGCAGTCCAATCAATTTCACCAGGAGGTTGCCAACATTCTCCATTGTTTTCTGGTAGGAAGCGCAGAATGGTTTTTAGAAACTACAAAACAGAGAACATTAGGAACATTCCAGTGTTAGCAAAATGAATAATAAAGTACTATTTGCAGAACTGCTCCATTTAAACAGTTGCATTTGTATTAATAATCTACTTTTTTGTAAGGACAATATAACTGGACATTGGAGAAAAGAAATTTGATTGCAGTAGACTAGAAGAAAAATAATCCTCCATCATGGAATCCATCACTTGGAAACACCATAATATATAATGTTTCATTATTTTCAAAGTGTATTCATTTAAAGTGTTGCTTTTAATTTAGTTTCAACAACATACTTTTAAGACAGCTTTTTTTTTTTTTTTTCTGTACGCGGGCCTCTCACTGTTGTGGCCTCTCCCGTTGCGGAGCACAGGCTCCGGACGCGCAGGCTCAGCGGCCATGGCTCACGGGCCCAGCCGCTCCGCGGCACGTGGGATCTTCCCGGACCGGGGCACAAACCCGCGTCCCCTGCATCGGCAGGTGGACTCTCAACCACTGTGCCACCAGGGAAGCCTTAAGACAGCTTTTGAAGTCAACTTTTAAATTCCTAGGATAGCTACGTATTAAGAGGTGTTCTTAATAATCACAGCTGGTATGAATCTTCATCACACACCTAACCTATCTGCACCATTTTGGGGTACCTATCCCTTTTATCATGAATTATTTTTGTTTACTTTGCATCTTATCTACCAAAATTTAATTTCCATAAGGACATGTATTTGAGGGGACTCAATAGCTACAAGTGATAGAAACCCAATTCCACTGACTTAATCAAATGGGGAATTATTGACTCATATAACTGGAATGCCAGGTGTAAACTTGCTTCAGGTAGGGCAAAATCCAGCTCAGATCCCAACAATATTAACCTGTTTCTCTCCATCGCAGATCAGCTTTCATTATGGTTGACTGAATTTCCAAGTAGCCTTTCTCTGTGTATGGTAAGAAGGCTACTTATTACCCCAGGCTTGTATTCCACCAGCTTATCAACCAAAGAGATAATGCCTTTCTCTTAATAGTTTCAGTGAATGTCTCAAGTTTCAAGTAGGACTCACATTAGCTCAGCTTGGGTGATAGACTCATCCGTGAACCAGTAATTGTGGCTGAGGGGTGGTGGTGCTCTGAATGGCTCTGCTGGAAGCACATAGAGTGAGAGTGGAATGAAAGTGGCTCTAAAAAGGAAGGGGTGTGTTTTTCTAGAAGAAAGAGGAATGAATTGGGGGCACATGAAGTCAGCATGTACCTTACAGAGCAGGACTATGCCTAACTCTCATCCTGTCTCATACTGAACCCCTCACGCCTTCCCTACAGCATCTACTCATTAAAGTCCACATCTTAAACTAGAGAAGCTATCAAATAAATGAATGCATGCATGAAGTGTCAGAGAATAGTGGGAAATGAATTGGCTCTGAAGTCAGACGGAACTGGTTGTAAATTTAGGCTCCACCAGACCAGCTGAGAGAGCTTGGGGACGATTACTGCATGGGCTCCCATTTTCTCTTTGGTAAATTGGGGATAATAATACAGGGATTTTTAAGAGGACTAGATGAGAAAATATATGTAAGTCATAGAGTCCAGATCTTCTTGTTTTAAGAAAAAAAGAAAAAAGTTAGGAGGACACTCTCCATTAAAATGTTATCTAGTCTATTAGTATTGTAATTATCATTTAAATTTAATTTTTGAAGTTTAACATTTTACTATTAAAACTTAGTTGATTATTCATACAATTAAAGAATACAATTTAGTGTCTATTGATTTGGGTTCAAATATGTAATATACTTTTTAATTCAACATCTGTGTTTTTCATGAAATGAAATTGAAAAGTACCATTTGAGGAAATTTTATACTTGATCTAGTTTCTTTTTAAAAATATGTGTCCCCTTAATGCTAGGAATGGATTGATAATTTTGTCACTTTACATAAGTATATAAAGACGGGAGGAAAACAATTATTTTTATGCTTTGAGACAAATAATACTCTTCTCGTTACTATTTATACCCAACTCAAGAGGTGATATTATGGTAGAGTTATCATTTGTATATATAATACCAAAGAAGAATAAATATTTAATCTGTTGGTTTCCTTCCCTTCTCCTTTATGCCTTCCTGTATTTCCCCAGAGGTGTCCACTCTGATATGTTTTGCTTTTACAATAACCCCAGAAAGGTAAAGGGATTGACATGCTGACCTGAGGAAGCCATCTCTTGACACTATTTACTTATTATCTGAGGAGGTAGAAGAGGTCTAAAAACAAATATAATTCTTCAGCAGTTGACTTGATATTAAATCTCACCATGCATCGCATTTGTTTTTATACACTGACAAAAATGAAATTACAGAATGCCATTCAGCTATGGGGCTGCTGAAAAAAATGTAACAGTACATGGCTGTGTTTCTCCATCAAAAATAGTTCAGGTAGGTGTTAAATAAAGACTATTGAAAGATATATGTATGGACAACACCAAATCCTATCCCTATGCAGGTTTTGGAAGAACCAAGGATAGAAGAAAAAAAAACAGGGTATTTTGGAAAAGGCTAAAATGTACACTTCCTGAAAGAAGCAAAACCTGCCAGCTGAGATACTCAAACAGGAAGCGATTAGCCAATCCAAGGTCATGGCCCTTTGGCTGTCATCACATGTAGAGGTGGTCCAGGACAGTTTCACAAAGAAAAGCCTTCTAAAGGCATAATCAATCCAGTTGAGTAATCTTCTTCCCAAACATCGTCTAGTTTTCAATATTTCAGGACTTTTCAAACATTTCCACTAACAAGCCTCTAAAGACGGAGAACAAACTCATATCCCCAAGAATGTGCAGATTAGCCTAAAGTGACGACATGCCCTCTAAGCTTTATGTTTTATTTCAAAAAGTAACTTACATGTACACCTTAAATATGTACATTTTTGTTAACTGCACCTCAATAAAGCTAGAAAAAGTAATTTATATATAAAATTATATGATAGAAAAAATGTACATTCCTTAATGTAAAATAAATAGTAAAAAATATTTGAGTTTATTCCCACTTAACTGACTTTTCCACCAAATCTTTAAGTACAAATCCACGCTATGGCCAGATTTGTGTGACCATTGCTTCACTATCATTGTCACAGCACTATTCCATAAACACCAAAGAGGCCTGGAATTGTGGCTCACTTCTTCATTGCTGAATCCCCAGAGCCTACGCAGTACCTGGCACAGAGTAAATACTTGGTAGATGTTTGTTGAGTGAATGAAAGAATTAAGTAATATGCCATGTTTATCCTCTGGCTTCCCATTTTCTCAGCACACAACCCCCAGAGGATGTGTACTTGCCTTTGAAAAGCACTGCTCGATGGGATGCAAATTGAAGCTGAAGTTCGGAATTCACAGAGACAAATTAATGGAACAGTTTTCTCTTCACTTCTGTGATCTTTTTAGCTGAATTATGGGTGCGGCTGATTTCATGGATCAAATGACCGTGTCTTCTAGGTCTGCAGACGCAGTACTCAGGAATTATCCAATTAATATGACTAATAGAGACCGTACAAATGAGCGTCAGCATGATCATGGGGGTCTCAGGTTTCTGAGCGTCGAAGCCACATCAAATCTGTGGAAGAAATGTTCTTCTGAAAGAACGAAACTCCGGAGGATGCCTTGTTCCTCTCCAGCGCCTCCATCTGTCCTCTGCCCTCGCGTTCCCCTCCTGCCCCTGGAGGTGATCAGTATTTTTGCAGATCTTCATTTCTGGTCATACGGCATATGTGTTGTCGGTCTCAATTACCTCTCATTTCTTGGGCATTAGAAAGAGCAGGCTAATCTGCTATTAAAACATGATGACAAGGCACTGACTAAACAGGGAGCACGAGGACCCATGGTCACCGTGGAAGGAAAAGAATTGCTGATTTAAAATATCCTCTTACTCCAGAAATGCTCACTTTTAGATGAAACATTGCCTTAAGGAAAGTCAACACCAAAAAAATTTAATTTTAAAAACAACTACTGAAATTTTTGGCTTCTTTTTATTGAGCACATCTTGGGTGTTAAGTGCTTGATAAAATTAACCCATTTACCCCTCCCACGGGCCTGGTGGGCGGGGCTAGGGGAGTCACGTGTCCTCACTCTGAGCAGGATGAGAACACTTGGAACAGTTAAGCCACTTGCTCAGCATCACAGGTGAACCCGTGGCAGGTAAACCCTTAGCAGAACAAGGGTCCAAATGCAGATCTGTCTGGGTCTAAAGTCTGAATTCTTATCGTGGTGCTATATGCATTGTGGCTCTTCGCAGCAGGTCAACAAAGGCAAGATGGGGAAGACTTAGACTTAGGACCGTCCTGTGAAGATGAGAATTCAGATCAGGAACAAAGAGAAGAGGATATTCTGGTAAACGTGGCTGGTGAAAATGGCAATGCATCGTGCTAGAAACCAGAGCCTATAATCTGAATGGAACAAGGTGAAGTACTGCCACCTTATACCTCTTGCTTGAGTTTTAATATCTCCTAACACCACAGCTAGTCTCTCTATTGTACTAAAATAGCTTGTGTTGTTGAAATAATGGTTTGAAGGTTACAGCTAGAAGCCTCCCATTCTAAATACCCCCATCAGCATGATTGGTCTGTCAACTTGGGTGAAATTTCACCAGTGGGTTGAGACTCGTTTTTTTTTTTTTTTTTTTTTAACTCTTTCTTTACAATACAGAAATTACCACTGGTAATTTTTTAGTTGCCATGTTCACCTCTTAAACCAGCCCTCTGGGGTAATGTGCCAGAATACGCCAAGAGTGGTCCTAATTTATTTATACAACTTCATGTGGGTCTTTAATCATCTCCATTTGCCGAATGGTAAAGAGATTTCCCAGGGCTTCCCTGGTGGTGCAGTGGTTAAGAATCCGCCTGCCAATGCAGGGGACACGGGTTCAAGCCCTGATCCGGGAAGATCCCACATGCCATGGAGCAACTAAGCCTGTGCGTCACAACTACTGAGCCTGTGCTCTAGAGCCCGCAAGCCACAACTACTGAGCCTGCGTGCCGCAACTACTGAAGCCCGCACGCCTAGAGCCCGTGCTCCACAACGAGAGAAGCCACCGCAATGAGAAGCCCACGCACCGCAACAAAGAGTAAGCCCCTGCTCACCGCAACTAGAGAAAGCCCGCATGCAGCAATGAAATCCCAAGGCAGCCAAAAATAAATAAATTTAAGAAAAAAAAGAGATTTCCCCAAGGACACACAGAATATGATAGAATTTGGATGTTAACCCAGGTCCTCAGCTTTGTCCATTATGAACTGTCGCACCACATAAGGGAATTTAGAAGTAAATGCCCCAGTAGAGCCTTAGAAAATGGGACACTGAATAGGAAGGTTTGATAAGACTTACCTGTGGAAGGCTGGAACCTGACAAGGGTATGTGTTAAGGTAATAGTCACAGGGACCACAAGAAAGTCCCAAAGGTTAAAGTCAAATGAGGAACCAACTCTATATCTCAGATTTGCCAAAGAAAGTCCAACTATAAGTTTTGATGACACGAGGGGTGGTGATTACACTATATTGAAGAAAGTGTTTCATAGGCAAAGATAGCTTCCATTGTGAGCAATTTAATTTCAAGGAATTAGTGTTCCATTCAGAAGGGGAGCTTGGAAGACCTCCTTTAAGAAAAATGAGAGTGGAGAGGATTATATAAAATAATTATATGAAAAATATATGTAACTGTGATGTAAAGAGCTATGTAATTGCAAGCTAGCTGAGAGTGAAGTGCGGTGTCATCTGCCTTGTTGCAATAGCTGCAAACACAGAGTGGTTGAGAGCCATGGAGTGGGGGGATGGAGAGATGATAGCACCCCAGATACATTGGGGAAGAAAGATGGAGAGGCCCCACAGGAGACAGAGCTAGAATGGCCAGGCACTTCAGGGTAAGTGCAAGGATTAAGTGGGATCATAAAAACCAAGATGTAAAGGTTTCAACAGAGGGTATGGATATGTGGAGACTGGAAAGCTGGTCAGACATACAGATTGAAAACTAAACACAATTAGAAATCCTTTTAATTAAAAAAATAAAGAATTATCTGTCAAGTTACGTAGAGAGGAGAACTCTATTTCAGCAGTTCTCTAGTTTGAACATCGAAATGCTCTGACTGCAAGTGAAAATTCATGTTTTCTTAATCATGGAACCTTGCCAAAGCCATCTCCAGAGCATCGAGCAATTGTGTTCTCCCCAAACCTGGTAAAGAGCCATTTTCCCTATGCCGTGGATGCTCCCTGACCTTTGTCACTTCCCCGTGGTGGTCACTGCTGCCTCTGCCTTCTCCAGGATTTAGACAAACACAGACTTGAACATTTTCTGTTCCCTTCATCTCTCCAAAGGTCCAATTGTATTTCTCAGCAGCTGCTCTGTTTCTGAGGAGGTGAAGATCCCCTTCAAAACTGAACCTCGGGGGACTTCCCTGGTGGCTCAGTGGTTAAGAATCTGCCTCCCAATGCAGGGGACATGGGTTCCAGCCCTGGTCCGGGAAGATCTCACATGCCGCAGAGCAACTAAGCCCGTGTGCCACAACTACTGAAGCCCTTGCGCCTAGAGAAGTGCTCCACGACAAGAGAAGCCACCGCAGTGAGAAGCCGGCACACCACAACGAAGAGTAGCCCCCGCTCACCACAGCTAGAGAAAGCCCACGCACAGCAACGAAGACCCAAGGCAGCCAAAAAATAAATTAAAATTAAAAAAACTGAACTTCAAGGACTGCCCTCGTGGTGCAGTAGATAAGAATCTGCCTGCCAGTGTAGGGGACACGGGTTCGAGCCCTGGTCTGGGAAGATACCACATGCCGCGAAGCAGCTAAGCCCATGCGCCACAACTACTGAAGCCCATGGGCCACAACTACTGAAGCCCACGCACCTAGAGCCCGAGCTCCAGGCTACCCTTGAACCACTGTTCTTGGAACTGTCAGCTCTGGGTCAGCATTTAAGGCAGCCTGACCAGAGAACCTCTTCCTCAGCTGCACCCAAGGAGGAAGGAGCCAGCTGTAGCAGGAGGAATTGGCAGTGGATTGACAGTCACTGCTCACAGGAAGCCTCCTGCTTCTTTTTGTTTTCATGGGATCAGCGTCCACAGTTTTCTTCAACTCTTTCCTTCCTGGGCTCTTATGAGCAAGAGGCAAGAGGAAGAATAGAGGCAACAAGAAAGGATAGGACCATTGGTCTTTATTTTGTCCTCTTGATGATTTCTCCCCCCCTCTTCTCTTCATTCCTGCTCTAAAATTTGCCCTGACATTGAGCTGGATGGTGGTGGAGAGTTAGTGATTTATTATTCTCTGGCAAAAGCACATTTTTCCTTTCAGACGTATACCTTTAGAAGTCTTACTTTAAAGTCCACAGGCACCCCACAGATGGATTGAGAAACAGAATATCTGCCAAAGCCAAGTTAGACAATTCTGTGAGTGTGATCAAAGAAGTTCAAAGGCAAATTGGGGTCCGTAAGAAAGGAACAGGGCAAGTGAAATAGATCAAAGCCTGATCTACTCAACTGCGAGGAGGACACAGGCTCTGAGGACAAGGGATGGGAAGGAAGAACAAGAAGTAAAGAGATCAATTCATGCTTGAGCTAGAATAACCAACATCTGGAAAAGAGGTTAATAGGTGGCAGTTTGGGGATTTCTGAGTGAGACTGAGATGGGAAAACAAGTACAGAGATCTCCTCTCCCATCTCTCCCTTGAAATGCATAAAGGTACAAACCCTGTCTACCACCTGTTTTTGTGAAGAAGGTCTATTGGAACACATCTTTCACTGCTTTTACATTATAACTACTGAGTTGAATAATTATAACAGAGACCGTGTGGCCTGCAGAGCAAAAAAATAACTGGATTGTTACACAAAATATTTGCTGGCCTTCCTCTATATTAATGAATGGAAAACTCTAAATGGATAATATTCTCAGAAAATATAAATTTCTGAAATTTATTCAAGAAAAAAGTATAGTAAAAAACAAAAAGGAAAGCAACGAGTGGTAAAACAATTGTTAAATGAATACGTCTCTAGAGGGCTTTGTGACTGATTTGCTCAGATCTCCAATGCTCTACAATCTGCTTTAGAGCAGAGCAAAAGAATAAAATATTTCTAGTTAATTTTATGAAGCACAACTTTGAAATCAAAACTTAACAAAGCTTTATATGAGAAGCTACAAGATATCAATCTCCTATATTAATATTGACACAGAAATAAAATATTAGCCAAGTCAGTCCGTTACTATGTAAGAGAAATTTGATATCATGGAGTAAGGTTGATTTCAAAAATGTTAAGAAGTCTGGGGCTTCCCTGGTGGCGCAGTGGTTGAGAGTCCGCCTGCCGATGCAGGGGACACGGGTTCGTGCCCCGGTCCGGGAAGATCCCACATGCCGCGGAGCGGCTGGGCCCGTGAGCCATGGCCGCTGAGCCTGCGCGTCCGGAGCCTGTGCTCCGCAACGGGAGAGGCCACAACAGTGAGAGGCCTGCGTACCACAAAAAAAAAATTAAAAAAAAAAAAGTTAAGTCTTAGTGTTATAATATCTCTGAAACTAATTGATTGATTTATTGATTGATAAGCCTAAAAAGACACATTAAGATGAGGGGAAACCACTTTTATAGCTGGAAACTTCAAAGATGCCATCATCTTTACATCTTGGGTTTTATGATCCCACTTAATCCTTGCACTTATCCTGAAGTGCCTGGCCATTCTAGCTCTGTCTCCTGTGGGGCCTCCCCATCTTTCTTCCCCAATGTATCTGGGGTGCTATTGATGGCATCAATAGCAATAGCATTGTGAGGAGTTTCTGCCAGAAAAATTATAGAAAAAAAAACCCCAGAATTAAAGAAAAGGTGCCCACTAAGTAGGGCAAGCTGGAGATACTTTTTTCACAGTGATAGCACATTCTTAAGAAGAAATTGTGTGGGGTGGGGAAGGAGGGATGGAAGGAAAACATAATTAGATCTGCTGATGAATGAAAGACATTTGGTAAAATTTATTATTACTATTTTAAAAACAGGAATAGAGACTTTCTTAACGAGATAAAGTATTTATATCAGACTCAATATTGAAACATTTGGGCCTTATCACTAAAGTTAGAAGCAAACTAAGGGACCACTTTTATATAGTGTTGCTCTGGAAATTCTGGCTAAGGCAATATGACAAGGTAAAAAAAGTAAGACTTCCTGGTGCACTGGCTACTGCTATTGCTGTGAGTAATAAACCGGTTTTAACTCTGACACAGGAGTCTCGTTTTCTGATAGTAAACTGTCTTCCAAAGTGGCTGCACCATTCTGCATTTCCCACCAGCACTGAACGAGAGTTCCTGTTGCTCCACATCCTCACCAGCATTTGGTGGTGTCAGTGTTCTGGATTTGGGCCATTCTAATAGGAGTGTGTAGTGTTATTTTAATTTCCAGTTCCCTGGTGACACATGATGTGGAGTACCTTTTCTTATGCCTATTTGCCATCTGTATTCCTTCTTTGGTGAGGTGTCTGTCAAGGTCTTTGGGTCATTTGTTAACCAGGTTGTTTTTTTATTGTTGAGATTTAGTTCTTTTGTCAGATACATCTTTTGCAATTATTTTCTTCCAGTCTGTGTCTTGGCTTTTCATTATCTTGACAGTGCCTTTCTCAGAGCAGGAGTTCTTAATTTTAATGAAGTCCAGCTTGTCGATTCCTTCTTTCTTGGATCAAGCCTTTGGTGTCACATCTAAAAAGTCATCTAGGTTTTCTCCTATGTTATCTTCTAGGAGTTTTATAGTTTTGTGTTTTACATTTAGGTCTGATTCATTTTAAGTTAATTTTTGTGATAGGTGTAAGGTCTGTGTCTAGATTTTTTTTTTTTTTTTTTACATATGGATGTCCAGCTGTTCCCAATCTTATTATTTTTTAAAGCATGAAATTTAACCAAAAAAAAGAAATAAAATAAATAACACATAACCGTGTACATATCATCTACATTTTACATATGTTAACATGTTGCCCTAAGGGCACTCTCTCCCACCCCTTTCTCTTTCTCAATAAGCATTGTATGTACACTAATAGATCCGTTTCCTCACAACTTCCTCTTCTTCTTTCTTCAGAAACAAGACAATCTTTTGTGCTTAATACTTGCATGCATTTTTTTTTACTTTTAGTACATATGTATATATCCACAAACAATACTCATTTTGTTTTGTGTGTTTGCAAAATATACATAATAGTATCCTTGTAAAGTATCTTTTTGTAGTTTGCCTTCCGTAGCACAACTTTATGCTTTTGAGAGTTACCCAGGTTGATCCATGTAGATCTGGTCCATTCATTTTATCTACAGAAAAGTATTTTATGAATAGACAACAATCTATTTCTTCACCTTCCCCTCAAGAGACAGTTAGGTTGTTTCCACAAATATTAGAGCCATTTTCCAAATGGAGAAAATTGGACATTACATAGTAGTAAGAAAATTTCTATTTTGCACTTTCCACTCAAAGAATGACACAGTCAATTGGATTGACAGCAGCGGTTAACTATGTCTGAGATCTTTCCACAAGAAACTAAATTTACCTCCTAGTTATTATCTCCCTTGGAAGTTAATAGAAGGTAGTTATAACACCACTTGACGAAGGTTGGTGGTATTCAAACATATTTTCCCGTTCTTTCTCTTTTTTCTTTTTTTTGCATGCTAAATTGAGTTGTTCCCTTTGTGAGATTCAAACCCCCACTGAAACAAGTCCTTTTCCATTCTCTCCCATGGCCTTGTACATACAGGAAAAGAGAGACAATTTCTTCCAGCCCCAAACGTGAAGAAATCGAGTGATGATGGGCAATGTTCGAGTTTTCTGAGTACTTTATTTCCCATGAATAGTATCAGTGAATTTAAAGTAGTCGTTTTCAACTGGGGGTGATCTTGTACCCCCATCCCCGCCCTGAGAACACCTGGCAGGATCTGGAGACAGCTTGGGCTGTCGTGACTGACACAGGGATGACGCTGAGAGCCTCTCGTAGGTAGAAGCCAGGATGCTGCACACCGTGCTACAGCAGGGAGGACAGTCCCCACTTGATAATCGTCCTCTCCCAAATGTCAGTAACGCTGACGTTGAGAAATTCTGATTCAAAGAAGCAGAAACCAAAATTACACACTTCAGCTTCTATCTTTACTCCAGGAGAACCCCTGTACTGAGGCCCAACTTGACACTGAATTTGTTTGAGGAAATACATTGTTACGAGACAGACAGAACGTCTCTCCTGTCATCCTCCCACCCATGCCCAGCTAGCCCTCGCAGATGGCTTCAGTTCCTCTTTTATCCTCCTGTTATATAACTTCCCACCTTCCTTTGAAGGCCCCTCCAGCTCCAAGCCTGTGTATCCTTCGGAGATGAAGCCTAGTTAGCTTTCTTCAGCCTGGAAGGCAGCGCACCTTACCTTTCTGGGTTTATTGTTTCCCCTAAGGTTGCTCTCCCCAGCCACTGAATTAACCTCAGGGCAGTAGGAGAAACTGGCTAATTCCAGAGGAGGTGAACAGGAAGGACCTTTTGCTGTCTGTGAGAATTCAGGGACCCTTCCCAGAGCCAGCCAGCCAGTCTGTTCAAGCTTGCCTTAGTTTGATGGACTCCAACTTTCTGAGAAGGTGACACTGGAGCTGGTGCATGAATCGTAATCCCAGACACATGTTCAGAAATTCCTGGTGGTGAGAATTAAGAGCAGGACATTACGACAAGGCAAGATCATTGGCCTGTGCTGGGTTCTCCCACTAACTAGCTGTGTGACCTTGGGCAAGTCCCTTTCAATGTAAGATGAATCACAAAACAGGCAGCATGTTCTTAAGCTGCAGGTCCCCAAAGGCACCCAAAACAGGGGAAGGAAACTCCCACCTCTGATAGACTTTACAATCTGACATTCTAGAAACAAGTTTTTTTGATTTCACTATTCATATAGGTTTTATTTTCATTTTAAATTGCACAGTCTTTTCAGTGTTGAGGATTTCTAAAGGTCTTAATCTAGTTTTGGTTGTGAGGGATGCCAGACCCAGACTCCAGAGTTCTAGCTCCAGCTACCTCAGTGTTCATATTGCTTCTAAAGACTGAAGGCTTTCGACCCATTCTTTCATAAAACAAATAATTTGCAATACCTATTATGTACTAAACACTGTACTAGATCCTGGATTTTATAGAAATGAATGGTAGTACAAAGTACAGACCAATCATTCATTTATTTATTAGACATCTATTGAAGCCCACTCTGTGTGAGACAGTATACACATCAGTCAACCAAGAAGAGTTCCTGCCTTAATGATGTCACAGTCTAGTGTAAGAATAGACAGGTGGCTGCCCTGGAGTAAGAGGCCAGAATAGCTCAGAAGTACAGAGAAGGGACTGATACAGCCTATTGAGCGGAGGGGCTTTCTGGAGGAGATGGCATCTGATTTCTGGAAAATATAAACTATATCAAAGTCTAATGGATTCCATAGTTGCTTGTTGGCTTTAATCCTTTTGGTGAATATTTATAGAGTATCTACTATGTCATAGGCATTATGAGAAGTTTCAGGAATTCAGAGAATAGGCAAATATAGTCCCTAAGTTCCTACAACTTAATGTCTGCAAGGCCTTAATGGACCTTACAATTTAAAGCTCTCACATAAAGCTTGTGAAACCCTGGTGTAGATAAATTCCACATAGTCTTTTGGGTGGTAATTGCCAGAATGGGAACCCAAGTCCTCTGGTTACCACTGAGCATTGTTTCCTCCATCATACTGAATTCCAGAGTGGCTTGGATCCTTCAAAAGACATATCTTGAGAACTCCAACTGTTCTCTGAGGATGCTATGTCCACCTTTAGGGTCTGCCATCCTGCTGCCCTCTTTTTTTTTTTTTTTAATGACAGCACTTTATTACAAAGTGCTTTCACATGCATAGTTCACTTAAGCCTCATGATGAACTCAGAAATAGGGACACTGTATTCCCATTTCACATATGGGGAACATGTGACTTAGTGGAATTGACTTCCTCCAAATTGTTTATATATTACATATATATATATAATACAATAAAATAATAATATATGTATATATAGCCAGTCTATATATCATATATATATGACATAGTCAGTGGCCAAAGCCAGGGTGAAACCCAGTTTGTCTGATCCACAGTCCAGAGCTCTGTCCACGTTTCATGCTGCCTCTTCCAACTCAGACTTCCAACCTTTTAGGTATATAATCCAGGGCGAGTCACTTCACCTTAGTGTCTTAATTTGTAAAATGAAGATGATAATGCTCGCTTGACAAAGATTAGCGACGTCTCATGTTTTTTATTCCTCACGTCTCTGCCTGTTGGGACCTGTCCCTCCTCCACTGTGTGGTTCCCGACAGTGACTGATCTACAGGAGTCCATCTCCACCACCACAGAGGGAGGCACTTGACCCAAAACACTCAATCGGATTGTTCCACTCCCCTGGACACAGTATTCCAAGGGAGTGCAAATTACCCAAGCAGGGTTCATCCTTAGGGGAGCACTGCTGCTGTGAGAGAGAAGGTCCCTGTCCTTCAGAGAGCTTGATTTGATCCTGAACATAGCCCAGCCCTGTGGACTCCAGTTAAGTGAACATCTGTGTAGCTTCAGTTAGTTGATTTTCTGTTACTTGCAACCAAAAGTTTAAAGATACTGTAAAATTAAAGAGATTATATATGTAAAATGTATAGCCCAGTGCCTGGCACGCAGCCGCCACTGAATAAACACGAGCACCTTTTGATCTCCGTCCTCCCCGACCACCTCCCCTAAATATACTAAATTAACAAGTATACATCAAATGCTGTGGAATTTTTTTCTCTTGCTAGTCACCTAATCTGAAGACTATATTTTGCTTATTTTTTATAACATCTTTATTGGAGTATAATTGCTTTACAATGGTGTGTTAGTTGCTGCTGTATAACAAAGTGAATCAGTTATACATATACATATATTCCCATATCTCTTCCCTCTTGCGTCTCCCTCCCTCCCACCTTCCCTATCCCACCCCTCTAGGTGGTCACAAAGCACCGAGCTGATCTCCCTGTGCTATGCGGCTGCTTCCCACTAGCTGTCTGTTTTACATTTGGTAGTGTATATATGTCCATGCCACTCTCTCACTTTGTCCCAGCTTACCCTTCCCCCTCCCTGTGTCCTGCCGTCCTCTTATGGGACAATAAAAGGAAGTCATTCTTTTGCATTATACCGGGTATAATGCTAGACAATCTTTTTTTTTAAACTTTCCCAAATCACCTGTTTTCTGTCCCTTTAACCATTTTTATTTTTCTTCTCCCTTTGTCATCATTTGGAGGACAAAATAGAAAACCTAAACTTTAAAAAGGCCTGACAATTGTAAAATATATTGAAAGTATCTATTCCCAGCCCCTACCCAACAGAATTTTATTAAAATGGCCCTACAGTATTTTTTCTAGTTTTTTAGCTTTTTTTCTAGTTTTATTGAGATATAATTGACATACAGCACTGATAAGTTTAAGGTGTACAGCATCGTGATTTGACTTATATGTATTGTGACATGATTACCACAATAATTTAATTAACATCCATCATCTCATATACATATGAGGAAAAGAAAGAAAGGAAAAAAAAAGTTTTTTCTTATGATGAAACATCTTGGGATCAGCTCCCTTAACAACTTTCAAATATACCGTACAGGAGACTATAGTCATTATTATGGTGTACATTACGTCCCTAGTACTTATGTATCTTATAGCTAGGTTTTTACCTTTTGGCCACCTTCATCCAATCCCCCCCACCACCTCTAATAACTACAAATCTGATCACTTTTTCTATGAGTTTGGTTTTTCTTTTTAGGCAGGGAAATGATGTGATCTGACTTTGATTCCTTTTTATATTTTTATGATTCTGCCATGTGCTGAAGATATAATGCACTGTCAGAAGGCAGGGCTGGAAGCAGACAGGCCAGCATCCTCACTGGGGACACTCAGGTTACTTCAACAAGTGAGGTAGCACTAAAAATGCAAAGAAGTGGGTGGATACAGGCTATATATTGGAAGGAGAGATGAGAACGTTAACAGTTTGGGAAGGAGGACTGAGCAACAGAGCAGAATCAGGGATGATCTCAAGGTTTTGTACTTGACCAATTAAGTCAATATTAACTGAGAAATAAGAATACTAAAAAGAAAACAGGTCTGGTCCAATTTCGAACATGATAAGCTTGAGAAAGATGCCTAAGAAGTGTCTTCATGGATATGCCTTAAAGATGGTTGAAGGGCTTCCCTGGTGGCGCAGTGGTTGGGAGTCCGCCTGCCAGTGCAGGGGACACGGGTTCGTGCCCCGGTCCGGGAGGATCCCACATGCCGCAGAGCGGCTGGGCCCGTGAGCCATGGCCGCTGAGCCTGCGCGTCCGGAGCCTGTGCTCCGCAACGGGAGAGGCCACAATGGTGAGAGGCCCCGCATACCGCAAAAAATAAAAATAAAAAAAAAAGATGTTTGAAGATAAAAGTCTGGAACTCAGAAAAGCACTCAGGACTCGAGATGGAACTGTGAGCGTTGTCAGAAAAGTTAGGAATCTTTGGAGACACAGAATAGAATTCCTAAAACCAGAAAGAAAATGAGGAAGTGCATTTAAAACGTTTAGTTGCACGAGGCTGTTTCTAGCAGCAGCAACCACTAGGCAATGGGGCTGTCTGTCGTCAAAGAGGGGAAAAAATCCTTCTTCCACCTTAAGTCTGTTCCCTCAAGCAAGAGCCAAAACAGGAGTCTATTCTGTGTGGGGAGATTCTGACAGCACAGAATCCCAACAGTGCCTGTGCTTTCAGAAAGGCTTCATGTGTTTAACATTTATTGTGAATGGAGCCCTAAAATTTTACCACCTTCCATAAACCTTTATTGTTTATCTGGGTTTCCGACTCCAAGCAGAAAGTACCCGTGCTCTATCACACATTCCTTGAAGTATGTCAGTGTCAAAGACACAGAACATATTAAGCACGTGGTCCCAAGAGAAAGGAGGCTTTGACAGAAAGAGGCATGAGTCTGCTTCCCTACAACTGTTTTTACCACTTGGCTGGTGGACTGTTCACCATCCTTACTGCATTTTTCTATTCAGCTACCACCAGCTTTGCAGCCCACATAGTTAATACAAATTCTATCAGCATAATTCACATCTCCTTTTATCATACAACTCAGATCTTATTACTAGCTCATCGTACTTCAGTAGGGATTTAGATTGTTTTATAACCATTTTCTCAAATGCTGGGCTCTTTATAAATGTATGACTTTTATGGCAAATCAATACATTTTATCCACCCATTATTCAGCAGGGGACATATCTTACTGCATTCACTATGCTATTAACATTAACTTTTCAATCCAAGGGAAATTTTAAAATAAAAAAAAATTCCTAGTATAAGACAGGAATGAGGAAATAGAGAAAGAAGAGTTGGGATTCAGGAATAAAGTAGAAAGAGTTATGAGTACAACAAGATTTTGCTTTTCTTCCATAATGCAATCAAAGTACATGAACCAGCAGAGATCCTTATTTCTCTCAAAAATTATTAGAATGGTTGGTTTAGGACAGTGGTTTTCAACAGAGGATGATTTTTTCCTCCCTCCCAGGGGACACTTAGCCATGTCCGGAGACACTTTTGGTTGTCACACTGAGGAGGAAGTATTACTGAGTGTGTAGAGGTCAGGGATGCTGCTAAACCCCTTACCATACACAGGACACACCACCTTACAGCAAAGATCCAACCCCAATGCCAATAGTGCCAAGGTTGAGAGACCAGATTCAAAACATGGAGCTTCATAATTCTACCCCTGTTCATGCTCAGCCAGACCCTCAAACAGAGGTTTTAAAATTTTTGTGTATTTATATTCTTTTCAAATTTCAAATCAATCATTAAAGATGCCTTTTGATATACTTGGAAAATGGCTAATAATATCATCTAACTCTTTGGAGAATACGAACAGCCTGGTAATGCTGACTTATCAAAATGCCAGTGAGTGGTTAAAGTTGAGTTGCTTAAACATAGCTCATAAACCTATCAGGGAATCAACTTTAACCATTCAAAATGTCTTAAGAGTCACACACTGGAGTGAAATTGTTGATAAGCAATGTACTTAATCTTGGTTTCTTCATAAACAAATGATTGGCTAATTGACCAGCAAAGGGCTTTGTTAGATTAACAAATAGAATTGAAATTATTAATTTAGTTACTGTTTTAAAATTGCAAATCCCTCCCCCAGCTTTATTTAATTTGGCCAAACACCTAACATATCATTTTAGGACAATTACCCACTACTTAAGTTTCAAATTTATATATCGTGTGTTTTATTTGTTTTATTAACGCTTAGTTCTTCTGCTAATTTTAGGAAGTGAATAGTTTTCCTAGAGCAGATATTAGAAGATTAAACTCTTCAAACTTTTTAAAATAATAGGGAGAATTTAAGTGACTGGAGGTATAACTGTACAAATCAGTGTTACCCAATATATTGGCTAAGAAATCCTGAGGTCTTCAGACTATTTGAAAGGGGTCTTCAATATATGTACACCATAGCAGCTATTTAATACTCGTAACAAAGTGATAATCACTAGCACTTATTGACCAACGGTTACATCCTAAGAACTTTAAATGCATCAAATCACTTTGTAACGTCTCCAGTAGGCTGACAGTATACTCTCCCCACCTTGAAGGCAAGAAACACGGGACTTGTTGAGAGAGGTTGTAACTTCCTCCAGGTAACACATTTGCTAAGAGGAAGAGCTGCATTTGTCTGTCTCAGTCCTGATTTCTCCACCAACCTGCTATACATAAACATATTTGCGATTATTAAATATACAAATTTGAAAAGCATTACTGAACATACAGTATTCTACCATATTCAATTCTCAAGGTGTTGAAAACTAAGACTCCACACAAAGTTTTAACTTTATAAAGACTGAGAGCCATGGTAATAAATTTCTCCCCTCACTTATTTATGCTTCTCAATTATTCTCGCAGCATGCGGTGTTAGAAATGCTTGATGAGATCCTCAGCTCACACAAGCACATTCAGTAACTTAATCATCGATCATGAAACAACACATGACTATTCTACCTTTGTCTCTAGCTTTAAGTTTCTACTTCAATATTCAATATACAGACATATTACTGTACCTATTAAAAACTAAGCAGTTGTTTTTTGCAGGGCTGTGTAATTTAATTGAACCAGGATATGTGTCTCCCTCGCAGACTAGTTAGGTCCTCAACCAGTCTTCTGTGTGATGAGAATATTAGGACTCCAGATATTAGGACTCCAAAAAAATATTCATCAGCATGGCTAGCTGTGAAGTCTGGGGAAGCAGTGGAATGTACTGCAGTTCTTCGGAGCTGGAGCCCTTGGCAATAGAAGGGAATGTAATGGACTTATTTTCCAGTGTTTGTATCCCCCATAATGTTTGTGTCCTGTGGTAACTCAGCATATATTTAAAAAGAATCAGTGGAACTCACTTCATTTCCTGCCTGTTTCATCTTCAGACTGCTTTAACTTTCGATTATTTTCACACGGAGCTGAAACCTAGCTCTTGGAACTGTCTGTTCTTTTATAAGCCCGACAGAAGCTACCTGATCAGACCAGGACTAATTTATTAATTTCTGCCCCAGCCTGTGAGCTGGCAACAGGTGACACAGACAAGTGTTCCTTTCCAAGCCCTGCTCAATTGCATAGGCCTGAGCAAAGTTGTCTTTGATTTAAACCACTAAGTTTTGGGGTGGTTTGTTATACAGCAATAGCTAGCTAAAACAATTAAACTAACATAAGTTTTTAACATTCATCCATTCGGCAATTATTTATTAAGCACCTGCTAAGTGTCAGGGCTGTTCTAGTTGCTGGGTATTTAGCTTTAAGGAAGAAAAAATCTTTCTAATGGAAGATTATATTGCAGTGGAGAGAGACAAAATTAATGTACAGAGAGAGAGAAAGATGATAAAACATAAATATGAACATCAGATGATGGAAAGGAAAATAAAAAGAATAGTGGGCAGAGACTGACGGGGTGAGGTCTCAAGGAGCAAGTCAAGTTGGTATCTGGACCCAGAGTTTTCCAGGCAAAAGGGAAGCAAGTGCAAAGGCAGGCATGTGTCTGGTTTATCTCAGGGAAAACAAGGAGGCTGAGATGGCTGCAGTGCAGTGGGCAGAAGGGAGAATCCTAAGAGGCTGGGTCAGAATGGTATGCTGGAGGCCAAGTTACAAAGGGCTTTGAGGAACCTGCATCACCTTGTGTGTGAGATGGGAAGCCATGAGGGGTTTGATGAAGTAGTGACTGGGTCTGACTGACATCTAGAAGGATGACTGATGAGGACCTTTATTTACTGTATGACAGGCTTTGTCCCTACTGCTTTACACTTATTAATACATTTAGTCTTCACCACTGTGTCAGATAATACTGTTGTTTTACTTCATTGTAAATTTTTATGTGATCACGTAGTACACCTAGCAAATGATACTTCGATTTAGTTCTCAATAAATGTATTTAGGTTTAAACAATCAGTTAAGGGGGGGCTTCCCTGGTGGCGCAGTGGTTGAGAGTCTGCCTGCCGATGCAGGGAACGCGGGTTCATGCCCCGGTCCGGGAGGATCCCATATGCCGCGGAGCGGCTGGGCCCGTGAGCAATGGCCGCTGAACCTGCGCGTCTGGAGCCTGTGCTCTGCAACGGGAGAGGCCGCAACAGTGAGAGGCCCATGTACCGCAAAAAAAAAAAAAAAATCAGTTAAGGGACTTCCCTGGTGGTGCAGTGGTTAAGAATTCGCCTGCCAATGCAGGGGACACGGGTTCGATCCCTGGTCTGGGAAGATCCCACATGCTATGGAGCAACTAAGCCTGTGTGCCACAACTACTGAGCCCGCAGGCCACAACTACTGAGCCCACGTGCCATAACTACCGAAACCTGTGTGCCTAGAGCCCATGCTCCACAACAAGAGAAACCACTGCGATGAGAAGCCAGTGCACCACAATTAAGAGTAGCCCCCACTCGCCGGAACTAGAGAAAGCTCGTGCAGCAATGAAGACCCAACGTAGCCAGAAATAGATAAATAAATTTATTTAAAAAATCAATTAAGACATCAATTAAATGATAGTACATGGTTATATAAGAGGTCATGAAAGTGATAGGCAAAAAAGATTGAAGTTTGAGAACCACAGGTCTAGAGTAGCACTTCTCAAAATTTAATACACATTCGGTTCACCTAAAGAGCTTGTTAAAATATGGATTCTGATCCAGTAGGTCTGGGGTGGGCCAAGATGCTGTAATTTTTTTTTTTTTTTTCCGGTATGCGGGCCTCTCACTGTTGTGGCCTTTCCCGTTACGGAGCACAGGCTCCGGACACGCAGGCTCAGCAGCCATGGCTCACGGGCCCAGCCGCTCCGCGGCATGTGGGATCTTCCCAGACCAGGGCACGAACCCGTGTCCCCTGCATCGGCAGGCGGACTCTCAACCACTACGCCACCAGGGAAGCCCAAGATGCTGTATTTTTTTTTTTTTTTTTTTGCGGTACATGGGCCTCTCACTGTTGTGGCCTCTCCCACTGTGGAGCACAGGCTCCGGACGCGCAGGCTCAGCGGCCATGGCTTATGGGCCCAGCCGCTCCGCGGCACGTGGGATCCTCCCGGACTGGGGCACAAACCCGCGTCCCCTGCATCAGCAGGCGGACTCTCAACCACTGTGCCACCAGGGAAGCCCAAGATGCTGTATTTTTAACTAACACCCAGATGCTGCTGCTGGTCTGTGGACTCAGCTTTGGAACGTAGATCCCGTGGATGCAAGATCTAGGAGCCTGTCAGCTACTTACCCAAATCCATTCAACAGCTGAAGAAAATTAGGGGAGAGTCAAGCTGAATCCTGGTTACCTGAACTCTGGTGCAACATTCATTGCATCTAATGCTAACTCATTTGATAATGTTGATGCAAAATATTCATCAATGATATATCTGAAGAAACTTCCAGGACTCCTATATTTTCCCACAGGTGCTGAATGAGGAAAAATTTAAAACCACTTTTAAAAACACAAATCCTCCAAACAATATACTTTACATCAGCTCCTAACAATTATTTCCCTTCTATTGAAGGAGAGAGATTTCCTCCCATCAGGACCTGCAACATATAATTTGATCTAATGCAACGACAGCTGACTCGCCTCCCTTTAAAGGGACTCGTTAGGATGGCCATTTCTTAATTACATTTTTTTTAATATGGACCATTTTTTAAAGTCTTTATTGAATTTGTTACAATATTGCTTCCGTTTTATGTTTTGGTTTTTTGGCCACAAGGCATGTGGGCTCTTAGCTCCCCAACCAGGGACTGAACCTGCACCCCCTGTACTGGAAGGCTAAGTCTTTAACCACTGGACTGCCAGGGAAGTCCCTCTTAATTACTTTTTAATCGAATCTTTTAATTCCTCACTCACCTTATTGGATCAGATGTCTTCAGATGACCATAAAAACTCTTATTTCTCTGTTAGACAATCAGACCCATTCACCTCTGAACACTGAACGTGTCAGCTAAAACAAGCGACAGTCTGACATGACACTGCTCGCTACAGTAAAAGCCAAGCAGCCATTCATGTTCCACAGCTGCCATGTCCCCTCTATAAAATATTCATTCACGCTGTGTCATTCTTTATTCAGCTGCCAAAAATGAAACAGCTGAGGAACCTTCAAGTCATCAGGATGGAACCGTTGCCCACACAGACATGTCAACGCATCTACAATTAATTTGAGTGTAGTGGGGAGAAAGGCCCTTGCACTGCTGTCAATACTTTTAAAAATGATTAGGAAAAAGTTGCCTGGCAATACCTTCAGGCCACCTTGGCTTTCATTCACCCACAGTTGTGAGAATGAGATCACATACGTTGGGAAGAAACTTTTTTTTTAATTAAAATATAATTTAAATAAAAACCCCTGCTGGCTGCACAGCAGGCAGCGATCACAGCCCCGCCCTTGGACACCTCATGGCCCAGCAGCAGGAATTTTACAGGCAGAACAGAAACTGAAGCCTTATCTGGCCAGAAACTTTTGATTAATCACATCTACTCACTTTGGCCTGGCCTTAACTCCCACGGATAGTCAACGATTCCCAGAGAAGGGTTTGGGATTTATTCCAACCCAGCAAAGAATCAAGATCAACTCAGATCACCCTAACAGTGAGGGAAGAGAATCATCATAATTTTCATCATGTCATTGTTACTTTTCCGTGTTTTGTAGGTTAATTTATTGCCCTGATGAAAGAAAATTCTCCCTAATTCCTCTCTCCCTAATTCCTCCTTTAAGGTTCACAGAGTGTAAATATGTTTCTCCCTTGCCCCCAAGTGGAAACATGAATGAAGGGAATTATGAATTAAAACTGTATCAGTTAGTTATCAGTTGTAGAAAAATGCTACACACACACACACAACTGAATTCATTGCCTTAGAACAAAAATAATTTATTCTCGTGGGCAAGACTTAAGTCCACTGGGGCATGGTTACTCTAGGCTGGGCTTGGCTGGGCAGCAGGGGGCAGGCTGCCACCCAGAGTGGACCAGGCTGGGTGACTGACTCTTTTCCACATGTGTCTCATCCTTCTTGGATGAGTGATCTCGCCAGACACATGCCTCTTGTGGCAGTATCAGAGGCCCAAGAGGAAAAGCAGAAACGTGCAAAGCTCAGAACTGCCATGTTGACACTTCCCAAGGGCTATTGGCCAAAGCAAGTAGAGCTCAGAGTTAAAATATAAGGATTAAGCAACAGCAAGGGGGCAAGTGCATGGAGCAGAGAAGAACAGGGACCATTCCTTCAATCGAGCACCTTAGCTACCACTTCCTGCCCTTCTGTGTCCACTACAGAAAGTGAATGTGGGAACTCCACGCTCCATGAATTCTAGGCCAAGGCGAGTTAAGTTGCTCCCTCCTCCTCCTTCTATAGGCAGTCTCCCCTCTGCTGTTTAGGGCACTCTTTTTCCGGTCTGTCGTCATGAAAACTGAAGTTGCTCTCAAATGAAAATAATGATCGATTCCCAACAGAATATAGAAAATATTAAACTATGTGCAGAGGAATAAATGCATTCCTTCTTCTCTCGTTAAGAACTTTTCCTGGGAAGCAGATGTGTGTTCACTGAGGTCCAAGCTTCTCTCTCAGTACTTCTGAGTGACACAAATAGTATCTCGTCATCAGCGCCTGCGGAGGAATCTTCTAAATGGTGAACTAGTCAGCTAAGATGTATGGAAAAGTCCATGTGCAACTCATTTTCCATCAATACTAATAAATTCTCCCAATTGCCCCCAGTCTTGGTATATGTGCAGGTTTTGCAGTAGAATTTAAATTAATAGGTGTGACCTTCCAGTGACTTGTCCTGTGTTCTCATAAATTTCTTCTGTTTGCTAACGATGCTCCAGTGAGAGACATTCTGGAAGTTTCTAACATGAAAACCCACAAATTTGGCATGATTTTATATTTCTAGGAGTCTATTAAAAATAAAATAAGACAGAGACTGTAACTTTCCAAGGTGACTTTGTGTTTTGGTGGTGTTTAGAAATTATTTCTAAAATATATTTTGGAGTTAAATCTTTCCCTTTCTTCCAGAAGTAAATTATTTGGTGGTTATTAAACATCAAATAAGGCCCTGACAAATTGTTGATGAATGCTTCCTGCGGACCCAGATGTGTGAACGTCATTGCTGGTGGGGAAATGAGAATGTTTCCTGATGCCTTGTGGAGCCCAAGCTGCAAAACTAATATTTCTGTGTTCATTTCTTTCTGTTTTCTTCTGCTATGTATGATATCGGAGGCACAGCAGCAGGAATTTGACAGGAAGGGAATATTTAAAACACACACTAAATGGCTTGCTCATCTCTAGTATGTCAGTTCATTTGTGGGAATCTGTCAGCCATTGGCATCAACCGTCCTCTTTGAGTTCTCAGTTTTGTTCGCACTTCCTAAAATAAAGCAAATATACTCATTACACAGCATATTAAATTCTGCAAATTACACCTGGCTGAACTCTAATATCTAGGGGAGCTTCCCTCCCTGGAATACACACTGCCTGCCTTCAGGGACCCTGTCCATTTTCTTTCTTCTTACAGCCAGTATTTTGCACATTGTAGGTACTCAAAACATATCCGTTGACTAAATAAATGAATGGTGGCTACATATCACCACTTCTGTTCTGAAACTATTTCAGCCTGTTGAGAAAGCTTCTTGGCCATGTGAAGAATTACTGACTATGGAGAAAATGTTTTCATTCCTTAGTTGGCATTCAAGGCTTTCCACATTCTAGTTGTACCAATCCTGTAGTCGCCGTATACTACTTAGCAGGGAGTCAGTGCAGGGTAGCAATTAAAGGTGAGTGTCGGTGTCCTTCTAAGTCCTGGTTCAAACCACAGCTCCATTTCTATTGGCTGTTCTGGTTTGAGAAAGTTATTCAGCCTCTCCCATCCTCAGTTTCTTCATCTATTAGAGAAAATAATAGCAAAAACTTTATCTGATCCTTGTGAGGATTAAAGGTATTAGTATATGCACAGCCAGTATGTTGAACAGATATAAATGTGGTTGTAATCAAAATTCAATTTTATTTGCTCCTGTTGTCCTTTCCAATTTCCTTTTTTTTTTTTTTTTTTGGTATAATATGGTTTTATACCAACACTGGCAAAAATTTAGGGGCCAAAGTGGAATCAACCTACTAGACCAGGCCAGGTTCAGGTTTGGGAAATAATCATTACTGAAAATTTTGTTTAGAAAGCTAATAGAAACTAGTCGTTAAGAACATGGGCTCCAAAGACAGATCAAGTTGGCTCGAATCATAATTCTGCCACGGATAGGTGGGACATGACTTAAGGTCACCATGCCTCAGTTTTCTCATCTGTAAAATGAGGTTAATAATAGTGTGCTTTTTATGAAGATAGAATGAGTTAATGTGCAGAGAACTTATAACTGTATGTGGGACACAGTAGACACTTTATCATGTTAGCCATTAATTTCCCCCAACAGAAAAGCATTTCTTTCCCATATGTGTTGTGTTCTTTTATTCTCTCATACCCACACATTCTAAACCAGAAATAATAATAGTAAATGAATAATAACAACACATGTAAACTGCACTTAACATGTCATTCACTATGCTAAGTGCTTTTCATACCGTTTCTCTTTTAACTTTCAGAACAAGTCTATGAGGTAGAAATAATTAGCCCAGAGTCTAATTTTTTACAGCAGACGAAACTATGATTCATTTACAGAAGAGGTAGGAATCTGTACATGGTACCAAAATGCAAGTAATGGAGCTGGGATTTGAAGACTGGTTTCTCTGATTCCAAAGCCTCTCTTTTAATCGCTATGCTCCATTGCCTAAATCTTCAATTACAGATAACTGTTTAGAGTAAATTACAGTATAGGCACACAAGGGAACACTGTACAGTTATAAAAAGTAGTGTTATAGAAGTATGATTAGTTAAATGAAAAGAGGGACAAGGTATAATCTTTGAAAAAGAAACAGATTGCGAAATAGAATGCATATTCTGATAACGTTTTTCTTAAAAAATGCAAATATATGTGTACTCAGAAAAGAATGGAAGCTGTTTATAAAATGGTGAATAATTATCCTCTCTCAATGAGGGGTTGGATATTATCTTTTAAACAGCTATTTTAAAAATAAACATTTATTCCACAGGAAACCCATTTTTCTTTAAATCATTTATTTTTGTATATGGCTGTGATGAAAATGCGTGTAGCCAAATAGAAGCATGCTTCAAAGAAACAGTTCAAAACTGGGAAAATGTTCATGATACAGCGGATATGCTATGAACACGCTCTTCACTATGATCCCAGTTTTGTTAATTTTTCAAAATCAATATTATTTTATATCTTACTAAGAGCAAAATATTATGTGTTGGAAATCTCTGGATATGGAATTCTGAGTTATTTTTTTCTCACACTTTTTTTATACCTCTCTAATTTTCTGGAAATAATCGTAGAACAAAAGTAAGAGCTAATATTGTGTGTGTGCCTGTGTATGTGTGTATACTTATTTTGTGCTAGACAATGTCCTAAATGCTTTCCATGCTTATGTCATTTAAGCCTACCGTGGAGTAGATACTACAAATACATTTTATACTTGTGATAATTAAGGCTGAGACTAAGTAAATTGTTCAAGATCATGTAGCTAATATGTGACAGAGCCAGAATTTTAACTCAATCTATAAAAACCAAAAGCCTAGTCCACAAAATGTTTGATTATTTCCTTTCCCCCAATGCACTGTTATCCTGGTTTAAAAAAAAAAAAAAAAGTGGGTCCCTTTGGAGAAGACTGGGAGAAGGATTAACAGTATATAATATTTGACTGAGATAAGGGATGCCCAGATGGCTAGTGAAACATTGTTCCGGTGCCTACTAGGGTGTTTCTGGAAGAGATTATTAGCATTTGAATCAACAGACTGAATAAACAGCATCACCCTCACTGTCGCAGGTGGACATCACTCAATCCATTGAAATCCCAAATAGAATTAAAAAGGTGGAGGAAGGGCAATTTCACTCTTTCTCCTTGAACTGAGACATCCTTCTTCTCCTGCCCTCAGGCACTGGCACTCCTGGTTGATAGGTTTTCAGGCCCAGACTAGGATTTATAGCATCTGCACTGATTCTCAGGCCTTTGGATTTGGACTGAATTATACCATCGGCTTTCCTGGTTCTCTAGCTTACAGACAGCAGACGGTGGGAATTCTCAGCTTCTATAACTAACTGAACCAATTCCTATAATAAACCTCCTCTTAATATATCCATATATATATATGGATATATTTTATATATATATATGTATCCATATATATATATATGGATATATATATGTATCCATATATATCCTATTGGTTTTGTTTCTCTGGTGAACCCTGCCTAATACATGGAGGCTAGGAAGTCTAAGATCAAGGGAGCAGCAGATGAGGTATCTGGTGACGGCCCATTTCCTGGCTTGAAGATGGCCACCTCTTCATTATATCCTCACCTGGCACAGAGCAGAGAGCAGAAGCTCGGGAGTCTTTTCTTATAAGAGCAGTGCCCCCGTTCTTCAGGGTTCGGCCCTCATGACCTAATTACTTCCCAACGGCCTCACCACCAAATGCCATCAGATTGGGGGTTAGGATTTCAACATATGAATTCCGAGAGGACACAAACATCGATTTCATAGCGGGGGGTAAGTGGGGGGAGTTAAGCTGATGTGAGAGGTTGTACATCTGTGTCTGTGCAATTAGTACACCCCCAAATGCACCTCAGATGGCAAATCTGCTTTGGGGAATAAGTGGACAGGGGCTGAAATATATAAATCTACTTTGAAACATACTAGTTAACAACTACACATACATATCTACTACGGGTAGCCCCATTTTATTAGGACTTGCATTCCTTTTTTTTTTTTGGCCGTGCCATGTGGCATGTGGGATCTTAGTTCCCCGACCAGGGATCGAACCTGCACCCCCCGCAGTGGAAGCTCAGAGTCTTAACCACTGGACTGCCAGGGATGTCCCTTGCATTCTTTAATCTATATATACTTTTAAGTGGGTGTTAAAGTTTCAGATGAACTCTGACAAGCATTGTCCACAGCGTTTCTCCAGTTAGTAAGCTGAATAGTTGTCTATCAAGGAAACGTACCCTATTCTCCTTTCAAAAGAGAAGAATTTAACGAGTGGCAGTATTTTTTTTTTTTGGTATGTGAGAAATACTTAAGTTGATCTGCCACACCTTAATTTCAATCCAGATTGTGTGTTATTTTTATATTGTTTCAAAACCACACAGGTGCCATTTCTCGAAATGAGTTGTAACATAATTAATTACTCATTGGTGACTAAGAAAACTTTTCTTCGTCTTCCTTCCCCTACATAAAGGTTGACATTCATTTTAATAGAGCACAATTTTGAGACTTGGTTTTTAAGTTTCCTAATTGCATGTGCAAATAAATGGTACAATTCTGGTAAATCAAATAATGAAAACAGGAAATGTTGGTTTACCTCAGACTAAGATAAACATCATTATGATTCTCTTATTTCCCTTGAAAGTCGATGGCCAAATTATAGCACTTAAAGTGGCCAGCAATACTTCAGCACCTCAATTAAAATGCTTGGATTGAGAAATAAATATTGAGAAATAAATATTGAGAAATAAATATTTAATCCAAGCATTAAAATGCTTGGATTGCGAAACACAATGTTTTACAGTCCTAGTTGGCTTAGATTGGAGATAAGAATCCTTCCATCCATGCAGTTCTTCTTTGCAGAGTTCTTTCATGTAATGTGGTCCTTCCATTACCTTCAGCATCAGAGAAATGGATTTTTATGTCCATATTTTATAGAAATCAAAACGGACATTGTGAGTGATTAAGGTACTAGCTGAAGGTCACATAGCTAATAAATGATGGAGCACAGAGTCAAACATAGGTACGCAGATTGGAAGTCCACAGCTCATTTTGTGTCCCCAACACCCCTCCCACTTTAGATAGGGTAGATGCAGTAATAAACCAGACACATCCATTATAAGAGACTGAAAAACCCAGCCCAACCTGGCTAAAGCCAAAAAGGGGAATCAACTACCTAAGTAATTTTAGAGGCCGCAGGTAAGACTGCTCTAAGACTGGACTTGGTTAGAGGCAGAAATCCTATCATCGCAAATACATTTCTCTCCATCTCTCCTCACTTTGTTGGCATTAGTTTCAGGTTCAAAGTGGAGGCGCCTAGCCAGTCCAGAGCAAAACAGATAACACGCTTCCCGAAGTATTAGCATAAGGCCCAGGATTCTCTGAGATTGGATGACTTGGATCCTGTGCCCACCCCTGGACTTATCACATTGGTCAGAGAGGTGAAATCACACTGATTAGCCAGACCTAGGGGTCCATCCAAACCGTGGGGATTGAAAGTGGAAGAGTGGTTCCCCCAAAGTTTCAGAGTGCTGTTACAAAGAGGATGATGAATAGTAGACCCTCAAAACAGCAGATACCCATCATTACAAAGTTAAAAGAGACTGAGACGGTCTTACCTGACCCCTGCTGACATCCCCAGAAAGTCTTTTTTTTTCCTTTTTTTTTAATTAAAGCACATTAAACAGCAATTACATTGCAATATGAAAATTTGTAATTGATCAATTAATTAATCTGCTACTATTTCTGGTTAAATGCCTTTCGGTTATACTGTTTTTACTGTATCCTTCTCCCTGGCAGGCTTCTGGAATAGGAAGCAGGCTGATTCAGGTTCAAATCACAGCTCTGCCAGTTTCCTAGACTTGGACAAATTTATCAGCTTCTCTGGGTCACAATCCCTTCTCTTCATTTGTAAAGTGGAGATAAAAAGAATACTCATCCCATGGCGCTGTTGGGAGAATTAGAGATAATGCATAGAAACTGGCATGTATTAGTGCGCAATGATGTTTGATGTGGTTATTGCTGATGTGTAGTTATTGTCATCAGTACCCATAGCTGTCACCTCACACTGGTCAGAGTGGCCGTCATCAAAAAATCCACAAACAATAAATGCTGGAGAGGGTGTGGAGAAAAGGGAACCCTCCTGCACTGTTGGTGGGAATGTAAATTGTTACAGCCACTGTGGAGAACAGTATGGAGGTTCCTTAAAAAACTAAAAATAGAGCTACCATATGACCCAGCAATCCCATTCCTGGGCATATATCCAGACAAAACCATAATTTGAAAGGAGGCATGCACCCCGGTGTTCATTGTAGCACTATTCACAATAACCAGGACATGGAAGCAACCTACATGTCCATCTACAGAGGAATGGGTAAAGAAGATGTGGTACATGTATACAATGGGATATTACTCAGCCATAAAAAGGAATGAAATAATGCCATTTGCAGCAACATGGATGGACCTAGAAATTCATACAGAGTGAAGTAAGTCAGAAAGAGAAAGACAAATATCATATAATATCTCATATGTGGAATCTAAAACAATGGTACAGATAAACTTATTTGCAAAGCAGAAATCGAGTCACAGATGTAGAAAACAAACTTATGGTTACCAAGGGGGGGAAGGAGAGAGTGTAGGATGTATTGGGAATTAGGACTGACATACATACACCACTATGTATAAAATAGATAACTAATGAGAACCTACTGTATAGCACAAGGAACCCTACTCAATGCTCTGTGGTGACCTAAATGGGAAGGAAATCTAAAAAAGAGTGGATATATGTATATGTATAACTGATTCACTTTGCTGTACAGCAGAAACTAACACAACATTGTAAAGCAACTATATTCCAATAAAAATTAATTAAATTAAAAAAATAAATAAAGGTCAGTGGAGGAATAAAAAAATACCCATAGCTGACGGGCACAGTTCCTAAGACTTAATAAGCGATCAATGAATGCTTTATCCCCTCTACCCAGGCCTCTCCTTACCTAGCATCCCACCAAGACCCAAGAAAGAATAGGTTCAAACACACTCTTTTACACTGCATTCAGGTCAATAATCACAAAAAGAAGCCTTCACAGGTTGGTGTGTGTGAAGTCCACACCCCTGGCTATTTGACCACAGTTCTAATTGCTCCCTATAATGCTTTTAGAAAATAATTACTTTCTTGTAAACAAACTTTGCACTTGGCAAAAAGAGAAATCAATCTTGTATCCTGAATGCCTAAGCTCTCCCCAATATACAGGACAATGCTCAGAATGGAAACAAACATAAACAACAGCAACAGAAAATGCAGAAGACTCGATATGGAGCACAGCAATTCTGCACCTCTGGGAAATTAGAGACACAGCCTCTTTTTAATCTAATCTCTCTTTGACTCTAAAGATCAGCTTCATCTGCTTTGTTCCTATGAAAAATTTCAGTTACAGTCAATTAATTTTCCTGACACCATGTAAATATGACCCTTGTCCCTGCTCTTACTTGCAGCTGTAAATTTGGTCATAAATACTTGCGTACAAATGTTAAACAAATACTCTGGAGGGAAGAAGAGGCAAGGGAGGTTGACTCTAGCTGTCTAAGCAAGTTATATCGATGACCAGCTTGGGATCATGTCCTTGACCTTTGAGAATCCCCATTGCCTGCGCTACCAGGCACCTCCAATTAAGCCAGGTTTTGTGCAGCTGTGGTTGAATGTCAAGTGGATAAACAGACTCAAAGCAGGAATTGACGCTGGATGCTCCCATATTAATGTGACAATATCAGATTTATTTTGGCATTGTTCTTAGTACTTTAGATGTACATAGAACTTCATGAAACACTTCAATTGTATCTTGTCATTCACTCTTAAAAACCCATTAAAGTTGTTTATTGTGTTCATTTCCTTGGAGATGGAAGTAGTAGTTCAGTGAGGTTGAATTAAGTAGTCCAAGGTAAGTTTGCTGGTAAGGAAGGAAGCCAGGCAAAAGCAAGTATGGAGTCAGTTTAGTATAATTAACAGAGTGAATTTGGGAGCTGGGCTCTGCCTGTGTAGTCTGGAGAATGTTAGTTAACATTCTAAGCCTCAGTTTCCACCTTCATAAATGACTATACTGAGGCCTGTCAAGGATTAAAAATGAGCTAATACATACAGGGCATCGATGACAGTGCTTAGTTCACAGGAATGGTCATTGTAAAACCACTGCAATAAATGAGGCTTCTAGTATTAGTTACTCTTTTCATCCTCATCCTAGAATTTTGTATGAAATGCATTTTCTTTTTCTGTAGTCAACAACATATGTGTGTAGTCCCTAGCATGAGCATTTTCTATAGAGAAATGAAAATAATTCTTTTTATATCTCTAGCAAAAATATAGTCTCTTAAACTAGTTATTAGTTCATGATGATAGACAAGATGATAGACAAAAGTCTGTAGCACTCACATAACTATTACATTTGAGACCAGGTTTTCTGAGATTATTTGTGTAGGTATTTGCCTAATCTGCATTGAAAATTGTTTCCTTCCAAGACAAGCATGTTTGAAATAGCTGAAGAAATACGTGTAGAGTCTCCTAGATTATTGACTTGAAAAAAATGTTTAAATGTCGAATATCTTCCTGAAAGCTTTCTGACAGCATGACAAGTTAAAATTTTCACAAAACAGTTTGGCCTCTAAAATGATCAGTTGCAAAATGCCAAAAGTAATCAGGAGGGATGATTCATGACTTCTACACCTGTTCAGAGGTGGATAGAACCAACAGTGGGTGGCAATTACATCAAAGCAGCCATTTGGACTCTCCTCCTCCTTGGCCAATTAACTCTAAAAAAGATCCTTTGAGTTTGTGAGAGAAATGACTTAGGCCTAACTCGAAAATTTGCAGGTTGGCATACATAGGTATATATTGCAATGTTCTGATCATTAGGGAAAAGAGAGAGAAATATTGTAAATAAGTTGGCTTTAACAAAGCTGGCCATTTTCCAAGAGCCAGCTCATTACTTTTAGGGGTTCTCAAAGCATGGCACATGGCTCACCTTTACAAAACTCACTCAGGATCCTTAATAAAGACTCAGATTCCAGGGTTTGGCCTCTGATGTACTACATTGGAATCTTGGAGCGTAGGGCCCTGAATCTTCATTTCCAAAAAGAACTCCAAGTGAGATTGTGCACATTACATTATAGTCATTGGCTCTGAGGCACAAAACAGAGCAGACATTAACCGCAGAATGTGTTAAATAAACTTATGTGCACATACGCAGTTTTTTTCCTAATTATTCAGTTTTTTAAAACTCAGTGTTTAGTTGGATTTCAGTACATAATTGCTCAGATTCTTTTCTACATATGTCTCTTCTTGCATGCACAGTCCCAGGTTTTGTCCTAACCTAGCTCTCAGTAAGAGAAAATTATAAGGACCATAGCAGGATGTGCAATGTGGAGAGCTGAATCCCTTGTTGCAACGGTCTAATCTGTTGGAAACCAGGGGAGTCAGGGGTTTTTCCTCTCCTGCTGATAGCAGTTTTCTACTCTTACTTCTCATATATTCATGGTCCTCAGCTCAGTCATTTAGAAAATGGGATTAGAAATAAAATTCCTGAGTCTGCTTGTAGTTACTTAAGCAAGTCACTAGGCAAGCATGGTAAAATCTTTTTACACTTCTCATTTTAGCAAGGTAAGGATTCTTGGGTATCCTGAAAACACAAGCACTCATGAGTGTGTGCACATACAGACACACACACGACTTTGAGATGTCCAATCATAAAATTTTTTTTAATGTACATTATATTGCTATAACACTACATATAATTATGCGGTATATAGTATAATTATATCACTATATAATATGTAATTACATGTTATACATTATGATTAATTATACATCCCATATATACCTGAAAAAAAGACAATTTTCCTCCATCTTATATTTTAAAGTCCCTTCATACTTCATCCAGCTATTCCACAGGGGCCCCAAAATGTGAAACTGAAGTAATTCTTCTAATGACATTAAGGGATAGCATGTTCTTCCTCATTCTTGCTTATTAGAAGCAATAATGTTTGCCCCATCCTAACACAGAACGTAGAGTGCCCTTTGCTCTCCCTTAATTAAAAATGAAATTCATTTTTTCCAAATCACGAAATTAACACAAGAAGAGAAATTAAATTAAATCTGTGCTGTGCAACTAAGTAAAAAAAATTTTTTTCACGTTATTTCTCTAGAGTTAATGAAAGGTTAACTGTGCAACAAGGAACCCTCCTTCTGTCTGTAAAGATGCTCCATGGAATTATGGGGCCGTTCTCCAAAGGCTGGGTTGGGGGAACCCTGGGAGGCTCAGGAGAGGCTACTGCTGCTGGAAGCTTTTCAGCCAAGCCCCCTGAAAGCATCCTACCCTCATCTCATATTCCAAGTCATAACAGGTGCCTAGCATGGGATAGAGGGAACTGAGGTTTGTTGAATGTATTTAATGCATCTGTAATGTAACAGACATATGTGTTGTTTCATTTAATCCTAGTAACTGCCCTACCAGAGAGTTATGAGTATTTCCTTGATGATATGAAAATCGAAGAAGGCTAAGCTATTGTTACTTTCCCAAGATCACAAAGCTGGTAAGTGACCGGAAACAGTTCATCCCAGGTTGGCCTGACCAGGACTTACCTGCCCATTCTATCATGGGGGCTCTAAATCTGAGACACTGCATGCTCCGGCCGTCACCTTCCTCAGTGTCCTCATGTTGGGCCACACTACCTTTTACTCCTCACTTTTTTTTTTTTTTTAACATCTTTATTGGGGTATAATTGCTTTACAATGGTGTGTTAGTTTCTGCTTTATAACAAAGTGAATCAGCTATACATATACATATGTTCCCATATCTCTTCCCTCCTGCATCTCCCTCCCTCCCACCCTCCCTATCCCACCCCTCCAGGCGGTCACAAAGCACCGAGCTGATCTCCCTGTGCTATGCGGCTGCTTCCCACTAGCTATCTACCTTATGCTTGGTAGTGTATATATGTCCATGTCTCTCTCTTGCTTCGTCACAGCTCACCCTTCCCCCTCCCCATATCCTCAAGTCCATTCTCTAGTAGGTCTGTGTCTTTATTCCTGTCTTACCCTTAGGTTCCTCACGACATTTTTTTTCCTTAAATTCCGTATATATGTGTTAGCATACAGCATTTGTCTTTTTCTGACCCACTTCACTCTGTATGACAGACTCTAGATCTATCCACCTCATTGCAAATAGCTCAATTTCGTTTCTTTTTATGGCTGAGTAATATTCCATTGTATATATGTGCCACATCTTCTTTATCCTTTCATCCGATGATGGGCACTCAGGTTGTCTCCATCTCTGGACTATTGTAAATAGAGCTGCAATGAACATTTTGGTACATGACTCTTTTTGAATTATGGTTTTCTCAGGGTATATGCCCAGTAGTGGGACTGCTGGGTCATATGGTAGTTCTATTTGTAGTTTTTTAAGGAACCTCCATACTGTTCTCCACAGTGGCTGTATCAATTTACATTCCCACCAACAGTGTAAGAGGGTTCCCTTTTCTCCACACCCTCTCCAGCATTTATTGTTGCCAGATTTTTTGATTTTTTTTCTTTTTTTTTTGATTTTTTTTCTTTTTTTTTTCTTTTGCCCTAACCAGGTACGTGGGGGGTTCCTTGCCTTTTGGGAGGTCTGAGGTCTTCTGCCAGCGTTCCGTAGGTGCTCCGTAGGAGTTGTTCCACATGTAGATGTATTTCTGGTGTATCTGTGGGGAGGAAGGTGATCTCCAAGTCTTACTCTTCCGCCATCTTCTGTTTCTAGATTTTTTGATGATGGCCATTCTGACTGGTGTGAGGTGATACCTCATTGTAGTTTTGATTTGCATTTCTCTAATGATTAGTGATGTTGAGCATTCTTTCATGTGTTTGTTGGCAGTCTGTATATCTTCTTTGGAGAAATGTCAATTTACGTCTTCTGCCCATTTTTGGATTGGGTTGTTTGTTTTTTTGTTATTAAGCTGCATGAGCTGCTTATAAATTTTGGAGATTAATCCTTTGTCAGTTGCTTCATTTGCAAATATTTTCTCCCATTCTGAGGGTTGCGTTTTGGTCTTCTTTATGGTTTCCTTTGCTGCGCAAAAGCTTTTAAGTTTCATTAGGTACCATTTGTTTACATTTCCATTTCTCTAGGAGGTGGGTCGAAAAGGACCTTGCTGTGATTTATGTCATAGAGTATCCTGCCTATGTTTTCCTCTAAGAGTTTGATAGTTTCTGGCCTTACATTTAGGTCTTTAATCCATTTTGAGCTTATTTTTGTGTATGGTGTTAGGGAGTGATCTAATCTCATACTTTTATATGTAGCTGTCCAGTTTTCCCAGCACCACTTATTGAAGAGGCTGTCCTTTCTCCACTGTACATTCCTGCCTCCTTTGTCAAAGATAAGGTGACCATATGTGCGTGGGTTTATCTCTGGGCTTTCTATCCTGTTCCATTGATCTATCTTTCTGTTTTTGTGCCAGTACCATACTGTCTTGATTACTGTAGCTTTGTAGTATAGTCTGAAGTCAGGAAGCCTGATTCCTCCAGCTCCGTTTTTTCTTCTCAAGATTGCTTTGGCTATTCGGGGTCTTTTGTGTTTCCATACAAATGGTGAAATTTTTTGTTCTAGTTCTGTGAAAAATGCCACTGGGAGTTTGATAGGGATTGCATTGTATCTGTAGATTGCTTTGGGTAGTAGAGTCATTTTCACAATGTTGATTCTTCCAATCCAAGAACATGGTATATCTCTCCATCTATTTGTATCATCTTTAATTTCTTACATCAGTGTCTTATAGAACATGGTATATCTCTCCATCTATTTGTATCATCTTTAATTTCTTTCATCAGTGTCTTATAATTTTCTGCATACAGGTCTTTTGTCTCCTTAGGTAGGTTTATTCCTACATATTTTATTGTTTCTGTTGCAGTGGTAAATGGGAGTGTTTTCTTGATTTCACTTTCAGATTTTTCATCCTTAGTGTATAGGAATGCCAGAGATTTCTGTGCATTAATTTTGTATCCTGCTACTTTACCAAATTCATTGATTAGCTCTAGTAGTTTTCTGGTAGCATCTTTAGTATTCTCTATGTATAGTATCATGTCATCTGCAAACAGTGACAGCTTTACTTCTTCTTTTCCGATTTGGATTCCTTTTATTTCCTTTTCTTCTCTGATTGCTGTGGCTAAAACTTCCAAAACTATGTTGAATAAGAGTGGTGAGAGTGGGCAACCTTGTCTTGTTCCTGATCTTAGTGGAATTGCTTTCAGTTTTTCCCCATTGAGGACGATGCTGGCTGTGGTTTTGTCATATATGGCCTTTATTATGTTGAGGAAAGTTCCCTCTATGCCTACTTTCTGCAGGGTTTTTATCATAAATGGGTGTTGAATTTTGTCGAAAGCTTTCTCTGCATCTATTGAGATGATCATATGGTTTTTCTCCTTCAATTTGTTAATATGGTGTATCACATTGATTGATTTGCGTATATTGAAGAATCCTCCCATTCCTGGAATAAACCCCACTTGATCATGGTGTATGATCCATTTAATGTGCTGTTGGATTCTGTTTGCTAATATTTTGTTGAGGATTTTTGCATCTATGTTCATCAGTGCTATTGGTCTGTAGTTTTCTTTCTTTGTGACATCTTTGTCTGGTTTTGATATCAGGGTGATGGTGGCCTCATAGAATGAGTTTGGGAGTGTTCCTCCCTCTGCTATATTTTGGAAGAGTTTGAGAAGGATAGGTGTTAGCTCTTCTCTAAATGTTTGATAGAATTCGCCTGTGAAGCCATCTGGTCCTGGGCTTTTGTTGGAAGATTTTTAATCACAGTTTCAATTTCAGTGCTTGTGATTGGTCTGTTCATATTTTCAATTTCTTTCTGATTCAGTCTTGGCAGGTTGTGCATTTCTAAGTATTTGTCCATTTCTTCCAGGTTGTCCATTTTATTGGCATAGAGTTGCTTGTAGTAATCTCTCATGATCTTTTGTATTTCTGCAGTGTCAGTTGTTACTTCTTCTTTTTCATTTCTAATTCTATTGATTTGAGTCTTCTCCCTTTTTTTCTTGATGAGTCTGGCTAATGGTTTATCAATTTTGTTTATCCTTTCAAAGAACCAGCTTTTAGTTTTATTGATCTTTGCTATCGTTTCCTTCATTTCTTTTGCATTTATTTCTGATCTGATTTTTATGATTTCTTTCCTTCTGCTAACTTTGGGGTTTTTTTGTTCTTCTTTCTCTAATTGCTTTAGGTGCAAGGTTAGGTTGTTTATTCGAGATGTTTCCTGTTTCTTAAGGTAGGATTGTATTGCTATAAACTTCCCTCTTAGAACTGCTTTTGCTGCATCCCATAGATTTTGGGTCGTCGTGTCTCCATTGTCATCTGTTTCTAGGTATTTTTTTATTTCCTCTGATTTCTTCAGTGATCACTTCGTTATTAAGTAGTGTATTGTTTAGCCTCCATGTGTTTGTATTTTTTACAGATCTTTTCCTGTAATTGATATCTAGTCTCATAGCGTTGTGGTCGGAAAAGATACTTGATACAATTTCAATTTTCTTAAATTTACCAAGGCTTGATTTGTGACCCAAGATATGATCTATCCTGGAGAACGTTCCATGAGCACTTGAGAAAAAATGTGTATTCTGTTGTTTTTGGATGGAATGTCCTATAAATATCAATTAAGTCCATCTCGTTTAATGTATCATTTAAAGCTTGTGTTTCCTTATTTATTTTCATTTTGGATGATCTGTCCATTGGTGAAAGTGGGGTGTTAAAGTCCCCTACTATGAATGTGTTACTATCGATTTCCCCTTTTATGGCTGTCAGTATTTGCCTTATGTATTGAGGTGCTCCTGTGTTGGGTGCATAAATATTTACAATTGTTATATATTCTTCTTGGATCGATCCCTTGATCATTATGTAGTGTCCTTCTTTGTCTCTTCTAATAGTCTTTGTTTTAAAGTCTATTTTGTCTGATATGAGAATTGCTACTCCAGCTTTCTTTTGGTTTCCATTTGCATGAAATACCTTTTTCCATCCCCTTACTTTCAGTCTGTATGTGTCTCTAGGTCTGAAGTGGGTCTCTTGTAGACAGCAAATATATGCGTCTTGTTTTTGTATCCATTCAGCCAATCTGTGTCTTTTGGTGGGAGCATTTAGTCCATTTACATTTAAGGTAATTATCAATATGTGTGTTCCCATTCACATTTTCTTAATTGTTTTGGGTTCGTTATTGTAGGTCTTTTCCTTCTTTTATGTTTCTTGCCTCGAGAAGTTCCTTTAGCAGTTGTTGTAGAGCTGGTTTGGTGGTGCTGAACTCTCTCAGCTTTTGCTTGTCTGTAAAGGTTTTAATTTCTCCATCAAATCTGAATGAGATCCTTGCTGGGTAATCTTGGTTGCAGGTTTTTCTTCTTCAACACGTTCAATATGTCGTGCCAGTCCTTTCTGGCTTGCAGAGTTTCTGCTGAAAGATCAGCTGTTAACCTTATGGGGATTCCCTTGTGTGTTATTTGTTGTTTTTCCCTTGCTGCTTTTAATATGTTTTCTTTGTATTTAATTTTTGACAGTTTGATTAATATGTGTCTTGGCGTATTTCTCCTTGGATTTATCCTGTATGGGACTCTCTGTGCTTCCTGGACTTGATTAACTATTTCCTTTCCCATATTAGGGAAGTTTTCAACTATAATCTCTTCAAAGATTTTCTCAGTCCCTTTCTTTTTCTCTTCTTCTTCTGGAACCCCTGTAATTCAAATGTTGGTGTGTTTAATGTTGTCCCAGAGGTCTCTGAGACTGTCCTCAGTTCTTTTCATTCTTTTTTCTTTATTCTGCTCTGCAGTAGTTATTTCCACTATTTTATCTTCCAGGTCACTTATCCGTTCTTCTGCCTCAGTTATTCTGCTATTGATCACATCTAGAGTATTTTTCGTTTCATTTATTGTGTTGTTCATCATTGTTTGTTTCATCTTTAGTTCTTCTAGGTCCTTGTTAACTGATTCTTGCATTTTGTCTATGCTATTTCCCAGATTTTGGATCATCTTTACTATCATTATTCTGAATTCTTTTTCAGGTAGACTGTCTATTTCCTCTTCATTTGTTAGGTCTGGTGGGTTTTTATCTTGCTCCTTTATCTGCTGTGTGTTTTTCTGTCTTTTCATTTTGCTTATCTTACTGTGTTTGGGGTCTCCTTTTTGCAGGCTGAAGGTTCATAGTTCCTGTTGTTTTTTGTGTCTGTCCCCAGTGGCTAAGGTTGGTTCAGTGGGTTGTGTAGGCTTCCTGGTGGAGGGGACTAGTGCCTATGTTCTGGTGGATGAGGCTGGATCTTGTCTTTCTGGTGGGTGGGTCCACATCTGGTGGTGTGTTTTGGGGTGTCTGTAGACTTATTATGATTTTGGGCAGCCTCTCTGCTAATGGGTGGGGTTGTGTTCCTGTCTTGCTAGTTGTTTGGCATAGGATGTCCAGCACTGTAGCTTGCTGGTCGTTGAGTGAAGCTGGGTGCTGGTGTTGAGATGGAGATCTCTGGGAGATTTTCGCTGTTTGATATTATGTGCAGCTGGGAGGCCTCTTGTGGACCAGTGTCCTGAAGTTGGCTCTCCCACCTCAGAGGCACAGCACTAACTCCTGGCTGCAGCACCAAGAGCCTTTCATCCACACCGCTCCTTAATTTGGGATGATTTGTTGTCTATTCATGTATTCCACAGATGCAGGGTACATCAAGTTGATTGTGGAGCTTTAATTCACTGCTTCTGAGGCTGCTGGGAGAGATTTCCCTTTCTCTTCTTTGTTCTCACAGCTCCCAGGGGCTCAGCTTTGGATTTGGCCCCGCCCGTGCGTGTAGGTTGCCGGAGGGCGTCTGTTCTTTGCTCAGACAGGACGGGGTTAAAGGAGCCGCTGATTCGGAGGCTCTGGCTCACTCAGGCCGGGGGGTAGGGAGGGTCATGGAGTGCAGGGCGGGCCTGCAGCGGCAGAGGCCGCCATGACGTTGCTAGCCTGAGGCGTGCTGTGTGTTCTCCCAGGGGAGTTGTCCCTGGATCCCAGGATCCTGGCAGTGGCGGGCTGCACTGGCTCCCCGGAAGGGGGTGTGGACAGTGACCTGTGCTCGCACACAGGCTTCTTGGTGGCGGCAGCAGTGGCCTTAGCGTCTCATGTCTGTCTCTGGGGTCCGCACTTTCAGCTGCGGCTCGCGCCCGTCTCTGGAGCTCTCTTAAGCAGCGTTCTTAATCCCCTCTCCTCATGCACCAGGAAACAAAGAGGGAAGAAAAAGTCTCTTGCCTCTTGGGCAGGTCCAGACCTTTCCCCGGACTCCCTCCCGGCTAGCCGCAGCGCACTAACGCCCTGCAGGCTGTGTTCACGCCACCAACCTCAGTCCTCTCCCAGCGCTCCGCTCCGACAGAAGCGGGAGCCTCAGCTCCCAGCCCCGCCCGCCCCGTCGGGGGAGCAGACAAGCCTCTCGACTGGTGAGTGCTGGTCGGCCCCGATCCTCTGCACTGGAATCTCTCCGCTTTGCCCTCCGCACCCCTGTTGCTGTGCTCTCCTCCGCGTCTCCGAAGCTCCCCCACTCCGCCACCTGCAGTCTCCGCCCGCGAAGGGGCTTCCTAGTGTGTGGACACTTTTCCTTCACAGCTCCTTCCCGCTGGTGCAGGACCCGTCCCTATCCTTTTGTCTCTGTTTATTTTTTTTCTTTTGCCCTAACCAGGTACGTGGGGGGTTCCTTGCCTTTTGGGAGGTCTGAGGTCTTCTGCCAGCGTTCCGTAGGTGCTCCGTAGGAGTTGTTCCACATGTAGATGTATTTCTGGTGTATCTGTGGGGAGGAAGGTGATCTCCAAGTCTTACTCTTCCGCCATCTTCTGTTTCTAGATTTTTTGATGATGGCCATTCTGACTGGTGTGAGGTGATACCTCATTGTAGTTTTGATTTGCATTTCTCTAATGATTAATGATGTTGAGCATTCTTTCATGTGTTTGTTGGCAGTCTGTATATCTTCTTTGGAGAAATGTCTATTTAGGTCTTCTGCCCATTTTTGGATTGGGTTCTTTGTTTTTTTGTTATTGAGCTGCATGAGCTGCTTATAAATTTTGGAGATTAATCCTTTGTCAGTTGCTTCATTTGCAAATATTTTCTCCCATTCTGAGGGTTGTCTTTTGGTCCTGTTTATGGTTTCCTTTGCTGTGCAAAAGCTTTGAAGTTTCATTAGGTCCCATTTGTTTATTTTTGTTTTTCTTTCCATTTCTCTAGGAAGTGGGTCAAAAAGGATCTTCCTGTGATTTATGTCATAGAGTGTCCTGCCTATGTTTTCCTCTAAGAGTTTGATAGTTTCTGGCCTTACATTTAGGTCTTTAATCCATTTTGAGCTTATTTTTGTGTATGGTGTTAGGGAGTGATCTAATCTCATACTTTCACATGTAGCTGTCCAGTTTTCCCAGCACCACTTATTGAAGAGGCTGTCCTTTCTCCACTGTGCATTCCTGCCACCTTTATCAAAGATAAGGTGACCATATGTGTGTGGGTTTATCTCTGGGCTTTCTATCCTGTTCCATTGATCTATCTTTCTGTTTTTGTGCCAGTACCATTACTCCTCACTTTCTTGTCCAAGAATTGGCAAACTAAGGCCAAATTCAGCCTGCTGACTGTTCTTGCAAATAAAGTTTTATTGGCACACAGCCACCCCATTCATTTACAGTACGTATTTTCTATGCGTGCTTTTGCTCTGCAACTACAGAGTTGAGTAGTTGAGATAGGGCTGCTGCACAGCCCATAAAGATTAGAACATTTATTATCTGGCTTTTAAAAAAATTTCTCCATTTTATTCCGATATGTACTAAATATGCAATATGCTTTACATAACTCTAAATACATCTAACATTTTCTTCTAACACAGTATTTTTTTTAACATCTTTATTGGAGTATAATTGCTTTACATTGTTGCGTTAGTTGCTCCTGTATAACAAAGTGAATCAGCTATACGTATACATATAAAAACAGTGGTTAGATGCCATGAAGTAGGTAGCAATGCCTTAACTGTATGCACGTTGTCAGGCCCCAGGGCCTCTTCCATCCTTGTCAAGGGGAGTGCTAACCTTCTCTCCTTTCATACAACACTGTTATCTGGCTTTTTACAGAAGTAGTTTGCCAGTCCCTGCTCTTGTCATATTGGCCTCCTCTCTGCCCCAAGATCAGGCCAGTCCTTTTCTCTTGCTTTAATCCTCCCCAAATGCTACTCCTGTTGCCTGGAGTCACTTTCCCTGTATCTTCCTGTGGGGATTCTTGCTCATCTTTCAGGCCTTGCTTCAAATGTCATTTCCCTCAGGGAACTCCGCTGAGCATCCCAGCTAAGCAGTCCTAACTTCATTCCTTGACCTCATTGTTGTATGTGTTTATGTACTTTTTTGCATCGCCAGGCCTAGAATGGAGCTCCCCATTGGTAAGGATGGATGGTATCTATTCATTCATCTCTCACACCCAAGGTCTAGCAGACTATCTGTCATGGAGCAGATGCTCATATAACAAATGAACATTCTAGAAGAAATTCAGCAGAAGATAAACTGTAGCCAGGAATCTTCTCTCTGACTTACTCCAGGAAAGCTCTTTCCTGTTTAAAATGAGAAATACTCTTTTTAGAACCACCGTTAGATACAAAACTAGAGTTAAAAATATATTTATAGTTGTAGGAACAGATGTGATTAAGCTGTTGTTCAAAAGGATTAAGCTGAGCAGAAGCAAGAAGAACTACAATCCTGCAACCTGTGGAACAAAAAACAAACACATTCACAGAAAGATAGACAAGATGAAAAGGCACAGGGGCTATGTACCAGATGAAGGAAGAAGATAAAACCCCAGAAAAACAACTAAATGAAATAGAGACAGGCAATCTTCCAGAAAAAGAATTCAGACTAATGATAGTGAAGATGATCCAGGACCTTAGAAAAAGAATGGAGGCAAAGATCGAGAAGATGAAAGAAATGGTTAACAAAGATCTGGAAGATTTAAAGAACAAACAAACAGAGATGAACAATACAATAACTGAAATGAAAAATACACTGGAAGGAATCAATAGCAGAACTGAGGCAGAAGAATGGATAAGTGAGCTGGAAGACAGAATGGTGGAATTCACTGCTGCGGAACAGAATAAAGAAAAAAGAATGAAAAGTAATGAAGACAGCCTAAGAGACCTCTAGGACAACATTAAACGCAACAACATTCGCATTATAGGGGTCCAAGAAGGAGAAGAGAGAAAGGACCCGAGAAAATACTTGAAGAGATTATCGTCGAAAACTTCCCTAACATGGGAAAGGAAATAGTCACCCAAGTCCAGGAAGCGCAGAGAGTCCCATACATGATAAGCCCAAGGAGAAACACGCTGAGACACATAGTAATCAAACTGGCAAAAATTAAAGACAAAGAAAAATTATTGAAAGCAGCAACGGAAAAAGGACAAATAACATACAAGGGAACTTCCATAAGGTTAACAGCTGATTTCTCAGCAGAAACTCTACAAGCCAGAAGGGAGCGGCAAAACATACTTAAAGTGATGAAAGGGAAGAACCTACAAGCAAGATTACTCTACCCGGCAAGGACCTCATTCAGATTCGATGGAGAAATCAAAAGCTTTACAGACAAGCAACAGCTAAGAGAATTCAGCACCACCGAACCAGCTCTACAACAAATGCTAAAGGAACTTCTCTAAGTGAGAAACATAAGAGAAGAAAAGGACCTACAAAAACAAACCCATAACAATTAAGAAAATGGTAATAAGAACATACATGTCAATAATTACCTTAGGGCTTCCCTGGTGGCGCAGTGGTTGAGAGTCCACCTGCCAATGCAGGGGACACGGGTTCGTGCTCCGGTCCGGGAAGATCCCACATGCTGTGGAGCGGCTGGTCCCGGGAGCCATGGCCACTGAGCCTGCACGTCCGGAGCCTGTGCTCCGCAATGGGAGAGGCCAAAACAGTGAGAGGCCTGTGTACCGCAAAATGAAAAAATAATAATAATTACCTTAAACGTGAATGGATTAAATGCTCCAACCAAAAGACACAGGCTTGCTGAATGGATGCAAAAACAAGACCCATATATGCTGTCTACAAGAGACCCACTTCAGACCTAGGGACACATACAGACTGAAAGTGAGGGGACAAAAAAGCTATTTCATGCAAATAGAAATCAAAAGAAAGCTGGGGCTTCCCTGGTGGCGCAGTGGTTGAGAGTCCACCTGCTGTTGCAGGGGACACGGGTTCGTGCGCTGGTCCGGGAAGATCCCACATGCCGCAGAGTGGCTGGGCCCGTGAGCCATGGCCGCTGAGCCTGCGCGTCTGGAGCCTGCTCATCTGGAGCCTGTGCTCCACAACGGGAGAGGCCACAACAGTGAGAGGCCCGCGTACTGCAAAAAAAAAAAAAGAAAGCTGGAGTAGCAATACTCATATCAGATAAAGAATGTTACAAGAGACAAGAAAGGACACTACATAATGATCAAGGGATCAATCCAAGAGGAAGCTATAACAATTATAAATATTTATGCACCCAACATAGCACCTCAATACATAAGGCAACTGCTAAAAGCAGAAATCGACAGTAACACAGTAACAGTCAGGGACTTTAACACCTCACTTACACCAATGGACAGATCATCCAAACAGAAAATTAGTAAGGAAACACAAGCTTTAAATGACATGATAGACCAGATAGATTTGATTGATATTTATAGGACATTCCATCCAAAAACAGCAGATTACACCTTCTTCTCAAGTGCTCATGGAACATTCTCCAGGATAGATCACATCTTGGGTCACAAATCAAGCCTCAGTAAATTTAAGAAAATTGAAGTCATATCAAGCATCTTTTCTGACCACAATGCTATGAGACTGGAAATCAATTACAGGGAAAAAAAATGTAAAAAACACAAACACATGGAGGCTAAACAATACGTTACTAAATAACCAAGAGATCACTGAAGAAATCAAAGAGGAAATCAAAAAATACCTAGAGACAAATGCCAATGAAAACACAATGATCCAAAACCTATGGGATGCAGCAAAAGCAGTTCTAAGAGAGAAGTTTATAGCAATACAATCCTACCTCAAGAAAAAAGAAAAATCTCAAATAAACAATCCAACGTTACACCTAAAGGAACTAGAGAAAGAAGAACAAACAAAACCCAAAGTTAGCAGAAGGAAAGAAATCATAAAGACCAGAGGAGAAAGAAATGAAATAGAAACAAAGAAAACAATAGCAACAATCAATAAAACTAAAAGGTGGTTCTTTGAGAAGATTAAAAAAATTGATAAGCCATTAGCCAGACTCATCAAGAAAAAGAGGGAGAGGACTCAAATCAATAAAATTAGAAATGAAAAAGGAGAAGTTACAACAGACACCCCAGAAATACAAAGCATCCTAAGAGACTACTACAAGCAACTCTATGCCAATAAAATGGACAACATGGAAGAAATGGACAAATTCTTAGAAAGGTATAACCTTCCAAGACTGAACCAGGAAGAAACAGATAATATGAACAGACCAATCACAAGTAATGAAATTGAAACTGTAATTCAAAATCTTCCAACAAACAAAAGTCCAGGACCAGATGGCTTCACAGGTGAATTCTATCAAATGTTTAGAGAAGAGCTAACACCTATCCTTCTCAAACTCTTCCAAAAAATTGCAGAGGAAGGAACACTCCCAAACTCATTCTATGAGGCCACAATCATCCTGATACCAAAACCAGACAATGATACTACAAAAAAAGAAAATTACAGACCAATATCACTGATGAATATAGATGCAAAAATCCTCAACAAAATACTAGCAAACAGAATCCAACAGCACATTAAAAGGATCATATACCATGATCAAGTGGGATTTATCCCAGGGATGCAAGGATTCTTCAATATATGCAAATCAATCAATGTGATACACCATACTAACAAACTGAATTAGAAAAACCATATGATCATCTCAATAGATGAAGAAAAAGCTTTTGACAAAATTCAACATCCATTTATAATAAAAAACTCTCCAGAAAGTGGGCATAGAGGGAACCTACTTCAACATAATGAGGCCATATACGACAAACAAACAGCAAACATCATTCTCAATGGTGAAAAACTGAAAGCATTTCCTCTAAGATCCGGAACAAGACAAAGATGTGCACTCTCACCACTATTATTCAACATAGTTTTGGAAGTCCTAGCCATGGCAATCAGGGAAGGAAAATAAATAAAAGGAATAAAAATTGGAAAAGAAGTAAAACTGTCACTGTTTGCAGATGACATGATACTATACCTAGACAATCCTAAAGATGCCACCAGAAAACTACTAGAGCTAATCAATGAATTTGGTAAAGTTGCAAGATACAAAATTAATGCACAGAAATATCTTGCATTCCCATACACTAATGATGAAAAATCTGAGAGAGAAATTAAGGAAACACTCCCATTTACCATTGCAATGAAAAGAATAAAATACCTAGGAATAAACCTACCTAGGGAGATAAAAGACCTGTATGCAGAAATCTATAAGACACTGATGAAAGAAATTAAAGATGATACCAACAGATCAGAGATATACCATGTTCTTGGATTGGAAGAATCAACATTGTGTAAATGACTATACTACCCAAAGCAATCTACAGATTCGATGCAATCCCTATCAAATTACCAATGGCATTTTTTACAGAACTAGAACAAAAAATCTTAAAATTTGTATGGAGACACAAAAGACCCCGAATAGCCAAAGCAGTCTTGAGGGAAAAAAACGGAGCTAGAGGAATCAGACTCCCTGACTTCAGACTATACTACAAAGCTACAGTAATCAAGACAATATGGTACTGTCACAAAAACAGAAGTATAGATCAATGGAACAGGATAGAAAGCCCAGAGATCAACCCACGCATATATGATCACCTAATCTTTGATAAAGGATGCAAGAGTATACAATGAAGAAAAGAGAGCCTCTTCAATAAGTGGTGCTGGGAAAACTGGACAGCTATATGTAAAAAATGAAATTAGAACACTCCCTAACACTGTATACAAAAATAAACTCAAAATAGATTAAAGAGGGCTTCCCTGGTGGCACAGTGGTTGAGAGTCTGCTTGCTGATGCAGCGGACACAGGTTCGTGCCCCGGTCCAGGAAGTCCCACATGCCGCAGAGCGGCTGGGCCCGTGAGCCATGGCTGCTGAGCCTGCGCGTCCGGAGCCTGTGCTCCGCAACGGGAGAGGCCACAACAGTGAGAGGCCCGCGTACCGCAAAAAAAAGAAAAAGAAACTGCCTCTCATACAAAGAACGCTGGCCATCAGGTTTTTCACAAAAGCACTCAAAAAAAAAAAAAAAAAAAAAAAAACATGCAAAACCAAAGCTTAAGGTTGTATTTATTCTAATAAGTTGGTACTGCAGGATTCAGAGTGATTTTCTTTCATGCCTTTTAGCAATAGCAAGCAACAAAAACAGTCTTGTCATGGCACATCCTTCATCAAGAGAGCCAGTGAAAAACCCTCTGTATTTATGTGTCCTTATGTTTAAGATGATTTTAAATATAGGCATCATTGACATAGGAATGTCAGCTGTCCAGCTGTCTTTCATACACAAGGAACCTCACAGTTTAAAGATTCTATGCAGACTACTCATTCGTTTAAAAAGAAAGAAAGAAAAGAAAGATTGGTTAAATTGGCAACATCGAACTGGTATCTCGACATCAGAACACAAAGTCAAAGGCAAAGGTGCCAGGCCATCCCAGGCACTTCCACCTTCTCAGCTTGTATAGGATGGAGCATGTTTCCTTTCATAATTATTCACAGCTTAGGCATGTAGCTTAAGTGCCTACGACTTGCTTGGAAGCCAGGAGGAACCGGTTGGGCTGGGAGGGCTGTAAGATCAAGCCGTTTATGATTGTTCTTGGGAATTAGCTGATAAATAATGTACGTAGCATCCCACTGATTCAAGGAGCACCGGTTTGATCTTAGAAATTCTCTTACTGAATTTTTGTAAACAGATCTGAAATGATTTCTGAGAGACTGCATGCTTTTCCGTGCATTTTATTTAATACATAGGCACACGTAGGTAGTCTGATAAAGGCATGTGTGTTTGTGTTATTTCTTTTTCTTTTCAATTGGACACTATTTTTACCTCAAAGTAGTTTTAACCACAGACAGATGAAAAGTGTGCTCTTGGGTTGCTCTTGTGGTTTGATCTGAAATAAAAATAATGAATTGCCTTGTCCTATGTAAATCTGATTTTTTAACATAGTGAAATATACTCATATTCAAAAATACGGCATTATGATTCTAACAGTTACATTATACACCTGAAATCTCTGGTGATATTGATGGAAAGGAAAAGTACTAAAGAAAAAAGGTTTGAGAAAACTGGGTATGAAATTCTGAAATGATGCATAATCTCATAGACAAGAGCTCGGTACACCAGGCTGTGAACAGGGAATAGTTACTTCCGATTAACATGTCGACAAGATGTCATTCATATGTTCTCTGGGCTGCAACCGACAGGCCATTTACTGGGGTTACATCTGAATTGTTCAAATGAGGAATCAGAGTCAACTAAGGCATTTTAACGCATTTCATGTATGCAATATTTTCCAGAAAGCACACTCACGCACCCTGCAGTGGATCTCCAGATGAAGGGCACACCCCGCAGAGCAGCACATGCCTCCACGCAACAGCACTTAGTCTCTGCCAAAGGAAGATGGCACAGATGAACGAACTGGATCTAAAACTTTACTAATGAGATACTTTACATTCTGGTTTTCAGACTAAATGTTCTAAGGTTGATGTATTTTATACTCAAGGTACCTTTTAATTCAGACTCACCACATTTTAAGTGCTGAATGTCCACATGGGGCTAGTACCTAGCATATCAGACAACACAGGTCGAAAAAACTCTAGGTCATCGTTCCTGAAAGAAAAGCTTCATCTGTTAAAAAATAATAATGTAATAAGAGTAGCAGTAATAATAACAACGGCTAACACCGGTATGGTGCTTATTATGTGTCCTGTTCTAAGCACTTCACAGGTATGAATTCATTTACTCTTCACAAGTATGCTATGAGGATAGCAACATGCCTAACAGATGAAGAACATAAGACAAAAAGGAAGGTTCGTACTTGTCCAAGGCCACAACGAGACCAGAATCTCAGAACATACTAAAGAATCCAGGATGGAAGAGAGATGGAAAGGAAATGGACTAATTGCCTCATTTTCCTACAAAAGGAGTCAGTGAATATTATTTTCTTCTGAGGTTGTTGATACATGTAGGATTCAAATATGCTAATTCAAGAAATAAAAGTAGCATTAAGATACTTCCAAAATGCTGGAGGGGATACATGTGGGAAAATATTGATATTAGAAAAGAGAAGGATACAGCAAGGAGACAGACTGAGCCTATACTGATGACAGAAATAAGAACAGTGAATGTCTCAACCACAGTAAATAGATTTCATATTAATCAAGAAGACTTTCAGAGTTAGTCAAAAAATTAAAATATATTGTACTATAAAATATACAGTAAAACAAAGTGACTCAAGTTTTTTGTTTTAAATAGAAGGATGGGAAAAATATGCCAGAGAAATAGAAAAAACAAACAAACTTGGGATCAGAGCATCAGGCCTGATATCACTGACTGCAGTTTAAAGAAGGAAAGCACTAAACAAAGGGAAAAGTCAAGTTTGTGATTTAAAATAGAAAAGAACTATATATACTAAATTACGGAGCACTGAAATGTATAAAACAGTGTTCTCCAGATTTTAGTAATTCACATTCTTGTTCCATGAGTTTTTGCTACATCTTCATAAAATTTATAATATACTTAATATGATTTCTTTAAATTGAATTTTTTTAATTAAAAACAGAAGCTCTACATCACTATCAAAAATACAAAACCAATTTCTAGTGCTATAAAAAAAGGTTACTATTAAACAAACCAAAACATTAGTGAATTTCCGTAGCTGCTATTGTCACTGAAGAAACAGGAGGAAATAGCACCCTCAAACTGGATGATAAAGGGGTTTTGAAAAAAGACTGTTTACAAACCTGTGGGCTGGTGGGGCAAGTTTAGAAATCAACAAGGAATAGTGCAGTGCCATGGAGATAGCAACAGCTGGGAGCAGTTACCAGGCCTTGACCAGACAGAGCAAAGAAATGGAGTGATAACTAGACACAGAATGAACAGCTCTAGGGGGAGGACCAAACGATAGGAGCTACTGCATTTGGTGATGGAATGAAGCCAACCCGAAGTAACCCAGCAGAAAAGGAGCCAGGGAAACAAAGACCCTTACCTCACAATTCTCCAGTCTCTTGCCATTGCCCTGTTGGTGGGATCCAACAGAAAGACAAAGGACAAGGAAATCAGATTATTCAAGACATACTGATCACCTCCTAGGGCAGAGATCAAAGGAAAGAGGGGTGGAGAACATATGCACGCGGGCAAACAAGATGCACAGAACATCTCCATATTCTGCTTAATATTCTCACCTGAGTGGTTCTTCTCTATTATCACATGGAATTAGCGGAGTTAGCAGAGTCATAAAAATATGCTACCACCACTGAGTTGAGATTTTCTTCTATCATAATGAAAGCTTGAAGACAAATGAAAAATAACATCCTCACCACGTAATCCAATGTTATTCATACTATGTCCTTTAAAACATCTTACTGTTTAAACCATCTTACATCACGTTTTAAGAATTCCACACCTTGGAGTATGTGTTAAGCCTTTGAGATATAGCAAGGGCACAAAAATCATATAAGTATACTAGTCATTGGAAGCATCATGAGAACATTCCATCCTTAACAAATCATAAAATTATAGAAGAAAAGTTAAATATAGACAAATCTGAATAACAGAGTCCATAGGTATAGAATTTAAAAGATACAAAATGTAGCTGGCTGCTTCTTAAGTGTGCATAGGTTATTTACAAATACTGAGCATAAGTTAGACGCAAATTCAAAAAAATAGAAATAAGATATAGTCAGCCACAGTTCCCAACAATAATGCAGTACACCCAGAAATACATAACAACTGAAGAAACCAAATCTCTCAAACGCTGGAAATTTGAAAGAAAATATTTTTTAATATTAAGTACCTCTTAGGTCACAGAGACAATCAAAAGTACAGTTGCTGAATCAGTAGAACATGATGATACTGAAAGCTCTCCATATAAAGTGTAGGATGATGCCAAAGATTTCCTTAAAAAAAAAGCAAAACAGAAAAGGCAAAATCATAAACATTTTCCTTACCCAAAAAGAGAAAGAACAAAAATGGACAGCATGTGCAACATAAAAACATAAGAAAAAGAGCTCAAAGAAAAAGTTAAGGCAAGCTGAACAATAGAATTAATACACATAAAAACAAACTCATTTATAGGAAAGCAGAAAAAGTAGAAATGACAAGTGCATGAAATAATTGAAAAGAAAAATTGAGTTAATACATATAAAAGCACTCATTCATGTATTGGGAAATAGAAAAAAATTGATAAAAACATAAAAATAATTCTTTGAATGAATAACAAACTACTTTATTAATAAAAAAGGATACATTAACATCCAAACCTAAGGATGTGAAAAATGGAACTGACTAAAAGGATTCTAAAAGAATATTTCCTCTAATATATGCTAATAAATTTGAGAATGTGAATAGACCATTTTCTATAAATATAAAAGTACTGTACTGCAAATTGACTCAACAGAAGATAGAATAGTTGAACAGACCCAAAACGAAGGAAGAAATTGAGAAAATTGTCAAAGATCTGCATCTCAGTAAAGTTCCAGACAATTTCATGCTTGAATTCATTCAAACCTTCAAGAAACAGATAATTCATGAGCTTTTTAAATTGTCCTAAAGCATAAAGTTAGAATTAATGCTTCCTAATTCTTTTCACAAAACCACAATAGCATAAATACCTAAGCTTGACAGGGATAGCACTGAAAACAAAACCTATAAACCAAAGCCATGAATATTGATTCAAGAGTCATAGAGTTTCAGCCAGCAGAATCCACATTACATTTAAAAAATAATACACTGAACTAAGTGAGGTTTAGTTCAGATAGTCAAGAACAATTCAATGTTAGAAAAATATCATTTCAATTCAGCATATAAATAGGCAGAAAAGAAAGTAATAAAATAATATGGTTATCCATATAACCGTAAGTGCCAAAAACTTACCTGGTAGATTTCAGCAGCCAATTCTATGTTTATTAATATAAAAACATAATGTCATTTACTATAAAGCAGATCTAGCTGCTAAAATTTTAACGAGATACAAATAAACTCTCAATCAATTACTAAAGAATGAATCACGATAATTTGTTTCCATATCAACAGCTTTCAGTTTTGACAGGAGAGCATCACTTGCTTCTGGAAGAACAAGGGAAGCCTGAATAGGAAAGGGTGGACTTCAGAATTTAACAAACACAGGCGCAAATACGGTTCAGCCAGGTATTAGCAGGGTGATCATGACCAATTATATAATCTGCCCAGGTCCCAGAGTTTTTTTTTTTTTTTTTTGCGGTACGCGGGCCTCTCACTGTTGTGGCCTCTCCCGTTGCGGAGCACAGGCTCCTGGACGCACAGGCCCAGCGGCCATGGCTCAAGGGCCCAGCCACTCCGCAGCATGTGGGATCTTCCCGGACCGGGGCGCGAACCCGTGTCCCCTGCATCGGCAGGTGGACTCTCAACCACTGCGCCACCAGGGAAGCCCAGGTCCCAGAGTTTTTTAAAGCGACATGAGGGCAATAAATCACATCTTGCCAGGTCACTCTGAGGAGTGCAAATACTCAGACTAGTCAGTACACAGTAGGTGTTCAAAAACTTCTCTCTTCAGTGCCCTTGTTGCCAGCTCTGGTACTAATAATTTGCACGATTTGCATTTGAATCTGAGCTTACATGGGAAGTATTTTCTTAGAAGACTCTCACCCGCCCACTCTGTTTAGAGAGAAAGCATCACAGGTTACTGTATTTTCCCATTATAAAATAATTCTTGCTTATTTGGAAAAATTGGGGAAAAAATGAAAATACACAATATAGAGTTAAAGTTTCTCATCATTCTCTCTCATTGGCATCATTAGATTTTAAAATATATCCTTCTATGCTTGGGATCATACTTGGAACTGTAATTTTAAATAACATTTTAAAACAGAACTTTAAAGTCTTCAGTAGAAAAGAACTTAAATTGAAAACCTCATTCCACATGTAATTTTACAGCTACCCATCCATTTTCCAACATCAGAACTTGCAGCGTTTTTGATCTGATCAAAAGTCATATACTATGAACTACAGTCTGTCAATTTTTATAAACTCGTATCATTGGTCAAATGTGGAAATGGTTCAAGACCATTTCAACGCCTTTCAGTGTCTCTTACCGGTAGCTCACTCAACAACCATTATCAAGTAGGAAGGACAACAGACACAATGGCTGGAATAGAATCCTGCCTGATGCCATGGGGTAAAGCTTCATTATTTATGAATCTAACAAAAAGTGAAGTGAAAGTTGGACACTTTCCAGTTAATTTCATCAATGTAGACAACTCAACTGTATATTTGAGTTCCTCTGTGGCAAGTAACACAAATGAATTCTTGTGTCTCCTTGAACCTTGAATTACCTGGTGAAACTGTCCATACAGCTGAGATTAACCACATAATGGCCAACATTCCAGTTTCCACTGGGCTGTTGAAAACTTCACTACACCGATAGTACCCCAAGGCTTTTGTCTGTTCAACCTTTTTATGTTGCCTATAGTTAAAGTTGGCTGCAATTAAACACAAGATTGTCTAAAAAGCCCATTATTGTCCTTGTTTAGCTGCCTAATTTCCTTCCATTTATATGTTCTTAGAGCCTTTCCAAACGACTTTTTCCTAGCTAATTTGGGAAACACTTTACAAAGAGCAGGTAATTTTAAAAGCATCATTCTAATGTTGGTCTTTCATTATTTCTCTAATAAGCAACATAACTGGTACAGGCTGAGGCCACCTACAGATCAACCTTTAGACAAACCTTGTATATTCAAGTTATAAAACTTCTTCCTGAGCCCAACTGCATTCTCTTAGGGGAAAATTTGAGAAAGAATATAAAGTTGTAAGATTTCTTTTTCCTTGCTTCCATCGCCCCCGACTCCAACCCCTGTAAAACATCATTTATCAGTTCATGTCCTGGAGAAGCAGACATAATTGCAGGAGCTCTAAGAAATAAAGGGAAGAATCTGTCACATCCTATTTTTATCAACTTTGTTTTGAAAGCTTTCGATGTGTAACTTCTTTTATTAAATGATTTTATGCATATGTTCTCTACGAGAGGAGAATAAGATGCATGTATGCTGTCTGCTGTATCTAGGGTGTCATTTGGAGAATCAACCTCAACTAAATCTAATTAATTCCCTTTCAACTAGAAAAGCATGAAAATGGTCCATAAAATAAAACTTAATTTTAATTGTAAGTCAATTACATTGTCAAGTCACAGAAAAAATATTAAATGGGTAGGACAGAGACGTCCTACATGCACCATGGACTGCCATGCAAAGAGGTTGACTAGTAGTGGACTGATTTTTAAATCCACATTCAAGTGTTATCCAAACTGTCGTTCCACCATTGAACTAATACCATTGTGTCCAACGGAGACACAATCTCATGTTGAAAAGACCTCCTTGTATAGAATGCAGGATGAAGCGTTCATACAAACCAGTCATCCAAGGGAACAGACAAGACAGGGATTCTCTTAAATTCAGATAACAAGCCTGATCTGAAATTGTGGCTAAAAACAACATTCATGATTTTTATAGACATTGTGATCTTTCATAGGCTTCTGGGAAATAACCCCATAAAATAATCCCAAGGGAATGGGATACTGGAATTGGTCAGGTCCAAGTCACACAATCCCTCCAGGAACTAAGGGTGGAGTCAACTTCCCCCAAAGCACCTGGGCCAAGAGTCACGAGAGGGCATCGCAGAGGAATACAGCACATTGTTAATGTTATCAAAAGTGGGGTCCAGCTACTCACCACTCAAAAGCCAATAAAGAGGCAAGGTTGGTGGAAAGGAAAATTTGCTTTATAAGCAGCCGGCAACCCGGGCTGGGGGTGGGGGCCAGGGGTGGACTCATGTCCAAAGGCCACCTCCCCCCCCCCCCCCCACTGACAATCAATGGGCAAGAGCTTTTATAGATGGAGGGAGGGGGCTACATGCAGAAAAAGGCACAGGCAGCTGTGACGGTCATCTTGAAACTGGTCCTGCGGTGGTCTGACCAGCGTCATCTTGATTGTTTTAGGTACAGTTAATCTTGAGTTCCAGGGTCGGTTTATTCTTGTTTCTTTGAGGCCAGTTCTCGGAATTGTGGCAGCTTATGTCATGGCTACAGTCTGGTCATCGTGTAGTTAAATTCTTCCACCTGTTGGGGGTTTCAGTATCTACAAAACAGCTCAAAGGCCATGGCTCAGAATATGATCTCTAGCCCTTGAGGAGGAACTAAAAGGTCCTTGACTTTAATGACTAAACTAATATTATTTGGCCTTGTTTGACTGTTTTCCTTTGCTTCTGCATTTTCTCACTTCTCTAATTAACCTTATTCTTTGACTAAAGTTTTTCTACAAACAAAAGGCAGGCGGAGGACATGGGAGGGAAGGACCTTAGGGTGCTGCTCTGTTTCATTAACAGAAGAAACGGGAGTGGATGCAGGTAGCATAAACAGACTTCTACTATCTCAGACCCTCTAAAATTGTTCCCTTGATTAAAAGTAGTAATGGATATTTTAGTTCTTAGATATTACGTCTCTCTCCACGGCACTTTAGTGGAACTAGTCTATTTTATAAGATTAAATGAAACAGCTTTCTAGTAATAGTTCTCTTATTTATCGTGAAAGTATTACTGAAGGCATTTTTGGGTATATCTCACACTTCCCTTTGTTTTACAGAATCCACATGAGAACTTTTTATCTGCTGTTAACATCAGTTACTGTTATGATTCTTCTGAGAAATACGCTCAATTCTGTCTTCTGGAAACTGTAACTTGTGTGACTAATTATGTTTCCTAATGTTTCCTCATTTTTACCTCTGAGAGAATATAGGGCTCTACCCTTAGCAAACCAATGTACAGAAAACATACACTGGATGATGATGATGATGATGATGACTGTTATTATATAGGTTCACTTTTTTCTTTCCTGTCTACTTGTAATTTGAATTAGTTCAGTGCATTTTATATATTCTTATAAGGTACAACTCATATTTCCCAGAACAAAGAGTGATATAAATATATCAGGAGTAACAAAGTCAGTAGCTTATAGGAGCCAAGCAAGTGATGGAAATGGTGAAGCATCCCACGTGGGGACTAGCAAAGAGCATGCGCGCCTCTTCTAAAGGAACAGCCGTCCTTTAGGTCCAGCCACATGGCACCACAAGGAAAAGGGAGACCAACATGGCCACATCTTTCAATAGAAACCAGAACTTCATCCTAGCCCTATACTGCCTTCACAGACATAACATTGGTGGGTAATACAGAAAGTAAAGCTATTCTTAGCCATTTATTTTTGTCTTTATTAAAAGCATAACAAATTAGAAATATGTGGTTTATTAAAGCAGAAAAGAGACTGGTGGAAAGGGTACTAGCTATAGCTCATGGTGTCAACAAGGAGTTTGCAGAGCTGGGCTGGGAAAATGGACCAGAGCTAAGGATTAGAGTTGGAGCACAAACCTGATTACAGGGTGGGAAAGCCCTGGTCCTGCCACCACTGCACGCTCACCAACATGCTGCTGGGCTCTGTCGCCACCATCGCCCCGAACTCTGGGCACAGGACACTGTCTCCACCTTACAGATGAATCCCAAATGCATCCTGCCTCTTCTGGGGGCACTTAGTAGCTGAGCTTAGCCGTATGCTCAAGACAAAGCTGCCAGGAATGAATGAGAACATGTGTCTGAGCTTTCATCATCCCGTGATCTTCTAGACACAGGACGGGTTCACATGCTTGGCGTGCATGAGCAAAAGGGCAGACATCTGCTATCTGCCGAGAGCAATATCCGATTAACAGCTTCTTGAAACGACAAAAAAAAAATCCTATTTTATGTTAAGTGATATTTTTCTTTTAAAACATCCAATTTACTATGCTTTTAATAAAGAGGAAGTAATAAGATCAGTTGTGTCTTTGGGATCACTACTATTCATCAGTGTTAAGGTTCTACCTTTGAAAGTTACACAGGGTCGTAAAATAATAATACATCCCTTGTTTGAGAGGTTAGACAAAAATTTAATGGTCTCCCTGTGGGAGGTAAAAATAAAATTATCTAGATGACCAAGCAAAAGCCTTACAGCCACCTTTGTGGAGAACCAACCAGGAGGCCTTAGTGACAGCCTCCAGGTGGTATCAAAATCCAGCAGCTCAACCTTTTTAGGTTAGAATCACTGGGGAAGACTGAAAGGGTTTAAAAGTGCTGATGCTCAGGCCATCCCCAGAGCCTGGGATTTAACCTGCCTAGAATGAGGCCCAGCATCACTATCTGTTCAGTGTTCTTCAGGTGCTTTCCTTGGTTGAGAACTACTGTCCTGAGACCAAGAAGAAGCAACTAGTCCCACAAACAAAGACAAAGGGGAAAAGAAGTTTCTTTCGAGGGGGCACAAGATATCATCTTTCAAGAACATCCATCCCCCTGGCATGAAATTAGAGCCCTGTATTTGGGACGGGATGGATGGGATGACAAGTTTTATCAAGTCCAGAGGATGGGCAGTGACTGCTGAGCGCTGATGTAAAAATAATAATTGTGAGGCTGAAGTGAAGCCAAACAGGAGAAAGTACAATGACCGAGGCCGCCATGGGTCCAAGGAGAGCAGCTCCAGCAGGGAGAACAGGTGTGTGCCACCCCTGAGTTAAAGCATCTTCCACAAATGGGCTCAGGACCTCTGATGGACACCGTGACTAGCTCTGACACAGCAGAGAATCTGGCTCTGTGAGAATGAGGCCACAGGCAAGTCGAGGTTTTGAAAGAGAAGCAAGACAGAAAAGAACCACAGTACGGTCCTCAGAGTGTGACCTAGAGACTCCTGGAGGTCTTCCTTTTAGGAAGTCCACGAAGTCAAAACTAGGTTCATAATAACGTGGAGATGCCATTTGCTCTTTTCACTGGACTGACATTTGCACGGGTGGTACAAAAGCAATAAGTCAACGCAGTGGCACTAAATCAAGGCAGTGGGATCAAACAGGACTAGTGGCCACTGTGCTCTTCACTTCTAAGCGCTCACAGTAAAATATATATTTTTATAGATACTATTCATATACATATGTGTGTGTGTATTCTACTGCCCTGTATACATGTGTCCATCAGTCTATCCATTCATCTATCTCTGAGAGTGAGTGCTTCCTTAAATTTTGTACCGTAGGCACCTCCCTTGCTTTACTCTGGGTCACGCCCTGTTTTCTTCAGAGCACTTAATCGCTATCTGAGATTGTCTTGAATATTTACTTATTTTCTCCACCTCCAGTTTGTTAGATTTCAATTACCGCTTATGGGAGATTTGATTACAAAAATGTCCCAAATTATCCCCTTTCCTGGGACCATGTCCTTTGCACCTCCTCCCAAAGAGGTAGAATCTGTTCCCTCACCGCGTTGAATTCAGGCTGGCCGCTGATTTGCTCTAGCCAGCAGAATGCAGAAGAATGATAGTGGGTCAGTTCTCAGCATGGGTTCAAGGACCTTCCACTCTTTCTCTTGGAACTCGGATTTTACGAGGAGAACAAGCCCTGCTAAGTTGAGCATAAAAGACCACGCACAAGAGAGACCAGCTGTCCCAGGCAAGGCCATCCTAGACCAGCCGGCAGCTAGCCACCTTCAAACACATGAGCGAGCCCAGCCAAGGTTAGCTGAGCTGCCTGCCCTCTCTGGGGTGACTTCAGGTGTATGAATGAGCCCAGGTGGGAGCAGCAAACAACCCACACGCCCTGTAGGTTCATGAGCAATAATAAACGCTTGTTGTTTTAGGCAGCTTCTTCATTATTGTTGATGATGACTCACAGCATTGCTGTGGCAATAGACAACAGATTCACCCCTCCATTCCAAGAACCAAGAGTGCTGCTTGATACTTAGAAATATATTTGGGTACCCCCCCCCAAATTGGTGGATGTTAGAAAGAATGAAAAATGAACTAAAAACCCCACCGCTTTGTACACTAGCCCAGTTACATTTTCTCAGCTTGGTCTAGAACTAACCTCAACCATATAATAAGTTTGTTCATGCAATTAATTCAGTTCTTCTGGGCATCCACACCAATTACTGGAAGAGACAAAGACCAACTTTAGAACAGACATTTCTACTAAATAAAAAGTATTCAAGTATTTATATCTACTCTCTCTCCCTGCAGAGTCTATAAATACACCAGCCCAGACAAGCTTTATTGGTGTTAGCTGAAGCAGACTGCAGCTAAGAGAGAACTGTGGTTTTCCACTTCCCTTTGAGCCACTGCTCATACAGAATGAAGAATCCCCGGTTTTGTTTCTGCCTAATCACTTATTGTAATGCTGAAGGGAAGAAAATAAATCTTGGAAACTTTGACCAAAATCAGTTTAGTTTTTGCATTATCACAGCAGGAGAGGAAAACATGGGTTTTCATTTTTAAGGATAATCTCTCTTAAAGTGTGTACAAGAACTAGCTAAATCTAAATAATATTAGGAACATTCGAAATGTTTTTAAATGGATTCAGGGCTGCACTGGTTTCTGCCTTTAGATCATAAAGTCCGTTGGCTGCCAACTTTCATCTGCTCTCAGCGGTGGCAAAGATGCTGAATACTCTGCAAATTGTAGATGCCATTGACTATTCAGAGAAATTCCTGGCTTAGGACTTTTACAAATGAAGTTACCGCTTAAAGACTCCTGTTGTAGTTAAAAAAAAAAAAAATTAACAAAATTAATGTCTTCTTTGAATGCTATTATTGTTTTAATTAATTTCCACTCATAATGCACTATCAATTAAGTCAATTAAAATATTGGGCTTTTAATAATAATTGAATATTTCATACTGAAGTGAGTTTCTCTCTGTGCATGTGCTAACGACCTTCATGCATCTATACGTATGTCATGAGTTGTTTCCTTTTTCCTCCCTTCCTTTCTCCTTCCCTGTCTTTTTTTTATTGAATTATAGTTGACTTATAGTATTATATTAGTTTCAGGTATACAACGTAGTGATACAGTATTTTTATAGATTATACTCCATTTAAAGCTATTACAAAATAATGGCTATATTTCCCTTGTTGCTTATCTATTTTATACATGATATAAATATCCTTGTTGTTTATTTATTTTATACATAGTAGTTTGTATCTCTTAATCCCATAGCCCTATCTTGCCCCTCCCCACCTCTCTCTGAGATAAAGAAGATGTGAGATATATAGATATACAATGGACTATCACCCCGCCATAAAAAAGAATGAAATTCTGCCATTCGCAACAATGTGGATGGACCTAGAGAATATTATGCTTAGTGAAATAAGTCAGGCAGAGAAAGGCAAATATTCTATGTTATCACTGATATGTGGAATCTAAAAAATAAAACAAACAAATGTGTCAGTCAAAACAGAAACAGATTCACAGATATAGAGACCAAACTAGCTGCTCCCTATCTTTCTTCATCCCTCCCTCCTTCCTGCCAGCCTCTTTCCTCTCCCTCTTTTCTTTTCTCCCTTCATCTCCCCACCCCCACCCCCCGCCTTTCTTTTCTCTCTCTACTTTTTCTTTCTTTTCTCCTTCCCTCTCCTCTCCTCTCTCCCTCCCTCCCACCCCACGCCCTTTGGTGGCCACTTCCTAAGAGCCAGTGGATAAGAAAGGCTACTTCTTTCTGTAGCACTTTCACTCAGGTAACACACAGCACAGGCACAACATCTCTGAGTTGGTCTGTTTCCCGAGCTGACCATAGTAGATCCCGAACAGAAAATTTAATGTATCCAGGAATCACTCGACTTTTTAACTTTCCAATTGCAAACTGAATTCTTCCTTTTATATATCTTAGAGGTCAGAAAAAAAATTACATCTTTGGGCAACTTTCCCTTTTCCAATTAACCTGCTTGCATATTTTCAGTATTTAATTTTACAGTTTTAAACTACCCATAAGGCTATGTGTGTTTTTGATATTCTGAAATACATCACAAATTTATCTTTGTTTTATGAACTGCCGGTTGAACACTAGATACCATCATTTGATCAATTTGTGTATTTGATCAATACATTTTACTTGTATCCATTTACATTAATCAGGACAAGTACTAAATTGGTATGCTAGTTCAATATGACTTCAGTTTAATCAATTTTATCAGTTGATTACCTCATTTAGTTGGTGTTTTCATTCTTCTATGTAACTAACCTCAGGATTTAAAACTAGCTTTGTCATTCATTGGGAGCCCAAAATTAACTTATATTTCTAACAAGAGAATGAGAAACAGCACAATTAGGATACTTGTTAAAGTAGATTTTAAATCAAAAAGATCAAAACATAAAATAATAACCTGACAGGGTTTAAAAATTATTGTGAATGTTGACCCAATACTGATGTGAATATCGTGAAATATCTACACTTATACATGCCTATTAAAAGGTTTATTTGCAGAAGTCTTTTGTAAGGTAATTTGATAATACATTTTATAATAACCGTAGAAATGTTCATAAACTTGATGATTTACCACAAGGAAATAAGAAACACTCCATCTAAAAAAATTGGGAAAATATCTGGGCATGAAGACGTCCATCATGGTGCTATTTATAGTAGTAGTAAAATCTTAAAATCAACATAAATGTCCAACAATAGGAGAATGACCAAATAAATTACAGTAATATGAAACTGATGGAGTTTTGTACAGCCATTAAAAATAAAAATCATGAAGACTATATAGGAACATGGAACATTCCTATACTAAAATGTTGTGTTATCTGTGTTATCATTTAATTTATATGAGAACCATACAGCTGTAACTTTATTTATCCAGTATGTGCTTAGTGAGAATGTGTCGGGCCCTGTGCTAAGAGCAACAGGCCAAGGCCGGCACGTAAAGCCAAACAAAATACGATCCCTGCCCTCTGATCTGGTCCACCTGCAGGAGCGTCCCCAGATCCCCACTTAAGAAATGTATGCCTCTTCTTGAGATACTTAATCTCTTGCAGTCTGTTTCTTTCTCACCTGCAAAAACAGGGATCAGATGAGTGACCACCTCAAGCAGCACTTCTTTGAGTATTTAGTAACTTTTTATATGTAATTTGTTTAATACAGTGCTTGGTGTGTTAGTTTGCTGGGGCAACTGTAACAAGGTACTAAAGACATCTACTGTCCCACAGTTTTGGAAGCTAGAAGTCCACAATCAAGGTGTGGGCAGAGCTGATTCCTTCTGAGGGCCATGACAGCATCTTTTTCATGCCTCTCCCTTCAGTGCTAGTGGTTTGCTGGCAATCTTTGGCATATGCCTCGGCTACCGGAAGCATCACCCTGATCTCCGCCTTCATCCTCATATGACGTTCTCCCTGTGTGCATGTCTGTCTCCAGATTTTCACTTTTTTTTTTTTTTTTTTGCAGTACGCAGGCCTCTCACTGTTGCGGCCTCTCCCGCTGTGGAGCACAGGCTCTGGACGCGCAGGCTCAGCGGTCATGGCTCACGGGCCCAGCCTCTCCGCGGCATGTGGGATCTTCCCGGACCGGGGCACGAACCCATGTCCCCTGCATCAGCAGGTGGACTCTCAACCACTGCGCTACCAGAGAAGCCCCAGATTTTCACTTTTTTAAGGATACCGTTCACACTGGATTAGGCCCACTCTAGTGACCTCTTATTAACTTGGTTACCTCTGTAAAGACCCTTTCTCCAAATAAGGCCACATTCTGAGGTACTGGAGGTTAGCACTCCAACGTATGAATTTGGTGGGGGGCTCAGTTCAACCCATTACACTTTGTATATTGTAAGCTTTCAACAGATGTTGGCTACTATCGTTACTATTATTACCAATACTGTTAAGAGTAGTGGCCATAGAATATCATGATAGGGTGTGTGGTAAAACCAGACGTGTTACCAAATAAGACGAAAGCAGTTGATTTGCTAGGGTGATGAGGTTCTTAGTGATCAGGGATTTTTTTTGTTTCCTTGTTTTGTTTTTGTCACTCTTATTTTAAAATTTCTATAATGCCCATCCTTCCACGGAGTTTGTGCTATTTAAAAGGGAGGAAATCTGGAACATCTCTTAAATAAATGCAAATTCCCACACTTCCCTCTGGTTCCCATCTTCGTAATATTGTCTCTCCCTCTCAAATAGAAACACTGATGAAAAGTCCAGCTCCCTGGTGGACAAGGAGCGAGGTTCTCTTTCCCTTCATTCTATGCTCTCCAGTCTTTAATTATATAACAGCAGCCTGCTCACCTGCCTTTGTGTCAGTTCCTAGGATTTTATTTCAACATGTCTGCTTATCCTGGCCAGAAGAACAAGGTGTAAGTTTTAGATTTCTCTCATCTCTCCTGACCACAGTGTAGTGATTATGACATACGTTACTGCCTATAGATTCCTTACAGGAAAAAGGTCTTCAGGCCAAGTGACAAAATCTTTGCCTTTTTTAGAGTTGTTATTTTCTCTCACCATCTTTTTAAATATTTATTTTCCTCCAGGTATTTTTATCTTCCTAGTGTCTCACCATCCTTGAGTTAGGACGCAATGTTTTGTTTTCAGAAAAAAGTACCTTGGATTGTGTGGTTTTCAGATTAAGAAGAAATAAATGGGGCTTCCCTGGTGGCGCAGTGGTTGAGAGTCCGGCTGCCGATGCAGGGGACACGGCTTCGTGCCCCGGTCCAGGAAGATCCCACATGCCGCGGAGCAGCTTGGGCCCGTGAGCCATGGCCGCTGAGCCTGCGCGTCCGGAGCCTGTGCTCCATAACGGGAGAGGCCACAGTGGTGAGAGGCCCGCGTACCGCAAAAAAAAAAAAAAAGAAAGAAATGATAAAGCTAACCATCATTTTGGAGTATTTGAAGAGCCATTTTTTTAAAAAATATTATTCCATAGATTATTCAGCTAATATTCAAAGGCTACATAAATCCACATTAAGAACTGTGTCTGTGAGGAATATTTAATTTCAAGTAATAGAAAATCCAACTGAAAATAGACTTTTCCTTACAGGGTCCTTGTGACTACATTAAACACACCTGGTAATCCAGGATAATCTTCCCATCTCAAGAGCTTAGCTTCATCACATCTGCAAACCTCTTTTTCACACGTTAGGTTACAGTAGCCACAGAGTTCCAAGATTAACGCACGAACACGTCTGGAGGGGACATTATCCTCTCACCACATTATTCTTGTTAGATGGGGAAACAATATTATGAAGATATGACATCTTCCAATAATATCCATAAGTTTACTTTCATTCCAATTTCCCATTGAGATATTTCTGCAATTAATGGAACACTATGTATGTATTAGTCAGTTTTGACTAACACAGAGGACTGGCACTGCCAAATACAAAAACAGGGAAAAGATTACCTTACCTGACAAAGGAACTCATCTCACTAATAATAAACAGAAGCATATGCCAAGAGAAACATGGGAATGTGAAATAAATGGAAAATTCATAAAATTAAAGCATAAAAACTGCTTGTATCAGTCAGGGTCCAACCATAGACACAGAACCAGTAGGAGATATACAATAAGGGTTTTGGGGTCTTTTTATGTTATGGAATTTTGCATAGCTTTTTAAAAATTCTGTATTGGAGTATAGTTGATTTACAATATTGTGTTAGTTTCAGGTATATTAAGGGTTTTATTGCAAGGAGTTGGCTTAGGCAACTGTGGGGCTGGCAGATCCAGAATCCATAGGGCAGGCCATTTAGAAGGGCTGGAACTCTCAGGCACAGGCTGAAGCCACTGTCCACAGACAGAATTTCTTCTTGACCAAGAAGCCCCAGCCCTGCTCTTAAGGCCTTTCAACAGACTGGGTCAGGCCAACCACGTTATCCAGGATAATATCTCTTACATAAAATAAACTGATTATAGACTTTTATCACATCTACAAAGTAACTTCACCACTACAGTTAGGTAAGAGTTTGGTTGAATAATTGGGGACTGTAGCTTAGCCAAGCTGGTGCATCTAACAGACCATCAGAATGTTCAATCACACTAAAAATCTAGGAGACAAACATGAAGTTGAAACATATATTGTTTTCACCTAATAAGATACAAACTGTCTTAAATAAGACACTGTTAATGTGAGGGTGAGGCAGAAGACAGTCCCCGGGACCATATGTCATGAGCCCTTCTGTCTGGCAGTGTTCCTGACATCTCTGGGTCCCTGCAATTTGAGAAAGAAGTTTCATGTGCAAAAAGACAGAGTATCAGTTAAATGGGTTATTATTCATCCATATGATGGGATACCCAATGATCATTAAACACTGAGTTAAGGACAGTATTTCATGGAAAATGTTCACAATATATCAAGTGAAAGAGCACGTTAATAAATATCATACACATTCGATTTTGTGCAATTATGACTAAAAAGGGTGGAAGTCTCTACATCAAACTTGAACCATAATTGTTTCTAGGCAATAGCACAATGAAAAAAGCTTAATTTGTGATTTTAGCATTTTACAATTTTTAAAATGAACATGCACTGATTATGAAGTTAGGCAGACTGAATTTGGGGTCTGTTATAATATTGAGGAGTTAGGTAAAGCCATTGTTTAGAGAATCCTGAATATCTAATAATTGGAGGATTAACACCCATTCATCTGTTTAATCACTTAACCATGAATTCATTCAACAAATACATTCTACCCTTTGACTCTATGATAATCACTGTGGACGCCATGGATATACAAAGTGAGCAAAACAAATTCAGTCCCTGCCCACGTGGAGCTTAGTGGGGAAAAGGAAAAATAATCAAAGAATCACCCAAGTACATGTATAATTATAATCTATGGTAAGTGCAATGAAGGAAAAAGACAGTGCTATGAGGGTCCATGGCAAGAATACAATATTCATACTAAAAGTTTAAATTATCATCTAATCAGAATATATAGTGCCTGTGTGTGTGTGGTGGTGTATACTGGGTGTTGTCACCAGCATCCTCATCGCAAATGAATACTCCAAAACTAGGAAAAGGAAATTATAGAAAAAATATCTAGAAATACCAGAAGAGACTGAAAATCCTTCCAAAGTAATATTGAAAAAACAATTGAACCACTGCCTAATGAATCTTGGATAACTGGCTGAAGCTCTGAGTGGTACACCCCCAAAGATTTAGAGTTTTCCCCTGTGCTCCTATCATTCACGCATTTTCCCCCAGAATCTGAAAGATAAATCTGACGAGCTCTGAGTAAACACTGGCTAAGACTCTACAGTTCCTGGTACGGGAAGGCGACATGACATTCCGTTATCATCGGGTCTCCTATTAGGCAGCCTCGGCAAGGAGTCTGGATAGATTAACATGCCAGGCTGGAGGCTTGGTGATAATTCAGACTGGGGTTGAGTTGAAGCCACCACTCAAACAATTGGGAGTATACAGCCATGCATGGATTCCTTCTGAACTGCAGCAAAAGTGAGAAGAGAGGGGCTTCCCTGGTGGCGCACTGGTTGGGAGTCCGCCTGCCCATGCAGGGGACATGGGTTTGTGCCCCGGTCCGGGAAGATCCCACATGCCGTGGAGCGGCTGGGCCCGTGAGCCATGGCCGCTGAGCCTGCGTGTCCGGAGCCTGTGCTCCGCAACGGGAGAGGCCACAGCAGTGAGAGGCCCACGTACCGCAAAAAAAAAAAAAAAAAAAAAAAAAGTGAGAAGAGGAATAGGGTTTTGAACTCTGGCATAATGAATCAGATCACGCAACTGGAGCCTTGCCTACTAAATTAGGCCGATAATATCTTTCCCTCTAGGTGAGACCTGAATGGTGCTCCTTTTGGATGTGTCAGAAATAGGACTGCAAAGAAGGGTTCATGCACAATTAGGGAAAATAAATCTTGTGCAAAGATATTTTGGCATACGTGACCATAGTGATTGCTTCCTCACTTCCTCCCAGATGCAGTCTGAGTGCATTATTCCTCCTTATATAGCTGCAGCACAGGGAGAGATCGTATCCTTAGAATGAGAGAGAAACTAGATTTAGGGACAAACTATGATTTTTTGCTAGTGGAGACCTATCTGTCCAATACTGCTTTAATAACAAAACAAACTTCCAGGAATTTTATGGAATTTTCCCTTCACCATCTGCGTTAGGCAGAATTCCAGAATGGCCCCCAAGATCTCCATGCGTTGGTGTGCGTGCCCAGCCCATAATACCGACAGAGCCCTTCTGAAAGAGGCTCAAAAGACAGAGAGAGGAGAAAGAGAAATCGGAAGCAGCAGCAGATGCTTTCCTGTTGGCCTTGAGTAAGAAAACTGCTGTGCTGTGGAGTGGACCACGTGGTAGGCAACATGGGAGCTGAGGACCTCAGTCCTTTAACTACAATGAACTGAATTCTGACAGCAGTCAGGGAGCCTGGAAGAAGATCCCAACCTCAGATGAGACCCCAGCCCTGGCTGACACCTTGATCACAGGCTTGTGAGACCCTGAGCAGAAGAACCAGCTAAAACGTATCAGACTCCCAGCCTAAGGAAAACGAGAGATAATAGTGTGCTGCTTTAAGCTGCTAAGCGAAAAAAAAAATTTTTTTATGCAGCAACAGAAAGCAATGCACCATCCTTGCTCCCCTTCCATTTTATTAATTCAATTAGGTGAACTATTTCTTCTTCCGCCATCACAACTAGAAATGTGTCCAAAGACTGCTGATCTGAGTACAACATAAATGCAAAAATCATCCCCAGTCATCCGTTTTAGCAATTTAAGACTAATGTTCAAACTGAGATCATTTCTTTGGGTTGAATCTCTTAACTAAAGACTAGGAATATTACAGAAGTCAGTGTCTAGAACTTAGTTAACTGAATAATATTCAAGATAACTCACATTACTGATTTTCTTGCTCTGTGCCATTCATTGCACTTAGCTCTTCATTACATTTTCTCATTTAATGGTCCCAACCACCCTGTGAGTTGGGAGATGTAGGAGCCTAATTTATGGATGACGAAACTGCAGTTTAGAAAAAGTTAAGTAACCCGCCAAGGGGCGTGTGGTTAGTAGGTGGTAGAGACCCCATCGAAACACCGTCCACCTGCTACTCCAGCCCCACTTATGAGCTACAAGAGACAGGCTGTGCTTCTCACCCTCCCGCCACAAAACCACTCTCAACCTGGAAAGTAAATGCGTCACCACAGCAGATGCCTCTTGCTTGACTAAACAACAGATGTTGACAATTCCTTCTTTATTTCTTTTTTCCCCCTGCAGGCCTTTTTTTAGTGGGATCCAGATCTCTGGTATGGTTAAGTGATTTTTGCTTATGTATCATTCTAACATGTTTACTTAGTCACCTTAAGGAAAAAAAGGGGGGGCAGAAGAAACCCCACAGCTGGCGGGGGAATTTGCAACTGGAGAGGATCACTGTCCGCTGTCTGCTTTGCTTGACCTGGGCTCCAGGGTTTTCACTGCTCAGCTCAGACACATTTTCTTGACTCCCCAGTTTCCTTATGAAGCAGAGTGAGGCACTGAATCATTTTCCAACAACAAAAAAGCAGGTCTAATATTCCTAAGTTGATGAGGCCCTGCTAGATCTGATGACCTTTTGTTGGGATGTCATTTACAATATGATTAAATTATTCTCCGTGGCTGAACTGATAACTACAGCAGATATATATTCCTCCAGAGGCAGCAGAAAAATCTGCTGCTTTACCCTCTCGTGCACTGCAGAGATCTTTTGCAGGCAGATTACAGATTTTCGGTTTGGGGTTTGAAAAGGTGACCCTTGTGATGATGACTTTTTTCCCAAATCTATTTAACTGCTATCATTTTTCTCCAATCTGATTAACTATATGACTATACCTTAAAAGGCTATGTATTTATTTAATCTATTAGGAAAAATGGAAAAAGTTAAAGGAATGCTAGTCAAATTTCTTGGACTGTTTTTTTCCTGGCAAGTAAAAAAAGTAATTGACATTTCTGAGCATTGTCTATTTGCTATGTTAAATGTTGTATATGCATTATTTTATTTAATCTTGACAATAACATGTGAAGTATAATCTTTGCATTTAGCTTATATTTTGAAGGCCTCCTGTGTATTAAATACTGTTCAGATATCTTGGAAACAATAAGTCCTGCTCTCAACAAATTTATCTTTATATGAGGAAAATGAGACACAGATTAAGTAGGATTTCCAAGTGTCCATATCTTGTGCCTGGAACTTAATAGGTGGTCCATAAATGTTGAATGTATAAAACAGAATCAGGTTTGATCCAGATCTGCCTCTTTCCACAGCTCAGGCTTTGTCGTGTGTGTGTGTGTGTGTGTGTGTGTGTGTGTGTGTGTGTGTGTGTGTGTGTGTGTGTGTGTGTGTGTGTGTATGTGTGTGTGTGTGTGTGTGTACTATTCAGCCATAAAAAAGAAGGAAATCCTGCCATTTGCAAGAACAAGTGTAGATCTTGAGGGCATTATGCTAAGTGAAATGTCAGACACAGAAAGACAAACACTGTATGATCTCATTTACGTATGGAATCTAAAAAAAACAAACTCACAGAAAAAGACATCAGATTTGTGGTTGTCTGAGGCAGGGGTGAAGGGTGGGGGAATTGGGAGAAGGTGGTCAAAAGGTAAACATTTCATGGATTCAGACTGTTCCCACCAAAGTATATCATTAACAATTCTCTCAGTAAATTTGGGAGAGGCTAACTTTCTTAATTTGAATATACCTAAAAATGCCTTTTTGCCCTGTTTTCTTTAATAACTTTATGGATGCATGCAAACATAAAGAAACAGTGCAAACCATAATGGTGTAGTTCAATACATTTTTTAAAATAATAATAGTAATAATAATAAAATCTTAGATAACCAACACGCATATCAAGAAATAGAAGCTCACCAGCATCTCCGAAGCCCCCATGTGTCTCTGAGTCACTGCCCTTTCTTCCCACCTCAAAGATGATCTCTCTCCCGACTTTTTACCCCGTACTTCAGTTTGCCTGTGTTTGAACTTCAAGTTAATGGACGAAGGTCGTTTTGAACATATTTATACTTTGGATCTTTCTAACTTGTTTTAGTATCTCACGTCTCATGGGGGTGCAAATTCTCCCCTTACCTGTGTCCCTCAACTCTCATGAGGGACAGATGACTGTCCCTCATGGTGGATCATATCCTCCTGTAATTTTTTATTATGAGCTTCTATTTGGGACAGGCATATATTCTTTTTCCTCTTGGATTCCCATGTGTCCTGGGCTTGGAAGAATCCATGTCGAAGAGTTTGTGTGCTCTGACGTGCACTGACTGCTTGGAATGGTCTAAGGTTATATGAACTGACCTGGCTTCAGATTCCTACCCTGCAGTTGGTAAAATTTCAGATTCCACACCTGTGCATCATACGTGAGATCAAAATATACATACTTCTGGAAAATCCCCAGTACTTGCTATAACTTGCCTCCTATATAACTTTTTTCAAATTGACGCAAATATTTTTATAAATTCAAAACCAAACTCTCTGTATGATGATGCAGACATCATAGTTATAGGTTACCTGACATAACTTCATGTCCCGCATGTTACAGAGTTTTCATCAAGAATTTATTCCCAGTTAACACATGAACATGTCTTTTGTTCATGGAACTCACTAAATGGGGTCCAGATGCCTAAAAGGATGGCATATGTTCTACAAACACGTACAGATACAAATAATGAACTAGTAGATTTCCCTTTGGGCAGGCATGGTGAACCTAATTTCTTCTTCTTGGTGTCCGGACCCCTACTCTCCTTTACCAACTTTTCTTTCTGCTTTCCCATCTGGAAATTTTTCTTAGTTGTGTCACTACAGTCCTTTCCCTTTTAGCACCTCCCAGCCTTTGCTAATGACAGTCCCACCCATGAAAAACGCTATCCTCTCAACTATACTTTTCATAATATTCCTAAAGCCTACCATAAAACTTTTCTGAAGAACTGTAACTTTTCTCTAACTCCCTTTGTTTATGCTAAGAACATCCATGCCTCACAAAATGTGGTTTAATTATTAACGCAGACCTATGTCAGCAGCATCTGCTTGGCACTCTCTTGGCTCAGGGTGGACCAATATGCTCCTTAATCTTTCAATGAAGATCTGGAGTCTCCTTCTTAGGACCACGTTGTGTGTGCAGTGGTCCTCTTTAACCATACGGTTATCTTCGTAGAGGTACTGTTGTGACACACCTTTCACGGGATGGGCATTGCTTCTGGGTCAACCAGTGGGATGCTTGGTACAAATGGCATCATCTCCACTTAAATGAAGAACAGGATGCTGGGCTGAAAGGAATACGTCTTAATTTAAATAGCATCTTTCACAGCAGTCTTTTTCTTGGTTCACCTGCCAGGTAACAACCTCCAAATTGGGTCCATTCTTTCAGCTCAGGATACCCAGGGTTAATGTCCCTCTCATCTTCCCGTGTCCTTTAGTTTTCTAGAATGTTCTGCCTCGTATCCCATTTGCCCATCACACCATAATCTTCATTACTTTTTACATTTACTCCCTTCAGTTAGGGAGCCCATAATTAGTTCATTAGAATATGACATCAACATTTTAGAAAATGCTAATTCCCTCTTTCTCCAGGTAAGAAAATTCCAATCTTCAGCCTAATTGCCTTTCCCTATAAAGGAAGGAATGTTTTCACTTTCAGAGAAAGTCACCTTCATCCTTACACTTCATTTATGTAGGAGATAAAAAGTGATTTAAAAAACTCAGTTGATTGCTCATGTGCTGATATGATCTCAAGATTTAACAAATGCAAACACTATCATTCTCGGCAGCATTCATTCAGGACCTACCATGTGCAGGGAGGTTGCTCTGCCTAACACTGACTTATGACAGGTGTTACATATCCCCTTTCATTATACGCTCCCTAAGGATAATGTCCATGTCATGGTCACCACTTAAAAATCAGGATGGATCCCACGCAAAGTTCGGGTCAGATGTGGAGGCTGATGATGCCACACACACCCCAGAAGGGTATGTAAAGCTTTATTATTTATGTAATTGAGGTCTCTGGGAAAGCAGGGCCAGCATCTCGAGCAGGTCAGAAATGGCTTGAGAGCAAAGAAAAGAGACTGCCCTGGGTTTTTTTTGTTTGTTTGTTTGTTTTTGCAGTATGCGGGCCTCTCACTGCTGTGGCCTCTCCCGTTGCGGAGCACAGGCTCCGGACGCGCAGGCTCAGCGGCCATGGCTCACGGGCCCAGCCGCTCCGCGGCACGTGGGATCCTCCCAGACCGGGGCACGAACCCGTGTCCCCTGCATAGGCAGGCGGACTCTCAACCACTGCACCACCAGGGAAGCCCGATGCCCTGGGTTTTTATTAAGGGTAAGGATGCAGCCAGGGTAAGAGTTCCCTCCCAGGCAGGGGCTTGCATGGTTTCAATGTCCCACTGGTGCCAAAGGCAAGAACAGCAAGCTTCCCTATACAGATGTGGGCACAAGGGGAAGAGAGAGGGCAGAGGCTTAAAATCTATCAGCAGCCAGACTTCAAAAAATGCAATCAGGAATTTGGATTAGGAATCTTTTTTTTTTCTCTAATATCTGATGGAAACTCAAAGAGTAAGTTCTTTGTAAGAGCATTAAGCTCGATCACTCCACCCAAAATGCAATGCTTTTGGAAAACCAAGCTGACACTTGTTGAGTCCGTCCAGCCTGTTTCTGCTGCCACTACTCTCCCTTGATGTCTGAAAAATGCCTCCTTTCATAGTTAGTCTTGCAGCTCTGCTCCAAAGGGAGGTTCAGTTCTGTCTGTTGATTTCCTTGGAAGTCTCACTTCTTCTGGCAGGATCTAAGATGAGGTCAGCAGTGTGTTCTCTATTTACTATGTGATCTCATCCCCCAGAACCCGAGATGAATTGTGAGTTCAACAATCACCCTCTGTCTCTTCACTTCCCCGTCAGCATCCCCTGGTTGATCTGTGCTGAAGCTTATTATCCTTCAGGTTGTGTAGGAAAAGAAGAAAATGTATCAAATCTATTTCCTCCCCCAAATAAAAATGCAAAATGTACATTTTATACTTCCTCAATCTCCTTTGATGTTCACATATTCTAGGCTACATCCGACCCTTAGAAACTTGTGTAATTGTAATCACAGAAATTAACATTAATTTTATCATCATACCTAAAGAGTAGAAATGGACTTTAGAATGTCATTTAAGTATTTTATCGCCATTTTGCATTCAGATAAATACCTAGCTTGACAAAAATAGGGCATTTATATATATGTACATATTTACACACATTGCCAAGATCTGAACATTTATGTCCCTTCAAAATTCGTATATTGAAACCTAACCCCCCAAAGTGATGGTATTAAGAGGTGGGGCCTTTGGGAGGTAAGTCATGAGGCAGAGCCCTCATGAATGGATTAATGCCTTTATAAAAGTGTCCAAGAAATGTCCCTTGCCTTTTCCACCATGTGAGGTTTCAGCAAAGAGATGGTCATCTAGAAGTAGGCGCTCATCAGACACTGAATCTGCCAGCTCCTTGACCTTAGACTTCCCAACCTCCATGAACAATTTCTGTTGTTTATAAGCTACCCAGTCTGTGGTAGTTTGTTACAGCAGCCTGAACGGACTAAGGCACACACACTTGCTACATGTTGGTTTTACGTAAACACTTAAACCAATGAATTACACGTAGGGTAGAGTCTAAATGGCCCTAAATGGCCCTAAATCTTAAACATGGCCCTTATTCAAGAAAATATACTCACTGACTTTTTTTTCTCTCAAACTCTGAAAGCATCAATTACATTTGGTCATGAAAAAAATAACAACATGAATGATAACCTAAAATTTTCAGCCAAATAAACACTGGGATCATTATATTATTAACCCTGATACCCTGAGAAATTTATTTGGCAGTCACAACCTCTCTGAAAGGATTGAGTAAACTTTTAAATACCTGGCAGAAATGCACTGTGTGTACTTCCCAAGGTACCCCTGAGGTTTAGATTATTTCAGTTGATAGTTTCTGAGAGGAAAAAAATAATAATAAAGCATTTTTTCTCCTTCTTCATACCCAAAGTTCTTAGAGAAGAATTAATTGAAGGGGTTTAATTAATCTACTTTGGTTTTAGAACTGTCTAATTGTAATTAATCAGAGAACAAACTCCTTGTACATAATTTTCATTTCCAAAGTCATGCACTAAATATCTTTGATTTTTCATGATTTTGCCAGTGGAAGTTCATTCTTCTTGTCAAGGAACCCACTCTTACAGCAACAATTCATCTTACCCTGATGGCCTCTTGATTACAGCAAGCAATTTGGATTCAAAGTTTCAAAGCTAAAGGAGCTTTATAAGAAAATACACTCTATTCCTAATTGACATTGTCAGCTGTCAACCTATCAATGATTGACATATTTCATTTTCTCAAATTCAAAAAAGCTGTTTTCTAACGTCTAAAAATTGATTCTGAATTGTACATATGGTGTTATCCTATTTGTTCATTCAACAATGACTACCGCTCTATCTAGAGATGTGATTCTGTCAGTATCTAAGTACATACTTATAGCTGTATCACTGTTGACATAATTATAAGAAGAGCTGTGGGGCTTCTCTCCAGGGATAGGATTAGAAGAGACCCATAGTACATTTTATATCTCCATATTGTTTGAGGAATTCACAATCATGTTTATGAGGTAAACATAAGTCTCAGTCTAAACTCAAGTGTATAAAAAAATATTTTCTCATTGTGTTTTATTTCTGCAACAGAACACACAAACACACCTAGTGTTGAATCAGGAGCTAGAAAGTAAGTCAACAATCTAGATTTTTGCACTTTCTTCCTGTCACCTTGGAGTCTACAGACACCCTTGTTCCCGTCTGGCTTTTATCTGCTAGTCCATGGAACCAGCTGCATCCCCCTCTTCCTGACTGTGAAGACTCTTCACACCCTCTGGATGTCCTTAAACCAACTGTTCCCAGACATGTGGGAGACACTTTCCATGTCCTTTGCTGCCATAGCTGGCAGAAAACTCTATGAGGCTCAACTGCTCAAACATATGAAGATACACAATAAACAAGATAAGGTCAGAGAGTAAGAACTGCTGGGAAGGATATTAAAACTGGATATTATAATAGGGAGTGTGAGTGGGGTGAGGCACTTACTTCAGAGGGGGCAGTCAAGGATGGCTTCTTGGAAGTGGTGCTATTTGAGTTGAAGTGCCCTTTGCTGTCTCCTTCATAAGATCGTAAATTTAAGGTAGGACATGATCATTGAAGAGCTCAAAGACCTGGCTTGAAGGGGGTACAAAATGGTGCAACAACTGGTGTCCAGGGAGCAGATATTAATCAGTCATCACATCTGGGCATGAGCTACTGGGAGGAATAAGTCCCATCATTTGTTTTCTCCATCCTTGTCAGAGTCCATTCCATTCAACCTCCATAGGTAACGAGTCTAAGAGCACAAGCTGGGGTCCTGTGCTCCCCCACTGACTAGGGAAGACCGAGGTATCTTTATTTCTAATTTCACCAATAATTCTCCAAAAGGGAGTTGCACTACAAGTTACCCCACCAAAAAGTGGTGAGTGCACTATGGAAATGGATACCAAGCAGCCAGGAGCCACAGATAGCTCTGCGTGTTCTTAGGGCACACGACAGGCATTCTACTATTTGACTTGCTAAACAATCACTGCAACTTTTTACAATCTCATCAGTATCTACGACTAGGATCCCACTGCAGCTCCACTTAGTATATTCCATTTTGAGGAGGAAATCTGTCATTCTGTGTATTATTGGCTCAAGACATCATGAAGTGTCTTCCCTAAGAATGGACTAATATAAAATTATTGCCTGCCCTCCCCCAAATCTTGTTTAAGAAGGTTGGTAAGTAGAACTAAAAATAATAAAAATGAGGCAGACATCTTGATCATCCCAAGGAAGTTTATTTGCAGAACAACCCAAAGCCCTTCCCCTAACATAGCAGACACCTGTGCTCTCAGTGCTGAGACAGACTATGGAGTTGGAAGGAAAGACCTGGGTCTGACTTTTGTCTTTTTTCATCACTAATAATAGGGTTTGGGCTACTTAATACCACTAAAGTCCCTTTCCTTATCTTTTAAGCAGGAAAATAATATCAAAACGTGGGTTTGTGTGAGAGCAAATAATGTAAGGTCTGCAAGAAGGAAGTACTTAACTGCACATCATCTAGTGCTAGTCACTAATACCCATGTTCTAAAGCCAATCCTTTCCACCAACTTAGCATCTGTGCCAAAGAAAATTGACCACAGCGAGGGTTAAAACTATATAGATGGGCTTCCCTGGTGGCGCAGTGGCTGAGAGTCCGCCTGCCGATGCAGGGACGCAGGTTCGTGCCCCGGTCTGGGAAGATCCCACATGCCGTGGAGCGGCTGGGCCCGTGAACCATGGCCGCTGAGCCTGCGTGTCCGGAGCCTGTGCTCCGCAATGGGAGAGGCCACAACAGTGAGAGGCCCGCGTACCGCAAAAATAAAAAACTATAGAGATGCTCTAAACTCTTGACTCTTCCTTCATTTGAGCTCTTTCCTTACCTTAAAGTTGTTTTTTTCCCTTCTATAAGCTAAATCTAAATTATATTTGCTTGTATTGTCATGAAACTGCATTTTACAAGTTATACTTATGCTTAGATTTTAGTCTTCTATTAGATGGCTTTGGGGTGGGGGGTGGCCTCGAGCAGATTAAGCTGGATTTACAACCATCCCAAGCAACCCTGTATGGCCAGTAATCCTGTATAACATTTACAATCTCTGAAGAGCACTGGTCTATTTGATTGAGGAATTTAGGCCTTCTAAAAATTTTGCATTCCATCCATCTTCACCTTGACACGATCTTCTGTTCCAAAAGTCACCGCTTAGGTTATTTTCCAAAATAAACACATCATTTACAAACTATAAAGCTCCTGGGACTTCCCTGGTGGTGCAGTGGTTAAGAATCTGCCTGCCTATGCAGGGGACATGGGTTCGAGCCCTGGTCCGGAGAAATCCCACATGCCACGGAGCAACTAAGCCCATGCCCCACAACTACTGAGCCTGCACTCTAGAACCCGCAAACCGCAACTACTGAGCCCGCATGCCACAACTACTGAAGCCAGCATGCCTAGAACCCATGCTCCACAACAAGAGAAGCCACCGCAATGAGAAGCCTACACGCTGCAATGAAGAGTAACCCTGCTCGCTGCAACTAGAGAAAGCCTACGCGCAGCAATGAAGACCCAACGCAGCCAAAGATAAATAAATAAATAATTTATATGTAAAAATGAAACTATAAAGCTCTTTAGAACTGGCACTAAGTCTTCTCATTGGACAAACTTTCAGTGTAATTATATCGTTGGTTTGAAACTTGGGTACCTCTCCTCATCTCAACGAGGTGCCATGTGAAGGATGGCCTGGAGTCCAGGGGAATGTGATTAGAGAGGAACCGAAGTCAAAGGATTTACCCCACACCATCAGCTTCACCTCTGTGATTTACATTAATGTTAAAGTTTAGCTTGCATGTTGCACACACCCTGAGGCTCTTTACTCCATTTGGGAGTGGAAATCTGCATTATGCAGGTCTGACCCTAGACATGGGATTTTTTTTTTTTTTTTAAAAACAGTCTGAAGTAAAATCTTGCTTAAGCAGTTGCTTAAGGGCTGACTATGTTGTTTGATAAAAGCACAGAGACAGAAGATAGCAAGGAACAGTGAAAATTTAGGGAAGAGGCAGATGTCAAGATGTGTAATGATTGTATGTATGTATTTTTCAGTCTTATATGTATGAGAATTGAATCAGTCAATGCTTAACATTTCTTCTTCTTCCTCTACGAAATAAATAAGTTCACAGAATAGACTTATGACAAGTTCTCTGACAATGAACGCGTAACAAACGCGTTGAGTAGCTGTCAATGGGGAAATCACGTCAGGCACGATCACGTGTCCTCCTAGGCTGGGAGTCACAAGACCACCCATAAGCAGTGTGGAGTCCCCCTTTCTCCTTGTATCCCATTTCACCCCATTAGACCCTCTGATAATCATGCTCTGTTTCCTTGTGAAATGCTTGTTACTGTGTGCTTCTGTTGTGACTGTAGGTTTAAAAGGATTTAGAAGATTCAAGCTTCAGAAGTCAAGCAGTGACTTGGCGCGGGTTAGGCTGACTTATTTTTTTAAACAAAAAACCAGGGTCAGGGAAATTGAATATCCTCCCTGTGCGTAACTGTTACTAATGGAATCAGTTGCCAGGGCAAGGGGGGCTGCTTCTATACTGGCAGAATTATGTAAGATTGTCTTGACTGTTGTTGAAGTTTTCCAGTATGAGGAAGGTGATCACAATTAGTTTATTTTTCTTCAGCAATGAACTTTGCTGCTTATATTCTTTTAAGAATTTCTTTTATTTTGCCTGGTTCTGTAGCCAGTTATTCATGTTTGTCTGCCCCTTAAATCTTAACTATAAAGCAGGGGACATGTTTTAGATGTTTCCCATCCCTAGTGATTAAAACACTATCTGAAATAGGTAATGAGAGAAAGAAATGAATGCCTGAAGAGTGAATGAAAGAATCTTGGGGTAACAGAGAGGAAGGAATATAGTCTGTAAGACTGAAATTAGCACTCCTCAATTACAGCAGATATTTCATCGTTATGATTTAGGAATGGAGAATATATGGATTAATGGCTTCCTTTACAAATGTTAAAAATAAACTTGGGAGAAACTAAAAGAGTTACAGTCTTAGACCATCAAGTCTTAATTTATGCAGGTTTCAGTTATCTCTCTCCCTCCCCCCAAAATATATGCATATAATATTTCTTTTCATTTCATGTTTATTTTTATATAATTTTCTTTTTATTAGTAAACCAGTTTATTCACGCTGATGACCCGGACCAAGGTTTAACATTACCCGTGCATTTGCAATGGATCTTTATTGCAAGGGGCGGGGGAAATTCAAAAGTTTTCTCCTCAAACTTGGAGGTCAAGATTAGAGAAGACTATAATTGCATTAGAAAAGAAAACAAGATATTCCTTTTGTTTTACAGAATATACCTCACCCTCTAAATTTATAGATGTAGAGAATCAGAGTGATACGGTGGAGAAATAGGAACCCTCTTTCAATGCAGAATAACCAAGATTCCATCCGTGATGAGATCGATATACAAAATTGCAAGCAGAGACAAACCTGAAGTTGAAAGCAACTTGAAGTTACTGGCTGCAACTAAAATGAGATCTGTTGAGGCGCTTTTCTCTCCTCCTTGGGAGGTTTCCTAAGGCGACAGCCAGAGACAATACTGCACTTCGGTGCAGTTAAGCCGTGACAGAGCTAATATTTATTGTTTCAAAGCAGCATCAATGTCACTTCGATTGGGCTGTTTGTTTTTAAGGGCACTGTCATTTGGATTTGGATTGGCTACTGAATCACCCCTTTATTATTGACTTGGGTATCGTTATGGAGCTGATAAAAATGTTTGGGTTGGTTACAAGTTCCAAGGAGCTCCAAGGAGCCCTACAGCACAATTCTATGTGCTCCTTGGAATCATTCATTTTCTGAGCGTCAGGATGTGAAAAGACTTCTCTGTAGAGAATTGAAAATCGTTTGTGCCTAAGGACCAGGACTGTTTTTTCTATTGTACACTGCTGTTTAGAACCTTCAGTAGTTTTTAACGTGATTTTTTTATAGGAAGAAAATGCATTCATCACTTCAGAAAAAAACTGATAAGGAAAACATTTTGACACATCTTGAAAGCATCACAAGTGATGAGAGGGGTCTTGATTAAGAGTTCTCCAGTTTCCATTTGCTTGTTGTCTGCATTGAAAAAGATTAGCATGCATATGTGGCTGGTACCATGCTCAACTTTTTTTTATGTTTTTCAGGCAATGAAATTCAACAAATACTTACTTAGTAGTATCCTTTCACTAAACACTATCTACCTGTACGGTTTAGACCAAAATTTAAATGAATCTTTCCTCATCCTATGAAAACTCCCTTCAAAAAGGATTCAAAGGGATCCTTTGGAAACACAAATCCAATGAAGTCACTACTCTGCTCAACACCATGTAATTAATGGAAAGAACCTCGCGATGACGGGCTGTATGTCCCAGGTGGGTAGTGCCCAAATGCGTGTATTAGAGACACAAATATTCTCTCTCTCTCCACCCCTCTAGCCCCTGTCTTTCCCACTCCTTCATAAAAGGGAAAAACTCAAGATGCTTCTGAAATTTGGAGAGGGTTAGAATGTCAGATACCGGAGTCTGCACATAAATACCCCTGGTGAATTTCCCTTTGAGTATGTGACACCCTTGGGTCAGAGCCTGCTACCAGAAAATGGGACAACCATTTCCAGTTGTATTCAGAAAAAACAGGGCATAGCAGTTAAGATCCAATTAATCCTGGCTCTGCTGTGACTTACCCTTCAGTACATGAGGGTAATGACAGATCCACTTCATGAGTTTGTTGGCAGATAAATGAATTAATTCATGTAAAGTACCTGAAAACGTTTCTGACACACAGTAAGCACAGAATAAACATCTTTTTAGACTCAGGGCTGTTAACAATGATTCCTGTGTAAGAAAGTTCTCACATTCATTTTAGATATTACTTTTAGTTATCCAGTTAATAAAATGCCTATTTAATGCTAAATACTGAAGATGCAAAGATAAATACTATGGTCTCTTTCCTCAGGAAGAGAGGAGTGTAATATACAAATCATTGTAAATATAACTGGCAAAATTACTGCAACATTTGAAGTGCAATGGGTTTAAATGAGCTTTAAAACATGATTTAGCTTATTCACAATAGACTCATTCATAGTGACTCCATTTTTTTTTTACATAAGTAACAAATTTAGTTAAAAATAAAATAATCAAATGATGGACAATAGCATGTATTTGAGAGAGGACTTGGAAGCAGAAACAACAGACACCCAGGAAAGATGCATATAAGCCTAAGTTGGAAATGAAATGTCCAAGTTAAGAATGAAATGTGACATTGATAAATTAATTGTTAAACTAGTTAGAAAATCAATAAATTGTAGGTGAGAAATGTCATTACTTTTTATAGTCATATTTACTTCTAAACTCATAGAAATTAAAGGATAATAGACTACAGATCTATAATTAAGATCGTAGAATAGAAAGGAGAAATAACTGGTATCAAAAAACTGAATTAAGGGCTTCCCTGGTGGCGCAGTGGTTGAGAATCTGCCTGCTAATGCAGGGGACACGGGTTCGAGCCCTGGTCTGGGAGGATCCCACATGCCGCGGAGCAACTAGGCCCGTGAGCCACAACTACTGAGCCTGCGCGTCTGGAGCCTGTGCTCCGCAATGGGAGAGGCCGCAATAGTGAGAGGCCCGCGCACCGCGATGAAGAGTGGTCCCCGCTTGCCGCAACTAGAGAAAGCCCTCGCACAGAAACGAAGACCCAACACAGCAAAAATAAATTAATTAATAAACTCCTACCCCCAACATAAAAAAAAAACTGAATTAAGTGACTCAAATTCAAGTTAAATTCTCTATTTAGCATCTGTACCTCAGGGAGCAGCTGGAGACTTGGGTGACTCTCCATTAAAGCAGGACCAGGGTTTCATAGGGTAGGGAAGATGGGGTGCACACCCCTGAGGCTTAAGCACAAGGCAGCAGTTGGTGTCTTGAATGGGAACTTGTAGGCAGGGGTAGTGCCTGTTTTTGTGCCACCAAGACAGATGGGCATCCTTGGTGCAATTCCAAAAACCATCAGAATGGTAATCCCAGAGAACTGTGTTTGCAAACCTTGTGATATGTTAGTCAAGGCCATAGGTAAAGAAAGATGTGGAAAAGAACAAAAAGAAATTAGAATAAAATAAAATATAAAACAAAATAAAAAGTAAAACAAAGAGAAGACAAGCAAGGTAGAAGTCAGAGGGAAACTGGGGATGCTCCCTCCAGAATGTCTATTTCCATAGTCGTTTTCCACTGGCTTTAGTAGATGTCCCTGAATGGACGGACATAATCATGTGTCCTTGGACAACAGAACGTCATCTGCCTCAAGACTGCTGCAAGCCATCTCCAACGGGGGTTATTCACATGTACAAAATTCCTCCAAGACAGTTTGGATGTTGGAGAACTGAGGTCTCAATTTCCATGTGGAACACGGGTTCCCCTAAGGCACCAGATCTCGACTTCCTATTTTCTAAAATAATTCACACTTAGAGGTTTTTGTTGTTCTTGTTGCTTTGTTTTGTCTTTTGGCCTGAATGTGGAGGAAATTCAAGATGATTTAATCAGGAGGAACTTGGCCACTGATCTGGGAGTAATATATAATCTGTTAAGCATAAATACAAGAAGCCACTATTTCAAGAAAATGGAATTCCCACTCCAGGGCAGGCCTTTTTCAGTTTTCTTTCTTTTTTTTTAATGTCTTACTCAGGTAAAAACAACATTTATTAGTATAAAACAGTAATATCATTTTTTACTAGGGCTGTTTAACCCAGTAGAGTAGTCTAGATACAAATGATCACTTTAAAGATAAGACACTCTCCCATCTTGATTTGAAATTTGCCAGGAAAGTCATTTTTATAAAATGATCTATGGAGCCTTTCTACAAGATTATGAAAAAAAAATTATAAAATATTTAGAGTGCAATTAAAATGCAGTGTTTTTGTTGCCTTGCTCATACTAATTTCTACATCTATTTTCATATCAAGGAATAAGAGCTGGAAACACGAAATCCTTCACAAGGGGTAGGGGACAGATAGTAAAGCATGAAGACAGTTGTGGGATGGTTCTATTTTTGCTGCTGCCCCTTGAAATTTAAAAGGAGCTTAATGTATGCCTAGTATTGGCTTCAAAGACCACTAGCAAGAACAGAGATGCGCAATTATCTTTTAAACCCATGTTCCCCTTTGATAAATAGAAAACATTATATGCCCTTCTTTTAAAGCTTTTTGCATTTTTAGGGTAATTGGTTATTATTAAATATGAATGAAAGCAAAGGATGGAAAACACTGTTTGTTTTCAAACTCCACTTTATCTTCCAAGAATGCAATCCCTCCAGGGGACGCAGGATACAACCGGCCTTCTGAACCCCCTTCACCCACATGAACTACTGCTCAAGATCCCACACATTTATGCATATTCACCAGCCCTTTTTATGTTGTAATGCCCTCAGCAATTTGGGGGAATATCAAAACAGGTAAAAATTATTGAGGCCTGACAGCTGCAAAAGGTCACCAAATTAAATTCATAAGGGTTACCTACAGCGCATCATAATACACAGAGAGGGAAATTAACCGACCTGCACACTTCGTAAGGATCATCCTCCAGTCCTTTTCACCATCTGGTTTCATAAAAGAGCCAGGCTCCTCCGACTCTTTCAGACTCCACACAAATCAGAATATAAATTAACCAGCTGTAAAGCATGCATTTTAAAAAAATCCCCTGATTATCAGAATGAAACCCAAAAAGTTGTGAGAAAGGGGGTTGGGGAGGTTGAAGGGGAGAAAGACAAAGTAAGGGAGAAAGACGTAGATAATTAAAAATCTGATTCATTCACTGGAAGTGGAGAAGCTCTATTCCTGCCCTAAAACTTTCTGTAATTGAGTTTCCCAATACTCTAAAGAGCGGGAGCTCAGTCTGGGGCTTAATTTAATTTAAGCAAGTATATTTATATGTTTCTTTTTTCTTGTCCTGAAGCTTCTTAAACAATGTCTAACATGACATAAATTTTAAAAAATAATTATACATAATTTTAAAAAAGTTAAATTATTCTCAAGTTAAATTTTTAAATAAACTTACATACATTTGTTTAAATAAACAATAGGGCTTCCCTGGTGGCGCAGTGGTTGGGGGTCCGCCTGCCGATGCAGGGGACGCGGGTTCGTGCCCCGGTCCAGGAAGATCCCACATGCCGCAGAGCGGCTGAGCCCGTGAGCCATGGCCGCTGAGCCTGCGCGTCCGGAGCCTGTGCTCCGCAACGGGAGAGGCCACAACAGTGAGAGGCCCACGTACCAAAAAAAAAAAAAAAAAAAAAAGCAATAATTTAGGGATCTAGTGGGAACACGAAGAGGACGTTTGACAACAGAGAAGGGTACATGGGGAAAGGGCTGGTGACCCTGAGGGAAACCAAGAAGGCCAGTTTTCCCAGGGGGGCTGGGGGACATCCAGATTCCTGGAGGAAAGCACATCTATCGAATAATCACTTTTCTGCTCACGGGTGGGACTGCATGGCAGGTAGCGGAAAACTTAGGACTTAACATGAGTGTCGAGGCAGACTCCAAAATGACCCCCCAGTTCTCCTACCACCTGGATTCATGCCCTTGTGTAACTGCCTGCTGCGTGGTATAGGCCGGACCTAGGGACTCGCTTCTAATGAAGAGAATATGGCAAAAGGGAGCGGATGCTGCTTCTGGGATGAGGCTGTAAAGGATGGGGACCTGCATCTTGCTCATCCTCTCTTGCGCTTTCACTCAATCACTTTGATGAAGACAGAGCTACACGCCTCCCCACAGAGAGGCCCGCGTGGCAAGGAGGGGGCCTCCAGCCAACAGTCAATGAGGAACTAAGACCTCAGTTCAACCGCAGGGAATTGAGGCTCACCCACGGCCATGGGTGAACTTGGAAGCGGGTCCTGTCCCAGGTGAACCTTGAGATGACTGTGGCCCAGCTGACACCTTGAGACAGACCCCAAAACAGAGAACCCAGCTGGGCTGCTACCCTTTCCTGACTCACAGAAACTGTGAGATAACGTGTTATTTTAGCCATTAAGTTTTGGGATAATTTGCTTCACAGTAATAAATAACTAAAACAAGATTTCCTAAACGTCATTTATCCAGTCATGTATCACCATGACAACTTCTCCTTCGTATGTTGTGATAATGCTTCTCCCCACAAAGTTGTCTACATCTTAATCCCAGGAACTTGTGACTATGTTATCTTACATGGCAAAAGGGACTTTGCAGATGTGATTAAATTAAGGATCTTAAGATTGGAAAAATATCCTAGATTTTCCAAGTAGAACCAATGTACAGTAAATCCCCTACCTTTGGACCTTCAAGTCGCGAACTTTCAAAGATGTCAACGTGCGTTCCATCAATGTCAGGCGTGAGTGAAACTGCAGCTTGCCCTCCGTCTCCTATTGCTGAGGATCCTTCAGCTCTACCATCTCCCACCTCCTCTCCCTCCTCCAGTCAGTAACTCTTCTTGTCTGTTCACGTGATGCCAGCCCCTGGATGCCAGTACAGTACTGTACTACTGTACTTTTCAAGGTGCTGTACTGCAAGTAAATGTTTTCTTTATTTTTTGTGTGTTTTTAATGTATTATTTGTGTGAAAAGTATTATACACCTAGTACAGTACAGTACTACAGAGCCGATTGTGTTAGTTGGGTACCTAGGCTAACTTTTTTGGACTTACAAACAAATTGGACTTAATGAATGCACTCTCAGAACGGAACTCGTTCATACGTAGGGGACTTATTATAGTTACAAAGGCCCTTAAAAAAGAGAGAAAAGAGTGTGGAAGTCAGAAAAAGGAGATCTGATGCCAGAAGGAGAGGTTAGAGCAATGGAGGAAAGGGCCACAGGGCAGGGAATGCAGGTGCCTCTAGAAGCTGGAAAAGGCAAGGAAACCGATTCTCCCCATAGCCTCCAGGAAGAACACAACTCTGCCAATACCTATTTTAGCCCACAAGACCCAGTTTAGATTTCTGATCTCCAAAACTGCACCACAAAGCTTGTGTTGTTTTCAGTCACTGAGTTTGTGATAATTAGTTACAATAGCAATAGGAAACAATCCACATGTATCTACTCTGTCCTGTTATGCTCCTTACATCGGCTCACTTTCTGTGCATACATTTATTCTGAAGAAGACTTGCACTATGAGTTTGGTATGCTGGTTATCCCTCCCCCCCAACACACACAACATATATTATTAAGGTGAACACATGTCTCATGAAATGTAAAGGTTTACATCGTACTACCTAAGATCACCTTGTGTACCAAAGCGTGTGAGGATCCCACTTTGGGAAACAGTGACCCAGAAGGAGAATGCCACATCATGCCTTTCAGAACTCAATCCTGTGGGCAGGTTAAGAATTTGTTTGCTCAAGTTCTTTTTGGCTATGAGTGCAACAGAGTTGGAAGTGATCGCTAACCACTATAAATCCTCCAGCTGAATTTGCTTGTTTAATTAAGCTTTTCAAAGTTGGAGAGAAGACTTCACTGGGTCCCAATATGCTGACTACGTGGGGGACTTCCCCTTAAAAAGCACAAATTTTTGCTTTCATCATGAAACTGACTAGGCTAGCACCTGGTTTGCTCTGCATGTCTCACTTGAAGAAGGAATGGTGGTCTACTTAAAACTATGATCCCACAGATGAGGGAAATAAGCCCATTAGGACTAGTAGCTTTACGCTAAGCCAGTGGTTCTCAGCTTGGGGTGGTTTTGTCCCCCAGGGGATATTTGGCAATGTTGGGATAATTTTGGTTGTCACAACTCAGGACTGCTATTGGCATCTAGCAAGCAGACTCCAAGGCTGCTACAAAACATCCTCCAATGCCCAGGACACATCCTCACACGTACAAACACACAACAGATAATTACTCAGCCCAAACAATGTCATTAGTACTGAGGATGAGACATTCTGCCCTAGACAATGAACCCAGCAGACCTACTCAATTATTAAAAACTCAGGGAAAGGCAGGATCAGACAAACTGGTTCCCTGGTATTACAGTAGACTCTGCCCTTTGAAAGCATATGGGATTAAATACAAACAGCCCAGGCAATGCATCAGGAGTGGCCTAGTACAGAGAAGGAGAAGAGAATTAATTGTGAAAGAGGAATCGTCACAGAAGCGATGACTTCTCTGCTGTGTTGGGTGCTATTTCATGCCCTACCAGCCAGGAAACTGTTCTCTTCACACTAAAAGCAGGGGAAGAGGGAAGTGCAAGGTTAAAGGGAGTGTTATATTCATGATCCCTCCCCTTCACCATCACGGCGCAAAGTCAGAGAGGCAGAAAGCAAAAACAGATGCTCCAACTGCGGACAGCACCGTGGGGAAAAAGTAACTGGTGAAGCTTGACACTTAAAAACAAATGTGGGTAAATGTATGTTTCATTTTGTAAGAAACAGCCAAACTGTCTTCCAAAGTGGCTGCACCACTTTGCATTTTCCACCAGCACTGAATGAGAGTTCCTGTTGCTCCACATCCTCACCAGCATTTGATGTTGTCAGTGTTCTGGACTTTGGCCTTTCTAATAGGTGTGTCGTGGTATCTTGTTGTTGTTTTAATGTGCATTTCCCTGATGACATGATGCTGAGTATCTTTTCATATGCTTATTTGCCATTTGATGAGGTGTCAAGATCTTCAGTCTATTTTTTGATCAGTTTTTTTCCCCCTTATTTTAAGAGTTCTTTGTGTATTTTGGATAAGTCCTTTATCAGATGTGTCTTTTGCAAATGTTTTTCTCCCAGCTGTGGCTTGTATTCTCTTCCTCTTGACATTATCTTTCAGAGAACAAGTTTTTAATTTCAGTGAAGTTCAGTTTATCAAGTATTTCTTTCATGAGTTATGTCTTTGGTGTTATATCTAAAAAGTTATCACCATACTCAAGGTCATCTGTTCTCTCCTGCGTTATCCACTAGGGATTTCATAGGTTTGCATTTTACATTTAGGTCTGCTATCCACTTTGAGTTAACTTCTGTGAAGGGTGTAAGGTGTGTCTAGTTGTCTTTTTGTTTTGTTTGGGGTTTTCTTTTTTGCACGTGGATGTTGAGTTGTTCCAGCATCACTGATCAAAAAACTATTTCTGCTCCACTGTACTGCCTTTGCTCCTTTGTCAAAGATCAGTTGAATACATTTATGTGGGTCTGTTTCTGGGCTTTCTATCCTGTTCCGCTGATCTATTTGTCTGTTCTTTCACCAATACCACACTGTCTTGATTACTGTATCTTTATGGTAAGTCTTGAAGTCAGGTAATGTCCGTCCCTCACCTTTGTTCTTCTCCTTCAATATTATGTTGAATATTATGGATATTTGCCTCTCTGTGTTAGACTCAGCCTACATGGATAAGCCCAGATAATCTCCCATTTTTAAGATTCAGAACCTTAAAATCTGCACAGTTGGTTTGTTTTTGTTTTTGCTATGTAACATACACGTTCTTAGGTTCACAGGGATGAGGGTAGGGCCATCTTAGATGTCATTCTGCCAACCACAGACAGTGACATTGAAGTTTCATAACCTGAAGTAGATTGTGAGTTTTCAAAGGCCCACATTTACATCATGATCACCGATATGTGAGAGAAGGCATTTGGTTAGGTAGATGGTCCCAGCCAACTATTCCGTATCCCACACCCATGCATTCAATATTGGCTTACTGCTGTTGCTTAGGTAGTAACTCCCATGAACTGCTCCTCTGGGATTTTCACATAGGATTTGCAAAGGGCTGAGATTTATCCATTGCCATTGTCAAGAACCAGTTTTCGTTATTTTCCACGTGGTCTGTCTGTATCTTATTTATTGTTATTTGTCTAATGAATTACGTTTAGTTCTCTTTCAATAGAGAAGGTTCAGACGTTCTCAATTGATCCTTGTACTCTTCTTTATAAAGTTTCAAGTAAAAGAAACCCTTTAAGTATTAATACGAATAATCCACGCAAATATATAGCATACATGTAACTTCCACTCCTTTCCCACGCCCAAGGCAGACATTGTTCATCAACTGCAGCACTTTTTTCGCAGAGAACTAACAATCAGCCTCAGAATTTCTCCTAAGAGTTCCAGGAAGCTACTATCAATCAAGTGAAGGTAGCAGGCTTTTAATATTGGTAACTCACAATGAGCTCCCCAGGTAAACAGGACCATGTGCTTTGGCCTATCTTTTCCTACTTTTATGTGTTTGGGTTTTTGTTTTGTTTTGTTTTGTTTTTTTTAACGTTAAACTTCATAGATTGCATACTAGATTTGCTGATGAGATTTTTTTACATCTTACTCACAGAAAGAAATAATTCTTGGAAACAATCCAGTAGGGTAAAAAATAAAGCCCCCCCCCCCCAATCATTTTCTATATTTCAATTCCTCATTCAAACACCTTGTTAAGTTCACAAAGGCCTTAATTCAACCACAGATCCTGAAGCTGGTGACTTCCGAGCTCAGCAGAGCACCAACTTCTCTTTGCAACAGTCGGATGCCTTTGCAAGGCTTTTCAGGAACGTTTGGAATGGCTCTAAATTTTACGTAATAAAGCTCTATTATGAAATATCTGGCTATATTATGATGCTGGTTCTTCTGCCAGTTAAATCATATTCTCTGTACTCCATTACAGTGAAATATTGTGGTATGGCTCTCTAACTTCGCATGGAGAGTTGCAAACAGTTGCTATATTTCTTGCTCCTCTAGCAATTGTTTATTATACATCCCTTGGGACGTTGCATTTACATCAATGTTTGTAGCTTTTAAAAATCTCAAGATCTAGATCATCTATACAGAGGGATAGCAATGTTCTCCTGGGGATGCCTAAGCTATACAATTTAGCCCTTTACAGATTATCTAGCATTGTTCAAAGGATTCACCCGGGTAGCATTTATTAACCTAAACTCACAGCAGATTAGAGATGGGAGGTTGTCAAATAACAGGACCAGCTTAACTTGGTACTATCAAACAAATCAGCTGATGAAACCATGGTAACTCTAACTTCCAACAACAACAAAAAATTCTTTAGATGTAAAATATATTAAAAGCAACTACTCCAGGCTGTCCTCTCTCCTGTCACTATTTATTTTGTAAGGTAACACTATAGTCTAACATCAATGGGTCATTAAGCCACAGTCATGTAAGCCAGTGTGAGTTTGAGGACCAGTGAGAATGAACATTTTCCCTTATGCACCAGAATTAAATAACACTGAAGTGATCTTCCTAAATCTCTGGTGGAGTAGTTAACAGCCCCTGGAATGTCTCACTTCCTTCCTGACATGGTGTGTTCTGAACAGCTACCCATTTGGAGAGCTGCGTAAAACAAAACAGAACACAGCTCGTTCAACACTTAACAGTAAATTGTTGCTCTTTTTTCTTCTTTAGTATCTCTGTCACTGTTTTTAATAATTACTGTTTTATACAAAAGGAGTCACAAACCTGCTCGATTTACAAATGGGGCATAAAAGAGCCACCTGCCAGAGGTTACACACTGGCAGTCCTTCTTTGAAATATAGTTTTGATTCATTTGTCTCACGAGTTGTTTCTGAAATCTGTGAATAGGTTGCCGACACTGATCATAAATACAGAGATTTTATATGACAATACAGATTCTTTTGAAAAGTCAAAAGTTTGGCAACAAGAGATTTGAATTTTGTAAGGAGGCTAAAAAGAAGGTGCACACACTTTCTCCAGTTCTTCATAGACCCAAAGGTTCTGCTCCCTAGCCACGGACACCCAGTCTAATTAATGCCTTTCACACCTTCTTGTTGCCTCTACCCAGCCTAAGCCCTTGCTGCTCAGTGTGTTCCATGGACGAGCAGCATCAGGGCCACCTAGACATGCAGCATCTCAGACCCCACCCCAGACCCACTTCATGTGAACAAGATCCTCCGGTGAGCCATGTGCCTTTTAGGGAAGTGCTGGTGGAGACTCACAGTGACTCAGATGGAAGCCACATACTGTTTCTTTATTACGGTTGCCTTGTGTCCTACTTTCTTTGGTTTTTATTTTAGTCTTGCCTCCACCTTCCTCCTTCACCTACTTTGTTCCCTGAATTTAACACTTGTGTCGATATACTTGAGTCCTCTCCAGTCTCCCCTCGCCCTCTGCAGACATTCGGAGGATGCTGACGTCTAAGCAGGCAAAAACACCCTCGTTTCTACATTAAGAGTGCTATTAAAATGAAGTTTTCCTATTTAGAATTACAGGATATCTGGTTTGAATGGGACATTGCTGGAGGTAATGAAGTCACATGGTTCCTAGAGTTGGCTGAACGCTGGCTCTCAGGAGATTACGTCCGTATCCTAACCCCCAGAACCTGTTAATGTGACTTTAAATGGAAACAAAGGTCTTTGCTGATGTAATTATTAAAGCTAGGTAGCTAGATAATAGATAGATAGATGTTGATAGATATACAGAGATAGAGATATCTTATTAGTTCTGCTTCTCTAGACAACCCCAATACAGCCCTAAATTCAATGACAGGTGCCCTTAAAGGAAACATACAAAGGAGAGACATGGAGAGGAGAAGGAAGCCATGTGAAGACAGGCAGAGATTGAAGTGAGCAGCCACAAGCCAAGGAATGCCGACAGCCATCGGTAGCTGGAAGGGGCAAGGAATGCAATCTCCTTTAGAGCCTCTGGAAGGAGCACAGCCCTGCCGATGCCTTAATTTTGAACTTCTGGCCTCCAGAACTGTTAGAGAACAAATTTCTGTTGTTATAAACCACCCAGTTTGTGGTAATTTGTTACAGCAGCCGTGGGACACTAATACAGTTCCCACATCAGGCTGCCTACCAGCATTACCTGGGGGAGCACATTGAATGGTGAGCATCACGATAAGTGGACAGGAATGCTGGGGGGAGTCTTGACAGCTGCAACCAGAGCCACAGACCAGCAGCATTGTCACCACCAGGGGCTTCTTTAAAATGTGTTGGACATGGAGAATCTGAAGCCCAGACCCACTGAGTCAGAAACTGCATTTTAACAAGATCTCTAAGTGATTCACATACAGGTTAAAGCACAAGAAGCCCTGTCCTAGACAATCTCAATTAGCAGCCTTGGCAGCGTCTTCTTGATCCCGTGTTTGTGTTGCCAGGACATATAAAGTGTTCCTTCTCTGTCTCACCTAAGTCTATGAGATAACGTTAGTGGAAACACACATTCCAGAAGACTTCAGAACGTAAAGACACCTAAATTCTAACTTGGAGGGTGAGGGTCCCTCCAGCTCCTTACTATAACACTCTGAGAACAGAGGCAAATCATACACCAAGTGAGCTGTTTGAGGCAAAGAAAGGCAGGGGTTGCTCATGCATTCATTTCTACTTCGCATTACGACCCAGGCGAAAAGAGTGTGTTTATTAAAATGTTTACCTTAAAAGGGGCTTCATCTGACAACTGAAAACAACAAAGGTGCACAAAATTGCTATTGAATATTTGAATATAAGAAATTCTCACGTAGGACTCAAAATAATAGCCCATTAAAATACACAGGGAGAGCGGAAACTCACGCAAAGTGGACGATTAAAGAGAATCCAGAGCCAGTGGGGGGGGCGGGGTGTGGACGAGGAGGGAATAACAAACGCGTCTGCGGATCCTAAATTCAGACACACCAACCCTGCAAAGTGCTGCCGAGAATAAAAGGCTTCATTGTCTCCAGCTCATCACCAAGCTGGTCCTGCCTAGTTTTCCTGGATCACAGTGCATCTGATAACAAGATCGGGGAACGAAGGAGTTCTATACCATCTGCAGATTTTCATGCGATGCAGAAAAGAGGTAATACTGGATAGATTAGAACAATTTGATAAATTTGAATTGTCCTCCCCCCAGGGAAAATTTGGGGGGGCATTTCTGAAATCAGAACATTCATGGGGTATGGGACATAGGCCTTCCGATTTTATTCTATCGAGAAGCAGAAAAGGCAGAATCTGAGCAAATATTGGAAGAGATTGAGTAACACAAAATAAGAGAACTTTGAAAAGGACACCTAGCCAGTTAGATAATCCATGGCATGATGATGACATAAAGGACAAAAAAAAAAAAAAAAAAAAAAGGTGGAGATACAAAAATAAAAGAAGGGAGTTTAATCCCTTTGTACCTACCATGTGCTGCTTGAACATACTCCATATTATCTCATTTATCCTTATAAAAACGGTCAAAGTGGATAAATGGTATCTCTGTTTTGTGAGAAAACTGAGACCCAGAGAGATACTGATCAGGTCACAGAGAAGAGCAGGTGTGCAGGAAAAAATAAACAAATAACACATGTCTCTAGAGACATTATTAGTTTATCATTAAGATACTGAATATCTTCAGCAGAATTCAAGTATGTTTGTGTTATTCAAAACATTTATAATGGCCTATATATTCTACGTAAGAAACAGTATTGACTTAAATGAATAATAGGCTTATTTTGGAAGGTTTTCAATTCCTAAGGAGCCTGGAATTAGCGTTAAGTCTAGAAACACGTAAGATAAAGGAGCTGCTAAAATTGGCAGAAGAAAATGATCTGTTCCACATAACTGAGTCCCATTCATTTAGTCAACAACTTGTACTGAATGACTATTTTTGATCTGCACTTGTAGGCAGTAGGGATGCAAAGGTAAATAAGAAGCAGCTTTCATTCTTGAGGGCTTCTCTTGAAGCAAGAAGGCAGAGGTGATTGGACATATAATTCAATGTGAAGAGTGCTGTAGTGGAGATAAGAAGCACAAAGCACACAGGCACGAAGAACAAAAAGAGAATCAATCAGCATCATGTTTGCTTGCCTTGGGAATTCAGGCACCCAGAGCAATGGAAGTTTATTCCATCTGCGAGTAAGGCCAAATACTGAAGAATATAAATGCAAGAACAAGCCAGGGGAAGGGATCAAGATTCCATATGGAAATAGTCACACCCGTGTCCTGTACTTCTCCACCTCCAGTCTGAAGAGCGTAAGTTCTCATTATTTGGTTAGCAGCTCCCTTGGGGCATGTAATCATCTAGGCTATTATATATCAGCAGCTTTCTAATTGGTCTCCCCGCATCCATTTTGGCCCAACTCCAATGCAGTCATCACACCAAAGGCTTTTTTCAAAATGCAAATCAGATCAAGTCACCCATCCCTCTCATTGTTTTTAAAACTTCAATATCTTCTCATTGCTCTTAGCATAATGTGAAATCTTTGGCACAACCTGAAAGCCTGCAAAGTCTCACCTGGTCTTCAGCCCCATCTGCCCCTCGCCCCTTCCATTCTCCAGCTGTGACTCTTCTTCCAGTGCTTGGATCTACGGCAGGCTCCGCCAGCCAGAAGCCTTTGCATATGATGGTTCTCGGCTGCAAAAGTCTCTGTATAACTCAGTCAGCTAGTTGACTTCTCATTCTGTGTTTCCTGAGTATTGTGTGTTACTCACCCTTTAAAAAAAATCTATTTCTTTATAATAACAAGGTAGCAGAGCAGAGTGGCCAAATCTCAGGGCTTCTCAAGCCAGAAGACCAGAATTCCAGCCTTAGCTCTGCCAGTTACCAGCTGTGTGACTTTGATCTTAATTTCTTCATTGCTAAAGACTGGTGGCAATATTCGTACCTGCTCCTAGAATAATTATAAACATCAGATCAGATAATACAGTAAAATACTTTTCCATTATAGTTCTGATTCAGAATTTATTCTCTCATTGAACATCTTTTTCCCTTTATCACACTTTAATTTTTTTCCTGCCTCTGTTAATGTTTGCAGTTTTTCTACAGCGTGTCTAGGTCAATCTAATTTTATGTTTCTGTTTGTTCTCAGAGTGAATTATTGGTTTAAGGACTCATGACCTGCTTTAATTCTAGTGAAAACTGTTAATTTTTTAAATATATTGTTTTTTTTACCATTCTCTCCATCATTTTCTTTTAGAGTTCTATTCATGTTCTTCAGTAGAACAGTCCATTTAGAATAGGAGTGGGCTAACTTTTCCTGTAAAGGTCCAGATGGTAACTATGGTTTAGCTTTTGCAGGTCCTATGGACTCTGTCACAATTTTTCAACCCTGCCACGCAGGATACAATCTGCTGTAGACAACAGACAAACAGATGGGCGTGAAACTGGAGGCTGGATTTGGCCCAAGACCATAGTTTGCCAACCCCTGGCTTTTTTTTTTTTTAATTTATTTATTTTTGGCCGTGTCGGGTCTTAGTTGCGGCATGCTGGATCTTCGTTGTGGCGCGGGAGCTCTCGTTGTGGTGCACCGGCTTCTCTCTGGTTGTGGCGTGCGGGTTTTTTCTTCTCTAGTTGTGACGCGTGGGTTCCAGAGCGTGTGGGCTCTGTAGTTTGTGGCAAGCAGGCCTGGTTGCCCCACAGCGTGTGGGATCTTAGTTCCCTGACCAGGGATCGAACCCGCATCCCCTGCATTGGAAGGCGATACTTTATCATTGGACCACCACGGAAGTCCCCAACCCCTGGCTTTGAGCGTACTCTTCTGGGTCATCTGCTTACAGTCCTTCCTTGCCTTTGAGCTGCTTTACGACTGTACAAACTATGAGCAGCAGCAATGGGAAAGAATTCTTACCCCTAGTGTACTGGTTTGATATGATTTCAAATCCATTTATGATTTAAGTGAAGTTGTTTTAAGCTACTTGTTTATGACAAAGACAACACAAAACAAACCAAACAAGAAGTTGTCCTTTGAAGTAAAGTTGATTTGATATAAGAATGAGGTGAGTTTCGTCAGGATGGTTGATAAGTAGCTCAGTTGCTGGGGGCTTATTGATAAGAACAGGTGGAGAAGCAGCTGTGGTGAGGGGACATTTAGAATGTAAATACTGGGAGTTTGTGAGGAGTATCTGAAGAGTTTTGGCCTGGGCAAAAGCTCCCCTTTTGCTAATGTAGCTCTCCGAAGATCATGCTCCTGCCGTGGCCTGGCTACTCTTGGTGGGCGGTGATATTAAAACGAGCCGCAGCCTCGGCAAGAGAAGGGACGTCTGTGCCTGCCTCGGGGAGGAATCCTCATAGGCAGTGGCTTTGCAATGGTCCCTGGAGTGATAACCCTTGGAGCAGCCCAGCCTGCGGGCCAGCATGGTGCCATGGTTCCTTAGCAACCAAGTACTAGCAGTGAAGGACCTGCCTTTCTGCACCGGCAGCTGCACCTCAGCTATTGGTTGGTCAAGCCCTCCCTGGTACCAACTCCTACAAAGGTGCACCTTGAACTAAATCTGGACTTTCTTCCTTTCATTCTCCCTTGCCTGGAACAACAGGGCAATCAATTTATCATTTGTTTGGAGTATGTTATTTCTTTGTTGGCTTATTAAGAGATTTTATTCTATCCACTCTTAGCTTGTGAATTTCTTATAAATCTCACAGTGAACTTACGTTAAATAAGCAACTGGCAAAGACAAGCTCAGCCTCTGAGCATAATTTGCCACACCCTGAAACGGAGCATCCACAGATATGAAGATTCTGGCCCATGGAGGTTCAATTCACTCATGCATGAATCTCAACTCTGCATGGAAAAAGCCTCTTTTCCATCGTCTATTTGCAAATTAATTTCAATATTCCTTTAACTCAGTATAAATTCGTCCTTCTTTGGCTTCTTCTTCAAACCAGTTCTAACACCTTACAGATTCCCTCATTAATAATGAGTTAAATCAAGTCTTTAACATGGGTTCATTTTATATCTGTATGAAAATCATGAGTTCATCTTTTTAAAAAAATATCCTTTTACAAACGTATGTTGGAACCTCTCAATCTTCGTAACATCTTACTGGTCTTTCATAGTTTTGTTCTGTATAATAGAACCTCAGTATTATATTGGCCACACAAGTTCTTTTTGACAACGTCCATTCCTATAATTCAGCTGTTTAATGAATGCCTTATTTGAATGGTGCTGCTTATCACTGCTAAGATTTCTATTTGATTTCCATGTTTTTTATTTCATTGCTGCTTCTTTTTGTTTTATAGTTTCTTATGGATTTATAGTTCCTTGTGGATGCAGTTTCTGTACTTATTTCTTTGTTTCTTAAACATGCCATAAAAACATAAGCTCCATCAACGTGAGGCACGGTTAACAGTGCATGTTACACACCCAAGGACCAGTTGTTGCTTTAAACTAGGGTTTTCCAGATGAGTTTAATTGTTCCAATTGTTTATTTTGCAGCTTCCTTGGCACTAGATAACTTCATGTGCTTGGTTTGCAAACCGTTCTGACTTAGCACATCTGTACTTACTGGACATGCATACAAAATCTTTATTTTATTTTTACATTTTTCACTTTTTAGCTGTGATCTCTCTCTCTCTCTCTCTCTCACTCACTCACTCACACACACACACACACACACACACACACACACACACAATTTTGTTTATTCCTTTACCGAATCCTCTGAGTCTCCAGTCTAGCATTGGTTTTTTTTTTGGTTTGTTTTTTTTTGCGGTACGCAGGCCTCTCACTGTTGTGGCCTCTCCCATTGCGAAGCACAGGCTCCGGACGCGCAGGCTTAGCGGCCATGGCTCACAGCCCAGCCGCTCCGCTGCATGTGGGATCTTCCTGGACCGGGGCACAAACCTGCGTCCCCTGCATCAGCAGGCGGACTCTCAACCACTGCGCCACCAGGGAAGCCCCAGCATTGGTTTTTTAATGGCAATTCGAGACTCTACATCTGTGGAGACAAAGAGGATATTCCATATCCAGCCACTGAGTTGGGATGATTCTCTTCTTGGTTTCAAGGCTGAGTCTGCAGCCTCATATTTCCCTAGGTCTTTAGCTTTCTGAAAGTCATAGCACCTGGCATCAATCTGTGGAGTTTCTTTTTCAGTTCCTTTCCAGAGTACCCCCAGCCCAGCCCAGCCCTTGCCTCCAAGCAACAAACATGGTGCTGGTTTCCCACCTCCTTGCCCCGTTCTCTGACTCAGTTACCTGCAGGCAGCGTCCTACCAGCGGGGCTGCCTGATTCCAGACCAGGACCCCAGCTTGGGAAGATGAGTATCCTTTTCCCAAGCATAGCCATGTCTTTTTCAGTATTTCCTATTTGTTATTTCATCTATCGTTGCTATGCTTTTGCAGCTGAGAGACTGTCAAGTATGAAAACATCAGATCATCTTGACTGCAGTTGTGCTCATTGTTCACATTGCATAAAATGATTCATTTAAACTAAAAACCAAGGCTTCCGGGAAGATGGCGGAAGAGTAAGACGCAGAGATCACCTTCCTCCCCACACATACAACAAAAATACATCTATACGTGGAACAACACCTACAGAACACCTACTGAACGCTGGCAGAAGACCTCAGACCTCCCAAAAGGCAAGAAACTCCCCACATACCTGGGTAGGGAAAAAGAATAAACAGAGACAAAAGGATAGGGACGGGACCTGCACCAGTGGGAGGGAGCTGTGAAGGAGGAAAGGTTTCCACACACTAGGAAGCCCCTTCACTGGCAGAGACTGCGGTGGCGGAGGGGGAAAGCTTCGGAGGTGAGGAGGAGAGCACAGCAACAGGGGTGCAGAGGAAAAAGCGGAGAGATTCACGCACAGAGGATCAGGGCCAACCGGCACTAACCAGCCTGAGAGGTTTGTCTGCTCCCCCTCTGGGGCGGGCGGGGCTGGGAGCTGAGGCTCGGGCTTCGGTCGGAGCACCGGGAGAGGACTGGGGTTGGCGGCGTGAACACAGCCTGCAGGGGGTTAGTGCGCCACGGCTGGCCGGGAGGGAGTCCGGGGAAAAGTCTGGACCTGCCGAAGAGGCAAGAGACTTCTTCTTACCTCTTTGTTTCCTGGTGCGCGAGGAGAGGGGATTCAGAGCACTGCTTAAAGGAGCTCCAGAGACGGGTGCGAGCCGCGGCTAAAAGGGCAGACCCCAGAGACGCGCGCGAGCCGCGGCTACAAGCGCGGACCCCAGAGACGGCATGAGACGCTAAGGCTGCTGCTGCCGCCACCAAGAAGCCTGTGTGCGAGCACAGGTCACTATCCACACCCCCCTTCCGGGGAGACTGTGCAGCCCGCCGCTGCCAGGGTCCCGGGATCCAAGGACAAGTCCCCCGGAAGAATGCACAGCGCGCCTCATGCTGGTGCAACGTCACGCCGGCCTCTGCCGCCGCAGGCTCGCCCCACACGCCGTGCCCCTCCCTCCCCCCGGCCTGAGTGAGCCAGAGCCCCCCGAATCAGCTGCTCCTTTAACCCTGTCCTGTCTGAGCCAAGAACAGACGCCCTCCGGCGACCTACACGCAGCGGCGGGGCCAAATCCAAAGCTGAGCCCCTGGGAGTTGTGAGAACAAAGAAAAGAAAGGGAAATCTCTCCCAGCAGCCTCAGAAGCAGCGGATTAAAGCTCCACAATCAACTTGATGTACCCTGCATCTGTGGAATACCTGAATACACAAACGAATCATCCCAAATCGAGGAGGTGGACTTTGGAGCAAGATTTATGATTTTTTCCCCTTTTCCTCTTTTTGTGAGTGTGTATGTGTATGCTTCTGTGTGAGACTTTGTCTGTATAGCTTTGCTTACACCATTTGTCCTAGGGCTCTATCCTTCCGTTTTTTTAATTTAATTTTTTTCTCTTAATAATTACTTTTTTATTTTAATAACTTTATTATATTTTCTTACTTTATTTTATTTTACTTTATCTTCATTCTTTCTTTTTTTCATTCCTTCCCTCCTTCCTTCCTTCCTCCCTCCCTCTCTCCTTCCCTCCCTCTCTTTCTTTCTTTCTTTCTTTTTCTTCTTTCTTTCTACTTCTACTAATTCTTTCTTTCTACTTCTTCTCCCTTTTACTCTGAGCCATGTGGATGAAAGGCTCTTGGTGCTCCAGCCAGGAGTCAGTGCTGTGCCTCTGAGTTGGGAGAGCCAACTTCAGAACACTGGTCCACAAGAGACCTCCCAGCTCCACATAATATCAAACGGTGAAAATCTCCCAGAGATCTCCATCTCAACACCAGCACCCAGCTTCACTAAACGACCAGCAAGCTACAGTGCTGGACATCCTATGACAAACAACTAGCAAGACAGGAACACAACCCCACCCATTAGCAGAAAGGCTGCCTAAAATCATAATAAGTCCACAGACACCCCAAAACACACCACCAGACGTGGACCTGCCCACTAGAGAGACAAGATGCAGCCTCATCCACCAGAGCACAGGCACTAGTCCCCTCCACCAGGAAGCCTACACAACCCACTGAACCAACATTAGCCACTGGGGACAGACACCAAAAACAACGGAAACTACAAACCTGCAGCCTGTAAAAAGGAGACCCCAAACACAGTAAGATAAGCAAAATGAGAAGACAGAAAAACACAAAGCAGATGAAGGAGCAAGATAAAAACCCACCAGACCTAACAAATGAAGAGGAAATAGGCAGTCTACCTGAAAAAGAATTCAGAATAATGATAGTAAAGATGATCCAAAATCTTGGAAATAGAACAGACAAAATGCAAGAAACATTTAACAAGGACCTAGAGGAACTAAAGATGAAACAAACAATGATGAACAACACAATAAATGAAATTAAAAATACTCTAGATGGGATCAAAAGCAGAATAACTGAGGCAGAAGAACGGATAAGTGACCTGGAAGATAAAATAGTGGAAATAACTACTGCAGAGCAGAATAAAGAAAAAAGAATGAAAAGAATTGCAGACAGTCTCAGAGACCTCTGGGACAACATTAAATGCACCAACGTTCCAATTATAGGAGTTCCAGAAGAAGAAGAAAAAAGAAAGGGACTGAGAAAATCTTTGAAGAGATTATAGTTGAAAACTTCCCTAATATGGGAAAGGAAATAGTTAATCAAGTCCAGGAAGCACAGAGAGTCCCATACAGGATAAATCCAAGGAGAAATACGCCAAGACACATATTAATCAAACTGTCAAAAATTAAATACAAAGAAAACATATTAAAAGCATATTAAAAGGGAAAAACCACAAATAACACACAAGGGAATTCCCCACAAGGTTAACAGCTGATCTTTCAGCAAAAACTCTGCAAGCCAGAAGGGACTGGCAGGACATATTTAAAGTGATGAAGGAGAAAAACCTGCAACCAAGATTACTCTACCCAGCAAGGATCTCATTCAGATTTGATGGAGAAATTAAAACCTTTGCAGACAAGCAAAAGCTGAGAGAGTTCAGCACTACCAAACCAGCTCTACAACAACTGCTAAAGGAATTTCTCTAGGCAAGAAACACAAGAGAAGGAAAAGACCTACAATAACGAACCCAAAACAATTAAGAAAATGGGAATAGGAACATACATATCTATAATTACCTTAAATGTAAATGGACTAAATGCTCCCACCAAAAGACACAGATTGGCTGAATGGATACAAAACAAGACCCATATATATGCTGTCTACAAGAGACCCACTTCAGACCTAGAGACACATACAGAATGAAAGTAAGGGGATGGAAAAAGATATTTCATGCAAATTGAAACCAAAAGAAAGCTGGAGTAGCAATTCTCATATCAGACAAAACAGACTTTAAAATAAAGACTATTAGAAGAGACAAAGAAGGACATTACATAATGATCAAGGGATCAATCCAAGAAGAAGATACAACAATTGTAAATATTTATGCACCCAACATAGGAGCACCTCAATACATAAGGCAAATACTAACAGCCATAAAAGGGGAAATTGACACTAACACATTCATAGTAGGGGACTTTAACACCCCACTTTCACCAATGGACAGATCATCCAAAATGAATATAAACAAGGAAACACAAGCTTTAAATTATACATTAAATAAGATGGACTTAATTGATATTTATAGGACATTCCATCCAAAAACAACAGAATACACATTTTTCTCTAGTGCTCATGCAACATTCTCCAGGATAGATCATATCTTGGGTCACAAATCAAGCCTTGGTAAATTTAAGAAAATCGAAATTGTATCAAGTATCTTTTCTGACCACAACGCTATGAGACTAGATATCAATTACAGGAAAATATCTGTAAAAAATACAAACACATGGAGGCTAAACAATACACTACTTAATAACGAAGTGATCACTGAAGAAATCAAAGAGGAAATTAAAAAATACCTAGAAACAAATGACAATGGAGACACGACCCAAAATCTATGGGATGCAGCAAAAGCAGTTCTAAGAGGGAAGTTTATAGCAATACAATTCTACCTTAAGAAACAGGAAACATCTCGAATAAACAACCTAACCTTGCACCTAAAGCAATTAGAGAAAGAAAAACAAAAAAACCCCCAAATTTAGCAGAAGGAAAGAAATCATAAAAATCAGGTCAGAAATAAATGAAAAAGAAATGAAGGAAATGATAGCAAAGATCAATAAAACTAAAAGCTGGCTCTTTGAGAAGATAAACAAAATTGATAAACCATTAGCCAGACTCATCAAGAAAAAAAGGGCGAAGACTCAAATCAATAGAATTAGAAATGAAAAAGGAGAAGTAACAACTGGCACTGCAGAAATACAAAGGATCATGAGCGATTACGACAAACAACTCTATGCCAATAAAATGGACAACCTGGAGGAAATGGACAAATTCTTAGAAATGCACAACCTGCCAAGACTGAATCAGGAAGAAATAGAAAATATGAACAGACCAATCACAAGCACTGAAATTGAAACTGTGATTAAAAATCTTCCAACAAACAAAAGCCCAGGACCAGATGGCTTCACAGGCGAATTCTATCAAATATTTAGAGAAGAGCTAACACCTATCCTTCTCAAACTCTTCCATAATATATCAGAGGGAGGAACACTCCCAAACTCATTCTACAAGGCCACCATCACCCTGATACCAAAACCAGACAAGGATGTCACAAAGAAAGAAAACTACACTGATGAACATAGATGCACTGATGAACATAGCACTGATGAACATAGATGCAAAAATCCTCAACAAAATACTAGCAAACAGAATCCAACAGCACATTAAACGGATCATACACCATGATCAAGTGGGGTTTATTCCAGGAATGCAAGGATTCTTCAATATATGCAAATCAATCAACATGATATACCATATTAACAAACTGAAGGAGAAAAACCATATGATCATCTCAATAGATGCAGAGAAAGCTTTCAACAAAATTCAACACCCATTTATGATAAAATCCCTGCAGAAAGGCATAGAGGGAACTTTCCTCAACATAATAAAGGCCATATATGACAAACCCACAGCCAACATCATCCTCAATGGTGAAAAACTAAAAGCATTTCCACTAAGATCAGGAAGAAGACAAGGTTGCCCACTCTCACCACTCTTATTCAACATAGCTTTGGAAGTTTTAGCCACAGCAATCAGCCACAGCAATCAGGAAATAAAAGGAATCCAAATCGGAAAAGAAGAAGTAAAGCTGTCACTGTTTGCAGATGACATGATACTATACATAGAGAATCCTAAAGATGCCACCAGAAAACTACTAGAGCTAATCAATGAATTTGGTAAAGTAGCAGGAAACAAAATTAATGCACAGAAATCTCTGGCATTCCTATATACTAATAGTGAAAAATCTGAAAGTGAAATCAAGAAAACACTCCCATTTACCACTGCAACAGAAACAATAAAATATGTAGGAATAAACCTACCTAAGGAGATAAAAGACCTGTATGCAGAAAATTATAAGACACTGATGAAAGAAATTAAAGATGATACAAGTAGATGGAGAGATATACCATGTTCTTGGATTGGAAAATTGTGAAAATGACTCTACTACCCAAAGCAATCTACAGATTCAATGCAATCCCTATCAAACTACCAATGGCATTTTTCACAGAACTAGAACAAAAAATTTCACAATTTGTATGGAAACACATAAGACCCCGAATAGCCAAAGCAATCTTGAGAACGAAAAACAGAGCTGGAGGAATCAGGCCCCCTGACTTCAGACTATACTACAAAGCTACAGTAACCAAGACAGTATGGTACTGGCACAAAAACAGAAAGATAGATCAATAGAACAGGCTAGAAAACCCAGAGATAAACCCACGCACATATGGTCACCTTATCTTTGATAAAGGAGGCAGGAATGTACAGTGGAGAAAGGACAGCCTCTTCAATAAGTGGTGCTGGGAAAACTGGACAGGTACATATAAAAGTATGAAATTAGATCACTCCCTAACACCATACACAAAAATAAACTCAAAATGGATTAAAGACCTAAATGTAAGGCCAGACACTATAAAACTCTTACAGGAAAACGTAGGCAGAACACTCTATGACATAAATCACAGCAAGATCCTTTTTGACCCACCTCCTACAGAAATGGAAATAAAATCAAAAATAAACAAATGGGACCTAATGAAATTTCAAAGCTTTTGCACAGCAAAGGAAACCATAAACAAGACCAAAAGACAACCCTCAGAATGGGAGAAAATATTTGCAAATGAAGCAACTGACAAAGGATTAATCTCCAAAATTTATAAGCAGCTCATGCAGCTCAATAACAAAAGAACAAACAACCCAATCCAAAAATGGGCAGAAGACCTAAATAGACATTTCTCCAAAGAAGATATACAGACTGCCAACAAACACATGAAAGAATGCTCATCACTAATCATTAGAGAAATGCAAATCAAAACTACAATGAGGTATCATCTCATACCAGTCAGAATGGCCATCATCAAAAAATCTAGAAACAATAAATGCTGGAGAGGGTGTGGAGAAAATGGAACCCTCTTGCACTCTTGATGGGAATGTAAATTGATACAGCCACTGTGGAGAACAGTATGCCGGTTCCTTAAAAGAGTACAAATAGAACTACCATATGACCCAGCAATCCCACTACTGGGCATATACCCTGAGAAATCCGTAATTCAAAAAGAGTCATGTACCAAAATGTTCATTGCAGCTCTATTTACAATAGCCAGACATGGAAACAACCTAAGTGTCCATCATCAGATGAATGGATAAAGAAGATGTGGCACATATATACAATGGAATATTACTCAGCCATAAAAAGAAACGAAATTGAGCTATTTGTAATGAGGTGGATAGACCTAGAGTCTGTCATACAGAGTGAAGTAAGCCAGAAAGAGAAAGAAAAATACCGTATGCTAACACATATATATGGAATTTAAGAAAAAAAATGTCACGAAGAACCTAGGGGTAAGACAGGAATAAAGACACAGACCTACTAGAGAATGGACTTGAGGATATGAGGAGTGGGAAGGGTGAGCTGTGACAAAGCGAGAGAGTAGCATGGACATATATACACTACCACGTAAAATAGATAGCTAGTGGGAAGCAGCCGCATAGCACAGGGCGATCAGCTCCGTGCTTTGCGATCACCTGGAGGGGTGGCATAGGGAGGGTGGGAGGGAGGGAGATGCAAGAGGGAAAAGATATGGGAACATATATATATATATATATATATATGACTGATTCATTTTGTTGTAAAGCAGAAACTAACACACCATTGTAAAGCAATTATACTCCAATAAAGATGTTAAAAAAAATAAAAACCAAAAGAAAATAAAATTTTGCATCTGCAACTCTTGAATTTGACAAGAGTCAATTAGATACTTGGAAAGATGTAAATCAATGGAAATAATTTAAACTATTTGATGAATGGGAGCTTGATAATTTTTTAAAATCTCTGGAAAAGTCTAATGCATGTTGCACTGATATCCACAAACTGATAAGGGCTCTGCTGCCACTTCAAAAATGCAATGTCAAAACATTAGAAGATTCAAAATCATTCCAAAAATAGTTTTAACTCTTGCATTTTATTTTCAGAAACTTCCAGTCCTCAAGAAAACTCACTAGTCTGATGTATATGCCTGAGCTATCCCATCTACCACTTACTAAGAAGATAACATCTTAACTTAAAAGACGTCCAGACGTTCATACAAAGAGACAGGAAATTGAGTGCTTAATGAGTCTGCAGTGATTTCCTTTCAAATAAATTTAGCACATCCACACTCACTGGGCACATATACAAAGACTGAAGTTTGAATTTGTTCCCTGAAGCCTTAGTACAAACAGGACCAGCAGACATTTTCCTACTTTGATGCCCAATGACGCCTTGTGTATCCCTTGCTTTTTCCTCATCAGAACTTAGGGTCGCATATATTGGCGATTTTAAAGTTGGGCAAGGTCGATTAGACTGGCGGTAACCAAGGCGATTCTGACTCCCAGGGCACATTTGACAATATCTGGAGACATTTCTGGTTATCATAACAGGAGGGGGATAGGCCACTGGCACCCAGTGGGTGGAGGCCAGGGATGCTGCACGACATCCCGCAGTGCACAGGGCAGCCCCGCAACGGAGATTCATCTGCCTCAAAATTTCAGTAGGGCAGAGGCTGAGAAACTCTGGGTTGAGAGGTGTTTAATAAATGTTATGTATAATTATATATTTATATATATATGTATATGTATGTACATACTGTTAAATTTATGTATATCCCATCACTGTGTGTATATAGGTGAGAGTGTTACATGTTGCAGGAAACCATGATAAGGTGTTATTAAATCGGGGGAATTTCCTTCCATAGGTCCTGGTTCTTTCACTAGTGCTTCCTGTGTTCAAATTACCATCCTGAGCACTTTCTAACTAACTCACTAAACCTTCGTAACAACGCTTGCAGATGGCTAATATTATTCCCATATTGTAGGTAAGAGAACTCAGACCCAGAGAGGTTAAGTAGCTTGCCTGAGGTCCCAGAGCTAGCAAGTTGGAGGATCCATGATTCTCACTCAGAGAGTCTAATTGATAAGCTCGTACACTGGTTTGCACTTCAGCAGTGGTGAAGTCTGAGTCATTAAGAAATCTTCAGGAAAGAGAGAAGGCATATATCAAAGCTGTCGAGCTGAATGCTAATGATAAAGGTAAACATATAAAACTGCTGTTTTGGGCTTCCCTGGTGGCGCAGTGGTTGAGCATCCACCTGCCAATGCAAGGGACACGGGTTCGTGCCCCGGTCCGGGAAGATCCCACGTGCCGCGGAGCGGCTGGGCCCGTGAGCCATGGCCGCTGAGCCTGCGCGTCCGGAGCCTGTGCTCCGCAACGGGAGAGGCCACAACAGTGAGAGGCCCACGTACCCCCCCCCCAAAAAAAAAAAAAAAAAAAAGTGCTGTTTTTTCCAAAAACTATTTCCAAGTCCCTACCAGGTGCTGTTGCAGGTACAGCCGGGTCGCAGGAATGTTTCTCTGCAGAGGATGAGCAGGAAGGGCACCGAGCCACGGTCTAGGCCTAAGGCGTTTCTTATAGCAAAGTTGAGCGTTACTTTCGATTCGTATTGTCTGGATATCATTGCGGAAGCCAGGAATGCCCAGAAAACACACCAAAAAAAAGGCAGACTCAGGCCGTGATCAGAAGAATCTTATTATCCAAGTTGCAACATGCAAATATCTCCTTTGCATTCTGCTTTCTGCAAACACAGAGTGAAAAAATAAGTAGGGAAAAATGAGAAAAAACAAGCAGTACGATTCATGCTTCACAAAGTCCTGTAGGTTATTACCATGTTTTAAATTGTGAGTTGCAAACACAAGCTGTTCTTAAACAAGAACAAAAAGAAAAAGCAGATGGTTTCTTTTTACATCCTGTGAAACTTTTTCTGAATGCAAGCGTATGCTCCCTTCTCCCCAGCTGGCACTGCCCATGCAAATGATCCGTTTTCTGTCATTTTGAGAAAAATTCTTCATCCTCCCATCCCCCATACCAAATGCCAAAATACCTAGAAACGAGGGCAGGGAAAGGCATCGCCAGAGTATTTTGATCCAAGTAAGTCTCTGAGGCTCCAAGACCACATACCGGCATAGAAACATGATTGGTGTAAGTCAGGTATCACCATGATATTATTGCCATTATTTTTTATGTGATGTATGTTTATTTCAACAAACATCTTTATGGATGGTCAGTTGATTTTGCTATGTATGACACAGTGGAAAGTATGTGAGATTTGCAGTTATATAGATTCTGGATTATATAGGTTCAAATTCCAGCTCAGCAGCTTATTAAATAACTGCATCCTTGAGAAAATTATTTTAAATGCCTTTAAAATTGCTTATTCTCTGTGACTCAGTTTTTTCACTTGCAAAGTGGAGAGAGCAAAATCTGCCTTTTCAGGGATGTTTCAAAGCTGAATTTCAGTTTGAGAGGGAGAGGCACTGCAGCGAATTTTGTTTGCTTTACTCATTTATATGAGAGAGAGAGAGAGAGAGAGAGAGAGAGAGAGAGAGAGAGAGAGAGAGGCCACAGAGTCTTTTATAAGATAATTTCAGATGTGACATACCATCATTTCCCCTGGATTCTACTGGTCACACAGCGCAACCTGGTAAAAATGTGTGAGGTGACTACACAGAGGGTGAGAACACCAGGACGCTGAGACCACTGGGGAACCTCTTGGGGACTGGCTGCTGAAGTACCCGGCCCTGTAATTTATATCAAAGTAGGCGAGTGTGGTAAGCGAGAACGAAGATGAGCACCACCTCCCACTCGAATTCACAGACTCCTTGTTAACTGAATACCCAGCTGGACTCCTCCCTCTTCCAAGAAGCATCCCTGAGAAGATGTATTTCCAATCATCTCCCTATGAATGCTGACAGCATTTGTTCATACTTCCCTGCTTTAGCGATGTCATGTTAATTTTTATTTTACAAAAGCTAGTCTCATCACCTTGAGGGCAAAGGTGATGTCAAATTCTCTTTTGGATTTTAAAAAACTCCTCACATGTGCTAAGTACATGGAGTGCATACAAATTCAACTCCGACTCTGTGACCTTTCCAATGAACAGGCCTGAATGATGAACATTCCCGTTTTTTGGGTTTTTTTTTTGCGGTACACGGGCCTCTCACTGTTGTGGCCTCTCCCGTTGCAGAGCACAGGCTCCAGACGCGCAGGCTCAGCAGCCATGGCCCACGGGCCCAGCCGCTCCACGGCATGTGGGATCCTCCCGGACCGGGGCACAAACCCGCGTCCCCTGCATCGGCAGGCAGACTCTCAACCACTGCGCCACCAGGGAAGCCCAACATTCCCTTTTAAATTGCCCTACAGCTCTCTAAATTCCTTGGTCATTGCATTGCAGTTCCATCTTGGCCATTATATGCAATATAATAAAAATAAGCCCACCCACACTGGTCCTCGCCCACCCCCACTGGAAGCTCTTGCCTTGCCTCTCCCTTGTTGACATGTTCTTCCCCAAAATATGCATCTACTCAGCTTGTTCCATCACCTTCATAAGGTTGTTCTTTGTTCAAACAGCAGCTCAATGAGGCTCACCCTGATGACCATATTTAATGTAGCAATCGACGCTTACCCACCCTCTCCACTGATGAGTTTCCTCAACATGCACAAATTTTTCCTTTGGCCCTAGTAACCTATCACCACCTTAAGAAAAAAACTTATAACTTACTAATTTGTTACATTTATTGTCTGTCTTCCTCTCCAGAGCGTCAGTTCCCTGAAGACAAGGACTCCTGCCTGTCTTGTTTTCCAGTGTTTCCAAAGTGCCTGAACCAATGTCTGGAAAATACCAGATGCTTAGTATAGAATTTTTGGATAAATGAATTGGAGTAATATTTTTCACAACAGAATTTGAAACCAGAATGTCTTTGCTGGTGAGTCTCGAGCTAAGCAGGTATTTCAGTTAATCAAGACTACTTTCCCAGGATTTCTGGTTAATCATGGCGTATCTTCTTCCATAAGTAGTTCATGAACCACTGCACAAAGCAAATATGGTACAATTAATAGATAAAAATCTCATACAGAGCATTTTAAAATTTTTTCCCCAAAAATTCATTAAAGTTACAGTATAGAAGTTGATAGACCTTATTAGTCAATTCAGTTAAAATCACTTTCTACTCATTCAAGCAACTGGTTTGAGTGACTTGAGTTCAGTGAAGTAAATATTTGACAGAATTTATGCACGAACATTTTCTTTCATTATAAAAGTGCATTGATTGTTCCAAAGTTCTAACCAATCTTTTTTTTTTTTTTTAGTTTTACCTCTAAAACTCTAAGTATGACTGATATCTGCTTTCTAGCTTAGGACATATGCTGAGAATTTACTCCTCCTTTTGTTCTCAAAGTGGTAATTCCATGAGAGGCTAAAGCCAATATATTTTGAAAAGAAATGACATTATAATAATAATATAACTTTGTAATCAAATATTAATGTTCCTCTAAATGTTTATTGTGCTGTTAAATTAAATGATTTCCATGCAGGGGCAAGCTAAACTACACATGTTCTGCCACAAAAGAAATGCTAAATCAAACATCTGGCTATTTCACAACACTTCCTCTATTTTCAACACCTGCAATGTCCTCATTCCTGAATTAATCCCTAGAAGAAATTCTGAAGTACAGAGCCAAAATTACGGAAAATGCTCTTATAACAGGGAGACATGTGTTCTAATTGTGTAATTATCAGAGTCCAGAGTTCACAAATTACATCTTGTAGTGACGTTTAACTTGTTTAACCAACCTTTCCTTTGTATAAGAGGAATTATCCCTGAGTGACAGTGTTCTCTTTGGAAGATCACGTTTAAGCACTTGCATTAAAATTCTATACTCTTTTCATCTAATACAAGCAACATGCATACAATTAAGGCACCTACATTAAAAATCTATGATCCCAAGAGTTGACATGTTTAATAATTTATGGCAAATAATTTATTTATATATTATATATATATATATTTATAATATATATAAATATATATATTATAAATATATATTATATACAAATTTGCTAATAATTTATAGCAAATCAGTGTGGAACTTGCTTGACGGCCACCACTTGAATAACCCCTTACTTCGCCTGTCACTAAATAGAGAAGATCAAGGCAGCATTCTGAAATGCACATTTATTTTTTAAAAAAGGATTTAGTAGATAAAAAACCCCAAGAAGCTATTACTGTGTAGCAAGTCCCTGATAAATCTGTGATGGTAGAAAGCATGCAGTAGTGAAAGGCATGACCAGTAGTCAAATTCTTCCACCATTAGTTCACTTCAGCATATACATTTTTTTTTAATTTCACAGTCTTAAAATCTTTTCTTAATGAATGGACGTTGTGAACCTGTTATGACAGTGTTGTTAGCAGAAATGGTAAACCTATTACAGATGAGATTAGTTTTGATATGACCTTGATCTACACATCCACCTCTTACATTAGGGAGTAGTAGTGAATGAAATAAGAAAAACAAGGAGGCGAGTCTGAGAGTGGTACTCAGACTTCTAAGATGATGCACAGTGATCCCCACATCCTGGTATTCACACTCTTGTGTAACTGCCTCCTCTGGAGTGGGTGGGACCCATGACTTGCCTCTAACTAACAGGATACAGCAAAAGTGATGGGAGATCTCTTCTGTGATTAGGTTACAAAAGACAGTAACATCCCTTTTGCTAACAGACTCTCTTCATTGCTGTCTCTGAGAAAGCCAGCTGCCATGATAGAGAAGCCCAGTGGACAAGGAACTGAGGGTGACGTCAACACCCAGAAAGAACGCAATGAGCTCCATCCAACAACCCACGAGGAACTGAATCCAGCCAATAACCACTGAGGAAGCCTGGAAGTGGATCCTTGAGGCTTCAGATGAAACCCCCACCCTGGCTGACACCTTGATGGAAGCTCTGTGAGACCCCAGCCCAGCCTGCCTGACCCACAGAAACTGTGAGGTCATAAATATGTGCTCTTTTAAGCTGCTAAGTTTCGGGGCAGTTTGTTAAGTAGCCATAGACAACCAGTCCAGACCGTGAACCTTTGAAAGAAACCCTTGAAAAATATATTCTTGTTTACTAAAACCAAACAATAAAAACAGCACAGGAGAAAAGACCACTTCATGGGGTAAGGCACAATATGGTGCTACTGCATCCTCCCACAAAGGAGAGGGACTCTTACGTGAGTCAGGAACAAATGGAAGCCCTAAGTACTCGAGGGCTTGGTATTTTGGGGGAGAGGAATAAAACGATTATAAATAGACAGGAACACAGCCAAAGACTCCTGTGCTCCTTCCACATGACTTTTATTCTTCTTTCTTCCATCTCTCAACAGATGTGGTCACGTTCAACGGGGTCTTCTCCAGAGCAGCTTTCGCTAAGTAGCTCACAGATCCTTAATATGCAATGTTTCTGATGTGAGTCTATTTAATAAAAACATGCCACCTATTTTAGTAAGATTTTAAAATTTTAATCCAGCAGTTCCTAATTTTTAGGATTTTTCAGACCAATTTTAAAAATTGGGACTGACACAATATTGCCAACTTTCTGCTTTGCCCAATAAGGACATGAAAACATTCACCAAAACAGTAACATCCTACCATAGATTATTCTCATCATTTTATGGAAGAATATTTTTTTTACTAATAAAGGGAAAAAAATCTCAAAATGAATTATTATTATTTAAAGTTAAATACATATAGTGTTATAAGAAATTTATCACGTTTTATTTTTTCTCATCCTGCCATGAAACTGTAAATTTTGCTACGTATGTGGACTCATTTCAGGAGCCGCTGACTTAGTCTATATAACTCTCTTAGCAACAAGAAGCATTAACATCCCCGACACCAGATCAGAATAAGATCCACCTCATAGAAATATGTGACTTTATCTCTACTGCATAAGTGTGGTTGGAGTCACCAGGTAAAATACAAGCTGCCCAGTTAAATGTGAATTTCTGATAAACATGAATAATTTTTTTCAGTGTAAGCATGTCTTATATGTGGGACAAATACTGCATGGGACCTACTTATATAAAAAAATTACTCACCGTTTTATCTGACATTCAGATTCCACCGGGCATCCTGTACGTTTATTTTAGCAGTAGAGTGAGTTACTCAGGAAAAGTCAAGGCCTACTTGAAAAATTATTACTTCAGCTTAAACTGGAGTTTAGAAAGAAGTAAATATTGTGTGGAGCTGGAGAGGACTTTCCCCCCACAGAACATGTATTTATATCAATAAGAATTGCCTCTACATAAGCTACACTCAGAACTCACTTAACGAGAATCATATCTCCAGTGTAGACATATGATTCTCTCCTTAGCAGTCCAAATTTTCACATGGGCAACTGAAGTCGGGAAATATTTACAGTGACTTCACCTTTCTTGCCAATGGACACCTGAATCAGGTGACTAAGAACGTAACTGTAAATTTCCTACTTTCATCCTCTTGAGTCATTTCTCCAACCAAGGATGTTCTGCATAGTTCTTCAATTCACAATTTGTCATCTCAACCACACAACCACACTTTCTTTGGGAGACTCAGATGGATTTCCTATGTATCAGGTTCCCCCCATAGATGGGGGGGAAATGGCAGGTATCCATTGGAAGTTCTTGAATATTTGAAGATACAGGTATATAAAACTCAAAAGTTGAAGTGACCCCTCTTTTTGTTAAAAGGGGATAATTATCAGTGGTAAAAGTGTTACAGCCACAATAACCTCAAAGTGAGCCTTTAATTTTTCAACAAGACTGGAGAATAATTTAAAAGAGCACCAATTCAGGTTTAACAGCGTGTCCTCTTCCCATCTAAAATTATCTCAGATTCATGTTCAACCCTTTGATTAACAGAGATCTACCAGACAACTTCATTCCACAGATGAAGGAAGGAGAACCTGGCCAAAGTTCTAAGACAAAATGACCACTTTTGAGGAGGTGTTTTCTCACCAATATTCTAAGAACCATCGCCCAAGGGAAGTGAGGGGCTTGAGAGATGCTGCCATATTGTCAGTGCAGAAATTACAGTGCTGGGAGGGTAGGCGCGTTTCCTAAGATCACCAGGCCAGTCGCGGAAGGTCGGAGCCAATAGAAGGAGCCACTGGCATCATCTAACCTCTCATTTTACGTGTATCAGAACCCAAGGGAAGATGGCTCCCCAAACCTATGAACGAAGCTGTTAAACTGGAACCCCAGACTACTCTTCTGCCAGTGCCTCTGCCACCTCCTGAGTGACCATGTGTGAATAATTCCCAAGGCTTACATGCTTTTCCAGCAAGTTCTTCTGCTAAATCCAAGCTTACTGAAGCATGGCTCAGTTTCTCTGGATCCTAGATCACTGGGGTGACTGTTAAAAGTGCAGAATCCTGGGAGGTAGCGTCCTTCCACCCGCATTTTAAACAAGGCTATTTCCGATGCGTACTCAAACTTGATAACTCTTTCCTGAAACATAACTAAGTCCCTTATTCACTTCTCCAGTATCTATTTTCTGAGGCTTTGGTGTGCGATGAACCTCGGTGGCGAACTCAGGCATGTGAACAATGCCTTCTAGCCCGACGATACGTTCTCTGGGTTTAGACTGTAAATGCATCATCTGCCACGAGGATTACTCTGAATTTTTCAAATCTTGGAGGGAAAATGTGTGTGTGTGTGTGTGTGTGTGTGTGCGCGCGCGCGCGCGCGCGCGCCAGCACACAAAAGTTGTGTCATGGGACTTCCCTGGTGGTTCAGTGGTTGAGACTTCGCCTTCCAGTGCAGAGGGTGTGGGTGTGATCCCTGGTCAGGGAGCTAAGATGCCACATGCCTTGCGGCCAAAAACCCAAAACATAAAACAGAAGCAATACTGTAACAAATTCAATAAAGACTTTAAAAATAAAATGGTCCACATCAAAAAAAAAAAAAATCTAAAAAAAAAAAGTGTCACAACTGTTTTGGTAACAAGTCACAAAATTCTAATCGGAACAGGAATTTACTGTAAAGGATACTGGATACTTTCAATCCAAGGCAGGAAATCAACTGGTTCTCAGAGGCGTCCAGAATGCGGACTCCAATGCTGCGAAAGCCTTCCCGTCACTGTTTGTCCAAGCCTTTCTGTGCTTCTATGTGTACCTGCTTCATTCCTCCCCTCTCCCTCTCTCTCCCTCTCCCCCTCTTTCTCTGAAAAATGAATTTCTAGACTTCTCTGGTCCTCAAGGAACCAGAGACTTTCCATTCGTCTTATGTACTCTCCCCACCCTCACATAAACACGCTGAATTAAACTTTTTCTGGCCACCGGCCCTCAGCATTTGCTCTGCCCTCAGCCTGCAAAGCATTTTGCCTGACAAATTCCTTCCCCATTGTTATAAATCAGTTCAAACACCGACTCCTAAGAGAGGACTTCCCTAGCTCGTACTTACTGGGTACTTATCATACGCAACTGTGGCTCACAAAATCCCTGAATATTTGACAGTTGGCTCCCATTTAATTGCTCACGTCCTATTCCATTGCTTATTTGCTTTATAGCATTTAACCACATGTGAAAGTACTGTGTTTACCTATTAGTTTACCCATTTAACTTCTGTCTTATCATGATATAATGGGAGCCCCATGCAGAGGTGTGCCAGGGCTAGTTCACATGGGCTCATGACAGCTAACTGTCAAATTAGCAGGAATTCTGTTGAACCACTTGTTAAACAGATGACACCGTGGAAACTGAAAAATGCTACAAATCAGGACTTTCTTTTATTGGGGTATAGTTGCTTTACAACGTTGTGTTAGTTTCTGCTGTACAACTAAGTGAATTAGCTATATGTATACATATATTCCCTCCCTCTTGCACTTCTCTCCCCTGACATCCCAACCCATCTAGTTCACCACAGAGCACCGAGCTGAGCTCCCTGCGCTATACAGCAGGCTCCCACTAGCTATCTGTTTTACATATAGCAGTGCATATATGTCACTCCCAATCTCCCAATTCATCCCACCCAACTCCCCAACCCATGTCCACACGTCCATTCTCTACTTCTGTGTCTCTATTCCCGCCCTGAAAATAGGTCCATCTGTACCATTTTTCTAGATCCCACATATATGCATTAATATACGATATTTGTTTTTCTCTTTTGACTTATTTCACTCTGTATGACAGACTCTAGGTCCATCCACGTCTCCACCAATGGCCCAATTTCATTTCTTTTTATGGCTGAGTAATATTCCATTGTATATATGTGCCACATCTTCTTTATCTATTCATCTGTCAATGGACACTTAGGTTGCTTCCATGTCCTGGCTATTGTAAACAGTGCTGCAATGAACATGGGGGTGCATGTGTCTTTTTGAATTATGGTTTTCTCAGGGCCCAGTAGTGGGATTGCTGGGTCATATGGTAGTTCTATTTTTAGTTTTTTAAGGAAATTCCATACTGTTCTCCATAATGACTGTATCAATTTACATTCCCACCAACAGTGCAAGAGGGTTCTCTTTTCTCCACAACCTCTCCAGCATTTACTGTTTATAGATTTTTTGATGATGGCCATTCTGACCGGTGCGAGGTGATACCTCATCGTAGTTTTGATCTGCATTTCCTCTAATAAATAGTGATGTTGAGCATATTTTCATGTGACTCTTGATATTTTTCATAGAATTAGAACAAAAAATTCTACAATTTTATATGGAAACACAAAAGACCCCAATTAGTCAAAGCAATCTTGAGAAAGAAAAATGGTGCTGGAGGAATCAGGCTCCCTGACTTCAGACTATACTACAAAGCTACAGTAATCATGACAGTATGGTACTGGTACAAGAACAGAAGTATAGCTCAATGGAACAGGATAGAGAGCCCAGAGATAAACCCATGTACCTATGGTCACCTAATTTATGACAAATGAGGCAAGGATATACAATGGAGAAAAGACAGCCTCTTCAATAAGTGGTGCTGGGAAAACTGGACAGCTACACGTAAAGGAATGAAATTAGAACACTCCCTAACACCATACACAAAAATTAACTCAAAATGGATTAAAGACCTAAATGTAAGACTGGACACTATAAAACTCTTAGAGGAAAACATAGGAAGAAAACTCTTTGACATAAATCACAGCAAGATCTTTTTTGGCCCACCTCCTAGAGTAATGAAAATAAAAACAAATGGGACCTAATTAAACTTAAAAGTTTTTGCATAGCAAAGAAAACCATAAATGAGATGTAAAGAAACAACCCTCAGAATGGGAGAAAATATTTGCAAACGAAGCAACTGACAAGGGATTAATCTCCAAAATATACAAACAGCTCACGTAGCTCAATATCAAAATAACAAACAACCCAGTTAAAAAATGGATGGAAGACGTAACAGACAAATCAGGACTTTTAAAATGTTTCCCAGCGAGCTGATCCACCGGTACAGCACTAGTTCCATGAAAGCAGAGACTTCTTTTCTTTTGCACTGTTAACACCCAGATACCTTCAACATTGAACTTGTGTTGAATAAACCAACGCCATGACTTACTACTTTAGACGATTTCTTGTTTTTTCCCGAATCCACAAGTCTTGGGGAAATGATTCATCTGCCCAACTAGAACAAGGTACTCATGACTGAACAATTAACTACGGCAAAGGCAGCAGTGTCATGACATAACTAGGGGCTGGTCCACTGATTGTGTGCTGTGTTCACAGGGTGGAGGTACCATTTCCAGAAAAGGCACTGGGTCAACAAATCAAAACAATTAAAAGAAAATAAAAATGTTCATTACATTTATCTCTCCCACTGGACTAGGATCTTCCTGAGGCAGAGTTGATGTCATTCAACTTTGTAGCCCCTCTGCCCACCAACACACTTCAGTAAAAAATGAATAATGGGCTTTCCCCATTGACCAGCAAAGCTCTTTCATAATGACATGGGAATGGTGGGGGAAGGCTCCATTTGAAACCCTTCTTCTAAAGCTCATTTGCTTTATTCAAGGAAACCAACAGAACAAGTGGGTCCAGGGACTGCTCTGTTGCCTAAACCATCAGGAGAACATCTCAGGCCAAATCGGATAAACATGCCCAGGAAACTCCTTTCTGTGTTAACCAACCACATGGCGCATGCTCTAATAAAAATGAGCCGTTTTATAAATTTATTTTTACTATGTTAGGCTTTTTAAAATAATGAGCCATTTTGGACAAATAACCCTATTTTTAATTTAGCGTTGCCCAAATATGCAGTAATAACAAGGGTGACACAAGTTCTTTTATAATTCTACCCCTTAGGTGAGGGATTCGGGATAGTAGTTAAAACCCAATTCTCTCTTTCTTTCAAAGAATATAATCAAAGTACTGTCTCTAAGTGGTTGCTTTACTGCCTGACAGAATATGTTATCTGCCTTTTTCTCCATAAAAGGCTTCCCAGCGAGTGCTCTTGGTAAAACGATCCTGACAAAGTTTGGGAGACAAGAGCAATGCCCGAACATAAAACAGTCTGAAATTAAGCAGCCGAGCCACATTCGCAGCTGCTCTTGACATTCGTCATGCGCCCACAGCTAATTAAACAGAGGTAACTTTTCTCCACCTCGTCCCATTGATCACCCTCCAGGCTCGGTCTGTAAGCAGGTTTTTCTGTGAATTCTGGTCTGCTCGGAAAATCTGTTCACATAAAGGTATTTGAAAGTTTTGTCTTCCGTGGCCCCAGAGCAAGCTGGAGCACTTCAAAGCAATGACGACAATCTCGGGAGGAGAGCTTTCCGAGATCCGCCTGTGATAAACTGCCTGCTTGAGATGGAGGGCCAGGTGGGCGCGACTTGTGGATGTTCCCTGCCACCTCTCAGGTCCCTGAAGATTAGCCATCTCTCTCCTGGTCCTGAGGCAGTGCGGACTCGTCTCTAACTACGTTTTCAGGCACATATCTGACCGTCGGGGATCATTTATGGAGGATGCTATAAATCTCAACTCAGAGAGAGAAAAGAGAATCATGGTGCTCAATGACTGGTAAATTGTGGTGAGCGACAGCAAGATTAAGCTCTAAATAAAGGCTTTCAAACACCGTCCAGAATCAGATGCAAAAACAGTGATGCCCCAAAGTTACATTCTCTTAGGACCCCATTAGACAAAGGAGAGTGTCTTCTCATCACGAGCTGCCATGCTAGTCAATTTCTTCTCCTGCTCTTCGTGTTTCATATCCTTTTATTGTTCCAATAAGGACAAAAGCAAGCCAGGGGAACCTTCAGTCAATCAGAGCTGCTACTTCACCTGGGGGCGAGGATCCCAGGATCATACCTGGAGACACAGTGTAAAGGTTGGAGCTGCTCCCTATTGGTCACCTTAGGCTTTGACCTTGGGCCAAGTGCACCCCAGGCTGCCCTAACTGAATTACACTCTCCCCTGCGATAAGCATCAGTACCGAGCTTTTCCAAAATGGGCCTCAACCCTGGCTACACGTTTAGAATTGCCTGAGAAGGTTAAAGAATTACCAAGATGGGGTCCCAGACCCCAGGGGTTTCTATTCAATTGGTCTGGAGTTAGACGTAGGCATCAATGATTTTTAAAAATGCCGCAGAGCAAGTGGTTTCAAGCGTATCAGAACAGGAAGCCAATGGAGCCTCACCAGGTTCACTTACAGACAAACCAGAGGTGCTTATTGAAGGGATACGAGTATCCACTCATGCCAGCACTAAACTAGGGTGCATTTCCTAAGACTGAGAAAAGAGATTCCAGGTCACCCACAAACCAAGCCTGGGACACATTAAATGGAGGCTTGAAGACTCTTGGTTACTCACGTGACCACAGTTCCATATAAATGAGTGAAGAGGTCCTGGTGGAGACTGAGATTAAAGCAGAAGGCAGGCCTCATCCAAAGGGGCCAGATGAGCCTAAGCTCCAGACAGTGAGGCCAGCAGAAATTTGCCAGGTTGTGCAGTTTTTTAGGAAAAGCTGGGAATTGGATTTCTCTACAAAATCTCTTGTTTTTTCAATATTGGTTCTTTTATGTTTTAAACACAGGGCCAGCCAAAAGAAACATTCTCTGGACCCTGTCACTTGTGGAACATCTCGTGGCCCACAGACCTCCTGGTACAGTGAGCTGGACCACTCCTGAGGAGCTTTCTCATTGATCAGTTCATCAATGTCCCTTTCTCTATGTGAGTCTGTTTCTGTTTTGTAAATAAGTCCATTTGTGTCATATTTTAGATTCTACATATAAGTGATATCACATGGTGTTTGTCTTTCTCTGTCTGACCTACTTCACTTAGTATGATAATCTCTAGGTCTTTCCATGTTGCTACAAAGGGCATTATTTCATTCCTTTTGATGGCTGAGTAACAGTTCATTGTATATATATCACATCGTCTTTATCCTTTCATCAGGGGAAAGGGGGTGGGGGAGAGGGATAAATTAGGAGTTTGGGATTAATAGATACAAACTATTATACATAGATAAACAACAAGGTCCTACTGTATTGCATAGGGAACTATATTCAGTAACCTATAATAAACCATAATGGAAAAGAATATGAAAAAGAATATATGTAACATATATATGTATATATCTGAATCACTTTGCTGTACACCAGAAGCTAACATAACACTGTAATTCAAGATTTACAGTATAAATTTTATTACAGTATAATATTTATTATTGACTGAAGTATCAATAATAAATTATTTTTAAAAGATGTCATAAGTTTAAAAAAAAGCCCCTTTCTCAAGCATCTGCCGCAAACATAAAACTTTGACATGTTGCCTAAAATTCCTCCAATCAGATATGCGTTTGAATAGAATAAAAACTTTTTACCATGAAAGTCCTCTCATACCTCAGAGGGATTTAGTTCACTACAATATGCACCAAGGGAAACAGAAGGATGTGGGAGGATAATAATAAAGGATGGTTTATTTTGCCACCTGTAGCATCACCAGAAGGGGGAGGTTGATGAGAGGCACCGGGAAGCCCGGGGCAGCAATGGGGCCCAGGGACCTGCAGACAGTGGCAGACTTGAGATTAACAGGAAGAAAGAGCAAAATAATAGTGACGCTGGGCTACATAAATAAACATAAACATGTCCCTGCCTTCCTGGAATTTACATCTTTGAGGAGACAGACAACGTACAAATAAATATATAACATGTCCAGAGTGTATGAGGAAAGAGTGAGGGATGTCGTGTGGGAACGGTGGGGGGACGGAGGGCCCTGAGAGCCATCGCACAGACACTGGCCTTAATCCTGCTTGAGACAGGCAGGCATCGCAGGCTTTGCAACAGAGGAATCACGTGATCTTACATATTTCTAAAAGACTCACTCCACATCGCAGTGTGGAGAATATGCTGTAGGGGCCTGTGGTAGAAGCTGGAAGCCCAGCTAGGACAGTGCAATCATCCAAGCCACAGAGAATGTCTCCAACACCAAATCAGATTTCTGCTGCAAGAATACTGGGAAACGCAGCAGATTAGGGAGGTGAAAACAACAGATGCCTAACAAGCGAGCTTAACCATCTTCCATTAAACTGGACAATTAACACTTGCCTCCAGCCACTTTCTGAAGCTGAGAGCTGAAAGGACTATTGCATTCTCAGCCAAGCCCATCCTAAGGGAAAGAAATTCCTGCACTCTTTGTTGCAAGGGTCTAAGGGTTGTGGAGGTCAGGAGAGTAAAAAGAGAATGATGGCTTTTACTCTGCTGACAGCCAGCAAATGTTTGAGTTATGGCTAACAATTAAGTCCTAATTGGCCATAATGTAAACCTCTTCTGAATGGAGATGTAAATATTGAAACAGACAAGCTGCTATTTTTCAGACCTGGATGGCAGTCAGTCAAAATGAAAAGCTAATTTCAGCCTTGCAGGAAAACTCTATTGTAATCAAGTGTGACAGAGTGGGAACAATAAATTGGCATTTAAGGTGAGGGGCTATTTACTTCCCTGTTGCAATGCTTGTGATGATAAGTTGCACTGCCCCTTTGCAAAATTAAAGCAAGCTATGGCTTTGATCCAGAGCATGAGGAAACAACTGGGGAACTGGCCAGAGGCAGAGTTCAAAGACAGCTGAGAGCTGAAGGCAAACAATCCACCTCCCAGATGTCCAGAGCTGGGGGTGTATCTGGTGCTATTTGGTTGTCCTCCCAATAGCTGGCCAAAGTAATTAATCAGAAGTTTACACTGAAAATCATGAAAATATGGGGGTGTGTGTATGTACTGTTTAACCATACTGCAGTCCAACATTAAAATCTAATTATTGGGCTTCCCTGGTGGCGCAGTGGTTAAGAATCTGCCAGCCAATGCAGGGGACACGGGTTTGAGCCCTGGTCCAGGAAGATCCCACATGCCGCAGAGCAACTAAGCCCGTGTGCCACAACTACTGAGCCCACGAGCCACAACTCCTGAAACCCATGCACCTAGAGCCCGTGCTCCGCAACAAGAGACGCCACCACAATGAGAAGCCAGCACACCGCAACAGAGTAGCCCTCGCTTGCCGCAACTAGAGAAAGCCCGCGTGCAGCGATGAAGACTCAACGCAGCCAAAAAAAAATAAAATAAATTTAAAAATTTTAAATCCAATTATTAAGGATCTAAAATATTAATTTAGTAATTAATTTGTTTAAGAATTATTAACTAGGTGCCAGTTATGTCCAAGGCCTTATTCTAGGCACTAGGGAATCATCAATGGACAAAATATATGAAGTCCCTTCTCCTGAGTAACCTACATTCTATTGAAAATAATAACAACTAAAACTTTGGTTCTTACTCTAGAAGTCTTCACTCTTCTAAGTGTGTTACTTGCATTGACATATGTATTCCTCATAATAACCCTAGGGGTTAACTACTTTTACTATCTCCAATTTACAGATGAGAATCCTGGGGCACAGAGAGATTGAGTGATGAGCCCGAAATCACACAGCTTTGGCTCCCGGAACACAGCCAGTGAGCCAGGCAGTGTCCTCTTTGAGCTTCAGGTCTAGAGGGGATGAAAGCATTATAGGAGGAGGTCCAAGTGTTACAGTTTTTACAAAGGAAATGCATGAAATGCAGGGGGTTGGGGCAGGGGGAGGGAATAGGCCCCAACCTAGCTTGCGTATTTTTATCACAGCAGTAACACTTGTAATACGGCCTCTCATAAACATGCATATGTTTTCCCAAGTAACATGTCTGGATGATTTGAGGACAACAGTTGGTTTTGCTCTTTGCAAAAACCAGTGGTCTGGAATCCTAATCTCCTTTCTCCGTATTCATTTTAACCTCTCTCCCTCCAAATTCTATTACGGGTGGGCTGAACATGGGAGGGCGGGGTGGATATTTTCTAAGACATTAAACTTCTTGAATCATACAGTGTATATAATTTATATATGTAATGTTCTGAAGACTTCATATCTTCTGTGAGTCTCTCCATTATAAATTATTTATAGGTTTTAATATTTCAATAAAGCCGGTAGGATTCATTCAGCGGCTCTGAATTGCTTATTCTAATACTCAAGAAAGATCAGCTTGTAAAATATTTGCTTTATTAATCTGAACATACTGAGGGGATTTTCTTAATTGTTCAGGGTTTAAGGGTATGACTAAAAAAATGAAAAGAAAAAGAAAACTCTTTCCGTCCCTGAGACAAACTTTCCATCCCTGAGAGTCTCAGATGACCCAGGGCTGTGTCCTTGTGTAACGCCTGCTCTGATTCTCCAGCAGCAAAAGAGATACAGAGAAATTTTTCTTTTTAAATGCTTACTTCCTAAATAAGCTTTGTTAATTAGCTGACAAAGGAATTGTAAGCTTTCTCACTTTAATGGGGACAGTCACGACACAGTAAAAGCCCCAAGTGTCCAGATCACATTCTTCAAAGATGTCTGTAGATGACATTTTAAGCTCCACCCAGAAAGCACAAAGCCAGGGTTCATTCGGTCACATCATTTGGCAAATTACTCATCCCCTCTGTTCCTCAATTCCCAGGCTATTAATGGGGGTAATAATTGTATCCATGTCATTAAGCCAATATCAGAATTCAACTAGTCAATATAAAAACACCTAGAACAGCACGTGACATGCAGTAAGTTAAGTATAAGCTGCCGTGTTGTTTTGTCGTTATATATTCATTTCACACATATTATTGGACACCCACTGTACTCTTTTCTAGCTGTGAGGGATACAGAAACAAATGAGAGAAGACCTCCATCCATTACTGTATACTCTTGTAGGCAAAACAGACAAACAACAAATACATGAGATAAATTTCAGCTTCTGTTAACGGTCATGATGAAAGTAAAAAGGGCTGATGGGAGAGGATGCCTCCTTGGGTTCCGTTAGGTCAAGGGAATCAGAGAAGCCTCCCTCTGGAGGTGATACTGGAGGTGATGCTTGAACGGTAGAGAAGGATCTGGCTGGGGAAGTATTAGAAAGAAGTGATCTGCACACAGAGAAAAACAAGGGCATGGGTCTTGGCCTGGAACGTGTCCGCTTGTTAAAGTGGCAAGAAGCCCGCCGAGCTCAGGGAGAAGTAGCAGAGCTGAGGTCCCAGAGGTGAGCTGGGACCAGGTCTGGCTGTGCACACGGGTGAGATGCTAGCTTCTCTGCCAACCATACTGGGAAGCTATTGGAATCACAGGAGCTTGGAAATAACATCCTTTAACCTGCATCTTAAAAGATGACTCTGACTGCCATTTGGAGCCACGTATCCAAGTCAACTGCAGTGAGCACATCTCTCCAGACACTGAGGGGAAAACGGTGAGGGATTTACCAGGAATGTGACTCTTACAGGTATGAGAGCTGGAGGAGACCTCCAGAGGTTTAAGTCCAGCATCCTCATTTCACAGAGAGGGAAACAGCACATCTCCCAGGACGTCAAGCTCAGACTTGAGAGAAACATTGATTGCCTGGCAAGTGCAAGTGCTGAATAAATCCAAGACGAGGCTTGAAAGCACAGCTGCACCTGTGCTCCAGAAAGAGCACCCATACCAGGTTCTTTATTACCCCACAGAAACGTCTTTTTCCCTAAGTCTTCCTGAAAATAATCCTCCAGCCCCTGTCATCACTACTCACTGCCAGGCGGGGGCTGCAGACACAGGCTGTGCACACAGACCCACCTGAGGACAGGTGTAGGAGAAGGAAAGAAAAATACATCAAGGGAACATGCCTCCCAGGTGAGGTCTGTGCACGAGGGACCCCGCCATCAGAACTGCACGCGTGTTCTGGCCGCCCTTGGGCGGTGGGTCATGACGTCAGGCCTTTAAATAGGAAGGACGTGGATCTTCAGGGAGAGAAAAAAAGGATAGCGCACACCCGCATTCTGCCGCATTTCGCCTCAGAAACCTGAGCTCGGCAGACGGGAGTTAAAGAGACGTGTGCTGCTGCCTGAGGCGTGTCTTCATTTGTTACGTGGTTCCATTTGTTTCTTTCTTTAATGGTTCACTTAGCCAAACTCAGAACCAGAAAAAAAAAATCAATCTTAGAACATGCCCAAACTCTTTTGAAAAAAACTGTTGGATTAAGGTGATTAAAAACGAGTCGAGGATGGATTTTACTACTTAATTTACACCACGTAGAAGATGACATAAATCCAGGGCTGGCATCACCAGTAGGCAAATTAAGTACATGTTTGGGGCACCAGCAAAGGCAGAGGCATTAATCTGGGGCGGAGGGGGGCAATAATTTGTAATGTTAAAAAGTCTAAATAATAATTATGGGGGAACACAGAAATTTGTAGGACATTCATTCATGTGTGTTTTCTTACAGATTATTTTGAACTTCGCATGAGGTAGGAGTTTAGGTCATAATCTCCCTATTAGTAAGGGCATCTAAAAGGCTTAATCTCTAATGGTTGTTACAAGGAGACAATGAAATGAGAAATGAAAAGTGCCTTGGTTTATTCCAAAGACTTTGAATGACGGATGTTAGTGCTTGACCCAAGCTCACTCCAACTACAGCATTACTCAATGCCTCAGATGTATTTCTCGGCTTACCGATTTAAAAGAGTTTTGGAAGTGAATGAAAGCATTCACACCAAATGAAAGCCTGTGAGGTAACTGAGACCAAGAGGCTCTGGCAATTATCGGGTTTCTGATGACACATTAGTCACTTTTTAAACACAAGCTGAACTGATTTCTCCTTCACTACAGATTTTTTAAAAGGGATTAGTAGGGAGGAGGAATTTGTAAGTCTATTTACAATTAATACAAGTGATAAGACAAACTTTATGAACACTTTCCCTACAACAGAGTTTTATGATACATTTTCTCTAAAATTGTAATTGTGGAGTTAACACAAGTCTTGGGGATAAAGGTTGGAGTCCTACGTTAAAGAAAGTCGGTATAGTCTAAGAGTTTGATGGTTCCGAAAAGGTTTGTCTTCTTTCCACTGAATCTGAGAAAACTTGGGGAGATTATCTAACTTGCATAAAAGAACCAATCATAATCAAATCTAATTTTACCCCGTATTTCATTCAGGAGTTTTAAATATTCTGTATCCGGGGTGGGATAGGGAGGGTGGGAGGGAGGGAGACGCAAGAGGGAAGAGAGATGGGAACATATGTATATACATAGCTGATTCATTTTGTTGTAAAGCAGAAACTAACACACCATTGTAAAGCAATTATATTCCAATAAAGATGTTAAAAATAAATAAATAAATAAATAAATATTCTGTATCCTTCCCAGTCTTGTTTATAGAGAAAAATGCTGCACATCATGGCACCTGAATAAAAAGGTATTTTTAGGTCCTTAGGGTTGTTTCCATTCTTTCCAAAATCCCTTGCCTAACTTATGATTCCTTTCATCAAGACTGGGCCAGAAGAGACAGGAAACGGAGATGGGGGAAGAGAGAAATAGAGATCTCTTTCACATTTCCATTCTCAAAAAGGAGACTTAACTTTCTGATTTCACAATAGGAGGCAAAAGCATTACGAACGTCATTACACAGATAGGTTTAGGTGATCTGCCCCAAATCCCATAGCTAGAAAATTACTGTGAGGGGATATGAACTCTGCCCCTTCAACTCTGAGAGATTTCGGCCATGTGACACCAGGAAACAGACAGTCTCATTTCACCTGGATCCAGTGGTGACATGTTGAAAGGGGAAGAGAACTGTCCACTTTTTCAAGTTGACATGATCTTAATAGTGACCTTGAAAATCATAAGACCAAAGGAGAAAGTTCCCTCCTCCTGTGTCACTCATTTCACTTTTATTATGTTAAAATGTCGCCATTCTTTGCCCTGCTTTTCCCTCCTTTGTCAAGTCTGCTCCACCCCAATGAATCTTCATTCATTAATTTATACATCCACATTTTTTTCATTCATTCAAACAAACATATAAGTGATTACCCAAAACCAGACGCTGCTCTGGAAATGGGAGCTATAGCACTGAAGTTAGACAATGGTCCTGCTTCTGAAGCTTATATCCTACAGTAAAAAGAGAGAAGTGTGATGTAAATGAGAAAGGAAAGAGCCAGCACATCCTTGGACAAAAGCCAAATGGGTCACATGATCAGGAGATGCTGGTTTCGGCGGAGCAGGAAAGCCCTTAAGGGTAAACACTTCTCCTTACCTGCTTCCTTTGCTTGCTTCATCTTTTTTTGTCCCTCTCTTCAGAGCATCATAACCTACAGCAGGGAAGAAAGAGAGAGGAAAAAAAAGCCTCAGAACTCTTTAATCAAACAAAATGGAATCCCGAGTTTAAATAAACACACCAGATAAAGACAGAGCTACTCAGACTGACTAGAGAGTAGCGGTGAGAATCCAGTCTACCTGTTCTGTTTCCATTTTGCAAGGGCTCTTGGGTGGTGGTGTGGTTCAGAGGTCCATGGAACCATGAAGGCTCAAGAGAGCCAAGACAGAAACCACTGACAGCCTCCATTAGGTTACAGACCTAGCCTAGGGAACAGAGCAAAAATGTCTGGTCAACCTGTTTTTCAGGATGGCCTTTGGCCAGTGTAGCCAGAAGAGTCCTCATGGCTCAGCCTCGCACTCCAGGGTCAGAATTTCTCTGTAAAGATGAGCATTCCATACTGCATCCTTCTTCAAAAATGGGAAGACTGTAGGTAACCGGCCAAGAATTTAGGGACTCAGTATTTACCCAAACAGTCTTCATCTAAACATGGCTATCATAATTGCTGTTACATTCAGGTAGTTACTAATTCTAAGATTTTAACATAAACAATAAACCTACAAAACATGCATGCATCCTCTTATCCGTTTGCTCTCAATAGGCTTTTAATGACCCAGATTATTTCTGTGTCTACAGATGTGTAGCCTTTTGGGGGAGATAGTAACAAAACAGAAACAAAAAGATAACTTGTGGGAAATGAACCAATTTGACATTCTAAAATTAGCTAAGTTTTGTCCCTTCTTTCTTCATTGTATTATTCTACCTACCCTTCTCCTCAGAAAAAGATTTCCAAGAACTGAAGTTTAGAATCTGATAAACCTCATCAAATCCCTCCAGAGCTTTACCATCTGCCATCTCTCTGACCTAAAGCAAACAATTTAATTCCTTTTGCTTAGTATTCTTAACTGTAAAATGGGATAATAATAGTGTCAACTTCATAGGGTTGTAGGCATTGGACTGAATGAGATAACATATGCTAAGAGCGTGACACAGTGCCTGGCACGGAATAAGTGCTCAATAAACGGTAGCTATTATTATATGTCGTGTATCTATTCTATCTTTTTAAAAAAACCTTAACACTTCCAGGCACAGGAGTTCACCTATAGCCTATACTCCACAACTGGGCGATTGTTTTTGGTTGATAACTATTAAGCTAAGTCTTTAGATTTGAATCAGCCAAATACGATTAAACACCAACCATGACAACGCCTTGGGTCCTCCAGGCATTTTCACCTTTAATCCTTCCCTCCTTTAATCCTTCATGCAGCCCTGTGAGAACTGTAAGACAGACTGGGAGTGGGATTGTGTGATTAACTAGAGTCTAACTGTGTAACTTCAAATCCTAACTTTATTCCAACTAGTTACTTGGCTTTGGGGAAATTACTTCTCTTATCAGGTTCAACTTTCCTCAAAGTGTTGTAATAAAAGTTTAAAGATATAATGCAGGTAAACATACATGTGGTGTCTGGTGTACCACAAGCACTCAATAACATCAGATTCCATTATAGTAGAAGCTCTTTAATCAATCTCCGCTTAACTAACTTTACAATCTCCATTGCTTCAGTAAAACACTGACTGATGCTTACTAGTCCCTGGATCGCTTGTTGGCCTGCACACCTGTGCTTCCAGTGGGTAAATTCTATGCAAACCAGATCACCTGTAATTGTTTATGCTATCTGTTCCTGCTACTGAAAGCATACATATGGTACATAAATCGGTGAATGTTAGTGAAAACTAATTTTTCAATGAAAATTAAGTTGAAATGTTTGGAAACTGGAAAGGAAACTGAACTAGGCTTGAGGGGAAAAAAATCATATAAAATGAAAACATCATTAAAGTATCTAAAAATAGTCTACATACATTGCTTCACAATGTATTCTTTTTAATTTCCTCTTAATTAAAAAAAGAAACTGAGAACTCTCAATGTGTGTTAAGGGTACGGTTCACGTAAGAAAGATGCAGGACTCAGAGGAGAAGTCCTTGTCCTAAATATGATTAGCAAAGGAATGGAAATCTATATGGTTTCATTTAAAATAAATTCTATATTAGCTATTATTTCCATATAATAGATATAAATGTGGGAGGCAGAATAACAGCCACCCCAAAATATCCATGTCCTAATTCCCAGAACATGTGACTATATTAACCGTATATGGCAAGGGACAATGAAAGTTGCAGACAGAATTAAGGTTGCTCATCAGTGACCTTGAGATGGAGAGATGATCCCAGGTTATCCAGGTAGGCCTGACATAATCACATGGGTCCTTAAAAGTGGAAGAGGAAGGCAGAGAGGAGGTCAGAATAAAGCGATGGGAAAGGATTCAACCAGCAGTTGCTGGCTTTGAAGATGGAGAAGAGTTAGGAGGCAAGGAATGTGGGCTGTCTCTAGAAGCTGGAAAAGGAAAGGAAGTGGATTCTTCCCTGGAGCCTCCAGAAGAAATGCAGGCTTGCCAACATCTTGATTTTAGCCTATTGAGACCTGTGTCAGACTTCTGAACTACAGAACTGTAAGACAACAAATGTATGTTGTTTTTAGACACTAAGTCTGTGGCCATTTGTTATAGCAGCAACAAGAAACTAATACAGTAACACCAAGGCCCAGAAGGTTTAATGACTTGCCTAAGGTTATGTGATAAACCCAGCCTTCTTACTTCAGTACAGGATTCTTTCTACTATTGTCCACCTCCTTGTTTAACATAACAAAAATTAAAAGTTACACTTCTTAGAAGGCCAAATCATATGATAATTGATAGCTAAGCAGCCACTACTCTATTACTGTTATTTTGGCTTTAAACTACCATTTCCTAAATGTTTATAATGTGTCAGGCTCTAGAAAGGTCACTGCATACAGAATTACTTTTAATTCTGAACTCAATCTGTAATGCACAAATATTCTCTGGTGGGGAATAACTTTGGTTACTTGCGTAGAGCTGACCAGCGAAGACAGAGCTGAAGTTTAAGCTCAACTACCTAACTCAAAAACGGGGAGGGGGAAGGGTAAGCTGGGACAAAGTGAGAGAGTGGCATGGACATATATACACTACCACGTAAAATAGATAGCTAGTGGGAAGCAGCCGCATAGCACAGGGAGATCAGCTTGGTGCTTTGTGACCACCTACAGGGGTGGGTTTGGGAGGGTGGGAGGGAGACGCATGAGGGAGGAGATATGGTGATGTATGTATAGCTGATTCACTTTGTTATAAAGCAGAAACCAACACACCATTGTAAAGCAATTATACTCCAATAAAGATGTTAAAAAAAAAAAAAAAACCTGTGGAAAGAAGCCCCGTTGTACCTTTGCATGCTCTGCATCCCTCTCCCCCCTCTTTCTCCCCCATCAAATGTCCAGGACCATTATGAAACTTCCTGGAGCCCTAACTCTCTATACTTTAGTTAACGGTCTCACAGCGTGAACAGCCCCTAGCAGAAACCTGAAAGGTTTCCCTGGAGGGATCCAGAATTTAGATGCAGGTGGGAAAACAAAGTTAGATAAAGCATCACATTGACAGAGAGCCCTCCCTTCCTAGAGCTGCAGTGCTAAGAGCCTCATTTTGGAACACAGCATCTCCTGCTCAATACACAGTAAATGACTTTCTTACATCCTCTTAAAGAAATGGGAAATATTGAATGAATTCATCTAAGAGCCAGCACAGAGTATAAGCTATTTGCCTCATGTTGTTATGACTATGAATGGTACCCTTTAATCACTGAAGTCTCCAAAGCACCTCCCCTCTCTTTAAATTCCTTTTTAACCACAGTTCTGCTTACTCCTTTAGATCTCGAAAACCTTCTTACAAGACTGAATATATTACTCGTTTGTAGCATGGTATTTAAATACCCTGTGTCTGATTTTTTTTCCCACTAATCTTAACCTCCTCTCCTGAAGTATCACCTTTGCATTTCCTAAATCCAGCATAAACCTAACGGAGAATTTAAATTTCCATCATTTCAGAGAGGAACAGTATTTTTTAAAACATTAATTTTAGTTAGGGGATTTGAAACAAAAGTCCCTGAGCACAGCTTCCCCTCCCCAAAGTTGAAAACAATGGAATTTGTTTTATTAATATTTAATGTTGACTGTGCACCAGCCAAATGCACAGTTCTTCCATGCTGATGTACACCGTACCCTCCTGGGTGTTCCCAAACTAATGATCAGTTTTTCTCCCACGTCAATTTAGTGAACCGTAGTTGCCACTCAAATTAGCTCCAAATTCCACTCAAAGGGGCCAGATCCTTTTCTCTCAACGGAAAAAAAAAAAAAAAAAGTATTTTTTTTTTTTTAGAAAGTGGGGATGAAAGAAAGGCTGTGAAATGTTACATACCAAAAAAAACCCCAAAAAACCAATTTCCTTTTTCTAAGTTGAATGGTCTTCAACCCAGTAAATACATGTTAGTTTAAGAATCTGAGTTCCAGCCTTTAAACCAGTAGGTCCTTCTTACCTGTACCAATATTTCTTCACCTGCTCACTTTAAAGGCTCTCCTCCATATCCTTTCCAGCAATCATTGGAGGGAAGATATTTATTTTCTTTAAGGCTTTGCCAATCTGTGTTTGCAGCATACATGCAAATACTTGTCTACTTGTTATTTTTTTCATCCACCTCCCCAGGCCACCGCCAGCCTCCCTCCCTTCGTGTCCCTTGTGCTGGAGGAGAGCCCAGGATCTCCAATGCTGTATCGCCAGGTGTTGCAGCGACACTACAAAGTCTCCTGGTAGGGAAGCCAAGCACCTGTGTCACACTCGGGCTTGTGCGACCAGCCAGTAAGCTGCACATTTCTACCTGTTCGCCGACATTAAATCCTTCTCTTTTCTGAAAGCCATTTTCACTGCCCTGGACAGATTCCATTTATAGTATTTATAATCTCCAGGGCTAAAAACTGTTAGATTGAAAAGAGCTCAAGAACTAGCTGTTAACCACGCCCCCTTAATTTACAAACTAATAAAACTGAGCCAGAGTGAGTCTATCTTTCTGTCCTTTCTCCCTTCACTTCCAATTTCTTCTTCCTGCCCTCCCACTTGGCTCATTTGCCCCCCTTCCTCCTTTCATTTTACAAACACCTATTGAGTGACTTCTTCGTGCCAGGCACAGTTCCAGGTGAAGATATAGACAGCAGTGTCCAAGGCAGACATCCCCTGTCCTCACAGGACTTACATTCTGGTGGAAAACATGAACACAAAGCAGAAAATTAAGTATTCATTTGCAACTGTGATCAATGCTGCCCAGGAGAAGGACAAGATGGCATGAAAACAAATAACAGAGGGGGTGTTGGTACAACCTATTTGGGCAAATTACTCATCTGTATTAAACCTCTCAAAATGTTCATTCATTTTAGTCTAGAAATGGCACTAGAAATGTGCTCAAATATGTATTCACTTGGGAAATCGTTACAGGTGTTTTTTACCACAGCAAAGAAGCCGTGGATGCCCCTCTTGAACAACTGCATTAGGTTAAGTAAAATATGGCATAGCCATATGATGAATTAATAAGTGCTTGTTCAGGGCTTCCCTGGTGGCGCAGTGGTTGAGAGTCCACCTGCCGATGCAGGGGACGCGGGTTCGTGCCCCGGTCCGGGAAGATCCCACATGCCGCGGAGCGGCTGGGCCCGTGAGCCATGGCCGCTGAGCCTGCGCGTCCGGAGCCTGTGCTCCGCAGCGGGAGAGGCCACAGCAGTGAGAGGCACGCATACCACAAAAAAAAAAAATTAAAAAAGTAAGTGCTTGTTCAAAATTCTGCTGTAGAAGGATATTCATTGGTTTGGAGAAATGTTAACGATATTAAGTGAAGAAAGAGAAAGGCTATAAAACAGTACACATAATATGATCCTGTTTCACACAAAATACAAAGTGAGGCGAGTGATACAGATGAACCAAAGTCAGGAGGAGGCCCACCAGCATCCTGCCAGGACCTGTCTTCAAGGAAAGGGATTATGGATGATTCACTCCTTCATAATTTTTCAGTTATCCAGATTTTCTTAAATAAGTCTGTGTTACTTATGCAATGGATCCGTTTAATATTAATTGTTTAAAAGTATGTGCTCAGTCATATGAGTATCTCCAGCACACAGGACGTGCAGTCATTAGGCGTCTGTTGAACAAACTTAAGATACTGAAGTGTGTGTGTGCGCGCGCACACACACACACTTAAGATACTGAACTTAAGATACTGAAGTGTGTGTGTGCGCGCACACACACACACTTAAGATACTGAAGTGTGTGTGTGTGTGTGCGCGCGCGTGTGTGTTACTAGTTTGATTGTAGTTAAAGGCTTGTGAAGTTCTGTAAATATCATATGAAACAGCTTCCTTCCATGGGAAGTTTTCAAATGCCTCATTATATTGTACCTGTGCTGTGTAGATTCTGAAAGAAAAAAAATTAGTTGTTGAAAACATATAAATCCCAAAATTGGAAATGTGGGCTTCTCATAATAAGAATGATAATAATGGCTCATCACACTGAATAGCCCTTTATAAATGCAAATTCACTTTCAAGTTCTTTCACATTTATTATTTATTACTTTCTGTCAGATATAAGCTCCTTGTATCCTAATATTGCATTCACCCCTTACACCTTCAAATAAAACAAGTATAAGGTTCAGTTAAAATTCTGTATTCAAATATCTAATCAGCGGCAACTTTTTCATCAATAACCTTTCAGGGATTCCAGGGTCATTCATTAGGTGGTCAGAAATTTCTGAAATCTCTTTTGTATGCTAACTTCTTCAGTTTAAAAATAAAGCCTATAAATACAGCTGTCAAATGCAAGAATTCTTAGGTGTAGTACTGGGAGCTTGTATAGATTGCAGATCCAGGACACAGAGAGACAGAGAGAAGGTTTGCAGGCAACAGGCTTCTCAGGATCAATTATGAAGATACTGTGAAGATACAGAATAGAATGCTCTATATTATATGGTGAAATCAGGATTTTCTTAGCACGTGTAAGCCAAAAGATTTTAATTTCACCCAAGTGAACATTTTTTTTTTTTGGGGGATTTGCATCACTTGAATCTATCCTTGGGACGAAATGAAATGATTAAAGATGATATTCTTCTCACGTTGTTGTTTTTTTGTTTGTTTTTTTTTGGCAGTACGCGGGCCTCTCACTGTTGTGGCCTCTCCCATTGCGGGTCCAGGCTCAGCGGCCATGGCTCACGGGCCCAGCTGCTCCGCGGCATGTGGGATCCTCCCGGACCGGGGCACGAACTCGTGTCCCCTGCATCAGCAGGTGGACTCTCAACCACTGCGCCACCAGGGGAGCCCCTCACGTTATATTTTTGCTTAACAAAAATGAGTGATAATCCTTGGCTTTTATCTGACATTAAAGATGACTGCATTTCTCATTCAAATGGAACATGCATCCCATTTGGGTGTCTTCTGTGCCACCTGCATTCTTGAATACTATCTGTACCCTATTTCTGAGTACTCACAATTTAATGTTGACTAGAAAAGATTGTGAATGAAGTCTAGGCCAGGGCTTTAAAAAACAGAGAACAGAAGGAGGTACCCAAAGCAGAGGCCGAAACTTGGACTCCCTTCAATTTTGCAAAAGGCAGATTAACTATGTGAAAAACTACCTTGCCTCTCAAAAACTAATTAGACAATCTTTTTTGTTCCCAAATGTCTTAGATGAGACATTACATCCTGAGGATTTTAACAGACGTTAGTGGAGAACAGGATTCTCTGGGCAAATAAGTTTGGGAAAAACCAATGAGTTTAATGCAGTTAACTGCATTAACCAAGTTAAACCATGTATTTACTATGATGCTTCTCAGAAACCTTAATCTGCCGATAATGAGCACATATGAACAGGGGAGGGCGCTGCTTTCCACACTCCCCACGGTACTCTTTTTCCATGTCACACATTTTTCAAGATTTCTCTGGGGAATTAGATAATTTAGCTAATACAAGTGTTTTCTAACATTACAAAAAAATTACGCTTCGATCTTTGTAATTAATGAGGATCACACAAGAGTTAAATGTAAAGAATAATGTCAAGTAGAGAAATGAAAAAGTGAGATGGTGCTACTAAGCATAGGGGACCATGATGGAAAGAATAAGTCCTCTGAATTCACATCAATCCAACCTTATGTCTGACTTACACTATTCATTCGTGGTGTGATCTGAACCAAGTCACTTAACTTTCTGAGCCTTCAATGACTCAGCTCTAAAATTAGAGAAACAGCTGCCACCTTTATCATTTGGTTCTTTGAAGAATAAAGGAAATAGAGCATGCACCTGTCCTAGCCTAGGACCTAGTAGCTGGATGATACACCCTCCTCCCTAAGGATGAAACAGATGGACATGCAAATTCTAGGTTCTAGGATTCATTCTCTGAGCTTTGCTGAACCCCAGTGCTCTAATCTATAAAGTGGGGATAAAATACTCACGTAGAGAGTCACTGAGAAAACTGTGGAAAACCATATATGTAGCTTCTAGTAAGTGGTTAATAAATCCTAGTTCTTCCCAGAGTTTGACATGTGCTAGATCTTCAATAGGCATTTGTGAAATTTAATCGAATCACTCCGTTAATTGTAATTCAGGCTTCCCCCCACCAAATGGCTTTAATATTTTAGTCAATTGCAGTTTAATGGTCAATTGAGTTTATGAGCCAATTACTTAAAATCCTTAACATTACAACCCAAACATCCAAGGATAGAAGTAATTTAACCTACCAGCCACTTTTTCTGAGCTTTGCTTAAAATCTGAAGTATTACAATTATCAAAAGTATATTTATGGGCTTCCCTGGTGGCACAGTGGTTCGGAGTCCGCCTGCCAATGCAGGGGACACAGGTTCGTGCCCCAGCCCGGGAAGATCCCACATGCCGCGGAGCGGCTGGGCCCATGAGCCATGGCCGCTGAGCCTGCGCGTCCGGAGCCTGTGCTCCGCAACGGGAGAGGCCACAGCAGTGAGAGGCCCGCGTACTGCAAAAAAAAAACAAAAACTATATTTATGCTCCCATTTCTCAATGCTTTAAGACATTCAAAACTAGTTGCACCCAACAATCATTTGTCTTTTTCTCCTTTTTGCATATTTCCTTTACTGTTACATTTTCTTCTTCATATTTAAAGATGAAAAAAGTCCTGCTTTTTATTTGTCTTTGTCTTCCATGTGATTAATCGTTCCCTCCGTGTAGCAATAATTTTTCTCCAGTCATATAGTAATGTAAACCAGAACTACTTTTAAACATACAGGGTTCGTTTTATTTCCATTTTAAATGACTAGGGAACAGGAAAACTATGCCATCAACCAATTGTCAGTGGTGGCGAGAGTGCCATGTGGTGTTACTATCTCAAAAATTACCAGGAACTTGGGAAAGAGTGACAAAAAGATATCACATGATAAGCCAGAGGAGAGATTCACAATCACCGTCTTGCCTTCGTGACATAATTCAGTGGGTCTCAATGGGCACAGTATGGTCTCATAGGGAACATTTTGGAAATATGAAGGGACTTCTCCTATGGTTGTCACAATGAATAGGGCATGGGGTAGCCATGACCATGATTTGGAAAATGGGGTCCAGGGATACTGGACATCTCTGTATCAAAGAACAAAGGATGCTCTTGTATTCTGAGTGACTTTGAAATGTCCCCATGGATGTCCATGTAGGTAGCAATGGACATAATATTTTAATATTACGTCATTCATATTATGAACCTAGAAAGTAATGCCCTTCACGTGCAAATCTAATATCTTTTTCACAGTTTTAACCACTCAATTTTCCAGAAGCACAATGTCTGTGTAAATTGATATAAGCTTTTACTGCGGTTCATAACTTTACTGAGTCATTCATTCATCGTTCTGGAAAACCTCAGCATCTTCCAGGTACAACCACCAACACAATATACCTCCATTAGTTGTGTAGATGTGTATAAATAGGCAATTTTATACCTAAGTGCAAACATTTGACAACTACATTTTGCCTTCTAGCATGGTCAGGACTAAACGTTCCTGTATTAAAATACACATTATATTATTATTGCTATAAATCACAGTAGTTTTCTCTTATTTCTCATTTATATTATGATTAGGACATTATATTTTAAAATTATATGGTAAGTTGGTCATATTACCTATGAATTTTACTTTACTTCATAAGACTAAAAGATATAGTATGAAATATTTGTTATAAAAATTGACATTGGTTTGGATAGAGTTAAGAACCACTGTTATAAGAAATAACAGCACCAATAACAGCACCAATATTCCATGCATGTCCATGTATTTTGCTAATAATTCCCGACACACATGAGCTATAGTTAAAGCAGGATGTTTGTGAATTATTCCCTCCCGCTTGGAAGAATAACACTTGTTTTCAGGACTACACCATGTGTCCCCCGTAAATCGGGGAGGTAGCAATTTAACACAGGTTCATTAAGCATCTCTTAAGTGCAAGGCACTATTCTGAGTAATAAGCAGAACCCATTTCCCCCACTTTCAGGTCTCATCTAACTGTGGTCAAACTAGACTTGACGATCTCATCAAAAACCAGGCAAATGAGATGAAAGTTACTCGATTTCGTGTTCCAAGTTGCAGCAAGATTTTCTCATTAAAACATTTTTATTGTGCAAATACTTATCTACAAGCATTTGTCCTTTTTCCCCCTTTTCTAGGAGAGCTCTGTGTAAGTACTTGGCTCTATAATAAAGATTTTTGATTTGTAGTAGCATCCAGGATGTAAAACATTACCAGACTGCAAACCCAAAGTGCTATAAGTTTTAGGACATTGGAGATTATTTACTAAATTATTGACAACCGTATTGTCTGAAAGACTTGCAAGTTAAAAGTGTATATTTAAAGAGAAAGACTGCTGCTGTGGAATCTCTTAGGCTCTGATCCATCAGTCAGTATGCAACCTTATCTTCACAGAACGCCTTTGAAATCAACAAGAATTCTGCTGATTTAAGGAGATAGGAGCCTCCAATAGTAATGTGTGTGCCGTGGGTACCCCACCTCTCACAGAAGGACTCCACGCCACAGGTCTGACTACAAAATCAGGCACCTATTCTTCCCCTTCTAACATGTAAGTGATGAGACATATTCTTTTTCAAAGGGAACAGCTAAACTGTACAAATTCAGGCTTCAAACCCATAGGTCTTCCAAATTACCATCAATATCCAACATTTATACACATATATGCAGGACACTGATATAATTAACAAGCTGAAATAAAGATGAACTCTGATACCATTGTAATGGTTCATTTTAAGTGTCAACTTGACTGCCCTAAGGGATGCCCAGACAGTTGGAAAAACATTATCTCTGAGTGTGTCTGTGAGTGTGTGCCTGGAAATGATTAGCATTTGATCTGGTAGATGGAGCAAAGAACCACTCTCACCAACGTGAGTAGCACCATGCAATCCATCGGGTGCCTGAACTGAACAGAAAGGTGAGGGAAGGGCGAATTCTCTCTCTCTCCTTGTGCTGGAACGCCCATCTTTTCCTGTCCTTGGACATGGAAGCTCCTGTTCTCGGACCTTCTGACCCCAAGACTTAAACCATAGCCCACTGTCTCTCAGGACTTCGGACTTGGACTGAATTATACCACTGACTTTCCTGGTTCTCCGGCTTGCAGACAGCAGACTGTGGAGCATCTTAGCCTCCATAACCACATGAGCCAACTGCTATCATAAATCTCCTCTTATATCCACTTTTATATCTATATCTATTACTATATATCTATATCTACGTCTATATCCTATTGGTTCTGATTCTCTGGAGAACATGGACTTATACCACCATTTTACAAAAATATATCTGCCTTTTGATGAAACACTTTGAAAGGTGGAATATTAAAACACAAAAAAAGGCCTTCTGATTTCTTAACTAAAACAGCTGCTATGTCAACCACATCAGTGTAACACCTCACCCTGCTTTGTTTGTTATAGTACTTACAGCTCTGAATTTTTATTTGAAAGACTTGTCTGTTGTTGCCGTACACTCCCACCCAGGAATATAAGGTCTCCGACAACAAGAATTTTGTCTATCACATTAATTTCTGTATCTCCAATGCCTACCCACAATGACTGATGTAGAACAATAAGTATTTGGTGAATAAGTGACCAAATGTTACCTTATCTTACAGATCAGTAATTTCAAGCTGAAGGGGGAGATGCAGATAAATGGAAGAATTTGTGGACTGTTAAATATTGTGAGTGTATCTTCTGAGATGGTGGCCCTAGGTTATACTGTGTCTAATGGAAACTTAGAGCTTTTGGAACTTGCTAGGGTTTCCAAAGTCCTCAAAACGTGTGGGAGGCTGATTAAAATCAGTGCGCCTTACATGCTTGGTCATTTTTAATAGAAACAGAATATAAAGCACTTCTCCCTTTAACCTCCCCTAACTACTCTCTGGCTCTAGAGACTGGACTTGCCAGAACTGGGTCACACAGAGCCTGAGCATCTTCTTGGACTGATCTTAGAGACTGGATTGTTTCAGAGGCCTCATTAGGTTATTCATTAGAAGTCACGCTAGGTCAGAAAAGGTCCCTGGGATAATGAGAAAATCCCCATTTTCCCTGACACCTGTCCTGAAAGTGGAGTCTTATGCTCTAGATGGAGACAGTTACAGATGGAGCAGTTCTCACAGCTTTGTGCATTCAGATGGGGAAATAGTCTCGGTCAGGAAAGTTACCCTTTGAATGTTTTTGTTTTTATTCAAATCTGTCTTAGAAATCACCTTGCTACGCATTCACCTGACACAAGACCCTTGGACATTGATTATTTTGTCTAACATGGGACTTTGGAAACGTCCAAGCTTCTTCATGGTATTGGTTGAAAATGGCCAGCTGACATGTTATAGGCTCTGCTTAATTTATACTTAGAGCTAAGACAGTTTATGATTTCAATTCATAAAATGACTCTATTTCAGGACACAAATAATAAGAGTGGAGCGGTTTATCCAGAAGATAAATGTTTTATTACACAATGATGATATTCCATTATTATTTATGGTATAAAAATTAAAAGAAGGATCTTTAAAGGAGGAAAAGATCTAACTTTATAAAAATATTTTATTAGAAAAGAATATTATATTTAAACTCTGAACTAGATGTTCTTGTGGCATAAAGTGAAGTATATAGTCAAGCATCACAATTTTGTACTAATTGGGGTCCAGGTAAATTATAAAACAATTTCAATGAAATGCAACTTCCGTGCTGTCAAGTACTTTAATAAATAGATAAGATGCTCCCTGGCAAGATCCTTTTCCATAGCAAAACTCATTTTCTTTGAATAGAGGTCACAAGCCAGTGTTAGTCTAGCTAAATCACATCATTATGAACTCCATATTAGAGAATTGCAACTAAATCAGATTTTACTATGTATCTAAAGTTCTCAATACCTTTAAGTAAGAACTTTAGGGGAAAAAAAGTAAATGTTTAGTAGATGCCTCCTTCAAACTGTTGGTGCCTGAATCCAAACTCTTCAAACCCCACTTTCCTGCTCTGTGTAAATTATAATTTAGGGTTTGGTACATTCTGTGACTACAATCAACATATTTTATATTTTCAATGTCCTTATACATGTTAAATTTTCCCTTTAAATATATACAACTATGCATCATGTAGCATACATGCTATATAAATATATAAAATATAAAATAATAGCATATGTAAATATATACAACTATGCCTAAATGTTTAATATTATCTGCATTAATAAAATAAACTTATCTAATTTGGGGCCCCTATGTGCAAAGTAAAGCATTAAAAAGTGAACAGTTAAATGAACTATGCCAGGAATCTTTTCTTTAATTGGCCAATTAATTGCACGAGGAAAAGCTCACTCCTTTATAGCTCTCAATGCCTCTTCTCTGAGACTCCTCTGCAGTTTGTACTACCTAAAGAGACTGAATAACCAGGCTTCCTTTCCTTATGGATTCCATTGGAAATATGATGCTGTATAAACCCCCAGCAAACAAGTAGAAATCTAGCAAACATTCACTGTGTCTGTGAGGATGGAATGATTCTCCCCAGACAAGCTTTGCAAAATAATGCATTGATTTCCAATGGCAATTTATTGTTCTCTGCAATCAACTGTGTTTATACTATGGCCTTAAATTATAACCCTTCCTCTTTCACTCCTGGTCTCTGGAATGTGAAATCAGAGCGCCAGAAAGCTTCACAGAGGTCACCTCCAAAATACATGAAATTTAGATGAATTCTTATGAGTCATAAAATTTCTTCTCACTCTGGTCTTTTTTTAGTAGAGTCATATCAGAGGACACAGCATTAACTAACCCTTAGGCATTCACCCAAAGTACCTCTTACCCATTTAAAACAAAGAGCAGTTACAGAGTCCCTAAAATCCAGACCTCCATTTTCCCCAAAATATTGAATCCCAATGTCACCCAAGCAGGGGCTTGGATGTTTTGACATTGTAAGTGTCTTACAAATAGCCATGTGAATTTGACTTGAGTCTTCATCCAAGAAAAAAGAAAAAGGAAAAGAAAAAGAAAAGTGAGTAAAATAACAGTGTAATAATAATAATAATAAGCTCTATAGGTTTTCTTTGTTCTGACAGGGATCAGCAGGAATTATTCTGAAATCCTTATCCATCAATCAGTCTGAGCATTCAAACAGTGGAAACCATTGTCCTCTACTATCTGAGATCATACTACTCTCCCAGACACAGTTTGGGGTTCTTTCCTTCCTTGCTCTCTTAGGTTGGATTCCACAGAAGCAGAGCCTGAGTCAGGGATTTAGGCACAAGTTATTGAGAAAAATATTAAAATAGAAGCATACATTCTTCTCCACTGGACTTAAAGTTGTAATCATGTAGGTTAAGGGCTTCTGGGCATCTGTCTTGCCATGAGTAGAACCTTAGCATGAAATCAACATGGAAGGGAGCACAGACAAAACTGGAGAGACCTGGCCCCCCAAACATTGTTTGCTCCCTAAAAACCAAACCTAATTTGGGACGTTTTAATTATATTTACTAAAAACTGATTTCCTCTTTTCTGCTTAAGTCAATTAGAATAAGAATGTCTGTCACTGGCAATCAAAAGTTTTCACCAATGGAAACATCAGGCTGAATCCTTGAGATGACTAGGCTCAAGAAGACAGAAGAGTCATTGAAACGTCTGTGAACTTAGGCTGGCTTACATTCTGGAAAATTCTACCTTATGTCCTCCAAGTCTTTTGCTGTAACAGGGCTAAAGATTCCTCTGATATAGATTACTGGTTATGTATTACGGTTGACATACATAAATATTTTAGGAAAAAGTAAGCTTTAAAAGAAATCCAATGATGAGAACCATATCAACAGAAGAGAAGGCATTGAAAGCAGGATAGATGACGGTGGCATTTAAGCAAAGAGATGGTGAGCCACTAGTGACCTGCACACAACTTTCTTCATGAATTGTTTCAAATCTGGCACACATCCGGAAATTCACCACAGCCCCTATCCGTCATTATCTTACATGTGGACTGTTTCGGTTCAGGCCGGACACCTAATATTGCATGCATCTGCTTGATATCCCTAATTTTAAAATTTATACTGCCTGTGAGTAAAACTGGAAATGAATGCTTCTTCATGGGAGCTTTTATACTGATAATTGTTTACAAACTAAAGCAAAAACAATGGTTTCAAGATGAAGCTTTACCAGTCACAAAATAAATATTAAGCAATCTACTAACTCTCATAGACGTATCCATTTGGAAAACAAGAAAATTCAGACATATTAAAGCACCGTATCAGTAATGCAGTGAGCTGAGGCAGAGATAAAACTGGATGTAAGTTTCACGACAATCTCCAGCTCTCTGGTTGTAAGTCCAGTCTTTCCTCGCCTAGGTATCATGATGCAAGTCATTATTTTACTTGCAATATGATTGACTATATTTTTTAAATGATTTTAAAAACCTTTGGTACTCTATATCAGTTACTAATTATTGGTAATACATCTCAAAACTAACTTCAACATACCAGATATCAATATATCATCACTGAGACCCGCTTGCTCAGACACTTGATGAGAGAATCCTTTCCCTAACTTTCAAAACCGATTTTTGAAAGAAATCAAATCAGAACCTACCCGTCACTCCCCGCTCCAAGCATTTACTGAAGACTGACTTATGTGCTGGACCAGCAAAACTCAAAATTCTTCACGAAGCCATTCATATTAATGGCATTATATTTCTATCGGGAAAAACATGACCCCATTGCAATACCATCCTGCTCTCCTGTTGTGTTCTGTTTGCTGAGTGTTCCTTCATGAACATGCAGCACAGTTTCCTGAAGGCAGAAACCTATCGTGTTCAACAGTTACAGCCGGTACCCAGTAGGGTGCCCGGCAAATAACAGATGCTTGTGAAATAGTTATTGAATGAAAGAATCAATCTCAGAACGGTCACATATTGTAAAAGAAAGAAAAACGAAAAAAGAAGGACTTTACTATGTTATTCATCCACTGCCACCATAATTGTAGATATTTCCTACCAGTTCTACCAAGTTCTGCCTTGTCCAGGATAGCAAGGTTCCCCCTTCTCATCCCCTCCCAATCAGCCCATCTCCTTGATCCGCTCTCCCGAGACACAAGGCTGTTGAACAGTGGCTCTTCGAGTGATGACTAGTACTAGTAACTCAGAGTCTACACTCCTCTCCCTGCATCTCGCAATGGAGTATCCTTTCCTCCTTCCTCCCATTTCTAGGACACATGGCCTCCCCAGGCATCCAACTTCTCCAGAATTTGGGTCTCCTAGCCATCTTGCAACTTTCCCTCCTCTGGCCTCTGAGAAAAGAAAAGCCGCCCTCCAAGCATGGATCCACAGCTTTTTCTCGTTAGCCTTTTGGGTTCTTTGGCTATTTTTCCTCTGGTGTGGTTTTGGGTAGTTAAATACACAGGCAACGAGCAGATTAATACGTTGAGCTATAACCCCACCTCAAGTCATTAACAATTTTTTATAAATAAGATTTCTAATGGCTGTACGACTATCCATTACATGGAATTACCATAATTTAGAAAATCATTTCCCTATTGCTGGGCATTATTTTTAAAAAGGACTTTAAGCAATCCTGACATGAGTGTTCTTAAGCTGAGATGTTTGTGAGTATCACTAATTATTTACCTGGGATATATTCTTAGGTGTGGAAATATTAGGCCAAACGATGGAACTTTTTCAGAGACAAACTCCATACTGGAATATACTAGACAGCAGAATATCACTTGATTTGAAAATCTATACAAAAGATATGGAGATAATAGCTTATAAGCAAGGACTCACTGAAGACTGGTCTGTGTATCCCAAAAATATTCCTTATGTATATTTTATTATTTTAGAGTGAGAGACAGAACTACAGCCCCTCAAAAATGTGATGGGTTAAATGCAACGACCTGATGTGTAGGTGTTTGGGAGTGTGTGACAAACAAATTCTATACTCTGCATCTTCCTCTTTTCTGCATTAAGTAGGCATCTCATTCTGGCAGGAAACAGGAGTGGAACTGAGTACCTTCTGTGGAGAGCACAGATTTTTTGTTTGTTTTTTTAATTGAAGTATAGTTGACTTATATTAGTTTCAGGTGGAGAGCAGAGTTTTAAAAAGGCAGGAACCCAACCTAACAGGCATCATGTTTTCTGTAACTGGGGGAGACACACAAGCTGGAGCTGTTTTATTTCCTGCCCGTTTCATTCCCAAAGCAAGCAAGTATCAATAGAATGCCTTTTCTTCTTGATGGGTATATGGAAAGCTTATGAATGCAATAATGAGGACTCCACGTGCCCACCTGGACCCTGGTGAGTTATATAACTTTATCACCTTTTTTTTTAAGTTAGAAGAACCCAGTGAAGCCTTCCATTACCTCCTACTCATGGACACCTACTGCATCCCCTGAGATGTTCCCAATGACACAGAGGCTGGTGTTAATGTGCCTAGGTTTATGGCTTAGAAAATGAGAGCAATTTTATTTGACTGCTCCCTTAGGGTTTCCAAAAATACTATCTTCTTTATATGCATACTAGAAATCACAGGCCACTGGTCTCAAGAATGTTCCCATTTAGGAGCACTATAGAATTGGTGGGGCTCAGTGCAAATGAAAACATGTGGCCCATTGTTCAAAAATTATTAAGAATTTTACAGCACAGTACAGTAAAAATACCAAGCTTGGGGCCCTTTTCCGTGCGATTGCCGAAACCCCTCATCTCACAAACACAAAGCACATTACCACCATCATCTCAAAGTCTCCCAGAAAGAATGACTCTTTGCAATAAAGAATGAGAGTCTGAAGAGGCTGACTAATTTCATTTAGATTATAGAATACACTATGGGTAGTATGTTGAACCATATAAAATTTCCAATATTTTTACCTACAAACAGAGCAATTTCATATGGTTCAACCTAATTCGTAGTAACTGTTACAGTAGCACATTTTCCTCAGGATTGATGACCTTTTGAGTTGGCACCCCGTAAAGGAGAAGAGATGATGGTAACGGTTGCCACACATGGGTTCTCTTTGTGTCAGATATTTGTAGTAAGATAACTAGTATCGCTATGTGTGTGTGTGTGTGTGTGTGTGTGTTCATAAAAGTAATACCTCTGCATTGCAGACACCTAGAAAACTTTACAAAATTAATTTAAAAAACACAATTATACATTAATACTATCACTTTAAAAATTTTGGTTTTCATTCCAGTTTTTTGTTAGGTAAATGGATGGATTAACGGATAGATAGATACATACATACCTACACAGATGCATAAATGCATAGGTAGATACACAGATGATTTTTATTACCACACTGGATTATGCTATGTGGTCAGTTTTTGTTTTCTACGATTTTCCCCACAAACTGCCATGCTGTGAGCATTTATATGTTCACAGTCCCTAAAAGAAGACTTTGAATTGTGTAATGTTTTATCATGTGGGAACTGCCATAATTTATTTAGTCATTTCTCTAGTGTTGGACATCATTTTTTAAATTTCTGTAAGCAAACCTGAAACAGACATTCTTCTATTTAAATTTCTTTTGCATATCATGGGTGACTTCTCTAGGCTTTTCCTGACGTGAAACTGCTGCTTCAAAAAGCTGAGCTTTTTAAAGCTGTCGATATTCCCTTCTAGAAAGGTTAGACAGATTTACAGTCCTAGCGTCAGGGCAGGAGAGTACCCTTCTCCATTGCCCTATTCCCTTATCAGCTTTAGAGAAGCACTGATTAGTTGCCGTAGGTTTCTTCTCTTTAAACACAGAAGTAGAATGGGAACACAGTCTCAGTGTGGAAGATGCAGTGATGCACAATAAAGTATTAACACCCCCCTTGTTTGTACTGCCCCACCTCACCCCACATATGCACACCTGCCCTCGCCTGGCACTTAGACACTCACCCTAGATATAGCTACTATCTCTTCGGATACACACGCTTTCAGGTGTTTTCTGTACAATTAGAGTCATATATATGCCCACAGACACATACTGTTACATGGTTGCGACCTTACGACTCACATTGTATTGCAGTGCAATTTCTTTTCATGGAAAGAACTGAAATTTTTTGATAATTTTTCATATCAGTCATTGGTATATGTCTGATATGACATATCATACGGTATGATATGTCATCCTTTTGTAATGGCTTAATAGCATTCCATAAAGAATCGTAAATAACGTCTCCATGGCCTTATTCACTGTGTGACATTGTGATACATATTTATTTGTGCATCTGTTGGCTGTTAATCTGACACCTCACAGGAAGGTATGCTCCCCGAGGTCAGGGTCATTGTGTGTCTCTTCCAGCCTGAATTTCCATAATCTGCACTATTTTAGTTGTGCTCAAATAACAAAGGAAGGAACAGAAGAGGGGCATTTAGATTTTTCTCCACTATTATAATGGACGCACTTGAACATGTCTCTCCGTCCACATGTATGAGAATTTCTTAAATAACCTCCTAGGAGAAGATAATCTTTCTCAAAGCGTATATAGTGTTTAGTTTTGGATGGGCACTGCTCTCCTCAAGCACTTCACCAACCTTCACTCCCACCAACGATGTATGAGAGTGTCTGCTTTGCTACATTCTCGCCAGCACAAGGTATCAGTGGTTGATTAATGACGTGGTTTGGGGGGGTTTTTTTGACATCTTTATTGGAGTATAATTGTTTTACAAGGTCGTGTTAGTTTCTGCTGTATCAGAAAGTGAATCAGCTATATGTATACATATATCCCCACATCCACTCCCTCTTGCGTCTCCCTCCCACCCTCCCTATCCCACCCCTCTAGGTGGACACAAAGCACCGAGCTGATCTCCCTGTGCTATGTGGCTGCTTCCCACTAGCTATCTATTTTACATTTGGTAGTGTATATATGTCAGTGTTACTCTCTCTCTTCATCCCAGCTTACCCTTCCTCCTCCCCATGTCCTCAAGTCCATTCGAGAGAAAAGCCCTTTGGGCAAGCATCAGCAGGAGCGCCATCTACAGCTACCCAGGCTGTGCACTGCTCAACTCTGGGGGTGCCATTCATATAAGCTCCAGTATGAACGGCGGCCATGGGGTCCTCCAAAGTGGCCACTCTTAGGGGTGCAGCAGGTGGTCTCTGAGCTGTTGCCCCTTTCTTTTTCTGGTACATATGCTGACAAATGCAAGCTGGCCAATCCTATGCTAAAGAGAGAGCAAATTCAACTCTCACCAAAAGCACTTTTAACTGATACAACTCAACTGTTATGCCCAGTTTAAAAGGAGAAGAAAAATAATAGAATAGAAGCCTTGATATCAGAACTGGTAGATTGCTTGGTTAATTGAAAAGGTCATTTAAAGTGAAAATCAGAAAATAATTACACATGTAATTACACAAATATAAATATCTGATGAGCCACATATAAAAATGTAAGTTGTATATATGTATATATTTATCTAAAGCTATAGTGTGTTTTATTTAGGGTACATTCTTTGCTGTTATAAAAAAGAAACTCCAACAATACAGTGGATTAATGAAGACAGAAGTTGATTTCTCACCTACCAAACGGTAGCAGCAGAGGAGGGGAAGGTGGTCCAGAACCGATGGGATAGGTCCATCTCAGCACACGGCAGCCATCATCTCTAGGTCCGAGGGAGTAGCTCTGGCTCCCACTACTGCATCTGTGTCCCAGACAATAGGAAGGAGAAGATAAAAGTGAATGCATGAATGTTCCTCTTAAAGGCATGACAGAAACGGGACCCATCACTTCAACTCACACCCTCTTGGCCAGAGCTTAGCCATACTGAGCTGCAAGGGCACCTTAGCAATTTATTCTCCAGTTGAGATGTGTGACCCAGCTAGAATTCAGGGTTTCTATGATTAAAGAAAAAACTAAATACTAGTGAACAATGCAAAGTCTCTGTCCTAACCAGTTTATTTCCACTTTTAAAACATATAAATCTACAATGTTCCCATTTTTTTGATGTCGAATACAATCCTGAGTGCAGATCTGCTGACTGGAGTTCCACATTTCCTTCCTCACTTGAAATATAACGTATCATTCTAATTTCACCACTGGCAGTTGCTTGAAAATGCCGCAAGACCTCAAAAAACTTTTAATATAATTTGAGTTCAGACTACTAGATTTTTATGATATTTTCACTGTCTTATCATTTGTCTCCCTCACACCTAATTTGATAGCATTTTTTAGCTAATTGTCTTTATCATTTTTCCCCCAAGGCATTCAACTTAGTTTTCATAGAGACAATTCTCTTTTCACACTTACAGTTTATCAGTTTATATAATACTTAATTAAACTGTATAATTATAATAGCAAGTACAATTACCACTAACACATTTAAGACAGCAAAGCGAATATTTGGTAAGCACAGAGCTTAAGAGAAGTGTCCAGGAGAACTAGAGATGAGCCTACTATCCAAGTGTCTTCAACACGGAGGCAGAAGGAGTCAGTATGCTTTACAGAGGGAACAGAGGAGTTACTTAATCCAGCGAGGTGGCTGAGTGGAGGTCAATTCACAGGGCGTCAGCTATGCCTGCAACAGCGCAAGCAACTGCCCCCTCCATGCAACCAATGAGCAAATCATTCCAGAGTGAGAGTGATGTGGGAAACACAGATTTGCTATTTCTTCTTCCATCTCCCTTCTCAACTGCCTTTCGTGGTATAACCATCAGACTCGCTGGGGCTTAAAGATGCAGAACCCCCTTTTTCACAGCACTGCCTAAAAGCACAAGCCAACTACTTCATGTGGTACTTACCCAGAAAAACAGAGATCTCTTCCTACCCAACAGCATAAGTAGCCAGATCGAATCACTGACCTACTACTGTATGTCAGTTTCCAATAGGATGCCTCCCTAAGAGATTTTCACAGATAGTCCACCCTGCAGATGATTTCTGCCTTAGGTATCGACCTTAGAACTTTGCCTGAGATGGAATGAGGATCCCCTGAGATGGCTTTTGCACTGAAAAGATGCCAGTGCTGTGCAATTTAGCTTTTAACGTATAGATAAAATTCTAGAATCATTTCTAAGAGGCATGCAGTGCTGTTGGCCGTACTCTGGCATTTGCAGAAATTTATCAGCCACCCATGGTCTCACCTGATCAATAAGTTGCCATCTCACCTCCCCCCAACCCTATTTAAAAAAAAGCACAGTGCTTGTGTAACGCTGCTCTAGGAGGATTTATTTATTACTAAATAATTGAATAGCATCCATCTTAAAATTGAATTACCAGACCCAGGACATTTCCTTATGTTAACAAAGACTGACTGATTCCTGTCCAAAACCAGCCCATTGATACATTTCGATACTTTGAGATTCCTGGTTTATTTTGAAAGTAAGGAAATACTTTATTTTATCCAGTTAAAACCAAGATATAACCATATAAGTCTTTTTAATTAATTATGAGTTAATTAAGTTATTTATTTATTTATGGCTACATTGGGTCTCCGTTGCTGCGCACGGGCTTTCTCTAGTTGCGGTGAGCAGGGGCTACTCTTTGTTGTGGTGCGCAGGCTTCTCATTGCGGTGGCTTCTCTTGTTGTGGAGCACGGGCTCTAGGTGCGTGGGCTTCAGTAGTTGTGGCACACGGGCTCAGTAGTTGTGGCACACAGGCTTAGCTGCCCCTTGGCACATGGGATCTTCCTGGACCAGGGTCTTGAACCTGTGTCCCCTGCATTGGCAGGCAGATTCTTAACCACTGCACCACCAGGGAAGTGCTTTAAGTCTTGTTTTGATTTTTGATTTTATGGTGGGTAGTTAATAACTTAGACAAAACAGTATTTTACTACTGTCTGCTGATGTTAGACTATCTTGCCTCTGGAGAATGAAACAATGTTATTTTTCCTAGTGGATTAATGTCTTCATAAATCTCTGCAAAAGTATGCTCGTATTGACAAACATAGTATTTGTGGTGAGCCTGAAATATGGAAATATTCTGCTATTTTTCTTGGGATGTAAATATGTGTTTATGTATTCATCAAACATTCATTGTAATCCTGTTTTTTGCCAAATTTGTCCTGGCAGTCAAGGGCACAAGACAGACAGAACCTTAACCCTCACAGAACTGTCAGTCCAGACGAGAAAAGAGACATAACTACAGGCAATTTAAATGCTCAACACCAATAATTATGAAATGTTAAAGCGTATTGCGGGAGTACCTAATGCAACTTAACTATTTAGAACAACAAATCTGTGGTTCTCTTCAATCCCCTCCCTCTCAATCTCTATATAAAAATTGTGACTTATCTGAGAAACTAAACACATTTTTACATTACCTTCCAGAAGATTCTTTGAAACACTTTGCTGAAAGACATTCTTGGATTGTCTCAGAGCTAACTCTGAGTGTTTTTTTTTTAATGGTCGAACAAACAAGCAAAAGAATATTTTGCAAACACGAAAATCACATGAAATGCAAATTTTAGTCCCTAGATGAAGTCCTATTAGAATACCATCATGCCCATCCATGTAATGCCTATGGCCGCTTTCACACTGTAATGGCAGAAATGAGTAGTTGTGCAAGACTGTACAGTCTGTAGGCCTAAAATATTTCCCATCTGGCCCTTTACTGAAAAAAAATGCCACCCCGTGGCTTACAGAATCCACTGACTTTTGAGATGGTAGTAAAAACTAAAACACATGGAATCCTAACACTTAAAGGCACATCCCAATGAAGTGTCTATGAGCAGATTCCTCATCCTACAGCCTCTCTCTACTTAGCAGCTCTCCTTTAATGGCCCCCAGAAGGAGATTCTTCCGTGGCTGCCCACCTGTGGACTGCTTGGTTTCAAAGTTAGCAAGCCTGAGGCCTGGAGAGAACACAGAGCTCCCTGGGGGCTCTGAGATCAATTATAGACAAAACACAGCTCCTGAGTTCCCTCACGGCCCTTGGCCATTTGCTCTCACACAACCCCATGCTCAGGTGGAACCCATCCCTCCGGAGCACCTGTAAGTTTCCTCAACACAATGTGAAGAGGAATAGATGAGCCTCTCTTTCAGGGCAGAGACTAACATGGGAGGAGAGAGGTACAAGCATCAGGCACAAAATCGAAGGTGGGAGAGGGAAAGCCGAAACATTCCGTTATCCAGATAAATCATATTATAATGCAGTATTTTTTTAAAATCACAATTAATACCAAAACACCCATGATGCACAAAACATTTTTTTAAAAACACAGGACTAGTATTATTGATTCCTTTTAACTCATGGCTCACCTTAACATCACTCCTGACCCAATCTTTCTTTAAAATTTTGATTTTGGGAGAAACTTCAAGATGGCGGAAGAGTAAGACGTGGAGATCACCTTCCTCCCCACAAATACATCAGAAATACATCTACACGTGGAACAACTCCTACAGAACACCTACTGAACGCTGGCAGAAGACCTCAGACCTCCCAAAAGGCAAGAAACTCCCCACGTGTCTGGGTAGGGCAAAAGAAAAAACAGAGACAAAAGGATAGGGACGGGACCTGCACCTCTGGGAGGGAGCTGTGAAGGAGGAAAAGTTTCCACACACTAGGAAGCCCCTTTGCAGGCGGAGACTGCAGGTGGCAGAAGGGGGAAGCTTCGGAGCCGAGGAGGAGAGCGCAGCAAAAGGGTGTGGAGGGAAAAGCGGAAAGATTCCCGCACAGAGGATCAGGGCCGACCGGCACTCACCAGCCTGAGAGGCTTCTCTGCTCCCCCGCCGGGGCGGGCGGGGCTGGGAGCTGAGGCTCGGTTTCGGTCGGAGCGCAGGGAGAGGACTGGGGTTGGCGGCGTGAACACAGCCTGCACGGGGTTAGTGCGCCACGGCTAGCCGGGAGGGAGTCCAGGCAAAGGTCTGGGCCTGCCGAAGAGGCAAGAGACTTCTTCTTACCTCTTTGTTTCCTGGTGCGCGAGGAGAGGGGATTCAGAGCGCTGCTTAAAGGAGCTCCAGAGACGGGCGCGAGCCGCAGCTAAAAGCACGGACCCCAGAGACGGGCGCGAGCCGCGGCTAAAAGCGCGGACCCCAGAGACGGGCATGAGACGCTAAGGCTGCTGCTGCCGCCACCAAGAAGCCTGTGTGCGAGCACAGGTCACTCTCCACACCCCCCTTCTGGGGAGCCTATGCAGCCCGCCACTGCCAGAGTCCCGGGATCCACGGCCAACTTCCCCGGAAGAACGCGGCGCGCCTCAAGCTGGCGCAACGTTATGACGGCCTCTGCCGCCGCAGGCTCGCCCCGCCTCCGTGCCCCTCCCTCCCCCCCCGCGCCCCTCCCTCCCCCCCCGCGCCCCTCCCTCCCCCCCCCCCCCCCCCCCCCCCCGCCTGAGTGAGCCAGAGCCCCGGAAGCAGCTGCTCCTTTAACCCCATCCTGTCTGGGCGGGAATAGACGCCCTCAGGCGACCTACACGCAGAGGCGGGGCCAAATCCAAAGCCGAGCCCCGGGAGCTGTGCGAACAAAGAAGAGAAAGGGAAATCTCTCCCAGCAGCCTCAGGAGAAGCAGATTCAATCTCCACAACCAACTTCAGGTGCCCTGCACCTGCGGAATACCTGAATAGACAACAAATCATCCCAATTGAGGAGGTGGACTTTGGGAGCAACTATACTATATATAAAATATATTTATATATTAAATATATATATTATATATTAAATATATATTATATATATTTTTCCCCCCTTTTTCTCTTTTTGTGTGTACATGTATGCTTCTGTGTGTGATTTTGTCTGTATAGCTTTGCTTTCACCATTTGTCCTAGGGTTCTGTCTCTACAGTTTTTTTAGTATAGTTTTTAGTGCTTGTTATCATTGGTGGATTTGATTTTTGGTTTGGTTGCTCTCTTCTTTCTTTCTTATTACTTAAAAAAATTTTAATAACTATTTTTTATTTTGTATTTTAATTATTTTATTTTTTCCTTTCTTTTTTTCTCCCTTTTATTCTGAGCCATGTGGATGACAGGGTCTTGGTGCTCCAGCCCAGCAACAGGCCTGTGCCTCTGAGGTGGGAGAGCTGAGTTCAGGACGATGGTCCACCAGAGACCTCACGGTTCCATGTGATATCAAACAGCAAAAACCTCCCAGAGATCTCCATCTCAACGCCAAGACACAGCTCCACTCAACGACCAGCAAGCTCCAGTGCTGGACACCCCATGCCTAACGAGTAGCAAGACAGGAACACAACCCCACCCATTAGCAGAGAGGCTGCCTAAAATAATAATGTCACAGACACCCCAAAACACGCCACCAGATGCGGCCCTTCCCACCAGAAAGACAAGATCCAGCCTTATCCACCAGAACACAGGCACTAGTTCCCTCCACCAGGAAGCGTACACAACCCATTGAACCAACCTTAGCCGCTGGGGGTAGACACCAAAAACAACAGGAACTATGAACTTGCAGCCTGTGAAAAGCAGACCCCAAACACAGTAAATTTAGCAAAATGAGAAGACAGAGAAACACATTGCAGGTGAAGGAGCAAGGTAACAACCCACCAGACCAAACAAATGAAGAGGAAACAGGCAGTCTACCTGAAAAAGAATTCAGAATAATGATAGCAAAGATGATCCAAAAGCTTGGAAATAGAATGGAGAAAATACATGAAATGTTTAACAAGGACCTAGAAAAACTAAAGAGCAAACAATGATGAACAACACAATAAATGAAATGAAAAATTCTCTAGAAGGAATCAATAGCAGAATAACTGAGGCAGAAGAACGGATAAGTGACCTGGAACATAAAATAGTGGAAATAACTACTGCAGAGCAGAATAAAGAAAAAAGAATGAAAAAATTGAGGACAATCTCAGAGGCCTCGGGAACAACATTAAACGCACCAACATTCGAATTATAGGGATCCCAGAAGAAGAAGAGAAAAAGAAAGGGACTGAGAAAATATTTGAAGAGATTATCGTTGAAAACTTCCCTAATATGGGAAAGGAAATAGTTAATCAAGTCCAGGAAGCACATAGAGTCCCATACAGGATAAATCCAAGGAGAAATACACCAAGACACATATTAAACTATCAAAAATTAAATACAAAGGGAAAAAATTAAAAGCAGAAAGGGAAAAACAAGTAACATACAAGGGAATCCCCATAAGGTAAACAGCTGATCTTTCAGCACAAACTCTGCAAGCCAGAAGGGAGTGGCAGGACATATTTAAAGTGATGAAAGGGAAGAACTTACAACCAAGATTACTCTACCCAGCAAGGATCTCATTCAGATTCGACGAAGAAATTAAAACCTTTACAGACAAGCAAAAGCTAAGACAATTCAGCCACACCAAGCCAGCTTTACAACAAATGCTAAAGGAACTTCTCTAGGCAGGAAACACAAAAAAAGGAAAAGACCTACAATAACAAACCCAAAACGATTAAGAAAATGGTGATAGGAACATACATATTGATAACTACCTTAAATATAAATGCATTAAATGCTCCAACCAAAAGACATAGACTGGCTGAATGGATACAAAAACAAAACCCATACATATGCTGTCTACAAGAGACCCACTTCAGACCTAGGGACACACACAGACTGAAAGTGAGGGGATGGAAAAAGATATTCCATGCAAATGGAAATCAGAAGAAAGCTGGAGTAGCAATTCTAATATCAGACAAAACACACATTAAAGACAATTACAAGAGACAGAGAAGGACACTACATAATGATCAAGGGATCAATCCAAGAAAAAGATACAATTGTAAATACTTCTGCACCCAACATAGGAGCACCTCAATACATAAGACAAATGCTAATATCCATAAAAGGGGAAATCGACAGTAACACAATCATAGTAGGGGACTTTCACACCCCACTTTCACCAATGGACAGGTAATCCAAAATGAAAATAAATAAGGAAACACAAGCTTAACATGACACAATAAACAAGATGGATCTAATTGATATTTATAGGACATTCCATCCAAAACCAACAGAAAACACTTTCTTCTCTAGTGCTCATGGAACATTCTCCAGGATAGATCATATCTTGGGTCACAAATCAAGCCTCGGTAAATTGAAGAAAATAGAAATCGTATCAAGTATCTTTTCCGACCACAACACTATGAGACTAGACATCAATTACAGGAAAAAATCTGTAAAAAATACAAACATATGGAGGCTAAACAGTATACTACTTAATAACCAAGAGATCACTGAAGCAATCAAAGAGGAAATCAAAAAATACCTAGAAACAAATGACAATGAAAACACAACAACCCAAAATCTATGGGATGCAGCAAAAGCAGTTCTAAGAGGGAAGTTTACAGCAATACAATCCTACCTCAAAAAACAAGAAACACCTCAAATAAACAACCTAACCTTACACCTAAAGCAATTAGAGGAAGAAGAACAAAAAAACCCAAAAGTTACCAGAAGGAAAGAAATCATAAAGATCTGATGAGAAATAAATGAAAAAGAAATGAAGGAAACGACAGCAAAGACCAATAAAACTAAAAGCTGGTTCTTTGAGAAGATAAACAAAATTGATAAACCATTAGCCAGACTCATCAAGAAAAAAAGGGAGAAGACTCAAATCAATAGAATTAGAAATGCAAAAGGGAAAGTAACAGCTGACACCGCAGAAATACAAAGGATCATGAGAGATTTCTACAAGCAACTCTATGCCAACAAAATGGACAACCTGGAAGAAATGGACAAATTCTTAGAAATGCACAACATTCTGAGACTGAACCAGGAAGAAATAGAAAATAAAAACAGACCAATCACAAGCACTGAAATTGAAACTGTGATTAAAAATCTTCCAACAAACAAAAGCCCAGGACCAGATGGCTTCACAGGTGAATTCTATCAAACATTTAGAGAAGAGCTAAAACCTATCCTTCTCAAACTCTTCCAAAATATGGCAGAGGGAGGAACACTCCCAAACTCATTCTACGAGGCCACCATCACCCTGATACCAAAACCAGACAAAGATGTCACAAAGAACGAAAACTACAGGCCAATATCACTGATGATATAGATGCAAAAATCCTCAACAAAATACTAGCAAACAGAATCCAACAGCACATTAAAAGTATAATACACCATGATCTAGTGGGGTTTATCCCAGAAATGCAAGGATTCTTCAATATAAGCAAATCAGGGCTTCCCTGGTGGCTCAGTGGTTGAGAGTCTGCCTGCCAATGCAGGGCACACGGGTTCGTGCCCCGGTCTGGGAAGATCCCACATGCCACAGAGCGGCTAGGCCCGTAAGCCATGGCCACTGAGCCTGCGTGTCCGGAGCCTGGGCTCCACAACGGGAGAGGCCACAACAGTGAGAGGCCCGCATACCGCAAAAATAAATAAATAAATAAATAAATAAATAAATAAATAAATAAACAAACAAACAAACAAACACGCAAATCAATCAATGTGATCCACCATATTAAGAAACTAAAGAATAAAAACCAAATGATCATTTCAATAGATGCAGAGAAGGCTTTTGACAAAATTCAACACCCATTTATGATTAAAAAAAAAACCCTCCATAAAGTAGGCACAGAGGGAACTTACCTCAACATAATAAAGGCCATATATGGCAAACCCACAGCCAACATCATACTCAATGGTGAAAAGCTGAAACCATTTCCACTAAGGTCAGGAACAAGACAAGTTTTCCCACTCTCACCACTATTATTCAACATTTTTTGGAAGTTTTAGCCACAGCAATCATAGAAGAAAAAGAAATAAAATGAATCCAAATTGGAAAAGAATAAGTAAAACTGTCACTGTTTTCAGATGACATGATATGATACATAGAGAATGCTAAAGATGCTACCAGAAAACTACTAGAGCTAATCAATGAATCTGGTAAAGTAACAAAATTAATGCACAGAAATATCTTGCATTCCTATACACTAATGATGAAAAATCTGAAAGAGAAATTACGGAAACACTCCCATTTACCATTGCAACAAAAAGAATAAAATACCTAGAAATAAACTTACCTAAGGAGACAAAAGACCTATATGCAAAAAACTATAAGACATTGACTAAAGAAATTAAAGAGGATACAAATAGATGGACAGATATACCATGTTCTTGGATTGGAAGAATCAACAGTGTGAAAATGACTCTACTACCCTAAGCAATCTACAGATTCAATGCAATCCCATCAAACTACCAATGGCATTTTTCACAGAACTACAACAAAACATTTCACAATTTGTATGGAAACACATAAGACCCTGAATAGCCAAAGCAATATTGAGAAAGAAAAACGGAGCTGGAGGAATCAGGCTCCCTGACTTCAGACTATACTACAAAGCTACAGTAATCACGACAGTATGGTACTGGCACAAAAACAGAAATATAGATCAATGGAACAGAATAGAAAGCCCAGAGATAAACCCACACACATATGGTCACCTTATTTTTGATAAAGGAGGCAAGAATATACAATGGAGAAAAGACAGCCTCTTCAATAAGTGGTGCTGGCAAATCTGGACAGCTACATGTAAAAGAATGAAATTAGAACACTCCCTAACACCATACACAAAAATAAACTCAAAACGGATTAAAGACCTAAATGTAAAGCCAGACACTATCAAACTCTTAGAGGAAAACATAGGCAGAACACTCTACGACATAAATCACAGCAAGATCCTTTCTGACCCACCTCCTAGAGAAATGGAAATAAAACAAAAATAAACAAATGGGACCTAATAAAACTTAAAAGCTTTTGCACAGCAAAGGAAACCGTAAACAAGACCAAAAGACAACCCTCAGAATGGGAGAAAATATTTGCAAATGAAGCAACTGACAGAGGATTAATCTCCAAAATTTTCAAGCAGCTCATGCAGCTCAATATCAAAAAAACAAAGAACCCAATCCAAAAATGGGCAGAAGACCTAAATAGACATTTCTCCAAAGAAGATATACAGATTGCCAACAAACACATGAAAGAATGCTCAACATCATCAATCATTAGAGAAATGCAAATCAAAACTACTATGAGATATCATCTCACACCAGTCAGAATGGCCATCATCAAAAAATCTAGAAACAGTAAATGCTGGAAAGGGTGTGGAGAAAAGGGAATCCTCTTGCACTGTTGGTGTGAATGTAAATTGATACAGACACTATGGAGTACAGTACGGAGGTTCCTTAGAAAACTAAAAATAGAACTACCATACGACCCAGCAATCCCACTACTGGGCATATACCCTGAGAAAACCATAATTCAAAAAGAGTCGTGTACCACAATGTTCACTGAAGCTCTATTTACAATATCCAGGATATGGAAGCAACCTAAGTTGCTTCATCTGTCGATGGACAGATGAATGGATAAAGAAGATGTGGCACATATATACAATGGAATATTACTCAGCCATAAAAAGAAACGAAATTGAGTTATTTGTAGTGAGGTGGATGGACCTAGAGTCTGTCATACAGAGTGAAGTAAGTCAGAAGGAGAAAACAAATACCGTACGCTAATACATATATATGGTATCTTAAAAAGAAAAAAATGGTCATCAAGAACCTAGGAGCAGGATGGGAATAAAGACCCAGATCTACTAGAGAATGGAATTGAGGACACAGGGAGGGGGAAGGGTAAGCTGGGACAAAGTGAGAGAGTGGCATGGACATATATACACTACCAAATGTAAAACCGATAGCTAGTGGGAAGCAGCCACATAGCACAGGGAGATCAGCTCAGTGATTTGTGACCAGCTAGAGGGGTGGGATAGAGAGGATGAGAGGGAGGGAGACGCAAGAGGGAGGAGATATAGGGATATATGTATATGTATAGCTGATTCACTTTGTTATAAAGCAAAAACTAATATACCATTTTAAAGCAATTATACTCCAATAAAGATGTTAAAAAAATTTATTTTTATTTTTTTAATCATGGGATTTTAAATTAATTTTAACTTTTTAAAATATTGCATTAAAATATTATTTATCTGGGTTGCTATGTTTTTTGGTGACCCCTTAAATTGTGTGCCTGAAGCAAGTGCCATGCTCCCTTTACCCTAGCTGTCTTAGTCCACTCAGGCTGCTACAGCAGAGCACTATAGGCTGGGTAGCTTTAACAAAAAGCGTTTGTTTTTCACTGTTCCAGAGGCTGGGAAGTCCAAGGTCAAGGCATGGGCAGATTCGGTGTCTCATGGGGGCTGCTTCCTGGTTCATAGACTGTCATCTTCTTGCAGTGTCCTCACATGGCAGAAGAGGGGAGGGAGCTCTCGGGCATCTCTTTGACAAGGACACTAATCTCATTCAGGGGGGCTCCACCCTCCTGATACCATCTGGTAGGGGTTCGGCTTCAACATATGGATTTTGAGGGTACAAAACAGTCTATAGCTCTAGTGTTGGCCTGCTACCTCAGATTCATGTTTGAAATTCCCATAATGACTGATGAACTTGTTCTGAGAAGGAAGAAAGAGAGTAGCCCTTAGCATTTGAAGGATATAGCAGAACTATATCAACTTAGGGAAAACTGAAGCCTATAACACTTAGCATTAATATAATGGAAAAGTAAAATCCTCCCAGGGTTAAAAAATCCATATATTTGATGTGAATGGGAAGACTCGAACCTTCATTTGTTACATTATAATAGGAACCCCAAGCGCACCTCTCTCAAGGTTATGGACAAAATGAAATTACTGTGCTGTAAAACTGTTGCGAGGGGGTACTTCCCAGTTTGTGTTGGTGGAACCATTGCAGAGCCACAAATGATAGGCTGGGAAAACGCTCCACAGTATTTCTGGGAGGCCGGGCACTGCCGGATTCAATCTGATTTCAGAAATTCATTACAAATCCAAATCTCTGAGATACTGAAGACAAAATGTTTTATAGCAAGCCCTGGCAACAGGAAAAAGTGAGTTTGGAACAATGTCCAGGAATGAAATGACCTCATTCACTTCACTGGCCGTTGACCAAATGTCCCCCACATGCTGGGAACTAGGGATATATATAACAAGTCAAATGATGCTTGATCGGTGCCGATGAGGTCACAGATGACAAGGTGGCCTCAGGAATGGAAAAGTGCGCAGTGTGCACGTCTGTCTTGGGACCGTGTATGGGCGTGTCCTCTGTGTTTCCCTCCACAAATAAACCACTTCCCTTCTGCCCGCAGAAGCAGTTCTCCACTTCAGAAAACTATGCCTGAGCTTCGGGATCTCTTCCTGCTCTCAAATCTATGACATCCTGAAACTCAAATCCCAAAGCACTTTAAAAATAAGGTCTCTCTAGGGGATTAAGAGGTACAAACTATTAGGTATAAAATAAGCTGCAAGGATACATAGTATAACATGTGGGATATAGCCAATATTGCATAATAACTATAAATGGAGCCTTTAAAATTGTGAATCACTGTATTGTACACCTGTAGCTTATATGATAAGTAAATAAATAATGCTGACTGCCTACCATGTGCTGGGGACCATGATAAGCAGCTAATATGTGCAAATATTTACTCCTCACAAGGTCTCTATAGAGACTAATATTATCTCCCTTTTACACTTGAAGAAACTGCAGCACTGAGATGGTTAGTAATAGCCTCAAGGTCACCTAGCTAATGAGTCATCTGCCTGAGATTCAAATCCAGATTATGTGCTACGGAGATGTGAGACTAAACTGAGATAAACAAAACATGGCAGAAGAGTAAATTGAATGTGTGGGGTGTCCTAATTATCTACTGGAAAAATCAGTCGCTTTACCCATTTATTAGAAGAATATCCTTGCTATTAAATTTAAGGGCATTCAGCTAGAGTTAGGGTCCCTGAAACCTAAGATCTTGAACTGGAAGGGCCATTAGAGGGTCTAGTTCAAACTTCCTCCCCTATATTATGGATGAAGAGTCTGGGGGACCCAGAAGTGGATGGCCTGTTATAGTCATAGAGAATCATTAATCTTCTACCCTCCTGAAAAACAAGGATTCGGTAGCCAAGAATGTTGAAAAAAAACCTAAAAAACTGAAAAGACTAAGGAAGGAGAATCTGATCATTAAGAAAGAAACCTGCTTACTACCAGGAGCTAAAAGTTTGCAAGAATGATGAATGTCTTCTACTTAACTAAAGCAAAATTGTGCCGTAGATATTTGCATGCAGTTGTGTGTGCATTTCAGGTTAACATTTGCCCTCAAATCTTCCTCCAGTTTCCGTTGACAGCAAAGTAACCTAAATGTACAGGTGAATAAGTCTACTTCAAGGTACGTTTTAGGGAGATTATACCTTGCCTGTTAGAAATAAATTTCCTCACCTTGTTTGCTATTACTTAGACGTTTCTGTAAATTTAGTACTTTCACACATCTTACAATAATGGGTCTAAGACATTTGTGGCAAAAGAAGATTGCTTTTTCCTTTTCTCCCACAATTTTTTTCCTCACTAAATTCCACATGGAGAAAATCACACTCAAAGTCTGAGTGGTCATTAGAAAATACATAGGCGATTCTGTTAATGTGTCTGCACACAGGTGCACATTCACCGCAATCTGTGTCAGTTACAAAGGCCAAGAACTTAGCTTCCTTACAACCTATACCTTTGGAAGAAGGCAGACAAATGGTAATTACTGTGCTTTTGCTCAGAATGACCCTTGGTCCCAAAGTCAGGGAAAGAACACTCCACCCAAGTTCCTCTAGAGCAATGGCTCTCAGTAAAGGCAATGCCATCTCCAGGGGGGCATTTTGGAAATCCGTGGGAGCATTTTTATTGTCATAGTATCCAGGGGCGCTACTAGCATTTAGTGGGTAGGTCTAGGATGCTAGAAGTTCTCTGAAACATTGGACAGTCCTGACCTAAATAAGAGGTCATTCCATATCCACACGACTTTTGAAAGACCCCAAATGAATATACAGATATAATGTATCTGGGGATAATTTTAATGAGTGTATTTTCCAGGAATGCAATTATCAGGTAAATGAAGGGCAGCGTTTTTCCTTAATTTTGTTAAGGAGGTATGTATTTTGTTAAGTATTTTACCAAAAGTTAGTTGTTCACCATTTTTGGAAAATCATGTTAAAATGACACCACCACTTGGGGTACTGAGTGGCCCATACAACCCAGCTGAATCAGTCTGCATTTGCAACTGTCACAAACACTACAATTTTATGTGGCTGTATAAGTACACAGACATGTCCTAGAATGTACACATAGATCTATCTGTCTATCTATCTATCTATCCATCCATCAGCCCTGGACCACCTCTGCTTCCTTTACCTGTGTTGTTCCATAGGTGACAAATCAACTTCCGCGTTCCCGTTTTGGGGGTCTCTTTGTTATAGCAGCATAGAATATACCCTAACTAAAACACTAATCTTCAAACAATACGAATTCGTTGGCATCACTGCAACTTAACTCCTCACCACCACAAAGCCCTCAAATCTTCAGTAAAACTTTTCTGCATCACAAGCGCTTATGTGATTTGGATTTTTTTGTGAAACTCGAAGGCAAGGCTGCATTTACCATCTGGGTTAGAGGCACCTGTCATGGAAGTAAGACTTCATAGAGCTGTCCATGAGTCTGCCCCCAGCCAGTTCTGATCTCTATTTATGATCAAGTTCAAAGCTATTTAGACGAGAATTTGAATGTCTGCAAGGCTTGGAATAAGGATTTGAGTTACACTAGTAGGATGACTCACATGAAGTCGCTGATACCCAATCACACTTAACCTAAAACTCTCACTCACTGGTTTCACTCTGATAAAGAGCAAGGATCTGGCGGTGCCTACCTGGCACTTGGTTTAAATTTAAACTTTCCGGTAATAATTAGATCTGCTGGGCCACCGTCATAGGATAAATTCATTGACTGTCCTGTTCTCCTTTGTGTACCCAGCACATAACACAAAACCAGGAACACTGACACTCAAGAGATATTTGATTAATTAAACAAGTAATGAAGGACTCCACAAACCCAGAAGGATTCAAGCAGAAGCAAGACAAAAAATCGACTATGAATTTGTAGAACTCATTTAATCACTGAGAAATTGGATGAATATGTATGGAGGGGATTTGGATTATATGACTTTTAAAGTCACTACCTTATACGGGAATCTTTGGTAAATGTCAAAAATTAACTTGCAGAATTCATCATCTAAAAGGCTTCATCTGTAAGCAGAAGGAGATCCTGAAGGTCACCTACAACCCTGTTATTTTAGAATACATAGTTAGGACATGGACTAACCTACAAAACTGTCCAGTTTTGTAACGCAGAGGTTTCCTTCCTCAAGTATTTATTTTGCCTATGTTCTATTTCACGGTGATGGTGAAAAGAAGTACTCATCAATAAACCTAAATATTAACTTGTTTCTATTCCACATGGCTTTCTCAGAACATAATATGAAATTACAGGATAATCTAGGCACCATCAGTAGTAAATGACGACAGAAATAAGTAATGGTCAGCCTGCTTCCTTTTTACGTTGGAGGAGACAGAAAATAAAGTAGAGAAAATTGAAAAATGAAAGAGCAAGCCGCGTAGACAGAGCATTTCGGGAAGAATAAAGCAATGGCTTTTTTATAAGAACCTGAGTGGCGTGTCACAGGAACAGTGAGAAGCCCAGTGAGTGGAGTGGGATGAAGGACCAGGAATGCAGGAAGTTAAAACAAAAGTCAGAGAGAGAGAAAGCCAGAGGATGGACCGTGAGCCTCTGTGAGGACCTTGGCTTTTTCTCTACGATGGGCAGCCATTGCTTAAGACCTTGAAGATGATTCCACCTACTTCACAGTCAGGAAAGGAAACACATCTCTGAGAGATTAAAGAAAGAACAGGGAAAAGGATGGCGGGAAGTCAGGAAAACGTTGTCTTGACAGCTTAATTGTTGCTTTGCTATTTTCCTCCTTTTGCTTACTTTTACCCAACGAAAATTCAATGCCAAAGTTTTTTCAATGAGTTGAAGCACTTCCTTCTTATTTCTTTATTACAATCAAGTGAATTTACATGTTAAGAGCACAGGGTGTTAAAAATAATAAAGAAAGAATGTGGGGTTTTTAACAGGAAAATGTGGTTCCATTTTTGGACTCATTCATTTGGGTTAACCTTGATTATAGTTCTTTGGGGAGAAGTTAAATATGTTTGAGGTGAAAAAAGGAATGTATACTTGAATAAAACACGTTGGATAAGAGTGGTTCAACAGATTATTATTTCTACCTACGGTCAACGTGGGAAAGTGAAATCTCCACTCTCAGCAATCAATATTTTAACCTTTCAAGGAAATTTTCCTGTGGAAGGGAGTAATTATATATAACCAGATCTAATTATGTTAAGTGGAATGAGATGCGATATCCCTGCCAATTATGCCAGCAAGTTGCTTTTGCCTGGCCTTTCTGAGTGTGTCAGCAAGAATTCCTCCAGCAGCGAAGATATCTGTTCAAGGCCATTTCTCAGATAAAAGGAAGATATAATAATCTTTTAAGTTGAAGACAAATAGGACAAAGAATCCTTAAATCTTAAAAGGCAGGGAAATTACCCTCATAATTTCACATCCAAATTCCCGTGCTAGGAGTACCTTCTTGAAATTCATGTATCGGGAGACACTCTACCTAATGCAACAGCAACTAGAATAAGAATTTGAATTGCTCTGATTTCTCAAAAACTAGGTTCACTTTTCTTTTTTTTTTACAAATTCATGGGAGGAGCAGGAATTGATCCTATCTTTTGGAGTTAGACTTCATCAGCAAGTAAAATGATAATGAAGTTTGCCTTCAATTGTATTATTTTGGAATTCTAAGATTATTTTAAATTAAAGATTATTGAACTAAGATCCCAGTAAATTGGAGATGACCTAGATGGATACCTCAAAGAGCCAGAAAAAATAGACGACCACGTGGAGAGACCACTCTGAAATGAACAAATTCAGCATCAGGGGGTCCCAGACAGAGTCTGAGGGCTCACTCAACAGTGGGAGAGGTAAGACACCCAACACATGTTTACGAAGCAACTCTAATGGACCCAGTACTGCTCTTAGCCTTGGTTATTACACAATGGGGGTTCAGGCTGAGGCTGGCGGTGAGGCCCCTGGGCCTGCCCTTGTGGCATTTACATGTTCTATCCCTTTTTCTCTAAGACCTCATGGTTCTGTATTTATAATAAGAAGCCTAGTCAAAAGCGTTCTATAATAAAATATAACTAAGTAATAAACTTAAAAAGGGAATAACTATTAATATTATTATTGAGAATCAGTATTAATTGTAATAGATGGGTTGCCAGAGGTCGAATCCTATACGAAATAGGCAATACTTCATTTAATTCTTAAACCAATCCATTTACAGAGAGGAAACATAGGATTAGAGAGATTAAACATATGATCTATTCCCAAAGTAAGCGGGAGGCTGTAAGGCAGCAGGAGGAGTAAGAAGTAACAAAGATGAGATCCTGTTCTGGGGACCCTAAAACCTGTGTTTTTTTGTTTTTTTTTTAAGATAAATTTATTTATTTATTTATTTATTTATTTTGTGGTTCGCAGGCCTCTCACTGTTGTGGCCTCTCCCGTTGTGGAGCACAGGCTCCGGACGTGCAGGCTCAGCGGCCATGGCTCGCGAGCCCAGCCGCTCCGCGGCATGTGGGATCCTCCCGGACCAGGGCACGAACCCGCGTCCCCTGATCGGCAGGCGGACTCTCAACCACTGCGCCACCAGGGAAGCCCAAACCTGTGGTTTTAACTGCAGTGTTGCTCCTCAGACACATATGTGTATGTCAGTATGCATGGCTAAACACACAGCTTAGTGGAGTTCATGCAACACACAGAGCTTTATCCACCAAAACTGAAGATGCCCCCAGCTTCTAATTAGTCTAAGATAAATGGCAGCTAGGAAATTTGGTTCAATTTTTACAATGTTATATATCAAAAAGGGATGAACCCTTTGGATTTTCTACCATATGCCAGATGTCTAGATACATTATCACTTAAGTTAATTACTGCGCAGACCAGGTTCATCGTAAGCCACATTTAGTCATAAGGAAGCTGAGTCCTAGGAGGTTATGGAAAGTCCAAGATGATATGGCCCAAGAGTAGCAGATTCCAGGGCTCTCTGGCTCTGAACGTGGTGTGCACTTTTTACTGCATCAACCAGAAACGACTTAACAAGATCATTAGAAAAGTTGGGTTTGTGTTTTGGCTCTGCTGCCATTTATTAGCCGTGTGATCTTGAACAAGTCCTGAAACTTCCCTCAACTTCAGTTTCTTCATCTATAAAAGAGGAATAATAATAACAACAACTATATGTCAAATTCTCATAAGATTTAAATATGTTATCATATATAAAGCAGTGAAGTGTCTGGCAATACAGACATTCAATAAATGCTAGTTATTATTATTACGATTAATCTTAATAACACTTGTGGATAATATCTTCTATTAGACTCTCGAAATGGAAGTTGTAGAAACAGTGGGAGAGGAGAAATTTGGGAGGAATTGGCAAGGATATTCCCTAGAAAATGAAGCAAAAATTGCAAGCTAAGCAAATAGCTAAAACAATTTTGAGAGCGATAAGGGAGAATTTTATAAATGAACCTGCACTACTTTTTTAAAATGTCTTTCCCTTTATTCTTATTCACTCCTTCAACCAATATTATTGAGCGCTCACTATCTGCTAGACCCTTTTCTGGATATCGAAGATTCAGGGTGAAAAGACAGATAAGATTTCATCCCGGAAGGAACTTACATTCTAGAGGAGAACATCAATAAGAAAGTAAATAAATTAACCAGATAGTTTCGGTTTGTGATGGGGCTATGGAAGAAATAAAAAGAATGCAGTAGAGGAAGTCTGTGCGGAAAATGACTATTTGGACAGATTCAGGGAAGAAAACGCCTCATAGGGGAGATGAGATTTGAGAAAGACAAGGAGTTTGACATGTGACAATCTGGGGACAGAACAAGAGAAGTAGAAGAAGGAACAGCAAGTGGACCGGCCAGGGGAGGTAAGGATCTTAGGATATTTGAGAAAAGGTCACAGTGGTGATCAGGGACTAGAACTCACAGAGCTGAATAGATAGAATGACTGCCTTAGGTCAGGGGTGTGGAGAAACAGACCCTGAGCAGGAGATTTGCTTGCAGGAAGTCCCTGAGGGCAACACCCATGGGAGCAGCGTAGGAAGCAGCACTGAGCAGAGAGAGAAGCTGAGCTACAATGTGGCTGCAACAAAGGCCTCAGCCAACCCCAGAAGCTGCACCGATCCCGGATGTCCCAGCCGACTTGGGGTACTTTTGGTCAATGAAGTTAGACCTTTATGCCTGCCCCCCTCCTTCACTGGCCAGCTACCCCAAGAAAGGGGAGGGTCATGAACTTGTGCAAAGTGATTCTCTTCAACTGAAGGTAATTTCCAGATAAGACATCACTGAGAGCCGGGGGCCCCCAACACTCCTAGCCGCTGAAGAAATGAGCACCTCAATCCTGGAAGAGGGATCTGAGTGACATGACAGCATCCACCGCAATGACCACACAATTTATCACTCAAACTGGGATTGTTCTGAAAGCGAAAGGGGTTCTTATTCATAATTGAGCAGGGGAAGCAGTCATTTCTCAGGGGTGTCCCAGATAAACAGAGATACAATCATAGGCTGGAGTACTGAGACTGGATTGTTTTCTCCGTGCTATCAGAGGCAAGTTACTCAACATGTACGTGCCTACTAGGCCTCGGAACACACTGAGAAGCCCCAGATCTATTCCCTCAGAAGATCTAGCCACAGATCTCTCAAAAAGAAAAGAATTTCACGCAGGACTGGGCATTGTTGCCGCTGCCGCCTCTAACTTTCTTTGGCTGAGTTTGTGCCGGGGTTCTCCTGGGCACCACTGCTTCGACGGCCTCCGATTGCCTTGACGCCTCTCGTATTGAATATCAATACCGCAGTGGATTTCACAACCACGAAACTGATTTAAAGACGAAGTGGAAACAGTTCGATATCAGCAGAGATGTTAAAATTACATATTCCGAGGCTCTGTGCCTTAAGAGAAAAGTGAATAAAGTCTTCAAATTCCCAGGAGAAGACGAAGGGCAAAGGGGAAAGGAGTGGGAGAGAAAGATTACGGGCCCTGTGGGCCCAGGGCGAGCAATTTCCCCAGTGCTGGGAATCAACACCACAGGCAGTGTTTACTCACAAGCTAAAGTGGATCTGAAAACAGGATTATCACCCTCTCCCAGATGCTGGCTGGTGGTGTGGATAAGTAGGTTCACAGATGGTAGCTAACAACCTATGAGGATGGAGATGGAGAATGGTGCCCCCATGCGAGGGGGCTCTCAAGCGTGGGTCCACAGACCTCAGAAGGAGTGCAGAGATAGAATTCAGGGAACCTGTAAACGCTGATGCAAAACAAACCCATACCTTTATTTTTGTTATCTCCGATTTCAATTTATTATTCCTTGCACTTAGGAATGTGGGCAACAGACCACAGTAGAATAAAGGCACCTATGACTCTGCCTTTGGAATGGAGATCACCGCTGTGGTAGCATCATAACACAGTTCTTGCAGATACCTCAACATAGCTTTTACTCTCATCACTATTTTTCAATTATAATAGTTATTAGACCTACTACTAGGTCTTGTTTTTCAGTGTGTTAATTAAATATGTCAGCATATTATAAATGTGATGGCTTAAATATTTTGATAATTATGTCTTAATATGATTGATGTTTGTTTGTAACCCTCTGTATTTATGATATGCACTTAAAAACCTTACTCTGAGAGGGTTTTTTTTTTTTTTTTTTTTGCGGTACACGGGTCTCTCACTGTTGTGGCCTCTCCAGTTGCGGAGCACAGGCTCTGGACGTGCAGGCTCAGCGGCCATGGCTCACGGGCCCAGCCACTCTGCAGCATGTGGGATCTTCCCGGACCGGGGCACGAACCCACGTCCCCTGCATCGGCAGGCGGACTCTCAACCACTGCGCCACCAGGGAAGCCCTGAGAGGGTATTCTTTGATTTCACCAGTCTACCAAGGGGTCCATGGGAACATATTGGTAAGAGCTCGGCCCTATATGCCTATGGTAGGGGATATGGTCCTACATCTTCACTTAGTATCAGGCACAGTTTTCAGTCCACAACCCAAGTGGACAAGAATTATTACATTTCTTTGTTTTCTTTGAATCAAATGTTGATGTTGGCTACAGTCTAAATCTGCAGAAGGAGTTTTGTATTCCCCTCTCCTAGGAGGTCCCCTAATATAATGGAGATGGGGTACAGGGAGATGCAATAGCTGGTGATACAGTTCTACTCACACAGACTCATTTTAAACAGCCCTCAATTTCAAAAGGTGTGGTGGGTGTGGAGGGTGGTAATGATGGGGAAGTTAAATGGTGAATAATGAGACAGTTCTCTGGGTCTCTTATATTCTGAAGTCTAGAGAAATGGACTGACTTCTGACTAACTTAGGAAAATAACAAGAAACGTCCCTTAAAATGCAGGAAGTTGTTTTATCCTAGAAGGAACTGGCCACCCCTTCTTGGTGTTACCTCTGGGTGTTACCCAAGGCCTCTCATCAGTAAGGCAGGTGTCGCCAGGGGTTATACAGAACCATTTTCAAATGTACACTCTTGCAATCATGTACCACAATGTTCATTGCAGCTCTATTGACAATAGTCAGGACATGGAAGCAACCTAGGTGTCCATCGACAGATGAATGGATAAAGAAGATGTGGCACATATATACAATGGAATATTACTCAGCCATAAAAAGAAACGAAATTGAGTTATTTGTAGTGAGGTGGATGGACCTAGAGTCTGTCATACAGAGTGAAGTAAGTCAGAAAGAGAAAAACAAATACCATATGCTAACACATATATATGGAATCTAAAAAAAAAAAATGGTCATGAAGAACCTAAGGGCAGGACAGAAATCAAGATGCAGACGTAGAGAATGGACTTGAGAACACGGGGAGGGGGAAGGGTAAGCTGGGATGAAGTGAGAGAGTGGCATGGACATATATACACTACCAAATGTAAAATAGATAGCTAGTGGGAAGCAGCCACGTAGCACAGGGAGATCAGCTCGGTGCTTTGCGACCACCTAGAGGGGTGGGATAGGGAGGGTGGGAGGGAGGGAGATGCAAGAGGGAGGAGATATGGGAATATATGTATATGTATAGCTGATTCACTTTGTTATACAGCAGAAACTAACACACCATTGTAAAGCAGTTATACTCCAATAAAGATGTTAAAAAAAAAAATCAAATGTACATTCTTTCAACCAAGATGACTCAAATACTTCAGCCATTTAAAATTCTTCTCACCCACTTCAAGGAACAAAGTCTACTTCCTCTGTTACTATGATATCATCTCTAAAAAAACCTCACTCTTTCAGAATCAATTTAACTCACTGCTCCTAAATATTCAAGTTATGTCAGTAAACAGCCCAAACATCCCTTTGAAACAATTTTACTTATGACCGTATGGCATGCTAATGGCCTTTTGAAGCCAGCACCTGTGGTAAGTTATAATGAAATTCCCTTTCAGGGACTGAAGGTTGTCTGGTACTGTCCCCTGGAAATCAACTTAGATGTGATCTTCCTGTTTCAGGGACATGAAAATGTCCTGGACCATTTGCAGTGCTAAAGTATCATCCTGGTTTATCCTGGTGCCCTGGTATAGTGTCCCTTTTCATCTTCAAACGTGTCCTCGTTTGGATGACGAATTTCATGATGTTCCTGGTCATCAGTCAATACAGCTATGGCTTGATGTCCCCCTCCCCATCTGCCTGGGCCTCCCAGGTATAAGGGCTTTGGTTATCCAGTTTTCCACCCTCCTACCCCAGGAAAGCCATCTCCCCACCTCCCCAGAGGTCTCGATGCCTCACACAGGACTCCGCCACCAAGTTCTAAAGGGCTCTGCTTTCCTGGCTGCACTGCAGAATTCCTTCTTACCCTTCTCTATTCTTCCTGGCCTCCAAGTATAACCTCTTCCAAGGGTTACTGTTTTAATATTAATACATGGAAGAAAGAAAAAAAATGGCAGATAGCTGTTGGTTTTGATACTGTGAAACATAAGCTTGGCAAAGGGGCACAAAAAGACCTCTGTATGGAAAAAATAAAGACCTTGGAATGCGTAAAAGAGATTACTAGATGTCCTTTCACTGAAATGCTAGCGGTCCTCCAGGGATTCTTTTGTCTTATGGGAGTGTGTGCCTTTTTTTTTTTTTTTTGACTAGGTTATTTTATAACTCTGTAGAAATAGAAGCTAACGTATGGAAAACTGATGGTAATGCAAACCCTACTTGTCCATACACATGCAAACACAGAGAAGAGGAAAATCCCCCTCCCCACTGTAGAAGAATCCAGTTTTCACCTATCTGTACATTTGTTTCAGCATTCCTAACCTATAAAAGTATCGTACCTTGGATTCCCCTTTGAAGCAGCTGTAAAGCCTTAGCGGTGCTCTCAGTAATGAGTTAAGTCAAATCTCTGGCAGGTGTTCATTTTACATCTATATGGACGTCATGATTTTACCTTTTTTTGAAAATTATCCTTTATCACCTGGTTGCCTGCTTGAAACAAATCAGCAGAAAGAAGAATAAAGGGAGGAGAGACACAGGTTAATAGCTCAGTAAAGGACTTCCCTGGTGGCACAGTGGTTAAGAATCCACCTGCCAATGCAAGGGACACGGGTTCAAGCCCTGGTCTGGGAAGATGCCACATGCCACAGAGCAACTAAGCCCATGCGCCACAAGTACTGAGCCTGTGCTCTAGAGCCCGCGAGCCACAACTACTGAGCCCACGTGCCATAACTACTGAAGCCCGCATGCCTAGAGCCCGTGCTCCGCAACAAGAGAAGCCACTGCAATGAGAAGCTCATGCACCGCAACGAAGTGTAGCCCCCGCTCGCCACAACTAGAGAAAGCCCATGCACAGCAATGAAGACCCAATGCAGCCAAAAATAAATAAATTAATTTTTAAAAATAGCTCAATAAAATATCTTGTCACACCTGCTTCTTTCCTCGTTCCAGTCACACGTACAGTTTAGGAATGACTGTGATATCTATGTGATATGGCTTTGAACTTGAGACTTGGAATTCTATTTACTTCTAGATTTTCCTTACTGGTCTTGAGGCTAATTCTTGTACTTTAAACTCTGAACATAGCTCTCAGCAAGTCTAAAGATTCTTCCCTTGGTGGTCTACATCAGCATCATCCCCAGAGAGTAATTGTGAAGACCCTTTGTGTTCTTTTTGCATAAAAATGACAGGACTGAATAGAATTTGCATATACATTCATCTGTCAGGGCTTGAACTAAAATATTACCCTTCAAAATCCCAATTCAACCAATTTTGAGTGGCTGTCCAAAATCTGCTCCTGAGCCTGTCAGTACTCTTCTCAAATAACATTCAAGTCCCCCTCCTCCCCCAGTGCCCAAACAATAGGTTCCAAAGCACTTATTTTGAAGTATTCAAAGTCCTTTGGCATCTGGCTTACTCCATCCTATGACCTAGCACTGCCCTTGGTACACATAACTTATACAAAGGACCTATCATTTCCAAACTTAACAGGTGACTTTTGTGTCCCCTCCACCATGTTGTGCCCTCCACCGTGTGACTCCTTTTCTCTGCCTTATGAACTTCTGGTCACTCCGCAAACTGAGCTCTGATTCACCTGGCTGACCATCTCTGTCACCCTCTCCCACCCAGAAACATTTAATGAACCTCTCATCTGTAATCTTAGAACACTTTAGCCACATTGGGACATAGTTAGGATTGGCTACCACATTTTCAGGACCCCGTGCAGAACAAAACTATGGGGCCCCCTGTTCAAAATCATTAAGACTTTTAAGATGGCAAGAGCAGGACCTTAGGAGTTCTGACCTTAACTTCCGTTCTCTGGGACACTGCCAAATTTTGGGAGATGGTATTCTTTCTGACCAGGGTAAGCAGTTAATTCAGTTTTTTTTTTTTTATCAATAGGTTGTACTGGTGATATTTGTGGAGCCAGCCACTGACAAGCTGCCACCTCCTTTGGAAACCTCTCTGGATTAGTCTCAAGGGTAAGAAATCACTTTAAAAAGATCCCAGAGTTTTTCATTAGGTCCCACCGATATCAGGCATCAGTCTTCCTCAAAGCTGAGTTAATGGTGAGCATATCTGAACCTGACTGAGGCACCCTGAGGGCAGAAGGCCTACTGGTATATCACAGGTCTGCCCCCTTCTCACTACACCTGATCCATAATGGGTACTCAATTCATGAGTGTGAAAGGATGATTAAGAAGGAATGAAGAGAAATAATATGGCATGGTACTAAAGACCTATAGGGGAAAAAAATGTGCCTCAGTGGAAAACAATGTAATGTCTAAAGCAAACCCATAGAGGTTACATGATTCTATGAGAATTCTTTACAACTCTGTAAATTGGAGAGGACTGCTAGCAATGCAAAATAACTCTTTTTTTTTTTTTTTTTTTGCAGTACGCGGGCCTCTCACTGTTGTGGCCTCTCCCGTTGTGGAGCACAGGCTCGGGACGCGCAGGCTCAGCGGCCATGGCTCACGGGCCCAGCCGCTCTGCGGCATGTGGGATCTTCCCGGACCGGGCACAAACCCGTGTCCCCTGCATCGGCAGGCGGACTCTCAGCCACTGCGCCACCAGGGAAGCCCCAAAATAACTCTTAAGTACAGACACGCAAATCCTGTTCAGTAAAGATCCAACTGACCTTCCACGCCCACTGCAGAAAAGGCTAGTGTTACCCCCATTTGCATCCTCATTTTAAGATCTATAAATGTCTGGTATTTCTAGTTTGCTTTGAATCAGTTACACCATACGCCCGGCTCCCTCATTGAATTACTGAGCTCAATAAAATCTTCAACACGCATACCTTTTTATATCTGTATGAACATCATGATTTTACCTTTTTAAAATTATCCTTTAAGACGGAACCTTAAAACAATGAACTCATAGAAACAGAGAACAGATTGGTAGCTGTCAGAGGTAGAGTTGGGGGGTGAGGGAAACAGATAAAGGTGGTCAAAAGGCACAGACTTCTAGCCATAAAATAAATAAGTTCTGGGGATGCAATGGACAGCATGGTGTTATAGTTAACAATACTGTATCGTATATTTAAAAGTTGCTAAGAGAGCAGATCTTTAAAGTTCTCATCACAAGAAAAAATAATTGGTAAGTATGGGAGGTGATGGATGTTCACTAAACTTACTGTGGTGACCATTTCACAATATATACATATAGCAGATCATTACGTTCTGTACCTTAAACTTATACAGTGTTACATGTCAATTATATCTCAATAAAAATAGGAAAAAATAAATAAAAGCATCCTTCGACGAGGTCTAATTCTGTTATAACAAATACTACTGGGATTCAAAATGGAAGGAAAGAAGGGAGGGAGGGAGGGAAGAAGGGAGATGAACACAGCCTCTTAATGTTCCCCTCAGCTTGACTAGACTCTAGAGGGGCTTCTTTTTGACCACAGTGGCCCTCTTAACCCCCCAAACCTCCCCTTCCTTAGAGCATTTACTTCAGAAAACCTGGCAATTGTAAAACCTTTCTCTGCCCCTTTGAGATGTCAATCTTCTCCCAGCCTCTTGCTGGTTTATGGCCCAAGACCGCCTTTCCCAAGGACCTGGGGGGGCATCCCTTTGAAGTGTAATCATCAAGAAAGGTAGGCTGGGTGGGATAAGCCAGTCAGAGAAGGAAGGATAAATACTGCGTAATTCCACGTATAGGTGGTATCTAGGATGGTCAAACTCATGGAAACACACAAGAGAGTGGAGGTTGCCGGGGCTCGTGGGAGCCTGCCGCTCAACGGGTGTAATGTTTCAGTTACATAACACGGGTAAGTTCTAGACATCTGTTGTACAACACTGTGCCTCGAGTTAAAAATACGGTGCTGTGCACTTACAATTTTGTTAAGAAAGCTCAAATTAAGTGTTCTTACTAGAACTTTTTTAAAAAAAGAGAAAACAGAAAGAAGAAAGAAAAAAAAAAAAAAAGATAGGGCCCCGATCTCCCAGCCTCTGTAGGAGGGTTGGAGCCCAACTTAGATAAGGACCAACTAGCAAATACAGATGACCAAACTCACCCCAGCACTCTCCGACTTTTGTTTTTGAATGGCATTGAGTTCAATCTCTCTCCCCTAACAGGACAGTCTTGAATAAAGTCTTCCTTGCCTGTTTAACTCAGTCCAGTATACTCTCTCTTTGATAACGGAGGGAAGAAGGCAATTGAAAAAACTTTGTTAAATCTTCAGCAACAAAATCCCAACACCATGTTTCAAACGACAACAATGCATTACAGTGCAGTGATTAATTTGAAACTGGGGACCAGATCTTCAGGTCTGTGTAGGATCTGTGCTTCTGGAAGTCTCACCCATGTTTGAGTCTGTGCTCCACAGAACAGACTGAGCAGAAACATCAACGGGTTAAGAGCCGTTCTCAATTTGCGTTCTCAATTTGCAAGTGTATTTTATTCCAAAGAAATCCCCCAGGCCAGATTGTTTGTGGCCTTCGCTAACAGATATGCCAAGGGCCATACAACAGCTTTTCTTTGCCTCTGTGGTCTCTATGCCCAGAGGCAGGCAGAGGATGAAACATCCTGGGTGTCAATGACGGTCACAGATCTGCTTTGACAGGGAGCCCGTCTCAGGATTTGTATGCTGGCCACGTGTGGGGCCTAAGTGCACATTGGAAACGTGGCAGTGACTGCAAGCAGCTCGGTAAAGTATTTATTCAACATTAGCTTGCAACGGAGTCCTTCTGTTAAGTAATAGGATAGGAAATTCAACTGAGTTAAACTTCTTTTTTCGAAGAAAATGATATTTGGGAGAAAAATAAGATATTTTTATTTGGGTAGAAGATTTATTTATTCATTTATCCAATAATGTATTGAGACACTTCTACGGCTAGGTGCCAGGATTCAATATTTTTCTTAAATGATGCTGATTTACAGTGTAGCACAAAAGACAGCTATTAATAAAAACTGTCACATGAATAAATGTTTAAATACAAGCTGATGTAAGGCACTGCGAGAAGACAATTTGTCTCTGATACACACAGCAAAAGAGTTTGACCTCTGCCTCCGGTTTCCCCGAGAAAGTGAGTTTTAGGTGAAGATCAGAAGAATGACTACAAGTTCACTAGGTGAAGGCGCAAGAGGTGGGGACGATGCTGGGGGATGGGGCGTGCATATTGAAAAGTAAAACTGTTGAACTTAGGGCTTCCCTGGTGGCGCAGTGGTTGAGAGTCCGCCTGCCGATGCAGGGGACACGGGTTCGTGCCCCGGTCCGGGAGGATCCCACATGCCGCGGAGCAGCTGGGTCCGTGAGCCATGGCCGCTGAGCCTGCGCGTCCCGAGCCTGTGCTCCACAACGGGAGAGGCCACGACAGTGAGAGGCCCGCGTACCGCAATAAAAGCAAACAAAAAAATACTGTTGAACTGCCAGACCCAGCAATGACTTACAGATCAGATTAAGGATTTTGATCTTTGGCCTAAGATAGGAAATCATGGAGGAGTTTCCAAAGGCTGTCTTTTGAACCTCTTACTCCCCTACCCCTATTTTGCCCTATTAGGTATAAAAAAGCTGTAAGAATATGTTGTACAACACAGGGAATATAGCCACTATTTTATAATAACTATAAATGGAGTATAACCTTTAAAAATGGTGAATCTATACTGTACACCTGCAACTTACATAACATTGTACAGAAATCTTTAATTAAAAAAGTAGTTTGCCAAAAAAGACTCTTTTTTAAAAAAATTGAAGTGTAGTTGATTTACAGTGTTTCAGGGGTACAGCAAAGTGATTCAGTTATATATATATAATACACACATATATATAATCTATTCTTCTTCAGATTCTTATCCATTATAGGTTATTACAAGATATTGAATATATTAGTTCCCTGTGCTATACAGTAGGTCCTTGTTGTTTCTCCATTTTATATATAGTAGTGAAAAAGGCTGTCTTTTGTAAAGATCATTTTGGCTGCAGTTTGGAGACAGGTTCCAGAGTGAGTGCAGGGAGCAGGGTTCCGGAGCACGCTGCATGGCATCGAGGTTAACTGGAAGTTAATGACCTGGTCGGGTGAGAGATGCTGGCAGTTCAGACAGAGTAGGACGCACGCATCTGCAGAGAACTGAAGAGATCTGAGTGATACAGGGGAGATTTAAACTAGTCCCTATTAAACGAGGAGATCAAAGCAGATCGGAGCCCCTTCGAGCAACTGCACTGGTGATTAAAATGCACAACCACTGTAATTTTGTTACTGTGGGCATGTTGCTAACAATCTTATCGGCCACCTTTAGGAAGTGATGACTAAACTCCTTCTCCAGAATTGTAAAGTCATTCTTTAACTAAGACCAGAAAAGGCAGTTGTTGTCCATGATTATTCATCTCAGAATTTTCAATAAAACCATGTAAACAAGGCCCTTTTGCCCTGGGTCCGGGGCTAGATTCAGACTGGGCTTTACTCTGCAGAATTTCCACTGTGAAGGTACTAAAGTCAAGCTATTTGCTCTTGTAGCAGGAGGTATGGGTTTCTTCGTTATCTGCTACAAGACAGGTTAAAGCTCTACATTCTGTTTGTCAAGGGTAGAAATGGCTCTAGTTCTGGAATCTTGTACCTTAATCCATGCATAATAAATTTTTATAAAGTTGACTAAGGGTTAGGACATTTTTCAGGAAAAAAGAAAAGCTGTTTAATTAAACATCATAAAGAGAAGTTGAGAACTCTCTACTATAAGTGGCAGTTAGGTGCCACGTGGTTTTTTTAATCTAGGTTGAACTAAATTCTAAAGCCAGTGGGTTTTAAACATTAGCATGGGAGTCCTTTTCCAGAGATCCTGAGTCCAGATCTGAGATGGGAATCTGGAGCCTTTTAAAACCCTCAGCTGAATTCAAGGAAATACAAGATGATTCAAATAGGTCCAGTGACTCTATGTGAAATGTTGATAGAATACTTAGGATCATACAGAGCCTCTCTGAAAACTGCATCAGCCAGAGCAGGTGTACACGTTTGTTTGTTTCACTGTAATTCATCCTTTCTAGAGATGGAGTGTTTTCTGAGCACTCTGACTTGCCTCCTTTGAGATTCTCCACACTGTTATGTACACTCCACTGACTTAACATATTCTCTTCCATAAACTTCAACCAATTGTGGATACATTTCTGCATAGAAACATTTTTTACTTTAAATATAACCAACACTTCCTGCAGGGACTATGGTTTAGGAAAAGAGATGTTTTTAACTAAGAGAATTTCACAACAGCAGCTAAATTAGTGTGTAGTAATCCCCACTTAACCTGTGGTCGACAGGAACATGCTGGGTCCTGCCTACACCCCAAAACAATGGAAACAAGGTTTTCTCGAGTTAAAATGGGGGAACCCACAAAATTGATAATATTAACCATCTATAAGCATAAACTACCAGTTAGTTAGAAAATAACAGTTAATGGATGGTAATCTAGTTGGACTTCTTAGAAATAATCTTTATGTCCTAAATGAAAGAAGATAATATAGAGCAGAGGTTAAAAACACGGTCCACACCCAAGCCACTGGTTGTGTGACTGGGTACTGGATAATTTCTTTAAGCTTCACATCTTTTATTGGTAAAATATGAAATTAGAAAATTATATCTGACAAAATATCTGTGAAGATTAAATGAGATATTGATTACAATATCCTTAGACATTGCAAATTTCATTTGATTGTTTGGTATTTTTATTGTTTTGTATTGTTTTGACTTAAAGGTTAATAATATTAAAAAATCAATATCTTTCCTATATACTCTTTTTAATCAATTAAATTTTGTTATAGAGATTATATTTGCATATCAAATGTCTAGGAATAAACATAATAAAAAATCCAAGGCTATCTAAGAAGAAACCACAAGGCTTTACTGAAGAAAGCTTAAGATGAAAGAAATTCAATATTGCAAATCTATGCATTCTTTCAAAATTAATAATTAATTTTACCAATATTAATTTAATAAGATTCCCATAAAGCCCCCACGGTATTTTTATAGAACTGGAGAGATTAATTCTAAAGTTCATCCAAAAGAGGAATTACAAGAGAAGCAGCAAAATTATTTTGATAAAGGAGAAGAACTTAACTTACTAGAATCAGCATATATTATGTAAAAGCCCCAGTATTTTAACAGTGTGATAACTGGTGCAGAAAAAAATATATACAAATATTTTAATTTAAGCTAGTTTAAAAAGAGTTTCTCATTTGCACCTAAAACAAAACAAAAGAGACTAATATATCGTTGATAAATATTTAGCCCCCCAATTTTGATGTCATGAAACTATCCTACAGAAACATGCCTGCTGATGCATTGAAATATCTACAAAGATATTCCTTATGCCATTATTTGTCATTGTAAAAACTGAACAAATCTAAGTGTCTACAAATAAGCTACATCTGAGCCCAAATATGTCCTGTCTAACTGGTATCACTCTATGTATATGAAATCTCTTTCCAAACTTTTAACACCTGACGAAGTTTAACACTAACAAATTCTTGTGATGATGATGCTGCATATTTATTGAGTGCTTACTAACTATGTGCTAGGTACTTTGCTTATTTTTCACTATCTATTGTGTATCACAAAAATCCCATGAGGTAGACCTGGATGGTCTCAATATTCTTCCTAGTTTATGGATGAAGAAACCAACATTCAGACAGATTAAGCAACTTGCTGAGGGTCATGTAGCCAGTACTCATGAGAAAGTCAGCCTAACATCAAAGCAACACTCTGCACTGCCTCTTGAGAAAAAGAAAAATATTCTATTATAAAAAGCACTAATTAAACTTCTTAACTTAGATCTTGAATAACCCTCATACATCAGAGCTGGATGTTTTATTAAAACCTGCTGAGTTCTGACCTCTAGAGATGATTTTGTTTCCTATGGTCTGTGGTCACCATTTCTATGGAATCCTGCTAAGGAAATACTCATCCATTTTTCTTGAAATGCACATGTTATCTATAGAAGATGTTTAATATTTATACTGTGCTATCTTGTATTACTAGTGATTCCTCCATGTATATACTGGATTTATATTTATATTTGAACCATGCACCTTATATATATTTCATTGTAGTTCCTACAACCAAGAACATGAGGAAAACACTCAAACATATATGATAATAGCGATAATAACAATGATGTCAAACAGAGTTGACATTTTATTTCATTTTAGTTCCTATCATTCTAGAGGCAGATTCAGAACAAAGTTAAGACTATGAAAAAAATAAGTAAACATGGAGAACATTCTCAGGTCTTTTTTTACCTTAAAATTTCATTCACTCTACTTGTAACATGATTATCCCACACGTGAAGCATCTAGTTTTAGTTTTCCCCATCCCGCTCTTCCATCTCTTGGAGAGACAAAAGTGGACGTGTATTAGTTTATTTCAATTACAGTTTATTACAAAGCATGTTGCTATTGCTGCCAAACCAAGAAACTCGTTTTTCCCTGATTCTCATGTGCTGATTTGAAATGTCTTTGGCACATTTTGTTCCTATAATAATTCCACTACCCGTCACCTCTCCCAATCTCAAAGTAAAAGCAATTCGATGATATACAGATTTGTTTTCTCACGGGCTTTAATATCCAGTTAGTGTTTCGGGGTTTTCTCCACAATAAGAGTTCAATGTGCTGACTATGTATAAATTATGTTCTTTTAATAGTTAATATAATTTAATCCAAAGCTATTACTAGCCTAATTGGGTTTATTTGTGCCTTGGCTTAAGGTCTAGAATATAACACACTTAAAGGTCTGAACACAGTGAGGTTAATTATGCTTAAAACCTGCAATGCAGCTGGTTTTAGGCCCATTACACACACATACACACACACCACGAGGAAAAAGAACCAAAGAAATTCTTCCAGCAAGAAGTGAAATCACACCTTCCTTCTAAAGACTGCACCATTGGAGCTCAGCTTCCAGCACAGGGCTTCCTTCCTTTCTCACCATACTGAGTTTTCTGCCAAATTATTTGTCCTCAAGGGCTGTTCAGCTGACAATCCTGTGCTCAAAATGACACCCCAGTGCCCATCAAATTAAGTATGAACTCCTCACTCTGGCTTTCAAGAATTCTCTAATGTGAGCCCAGTTTCTCCACACAGTATCATTGCCCACTACTCCACGGCATGATGTTCAGTTTAATGATGGTCGCTTCATTATTGTGTTCTCTGCCCTCAGGCAACTTCTCATCTCTGAGCCACTGCTGATGCCCATACCATCCCACACTGTCCAAAAGCCTTTGGCACCTCCTGAAATCCTGCTCGTCTCTGTTCCTCTTGATTTTAGAAGACTGTGGCAGCTATGTATGGGAGAGTGAGACACCCAAGGACACAGTCATATGGGTCCTAGAGAACCAGAGGGATAGCCCAGCATCACTGGACTTACACACAACTCCAGCGGATTGCCTTTTATGGTCATTTGCTTGTCTTGTGTGTACATTTTCCAAAAGTGAAGATTTAGGACATTCAATTGTTCACCATAAATTATAAAACTTTCTTATTGGGCACGATACGTTATCAAGGAATCTCAGGGTCGGTTAACTTCTCTTAGGTCCAGACTTTCACAAATCTTTAGCTTGTGTGTCCATCCTTTACCCACCAGTGGTTGTGGCCAAATGATTGGGCTGGGAGAGAAGAGCCAGCAGGGCTGAGTGCAGGAGCCAACCCAGTGGGGCCAGGAAAAGACACCTGAATCACAGCAGGCTCTGAAGACCTACAGACTCCTTTCTGTTGAGTCCCCCCTTTTAGGGCTTTAAATATCACAGACAGATAAAAACTCTTCCTTATTTGTTAAGACATAGAGGAGGAGACTATGGACATGGCAATAAAAATGAATGAGGTATTACTGACACACAAAACAACACGGGCAAATGAATCTCAAAAACATTATGCTAAGCGAGAGCAGTCAGGTGCAATACAGTACAAAGTGCCTGGTTCCATTTATAAGTCCCTGAAGAAGCCAAACGAATCTATTGTCACAGAAATCAGAAGAGCAGTGTCTCACTGGGGGTGGACAGGTTGACCAGGAAGAATCCTGCAGAGGAGAGAACTTTCTGGGGATGATAACAATGGTCTTTATCTTATAGAGTATGGATTACATAGGTGTATGAATGTCCCCAAGCTCATTAAAATGTACACTTAACATTCGTGCATTTCACAATGAGGAATGATATGAGGAATATCATATGAGGAATCATATTTCACAATGACCCTTTGATATTTAAACTCAGATGCAGAAAAGCAATACAAGTTCTAGTGTTGTTTTCCCCATATCTAAGTGAATTCTTTGATATTCACTGGACTTTGAGGATAAGGGGACCAATGTGTAGGGATGGACTCTGCAGCCAGAATTTCTGGGTCCAAATCCTGGTTTTCCCACTTTCTGGCTTTATGACTTTGAACAAGTAGCAAAAGCATTCTAAGTTTGATGCAGTTTCATCCAAAAAACAATAATTATCATCATCATGAACACCTCGAAGAATTATTGTAAGATCAAATAAATGAGATGAGCCAGATAAAAGACTCGATCTTAGCACCTAAGTATTTGATCATAATTAGCTCTAAGTATCAATACCAGATTTAAGCACCTCGAACGGAAAGATTACACTTTCTCGGTCTTTTTGTTGCTCTTAGCACGTGTCCCTGTGCCCCATGCTTCTAAAACTAGGATGTATGTAGCAGGGGTGTGAATGCTGGACATGGGAATTTTCAAAACTGTATACCAATGTGAACTATACCCGAAATGCCAATACAACAATATCTGAGGGCAGGAGTAAATATCTTAACTATTATAAATGCATGAAATCTTTCTGGAATAAATAAAAATCCCTGGGCATGCTGAAGATAAAAAAAGGGTGCGACATGGCTTCCAACATTCTCCTGGCAGCTTCTGCTGCCCTAGAACTGCCTTCTCCTGGGTTCAAGTTTATTCTCCATTGATTTCAAGGTGACTTTAGTGGAGAATTTTGAGAGGTACCATGATATACATATTTGCTGAATTCAATTGAAATATATTATAGCTTATTGAGGAGTCACATTAGAATATACACCTGTCAGTTCATTTTAATTTATTGTCTTGACCATATCAAGCTATTTAATCTGTTAATTCCTTGAATGTCAGAAGAGACAAGTAGTGGCAATTCATTTATCCCATGAAGGAGGTTAGTGACATTACGCACCTTGCTTGTGTATATATATATATTTTTTTTTTAATTAATTTTTTAAAGAAGAAGTGTTGACAACAAATGGAGAATGAAGTCAATACATCACTGACTGCTTTTTGCAGCATGGTCACTTCGTGACATTTGATCATCAGCATACGTGATCCACAGTATTTACAAAGAGCAAGTTCCGCCAGTGAACACCTTCAGGAGAACACGATACTGAGGACCAGCTGGCTTAGTGCCCTCAGAATTCAGCCCAACTTAAGTTGTCTTCAGGCGCTGTGCCCAGAGGACACACAGATTCCCCACACTAATTTGCAAAAAAATTTGTAAAACTACTCAGAAAACTCTAGGTACAGTAGGAGATCATTTTAGGCAGTATTTTTTCTGGATAGTGAGTTTAAGATCTGGGTCCCTTTGGAAACTCTTATTTCATATGAATGTAAACTACCAAGGAATGAAGACTTGAGAAATAAAGAGCCTTTGGAATCCCAATACAAGAGCACAGAAGGGGCATCTGTTTGCGCCCCCTGAATTGCCGTGTGCACACGCTTGGAACACAGGAATACTTGTGTCTTGGCTGGTCATTCTCCAGTACCATCTGCTTCACAGCTGCTGGGTTTCCGAGTCATGCATGTAGATCCTTTATTTCAGAGCATCTTTTGGGTTCTTGGACCCAAAGCCAATGTGTGCATGTGTATATGTGTGTGTATCTGTGTGTGTGTGCGTGCATGTGTGTGTAGGCTTCCCCACACCAACAAGCAATTCTTCTGTGTCCAAGAATTCAGCTCAGATCTGACACTATTTCCCCGGAGATAGCATCAGATTCCACAGGTAAAAAGACTTGGTTCCACAAGACCATCCTCTACTTCAGATGCCAACTGCAAGCCCAAGTTGCTACCTGTGCTTCTGACTGACTGGGTATAAATCAGAGGTCCCCACGACCCTGTCCTCAGGTTTGATTAATTTGCTAGAATGGCTCACAGAACTCAGGAAACCTGTTTACTCACTAGATAATCAGTTTATTACAAAGGATATTAAAAGATACTAATCAACAGCCAGATGAAGAGATACATAGGGCAACGTCCCAAATAAGGCGCCTCTGCCCCCATGGAGCTTGGGGCCCCGCATGGTGTTACATATAAGAGTTCTCATTCCCCAACTTGGAAGCTCTCTAAATTACCTCCTTTTAGCTTTTATGGAGGCTTCATTACATAGGGATGATTGATGAACTCATTGGCCATTGCTGATTAATTCAACCTCCAGCCCCTCCCCAGAAATCAGGAGGTGTGACTGAAATTTCCAAACCTCTACTCAGAGTTGGTCCCCTGGCAACTAGCTCCCATACCTGGGTGCTTTCCAAAAGTCACCTTCATTAACATAAACCCAGGTGTGGTAGAAAGGGACTTATTATGAATAACAAGACAACCACTTCACCTTTACTCTGAAGTGTTTCAGGAACTGAACACAAGAGACCAAATACAGTTATCCCTGGGTATGGGGGGAGGTTGGTTTCAGGAGCCCCCAAAGATACCAAAATCTGAAGATGCTCAAGTCCTTTATATAAAAAGTCATAGTACCACAAATACGGCCAGTCCTCCACAACTTCAGATTCAACCGCAGATGGAAATTTTGATTGACTCCGAGAATGCGAAATCCACAGGTATAGAACCTGCAGATATGGAGGTCCGACTGTATTATACCAAAAGATGCTCCCATTGTTCTTATCGCCCTGGAAATTCCAATGGTCTTGGGAGCTGTGAGCCATAAACTGTGGACGAAGACCAAATATATGAGAAATATATTTTGGTCATCTGAATGCAACCAAACATATATATATATATCTTATAAATCACAATATCACAGAGCATAATTGTCCACACCCAGCCTCCCCTCCAAGCCCAGTTATTCCTTCCAGACCCTGCAAAATCAGTTATTCCTTCTGCAAGTATCCATTGACCTCTTACTATCTATAGTGTTTTGGTTGTCCTGAATTGGAAGGCAAGAGGGTGGCATCTGGTAGGTAAAGGCCAGGGAAGATGCTAAACATCCCATAGTGCACAGGACAGCAACCCCCTCCAACAAAGAATAATCCTTCCACAATGTCAGTAGTGCCAAGGATGAGAAACCCTGGTCCAGAAGGAGAGAGCTGGAATTTACTGAGTTTATGGGACAGGTTATAGGCCTCCTTTTGTGTCTGCTTTACTGATAATATAGACACATATTCAGACTGAAATAGCTTTCATTTTAATACACCACCTGTAGCAAAGGTATGATAAAGACTTACAGCTGGGGCTTCCCTGGTGGCGCAGTGGTTAAGAATCTGCCTGCCAATGCAGGGGACACATTGGGTTTGAGCCCTGGTCCGGGAAGATCCCACATGCTGTGGAGCAACTAAGCCCGTGTGCCACAACTACTGAGCCTGCGCTCTAGAGCCCACGAGCCACAACTGCTGAAGCCCACGTGCCTACAGCTTGTGCTCTGCAACAAGAGAATCCACCGAAATGAGAAGTCCGCGCACCACGACGAAGAGTAGCCCCCGCTCGCCGCAACTAGCGAAAACCGGCATGCAGCACTGAAGACCCAACGCAGCCGAAATTAATTAATTAATTATTTTTTAAAAAGACTTACAGCTGTTTTCTACCTCTAACTATTGAAAACTACCAACAAATACCTTTTTCAAAAAAAATAGACCGAGTTGTCTTAGGCCAGTTTGCACAACCTACTACAAATCATCCTTTACCCTCCTGGACAATGCCCTGCTGCTTTACATTGTCATTGTTTCAAATGACTAAAAGCAGAAAGGGCAAAGAGTCAGGAGTTAATATCTCCCCAGGATTCTATGTTAAACGCTTAAATACTATATTTTCTTATTTTATAAAGCACTAAATTACACATAAAAAATAATTCCAAGTACTGTATTTAACTTTAATCTGATTATTTTAAAAGTAACATACCACTTGCTTAAATTAAACAGATATTTTATCAGCTGGGGTTCTTACTAATTATGCTGTTGCTCTTATTAAAAATTACTCACGGTCTTCCCTGGTGGCGCAGTGGTTGAGAGTCCGCCTGCCGATGCAGGGGACCCGGGTTCATGCCTCCGTCTGGGAAGATCCCACATACCGCGGAGCAGCTGGGCCCGTGAGCCATGGCCGCTGAGCCTGCGCGTTCGGAGCCTGTGCTCCGCAACGGGAGAGGCCGCGGCAGTGAGAGGCCCGCGTACCGCAAAAAAAAAAAAAAAAAAAAAGTCAAAAATTACTCACTATAGGGCTTCCCTGGTGGCGCAGTGGTTGAGAGTCCTCCTGCCGATGCAGGCGGCGCGGGTTCCTGCCCGGGTCTGGGAGGATCCGGCGAGCCGTGGAGCGGCTGGGCCCCTGAGCCATGGCCGCTGAGCCTGCGCGTCCGGAGCCTGTGCTCCACAGGGGGAGGGGCCACAGCGGTGAGAGGCCCGCGTACTGCCAAAAAAAAAAAAAAAAAAAAAAAAATTACTCACTATAGCATCTCTTCCAATTTCTGCAAAACAATGAAAAGGTTTGTTCGTGTGTTTTTATTTTTAGAATGAACTGTGGGACAAACAGAACACATGAATGTGTCCTATTAAAACAAGAATTTTATCTTGAAAAGGCAAATTTATGGATTCTTCAAATCTAGATTTAAGCACATCAAGTCTTTTAAACTCAATGACTGACTCATGAGGTCTGTAAAAACCACCCATTGAAACCATAGAGCTTACTTAATTATTTATAAGTCTGTTTCTTTATAGCAGCTCCTCTGCTGCTATATAAAGTTTTTCCTTCTTTACTTTGTGGGAGAGTGTGAATGTCAAGCCATGAAGCCAACATTCATTAAATTGTGAGTCCAGCAGATCAGTAAGCTCCTTGAATGTTCGTGCTGGGAGGGCCTTAGGAATAGTCTAGTTTAGTCCTTTCCTTGTCTAGGCAGGGAAATTAAGGCCCAGAGATGGAGCATGACTTGGACCCAGCAAATAAAGCTACAAATTTCTGAGGTAGGTGGAAGTCTAAGATGATTCCCAATGAGTTATGCTCTTATCCAATCCTATCCTCTGTGAATGTGATGTGATATCATTCCCTTGATTAGTCTATGTTTTCTGGCAAAGGTGAAAGGATTTTGTGGATATAATTAAAAACTCTAATTGGTTGACTTTAAGTTAATCAAAAGGGAGGTTGCCCTTGGTGGGCTTGATCTGATAAGGCAAGCTCTCTCAGAGAGGGTCTAGAAGTCAGAGACTGAAAGCAACAGGCTCTCTCTTGTTGGCCTTGGAGCAGAAAACTTCCACACTGTGAAGAAAGCACAAGAGAGGAACAGTGGGCAGCCTCTAGGAACTGTGGGCTTCAGTCCTATAACCACGAGGAACTAAACTTGTCCACCAACCAGTGGGCTTGAAGAGGACACCGAGCCTCAGACGAGAACACAGCCACAGTCAACACCTCGATTTCAGCTTAGTGAGAAGCTGAGCAGAGGGCCCAGCTAAGGTACCCAGACTCCTGACACATGGAAATGGTAAAATTTAAAACATCAGTGTTCTTTTAAGCCATTAAGTTAGTGGTAAGTTGCACATCATAAAAAACAAATTACAATAACCTTGTTCTATGATTTTTCCACATGTAGGATTGCCTACCTCCCCTCTCTGGGCCAGACCATTCTTAGATTCTTCGATTGGGATGAGATGGATATTTCAGGACACAAAGTAATAGAGAAAACCAAAGGGTTTGGGCATCCTTCCTTCCTCCTTATTCAACGCCCTGCTAACCTATGCCCTACTTCCAGCCCTCCACTGAGGACAGAGGTGAGAATCTTCAACAGTCCCAAGGCCTAGTGCTGACTGCTCTTTTGGTCTATGAAGCATCAATAAGGATAATAAGTACGATGAATTAAAACATCCAAATAAATTTAAATCCATGCACTTATACTGACTAAAGACAAAATGAAACAAACTAAAATCCTCACTGTTTACCTCTGCAGGGGTTTAGGGGACCAATTCATTATTTTAAGAATGTTAAGTAAAGGGAAAGAAGAGAGTATTTATTCTGTCTCTCTTATGTGGACTGGACCTCAGGGTCACCAAAAGGCTGATAAGGAAATTTCTATTTATAGATTATTCCACCTACTGAATGAGGAAAGAATGATAGAATTCACATATCACTTTTTTTAAGACTCCGATAAATTAATGAAGTCGTCAATGATCAGCAGTGGCTGCTAACATAATGAAAAGCGAGGAAAAAAGACAATTATGTGCCTTGTGAAGGTCAGAACACCACCTATGAGGTCAGTTTGTCAAAAACTGAATCCATAAAGGAACAAGCCTCTAGAGATCTAACTACCAATTTGCAAGAAATACTGAAGGCAGAGGAACATAGCCACCATGAAGAGGCACCAATCAACACTCAGACAGGGGAACGTAACATCATAAATAACACGAACGCCTTAAAAATAAATTGCAAGAGATAAAAACAGAGAAGGTAGAAGAATGTATAGATTAAAAGAGACCTAATAATTGCAATGTATAAGTCTTATTTGCACCATGATTTGAAGAAACTCTGTACATACACACACGCATGCACACACAGACGCACATACACTACACATACATGATATGATTGAGAAACTTTGAACATTGACTGGATATTTGATGATATTATGAAATATGAATTATTGTGCTTTTTTAGGTATTTGTGGTTATTTTTGGAAAAAGAGTCCTTGACTTTTAGAGAGATGCTTAGTGATATCATGATAAGACACCTGGGGTTTACTTTAAAATAAATGTGATGAGAGGCAGGAAAATATGGATTGGGGTACAGACGAAACACGATTAACCATGAGTTGAAAAATATTCGTTGATGGATGCACAAGGCTATTTCTTATATGTCTGAAATTTTCCATAATAGTATTTTTAAAAATCAAATCATGTCATCTGTACTTAAAATATTTCAGTGACTTTTCATTGTTCTTAGAAGACCAAAATCCTAATACAACCTACAAGGTTTTGAATAATCTAGCCTTTGATTACCACTCCAGCCTCAATACACCCCCATGTTCCTTCTCTCTGTGCTTCACCTGCAAAGGCTTTTCATTCCTGCAATGTCTCAAGGGCAGTAATGTATGCTCTTCCTTCTGCTAGATCCTTTCTACCTTCCTTTTCCTACTGAGTCAAGCAATCCTATGAAACAGTCTCATAGTACCACGTACAGCTCCATCAAGGCACTTATAGTGGTAGCAATTGAATTTACATTGGTTGAGGATTTTATTCCTGTGTAACTCCCAGTAGGGAACTGGGGTGGATTTGTTCTAGTACCTTACTCATAATAAGGTACTTAAATACTGAAGTGTCAAAGGAATGGGATAAATAAAATTTGTCAGTGACATCCAACCAATTGCTGGTAAGTAATTTACGTGCAAAGTGATATTGAAGGCTAAACACAAATAAAAAAAGAGAGGGGGAGCGGAGAGAGAAAATGATAATGCTGAGAATGTATCTTTTCTATGAGTTTTTAAGGATGGATATCCCACGCTGGTGCCTCCCCACTTGCTCCAGGACAAGAAAGAAACTAAGTCAAAGGAGTTGTGCTGATGTGAGTTACACAGTAGAGAGTCTATAACAGCCAGAGATTCTCAAGAGTGTGTGCCCAATGCTGATGGCCCCATTAGACTCAGAATGGAACACAGGTCCACAAACCAGTGGTTAGTCATCAGTGGAGAGCCGGATTTCACTGAACTTTTCCTATTCTGTGCTTGGAAGGAAACTGAGATGGGCTGGAGGTTGGGCATATCAATTCTCTTGTTGCAAAGTATTTCCTTTAAACGGAACTGAAATCTGAACCTCTCCCACCTACTTTATTCATTACCCGTTATGTGCAATATATCCTTTAAATTCAGAGAATTTCCATGTGAATCTAACCGTCTCACGGTATTCTGTCACCTGTGCAGAAAGAATATGGGTTTCTGTCTGTACGTCAGATGTTTTTTGAGCATCTTCTATAAGCGAGGTTACATAATAATGAACAAAACCATTCTGGGTCCTTACCTTGGGGGAGTCACACTTTAATAATTTGGAAAATAAGCCCCTCATTTTTTAATGAATAATGTAAAAATGACTCTAAAATACTGATGTTCAATTTTTAATAGATGCCACGAACCCATAATAAACCCCAGATGACCTGGTCTCTATGTTTTGAGTAGACATAGGTCTAGAATGCAAATTTTTAAGAGAAAAAAAATCTTCAACATATTTCTGTAGAAGGTAGATTATTAGGGATGGGCTAGAGGGTGGTGGGAAAGGACCATATCAACAAAAATGTATTCTATTCCCTATTTTCTGAGAAACTAAAAACAGAGAAACAGGATCATTAATCTGAAAAATGTCAAAAGGTTATCACACAACAAGGATCTTTTCCTTCTAGGGTCCCATAACTTCTCTACCTATTGTCCTTTACAATATAAGTTACCACTTTCAGGCTCCTGAAAATTTAACATGCCTTATGGTCTGTGTTATTTTAGGAGGCATTCTGTTTTAAAGCACTGGAAGCTGATAAATTTAATCTATCACATTACTCACCTTTTTAATAAGATAGTAATATTTAGCGATGACAACAAAACAATACGATGAGAACTCGCATACACTGGTAGAGTTAGTGAAGATGGGCAGTGCTTTCTGAAAAACGTATTGCTATAGATCAAATGCCTTAAGATAGTCTCAACCTTTAACCACTTACTCCACATGTAGGAATCTATTCTTATTAAACTGTGAGAGAGGAAAACAAAGGCACACATATGTGCAAGGATAGTCAACCGGTACGTAGATGAGAAGGGGACCTGCTTGAGTCAATGTTAATGTATCCACGTGGAGCCATGTAATACAGCCATGCAAACAGAGATGTCTTCAAATAATATTTATTAGCCTGGGGAAACAACTCTTGTCTAACGCTGAACAAAGTGAAAGCAGGGCTTTAAAATACAATGTAATCTCGATAGTACAATGTAATATACATACAGAACGTTTACCAAGAAATTAACAGCAGTATTATCTGGGTGGTGTAGGTATTTTCCTTTTATACTGGTCTTTTATTTTTTTCCAATGTTTTCTACAATGGGCTTTGATTGCTTTCTATAATCACAGCCTCAAGGGAAAACTGGAAAATACTACGTGGAACATAAAACTCTCTATTAATGAGAAAACGAAGTTAATAATAACATTGTCATAATGAGAAAACTAACTTAAAACAGAGTACTTCATTTTTAACCATTGTAGATAATTGGAATTGTTTTTAGATGCATTTGTTTATCTGTCACCTACTTATCAAAGAGATTTCAAGCATTTAATGGGGAATTCACTAGAGGTGGGTTTACTTCCAGGCACTACCCCTTAATCGTAGCTAAATGCTTAAGTAGAAAAATCTCTCAGGCACAAAGTGTGTCTACAATACACTAATTCCCTGAGCCCCAAGCTAGGAAGCAATAGGTGGACATTTCAATTACAAATTGTTAAAAAAAGAAGTGTTTTAATAGTAATGATCTAATACAAGACTTGTCCACTAATCAAAAACAATAATTAATCGGTATTTAGCGTCTATTCATCTGTCCACTTATTCATTCAACAAGCACTGACTGAGCACCCACTGTGTGCCAGGCAGTGTGCTGAGACTCTGAGAACACAATTAACCCCAGCTCTCCAGGAATCATCGTGCTAACACTGTGCAAGATACTGTGATGCATGCAGAAGAGAAAGAAAATACACCTGTCCCACATGCTAACAGTTGTCTTATGAGCTAATAAATGTATTAAGGAAAAGAGGGAAGATCAACAGTGGGTGATTGAGACATGGCTATAGAATTCCAAAAGGAAAATGTCTGCATTTATAAGGTGAATGAGAGACAATAACTAAGAAATTCTAATCAAGTGGGGCAATATTGCCAAATTACCAGAAAACTGATTTGCAACAGATCAAATTACAAGTTCCCCATTCTTAAAATAAGTCTTAGAAATAATGCCCAATAGATGGCCAGCAGTCACATTTACAATTGCCTAAGAGCTGTGAGTGGTGCTAAAATGTGTGCCCTGTCTAGTTAACAGGGACAAGCCAGCGATCCAAAAGTGATACTTGTATGATGGACAGATTCATGATTGTTATGGAAAAACTTGCAATTGCCCAGAGCCACGGCCAACCCCTTTGACTTGATATGTTTGAGCCAAACCGCACTGCTATAAAAGTAATCCACTCACTATCAAATGAGTAAGAGCCAGCGCCACAGCAAAAATTGAACGAAAAGGTCCTCAGTGTAAGAACAGAAGGAGGGAAGAAAGGAGAAAGGGCGCCCAAATAAAAGTAAGCAAAGGAAAACCAAACACTGGTTTTCCCCAGATCCCTAGTTAGATGCGATTTCTGCAAGTTTCAAATATCTAATCCCCAACACCCTCTCCAGTTTGTTGCCCTTCTTTTGCTGATACCCTAAAGATGTGCTGCTACTGCCGCCAGTCAGCACTGAGCGGTCGTCATCTATACGTACAACCGCCACCCTGATGCCTCAAGCACTCCTCTCCCCCTGACCCCCGCCTACAGCAGAGGCTCTCAAACGATGGACCCAGAGCCAGACGTAGCTGCTGCAGCTGCTTATTGGAAATGCACGTTTTCAGGCTCCATCTCAGAGCTTCTAAGTGAGAAACTCTGGGGTTAGGGTCCCAGAGTCTCTTTAACAAGCCCCCTCGAGTGACCTTGATGCTCAGGAAAAGTTTGTGAACCAGATCCTGGAACCTCTGCCAGGCTGAGAGTGGCCACAGGGCACCATCTTCCTGCCGTCAGGAAGGCCAAGGTGGAAGGGTCCGTGTCATATGCCGACTGTGGCTCACAGATCACTTGCCACATGCCTAGTGATGTACCAGCAGTTCAGCTCCTGGGCGTAGGGTCACAGAAATTCTCACACGGGTCTAGAGGGGACATGTATAATAATTTTCACTGCAGGAGGTTAAGAATTGATCTGTGTGTCCATCACTGGGAGAGATAAAAGGTAAAATGTGAAGGTAAGAGAGCAATATAGATGGGACGTAAATCCCTAGTGCAGAAGGAACAAAGGTTAATTCAGAAAAAAAGGACCATATTGATCCATCTGTCTTACTTTGTATTAGCCACCTATATTTGACAGAGAGATAGATAGCCCACAATCTATTATCATCAAGTAAAAATGCAGGCATGCTCAACAATACTAGTTTTGCAAGGACACATGTAAACAAAAAGATTAAAATTAAACACCTTTGAATGGCTGCCCATGAGTTGAGCAGGAGGGAACCACAGAGGTGAAATGATGAATGAATGAGTCAATGGATGGTTAAGTAACAAAAGAGAAGTCTCGTAAGGACCATTGATAATAATATGCCATCAGCAGAGGATAAAACGAATGCCATTTTTTTAAAATACGACAAGAATGAGAGGAAGAGAAAGAGAGAGGGAGAAAGACACACCACCCCTATCCCATGGCACATACACAAATTCTGTGTCAGAATTTGAACCCATTAATCCATTTCCTTAATCAAGAGCCAAGCTGTCTTCTTTTAAATGTTGCCTTTGATGAAGGGTTTGGATCATGTAAGCTTTTCCAGATACATATGTGTTCATTCATTGCACCAATATTTATGGGGTGACTAGTACCTTCCAGGTTACGTAGGAAAGCAAGGCTGGCACTCACAGTCTGATGGGGATTCCATGACTCGGCGTTGGAATATTACCTTGTCATCTCCTGTGTTAACTATGTGTACCACAGGGTGAAGGGCAATAAAACATCCAAAGACTATCTCCTACTGATTCAGGTGTTCATTCGTTTCTTCTCTGACAACTAGAATCACGACTGGGAGCTCAGAATATCTCTAGCAAGGAGATTCGGAGACATGAAATAACAAAAGCTGAGTGATGGAGATCACCGCCGAGCCATGCCACTGGCTATTTTCTGTGCTGTAAGAATACGTACACTCAACGATACACAGCATTTCACTGAAATGCATACCAAACTTGTTCTGGCCGCTGGGGTAGAAATTGATAACCATCGTGAAAATAATCCCTTACTTCTGGATGGCCCTTTACAGTAGGAGAAACATCTTTCCTGCCCTGCTTCATTTGATCTTCAGCATAGGCAAAGCAGGGCTCATCATGCCTATTTTGTATGCTCTGAAAGTGTTTAGATGCAATCATTACTTGTGTTTTATCCTTTGCATATTCTAAATGAGCGCACAACCATTTTTTCCCCAGCCTCAAGCCAAGGCTTTCTACTGGAGGCTGTATTTAAAAACAAAACAAATAAACAAACAAACAAAAAACCAAAAATATTTCCCCCTCATTTTTTTACTCACTTTTTTTTCTCTGTCTCTCTTTCTCTCTGTTCCCACACACAAGTCTACCATAATTTTTTTTTTTTATTCCAACTAGTTGCTTTTATTTTTCCCTCTACCTAAATTGCATAAAATTACCAGTGTTTTAAAAACACAGTGAGGGCTTCCCTGGTGGCGCAGTGGTTGAGAGTCCTCCTGCCAATGCAGGGGACACGGGTTCGTGCCCTGGTCCGGGAGGATCCCACATGCCGCGGAGCGGCTGGGCCCGTGAGCCATGGCCGCTGAGCCTGGGCGTCCGGAGCCTGTGCTCGGCAATGGGAGAGGCCACAGCAGTGAGAGGCCCGCGTACCACAAAAAAAAAAAAGAAAGAAAAAAAAAACACAGTGAAACTGTACAAACGAACAATCCTCCTTTACTCCCCATCCCAGAGTTCTTATTAACAGATGTAGAAGCTTTATAGCAGGTGGGGCTTTTCAGAGATGAACGGCTGTGATTAACATTTCACAAAGACATTTAATTTGGCAGATCAAAAACAGAGCTCTCAGAACTTTGGTTTGAACTGGGGTTTTTTGGGGGGCACGGGATAGCTAGTTGACAGTTTTCTTTTTTCTTTTTAAGTTCATCTCTTTGGAAACTGCTTGCCATGGCAGTGACTTGTTAGGAGGCAGATGTGTTGCAAAATTCTGCATTGAGACAAAGGGAATCTTTGATTCCCCTCTCTCCTGCTGACTTTGAGCTGGTAAGGGAAACGTAATTGATGGAAGCCTTTCTAGCTTTGACTCAGCTGCTCAGCTGCATCGGACCTCAGCTTGCTCGTTTGTACAGCATGGATAGAAATGGCCCTTAGTCACCTAGGATTTTCCAGGGAATGCAATGAGACAGCCCAGTAAAGCACTGAGCACATAGCCTCTTTAAATGATTTTATTCTTGGTTATTTTCTTTTTTAAGCTATTTTTCTTCAATCTTTAATTACTTTTTTAACTTTTTATTTTATATTGGAGTATAGTTGATTAACAATGTTGTGATAGTTTCAGGTGCACAGCAAAGTGATTCAGTTATACATATACATGTATCTATTCTTTTCCAAATTCTTTTCCCATTCAGGTTGTTACATAATATTGAGCAGAGTTCCCTGTACTATACAGTAGGTCCTTGTTGGTTATCCATTTTAAATATAGCATGTGTACATGTCAATACTTAAGTTTTACAACATTTTCAAAATTAAGTTACATTTGACAATCAATGTGCTATATTTAATGTGATTCTGTTGCATATTTTTCTCCTGCAAAATAAACAATTCCTTAAACTGAAGGTGTGTTTTATAATTAATGATCCATTAGAATAAAAAAAATTGGTATTAGTTTTATTATGAGGAGTTGGGAGTGAAAGCATCTCTAAAGTTTTATTTTCCAGTACTAATGTCCTTTATCAACTGTGTTGGCTCATTTTGTTATGTCTTTGGGCTAGGGGGAAGGGACTAGACCTCAACAGTGACTTCTACACTAATAATTCGTGATCATATTTGTAAATGGCTTAATTATTATCTTTGCCCAAAATGTTTTGACCTTCCCTTCAGGGACTTTAAATCCGCCTGATGAAGTTACCTTATAAAATCAACTACAATGAAAAGTCAAGAACAGCTGTGTATTACTCATGTTTCTAATTGTATGTGCCCATAAGCTAAATACCCATATATCAGAATACAAAAATCCATGGCAAATTAGTCTATGCATGCTAAAAGATAAATGTAACCTAGGACTCTGGAGGCAAGACGGTCCATTGTTTCTTTATGCATAAAGGATTAGGCTGGACATTTATGAGTGATGGTTCTTGAACTATCCATAAATTGAAACTTGTAGAAATGATTGTCTTATCTGTTTCCATTTTCCCCCAAGCACACTTAGCTTAACACATGCTGATCCCTCTGCCTGGAATCCCCCATCCCCACCCCAAGCCCACTTGTCTACTCTCCTACTCCTTCCTTCAGGCTCTGTTTCATTTTTCTAATCTCAGCCCAGACCTCTGGCTCTCAGGCAAAAGCCTGACTTGACCTCCCACGTCACAAATACATAAAGGCACACTTCTGTTAAGACGGACAGGCCTGTTTCCTGTGTACACCCTCACACCACAAGTTAACCACCTTTCCTCCTTTCTGTGATGGGCTACCTGTTATAAACAGACATGCTCACATGCCTATTATACAATCACTTCGTTAGGGCCACTGTAAACACCGGGAGGATTAGAGAAGAAGAAAGCTCTGAGGAGACGTACCAGTCAGCTGCTGGCTGATGCCGCTTGGGGACCACATGCCTCATCTGCTGAGTGTGGCACTCAAGTCTCTGTCTCAGCAAAATACCAACTGCCACCCACAGCCTGGGCCTTGGAGGTGTCTCGGGAGCTGTTGAAACTGTGACCGTCTAAACTACAAATGCCAAAGATCACTTGTAATTTCAGAATATTTTAAACTACGGTGCCTAGGACTGGTAGAATGATTGGTTAGTTTGTGAGACGAATCATTATAATTTTGATACAACGGGTTTTCATATATTTCTCTCTTTGAATCTCTAGTATTAATTATACTGGATTATACCACAAATAGATCAGTCGAACATAACATTCGCCATTTGAAAGTTTTAACAACTTTGTCAACGTATAACTGAAGAAAATAAATTTCATACATTTAAATTGTACAATTTGACCACTTTTGACATAGGTATCTATCTACAAAGCCATCACTACAATCAAGATAAAGTACTTTCATCATTCCCTAAAATTGTTCATACCCCATCATGTCCATTGCTGTCTCCACGCCACCTGCAGAAACCACTGACCACCTTTCTGTCTCTAGGGATTAGTTTATATGCTCTAGAATTTTTACATAAATGGCATCACACACTATACGTTTTTTGTCTCTTTTCTTTCATTCAGCATAATTATTCTGAGGTTTAGTCGTGCTGCATGTGTCAACAGTTTGTTTTTACTACTGAGTAATATCCATTGTATGTACTACACCTCTTTTCCATTCAGCTATGGATGAAGATTTGGGGTTGCTTACAGTTTTTGGTGATTATAAATACAGCTACTAGGACTATTCACATATAAGTTCTGGTATAACGTATTTTATGTTTTCTTTTAGGAAAACACCTAGGGTGGGATTGCTGGGTCTTATGATAAATATATGTTTAATTTTTTTAAAAAAAAATCAAACTTTTTCCCAGACTTAATGTACCATTTTACATTCCGACTAACAGAGTACAAGACCTCCAGCTGCTCAAAATTTCTCCAACGTCCAGCACAGTCGTCTTATTATTGTCACCAATCTAACAGGTGTAGTTTCAGTTTTCAGTTCTCTGTTGACTCTTGGTATCGAGCAGCTTTCCTTCTGCTTGTTGATCTTAATTTGCGAAGTGTCCCATTCAAATCTTTTGCTCACTTTTTTTCAGTTATTTGTCTACTTGTTATTGTGTTGTTAGGCATTCTTTATATATTCTAGGTCCTGTCAGTTACATGATCTGAAAATATTTTCTCCCAATTCAAGACTTGCCTTTGGTTTTCCTAGTAAATGTCTTTCAAAAAGCAAAAGTTTCAATTTTGAGGAAGTACAACTTGTCAATTAAAAATTGGAGCCTGTGCTCCGCAACGGGAGAGGCCACAGCAGTGAGAGGCCCGCGTACCGCAAAAAAAAAAAAAAAAAAAAAAAATTAAATTTTGTGCTGTTTGTGTTCTATAAGTTTTCTAAAATATGTTTTCCACATTTTTAGAATAATGGAAATGTATTAGATTCTTCCCCCTTTTTCATACGAAGGCTAACATCCTCAATTAACTGTCACTCTCCTCCCCCCGCTGCAGGACCTGCATAATCCAGGCCCTGGCCAAAGTGAGCCTGCTGTCTTTTAGGCTGTGGTTTGGTCCCCACTGAAGCTCTCAGAGAAATGTCTGGGTCTCTGACTTCATAAAATGAAACACCAAATTAAATTCAGCCACAGAGCTTTTGTCATTGTGATTTCCCTTAGCAAAGAGGGAAAAGTCAGTAACTACATTGAAAAGTCATATCTTTTCAACCTACTAGTTCCAAAGAAATATTTTTGAAGCAACGAGCTACTGGCATCTGTTCATGAGGATAGGTACATTTTTCAGTGTATCACACTCTAAGTATTCAGTAAGTTTTTCTTTTCTGATTGACTAATGTTTTCAAATGATTTAGACCAGTTATGCCTTTGTAGAAGTTAAGTGTTACAATGTAGAGATTGTCTCTGGAATAACTGCCCATCCTCTTGAACCAAAGTAGCAGGAGATGCAAACTGCCACAGCTGATCTACAAACAGCACTGAAGAAATTACCCTAGATAAGTAACTCATGTGCGCTCTGAAAATGCTCCGTGAATATCGGCAGAAATGCTTTCTAGACTTGACAGAAATCCATCTTTTGTTCTTTTTGCTAAATCCCTGTGGGATCGTGTATCTTCCAACATTTAATATAGGGATTTATTTTTTCAAAAGAAAACAGAAAGAGAGTATATGAGGCAGGTCTTTCTGTTTTACAGATGAAAATGAGGAATACATCTCAACGGTACTTTGTTATATAAATACTTCAAATCACAAGGACCAGAGAGAATATCAAGACCACATTAGATGTAGATTTTATTATATTGCATAAATATAATTGATTTATAAAGCAAAACTACCCCAAAATAGTTAGATTTTTTTAAATGAGCTTATAAAATTTCCTTACAGAAGCACTGTGTTAATATCTGTAGATATTTCCACCTCCAGGCAATAGATTCTCTACCCCTCCCCTCTTGAGAGTGGGCTAGACTTAGTGACTGTTACCAAAGAGTATGGAGTATGAAAAGGTAAGAATAGTAACCACAGTGGAGAAACCTGGCAGATGCCACCCTTACCAAGGGATAAAGGCCAACATCACCAGAGATGTCTTGTGGGTGTCATGTGCAACCTCCTTTGATGTGCCAAGAAGGACACTTCATCTTTCGCTTTTCTTCCTCCAAATCTATGACCTCAGTCAAATCATAAGAAAATCACCAGAAAGACTCAGACTGGGGGACATTCTGCAGGATATGGGTCCTGTACTCCTCAAGGCTCTCATGGGTCATGAAAAAAACAAAAACAAACAAACAAAAAAACTGAGAAATGTCACAGACCACAGGGAACAGAGGAGACTAACAACTAAATGCAAGGTGGCGCCTGGATTGGATACTAGAACAGAGAGAGGATGTTAATAAAAACAAAAATGGGGAGGCTTCCCTGGTGGCGCAGTGGTTGAGAGTCCGCCTGCCAAGGCAGCGGAGTTGGGTTCGTCCCCCGGTCCGGGAGGATCCCACGTGCCGCGGAGCGGCTGGGCCCGTGAGCCATGGCCGCTGAGCCTGCGTGTCCCGAGCCTGTGCTCGCAACGGGTGAGGCCACAACAGTGAGAGGCCCGCGTACCGCAAAAAAAAAAAAAAAAAAAAAAAGGTGAAATCCAAAAAAAGCCTGGATTTTAGGATTTTGTTAAAAATGGGCTTATCAGTGGGAAATTGTGCTTTTGCTATTAACTAAAACCTTATAACTTCTGGGGAATATGAGGCGTGAGTCACATCCCACTGCCAGTAAATTTTATCCTGCATGCTTCATTTTCACACCAAGCCCACAATAAAAATATCTTAACACCCTCGCAGTAAACACGGCGATTGGAAAACGGAAACATGAGGCTGTGGTCTCCTTTGTCGGAATGCTGACTGCACACCCAGGAACAGTCCTAAAAGACAAAGTCATTTGCCTCTTTGCTGGATAATTTTGAAAATGAAATGAAGAGCTGGGAACCGGAATGAAAAAAGGCTCGGTGTAAATTCAGGCGAAAATAGTGTGCTGGGTGATGGTGCCTACATACTAAAGATTAGATCCAGATCTCACTGAGGGAGAACACCATCAAATTATTGTAGGAGAGACAGGAGAGATGGAACGAACATTTACACCATGTGCCATATTCTAGACACTCCGCTCTTTGTTTTCTATAAAGTTCTAAATGAGGGGTCCCAAAACCAAAAACCCATGTTGTAGATTACATTAACCCATTTCATAAATTTAAAAACTGCGCTTCAGTGACATGGATTAACTTTCCCATGTTGTCACCCGGTAAATCTGAGATTCAAACTACAATCAGAATCCAAAAATGCATATTCTGTTTATCAAAATATTTCCCAAAGGTCAGTCATTTACAGTTACCAAAATACCTGTGTACCATCTACACTACCATTTTCTTAATACTTACCTGAACAACCTACTTTTTTAATTCAAACATATACTAAAATGAATACCTGTGGGGCGTGTGTGTGTGTGTTTGTACTCAGTACTGCATTTGCTACCAAAACAAAAGAAAGGACAGGCTTTCTGAATGAAAATTCAGAAAGTGTGAGCCCTTCATAGCAAGTCAGTGTTATTACGGGGTGTTACTCTAGCAGACGTGTACAAAGGGAGAGTCAGGGTGGGCAAGGATGCACGGGGTGGAGAAAATGTTGGTTGACCAGGAGACGTGTGACGTGTGTCTGGAGGTGAAGAGTAAGCCGAGGATAAACTGCCTTTTGACAGTCGCCTGATTTCTATGATACAATGTGGTCAGCTCTGTTGACAAAGTGAGAATTACGTAGTTGCAAACCCTCCAAGGTCCATTACAGTCTGTCGTGTCCTAACAGGCATCAAAGGAAGGAGACACCACAAATCGCCCTCACAGTCAACTCCCAGTTTTAACTTCATTGGGAAGATTACTCCTAACACATTTGCTCCCATTTTTCAAGTACCTGTTGGCATTTGTTACATCAATCAACACGGGGACCCAGATTCCCCACCTTTCTCAGGCTGCCAGATGTTCAGGGCACACCACACAGAAGGCACACATCCAGGGGGATATATTTCTACAGATGCTGGGATCTTGTGGCTGCGCTCTGGGCCTCTGTAAAGCAATTTCCTCTCCTTGAAACCTCGCCTTTCACCTTCAGCTTTGATCTTCACCCAGGCTAATCCCAGTCATCCGCCTTTGGGCTCAGCTCACATGTCACTCCCTCTGGAAAGCTGCCGTACTCCTCGCCAGCGTGATCAGGTGCCCTTCCTCTCTCTCCTGCAATGCCCTGTACTGTCCTTACAGCAGACCCGGATACCACTGCCTGCTGGAGTCCCCACCTTTCCCACTTGTTAGAGCTCCTCCAGAGCAGAGGCCACGCTGTTTCCCGTTGTTCCAACCTCTGGCACAGAGCACCGTGTAGAATAAATGCCAATACCTTGGAAAAGAACTGCCAGGTATACAAATGCTATATGAATAATTTGGACTTCCAAACAGTTGCAAGATTGGTGACACTATTTGAGAATCCAGGGCAAGATTATCAATGACTCTCATTTCATGTAAGTTCAGGGACCTGCTCTGTAGTATGATCCCATCACTTTAGCTTCATTCACACAGAACTGGTCGGTATGACTCACTCATGTAATCAAAACGCATTCATTGATGAATGTATTTAGAACCAGAGGCAACGCCTGCACTAGGACAGTGTCTTAACCCAGTGGGTTGTCTAATCAAAATCTATTCATTTAGAAATAATGCCATTTGCAGCCACATGGATGAATCTAGACAGTATTTAGCTATCTATTTGGTAGTGTATATATGTCCATGCCACTCTCTCCCTTTGTCACAGCTTACCCTTCCCCCTCCCCATATCCTCAAGTCCATTCTCTAGTAGGTCTGTGTCTTTATTCCCGTCTTGCCCCTAGGTTCTTCATGACCTTTTTTTTTTTTTTCTTAGATTCCATATATATGTGTTAACATTAGTTGCAGGTGTAAGAGAATAAATAGGTCAATGTTGAGGCAGAAAATAATTTTCTATCTCTTTTGAACACCTGTAGTTTGAAGGACTGATATTCTATGTCTCAGTCCCAGAGTCATGAACTAAAGTATTTGAGTGCACAGCCTAGATATATCAGACAAAAATCTATTTTTGCATGTGTGACTTCTACATGCTGTCTGCATGAAATGGGTGCTTGGTAATTATTTATAGAATAAAAAATAAAACAACTCATTTTTATGCAGGTAGATCATCTTTAACCTCACCTGCTATAGCTAAGAGAAGTTTGAGAGTGGGAGTCTGGGCAGAGTCTGAGCAGGGGATAGGGTATGTGGAGGAAAGAACAGAATTTTGAAATACTAAATAAGAGGGAAAACACCCTCTAACTCAGTCCAGAAAGTCTTCTTCGTAGCCTACAAAACAAACTGACAACCACAGTTATAGAAAACTTATAGGGAGAACATCTTACAGAAGGCATTCTCAGATATTTTAGAGAATTTTGCTGCAGAGTTCTTTGGCACTAGAGAAAAGTTAAATCTCCAGCTTTTGCGTGAGATTTGCACAGTAGTGCATAGCACACAGACAACCAGAACAGTAAAAGTTCAACTCTAAAAGCTGTGTAATTGAGGCAGGAAACTAATAGAAATGCTGGAATTCGAGCCATGTCCATAGAAAGATCACGAACTGCCTGCAGCTAATATTTCAGTTCTGTTGCAAGGAAAGGACTGACCAGTGTGGGCTCGGTGGACTGGCATGGGGTAGAATGGACAAGTCAGGTCAAAGAAAGATCCAGAAGCAGTTGGAAGAATGAAATGAATCAGGAGCAATGCAGGATTAGGATGATACCTTAACCCGACAATTCTCTAACCCACCTTGGAGTCAGTCACCTGGGAGTTTAGAAGAATTACTGATGCCCATATGGAGATGGCACTGGTTTTCGTAAAACCTTTTCCCAGATGATTCCAATGTACAGTCAAGTTTAAGAGCCACTAGTCTAACCACCTCCCGTTTGGATGGGAGATTGATAATTAACCCATTGTTCCCCAACCCCATTATTCTCATAGCCCCTTACAGATTTTCTGCCATGTATTACTCATGCTATTAATGATCATAATGTTTTTCTTTAAATCAAGTCATTTTCTAAAACCTTAGACCTACTTTAGCTTTATTCTAAGCAATAGCATCTGGAAAACAACACGTTTGGTATGCTGGTGGTATTTTTTTCTAATACTTACTAAAATATGCAGTGTTAACATAAGTGTGATACCTGTACACAAGATGGTTTACGGTGATTACAGCAATTTAGAAAATTTAAGCAATATATTACCTAAGCCCATGTTGTGTACAGAGACTCCAGAATTCACAGCATTAAAGCACCTCCTCCACAGTGGTCTGAAATACCCACCAGACGTTCATCATATTTGGTACTTTATAATTTTGCTCATTCATTAATTTGAATTGTGGGATCTGTGACATTACTGCATGGGGGCGGGGGGTGGATAAGTTCCTTAGCAAGTGAGTATCAATCTGAGTCAGTGCAGGTTCAACAATGCTTTGTTATACTCTACTCAATATTTGTAGACTGCAACGCTTACAAAATTATGTCTTACTAGATTTTCTGAACAAAATAATATGTTATGGTGATATTCTAGAATCTGGAAGCTTCAGGAAGGTCTTGGGGCTTTATCCTTCTGAAAGACAAAGGTGTAGTGATGTAATTAACTTGCTAGTGAGAAAAAACGGTTGGGAGGGCTGTGTAGTCTTTTAATAGATATACCTAGAAAACAATATTATCTGGTGCAGACAAGTGTATTTGTTGAACTGTGAGTGGCATTAATCAGTTTCTTTTATTTCCTGGGAGAGTTCTCTGAACCTTTAACATGCAAATACAATTTGGGGATTTCAAGGAGACTTAGTATATGGAATTTTCCAAGTTTAGTTGAGTAGAAAACCCTTTCTTATTCACTAGATAAGAATCTCTAGGAATCAGTGTTCTCTGGTACATGGTTGGAGAAACAGTAGTCTATTGTGTAACAGTGTACGTTAACCCTACAATTAGTTCCAGTTATGCAGTCTGTAGGCGTGTTAGTGAAATTTGTAAAGCATGTGTATGGTTAATTCTGCTTTGTCCCCGTAGAACAGAACCCCTTTTTACAAGTTGTGCTTTTTGGAATTCTGAGATGTCTTACATGGAAATTAAGTACCTGGAGGAATCCTAGGGGAATTATTTGTCTATATGATGTACGTGACACGTTGGAAGTCAAATAATGCTTAGGGCCAAGCCTGAAATAGGAGTTAAGAGTTTCACAAAGAGTTTTTAAGCCCCAATTTTACATATGTGTGGGACTAACTTCCTATCTGAGCAGTGTGAAGAGTGACAAAAATTATTCTAAAGAAATTAATTGAAGCAACAAAAAAGCAAAGAGATAAAAGGAAAATAATTGTGTAATCTTCTTGGAATAGTTATTCGAAGTTGTTTAGACTTTTGTCCTGCTTTTCTCTACTAAGTACCATGGCCCTTTGTCAATACTCCTAAAAATTCTTTAAAAACATCAATTTGAGGGGGTGCGGGGGAGGGTGGTCCATGCCATCTCATTATTATGGGTGTACCAAAATTGTATTTAAAACAATTCCTTATTGTTTAACACTTTGGTTCCCCCTCCAAACCACCATAAGAAACAATATTCAGTGGACACTCTTTTGTATAAGTTTTTTTTTTCACTCACAAATATTTGTGTGTCTATATGTATCAAGCAGCATTAGACACTGGGGGTTCAATGGTGAGCAAAAAAATTAGCGTCCCTGCCCCTGAGGATTTATACAAATGTATTTAAAAATCTCAACCTTGAAAGTGCTCTTAATGAGAAGAAGACCATGGTCTAAGAATGTGAAACAAGAGATTCTTTGGGGGACAAACTGGGAATAACTTCCTTGAGAAGGAAACTGGGAAGTTTTCTGTCCCTCTGAGTTCACTGCATTTATATTTTAATGTTAAGACTTCATATGGCTGTTAATTCCTCAATTTATTCCAAAACCAGGATGTATTTTTCTCACATAACCACTTTTGCTATTCTAATACGCTCATTGAGAATTGTTAGGAATTACTTGAACTAGATCGTCACCTTTTGGCAAGGAAATTGACCTTATATTAGTCAGTGGGATCTCTCACTTGTGTTACTCACAGTAGTTGTCTGGGGAGTATCCATCCAGATAATTTTTTTTTTTTTTTTTTTGCGGTACACGGGCCTCTCACTGTTGTGGCCTCTCCCGTTGCGGAGCACAGGCTCCGGACGCGCAGGCTCAGCGGCCATGGCTCACAGGCCCAGCCGCTACGCGGCATGTGCGATCTTCCCGGACCGGGGCACGAACCCGCGTCCCCTGCATCAGCAGGCGGACTCTCAACCACTGCGCCACCAGGGAAGCCCCAGATAATTTTTAAACTTTCTATTTTGCTTTGAATGTGTGAAAAAGGAAAGTTTGTTTGGGGTTATTTGGGATTGTGGTTTCCTATTCTTAACCATCACCCAAAGCACAGTGGAAGAGTCTGAATGAACCACAGGGTGATTTCAGCGTGTGTGTCTAGAGTGGGAATCTGATAAGTTTTCTGTCTTCCTCAAATGGTTCAATCTGTCAAAGAATACCACCAACCGCTTTTCAGTTTTAGGTGTTTTCAGTCCTATCATAGTTTGTAAATAAGGTTTTGTTAACTTGGTACGAATAGTGCATTTTTGCCGAGACAAGATGGGAAAAGATAAGAAACGCTTTCCAATCTGATGAGAGAAGTGATGGACAAAGGAAACCACCGCGACAAAATAGCTGCAGAATACAAATGCGCGTGTTAAATGTCACAGGGGGAAATTGTAAAAGAAAACTCCTCTGGGGGCCAGATCTCAACAACACAGCATCCCAGACGTCTTTCTCATTGGCATGAACATCATCTCATATCTTTTCTCTGAAAGTAAAATAAAGTCTTAAAACTTGTCTGCTGGGGAAAATATTAAATTATGGAATCTTTCCAACCAGAAGACACCATGGTGAAGAAACTTTTTTAAAAATCCAGTTATGTATATTGTCTCCAAAATGACCATGACTGTGAATATGTAAAAGAGAGAACATAAGTGAACATGCTGACTGCAAAAGATAAAAGCACTGACTGTCTCTTAATAACAATAATGCCTCAAATTTGTGTGTTTTTCTCTGAATTTACGATTAACCATAAATCATCAAAAGCCTTAATATTTCGCTTGGACTCATTTGTGTTTAATGTTCCAAGGAGACAGAGATGGAGACAGGATGATTTTATAAAGAAAATGTTCCAGTGTTTAATGCTTTTCAAATCTCATTCTACTAACAGTATAACTTTCCCTAAATAGCTTCCATTTGTATGGCCTTTCCATCACCATGAGTCTTGTTGATTAATAGGACTCTTATTTATCATGTGTTTAAACTCTCAGGAACATTCAATAACAGAAGCAGGTGGTTAGGCTTCTTTGGGGTCTTTCCTTCATAACTTATGGACCCCCCCCCAACATGAGAGGAGGGTTTCTAATTACCAGATGAAGGAGGACTACATAAACAGTGGGAAACTATCTAGACAAACCGTTTATCCAAATTTTCTAACTAGTATCAAAGAAAGATAAGCCTGAACCTCAGTTTTTCATCTATAGTATTTCCATGTTCTCTGGATTTATAGGCTAATTTCTAACTCTCTACTATTCTTTGCAGTGGCAAATGACAAATGACAAAAATACATTTCAAATTTGCATAAGCTAAGAAGGGATTTCTTTATTCATGTCACTGAAAAGTATAGGATTCAAAGTGGCTCGCCATGTGGCTTGATCTAATGGGTCAAATGATGTCACCATCATGAGCATCAAGTGAGCAACACAGATGCTCTGGCATCTCCGTCCTCCTCCAGGTTGTCCTCACCTTCAGATTTCTTCTGGAGGAAGATGGCTGCCATCAGACCCAGATCTATGGGCTCTGAGACTCAAGTCCCACAGAAAAAAAGAGTTCCCCTCAGGCTTCCCTGGTGGCGCAGTGGTTGAGAGTCCACCTGCCGATGCAGGGGACGTGGGTTCGTGCCCCGATCCGGGAAGATCCCACATGCCGCGAAGCGGCTGGGTCCGTGAGCCACGGCCGCTGAGCCTGCGCGTCCGGAGCCTGTGCTCCGCAATGGGAGAGGCCGTAGCGGTGAGAGGCCCGCATACCGCAAAAAAAAAAAAAAAAAAAAAAAAGAGTTCCCCTCATTCCACATTTTGAGGAGATCTCCTGAACTTCATGTGCCCAAACCTAAAGTAGTCCCTGTGACAAGGAGGAAGAAACGATAGGCAAACGATAGGCCCAACTCCCACGGTCATCCCTGGAGCTGAGAATGGGGTCAATCCCAGTTAAACTTCATTAACTGAAAAGACTGGTTTCCCCCGATAAAATTTGGTCTACAACTAGAAGAAGGGTCGATGGAATTTAGGCAGCAAATAAAATAACAAGTACATATAAGTAAGTCAATTAAAGAAAATAAACAAACACATACACAGATATCCACTACAATTATTTTGCCTCTAAACTCAGAAGAAATGTCAGCCTTCCTTCCACTATTTTCCATGGAAAATAAATAGCATCCTTTGTTATCCGTCAAAGTAACTCATAAAGTGCTGGTAATATATCAGGCATTCAGGAAAAGGAATGAACCAGCCCACCAAGGGCTGGTCAGTTGTGCATTCAAATGTTCAAGTGTGCTGTAGAATGAAGCCAGACAGAACCCATTTATTCCAGAGATACGGAAGAGTTTTTGTTGTGCTTTGGGTGTTACCATGGCTCAAATCTATTCAAATTTAAATTCGAGTCATTCTCAGAGTACTTCAACATTGGAAAAATATCTCTCTTCATAAAAAAAAAAAAAAAAAATGTACCCAGAGAACAAAAACTTGGGACATTTTCTACTAACCGGTTTGGTTAAAGACAGGACAAAAAAAAAAAAAAAAAAAAACAGCTAGCAAATAAGAAACCTGAAAAAAAGAGGCAAGACGCACAAGACCACTGGACCTTGTATATTTTGACCTAATAGCCACTGTTAATAGTTCTTTCCTACAAGTTGAGAACATTATAAAATCTTACAGCATATTTTTTAATTCTACCTTTAGCTATCTAAGATTCATCTATTTCAGACTATTTTATTGACCATCTACTATGTGACAAACTTAGTGTTGGTCCACTGGAGGAGATGCTACCACCCCTGTTCTCCATCACTCACAACCCAGAGTGGACCACCTTCTCATTGAAATACTATCTTCTCTTGAATTCTGGCTGTCTTTGATGTGTAGCTGGCAACTGAAGCCATGGGTAGAGAGGAGAATGTAAGGGATGCAGGGAGGAGAGGAGAAGAGGAAAGGGAGGGGGAGACGGGAAAGGAGAGGAGAGGAAGGGAGGGAAGAGGAGGGCCTGGACCCTAAGTGAGGCACACTGTCACAGAGCATTATATCTGGAGAGGAAACAGTGATTTTGTAACTGATCTACCTCCTGTTGAAGGTAAGGAAACCAAACTCAGGTCTATCAAGTGCTTGTAAGTATGTAGAGAGAGGGATACGCTAATAAACTAATGTCAACTGCTAAAATATCTGGAGGACAATATAAATGCACATTTGCTTGGACACCACAATTCCTTTCTTAAATACATATTCTAGAGGGGAAAAAACACCTGCATGTACCTTATACAGGAAGGCTTGAGAAGCATTTTTTTGTAGTAGTGAAAAATTGTAAACAACCGACATGTCTATTCACTGGGATCTAGAAGCAAAATGTGATATAGTCACGTAATGGAACACCATAAAGCTATTAAAATGAATAACCTAAATCAATACTAACAATCACCAGGAAAAAACCCCACAAAGTATGGTGTCACAATACACACTTTTATATATATACATATAGACATGCCAAGTCACATGTATGTATATGAGAGCATAAAATATACTAAGAAAACCATTTATAATTATGGTACCACTTAGGAAATGAAGAGAAAAGTAGGATTCAGGTTTGTATGGAAAGGAACTTCAAATTTACCTGAAATGTTCTATTTCTAGAAAAAAGATGAAATAATATAATAAATTCTTAACAATTGTAAGAAAACAGCTATTAAATTATTTTCTGAACTTTTTAAATTACTCAAAAGAAAAGAAAAGCCTACAATATTCCCCCAAACAAAGGAAGGAGTAAAAAATAAACAAACAACCCTCTATGCTAAACTCTGTCCCCAGTGTGGGCAGGCACACATGGGTTCTTATGTCCAAAAGTCATTTGGAGCTTGAAAGAGTGCCTGTACCTTTCAGAGTAAATCCACAAAGCTGATTGATTTAGTAAAACTTATGGTTTGATATTCAGAGTATAAATATTGAGAATTTGGGCATTTTAGGAAATGTCATAGGTTGAAAGTGAATTTTAAGATGATTTTCCTCTCTCTGTATGGATTGTGGGAGGGTCTCATGGTGTCTTCATATCTTCTACTTAAAAAGGGAAAAGGTACCCAATTTTAAATCCCCAGACCTGCCCTCCACCATATCCCCTCACCCTAACCCTCATCTCCGTGATCTTTATATCAGATTAGAGTTCTGAAATGATTCCAGCAGGTCTAGCTCAGCCCCTGGGAACCACTTCAGAAAACAGCCACCAGGCCCACCAACTGATGGCAATTACAGGTCTGAGACATTTTCCTCTGGTGCCGCACTGTATTAACTCTTTTGTTTGTTTCCTTTAAATCACAGGGGAACCTGCTTTCAGCTTGGAAGTTATAACCAGTGGCCGAATGAGAACAATACTTTCCATCAAAAATAACAAAAGAGCCAAAGATGCCTCAAAGTTTCCAGAGTACTGAGAAAACGAATGAACAAACACAAAATTCGGCTATGAAAATTAGAGACATGGACCTTTTTAAAAAAGATAAACTTTTTGCATTAAAATGTGATATTTTTCACACATTGATCTGTAGATATTTATGTAACTGTGCCCCACTGCTGTATTATTAAACATATTTGGAGTTAGATGCACAGTGCATTAATTTGATTGATTATCATGTTACCTAGTTAACTTCATCTTACGTTTTACCTTCTGGGCCTGTGGTGTTGAGACACTGATCAAACTCATTTCTTAGTAAATGAGTTCATGTAAAGCAATTTCTCTGCCCCAAGGTCTATTTGGACCCCAAATATATATTTATATACTGCAGCAGTAAATACGTACGTAGCAGATTGAGAGAAGACCCAAGTGTTGCTCTTATCTGGCCCTGGAATTTAACAGTCTGTGCTTCATGACAACTGAAAAATTAACACGAATTGTTTTGCGTGTAAGCAAACCAAACAGGAGGACAAATAACAAGCTTTTAATTGTAATAGCTTACATAAATTAGAAAGCATTGTTAGGGAATTGTTGAAATGAATGATTTGAATAGTGCTAAGATTTTGAAATAAAGCTGGGAAAATATCAAAGATTTATCCACAATAAACTATTTCACAATGACAAGAGAGAGGATCCATGAGCGGCCTCTGATAGATCTTAGAATCGCAACATTTCAGGAGGCATCTACTCTAAGTCACAGCAGTGTGTCCCTTACTGACTAGTCTTTGCTTAAATGTCTCCATTTGTAAGCAACGCCTTACCTCCCCAAAGCAATTTGACTGCATTTCAGAGAAGTCTGAGAAAGAAAAAGAATTTCTCAGCTGGTGTTCAAGTCTGCCTTCTGTCATTTTTACCCAGTGGTCCAGAGCTACCTCCTGACGTCCTACAAAATACAGCTGACCCCCTTCTGGGTAGCGCCACGCTTCAATGTTAGAACTCAGCTGGCGTACCTCTTCAAAGTCTTTGCCCAAACAGGTTAAACATCCCCAGTTCCTTCATCTTGTTTATTGTTTTGTTTTGTTTTTTCAGTTCACATGGTTTTGCAATGGCCAAAGACCTCTGAACATTATTTCAGTCATCCTAAAGAAAAGCCACAATAGGACTGAATACTCAGAGAGTGGTCTGATAGGAAACGTATGACACAATTTTTTATTTTTTATTTTTGCGGTATGTGGGCCTCTCACTGTTGTGGCCTCTCCCAGTGCGGAGCACAGGCTCCGGACGCGCAGGCTCAGCGGCCATGGCTCACAGGCCCAGCCGCCCCACGGCATGTGGGATCTTCCCAGACCGGGGCACGAACCCATGTCCCCTGCATCGGCAGGCGGACTCTCAACCACTGCGCCACCAGGGAAGCCCCACAACAATACTTTTACCTCTATTTTACGTGCGTGCAAGGAAGCTAATGGTTAGTTGCCCAAGGTCCTGTACCTGATAAGCATATATGGTAGGTTTTCTGCAAAAATGGCCACAATTCTCCCTAAAGCCATGTCCTTTGCAGTGTAACCTTGCCGCCCCTCCAGTCAAGAGGCGGGTTCTAGTTCTCTATTTCTTTGAATGGCCTTATGTTGGTCAACTAAATAAAACAGAAGTGGCAGTGCACCAGTTCCCAGCCTCAGCCTCAGAAGGCCTTGCAAACTTCTGTTGCGTCTCGCAGACCCCTGAGATCGCCGTATGAACAAGCCCAAACCAGCCTGCTGGAGGATGAGAGATGCATGGGCAGAGCCTCCCACGCGAGGTCATCCCAGACAGCCGATAACAAACGATGTGCCACTGACTATAGGAGCACGAAAGAGCCTAGCGGGCAGAGAACAGCCAAGCCTCACCAAGCCCCACCCAGACGAGAGTAACCACCAATCAACCAACAGACTTGTGAGAAAAGTAAGTGTTCCTTGTCTTCAGCCACTAAGTTGTGGGGTGGTTACTTATGAGATTGAAACCCAAGAGCGTCTGACTCCAGACGTTGTGCATTTAATCACTGTATATTGCCATGGCAAATACTGAAACACAATTCTCCACCTTAGAACTATGGGATTTTTTTCTGTATCAGATGACCTACTAATGTGTTTTCAGTGATTTTTGCTTTTTCCCTAATTCTCCCAAACAAGAAGTCCATCTTGTTTATGCAAATTGATGTTTCTGTTCTGAGATTGTTTTTCTCCCCATATCCTCAATTCCAGCTGCTCTGGGTCAGGGGTAAAGACGGAGCCTTCCAATAAGCCTTTCGGCATTCCAGAGCCAAGAACCATCTGTTTGGCTGTAGGCTGTTCACCATGGACCTGGCAAGTAAAAGTTTTCTGACCAGTGATTGATAATTTCATAGCTCATCATTACCCAATAAATATGCTAATCATTGCCCCTGAAGTGGGACTAAAACAGTAATTTGGTTGCAAAGCATCTAGTGCATGTCTGGAAGCTAGAGAATGAATGTGACCCAGGCTTAGCTTCAGAAAACTGTCATGCTGTTATTTATTCCATTCTATTTGCACCCAAACTCTGATCTATCCATTGTCACTCGCATGAGATTAAGTGGTACTCCCTGTTATCTGATAAATAAGTAGATACTCAGTTTCTTTGGCATGTTATCATTTTACCCCTTTCCCATCTAGTTTTGTCCAGATGAATTTTCCTCTTCAATAGGTCTAATAGGTTAGCTTAGAAATCCAAGAGAGAGTAACGAGAGAGAGCAGTGTGGACCAAGGAACCACTTACTCATTCCCCCCAAATCTGACCATCCAAATCATTTAATAACTGCCTTCTATTGGCAACATGACTTAAAATTAGATTCTAGATTCTATTAAGCCGCCTCAATTGGATAAATGTTCTTCTTAATTAAATAATCATCATGACGACACCTATCTAATACTGGAAATAATATGAAAGTGTTTAAACCACTTACTTCCATATTCATCATTTTATTTTACCTTTTTAACAATGATCAAGAAAATGAATCTAAAAACCATTAAAGTACTTGTTCCTAATCTCACCATATGTTTTTCCTTTTATTTAAAGATTGGTATTATTAATAGATCAACAGGCAATGAGGACCCATATCCTGTGCATCACCTTCACCTTGACTATTTATATCATCTTCTGTGTGAGCAGTGCCCCTTGGAGTTGGGCGATCTTCAATCTGTGAGGCCGTACATGATATTGATACGGGGGGAGGAGAGATGGTCATAGACTTACCATAAATAAGTATTTGATAACAATCATCTAAACCGATCTGTTCTTATGGGTAGATTCTTTAAAAGATGTCCACTAGATTCTGAATGGGAATAACAGGAATAATTATCATGCACACGTGTGCTAAGTATTAGATACACATTATCTCATTTAATCTTTAAAACAATTCTCTGAATTAGCTATTAGTATTACCTCTACATCACAGCAACATGTGAAGCTCCAGATGTTAAGTACCCGCCCAAGGTCCCCCCGCTGTGGAAGGCAGGGCTGTGACTCAGTGATGGGGTTGTTCAGAAGCAGTTTTCTGCTTTGGGAAGGGAGAAGTCTACAGGGAAGGGAGAATGAAGTAGGCATTTCCGGAAAGAAGCAGAATTGAGAGGTAGAGACAGAATTTTAAAACATTTAACAGCGGCTAAGCCTTGGGTTGCCGAAGACAGTGCTTCTCAAACTGTCTACGGTAAACAGATTCCTCCCCAATCCCAATTCATCACAAACCAATGCATTTTTGTAAAATGCAATAAAAAGAAAATACTAGGGAACAAAATGAAAAAAAAACCCAGAAAATACAAGGCTCCGATTTTTATTATTAAATTTTAAAATTAAAAGTATTCTAACAAATTGCTATAAGTTTCTAAACACTTTTAGGTTCTGTCCTTCACTTGTGGACAGGTAAGGATCAGTCAGGGGACCAGTACAGGTTCAAGGACCACACTCTGAGAAGACATCTAAGCTGCCTCATGGAAGTTTCTGTTATTCACTCCCCAAAACTCAACTTGCCTCACTCCAGAGCTCAAACTCTACCCTCCGCTCCTCAGGAATCAAATTCCAGTTATTAGAACTTCAGTACTAGAATACAGCCTAGTGGTCACTAGATGCTCCTGTGCAAATGCGAGACCAGTAAATAGAGATACCTGAGTAGCCCCTTTGAATGCCATGATACAGCTAAAACACTTTTAAATGACCTTATGAATTGAAAGTCTTCAAAGCAAAGTAAACATAAATGAAAACGATAATGGCTAAACGGAATCTGCATTTAATAAAACTTAGCTAATAGTCACCTTTCCTGCCTTCTCAGACTTTCAAAAATTCCTAGAGCCGGAAAAATGCTTGGACAGATTTCTCTCTCCGTTACCACTTTTGCCACTGCTTCCTTTCCCACACTGACGCCAACTTTCCAGCAGGAATACCATAAAATAAATAAAGATCATTTTCTTTTAAGATTTTTGAAGACAGAAATTTTGTGTTTCTTCAGTATTCCTGGGTCTTTTTTTTCTTTTTGTGGGGTGGGAGTGGGGAGAATATTTCTCTCACATATCAAAGGCTAGTTTAGGAGGATGGAAAGGTAGGCTTTGGCTGTCATGAAAAGAAAAAAAAAAAACCCTGGGTTAGTTAGTTGGTTAGTTAGTTAATTGGACCCAGCAACATTAAACAGAAATATCTTAGGGAAAAGGCAGCCAATGAGATATTTCCTAGGGAATCGAAATTCCTTGAAAGGGCCTGCAAGGCATTATGAAGGGAGTCTAGACTGAATGGGGAACCACCCAAGTGAAGAAGCAGCTTGCGCTGTTGCTCTAGAGAGCACACAAAGCCTTCTCAACTCACAAGTGAACAGGTGAGCATGCCCTTCTTCCTGCCTACTGTTTCATCTCAGTGGATTTGAAGGAAAATACAGGTTCTGTGAACATAACAAACAGCCAATAGGGTCATCCAGGCCAGGGTAAGGTCTCTGGGGACAGCTGGTAGAGACTGGGGCATCCACACAGGAGTCTCTGGAGGGGCTTCAAATGTCTCCAAGCCCCTCTTTCTCTTCTCCTCCATCCCCCTCGTCTGCTTCTTTTCGAACTTTTCTTTTTGAAAAAATGCAAACCTACAAGAAAGTTGCAAAACTAGTACCCCATACACTAAAATGAATCCCATATACTGCTCACCTAAATCACTAATTTTGTCACATTTGTTTTCTCTGGGTGCGTGTGTGTGCAAACATGTATAATATGTGCATGAAGTATACTGGTACGCTACGGTTGTTATTTTGCTGAACAAGTTGGTCTTTCATCCTAAATACATCTGCGTGTATCTCCTGAGAATAAGGATATTATTTGACATAACCCCAATTCAGTTACTGAATTCAGGAAATTAATCTTGATATAATACTATTATCTAATAGACATTCCATATTCAAATTTCACTAATTGTCTCAATAACATACTTGGTACCGCTTTTTTTTTTTCTGATCCAGGATCCAATCCAGGGTCATGCACTGCATTGAACTGTCTTGTCTCTTTAGTGTCCTCAATCTGGAACAGACTTTCACGATGCTGACATCTTTTGAAAGACACAGGACAGCTGTTTTGCAGAATATCCCTCAATTTAGGCCTGATGTTTCCTCGTGATTAGATTCAAGTTACACATGTATATCAATGATAGTGTGTCATTCTCAGGACACCCTATTGAACTTTGATCACAAGGATGAGGCCATTTTTGGAAGACTCGGCTTAGAAATGATCTGTTTCCCCTTGGTAAAAGTAATCTGTAGGGAGATACATTGATATTGTACAAATATTCTGTTCCCTAGCAAACTCACTCACTGGTTTTTGCACAAACTCCTCTTATTATTTTTGTTTGTAATGATGGCCAAGTAGTTCATCTAAACAGTTCTGGAATTTAATTACATGCTCAGCCCTTCCCAGCCCTGAGCTGATATGTCCTATCCGTTTATCGCATGCCATGAGCCTTTCTGTTCATTTTAAAACTACTCCCTTTCCATGCTAACATGTGAGGATTTGGAGAATAACCCACATTCACACTTTACGCCTGAGTGATGATGACACCGGGGGCTGCTAATATCTTGATACATTTCCCCTTTCCTTTTTCACTCCATGGACATGAAGTGACCTTGCCTGGACTCTATCCATAGGAAACTATGAGTTGCTTTAGAGCAGATGGGCGAAGGAGGTGGGGAAAAACTCCTAAATTCAAAAACCAAACCAAGGCCCAGCCAATCTGGGAAACAAAATGCCCACTCAGTCTGCAAGCCACAGCAGGGCATCCTGCTGACTTCTGAGCAAAATTAATTGCTAGAACCTGGCAGGTCTCCAAATAGCCGCCGTTTTCCTCCCCCTTCATCACCGCAAATCTCTGCTGTCACTTCTTAATCAACGCTGCCTTCATAATTCTATACTGTATTTTGCTTGCATTTAGAGAGGAATTGGTGCAAACACCACTTTCACTCAGCAATTATTTTGCATGAGGGTTTAAGTTGGAGCTCAAAGTTGGACAAAATTTGGAATTTAGGTAGCAAAAACCCCTTAGGGCACTCCAGGAACCACACCAGACTCCTACCTACACTGGATAAACGTGTAGAAACTGTCTCAAGGTCATGAAGATACATCCTGCAAATATTGGCCCATAAAGTATAATCAGCAAGTTCTCTCTCTCTTTCTCTCTTTTTTTTTTTTTTTTTTTTTTGCTAGTGGTACAAAAATAAAAGAGACCAATAAAAAGCAGTTGGCCACAAAGGGGAAATACTTTAACATTTATTGGGAAGTTTTCGACTAGCTTACTTTCCTGCTTGCTATGGGAATATTAAAAGATGTAACTTGTTTTTTCTCCAGATCTTGTCTTTATGCTCCAATCCTTTCCTCATCTGCAAAACCAAATAACTCAAACCAAGTAGTGAAATATCATTAGGATAAGGGGAAGCATGTCCACTGACAATGAATATCAAACAGTTAGCTAATGAGACAGGAAAGGGGAATTTAAAGGAGTTTGCTCTCATGATGGTGCAGGAAAAACATAAGTCACACTTGCAGAATCTAGGTGAACTGGTGCTTTAAGGAAGGCATGAAGAAGGCCTCTGTTAATAAACAAAAGAGATAATTCAGGCCAATTTTAATTTTTCTTTCTTCATTGGAAAATTGGCACGACCAGCTAATGCCCAGAGAAGTCACACAGTCTAAAACCCAACCATCAAATGAAACTGCCAATGGCCCAAATCAATCTTCTTAAAAATTCTTCCGGGATAAACATTCTATAACCTCTCTTAAGAAGAAAAAAAATCAAAGTAGGTCTGACTGCAAGAAGGAGCTGGCGGTCATACCCTGTTTATGTAAAAGGACATGGTCAATTCAACTGGTATAATTGAGCACATATGTAGGTTATGTTGGCATAATGGTATTTGGAAGGTCCCAGGACACCTGAACCTTGTTAATATACTTGGCTAGAGTCACTTCTGTGGCTCAAAGTTCTCCACTGGTTCCTTCTCTTTACATTTAGAATAAAATCCATGTTCTTTTCCACAGTTTTTAAGACCCACTGATCTGGTCTCTGCTTCTGTCAATCTGCTCCTATATCACCCACTCTACCCCAAAGTTCATGATTCTCTAGCCCCATGGGATTTCTCTCAGCTCCTGAGCTTGCCAACACGTCTGTCTCAGGGATTGTGCGTTCGCTATTTCCACTGCCTGGACAGCAAGATCCTGGCAGGCCTGGTCTTCAGACCTCAACTCACATATCATCTCCTCAGAGAAATCTTCCGTGCTCACTGCACCCAAAGCATCCCTGCCCAGTCACTCTCTATGAATCTCTTCTCTTTTTACCGCCTCTCAGGACCTGCCAGCCTTGCTCATTTGTTTCTTTACCTGTTTATTTTCTCACTCCTCCCAACAGGAGACCATTTTGGTCCTGTTCACTAGGGTATCTCCAGCACTCAACAGACTAGAGCTCAATAACTATAGGTTGAACTAACAGAAACCAAATGAAAACCTGGAACATGTGAAGAACGTATGGTTTACACAGCATTGGGTTCTGCTTCATATTAGCACTCCTGCCTTGCACTTTAAGTATTTAGGATCAAGTTTAATGTTCTCTAACACAGCAGTCCTCAACCTTTTTGGCACCAGGGACCGGTTTGGTGGAAGACAATTTTTCCACGGACGGGGATGGGACGGGGGAGCGGATGCTTCAGGCGGTAATGCAAGCAATGGGGAGCGGTGGGGGAGCGGCAGATGAAGCCTCGCTCACTCGCCCACCACTCACCTCCTGCTGTGCAGCACAGTTCCTAACAGGCCGCGGACCGGTACTGGTCTGCGGCCTGCGGGTCGGGGACCCCTGCACTAACAGACCAAGAGCACTTTGAGGCTAAGAGTTCAGCCTTATACATCCCTCTTTCCCCTGCAGCACCCAGTGCTCAAGGCAGTTTGCTGAATGTCTGCAGGAGGGAAGGAAGGAAGGAAAGGGAGAAAGGGAAGGAAAGAAAAGGAGGGAGGGAAGAATGTGTCACCTGGTGGGCAATGATTTTTCCTGTAGCGACACACGGAAGCAGGCAACCATGAATTGCCTCTGGGGCTTGTCACAATAAGGATTCTGCTCTCGGTATTAATTCAGAGCAGAGAAGTGCTGTCAAGTGTCTGAGGGAGCGTGGAAGGTGGTACTGGAGAATTCTCTCCTGGGCAGCTCCTAAACCATGGGAAGCCAGAGCCGAGCAAGTGAGAGACGTGCTCTCCCAGGAGCCCCGAGGAAAGATCTTTAAAATCAGGGAACCAGATGGTCTGCCTTATTAAAGGGTGCCTCTCAAAGACAAATCTGTTTTATTTTTTTTTCCTCTAATGCTCACCTTGGTGAAAGGTGAACTTCTACCTTGGAATCCATCTCTCTAAGGTCCCCTGTTTCAGCCTCAACTTCTGTTCAGAAGCAGGACAGTCAACCTCTGCTGTCTACTTGGTGTTTACGAAGAGGCAGCTGAACGCATCCCCAGCGGCCCAAGGGCGCCATTTTTGCCCGTAAGAGGAAGGCTGCATCTCAGAGATGGGGTACGAATCCCGTCTCCATGTAGGAGAAAGAACCTAAACTGCTGCATTTACCCTCTAAACGTCTGCTGTGTTCCTGTGACACCACACTCCTACCAGGATGCTTTCTGTCAAAAGCCCTGGAACGGCTCCCTGTCGGCCATTCTGTGAAGATAGCATGATGTAGTTAACAGAGGGAACTACGCTGAGTTTGGCCACAAAGTACCTATCAGATCTTGGACAAGTCAAATCATCTCCTTGGATCTGTTTTCTCCACTGGGCCAGATGACTTTACCTTGGGAAGAAAACAACATTAAAATCATGACTTAAATTACAATTAAAGATCGCTACTTCTGACTTCTAAGGGAGTTCCTGAATTATTTCAGTGACCGTCTTCACTTGGTTTTTGTTTAGTTTGTTTTGATCGAAGTCAGTGGCTCTCAAACTGCTGTCCCTAGACTAGCAGCATCAGCATTACCTGTGGAACTCACTGGAAATAAAAATTCTCAGGCCCCATCACAGACCTACCTGCTGAATCAGGAACTCTGGGGATGTGACCCAGAATTCTGTACATTAACAAGCCCTGTAGGTTATTCTGATGCTCATATTTGAGAACTGCTGGTCTAAACAAATACTTTGAAGGGCCCTGAAACAAACGTGTGTTTGTAGCCTTCCCTACATCTGAGCACTCATTTCCATCTATGGTCTCCAGGGTCCCAGGGTCTCTAAGTCCACCCATCTCTAAGGACAGGGCACATGACTTTGCTAAGCCATCAGTGCATTTCCTTTCTTCTGGCTACAGTCACTGGTGCAGGGTGGCCATGTGACTTAAGCAGATCCAAACAAAGGGAGTTGCAGGACTTTTCTGGGACAGCAACACTCCCGGTGAAGAAGTGTCCTGGGTGACAGCTGTTTGGGGACCATAAAGAGAATCAGGCTTAGGCTGAACCACACACCATGGAAGGAAGATGGGAGACATAAGGAAACTGAGGCTGTGGTGACGCTGTACGACCAAGCCTTGCTTGGTGTCAGTTCTACCAGTTTTCTCTCTTCTGGGTCAAAAGCCAAAAAATCGTATTTATTTTTTAAGCTTATTTGAACCTGGAACCAAGTGCATTAGCTCTAACGCCCACTTTGAGTGTAAAAAGTGAGGACTCCTTGCACCCTGGTCTAGAAAGAGAAATCACCAAGAGAAATAAATCACCAAGAGGGTAAAGCATTCGCCATGAGAGTAACGTGAACTTGATGTTGTTTCGTGGCTAAGACTGAGGACAATGCAGATGGGGTGAGGCAGTAAAATGAAGATTTTATAGTTTATTTGTAGCATTTACATGTTGGGAGAGAGCATAGGAAATCCAGGTTCTCAGCTTCCCTGCAAAAACTCAGAAGATCTAGAAACACTGAGCTCATGTTCCTACAGCAAAACAACTGTGAGAGTTGAGTCAGGGCTGCCCACTGCAGACAGGGCACGTGGTCTCAAAGCCCTCGTCACTCTTACCACTATACTCCACTCAGTTGTATTCACGTATGTCGCCCGTCTGTCCCCTGTAGTCATCAAAATATCATCCTCTGCCTTATTTAGTCAGAGCTTTCCCTCTGACTAAATATTTTGCCACACCCAGTCTCTCTACCATGTCTTTAGTTGCAGTCTACCCTACAAGAGTGAAATTCTATTTTTTTCCCCGTCTCTTTCCTTCCCACTTCTCTGAATTCACCTGATCTTTTAGGAGTTGGCTTGTAACCATCATATTCGGAAACTTTGGTCAACATTGGTCTCTGCCTTTTCTGATCAATGGAAGTCCTTTTTTAATTAAGAATTCTGGATTATGTATATAATGATATTCCATCTTCTTTTAGCACTTCTCTTCCTTGAAAGTGAAGATAGGAATAGTAACATGGCAGAAAGGGGTCTATAAACTCCCCTATGGATCGAGGCCTGCCATGCCCAGTTCTCTACTAGGATACACAGGGACTGAACAGGGATAAAACATACAAACTCTGACTTAGACTAAGGTTTCTCAACTTTAAGACAGGACATTTAAGGCCAGATAATTCTGTGTCATGGGGGCTAGCCCTGTGCTTTGTAGGACGTTTAGCAGCATCCTTGGCCTCTACTCACTAGCGGCCAGTAGCAATGCCCCTGTTTTGACAATCAAAAATGTCTCCAGATGTTGGCAAATGTTCCCTGGGGCTCAAACCACATCAGGCTGGAAATTGCTGTCCTAAAGAAATTCAAAATCTCACTGCAGATATCAAAATGACCAAAAAAAAGAAAAGAAAAAAAGTAATAAAATCATGATGGTAGAGACTTGCTGTGTTTGGGCATCATATCCATCCCATCCTCCTTCAGAAACAATTCTAGGATTTTTTAAGGGAGATTACCATCTTTCTTTTGGATACTGTCTGTTAGCACTGTTGATCAATGTATCTTGAATCCTTCCCCTTCCAGCTGAGGGAAAGACTCATCACCTAAATCTAGCCAATGGAACACACCCACACACTCCCTGGAATTTTTCTCATGAGTGACAAAAAAGACTCAAGTTCACTGGAGTTCATTCGCTGCAGAAGGAACAACTAAAAGTAACTGTCAAGAAGTTTCTGTAATCAACACTTTCTGGAACTTTCTGGGTTCCTATCCTTTCTAAATCTAGTTCCTTCAACCCTTTGAGCATCCAGCAACCACTCGAATAAATTCTGGTTTTGGTTACATTAGTCAGAGTAGGTTTCTGTTGTTTGCCACCAAAGAATCATCATCAAGGGGTTTCCCTGGTGGCGCAGTGGTTGAGAGTCTGCCTGCCGATGCAGGGGACACGGGTTCGTGCCCCGGTCCGGGAAGATCCCACATGTCGTGGAGCGGCTGGGCCCGTGAGCCATGGCCGCTGAGCCTGCGCGTCCGGAGCCTGTGCTCCGCAACGGGAGAGGCCACAACAATGAGAGGCTCACGTACCGCAAAAAAAAAAAAAAAAGGAATCATCATCAAGAGTTACTGGTAGTACCTTAAAAAAGAAAATTAAAAAAAAAAAAAAAGAAACTATTACCATAATCTAAGACTGAATATATAAATATATATATATTATATGAACACATGTGCTATGATCCCTATTAATATATCTGATTACATATGAATATATGTGCATCTAGACAAAGACACATATGAAAAAGTACACTTAAATATTAAAAAGCACTCACAGTTAGGATATGACATTACAGGTGACATGCATTAAGATATTTTCTGTATTTTTTATTTCCTTTTTTTATGTATGAATTTTAATCTTCTCTTGCTTTACATACAGATATATTCATTTTATTATTTAAAAAGCCCTATGTATTTAAAATATACATCTGAACTGCCCACGGCTACTACGTATGATATTATGCTACTTTATGTTTTAACTGTCAAACATTTAGTACTTTGCTAACAACTGAACCTCTGTTGAACCAGAAATTCATTCTACTTATCTGAAATCAAAATGAATAGCACTAATAGGGTTGAACAATCCTACATTTTACCCCACTTTTACTTACAAACCATCTCACCACACGACTGCAAAACACTTCAGTTTTGAGGTCAGATAGTTGCATTAACTAGTGAAGTATTTTTACTAATTACTAAGGGTTTGCTGCTATAGCCCTTAATAACTTGGAATATTTGATATGTCCTAATCAGTCAGGTGAAATTGGGAAAAGCCATGATGACAAAAGCAAATGGAAAGGGACCACACTGGGAGACAGATATATAATTAACAAGCCCTTTTATCTAAACTTTCATTAAAGACAAACAATCAAATGTTGAGATCTAAAAGGCACAGCTTTTAATTAAAGTGTAGCTTCCTTTCAAGAACTGCTTCACCTTGGGCAAACATTTGTCAACATACATTCCAAACAATCACTCTTTCCCAGTGTGGCTAGTTGGTATTTTAGCACATTTTCAGATCACTCAAAATAATAAATTAATTTATGAATGCAACAAGTTAAACTGAGAACCACAGTATAATACTTTGTCGCATGCAAAACATCCATCTCTTTAGAGAATTAAAGGATATTTAAATATTCAGCGTTTAAGATAAATTCTTAATTTCCAGACTCACCCCCTCACAGACATCCATGAATGCAAAGGACAAATACTGTCTAATGCTTTTAATTATTTGCTTTTAAGAACTGAAGAGGAAATGACCTACTCTTCTATTTTTAAACATATTTTATAAACCTGAAAATCAGATTAAGATAGAAAAAAAAAACCCTACAAATTACCCCTGCCATCTAAGCAGGAGGCCAGGCTACAGAGGGAGAGGGCAAGAGGGTCCCTGCATTTACTGCAACCCACCCAGAAAGAAAATACCCTTCCAATTCTTCCATTGGCACAAATGATCTAAGTCTGTCCCATCCTGCCTTTGTTCTGTCCTTATGACAGTCTACTTGGGCTCCCCAGCTGGCTTCGTTTCTTCCTGCTGTTGGCATTTTTCCAGTAAGTCCTGCATGGTCAGGGGAACCACTCTGCTTGCATCTGGGAGATTCTGTCTGTGTCAGCCTTTATCATGTCCTCACATTATCTTCCCTCCCCGAACTGTGCAGCACTGCCATTCAGCTCCCCAACCACAGAGCACAGCAAAGCCACCCTACAACCTCCTGGGAGGCAGTAAGTACTGGGACCACTTAGGTGACTTGGAGTTAGACAGACTGGGTCGAATACCAACAGGGTTCCTTATTAGCTGGGTGTGACCTTGGTGGGAATCACCTATCTTCTCTGCTTTTATTCCCTCCTCAGTAGGAAAGGGGATCATGATACCTACTTTACAGGAGTATTCTAAGGATCGATCAAAGCGAGCTAATGCATATATGAAATGCTTTGCACAGTGCTTGGCACGCAGTCAATACTCAGCAAATGGAAGCTTTCCTTATTTCTCACTTGCACATTTTATGTCTAGACAGACGTTCGCCTACATGATATGAGGGTTACCAAGGCTGCCTATCTCAAAAATCCTCTAATCTCCCTGAGTACCCCCAGATTCCCATCATTCAAATCCCCTGAGATTTTCCTAATGACAGAAGTCTCCTATACAAATGCAAAAATGCTAACTAGGAAGAATGGCACATTAAGCCATTTTCACTCAATAAGAGCAATTAGTTTATCAAATTAGCTCTCCCAGTTAACTAGCAGATTCCTGTTCCAATTCAACAAACGTATGCTGACTACTTTCTACTATAGGAGACTGTACCAAGAGGCGAGGAGGGAGCAGAGTTGAGTACAAACTCATCTCCAGGTTCCAGGGGCTCATAAATTAATGGCAACGACAGACGTGTATGGATGGATGTACACACAATATGACGAACACCCCTGGGTATGGAACTGTGCACACATGCTTTTATGGGAGGAGAGTTGTTGTGGGCTGACTGTTTGTGTCCCCCAAAACCCATATGTTGAAATCCTAACCCCCAATGTGATGGTGTTAGGAGGGAGCTCTGGGGGAGTGATTAGGTTATGGGGGTGGAGAGTCACTGTGATGACACAGCGACAAGATGAGAAGAAGGCCATCCATGACCATGAAGTGGGTTCTCACCAGACACCAAATCTACCTGCACCTTGATCCTGGACTTCCCAGCCTCCAGAACTGTGAGGACTAAATGTTTGTTGTTTAAGCCACCCAATCCGCAGTATTTTTGTTATAGCAGCCTGAAGAGATGAAGATAGCGGTATAAATCCCTTTCTATCAATACATAAAAGAAACTACATTTGAGCTCTAGTATTTATTCATTCATTCACTCATCCAGCCACCTAACATGCATTTATTAAGTGCCAACTAGATGCAAAGCATGTATGAGGCACCGAGCTCATTAAACTGGTGAACAAAACAAACATTAACTCTGGCTGGTCTACTGTGTGACAGACACACAGATGGATATATAAGTACACGTTGGGATAGGAGGTAGAAAGAAAAACAACAAAAGTGTTTTATAAGTGTTTAGAACAGTGTCTGGCACATAATAAAGAGTCAGACTATTAGCTATTCTTGTCATATAGTCATAGTATTACTATGGCTGTGATTATGTACGTGGATTAATGGATAAAAACTGACTCCATGACACTCAGGTGCAAGAAGTGCCACTGCCCAGTTAAGTAACTTGTCCAAGTTTACAAGGCCAGTAAATGGCACAGATCAGCTTAAACACACGTAACCTGGCTCCAGAGCTACGCTTTCTAACTGTACTATTGGCCGGCCTTCTAATACACTCAGGGGCTTGTACTGTATAGGCTATTTTGTAATAGGGCTTTAAATTTCACAACATATTAAAACATCTCCCCATGTCTATAAAAAATATTCTGCAACCTCATTTTAACATGTGCAGATGATTTAACTATATAGAGAGCATAGAGATTGGTTCCGGGCTTTTGATGTTATAAATAATGCTGTGATGAACATCTCTTTATCTTTTGTTTCACCCACCATGATGATTCTTTTTCTTTTTAAGGATTCATTCTTACAAGAGGGAACGTTGTTTAATATGCATGAATATTTTCAAGGATTTTGCCATGTGCTGCTAAGTTATTTTCCAGAAATGCTGCACCACTACACACTCTCACAAGATTTTCTACTGATTCTTCTCCCTGACCATAGACTCAGCCACGCGGCACCCTTGCGGCTGCTCTCAGGGCCATATCAACCACGCCTCTAAATGTCCTGCAGACTCTTCTCTATCTTACCCATGACCTTCGGTGGGAGGGGCCCCTGCATGGAGACCCCCTGTTGGACTAGGCAGATAGGGAGGCACTGATTGAGAAGCCAAGGAAAGGAAGGGGAGACGTAGGGGAAAAGGGCAGCCTTCCCCACGACCCGCTCCCACATAAAGAGATGCTGCCCAGTATCTGGTCTTTCAGGCTGGCAGTCTGGTATCGAAGATGAAGTACAAGGCTTCAGCGTCAGTAGCTGGGGTCAACTTCTGATCAGCTTTCTGTCTTCAGATAAGTTACTTTCTGAGTCTCAAATTCCTCAAATTATTATAGATCAATAATATGGGTAATAAATTGGGAAGGATATACTTCACTGATGTTAAAATGCATATATTTTCACATTTTAATATCTCTGAAATGGGGATACGTCATACAATTGACCATTTTTAAAAGGCGGAAGATTTATACACTCTGAAGAGAAACCAGAGTATACAATTGACCATTTTTTAACTTATTTTATATTTGAGTATAGTTGATTAACAATGTTGTGTTAGTTTCAGGTGTTCAGCAAAGTGTTTCAGTTATACTATACATGTATCTATTCTTTTTCAAATTCTTTTCCCATTTAGGTTGTTATGTAACATTGAACAGAGTTCCCTGTACTATACAGTAGTACAACTGACCATTTTTAAAATTTCTTCGTTCCACAGTCTAACTGGCAGTGTTTTTCTCCCTAGTGGGTGCAGTAGACAGAATTCTAAAAAAGACCCCACCCCATGACCCTCGCCTTCGTGTAATCCCTCCCCTGGGGTGCGCCTGGAGCCCGTGAAGATGATGACATGTCCCTTTGGTGATTGAGTTATGCTCTACGGCAAAAGGGAGATTTCCAAGTGGACCTTATCCAATCACAGGAGTCCTGAGAGTTTTCTCAGCTGATGGGCAGAGGAAAAGTCAGAAAGATTTAAGGCAAATCAGAGACATAAAGAGACCGGAACCCCTGACTAAAGATGACGCAAAGAAATAGAGATTTGTACTTCTGCAGGAAGACAGCCAGGTCCGGTGTTCCAGCTCAGTGATCTCTTAGGACCCAGGTTTCTGCTAACATTTTGCTCCAGCATCCACTCCACCGCTCCTGTCACCTCTTATCCCTGGATCGTGGGAAAGGGCAAGGACAACGGAAACATTCTGGTGGGTTCACCTTTTCCTTTGGGAAGAAAGACCCTCCTCAGGGACTTCTACTATCATCTAGCTGTTGATCTTTTCTCTCCCATGTTTACCATGAGCTGCAAGGGAATCTGAAAGGTAAGTTTCTTCTGAACACAAACTCATCCTTGTTAGTGATGAGCATGGATATTGTTAAAGAGTATAGGTTTGAATAGCCATTGCAGTGGTCAACCGCTACTGCATCCTGGGAAAGGGGCAACAGGGACCAGACCATTTTCATCTCTTTCAACCTATCATTGTTGTATTTCTTAAAAATGGCTGACCCTGAACATTTGTTCTAGAATCGCTGTGGCTAAACTTTCCTGAATTGGAATACTTAAGAGGTTTTCTCCAAAGAAGATATACAGACTGCCAACAAACACATGAAAGAATGCTCAACGTCATTAATCATTAGAGAAATGCAAATCAAAACTACAATGAGATATCACCTCACACTGGTCAGAATGGCCATCACCAAAAAATCTAGAAACAATAAATGCTGGAGAGGGTGTGGAGAAAAGGGAACACTCTTGCACTGCTGGTGGGAATGTGAATGGGTACAACCACTATGAAGAACAGTATGGAGGTTCCTTAAAAAACTACAAATAGAACTACCATATGACCCAGCAATCCCACTACTGGGCATATACCCTGAGAAAACCATAATTCAAAAAGAGTCATGTACCAAAATGTTCATTGCAGCTCTATTTACAATAGTCCAGAGATGGAGACAACATGAGTGCCCATCATCGGATGAATGGATAAAGAAGATGTGGCACATATATACAATGGAATATTACTCAGCCGTAAAAAGAAACGAAATTGAGCTATTTGTAATGAGGTGGATAGACCTAGAGTCTGTCATACAGAGTGAAGTAAGTCAGAAAGAGAAAGACAAATACCGTATGCTAACACATATATATGGAATTTAAGAAAAAAAATGTCATGAAGAGCCTAGGGGTAAGACAGGAATAAAGACACAGACCTACTAGAGAATGGACTTGAGGATATGAGGAGTGGGAAGGGCAAGCTGTGACAAAGCGAGAGAGAGGCATGGACATATATACACTACCAAACGTAAGGTAGATAGCTAGTGGGAAGCAGCCGCATAGCACAGGGAGATCAGCTCGGTGCTTTGTGACCGCCTGGAGGGGTGGGATAGGGAGGGTGGGAGGGAGGGAGACGCAAGAGGGAAGAGATATGGGAACATATGTATATGTATAGCTGATTCACTTTGTTATAAAGCAGAAACTAACACACCATTGTAAAGCAATTATACCCCAATAAAGATGTAAAAAAAAAAAAAAGGTTTCAGAATTTTTCACCTGTACTTGCTTTACTGGGAACTTACTTTATCGCTTTTTGGTGGCAAAAATAATGAGTTTATCCTCCTTTGACTGTTTTCTTTCCATCTATACCCAAACAAAGTTCTCAGAAATAATCAAACACAAATAGCTCTTCAAACCTTCTAGTACCTCCATTGAAAGCCCTCAGGCAGCTCTTCCAAGAAAAAAACAAACACCGATATTCTCGCCTAGGTCACGGAGTCACCCAACACCCTGCAGGCCTTTGGAATTTCTGTTCAGTATTTGTAAGTTATTCAAATGACAGGAATGAATTTCTGAAGAAGAGAATATTTTACTGATATTTAAAAATAAACAAAGAATGTATTCCATCTGTCTGTAAGAGTTACTTTCAGTCACATATTTTTTTTTCCTCTTAGAAAGGCAGAATATGTCAAAAAAAAAAATAGCAACAAATTTTCCAAAGGACGTGGCCTATACTTAATTTTGTAAATCAAAGGAAATTGCTGAGCATTTCCAAATGGAGGCTGGGTTTCTTTTTCTCTCATTTATTTTTGGCACCTGTTGGAATATTGGCAAAAGCAATATTAGGGAATTTGGGTTTGGGTTTGTGCTTATTTAGTGCAAGGGATGCAGGTTGGACAAAGAGGTCAAGTGGATTCGATGACCTCAGAGCTGGGTTTGCAGCTGAGGTGCTGTGGCTACAGTCCAAGGTGGGAGCTTCCAAATGTATAATAAAAGGGGGAAACAACCACCATATAAATTCCTGCAGATTAAATGAGAAGCCAGCATATGTGTGTGTGTGTGTGTGTGTGTACACACATCATACGTATTTACATCCAACATGTAAAGTATTGGATAATTTGGACTTCCAAGTAAACAGCCTATTAGTAGTCTGAGAAAATAGAAAGGATGCCATTCATGTACCAGAAACTTTAAGGAATTTCTTGCACAGATTTACACAGCTGGAATCGAGTTGAAAAGGAAGAAAGTGGTGTGTGAATTCCCAAAACTATGTGGGAGTTGTGTGTACTGTAAGATGGTAGTGGTGGTCCCCATACAACTCCTCAGAAATACACTGTACCCCAAGGAGTGACAGCAGCCCATGAGGTTGCAAGTAACAATCAGCATAAGAGCTGCCAGATAAAATAATGTAAGAATATCCCATGCAGTACTCGGGATGTACTTATACTAAAAGTGATTCATTGTTTATCTGAAATTCAAATTTAACTGGGTATCCTGTATTCTTATTTGCTAAGTCTAACAACCCTAGACCAGCATAATGTACAAGTGGGGAGTAGAAAGTCACAAGCAGCCGTAAGCCAAGTATCACCAGATACAAACATTCAGGCCTATGAAAAGATACTTTAAATCATCAAAAGGGGATCAATCTCTGACGCCCTAAAGGAAGTAGGGGAGGATTTGAGAGAATGTTTAAATCATATTTCAAACGATCCTATAAGGCACTGTATGTATTGAACTAGAAGCACCTGGTACAAAGATCAAAACGTATGATCTCGTTTTGGATTACCAAACAGATAAAATAAATGCTTGCAATTTTTTAAACTTCCAAGTTAAGAAAAAAAAAGGAAAACTCAGCTATATGCAAATATGAAAAAACTAGAAATATATCCGTCAGGGTTCCTTGTTGCAAGCAATAGAAATTGACAACTGGCTGATTTAAGTAGAAAAAAGGAATCTATTCAAAGGCTATTGAGAAGCACAGGGAATTCTTAGGAGGGTTCCTGGAATCAGGCTTAGAAAAGAGGCAGAACCAGGTGCTATGGACTAAATGCTGGGGGTCTCCCAAATTCATATGTTGAAACCCAATTCCCAAAGTGATGGTATTTGGAGGTGGGGCTTTGGGGAGATGATTAGGTCACGAGAGCGGAGTCCTCATGAATGGGATTAGTGCCCTTATAAAAAAGACCCCAGAGAGCTCCCTTCACCAAGACACAGGAAGAAGACAGCCATCTATGAACCAAGAAGTGGGCTCTAACCAGACATCAAATCTGCCAGCACCTTGATCTTGGACTCCCCAGCCTCCAGAACCGTGAGAGATAAATGTGTGCTGTGTAGTATTCTGTTACAGCAGCCGGAGCTAAGACAAAGGGGGAGAAGTAGAAATGAGAACCAAAGCAAAATCATGCTACGCAGCCGGTCGGTCTCGGGACACGGAAAGACAAAAGCGGTGAAGGGTGGCAGAAATCCCAAAATGTGCCACTTTGGCATAAGAATTATTTTGAGCTAAAGGCGCTTTAAAAACACAGCAGGTGCAAGAAGGGCGCTCTGACTCCCAACCCCTCCTGAAAGCAGCAGATCAAACCCCGATATGGAAGACATCCTCCCTACACAGGAAAGTAACATTCTCATTACCAAGGGCAGGGAGTCGAGGCCAAGAAAAATCAGTACAAACAGACCTGGTTAAACTAACCCTTATCATCCTCATCACTTTTCCACCAGTAACTGCTCTAGCCCAAACCCCTTTGGTCACGGTTTCAATAATGTAATACTCTGTCCAATTTCACATACGAGTACCCAACTCTAACTGGTCCTTTGGGTCTTCGTTTCTGTAGGAGGGCTCCTGTGTCACGTAAAACTTCTATTAAATAAATTTGTATGCTTTTCTCCTGTTAATCTGTCTTATGTCCCCTTAATTCTCAGGCCCAGGCAAAACCCATGTGGTAGCAGCAGCAGCATTGAGCTCCACCCGGTCCCCCTCCACTGCAGAGCGCGCCCCGCTCCTTGTCCCGTGTTCCTGGAAATGCTGGGCACTCCAGCAGGTAACAATGCCGCTGCTGCTACCTGCCACCACCAGGAATCCTCCGGGGTCTCCGCTCCTTCTCTTCATGGCTTGCAATTCAAAGCAGGGGAAGCTTCATCCCATCAGGCGAGGCAGCATCATGGCTCTGCAATCCAGCTGTATGAGTGAGCGGAAAAGCCAAAATTTGGCAAATGAAATCTTCAAAAATGTGAAGAGGGTTCAAACAGTGGGCAGTGAATTTTTTTTCTTTTTTCAAAAAGGGCAATTTCCATCCAGGAATAAAAATACATTAAAGCATGAGCCCCATGAGTCTGTATCATCATCTATTTGGTGACATAAAGTTCTTCCTTAAATTTTCTGCATCTTCTAAATTGTCTACAAGGAACATGATTTTTCAAAGGCTTCAAATGTCTCTCACAAACCTAATGATAATTATTTCCACCCATTTAGTGTTTCATACCCTTTGGGTGGTAATGAAACATTGTTTACAGTTTTATTTTTCATCAGGATATTAAAATATTTTTCCCGCTCATAAATTCATTCAAACGTGTCAAGGAAAAGTCCCTTAAGAAGAAGCCAGGCAGAGCAGAGCTCAACATATTACAAAATATTACAGGTTGCTTTTCGACAAGCTTCCTAGCAGGAAATGAATGATACCACTTCTTACAGTAATGGTACCTAGTACAGTAGGGGTACGGCTGGCAGGTAGAGGCACCGTCCATTACTGTCTCTCTAGCACTTGTGCCTTAGGAGAGCAAGGGCCATCAGGATAAAATGTGGCATGCAGCCCACGTAAATCAACCCAGGTGACACTCACATTTATTTTGCAGGCGGTATGCTGCCCACATCAGCCCAGCACTCTCGTTATGGTCTTGTTTATACAGCCACAGATATTTTATTCAATGTGTGTGGCAACTTCTTAGAATGTCTTTTCAGAAGGAGGAAGCATTAGATGAAATAAAAAAAAGTCCAATTTGCATTTCATTGAGAAGGATATCTATTAGCAAGCAAAACAAAACCAGGTCCTTTGGCAAGAACCACACTTCTGTGAAGATCGGCACTGAGAAATCGGAGCGTGTAATAACAGGCAGAGTGGGAGCTGGGGAGACGTGAGAGAAAGTCACAGGTGAGGCAAGCTACCTTTATCTTGAGTTGTCGCCTTGGTCGTTCTGTACAACCTCATTGTAGCGTTCTGCCTTTGTCGTGTTCTTTTTCATTTGCGGACACCTGGAAGCAGCCTTAACCTTATTATATTCATAATTAGTTACCAGCCATGGATAATTTCATTTTTCAGTTCATCTACCATTGCTGAGGAAGTGCTACAACATTTGTATTTCTGTTGACTTGCCACATCTTGACAGTTGGCACGAACAAGCAATCCTGTGTGGCCACCACGGGGAGGGTCACTGCCAGGGTCTAGAGTTTAATCTCTCTGACATTCATTAGCCCACACACTGATTATCACGCCCTCTCTGGCAGGGAGGTACCCACATGACGGCTGTGAGCACAGACTCTGGGGCCTACACCTGGCTTCACATCACGCCTCCGTGACTCACTAGCTAGGTGAACTTGAGCGAGTCACTTCCCTTCCCTGAGTTTGAGATACACACCTGCAAATGGGGATAGTAAGATAAATCTATCTCAAAAGATTGTCACTAAGCTTATATGAGGTGATAGTTTTTAGGTGCTTAGTGTAAATATATATATACACACATATACGTCACTTACAAGTAATACATATATAGGTATATGTATACATAAGATAAATTTTTATACTTTACAGAGAATATTTGTCTTAAGTATAGTGGATTTATTTCTTCTTCATGAATCGGGTTCTAAAATGTTATCTAGTTATAATTACTTTTGAAAAATCCCTTGAGTTGTTGTTGGTTTTTTTTTTTTTTGGAATAAAGGATGGTTTGAACTAGCTCATTTTTCCTCCATCAACAAGATCGTTGTTTCATTGACTGAGCACTAGATGTGGTCGCTGACTCGCAAATATTAGCCGCACACCCAGAGTGGAGAGATATTTGTACCGTACGGGACACGGAGACCCCCAGAATCAGACCAGGGAAAGCAGATTCGGGTCCCCCATGCCACACTCAGGCAGCCAGCACGTCCTAAAATTCTCTCTTTTTGCCTTCCGCCTCCCTCCCCCAGGTACAATGAATAAAGTACGGTTTACATCAATTACACTAGTGTGAAGAATAAAGACGTGTGACTGACCACAGCAGTGGTAGCAGGCTGTGTGTTTATCTTGTTTTAGTTTGAGACTCTTGTTTCAGGAATGTCTCCTACACACGTGAGGTCCACCCAGTGGTTCTCTAACATCAGCATGGACCCAGTCACTTGAAGCGCCTGTTTAAAATGCAGATTCCAGGGCCACACTTCTTGAGAGATTCAGTATACCTGAGGCTGGCCCTGGGCCAATACACAGGTGAAAACACTGGCTCAGGGTCAAGTTCCTAGGGCATATTTGGGGTCTCACTGAGGCCCATTTCTCACATGTGGCAAATCCAAGGGAATAATGCCTTGCTGAAATTCAACAACAACTGCATTAAAACTGGAGAGGTTTCAGGGGAAACAAATGAATATAGCAAATATAGAAGGTTGAATTTTTTTCAGTTAATACATTTGTTAATGGTCCAGTAATAGCCCAAGCTCCAGGTCTTACTTCCTAGTATTTAACATACTGGCACTTGAAATTTTCTTAAAAAATCATTTCTGTTCTTCCAACTAGGAAAAACTCAAGAGCAAACATTGCATTTATTAATTCCAAACCAAGATTCCCAACATGAAAAGAATTCTCAAAAAGACAGCAGAACCCAATGCAATGAGGTATCCTGGATGGGAGCCTGGGACGGGGGGAGGGGGAGGGGGGGATAGAGGAAAAGCTGGTAAAATGCAAATAGGTTGAGGCTCTTAGTTAATGGTAATGCATCAATGTTGATTTCTGAGTTCTCACAAATGTGCCGTGGTCATGTGACATAATAACATTAGAAGAAACTGGATGAGGGTAGTCAGGAACTCTCTCTACTGTCTGTGCAAATTTTCTATAAATCTAAAATTACACCAAAATTAAAAGGCTGTTTTTTTTTAATTGCAGTAGAACTTAATATTTATGAGCATGAGTTTTAAGTCAGATGGCTCTCAGTCTGGATCTTGGACCTCCATCACAGGCCAGCTCAGCCCTCACCGGCTGTGTGGCCCTGAGCAACTACCTCCAATCAGGGCCTCAAGTTCTTCATCTGCTAAATGGGGATCATACTAGTACCTGTCTCCTAATAAAACACATAAAGTGTTTAAAACTGTTCCTGGTACATAACAAGGAGTGTTGCCCACTATTACGCTCAGCAAGTTAGCCTCAGACTCTTCCTGCATAAAATGGGGACAACAGTAGCACCAACGCACCAACTTGCTGGGATGACTGAATGAAATGAAGCAAGTAAACCCTCAGCCCAGTGTCTGTACCTAAAGTGCTTGAAATAGATTTTGGCACAGATTAAGCACCCAATAAATGGTAGCTGTAATTATTACCATTAGTACTAATAAAAGCTGATGGGTGACCTGCCCCAGTTCCGGCTTCATAGCGACAAGGATTTCAGATTTGAACTCATTAGCTCCTCCCTGGCCACTGCTCAGTATGCATATCTAAAAATGGAGAGACACAGACACTGTGGGGCCTTTTATATCCCCAGCCCTTCACTTTTCCCAGGAAGTAAAAAGCATCCTTGTTTCAGGGATCTGGTTGCAATTGACCGAAAACACAATCCAGACCGACCCAAAAATAAAGGGTGGCCATTGGCTTGTAGAACATCCAGGGAAGGCTGGCTCGGGGGCTCAAAGGATGCCACTAGGATCCAGCTCTCTCCACTTCTGGGCTGTGCTTTCCTCCAGGTTGGCCTTATTCTCAAGCTTCACATGATGAAGAATACCTGCCTAAAGCTCTAAATACCAGGTCCTCAAGGGTCTAAGTCCACAAAGAAAGAGTCTCTTTTCCCTGAAGTGTGAACCAAAGTCCACAACCTGATTCTCAAAGAACCAGCAAGGGTCGTGTCCACCCCAGACCAATCACAGTGCTTAGGGAGGTTGCAATTCACTGATGCACTTGAGTTTGACTCACCTGTCCATCCCGTCAGCCTCACTCAAACCAAATGGACTGAGAATAGAGAGAGGTGTTGCCCCAAAGAAATTTCTGATACTGTTAACAAGGCAAAGGTAATGGATGCTGTGTGGCTACAAAACCGCATATGTTCACTATAATCATGTGGACTTTACAACTGATGATCACAGTTGGCTAAGCAGATGTAGAAACTTCAGGAAGAGAAAAGTCAGATGCCCTGTGCTACATCTTCTCCAACTGAGAACCCAATTGCCTTGGGAGTCAGCCCTGCACACACACAGACCTCTCCAGCCCTTTGATTCAACTCAGTATATATTTATCAAATACTTACTATATGCCAGGCACCATGGAAGTTCCCTGATTCTAAATTATTTACACTTTATTAAAAGAAACAGTATATTCCATGGTGAACTCCTAAATTTTTAAATAGCTTTACTGAGGTGTCATTTTCATATCATAAAATTCACCTGTTTTAAGAATATCACTCAGTTTTTTTTTTTAGTATATTTACAGAGTTGTGTGACCATTACCAGAATTCAGTTTTAGAACATTCCCAACACCCAAAAAGGTCTCTCATGCCCACTTAAGTGAGTCCTCATTCACACTCCTCATTCCAGGTACCATCTAGCAAATCTGCTTTCTGTCTTTATAGATTTGCCTTTCTGGACATTTCATATAGATGAAATCACATAATATGTAGTCTTTTGTGTCTAGTGTCTTTCACTTAGCAAGTGTTTTGGGGGTTCAACTTCAAAATTGTTGTAGCAGGTTTTAGTATTTTCTTCCTTTTTATTGCTGACTAGTATTCTATTGCAAAGCTGTACGGCATTTTGCTTATCCATCCCTCAATTATGGACATTGGTATTATTTACACTTTTTGAGTATTATGAAAAATCCTGCTATGAACATCTGAGTATAAGTTTTTCTGTGGACATATGTGTTCATTTCTCTTGGGTAAATATGTAGGAGTAGAATTTCTGGGTCATATCGGAAACATACCCAAATTTTACTAAATAAAAATTAAAACACTTATTGTGTGCCCTTTTTTGTTTCCACAAGTGGAAGTGTCCAAGACTCAATCAGTACTCCTAAAAAGTTAAATCAAGCCTTTACCCTAAGCAAATCATATTCTTAGTATTACACATATAACCCTAATAAAGGTTAGAACCTATATGGACCAGCCTTTCAATCAAGTTATGGAAAGAAAAAAACCACCCAAAGCACTGAATGGTAACCAAAAGTAACTACATATGTAGCCCATCTATTGATATGGCTCAAAGAAAATTTGTGGTGATCTGATTTATATCCTACAACACTATAAAATCTCCTTCTGTTTTCTTTCTGATTTCCTTCCCCCCCATAAAACAAAAAAAACACAAAAACTCTGTCTTCATTTGACCCACATGGCATTTCTTGTCTGTTCCCCTCTTTCTTCTACTCTAGCACTCTCATAGAGCTTCTCTGACTTACCCTTGTGCTGGAGACTGTCTGAAGAACCAGGGGCATATTTCTGTCTCTTCAATGCCAAAACCTGGTTCAGGAAAATAAACATCCAACCTATCATTCCATTGAAATGCCTGTGAAAGTTTGCCAAGCCAGTTTCTCTGACAGATTACGGCAATTCAGCTTTAGTCTCTTTGCCTATAACTCAATCATGGTATTGGATCCATCCAGATGGGCTAGGAACACTGTAGTAACAAACAATTTCCCATCCTCCGTGGCTTATAACAACTACGTGACACTTTGGGTGGGCAGGGAAACTCTGCTCATATCTGTCCCTCGAGACCCAAGTTGATGGTGTAGCCACCTCCGTGACAAAGAGCTTTAGAGAGTTTTGCACTGGTAAGTAAATATTTATCCCAAATATGACACATATCACTTCTGCCTGCAACTCATTGCCAAGAATCAGCCAGTGGTCCCACTCAACTGCATGGGGTCCAGGAAGAATCCTACCACGTGCTCAGAAAATAGAATAAGACGTATTCAACAAACAGGACTAAAGACTACCATGGCTATCAGTTTCCCCTGAGCACCTGACATTTGCAAAAATGTGGGTGTTCACGAATAAGACATTTGTTTAAAAAAAAAAAAAAGTTGAACTGCTTGTAGCCCATTGGCAGGTTCCAGGAAATTTGTGTATAACTCACATATTAATGTATTATATTTAAATTTAAAATATTTGGGGGAGGTGGCTGATTCCTCATTTAAAGAAGAATTTCGGTGAATTGTTCTTCCCCTTTCTCTTTGGAGAACAATTATTCTCTAAATGAATTCTCAAGCTCCAGGCTTCACTAACACGAGACACGTCCAGTCATTAACATAGTCAGTGGGTCACAATATTTAGTGAGCAACTGTTCTCTTTAAGCTACTCCTCCAAACTCCAGGAATCCATGTTGGGCTCATGTAACTGGAGAGCTTTCCGCTGAGACTTCAATCACCAAGGATCCTGCTCTTTGGGGCCTCCACTCTGCTTCCTCTTGTGTCTGCTTTGTCCCATTGCTGCTGGGACAGATCACCGACAGCTCCCAGGGCTCAGCACTTACTGGTTCACACGTAGCAGGAGAGAATGTGTTACTCCTAGTAGCCCTTCTAGAAAAAGAGGAAGCATCTCTCCCAGAGTCCCCAAGAGTCATCACCTCCCACACCTCCACCTGAATTAGGGAACATCAATGCCTGAGCCAGCCACAGAGATCACGGGGATACACCCGCACCCCGACACTGAGGGGGAGGTCAGTCCCCCCCAAACCGCAGGACCAAAAGTAGAGAAGGAATGGATTCCCAGAGAAAAAGATGGGTGCTGTTTGGAAAAGAGATGGAGGAATGCTGTCAAGCAAGGCAATCAATACATGTCCACAAACTGGTGTCATTCGAGAAGCCTAACTCTCTACCGTGATACTAAACAAGGATAACATCGTGTGAGCACTGATCTTTAGAACACAAAGCTCTTCAGTTATGCCAAACAAGATGCCAACACCTACTGAGAAAAAAAAATAAAAGACGATTATGGAAGATTATTGTTCTTAGACTTCAGGGCGTAAGAACATCACTGTGGCATGAATTCTTAATCCTTCTCTTTTGAATTATGCCAAATACTAGTTAAAATCATTTCACCCAGATTATCATTTCACTGTGACATCATGCTATGACACATGCCACATCCAATGATGCAACCTCCTTGCTTTCAAAAACAATCATCAGGGCTTAGAGTCAAGACCCGTCAGACATGGAAAATATTACTTCAGTAGTCTTCAGAGCACTGTACATGAAATGCTTCAAACCGTGGTCATTAGACTCCAATTTATATTTCTGTTTTTACATTTCTGCCTGTGTAACTAATTCAGTCTAATCCATCTCTTTCGGATGATTGGGAAACCTTCAAAAGATAAATACTGACTGTTGTGAAATGTAGCCAGAGGAGAAAGCAATTCAAATTAATCTTCCTAAATATCTCTGTTAGTGAGCAATGATTTATTCCGCTCACTTAGAAAGGATTTTTTTCCACGCCTCTCTAAACTGCTACTTGATACTGTGGCTAGCCCTAGTTGACAAGAATTGTCTTAAGAAATGAAAACAGCCAGCACCAATGCTAATGGCTGTTTTCCGTGTAATCTTGGGTGTACCCAGCCCACTTGGAAAGCATTTTTTTTACCTGCATCACACTTGAAGATATGATATTAAGAGATCTTGAATTAGTTATCTGTTGCCTGAGCAATGCTCCAAGCTAGATAAATAGAAGAGCCCTTAATTTATCCATGGATTTTAGGTGGGAGGAAAGGCAAGGTATACTTTATGATAAGCTGGAAGGCTTGGAACTTGGAATGAACCCAACCACTCACATATTAAATGATATCACGGAAGTAAATAACATCCATTTCTTCCTATTCAAAACATGGTTGAGACATCTACTCTCATAACAGCTGGCTCAGACAAGGGCGAAAATAAATTGCACTCGATTGGTAATCTCTCCACCCAGAAAAGGAACAAATTGAACAGACAGAGCACCAAAGTCAGGGAGTTTTTCTGTGTTTTAAAATTCCCCCAGGCGCCGTGCAGACAGTGAGCCCCGGCTAATTATCCTTGGGTCTCTGACACCCAAGTTCCCCTCGCTGCTCCAACTCCAGGCCAGGAGTCTGGATTTCAGGCTCATCGGCTCCAGCAGACGTCCGCATAAGTAATTTTGGCCAGTGAGTCGTGTGGGTGAATTCATAAAATGGATTTGCATGAACTTCGGGAGAAAATATGAGCACACACATTGATAAGTGATGAGTGGGAGTTTAGCAGATGTTTCAGAGCCATCTAAGGCAGAAAAACACCAGGGCATGCAAGTCCAGGGACTGCGGGTTCCTATCCTGGAGCAATCCCTGATTCTGAGGGTCTGAGCCCTTTTAACTCTCTAAATCGACCCTTCTCTGTGGTCAGATGGAGGAACGATAATCTGGAAAAAAAATTACTGCAGAGGAATATTGCTCTGTTGGTCCAGCATCTCTCCTTTCTTAAGGAAAGGGTCCGCGCCCCACTTCTCCATCCCAGAGAAATTCTTCCCTTCCAACACCCAAGTTCTCATAGGGCCACTCATCCTAAAACCACACCTCTGGCCACAGCGATGGCACGTGCCCAAGACGAGCCAATCAGAGGCTTTCAAAGTAGAGAGAGAGGAAGGGGGACAGCGTCTAAAGAACGTCTCAGGTGCGTCCACTCTCCTGCGGGACACAAGGCGGGAAGCAGCTCAGTTCATCAAGCATCAGTTCACTGAGGGCCCATTTGCCAGAAATCAATGTTTCCTTTTCCACATGAATCCATTTGCCAAAATTGTGTTTCTTGGAACTCTTTATAAGGTTTACTAGCATCTAGTTAGTACTGGATGGTAGACGTTCAGAACATCTGAAGATTCTACCAAGTTTCAGTTGAAAGTTGTTTCTTCGTCCGGACAGCGGTTTAGGAACATTGGTCTTTCTCCCCGCAGCTGGCCCTCGCCTGAGCGCACACCACCAGCCTCAGCCCCATGAACTGCCACAAAACCAACCCCCGAATGGGGGCGATAATCAACACAGACCCATCATGACGTACATTCTACATCTTTTTCTAAATCAGTTACTAACAGAAGCCCAAGCATCCCCAGACATCTTCATTTCATCCCCAGAAAGTCAGGACATCCCCTAATCTGGTCAACAACTTCCAAACCCTCACAGGGGCCTCTGGAATTCACGATCTGTCATCAGAAAAAAAAACAAAAAAAAACTCTTGTCCCGTTGCCTCTTCTCTGAATGGTCTAACTAAAGCCAGACTGTAAGTACACATGACCTTCCTGTGCACACCCCATGCCCACCAGGCTTGTGAGTAAGGTGGGGGTCCTTCTGGCTCTTCAAGCCCTTCAAAACCATTTCTCCACCTTCCTCTTTGAAGTACAGACCATCCAATGATGCCACCTAACATCAGCCCTTGCTGTCATCTCCTAGAAACACACGGCTCCCTGTCAATCAGCAGAGATGTGGCCTCTACGTATTTTCATGTCTCCCATCAATTCCCTTGATACCTTCGACAACCTCATAGGCATTCTATCTAACCCACCTGCCTCTCTGTCCACTGACCCGAGTGCACACAAAACACAGCATTTTCCACTAGCCCACCTCAGCCATGCACTGTATGACACTTTTAACTACATCATCAACAACTGTACCACCTCAAAAAAAAAAGTCTTAATTCCATGGGTCCCATTTTTGGACCAACACCACCAATTTTCCAGTTCAGTTTCTCTCTAGTATCCCCGCTACAACAATTCTCCAACCCCACTGGGACCTGATCCATCCAGCCCTACTGGGACATTATCCATCCCCCCTGCCATGTTTTTATCATCCACCTTCATGTCCCCACTTCCCTCTTTCTCTACCTTGGCTTCAATTGCCCCTCCCTCTGGCTCTGACCACTTGCTTCTGCTCTCTTGTACTTGCTGGACAAAGCCACAACATAGGTTAGGACCCACTCTGCACATGGACCTGACCATTTGAGCACGGCTACCTCTTTGGGCTCTTGCCTCTCTCTCCTCACTCTCTGCATTCTGGCTGCCCCCATCCCCAGTCTTCTGAGAGTAACTCAAATATCCCAAGCTTGTCTCAAATTATCTTTACTCTTTCTGTTCCCTCTGCCTGGAGCATTCCAGCATTCTCAGGGTCTTCCCCCTTTAGCCGGGTCACCTTCTCATTCTTCACGTCTCTGCTTTAAACATCCCCCCCCTTTTTCTTCTTAACCTTATTGAGATGAAAGTCACATAACATAAAATTAATCACTTTAAAGTAATAGTTCAGTGACATTTGGTAAAGTACACGCACAGTGCTGTGCAATCCCCACATCTGTCTCGCTCCAAAACATTTTCATCACCTTAAAAGGCAATCTGTGCCCATTCAGCAGTTACTCACTCCTCCCCGCCCCCAACCCCTGGCAAACCACCGATCTGTTCCCTGTCTCTGTGAGTTTGCCTTTTCTGGAACACCTTCCCTTTTTTTTTTTCCTTTTTTTTTGCGGTACGCGGGCCTCTCACTGTCGTGGCCTCTCCCGTTGCGGAGCACAGGCTCCGGACGCGCGGGCTCAGTGGCCATGGCTCAGGGGCCCAGCCGCTCCGCGGCATGTGGGATCTTCCCGGACCGGGGCACAAACCCGCGTCCCCTGCATCGGCAGGTGGACTCTCAACCACTGCGCCAACAGGGACGCCCCACCTTCCCTTTTGACAGCCTTTCTCTAAAGATCCTCAGAGAACACCCTCATTCTGCCCTAGTCTCTGACACTCACTGTTTTTTCTTAATGGAATATAGCATTTGTCTGTCTTCCTCTCCAGGATGTGGGCTACAGGAAGCAAACATCTTGTTTTGTTTACTGCTCTGCTCCTGTAACAGTGATTGGCACATAGTAGGCTCTCAATAAATATTTGTCAAGTGAATAAAGACAATCCTATGAGGTCATCTAGTATTAGCCTTCTTTAGGTAGCAAATGACAAAATTAAATTTGTACTAATTCAGGACAAAAATAAGTAAATAAAAGAGGTAGGTATCAGCTCATTTACCAAATGCGAGAGTGTCGTGAGAACAGGTCAACTGGCAGAATATAAGACAGAAACACCCCTGGGAGCCCATCAGTCTGTCTGTCTGTCTGTCTCCCTCTCATCATTTCATAATCTCAGATAATTTGGGGGTTTTTTAATTATTATTTTTTTTTGACCACGCCCAGCTGCATGTGTGATCTTAGTTCCCCAACTGTTACCGACCAGGGTTCTTGGCCTTCCCCAATCAATAGAAATTGACTAGAGGCCAGACAAGAAAATCAGTCAAGGCTTTATGGGGGGCCCCCGGGGGCAGCAGGGGGGGAGTGAGAACAAGTAACAGATTCCCTTGCTTGCTAGCTGCTCCCCAGAGGGGAGGGGGGTGAGCTTGTTCCTTATATGGAGTGAGGGTAGGGGTATGTCCAGGGCTCAGGCAGAGGGGCGGCTTAGGTGGTTTGCCCACCCCTTAGGTGGTGGTGTGTGCAGGGGGCATGCGCAGTACCCTGCTTTTGCTCCAGGCTCTTCAAAAGTGGCAGTTGGGTTTTTTGGTCTCTGTATCTTTTGTCCAGAATCTGCCCTAACTGAGCATGCATGCAGCTATCTTTAGCCCCATGTAGTTTCCTTGTATTTTGCTGCCCTAGGAGAGGTGTGTCCAAGTGCAAGCATTGCAGCACGGCAGCAAGGGGTCCCAGGTCCCAGCCTGTCTCACAACCAGGGATGGAACCCATGCCCCCTGCATTGGAAGGACGGCCTCTTAACCACTGGACCACCAGGGAAGTCCCTCAGGTAAGTTTCTTCCCATGGATGTTGTCCAGATGAACCAAGTAAACATTACAAGTTTACCATTTATTCTCCATCCATCCATCCATCCCCATCCAACCATCCTTCCATCTCTCTATCCATTCACCAATTTTCTGAGCCCCACTTCTATGTTTCAGCACTTTTGTAAGTGCTGTATAAGAAGCAATGACCAAGACAATCAGATAAGATGCTTTTTTCCTGCCAGTAACATAAAATATAACAAACAGGTGGTGGCTATGTGGGAGAAGAGTGTTCTGGGCAGAAGAAATGATGAAAACAAAGGACCCGAGGAAGAGCCGTGTGGAGTGTGTTTAAGGAACAGCAAGAAGACAAGTGTGACTAAATTAGCATCAGTACGAGGGAGGCTGGTAGAGCATGTGGTCAGAGAAACGGCACAGGGTGAGGTCACTCAGGACCCTGTTGGCCACTGCCAATATATTATATTTTATTTTGTCTGAAATAAGAAGCCAGTGGAGGATTTTAAGCAGAGTAATGACATTACCTGATTTATATTTCAAAAGCTTCACTCCAGCTACTATGATGAGAATTAGACCCTGGGTGGCCAAAATAGAAGCAGGAAGACCTGTTAAGTGATGGTGATGGTGACAGTCCAGCAGAGAGATGATGTTGGCAGGATGGGGGCAGTACATGCAGCATGCAGTGGGACTTTGAACTGCTTCTGAATGTAGAGCCAATGGGATTGGCTGATGGATTGTGTCTGTGAGGAATGGGGAGGGGGGCGCTGAAACAAAGAACACCCTCAAGGTTTGGGCCTGAGCCATGGAAAGGGAGAAGCTGCCATTGACTGAGAAGGGGATGTCTGGGGAAGGGTTTGGTGGGGAATCAGAGTTCAGATTTGGCCGTGTTAAGTCTGAGATGCCTAATGATGTCTAGAAGGTAACTGGGCATATAGATCTGGAACTCTGGGGACAAATTAGAGCTTGGGACAAAAAAATACCTTTTCAAAGAAATTAAAACAATACATATATGGAAATTTTGTAAATAGAGGTCATAGCCTCCCACTTTTCAGGTCAACTTTGCATGGCTGCCCATCTGAGAGGGAATTCTCAGCCCTCACAGTGGCCTCCAGAGCCCAGTTCCTCTCTGACCTCATCTCCTCCCAGGCACACCCACCATCTTCCCAGGCACGTGGGCCTCCGGTACGTGTCTTAGCCTGGCCGGCCGTGGTCCTGCCTTTACACTTGTTCCTCCCTCTGCCTGGCACGTTCTCTCCACGGATAGCCTCTTGCCTCATCGCACCAACAAATTTAAGTCTTGGCTTACGTGCCACCTTCTCAGTGAGGCCCACACAGATCACTCCACCCAAGCCTGCAGCCTCCCCACGCCAAAGCACTTACTCCACCTTTCTCGCTAGCCTCTTTCATTTCTTTATCTGTTGTCTATCTCTTCCCTTATAAATTTCTTAGCTCCATGAGCCTAGGGACCTGGCTGGTTGTTCCACTACTGTGTTGCCAATGCCCAGGATAGGAAACACTAGACAAACATGTGTTCCCTATAATGAATGAATGAAAGAAAGCACAGCTCTCTGAGTATGACCTGGTTTGCCAAGTACTTCACTTCCCTGAAATTTTGGTTTCCTTCTGCTAAATAAGACATTGGACTAAGTGTTTCCTATGGTCCCTCCCAACTCAGACTTCGAAACTTAAGATTCCAAAGAGCAGTGGGGAAAAGGGTGTTTGATGCTAGGGTCAAACTACCTAAGTTCAAACATGGTCTCCATCCATTAGCTAAATCTTCCCTTTCTAATTGCGTTTCTTTACCTGAAAGGAAAGGGGAAATAATACCTAATATATGAGTCAGGAACCAGTGAGAAAGACAGAAGCCACAGTATGCATTCCCACTGCAGGGACTTATCATGGGGAATTGGTTAAACTCCAGATCCACTGGATCTTGTTTACGATAAGTAATACAATTGTCAAAGTCCTGGCCTAGGTAGTGCTCAGAAAGTATAAGCAATGAATACCAAAAAAATTAAAGACACTGTACCTTTAAATTGAAGTTTTTTGTCATTTCTATTGTTGCATGCCTACAAGAGAATTCTACAGAAAGTAAGTAAAGGGAAACAATAAGAATTCAATTAGAAATTCAAAAGATTTATAATTAAAAGAAGGAAAGTTGGGGTGAAGAGTGGGATCACAGTTGTTCAACTCATCCATTCTTGGCTTCCAAAAGAACACTGGTGAGAATTTCTATGTAAGGGGGAAGAAAAAGAAAAGCCAATTTATGCTGTCAGAGTTAGCCATTATTTTAGTCCCACACCCCCTGGGGAGCATACAGTATTTTTATTGCCGGAGTTCATCACTAGTGCTTACTCAATAATTAGATAATCCCTATAGCAATCTATTGTAGTCATGCCTATAAAAGATTCCTTATTGCATCTCCACATATGTCAATAGTTTTCATAAACCATAAATCAGTAAGATGTTGCTGGCGTTGGAATTTTAAGCAATTAATGTTAATCAATATGAAAGCCAGAAGACTGATGTGGTTGAGGTTTTGTTCTCTCTCCATACAATGAAGATGCTGAAACTCTTATTTCTTAGAATTAGTTCATCAGCCTTTGAGATCTGTCATTTAATTGAAATGACAATTACTGTCCAATCATCAGCATCATTATCTGATAGTTCTTCTACAAACCTAACTTTGCAGAGCACTGGGAGAGACTTTGAGGATGTCTGATCTTAGAGTTCATGTTCATGGTAAGTGTTAATGGAGAAGGAAGTCTCAAGGGTGGGGAAGATTTCAACGGTTCTGAAATACCCTCTGGTACGCCAGTGGGGGAGATACTTTAAAGCACAGTGATTGGCATTACTATGTTGCACAGACTTTCAGATTAAAATATAGAAGAAGGTATGGAGACACACCACAGGCAACCCCTGTGCCCAGGTTGTTAGTCTTGGTCATGGAGATGGGGAAAGACAATAGTATCTGCTACTGTCCAAGTATCTTGCAGATGGCAATGTCTTTTTTTAAATTATTTATTTATTTATTTTTGGCTGCATTGGGTCTTTGTTGCTGCGCAGGCTTTTCTCTAGTTGTGGCGAGCCGGGGCTACTCTTCGTTGCAGTGTGCGGACTTCTCATTGCAGTGGTTTCTCTTGTTGTGGAGCACGGGCTCTAGGTGCGTGGGCTTCAGTAGTTATGGCACGTGGACTCAGTAATTGTGGCTTGTGGGCTCTAGAGCGCAGGCTCAGTAGTTGTGGCGCACGGGCTTAGTTGCTCCGCGGCACGTGGGATCTTCCCGGACCAGGGATTGAACCTGTGTCCCCCGCATTAGCAGGCAGATTCTTATCCACTGCGCCACCAGGGAAGCCTGGCAATGTCCTTCTATACTGAGCTTCTGAAGTAAGCATTGTGGGTTGCCTCCTAATCATCTCCCACTTCTTCTCCCTTCCTGATAAGATCCTGACTTTGTTCAGGTGTCCACCTCTCCTCCATGTAACCAGGTGCTTTGGAGGAAGATGGTAACACTCAGCCTTCCAGGTGGACTTGACTGGATCGGGGTCCCTCACCCAAGACTCACTTAGGAATTGGCATGTGACTTATACATGGCCAGTAAGACATGAAGTGGCATCTCTTGAGATGCTCCTGAGAAGGATTTTCTTGCTCCTAAGAAGGACTCAGAGGAGGAAAAGAGGTCTCTCTTCTCCTAGCCATTGTTCATCTAGATGTAATGCCTGAAACTTCGGCAATCATCTTGCTGACAACATGAAAACAAATTCAGAATGGAAGACGGCAAAACGGAGCAATGACAAGAAATGAGTTCATGACCCAGAAGGCTTCTCTACCTCTGATTTTCTGGGTTTCTGATATTTGCAGCCAACGTGCCATTAACCAAAATCTAAACTTTAAGTACAATTCTCACTTTATTAACCAGCATCTTCTTGTTTTGTTTTTTCCTATATTCATTTCAGCCTCCTGATGAGAGCATAGACTTAGTTTATTGAACTGTGAATATTAAAGCCAATTCAAACATCATCTCCTCCTTGAAGACTTCAGATCTGCAAATGACTAGCTCCTTTATGCTGTGTTTTTATATCAATATTATCTACCTGTACATAGCATGCCTCACTCCATATTGAAATGATCTATCACCTGCTTCCCAATATCATTTGATTTTGTCTATGATAAGGTCAGACATTGTCTCCCAGCCTCCTTTAGGGTTATCAGATAGTCTCATGGTCCCCATTACTTAGGAGGATCTCAGTAATTAATCATGAATGAATATCTACAACTCTCAACACATTTTTCCTTAGCCCTGCTTTTGTTAACCTTTATCTACCATAATACTGACTCTTTCTAATTATACCTGCCTTCCCTACATAAAAAAGTCAATGTTACTTACACTTATTTAAGTCTTCCTAAAACACCATGAAATGGTACGCTAAATGTATGTGCTGTCTCATCAGGTAAGCATTATTAGACCTCAAAGAACCCAGTGAAGGCCACCAATGTGTCCCAAAGAATTAGAGCTGCAATGACTAGGTCAGCATTTCTAATAATGTGTTCCTCAGAAGAATTACCCTTTATGATGTGAACTGGTGCTTAAGGAGCTTTACAGTCAAATAATTTAGGAAACACTGTGCTTAAAAAATTTAAACAGGTTCTCAAGTGCAGAAGTGCTTTGAGCTTCCTACAGGCCAAGATACCCTGTGAATCTCCGAAAAGGAGCTATAGTATGGAATTTTCCCAAAGTGCATTTAACATAGGATCAATGCTCCAAGGTACAACTATTAATATATTATCATGATTGTTAAAAACTCAGTTTGAGATACAAGTTCTAGATCAAGTGAGCCTTGAACATGACACCTAGCTATTTTCCTATTTCAGGGAAGATGAAAAAAAAAATTTTTTAACTGGAAGTAAGGTATTATCTTTACCAAAAAAAACCCCTCTTATATATATTTATATTGTTATATTGGGCTTTAGTTGCAACTTTGAGAGAATCAGAGAATCTTGGCTCTGGGAGAGTATCTTAAGGATTGAACAGAGGAGTGATTATTGATTATGTTGTATTCATGAACCTCTTTGAGAATCTGGTGAAAACAGCATACCCTCATCCCAGAAAGATGTACCTACACACACAAAATTCCACGGAGTTCACAAAACTGTTGATGAATTCACAGACTCCAAGTTTGGAATGTCCTGCCTCCTAACCTGCATGGCCAATGCAGATACTGAGGAAACCGAGGCCCAAAAGTCATAGAGCTTTTGAGGTCAAAGCCAAGATAAGAACTTAGGGATTCTGACACCCTCTCTGACCATATTTTTATTCAACCCAGCCCCAAATCATTTTTATATCATCATTTTGGGACTCTGTCAGGCCCTTCTGATCTTCCAAAGCTACCAGTGGAGTTGGCTGATGCTATAGCTCAGGCAAGACTGAAAACCATGGGGGTGACTAGTGTGTTCTGAATGCCCCTAATAATCGCTCCCAGACGAACTCCCTGCTAGTGTCACACTATGATTATGCCACCATTGCCATAATGCAGTTGTTTTACACTCATTTCTAGCTAGAAAAGTAAATTACCAAGCATGTTCTGGATGGCCTATGGCATGCAAAGTGCAAATAAATAAGGATTCAGATGCCTGACTTTGGTCGTAAATTCCAGAAGAGAAAAAACATGAGCTGTTCTTGGCATGCTTCTTTTTAAACAAGTTTGATCACCCTTGCTGAAAAATTCCTAATAAGTAGAAAACATTGCTAGTGCTAATTACCACCAAAGCTTAATTTATGAATATGCATATACATAGAAAAGCAACATGTGCTAAAACGCTTTGATGTTTGTGAAATGTTAGAGCCATGGACAACATTATGAACGCTAAAGAATGAAAACTGCATGCATTCACTCAAAATCTAGGCCATAAAGTTAACTTATTAAACGGAGCACAGGATAGCACTTACCCATCATGGACTGATATTCTGGTGTTGTCCTTGAATCCCAGCTCGGGGAGGGGGGGTTCAGAGCAAACGCAGCACCCTTCAAATGCAACTCAGTCCTGAGCTCACCTTGGCCATGGCAGCCTACATTCTGCCTACACAACGTGAACGTCTATTGATTACTAACCATGTGCCAGGTACCCAAGTAACCACTGTGCATGCAATCTTTCTATTTGATAGTCACGACACCTGAAAGAGGTAGGTACTTATCACTCTGCTTTCACAGATAAGGAAAGGGAGATACACAGAGTTCAATAACTAGCCCATGGTCACAAGGCTAGTAAGTGCTGGAGCTTGGGTTTGAACCCGTAACTATTTGTTCCAAATCCTAAGCTCTTAACCATTACATACCCTGCCCCTTGGTAAACACTGGCGGTGCTTAACCAATGGTAGGCCAAATGCAAGCTCCCAATTCATATATTTATTTCCCCTATCTTGGTTAGGATAATCAGGCATTTGGGCTGAAAGATATTCCTTTCAAAAGCCAGCTATTACTGAATCTCCACTTTATTCAAATTCTTCATCCAGTATTCATCATCCTCTGGGTTTCAGCCATCCAACCCCTCACCAGACATATGTATATATTAATATTGTGACAGACACTATGCAAAGCAAAGTTGAGTGAAATATGGCCCCTGCCCTCTAGAAATTTGAAATTCAGAGGAGGAGGCAACAACTAAACTAATTAGTACAGCACAGCCTAAGATGTCAGCCTGCGGGCAGCGGAAGCCTTGTCCAAATTGCACTGGGTTGAAGGTCGGATGGGATTCCTGAAGGATGCCTGGGTTGAAGGATGGTGCCTGGGCTGAAGGATGGTGGGGATTCACTGGGTAAAGATCTGGTTGGGCCTGAGCGTTGGGGGACAGGTTTGGGCAGAGGGAACAATACCCATGGAGCTTAAACTAGCAGGAAGAATTCTCAAATTATAAATAGTTCGGCATCTAAAGCAAACTGTGGCTGTGAAGCCTGGGGAATGTGGATGCATTTGCTTACGTGTAGGAACAAGCCATCACCAAAGCCCCAGGGTGCTGCCTAGAGTTCATGCTGAGTTCCGGGAATGAATGCACGTTCTCTCTCTCTCATTTTGTGTGTGTGTGTGTGTGCTGAGAGTGTATGTGTGCGTTGTGTGCGTTGTAAGTGCATGTGTGTGTTGTATGTATATGCTGTGAATGTACTTACTGTGTGTGTTGTGTGCATTGTGTGTATGTGCTGTGAATGTACTGTGTGTTGTGTATGGTGGGGGGAGTATGCGTGCCACGTCCACTGAAAGACTTCTCTCCTGCCCTTGTGTCTTGCAGCAGACGCTGCATCATCCCACAGAGCCCTTCTCCCTTCCTCCCCCTTGTTGAGGAAGACCCAGGAAACCACCCTCATGGTCCTCCACAGCCTCTGCCATCACTGTATCCCCTTCTCCTTTTTTTTCTTTTTAAATTTATTTATATTTGGCTGCATCGGGTCTTCGGTACTACATGCGGACTTTCTCTAGTTGCGGCAAGCGGGGGCTACTCTTCATTGTGGTGTGTGGGCTTCTCATTGCGGTGGTTTCTCTTGTTGTGGAGCACGGGCTCTAGGCGCTCGGGCTTCCGTAGCTGTGGCACGTGGGCTCAGCAGTTGTGGCTCGCGGGATCCAGAGTGTAGGCTCAGTAGCTGTGGCTCACAGGCTCAGCTGCTCCATGGCATGTGGGATCTTCCCAGGCTCGAATCCATGTGCCCTGCATTGGCAGGTGGATTCTTAACCACTGTGCCACCAGGGAAGTCCCCCCTTCTCCTTCTGAAGAGAAGTAGATGGGATGAACAGACCATGACTATCACCAAAATAAAGCATGCTAGGACCTGTGGGTCCCTTCCTGGAGAGTGCGTACGTCTGGAAAAGGTGTCTCTAACATGCCTGTTCAAAGAGCCTTCTTTATTCAGAAATTACCTTTGTTTCTTTCTTCTCTAAAATTTCTACTGAAAGACAGAGAGGAACTGGCTCCCCGGTATCCCCATAGACAAATGACTAGAGATTAGATGTCACCATATGCTACACAAGCAAGACAAGGAGGCAGAATACCCCACCCACCCCCAGCCTCTTGGCTGCAGCAGCCTTGACCCATGTCCATGGACTTGGATGGGCACTTTTTGTCCATTCCCATGGACAAGGAATCCACCCAACCCAAGCCCAGTGGGCAGGACTCCACAGACCACTGAAGAACCTCACCCTCAGTAGAGTACCGTCATGTCTGTATGCATGCAGAAAAAATGTGAATGTGGCATCTTGTAATGTTCTGTCTCCTGTAAGCACATCTACAATTTCTCTCTGAAGTTCTGTCAAAACACAGTCTGATGCAAACAGCAGAGATGTCCCTGAGTTGGGCAAACCCTAAGACACTTCCCCATGAACTCTGTCCCTCTTTCTACATACTTAGCCTTTTGGAAATAAAGCCTTCCATGGGGGGCGAGGAGCACAGAACACAGCTACGTGCTTGAATGATTAAAAACAAAAAGTAGAGGGGAGGTCAAAAATCTCATTCAGTCACAGATGCCCATGGAGATTCTTCTGAGTAGGGGTTCACACTTCTCATGAAAATCTCAGAGGATCTGGTATCCTTTTATAAAGGTTTAGAATCCCTGATTAAGAGGGATCTTTAAAGATGGGGGAAAAAATCTGCTTCTTCAGAAGAAAGTTGATGTGCACATGCCATCTCCCCTCAGATGAGCTGGATGCTAATTGCTCGTTCAGCTCTGAATCCCTTCCATCTGACACCACTGCTGCTTTCTGATGTACCTGCAACTTTTATGATTTTACTACCCATGCAAAGCGGCGCTTGCCGCCTCCAGCATAATACACGAGCTATTTATTGCCTCATTTTACAGCTGCTGCTGGAGATCATATTTAACAATACACATATCACAGAATTGTCTTTGGGTGTCACAAGCTGCCAAAGTGTAGCTCAAACCAGAGTTTCGAAAGCTCTATGCTAATGATCCTACACACATTCCAGGCTTAATTAGAGGAGGCTGAAATAGAAGCTTGCTTCTAGCAGTCACACCCTTCCGTCAATATCGAAACACGAATGTTTATCTCCTGGTTTGTGACTTATCTCACAGTATTTATAATTGCAGCATTTTGTTACCAGAAGCAAACTTCAAGATCTATGCAAAAGTTTGCAATAAGCAATTCTATTGGGGATGGAGATCTACCCCCCAAATAAATGGAAGGTAGTTTTACCTGGGCATCCACCTTTCATTCCTTGGGAACACACACACACACCCCACTCCTAATTTGTGCTGAGTTAGCTCTAGAAATATCTAAAACTTCCCAGATTTGCATGGAACCATCTGCCAGATGAGACAGTTAACGTAGCAGAGTTAATGCTGGGACCAGGCTGCCTGAGAAATCATGGCAAACCACTTTTACCGTTCTGTGCCTCAGTTTACTCAGCTCTAAAATGGGATAATAACTTCAGAGCATTGTTACCTGAGGATTAAATTGAGGTAACAGGTGTAGAGTCCTTAGACCAGAGCTTGCCACTCTATGGGTGTTTACAGGATGTCTCATTATCGTCTCTCAAAGGGGACTAAGCCTCCTACGTACACGACAGAGCAGCCGTGTGGTTAGATGAGTTATCGTACAAGTGCAACATTTAGAAGAACGTCCACACGTAGGAAGTATTGGGCAACTGTGAGCTGTGATTATTTCATCTCCTGGAGGCCCTGCTATAAACACAGTCTTGAAACTGACCTACTGTATTCACTGATCTTCAGCTATCCATTTTGTGGACTGATGTGCAGTTTGGACCCTCTTTACAGAACCAAATATTGTTCAGGGCGAAGGGGTCAGGGATAGACCTGAGGACAAAGGGGGTAAAAAGAGAAACAAAAGGAAATCAATAGAAAGACACTGAACTGTTTTATGACTCGTTAGTAAGAGCAATTTCTTCTGCTTTCTCTGTGCTTTTCCTTCAGGGAGCTTTCCATCCCTTTCAGCTGGTTTAAACTGTGTCCAATCACTATAACCAAGCTTAATAAAGAGATGGGAGATTCTCTATTTATTATTTTTTGCCAGTGATACTCTGGTTTAAACTAATTACCAGGAGGCCCAAGGTGCCCCTTCACTCAGAGATAAAACTGCAACACTTCTGCATTCAGCGGGGAAGAAGTTTAAAGAGTCTGGATTTGAGGAAGGCATTCTAGCTGGAAAGTGTCCTCACCTGTAATCATCCAAAGGGTAATGATAATGAGGATGGTAACAGCAATGCAATCCAGGTGTCACCCAGGGTCCCCATCTCTCAAGATCTAGGCAGGATTGTCCCAATCCCAATTCACAGCCTGGGGAAGCCCTAGGGAGCCCGAGTCTACCCGACCCGACATGACTGCTAACGCCCATAGGACTTTGTCCTGATCCAACTCCCAAGTACAAATGAGCAACCTCTGGTGAACGCAGAAGCTCCATGAAGCACGTGGCCTCCAGCACAGGGCTCTGAGCTTCCCCTCCCCTCTCAGCCGCCCACCTCCTCTCTCTCTCCCTCGCTCCCTGTCTCTCTCTGAGGAGCTCACGTTTTTTTGTTCCTCATCTCATGTTAAGCAATACTGCCCCCTTCTTGGATGATTCAGTGGCAGCCGGGACCCACCTTGTGCCAACGGCTGCAACTAAGAGAATAAAAATGCAACTAAGAAAATTAAAATAAGAGAAAGATGTAAAATTCATTACATTAATGATAAATGTCGTCCTTTAAGTTTCTATTAGGAAAGTTTTCAGGTCTTCATCCAACCATCTGATTTAAAACTTCCAACAACCCCATGACGTAGGTATTATTACTATTATCATTCCCACTAACCTTTATACCAGTGGTTCTCGACTGGGGGCAATTATGTTCCCTCCTAGGGGATCTGGCAATGTCTAGAGGCATTTTTGGTTGTCACAAATGGGGGAGGGTGCTCCTGGCATTTAGTAGGTAGAGGCCAGGGACGCTGTTCAACATCCTACAACACCCGGGACACCCTCCCAGCTCCGATGTCATGTGCCGAAGTTGAGAAACCTTGCTTTACAGCAGTTAGAAAACTAAGTCTTAGTTAGCTAACTTGTCCAAGGACACAAGTATTAAAGGGCAAAGGGGGATAAATTAGGAGTATGGGATTAACAGATACACCCTACTATATATACAATAGATAAACAACAAGGATTTACTATATAGCACAGGGAACTATATTCAATATCTTCTAATAACCTATAATGGAAAAGAATCTGAAAATATATGTAATAGATGAATCACTTTGCTGTACACCTGAAATGAACACAATATTGTAAATCAACTACACTTCAATTTAAAAAAAAAGGGCAAAGGCAGACTCTACCAGTGCCAATGGATTTCCAAATCCAGGCTTCTGTCTATGACACAAGCTTTCTCTTTTAATTATCTACTGCTAAGTAACAATACTACAGAAACCTAGCAGCTTATAACAACTCGTAGAGTACATGAGTCAGGAGGCTGTGCAAAGCTTAGCTGGATCTTCTGCTCAAGCTCTCACAAGGCTGTAATTCAGGTGTCCACCTGGGGCTGGGGTACCATCTGAGGCTCACCTGGGAAGAACTGGCCTCCAAACTCAGTTTGTTGTCAGAATTAATTTCCTTGCAGCTGTAGGACTGAAGGCCACCGTTTCTTGCTGGCCATCAGCTGGAGGCCGTCTTCAGCTCCTAGAGGTTGCCCACAGTTCCTTGTCACGTGGGGGACCCTAGCATGACTGCTTACTTCCTCAAAGCTGGCAAGAGAGAGACTCCAGGGTGGCGGGCACCTTCTAACCTTACGCAATCCGATCATGTGCATTTTCATCACCTCTGCTGTATAGTACGGATTAGAAACAAGTCAGCCATCCCACCCACGCTTGTGGGGAAAAGATCACCCAGCCCATGAATACCAGGAGGCAGGGATGGGACCGTATTAAGATTCTGTCCCCCATATGACTCATGAAATCACTACCTTGAAGGTAGTTTCCTTCAAGGGTGTCAATTGCATGGGCCATATCCTTGCAAATATTTATATGTCCATCTTATCCTCACAGCCTTCAACAAAAATTTATAGAAGGCCTACTACAAGTGTGGTGTGAAGGCCCCTCGCCAAGGGCAGTGAGACTTCCTGATATCAGGTTAAGGCAAATACTGCAAAGACATTTGTGAAAGTCAACTTGATAAGGCTTTTGGACCACTTCACTGAAATCCATACTCAACACCCTACATTATGAAAGAGAAGATCAATGGACTCTACCAAAAAAAAAAAAAAAAAAAAAAGGAAAATTCAGATGATTTGATGATAAGGGAAACAAATTGTGGTATCTCATTTAACTCCAAAAAACACACAGCTGGGGCTTCCCTGGTGGCGCAGTGGTTGAGAGTCCGCCTGCCGATGCAAGGGACATGGGTTTGTGCCCCAGTCCGGGAAGATCCCACATGCCGCGGAGCGGCTGGGCCCGTGAGCCATGGCCGCTGAGCCTGCGCGTACGGAGCGTGTGCTCCGCAACGGGAGAGGCCATAACAGAGAGAGGCCCGCGTACCGCCAAAAAAAAAAAAAAAAAAAAACACACAGCTGATCCTTCCTTCTGACCCCTTTCTTCTCTCTCTCCTCCCGTATTTATCCTTCCATTCTATCTCTTACTTTTCTCACCGGGGCTCTTGCTGGACACCCCTGCTGGCTTTTAGATATAGAGAGGTCAGAAAATACAGAACCTCAATCCTATAATTACTCCAATAATTGTCATACATATTAGTCAGAGCCTTTGGTTGCAAGCAACAGAAATGAATTCTGGCAAAGCTCAACAAAAAGGGAATGAAGGAGAAGAAGGCATCTTCAGCAGCTCTGAGCAACGCAGCAGTGCAAGGATAAACATTCTAGCATAGCAGGGTTTGGATAAGCTTCCCTTGGCCAGGGTGTGGTGGTGGATGAGGAGGGGGAGCTCACATCTACGTCAGTCTATTTTTCAATATGTCGGATTAATAGCATAGTTTTAGCAAACCTCCACTTTCTTTTGCTAGAGAGGTTACAGGTACAATGTGTTTTCGTTTGCTGGGGTTTTTATTTATTTACTTATTTATTTATTTATTTTTGGCTGTGTTGGGTCTTCGTTGCTGCACGCGGGCTTTCTCTAGTTGCGGCAAGCGGGGGCTACTCTTCGTTGCGGTGCGCGGGCTTCTCATTGCAGTGGCTTCTCTTGTTGTGGAGCACGGGCTCTAGGTGCACAGGCTCCAGTAGTTGTGGCACACGGGTTCAGCAGTTGTGGCTCGTGGGCTCTAGAGCGTGGGCTCAGTAGTTGTGGCGCATGGGCTTCGTTGCTCCGCGGCATGTGGGGTCTTCCCGGACCAGGGCTCGAACACATATCCCCTGCATGGGCAGGCGGATTCTTAACCACTGCACCACCAGGGAAGTCTTTTTTTTTTTTTTAATTGTACGGTTTTTTTGTTTCCCAGTTTAGTTCTTGCTTTTTTAATTAATGCTACTTGATCAAGACCTGTGGTGATGAACCTACCCTTTGGATCTGGCTTAATTTTAATTAAATAATCCTCCAACTCTCAATAGTCCAAATGTTTGTTTCTTCTGCAATTCTTATCACAGGACAATTTGGTAGAATTTTATAGATTTTCTGAGAAATTGTTTTATCAATTTTTCCCTGCCACCATACACTGAAGCTGACTTGTAGCACTAGATGTTGCTTTAAATTAATTTTCTTTTTTTACAGGTTATTTTTTCTGTTGCATTAGTTAATTCCTACATTAATTTCATCACCTTCTGACTAACAATTAACAGTGGTCATGGTTGGTTCCATGACTATAAAATTGGCCTTGCTGGGTTCCACATTTATCTTGCCTTAATGATCAAATTTGTTCAGTGAAAGATGTTTTTTTCTCCTAGACATCAGCTTTTTTAACCTGGGATCTAAAACTCAAGTTGTGTTCCTTTTGCCTCTTACATATCACCATTAATAAAGATTTTACTGTTAGAACTTGGCTGACAAACTTGTGGGCTCTCTATTATGAACAATGATAAGAAGCAGAAAAAACACAGTTTGAGTTTCATTCCCAGCTTGAATTTGCAAGCCTGGCATTTAGAAAAATTATCTTGCAACTTTATAAACCAAGAAAATTTGTGGATGAAAGTCAGAGAATTAATATAAAACTTCCCACCCATCTCCTTCTGAAATGGCTTTGGTAAAGTCACTGCACAGCATAGATTTGGTCAAGTCTCCACCACCACCAACAAAAAAATGTGTAGATAATGCATGTGAATTCCTTTTATTTCAATTGCCTGGATAACTCAAGTTCGAGGAATTCAAAGAACTGAGCTATTGTCCTAGATGACGAGAATCTGTACTGTTGTGTTCCAAGAGTACGCACTCAATTTGTGGTTCAGTGGAAACCTATGTATTGTCCAGACCAGAAGTTTTTCTATTCTGTTTTATGGCTCTGTGAATTATAGATAACTGATAGCAAAGGAACACCACTCTTGTCCATAGATATACAAATTCTGTCCTATCCAGCAGAAGCTCACCTGGCTCCCCTCCCCCACTGTGGAAGAAGCTGGTTTTGCTTCCATTTGCACATTCACTGGAACATTCCTTTATTCCATTTGAATGTGTGATTTTTAGACTTCTCTGTTGCACCAATTATAAGATTCACCTGGTTTCCTCATTGATTGAGTTAGAGCCTCTAGCACATGTTCATTTTATGGCAGAGAGTCATGATTTACTTTTTTTGGAAAATTATCTTTTAACAGCATTTGATCACTGTAGATAAACTCCCAAATTATGCTGCAATAAAGTGGTAAAGTATTTCCCTGAAATATTGCTGTGAAATAATATTTTAAAATACTACCATGAAGTACTACCACAAAGTACTACCGTGAAGTGCTACTCTGAAGGAGTACTGTAAAGTAGTACCATGAAGTAGTATGGTGACACAGCACTGTACTATAGTACTGAGAATCAGTACCATGAAGTAATACCTCAAAGTACTACTCTTAAGTAGCAGCAGGAATGAACCTTGTGAAGTAGTACTATAGTATAGTACCATGAAGTATTACTATGAAATACTACCATAAAGTACTACCATGAAGTACAATTGTAATGCAGTGCCATGAAGTAGCGTGGTGACATAGTACTGTGAGGCAGTACCTCGAAGTACTACCCCTAAGTACTACCCCAAAGTAGCACCACAACATAGTCCAATGAAGCAGTACCAGGATATAGTACTATGAAATAGCACAGAGATATGTCAATAGTACTGTGAAGCAGTACCATGAAATAAGGGCCAGATTTGGGAGTCACATACACATGGTTTCTAATTCTAGATTCGTTCTTTGATACCTGGGTAAATTCTTGGGTGAATTATTTCAATTCTCCTAGTTTCACTACCTCGTATGTAAGATGTGGATGATAATAATAGCTACCTTGTGGGTTTTGTTGTGAAATAACACAAATTACTACATATTTCTAATACTCGGTATTATTTATTGTGTTTATAACATGAATCCGTCCTAAATGGGCTTTAAAATATAGTAATGTGTTATTTAGACATAATCTCAATAAACTGGTTAACTGCTTGAAAATTCCAATTGGACTTCTTGGACCCCATTCCTGAGCTTCTAGCTTAGGGCAACCATCCTTTCAAACTAATAATAATAAAAAAGAAATCTTCAGGAGTGATTTTATTTGCTTCTTGAATGTACTGTCATAAAGACATAAATATGCTGGTCCATTATAACTGTTTGCCTACATAAAAAACATATGAACATAAATTTCCAGAGTCAGACCAAGTTTTCTTCATCTTGTTTCCAAGAAACTAAAAAGAATCCAAATGTATTTTGTCAGCAAACTCAGAAGATGTGCATGGAATCTTGGCAGGAGGGAAGAACACAGAGGAAGACTGCTCCGACACTTACTCAGCTCCCCTGGCGTAATGCTCTCTGACTGTGCAGCACGACTCACATTGAGAAGGAAAAGAAAAGGTCCCACATTTGCCGCACAGCAAGGACACATACATGTTACATCGATATGTACCCAGAACCTCAGGTTGTTCTTCCTATCCTTTGAAGGTGGCATTACACTTTCAGGAAAAGACCCCCCCCCCCCGGACTTAGGTACAATTGGGTTTCACCACAGGACAATTTCAGAGTGAAAAATTACAGACAACCTTAATACCCAGTGCAAATTAACAAGTGCTTCTTCCTCATGATAGAATATTATCCAGCTATTATAAGCCTTTTTTTTGAACTCTTAATAATATGGAAAATGCTCAGAACATCATGTTAAATTTAGAAAGACAGAATATAAAATTACGTATGTTCCATCCTACCAATTTTGTAACATTTCACAGGGACACACACCCTCAGTGTGTGCACAGGCATGTGCACGTAAGCACACAGAATAAAGAGCTGGAGGAAATGGTCCAAAATATTCACAGTGCTTTTATCTCTCAGTGGTGAGATTATGGGTGATGTTATCATTTTTCTTTAAATTATCATGAATTCCCCGAATTTTCAAGGAGCTTGTGCTATTATTATAGTCGGTAAAACAAATATTTTAAAAACAACAATAGGTGAGGGAGAGTAAGAGGTACAAACTTGCAGATGCAAAATAAATGAGTAACGGGTATGAAATGTACAGTGTGGAGAACATAGTCAATAATTATGTAATGTCTTTGTATGGTGACAGATCGTAACTAGACGTATCGCAGTGATCATTTTGAAATGTACAGAAATATCGAATCACTATGTTGTGTAACAGGAACTAACATAGCGTTGTAGGTCAATTTACTTCAAAAGCAAACAAACTCATAGAAAAAGAGGTCAGATTTGCGGTTACCAGAGGCGGGGGGAGGGGGAATCAATCGGATGAAGGCGGTCAAAAGGTACAGACTTCCAGTTTCAAGATAAAGTGCTAAGGATGTAACGTACAACATGATAAATATAATTAACACGGCTCTACGTTATATATGGAAGATGTTAAGAGAGTTGAGTTCTCATCACAAGGAAAAACTTTTCTTCTTCCATTTCTTTAATTTTGTATCTATATGAAATGATGCGTGGTCACAAACGTACCGTGGTCATCATTTCATGATATATGTAAGTCAAGTCAGGATGCCGTACATCTTAAACTTACACAGTGCTGTATGCCAATTATATTTCAATAACAATGGATGGAAAACAATAACAACAAGCTGCAGAGGGTATCAATAATGATACTGAAAGATTGCTGGAGTTTGCATTGATACCTGGGGACATCAGCCAAAAAGAGCAAGGAGAAAGTGATTGCTACCATTATTGTAGTTGCCATCACCAGATGTGCTGCCTTTTATATCATCAGTGAAAGTTCACTTTTTGACTTTCTTTTCCCTGGGACTGACCAGCAGAAGATTAGACTTGGGTGAAAACCAATTTTGACATACTATTATTTTGTTTACATAGCCAATATTCTACATGGCTACTACTGGGACCTTATTGTTTTTCAACCCCAAGTAAACTTTGAAGAGTTGCCCTTCATCAGAAAGATGTACAGATGCAAAATGGTTGTTCTGCAGCCATCAAAATGGTATTAGATGTTTTTTTCCCAATTTTGGGAATTTATCTTTTTTTTTCTTTTTTGTAATTTTTATTTGAGTATAGTTGATTTACAAAGTTGTGTTACTTATGGTGTTAGATTCTGCATTCCTATTTTAGCCTTATTCCTGATTCTGACAAGTCCCATGTTGACAGATTTAGGAGTTTGTGTGCTTTTTGGTTTTTTTTTTCCTCTCTCTCTCACTATTACCAAGACTCTATTATCAGATAACTAAAGTTTGCACATTTTAAGAGTTTAATACAGTAAATTTGAAAATTCCATTAAACTTCCTTACTGCTAAAAAATACAGCCTGATTATATACAAAATAATTTTAATTAACAAAAGTAATATATTTTTGCAATGGTAATAAAAATCGTTTGGAAACAGAGAGTTTCCTATGCCCATCACCAGTACCAAGTAGAGCTATTTTGTATTCAGGAACAAACAAAAATAGAACCTATTTTAAATATGTGTATCCTTTTAGAGTCATTCTTTTATTTATGTAAATGAAAACACCCTTGTCGGTGATAACTATGATTAAGGACTTTTTCCCCCCAGCTTTCAGAGATATAGCACTTTCCCTCTCATCTCACAAAGTGGTTCATCCAATGTGACATCTAATTGAACCTGAAGTTTCCTACGTTCTGCAAGATCATGTTAATCTAGTAGTTTTCTTCATCTCTTAGCTTGGTTAAAGGCAAAGAGTTTATTGAGAAAAGATGTGATTGTCATGCCTTCTGCTGACCAACTGCAATTTCCTCTCCTTGTAAACTCTATTTAGTGTTACAAAAACAATTCAAAGGCAGATTGTAGGTGCCAGGCTTTCCCTCTGACCTTTAAATCAAATTTAGAATTTCACAGGGTAGTATGCCTTCAAGCTAAATCCGTCAGCTTAATAAAGTGGAAATTTTCTGCAATAAATCTGCAATAAATTTCTACCATTCGCAAAGAAAGGTAAGCTTTATTTATTGTTTCATAGTTCTGAACAAGGGCTTAAGATTCTGGGGTGAAATAAAAACAAGTTCTAATAAATGTAAGGACAGCTCTGAATAATGAGAGAAAGAGGATGAGTGGCATAAATACAACGAGAGAAAGAAAGACACACAGAAAGAAAAAAAAAAGACAGAAAAAAAGGAAGAAGACAGAATTATAAAGAGGCAAGACCAGGAAATAAATGAAGGGGAAAAGAAGAAAGTACACAAGGAAAAACATTAGTAATTTTTGCCTATCTCTACCAAGGAGCACAAAATCATTAAAATCATAAGCTCTCCTGCTGAGAATATGCAGAATCCGTTTGAGGCGTGATGAATTACGACTGTTCTCTGATCCCTGCTGAGCCTCTTTGTGAGTTTCTTACAGCACAAAATGACCTGATGGCTTATTCCACTTTCCAAACAAGTAAATGTCAAGGATTTGCAAATCGAGGACTATGTATCGCCTCTGTTGTCAGAAGAGTTCCTGGTGATTCCCCCCCAATAGAGGGCAATATACTTTCAGAAGACATAAAAGCAATAAGAAATCTTCCCTGATGCCAAAGTTGGGCTCATTCCATTTAACCAAAGCCATTCTCCCCTAATACACGTCTCAGCAAAAATGTCTTCTTCAAACTGACACATTCTTCCACACTAAGGACAAGTTTCTAGACCAAATCATTTGCCTAATTATTAATGGAATTTGCATAAAAACCTCTTCTCTCTTCCATCTTCTATCACTACTAATGATAACAATAATTAACCCTTTTTGGGCACTGTTGACCTAGGCATTACGCAAAATACTGCACAACTTTACAGGCATCATCTCATCTAATCTTGACAGCAGAAGGGTCCATTTTGCAGATGAAATTCGGGCCCCAAAACAGTTAACTGACTTGCCCAAAGTCACACAGTTATTAAGTACATCTAAGTTATTAAGTGGCTTGACCTTAGCAAGATGAATCCTCTTCACCACCAATTTATAATATCTGATTTATGATGCCAATTTATAACTCTTAAATCAACTACCCCAATAATCTCATTTGAATATGTTTGTACTTGGATATAGAAGTTAAATGAGAAATTAAGGAAATGAACTAGGATTTTTTTAATTGTTCACTAAAAATAGTAAAACAATGGAATAAATTTCCTCTGAACTACTTGGTGAATAACTTACAGTACTGCCTTGGAAAAAGTAAATAGTTTGAATATACCATGAGCTTTGGAGAAAGGGGAGAGACATATATTTTGCTTAAGACAGGACTTTAAATCAAACACATTTGAGGTTATGAAGGAAAATGAATTGAATAACATGACAGCGAGATGTTTATAGTGCTGGCCGGTGGCAGCTGAAAGGTGATTCCTTGATATACTTTTGTCAATCTGTTTGCATTTTCCTTGGCCAAATTCCCTCCATGACCTTGAGTGGGCCACACCACCCTGTCTTCATATTTTTGGTTATGCATCTATCAAATGAAATTTTTTACTCTAGCCCCCTCTTGCCCTACGTGGACAGAGAATCGCTCAGAAATGAAAATCTTGATCTGAAAATCATTTGGGAAATAACTCTCAAATCTGTCTTTCTCTCCATCTACACCATCACCTCCCTAACTGAACTGTCAACATCTCTCACTTGCTGTGCCATGGGTCTTGGTGATTCCATTCTTCTCCCCACCAAACCTGTTCTCCATACTGCCACTGGGGTAATCTTTTAAAAATATAATTACTGGACTCTCCTATTTAAAACATTCCAGCAGCTTCCCATGGCCATTTGGGTAAGAGCCAGATGCCGTAACAGAGCTCACATGTTCATCTGGCCCCTGCCTAAGCCCCTTAGACCTCATCTCCTATCTCAGTGGCCTTCTTGGTTTCTTTCCTTCCCAAATCTGCCCACAGGGATTTGTCTCCATAAGAGATGCTCTTCCCCTCCCTCACCACTCTTACTAACTGCTAATTGTTCTTCAAAGCTTTGATTCTCATACATGAGGCTTAAAAAGAAACCCTAATAAAGAACTAGCATCTTGGGCTTTCTATGCTAACCCAATATTCAACTTGCCACTGAACTTGGCAAACAACCCTTCATCATTTCCATTTATCCAACCTCAAATCCTGGGCCTTCGGTATATTTATGCAAATGAAAGGCTCTCAACCTTGGATGCAATCACTTAGGGGAGATTATTAAAAACAAACACCATTCAAAGGCTCTGTCCCCAAAGGTTCTGACCCAATTGGTCTAAGATGATGTCCAGACATTTGTCTGAAGTTCCCAGGTGAATCTATTGTGAAACCTGGGTTGAGATCCACTGATCGGTAAGGAGGAAGCCAAGAAGAAACTGAACAGATACACAAACTTTTCTATCAGAGATGTCATCAGACTGAATTACTTAATAAGGTCAGCAAACACGGGCTGGAGATATTTACCTCTACAGGGTACACAGTCATATATGGGTCTACACCTAATTGCCTACCTCACCACATAACATGAACTTAGAATGGATGAGGTTGTACATTACAGACCAAAATGTAATCATCAGGTATCTCAGCATATTCATTTATAAATGTATGAATACTATAATTACAATACTATGACTAGCAAGGTTGGTGATAAAAGACTTCTACTCAAAGGTAGCAGATTGTGTGGGTGAATCAAGCACATACCACAAATAATAAAAGGTTTATTAGTGAGGACTCCTTGCACTGCAGGGTCAACCAAAAGGTTCTACAGCCCATCGCTCCTATAAAGAGAGCTCCAATCTGTTTTAAATAATGCTTTTTGTGAAAAAGTTAATTTGTGTTTTTATATTGAAAACTATACTTTTGAAGGAAGCAAAACTAGAAACTACAGAACAACAACAAGTTAGAAAAAGAAAAGTATTAATACAATCTGGATAGTTAATTCCCTTCTCTGTGTAAATGCATGCTTTATGAATTTGGGTTAACACAAAGTTTTATGCCTAAAACTTTACACATAAACTTTTATACTCTTTTAAAAACTAAATTCAAATGATGTCATGGGCATCTTCCTATATCATCATCTTTTTTTTTCCTCCATTTTTAATGAGATATAATTGACATACAGTACTGTATAAGTTTAAGGTGTACAGCATAATGATCTGACTTACATACACCATGAAATGATTATCACAAGTTCAGTGAACATCCATCATCTCATATAGATACAAACTTAAAGAAATAAAACAATACGTTTTTTCCTTGTGATAGTAAGTCTTAGGGTCTACTCTCTTAACAGCTCTCATATATAGCATACAGCAGTGTGAATTATATTCATCATGTTGTACACTGCATCCCTAGTGCTGATTTATCTTATAACTGGACGTCACCACATATTTTGAGAAACACAGTTCGGTTGTACACACAGTATCTATTATATAAATATACACTATTTAATTAACTATGCCCATCTTTGCACATTTAAGTTGACTTCAATTTTTCACTTTTATAAGAATATAAGAATGTGTGTATGTGTGCCTATATGTGTAATTATAATTATATAGAACGATTGGGTTTGGGGAAACTAGTAATTCCAACACTATTTTCTGTAAGCCTCATCATTGTGTGGTTTTATTGTTTTTGGGTTTTTTTTTAATTTATTTATTTTTGGCTGCATTGGGTCTTCGTTGCTGCATGCAGGCCTTCTTTAGTTGCTGCCAGCGGGGGCTACTCTTCATTGCGGTGCGTGGTCTTCTCATTGCAGTGGCTTCTCTTGCTGTGGAGCACGGGCTCTAGGCATATGGTCTTCAGTAGCTGTGGCTCGCAGGCTCTAGAGGACATGCTCGGCAGTTGTGGCACACAGGCTTAGTTGCTCCGCGGCATGTGACCAGGGCCCAGACCATGGCTCGAACCTGTATCCCCTGCCTTGGCAGGCAGATTCTTAACCACTGTACCACCAGGGAAGCCCCATCATTGTTCTTGATACACGTACAAATCACAGATACACCTGCCACTCCCCTCCAAAGTGTTTGGATTCATTAGGTCTGACGGGGGGCCAGATAATATGCATTTTTTGGTAAGTACCACAGACAATCCTTACGCAGCTAATGCATAACTTCTACTTGAGAAACTGGTATCAGCCTTTTTAAAATCCTCGCACATGTTGGCAAACTGTCAGAAAGATAATTTTTATTTCCTTAAGCAGTATGTGATCACACCCATTAAGATTATCTTTTTAAAGTCCTGTGCTGATTTAATATGGAATAAATGGAATGTGTTGCTCTTTAATTTAGAATGGTTTTTTTTTGAATTTTATTTATTTTTTATAAAGCAGGTTCTAATTATCTATTTTATACATATTAGTGTATATACGTCAATCCCAATCTCCCAGTTCATACCACCACCATCACCCCCACGCCACTTTCCCCCCTTGGTGTCCATACGTTTGTTCTCTACATCTGTGTCTCTGTTTCTGCCTTGCAAACCAGTTCATCTGTACAATTGTTCTAGTTTCCACATATATGTGTTAATATATGATATTTGTTTTTCTCTTTCAGACTTACTTCACTCTGTATGACAGTCTCTAGATCCATCCACGTCTCTACAAATGACCCAATTTTGTTCCTTTTTATGGCTGAGTAATATTCCATTGTATATATGTACCAAATCTTCTTTATCCATTCGTCTGACAATGGGCATTTAGGTTGCTTCCATGACCTGGCTATTGTAAATAGTGCTGCAGTGAACATTAGGGTGCATATGTCTTTTTGAATTATGGTTTTCTCTGGGTATATGCCCAGTAGTCGGATTGCTGGGTCATATGGTAGTTCTATTTTTAGTTCTTTAAGGAACCTCCATAGTGGCTGTATCAATTTACATTCCCACCAACAGTGCAAGAGGGTTCCCCTTTCTCCACACCTTCTCCAGCATTTGTTGTTTGTAGATTTTCTGATGATGCCCATTCTAACCGGTGTGAGGTGATACCTCAATGCAGTTTTGATTTGCATTTCTCTAATAATTAGTGATGTTGAGCAGCTTTTCATGTGTTTCTTGGCCATCTGTATGTCTTCTTTGTAGAAATGTCTATTTAGGTCTTCTTCCCAATTTTTTGATTGGGTTGTCTTTTTTTTTAATATTGAGCTGCACGAGCTGTTTATATATTTTGGAAATTAATCCTTTGTCCATTGATTCGTTTGCAAATATTTTCTCCCATTCTGAGGGTTGTCTTTTCATCTTGTTTGTAGTTTCCTTTGCTTTGCAAAAGCTTTTAAGTTTCATTAGATCCCATTTGTTTATTTTTCTTTTTATTTCCATTTCTCTAGGAGGTGGATCAAAAAAAATCTTGCTGTGATTTATGTCAAAGAGTGCTCTTCCTATGCTTTCCTCTAAGAGTTTTATAGTGTCTGGCCTTACATTTAGGTCTCTAATCCATTTTGCGTTTATTTTTGTGTACGGTGTTAGGGAGTGTTCTAATTTCATTCTTTTTCATGTAGCTGTCCAGTTTTCCCAGCTCCACTTATTGAAGAGACTGTCTTTTCTCCATTGTATATCCTTGCCTCCTTTGTCATGGATTAGTTGACCATAGGTGCATGGGTTTATCTCTGGGCTTTCTATCCTGTTCCATTGATCTATATTACTGTTTTTGTGCCAGTGCCATATTGTCTTGATTACTGTAGCTTTGTAGTATAGTCTGAAGTCAGGGAGTCTGATTCCTCCAGCTCCGTTTTTTTCCCTCAAGACTGCTTTGGCTATTCGGGGTCTTTTGTGTCTCCATACAAATTTTAAGATTTTTTGTTCTAGTTCTGTAAAAAATGCCACTGGTAATTTGATAGGGATTGCATTGAATCTGTAGATTGCTTTGGGTAGTATAATCATTTTCACAATATTGATTCTTCCAATCCAAGAACATGGTATATCTCTCCATCTGTTTGTGTCATCTTTGATTTCTTTCATCAGTGTCTTATAGTTTTCTGAGTACAGGTCTTTTACCTCCTTAGGTAGGTTTATTCCTAGGTATTTTATTCTTTTTGCTGCAATGGTGACTGGGATTGTTACCTTAATTTCTCTTTCTGATCTTTCTTTATTAGTGTATAGGAATGCAAGAGATTTCTGTGCATTAATTTTGTATCCTGCAAATTTACCAAATTCATTGATTAGCTCTAGTAGCTTTCTTGTGGCATCTTTGGGATTTTCTACGTATAGTGTCATGTCATCTGCAAACAGTGACTGTTTTACTTTTTCTTTTCCAATTTGTATTCCTTTTATTTCTTTTTCTTCTCTGATTGCTGTGGCTAAGACTTCCAAAAGTATGTTGAATAATAGTGGTGAGAGTGGATATCCTTGTTTTCTTCCTGATCTTAGAGGAAATGCTTCCAGTTTTTCACCATTGAGAATGATGTTTGCTGTGGGTTTGTCGTACATGGCCTTTATTATGTTGAGGTAGGTTCCCTCTATGCCCCCTTTCTGGAGAGTTTTTATCATAAATGGGTGTTGAATTTTGTCAGAAGCTTTTTCTGCATCAATTGAGATGATCATATGGTTTTATCCTTCAATTTGTTAATATGGTGTATCACATTGATTGATTTGCGTATATTGAAGAATCCTTGCATCCCTAGGATAAATCCCACTTGATCATGGTGTACGATCCTTTTAATGTGTTGTTGCATTCTGTTTGCTAGTATTTTGTTGAGGATTTTTGCATCTATATTCATAAGTGATATTGGTCTGTAGTTTTCTTTTTTTGTAGTATCTTTGTCTGGTTTTGGTATCAGGGTGATGGTGGCCTCATAGAATGAGTTTGGGAGTGTTCCTTCCTCTGTAATTTTTTGGAAGAGTTTGAGAAGGATGGGTGTTAGCTCTTCTCTAAATGTTTGATAGAATTCACCTGGGAAGCCATCTGGTCCTGGACTTTTGTTTGTTGGAAGATTTTTAATCACACTTTCAATTTCACTACTTGTGATTGGTCTGTCCATATTTTCTATCTCTTCCTGGTTCAATCTTGGAAGGTTATACCTTTCTAAGAATTTGTCCATTTCTTCCAGGTTGTCCACTTCACTGGCATAGAGTTGCTTGTAGTAGTCTCTCAGGATGCTTTGTATTTCTGCAGTATCTGTTGTAACTTCTCCTTTTTCATTTCTAATTTTAATGATTTGAGTCCTCTCCCTCTTTTTCTTGATGAGTCTGGCTAAAGGTTTCTCAATTTTGTTTATCTTCCCAAAGAACCAGCTTTTCGTTTATTGATCTTTGTTATTGTTTTGTTTCTATTTCATTTATTTCTGCTTGGATCTTTCCTTCTACTAACTTTGGATTTTGTTTGCTCTTCTTTTTCTAGTTCCTTTAGGTGTAAGGTTAAATTGTTTATTTGAGATTTTTCTTGTTTCTTGAGGTAGGCTTGTATTGCTATAAACTTCCCTCTTAGAACTGCTTTTGCTGCATCCACAGGTTTTGGATCATCATGTTTTCATTGTAATTTGTCTCTAGGTATTTTTTTATTTGTTCTTTGATTTCTTCAGTGATCTCTTGGTTATTTAGTAATGAATTGTTTAGCCGCCATGTGTTTTTTACATTTCCTTCCCTGTAATTGATTTCTAATCTCATAGTGTTGTGGTCAGAAAAGATGCTTGATATGATTTCAATTTTCTTAAATTTACCAAGGCTTGATTTGTGACCCAGGATGTGATCTATCCTGGTGAATGTTCCGTGTGCACTTGAGAAGAAAGTGTAATCTGCTCTTTTTGGATGGAATGTCCTATAAATATCAATTAAATCTATCTGGTCTATTGTGTCATTTAAAGCTTGTGTTTCCTTATCAATTTTCTGTCTGGATGATCTGCCCATTGGTGTAAGTGAGGTGTTAAAGTCCCCCACTATTATTGTGTTACTGTCAATTTCCTCTTTTATAGGTTTTAGCAATTGCCTTATATATTGAGGTGCTCCTATGTTGGGTGCATAAATATTTATAATTGTTATATCTTCTTCTTCGATTGATCCCTTGATCATTATGTAGTGTCCTTCCCTGTCTCTTGTAACATTCTTTATTTTAAAGTCTATTTTATCTGATATGAGTATTGCTACTCCAGCTTTCTTTTGATTTCCATTTGCGTGGAATATCTTTTTCCATCCCCTCACTTTCAGTCTGTATGTGTCCCTAGGTCTGAAGTGGATCTTTTGTAGACCGCATATATATGGGTGTTATTTTTGTATCCATTCAGTAAGCCTGTGTCTTTTGGTTGCAGCATTTAATCCATTCATGTTTAAGGTAATTATCAATATGTATGTTCCTACTGACATTTTCTTAATTGTTATGGGTTTGTTTTTGTAGGTCCTTTTCTTCTCTTGTGTTTCCCATTTAGACAAGTTCCTTTAGCATTTGTTGTAGAGCCGGTTTGGTGGTGCTGAATTCTTTTAGCTTTTGCTTGTCTGTAAAGCTTTTGATTTCTCCATCCAATCTGAATGAGGTCCTTGCCAGGTAGAGTAATCTTGGTTGTAGGTTCCTCCCTTTCATCACTTTCAGTATATCATGCCACTCCCTTCTGGCTTGTAGAGTTTCTGCTGAGAAATTGGCTGTTAACCTTATGGGAGTTCCCTTGTATGTTGTCATTTCTCTTTTGTTGCTTTTAATAATTTTTCTTTGTCTTTAATTTTTGTCAGTTTGATTACTATGTGTCTCAGTGTGTTTCTCCTTGGGTTTATCCTGCCTGGAAGTCTCTGCGCTTCCTGGACTTGAGTGGCTCTTTCCTTTCCCATGTTAGGGAAGTTTCCGACTATAATCTCTTCAAATATTTTCTTGGGTCCTTTCTCTCTCTCTTCTTCTTCTGAGACCCCTATAACTCAAATGTTGTTGTGTTTAATGTTGTCCCAGAGGTCTCTTAGGCTGTCTTCATTTCTTTTCATTCTTTTTTCTGTATTTTGTTCCACGGCAGTGAATTCCACCATTCTGTCTTCCAGGTCATGTATCCATTCTCCTGCCTCAGTTATTCTGCTATTGATTCCTTCTAGGGTAATTTTCATTTTATTTATTGTAATTGTTCACCTCTGTTTGCTCTTTAATTCTTCTAGGTGTTTGTTCTTTAATTCTTCTAGGTCTTTGTTAAACATTTCTCGCATCTTCTCGATCTTTCCCTCCATTCTTTTTCCAAGGTCCTGGATCATCTTCACTATCATTATTCTGAATTCTTTTTCTGGAAGGAAAATAAGTAACATTTATAAAGAAAAGAAGAAAGCAACATGTTTCAACACCTGAATTGTATGATACGTGAATATTCTTAAGTCCACAGGTGGGTCCAATCTGATGCTTAAGATTGTTTTTCTACTTTCAAGGAAAAAAAAATTTTTTTAATACAATACTATCTCCACTTCATTTAGTTGTTTTTCTGGGGTTTTATCTTGTTCCTTCATATGGTACAATGTCCTTTGTCTTTTCAGTTTGTCTATCTTTCTGTGAATGTGGTTTTTGTTCCACAGGCTGCAGAATTGTAGTTCTTCTTGCTTCTGCTGTCTGCCCTCTGGTGGATGAGGCTACCTAAGAGGCTTGTGCAAGCTTCCTGATGGGAGGGACTGGTGGTGGGTAGAGCTGGGTGTTGCTCTGGTAGGCCTAGAATGTTTTTGATTGCCAGCGCAAAATGAAATTTTTATATATTTTTCTCGTCGTTATGTGTATTCTTTTGTAAATTTCTATATTTTTCATAACATTTGCTCAGTTTTTCATTAAGCTTTTATTTTCTTTACTCATTTATAAGAATTCTTTCTATGTAAAATTACTCCTTGGCTGAAAATATATTTCCCAGTTTATTGTTTGAGCTTAATATTATGGTGTTTATTTCGTGTCCTACAGAAGTTCTGGGTGTTTATGTAGGCATACCCATATTATCTTTTGCTAAGCATTCATCAAATCTTCCTTCTGGTTTTCTATGTCATTGTTTTCTGGATTTTTTATGCTTTTATTGTTAGTATTATTGTTTGTTTTTTGTTTTTACTTTAACTCTTTAAACTATCTGGAACTTATTTTCATACGTGAAATAGGAAATAAAGTCATTTTTCAAGAGTTTCTGGCATTGCTAGTTAAGTATTTTTCTTTTTTTTACTATTTCTTGCTATTATATGGCACAGCCTTCTCTAACATTATATCTTGTCACTTTCTCATAAGGGGTGATATTGGGAGTTGTATAATATTCAGAGTTTACTGATTACTGATGCTAATTCCCTTACCCTTCTTTTCCTGAGGAACACTAGTGGGAGACAGACCTTAACCTGAGTTAGTGTCATGTCCCTTTAACATGCATTACAATACATTTTCAACTTAAAAGAACAACAGATTTTCTTTGAAAAAGAAAATGTCTCCTTCCCAAATATATTTTTAGAGGTTGCCACTTGGAATTCATTTGCACCACCTTCAAATATGTCAAATACTGACAAAATGTCACGTGCTCATGCTGCAGCTGTTATCAGGTTATTTGAAGATTTTTATTAGCACAGCAGGATTGCTGGTATCTGTGGGATCCATACATAAATGCATATGATCCGTATGTATTAGGGAAATATTTCGAATCAGTAGTTGTTTATTTCCTCTTATTTTTTAACCTGAAAGCCGTCCTACCATTAAAACTGAACCCAGTCTGGAGTAGATTTCCCCAAAAAAGGCAGGACATAAAAGAACCCAACAAAAACGAAGTCTGGGGACTTCCCTGGTGACGCAGTAGTTAAGGATCTGCCTGCCAATGCAGGGGACACAGTTTCAAGCCCTGGTCTGGGAAGATCCCACATGCCACAGAGCAACTAAGCCCGTGCGCCACAACTACTGAGCCTGCACTGTAGAGCCCGCAAGCCACAACTACTGAGCCCGCGTGCCACAACTACTGAAGCCCGCACGCCTAGAGCCCGTGCTCCACAACAAGAGAAGCTACCACAATGAGAAGCCCGTGTACCACAACGAGGAGTAGGCCGTGCTCAACGCAACTAGAGAAAGCCCACGCACAGCAACGAAGACCCAACGAAGCCAAAAAAAATTAATTAATTAAAAAAAAAAAAGAAGTCCAGAAAACCCTGTCCTTTGATTGCAAGAACTGCAGTAGAAAAGATTTCTTTCTCTTTCTAAAAAAAATTTCAAAGGTTTAGTTGTATCTCAAAGTAGGGTTTATAACAGATAATAGAACTTTTCCACCACACAGGGTGGAAATGACAACCCTCTCTGGGCATGGGTGGAGAATCGAGGGGAAAAGATAACTTTCAGGTGTATGTTGGGTCCCTACCACATGTACATGTCCTGTATCCCAACCAAAGCCCAGCCTTGGCAGGGAGATGGCAGAAATCACAGAGAAGTTATACAAAGTGGAGAGGTTTGACCTCTTTTCCCATATAGAGCCCAGGTAGCCTGAAGAACCCTTCATGAGCTCACTGCTCTCATCCAGCCACGCACCGAGTGGCAGAGCGGCAGTGGTTGTGTGAGAAGCTAACGGCAAACAGCCTGAGCCTGGTCCCACACAACACTGCAGGCCAAGGGTTGTCACAGTTTTTCTGCAAAGGGTCAAATAGGAAATAGCTTAGACTTTGCAGGCCATACGGTGTGGCTAGTCAACGCTGCCCCTGTCACAGGAAAGTAGCCGTGGACAACGTGTAAACCAATGGGTGTGGTTACGTTCCAATAACATTTTAGTATTTGAAATTTGAATTTCAAATTTATGACATTTGAATTTCATATGATATTTGTATATCATAAATGCTATTCTTCTTTTAATCCTTTTTCAACTATTGACAAATATAGACTTCATTCCCAACTCATAAACCAGACAAAAACTGCGGCCAGCGGGTCATGGTTTGCCAACCCCTGCTGTAGACCCCAGCGTGGCAGAGCAGAACATCTAAATGCTTCTAATGCCCAAGGATGGATGAAGAAAGGGATGAGGGAGTGGGGGAACTAGATGACTTTCAGTTATGACGAGTGGATGCTTCAAATGGTCCAGCAGAGACTACAGAAGCAGAAAAAGCATAAAAGGACTACAGGCACCAGTGGTGGGTCCAGGAGTGACAAGCCAAAACTTGGAAGCTGGGTGGGATGAGGAGAGAGTTGTGACAGGGACCATAAGCCTTTCCCCAGAGGCCAGGGTAGCACATACACCTATATACTCACATCCCCTCCCACACACACCCTTGACGTCAGTTCAGCCCAGAGAGAAGGTAATAATCATATGTGTGTGGACTCTAAGTTTTACACCAGAAGAGACTGATTTCCTTTAATTTGTCAAGCTTAAGTTTTCTGCTATCAAAATAAATAAGGGCTTAAGGGTTGAATAAGTAACATTTATAAAGAAAAGAAGAAAGCAACATGTTTCAACACCTGAATTGTATGATACGTGAATATTCTTAAGTCCACAGGTGGGTCCAATCTGATGCTTAAGATTGTTTTTCTACTTTCAAGGAAAAAAAAATTTTTTTAATACAATTAAAAGAGCACAGCCAAAAACTTGTCCCTTGATTTGAAATGGTCCATTCATCACATATCTAATATTTAGGTCTATTTCTCCAATTTTTTATCTTGTCCATTCATCTCTACAGAGCTTCTTGGTTCACAAGCACTATGTGTAAATTGCTATCACTTTCTAAGCATTTAAATAACTACTAACAAAGCCCCACCTAGCTATGCTTCTTTTTAAAAAAGCCTCATCAAGCTTCTTCATCATTTATTCTTTCAAATGAACATGAGATTCTACTCTGTCAACTAAATTGGAAAAAAATGAATTCCTCTGGGATTTTGATTAAAATTGTTTAAGGCTGCAAATTAATCTAAGAAGATGCCATACCTTTAGAAAACTAACATTTACCATTCAGAAATATGGTTTGCTGTATCATAGGTTACGTATTTATGTCTCCATAAGTTTTTCCATTTTCTTTAAGTATACTTTTCTGGGAATTCCCTGGCGGTCCTGTAGTTAGGACGCCACGCTTCCATTGATCCCTGGTCTGGTCGGGAAACTAAGATCCCACAAGCCGCACAGCGCTGCCAAAAAAAAAAAAAAAAAAAAAACATCTTTCTTTTAGGTTTTTTTTTGGAAGGGAGCAGTTTATTGCTAATGCAAATTTAATGTTTTATTATATATGACTGTTATATATAAAGATACTGATTTATGTGTAATTACTTTATATATAATTCTTTTTACAAAACACTCCTAATTCTTCCAATAATTTTCAGCTAATCTGAAGTTCTCCAGTTAGACAAACTTACTATCTGCAAACAATAATAATTTACCTAATTTTTTTGAAGTTGTACAACAGATAAAAGTACATAGTTCACTGAAAAGGACGCAAATGACCCTTGAAGGTCTGGGGAATAAAAGGTGAACTTTGGCCATGATAATGAGCTCATTTGTTATGCTACCACTCACTCTTCACCTATCAGGCAAAAATTCAAAAATTGGCAACACGTTCTGTTGGTGAAACTGTGGGAAAGAGGCTCTTTCGAGTGTTGATGGTGAGACTGTAAATGAGTCAATCCCTACAGAGAGAAATTTGGCAATATCCAGAAAGGATAATACAAATTTACCCTTTGACCCAGAAATCCCATTTCTTAGAATTGATCTCAGATATATTGCCAAAACTATGAAAAGGACATGCAAATATATATATATATATATATATATATATATATATATATATATGCACAAGGCTCTACATTGCTTTTCTTCTTAGAAGTTTTTAAAAATATTACTTATCAATTAGTTCAACAATCGCTGGAACTTCCCTGGTGGTGCAGTGGTTAAGAATCCACCTGCCAATGCAGGGGACATGGGTTCGAGCCCTGGTCCGGCAAGACCCCACATGCCACGGAGCAGCTGAGCCTGTGTGCCACAACTACTGAGCCTGTGCTCTGGAGCCCACGAGCCACAACTGCTGAGCCCGTGCGCCATAGCTACTGAAACCCACACGCCTAGAGCCCATGCTCTGCCACAAGAGAAGCCACCACAATGAGAAGCCTGCACACTGCAACGAAGAGTAGCCCCTGTTCACCGCAACTAGAGAAAGCCTGCACGCAGCAACCATGACCCAATGCAGCCAAAAATAAATAAATAATAATAAAAATCGAATCTTCTTTCTTAATAATAAAAGCATTCAAAGAACTAAATCATTCTTTAAAAATAGCTTTAGCCATGCTCCCCTAAATTTTTAACTCTTGCTTTATTGTTCTTACTTTGTCCAAAGTCTTCAATTTCTTTAATAGGCTTTTCTTCATTTTGGGTAACCTGTTTATTTGAAAGTCTTCGATCTTAAAAGATTATTTCTTTATCCTTGAAATTCAAATATTTTATTCATATTTGTCTAAATGCTCTCATTTATTTCAGCATAATAACTGTGGATCCTTTTTTTGAGTTGTAGATTTTGTGACTTTTTAGCTTAGTGAAGTTTCTTTCTTTTATGTCTGATACTTATGCCTGTGTTTTCTTTTCCCACAATTCCCGTTTTACAGATTTCCCGGAGCTATCCTCTCATTTTGCCCACTCATCATTTTTAACTATTCCTTCTATTCAGAATTATGGGTGAATTTCTTGATTTTCCTTCTCTGAGACAAATTCTACTTTTTGCAGCATCCATTCTGCAGTTCCTCACCTCCATCAAATTCAATCATTACTTAAATTCCCATGCAGACATTCCCAGCGGACATCATCCCTTCTCCCTGTTTATTCCAACTGTGTAAACACACCGTTCTAGTGAATCATCTTCATAACACATTTCTAACAATCTCTGAAGAAAGGAAAAACGATCAGAGAAGAGGCTTGCAAGAGTGAGAAAAGCAAAGCAAGAAAACACCAAGATAATGACTGGCTGTGATTAATTGATCGTGATTAGTTAAGTCCAACTCTAGAATCTTATTTCAAGTCATTTTTACTTTTAGTCATTACGGTGTGTTGTTGATACCCCAATAGACTTCAAACCTTTAGCTAAGATATACTAGAAAAACTCAGCTCAAAGGAAAGGTATGGACTCTCTCTTCATTGAAATGGGGAGGGGCATTTTAACTTTAGGCTTTTAATCAAGACCCATTATATTTGTATTGAGGTCAATATTTTCCCTAACTATTGATAAAATGCATGCATACAAATAACCTCCACTTTTCTCATTCTTATGAACTTGAACTGCGTTAGTTTTGCCAATGGGAGTGTGCAACCTACTTTGAAATTCAATTATATACCCTTTTTATTCTCTCATAAGGTCTGTAGTTTTTTGCCTCAATTCATGTAAAATGCAATAAACTCAATTGTAAAACATAGGTAAAAATACAGACAAAGCATTTTTAGATATTATTATAGATATTATATAAAATATCAAGTTAAAAGTGAAATTATTTTATTGTAGTCTTGGGATGAAGTCTTGACAAGTATTCAATAGTCCAGATGTAACTGCTCAAGATCTTCCTTACATACAAAACAAAATGTGAGGGACTTCCCTGGTGGCACAGCGGTTAAAAATTTGCCTGCCAATGCAGGGACACGGGTTCGAGCCCGGGTCCAGGAAGATCCCTCATGCTGCGGAGCAACTAAGCCCGTGTGCCACAACTACTGAGCCTGTGCTCTAGAGCCCACAAGCCACAACTACTGAGCCCACGTGCCACAACTACTGAAGCCCGCGCACCTAGAGCCCGTGCTCCACAACAAGAGAAGCCACTGCAATGAGAAGTCCACGCACCGCAACAAACAGAAGCCCCTGCTAGCCGCAACTGTAGAGAGCCTGCACGCAGCAACAAAGACCAAACACAGCCAAAAATAAATAAATTTATTAAAAAAAAATGTGAAATCTTCGGTTGTTTAATAGGGAGAGCACATATCCCATGGGGATATGTTTTTTCTTCTGTTATTTACCAGGGCTGGGGGAGAGGGGACGATGACGGCAGAGATTTTGTTTTCATCTAAGACATTATCCATAAAACAATAGGCTTACATGCCCCCTGAGTAAAAACATGTAACTTCACACTGGCCCTGTATTTTAATAAGAAACGAACTGGCATTTTCTCCTGTCAGCTAATGAAGCAACTGGGAACTACTGTAGAATGAAAAATGGATGATTATCAGCTTTCTCTGGCACCAGAGAAGCTCTGCCCATCTCTTAGTGATGAGTTGGCGATTTCTTATTTGGGAAGCCTGTTTTGAAGGCTCAGAGGCGGGGGGCATGGAGAATTACAAGTTATTGTGTTAAGGGTGTTATTATTGTTATTATTAATTTTACTCTACAGATGTAAAGGCAAATGCCAGCAGCGTGGAAAAATCCTGTCTCAGCTCAAGGTAACCATTCCCTTTCATATCATGAGAATATTTCTATCAAATTCTTGGTGCAGCAAGAAACTTAGAAAGTTTAAAACTTGGCAACTGAGATGAAGCAGAGGAATTGTACTCCAAGGAACAGAACAGCCATTGTTCTAGATTGAATCTTGTCTCCAGAGTTAGGTAATTGAATGTGATAAAGATTTTACCAGCCATGCTAAATAAATTGTGAGATAACACAATGGATTGCAAACCAGTCATTAAAAATCATCATGTAGACAATACAGTGTAATGTTTAAGGTCATAGACACTGATACCAAATAGACCAGCGTTCAAGTCCCCATCCTACCATTTATTAGCTATATTACCTTGGGCAAGTTATTTCCTCTCTCCACAAGTGACTATCTCAGAGAGTCAGTGTTAAAGTTACATGAGATAAGGCACTTAAAATGCTCATAAGACCTGACAGTTGGGAAAAACAAACAAAACAAAACAAAACAAAACCCTTATTAAATGAATGAAAAAATACTTAATAGATGTTTTTTCTTATCAAACTAAGTTTTGCGTTGGAAATATATACATGCTATTACTGAGTTTAAAAACATCAGTTTGCAGAACCACGTATAAAGTATGATCTCATTTACATGAAGTCCCCACATGCTTCTCTACGTGGCTTGTGCCACGAGCTATACAGAAGGGTGTTCTCAAAACGAAATCAAATGTTATTTCCATGCCATGGTATTTCCAGGGCTTATCACTCTTTGCTTTGTATTTTTCTTTGTATGTCAGCTTACAGAAACTATTAAGTTGTACGTAAAATCAATATTCACCAGATAGGTTTCAACATTTATCCAGATAGATGAGGCTGACATCTTACTGGAGAAAAAGATTAGGAAGAAAAGGACATCAGGAACAATTTATCTTTAGAGACCCTTTCCAAAGATGAAAGGTACAAAGGAACGGTCTCTCTGCTCACCGGGGCACAAAGGAAACTGTCTCACCATTCTTGTGCTGCCATACAACTGTCTGTCGAAGAGTGTCTTTAAGACTTCCCATGAAATAAAGAAAAGTTTATTACCCATTTCAAAGGACCTCTCAGAGGACCTCTGTTACTTCATAGCTGGAGAAATTTAAACAAGAGAAATGAGGGGAGATCGGTTCCTCTTTGGATTCTTGTCAAACTACACTCTCACTAACTAACTTATTCACAAAGGGAATTCACAAGTGTGATCTCATGACACAGGAAAAATCTATCACCTCAACTGAGATCCATGGTGAAACTTCCTGCATTATATTCATGTCCATAAAGTAATTCATTATAATTCATGTGATGGTGAAACATCCCCAGGAGTCTGGTTTTGGATTTGGTTTGGAAGCTTAGGATAGATCTAGGAAGGCATTAGGGGAAAATATTGGGAAAAAAAAATTTAGGGCTGGCATTTCCTGGTCTGTGACACGGAGGGAGTTGGCCACCACCCGAGGCTTCACGTCCCTTTACTCTGTCAGTCATCTTCCATGAGCAAAGTTAATGGGGACAATCAGAGGGGTAGCATCATCCCAGCTGACCCCTATGACTTGCTTTCCCTGTTCTGTTTTCCATTACACCGTGGAAAACAAAACAAACAAACCAAAATCCCTAGAAACAATAGCTTTTCATAATAGTAAAATATGTGTACGTGTGTGCAAATGTACCAGTACCCAGCAAAGAATACATAAAGCCTGGAAACTCAAATAGTTTGGCAAATGAAAGGGCTTAGTAGCAAGAATCGTCTTGCCCAAAACTACAGCCATATTTAGTTGTAACTTAAACTTCATTAAAATTCTTTAGTTGTACTAACCACGTTCTAAGAGTTCAGCTACCTCATGTGGCTAGTAGTTACTGTGTTGGACGGCACAAAAATAGAACACTTCCATTATTGTAGAAAGTTCTATGGAACAGTACTGGGTGAGAGGCTGTAATATACTCTTTTGACCTTTTAAGTTTTGTACTATGTGCATGTATTGCTTATTCAACAATTAAAATTATTACACATTTAAAATTTTTAAGGTAACAGTTTTTAACTGTTTTATGTAATTTGTACTGGAAAGTTCAAAAGGACTTTTCCATTTTTCATTACGGGCTGCTAGGATCACAAACTCAGAACACCCTTCAATGGCCAAATTCAGAAATCCTACTATATAGGCTGTTCTCCCTAGAGCAGATATAACAATTAAAACACAATTTAAGGCACGTATTAATTATAACTGTGAAGTTTTCAAAGCCCTGCTAATCACAAAAGCTAATCACAAATTCCTCTTTTAAAATTGGTTTTCACTCCCAGCTACAGAATTCATATCACAGACAGAAGGTATAATGAGACAAGTGTCAGATGGTCCATACTGAATCTCCTAGTCCAGCTGTGCACAGCAGGGCTGGAGGAGTGACACGCACAGGCAGAAATGGCATTTGAAGTTTTGGTCTTTGTCAGCACTTACAGGAGCCCCAAAATCGGAACCTTGTGAGATTCTTTCATACTGTTTATCTTTGGGGGAAATGATATACTTAGGAATAATTTATTCAAAGAAATATATTGAATGCTTGCTATGTGTGAGTCTCTGTTCCAGGCCCTGGAAATGTAGCAGTTGAAGTCCCTGGCCTCAAGCTGCTTACTTTCTAAGCTACTTGACAGTCAATAAAACAATAAGTGAAATAATAATAATAGACACATAAGTAAAAGCGTGTCAGATGGAGGGGACTGAGTGTGTCGATGGAGGCGTGCTAATCTACACAGGGTGACGGCTGCAGGCAGAATAACAGTCCCCCAAAGATGCCCAGGGCCTAATCCCAGAAAACTGCAAATATGTTACCTGATATGGCAAAAGAGACTTTGCAGATGTGATTAAATTAAGGATCTTATGATTGGGAGGTTTCCCTGGAGTATCTGGACAGGCCTTCTGTAATCACAGGTGTCCTTCTAAGAGGCAGAGGAGAGGTAGTGATGGAGGCAGATGTCGGACTGATGTGATCACTGGCTGCAAGGGGACCGTACGCCAAGGAGTGGGCAGCCTCCCGGAAGCTGGAGAAGGCAGGCAAACGGATTTTCCCCTAGAGCCTCCAGAATACAAATACCTGCCGACACCTTGATTTTATCCCAGTGAAAAGCATTTTGGACTCTGACCCCCCGAACTGTAAGATGGTAAATTTGTGTGTAAGATGGTATATTTGTGTTGTTTAGGTCACTAGGTTTGTGATGATTTGTCACAGCAGAAGAGGAAATAAATATGGTGGCCATGTCACTGACAATTTGACATTTGGACAGAGATCTTGGGAGGGGAGGGGCGAGTCACGTGGGTCATCTGAGGGACACACATTCCAGGCAGGGAAGCGGCAATTGCAAATTCCCCGAGGCAGGGGCAGGGCTGCCACATGCAGCTGAGTAGAGTCACGGGGGAGGGGATGCAGTGGAAGGTGAAGCCGAGGTGGCTGGCAGAAGGGGGCGGTCGCAGGTCAGTCAGGCTGGGTGGGTGTGAGGGCTCTGATTTACACCCTGAGTGAGATGGGGAGTCATTCGAGGGTTTTCAAACAGAGATGACAGGATGGAGTTTGTACTTTATAAGGGTTACCCTGGTGGCTGCTGAGCTTAGACTGCAGGGAGGCAAAGGCAGAAGCAGGGAGGCCAGCTAGGAAGCTCTTCTAATAATCCAGGTGAAGGACTGGGGTTAGACCTCGGCGCTCTCACTGCCGTGGCCCCGGGTTCAATCCCTGGTTGGGGAACTAAGATCCCGCCAAGCTGAGCAGCGCGGCCAAAAAACAGAATTAAAAATTAAAAAAAATAATCCAGGTGAGAAGTGATGATGACTTGGTCCAAGGCAGTGAGAAGCGTGGGTTTCCAGGTGTGTTTTACAAAGATCATTTTCGTTGTGAGGTTGGAGAGAGACTGTAGACAGGGCAAGTGAAAGAGCAGCGAGACAGCTGGGAAATTACTGCCGTAGTTTAGGCAAGAAATTGCAGTCACTTGGACCTCCATCCAAGACGAGGTGGTTGACACGGAAATCTGTTTTCAGGGTAGGACGGAGAGAATCTTCTGACATCTGGTAAGAACGAAAGTTATCCAGGGAGAAAGCTGCCACCCACAGCGATATCTTTTCCTTTCTCCCTTTCTGCCATCCTCAGCCCCAGGCAGCCTAACTATTCTCCCTGACAGGCTCACTTTCCAGATCCATCTGAACAATTTACAAGATTATTTATAACAAGGAAAGAAAAAGCATGGATAATTAAAATCAAGTCAGGTCCTCAAATGATCTCTTACACCGTGATCTTCAATCTCCTTTTCCCATCAACTTTTTCATCAATACTATGTAAGAACAAGGTTACAAGAGGCTGGGGGTGGAGCCAGCGCTAGAAGAGAAAGTCTCCAAGGTGAATAAGTTATTTATTTGGCCCAGGCATTCCAAGCGTGGGTTCCTACATGCCTAAGAGATCATGGGATCATGTGAACTACTTGCATTATTTCAAAACTCTTTTCAGAAACTTTACATAGAAGTAGAATGTTGCATCGGTGATGATATATTAACTGTCTAGTTTTGGTGACTTCATAGCCACCCTGTGGGGTCCAAATTATACTAGTCAGTAAGCAATGAACAAAAACAGGAAAATCAGTGACTACTTAAGAAATGCAATTTGTTTGAAAATAATCTTTAAAACCATAGGAACTGTAAGAAGATAATACAGAGGGTGTCTAGAGGAAAACTTCGGGACTGATGGAGTTCGTTCTTTTTGGCTCAGGTGATTAGCCCAAAGTCGATGCCCGTCTCCCACCCACTGATCCGTTGTAGTGGACAATTGTGATTTGCCTGACCAGACTACTCTCTCACCTCCTGATTACAACTTCCTAATGTTCCTTAAGGAATCACTTCTCTCTACTCTCTACCACAAGGTCCAGGTCGAGATGAGTTTTCTCCCCAGCCAACCTCCAGGGTGCACATGTGATACACACCTGTCCAATCAGAGCATCACATTCTCCCAGCCACTATGACTGGCTCAGGGATGAGCATGTGACTCACTCAGAGATGAACCTGGGACTTTTACTTGGAAGACCAAGGACAGAAGGACTTTTCTCCACCTCTAGGTTTGTTGAGAAGTTAGGATGCAAAAGCCTGGAGCTGTTGACTCCATCCTGCCCCCATGAGGGAGAGTCTGCTTGAAAAGGAACCAGCATAGAGGTGCTCAAAAATGAAAGACAGAGAAAACAGTCAGAGCCCTGAGCTTTCGCTCGATCACCAATAACTGAAAGAGGACTGACTAGTACTAAGAATTAAATGACCGGTTTGGGGTCCTATTTCTTTAACTTACTTGCTATGGAGTAAGCCACTTAGTCTTGGCAATCACATAAAAACTAATTTATGACCAAGGTTGTTGAGAGAAATAATTAAGAAAAGTCTCTGAGAGTAATTGGAAATGTATAAACACACTACCCAGAAACAAAAATGCAAACTGAAGTTATTACTGGGTGCTATTTTCCCTGCCCATTATCTAATGAAGGCAAGGAGTGAAATGACTGAATGGTAAGAGTCAGCAAAGCGAGGCCCATTAATAGTTGAGAATTGTTGACTGTAAATAATTATTCTGCTATTAAAACTTTAGAGGAGACTCTGTTTGATTCATGTTCTCTAAGAGATGTGTGTCTTCCACCAACACCTTTTACCTCTGTGCACTCTATTCAGCCCAAAAGAAACTCTGTGTGTGTGTGTGTGTGTGTGTGTGTGTGTGTGTGTGTGGTGTGTGTGTGTGTGGTGTGTGTGTGTGTATTTCTCCCCCCTCCATTAAACCTGAATAGGACACAAGTCATTATGGACTCTCATCCATTATAGGAGTATGGAAGGGAACCTTTCAACATTTGCATATGAATAAGTAAAAGAGATTTATAATTCTATCTTTGAACATAAAAAAATTGTCACATAAATTACCCTAATATTTCTAAGCCCATTTGGTTTTCTCTGCTGCCTATCCCTCCAGATATGCCTGAGTTGTTCCTGTGCCCCATAGGGAAGGTGTTCAGTACGGCACACACATTCTGGGGTTTGGGAAGTACTGTATTCCTCCAGTGGAGCTTGCTGACACAATGTGAACAGGCAGAGCTCCCAAGGCAGCAGCAAGAGCCTTGCCAAGTTCAGTATCTCTTGGTTCCTTAAAAGCTGTAACCCAAGCCAAGGATCTCTGACTGTGTAGACTGACTTCAAAGTAAAGTTAAACGACAAATGTGTTTCCAGAGCAACATGGGAGATGATGTAACTCGAGAGCTAGAGTGAGATAATATACACACGTCAGCAGTTATGATTATTACCTCCATTGTGAGAGTCACACCAAGCCCAAGAATCCAACCCAGTCGCGCGTCCCTGCAAAACCTACACGTTAAGCCACCGTGTTGTACAATGCAAACGGCCCGAACTCTGAGGCCTTACATTGGAAATAATTCTGTTCGTAACTGCCATCTTGCCCCTCTGTCGCTCACTCACATCACTAGATGCTGTTCTTTCAATGCGTCTTGCCATCTAGACCCTTGAAAGCTTTCCATTAGACCGTGATGATGACTGCACGACTCTGCGAATATAATAAAAACCACTGATCTGTATATGTTAAAGGGTGAACTTCATGATACATGGATTATAGGTCAATAAAAAATAATAATAAAAATCGGTGGACAGAAGAATGATGAGCAGGATGTTTACACAGTCTTAAAAGATCTCACAAGATCCCTGATCCCAAAAGAAAATTAGCGACTCAGTGGAGACACCTACGGGGCACCATCTTAACTATGTAATCAAAGTTAGTATCACCAGTAATGGAACAAATTGACACCACGTTACTCCCAATTCAAAGCACTGGAGACACAAGATCACTAGCGTGGTATTTTTCCAAAAACGTGTAGCCCTGAATTTCATCATGAGGCAACATGAGAAGGTCCCAAGACGAGGGACATTCTATAAATAGCTGGTCAGTACACTTCAAAAGCACCAAGGTCGCTGTAGTGGGTTGAACTGTAACCCCAAAGGCTGCCCGCCCAGAACCTCAGATGTGACTTTATGTGGTACAACAGTGTTTGCGGACGTCCTTCTGATAAGAGTCTCAAGATGAGATCATTCTGGATTAGGGTGGACCCAAAATTCAATAACAAGTGTCATTATAGGAGACCAAAAAGAAGACACAGGCACACAGAGCAAAGCCCATCTAAAGATGGAGGCAGGGCCTGGAGTCCCAAACAGGACTGCCCGCAGCCCCAAGAGCTGGGAGAGAGGCAAGGACCAGATGTTCCCTCAGAGCCTCCACAAGGAACCAATCCTGACAACACCTTAATGTTGGACTTCCGGGCTTCAGAAGTGTGAAGAAATCAATTTCTGTTGTTTTAGGCTACCAAACGTGTGACAATTTGTTACAGCAGCCCTAGGAAACTAATACAGTCCTGAAAAAGAAAGATAAGTTGAGGAACAGTCTAGATTAAAAGGTTCTAAGGAGAAGACATGCCAGGTAAATCCAACAGGTAACCTGAATTGGATCTTGGACCAGGAAAAAGGACATTAGGACAATGTGTAAAAGTTGAATAAGATTTGTAGATTAGATAATAATATTCTATTGATATTAACTGCATGGTTTTTCATCATTTTGCTGAGGTTATGTAAGATGTAAACATTTAGAGAACTAGGTGAAGGATTTATGGTCATTCTTTGTATGATTTTTGCAACTCTTTTGTGACTGAAATTATTTCCAAATAAATAATTTTAAAAGTAATAATTTAAATTGTACAGCCAACCCCAAATGTAAGAACGACTCCTATCATTCAGTCCTAGAGGGTCATAGACACACTGAATTTTTAAAGCAGATTCTAGACGATGAAATTTAGTCTTGATGATTCAAAGTATGAGGGCATAGGGTCACACGACTTCCCTATTTGCTGAGATATGTGTTCTCGAACATACTTCTTAAACTCTGTGGGCCTCCATTTCCTCATGTGCAAATTTGGGAATAAGCATAATATCTACCTCATAGGGTGTTTGAGGATAACTTAGACAATCTATATAAAGGGCTTAGCACAATGCCAGTTAGCTACTTTTATGATACAGATCTTCCTCCACTTAGGATGGGGTTATGTCCTGACAAACCCATTCTAAGTTGAAAACATTGTAAGTCGAAAATGCATTTAATACACCTGAATTACCAAACACCCCCTAGCTTAAACGTGCTCAGAACACTAACATTAGCCGACAGTTGGGCAGAATCATCTAAAACAAAGACTATTTTATAACAGAGTGTTGAAGGTCTCATGTCATTGATTGAATACTGTTCTGAAAGTGAAAAGCAGAATGGCTGTCTGCGTACAGAATGGTGGCAAATGTATCAGTTGTTTACCCTGCGATCCAGGGGCTGACTGGGAGCTGCTGCCACTGCTCGGCATCCTGAGAGAACATCAGACTGCACATCGCTAGCCCGGGAAAAGATGAAAATTCAAAACTGGAAGCACAATTTCTACTGAATGCATATTGCTTTCACACCATCTTAAAGTAAAAATATCCTAAGTTGGGGACTGTCTGCATTCATTAGTGAAGACGCCCAGCCCTATACGAGTCACACAGATTTTTTTTAACGCAGCTTCCTCTTTTAAAAAACCACTCACGTACTGAGGCAATCATAAAACCTAGTAGAAGTGATGGGTAGCGGAGGATCCTAGGAGGGCCTGTGATTTCTCTTCCAGGAGACCACAGCTCTAACTGCAAGTCAGGGGAGCTCCCTATGTGGGAAAAGAATGTTTGCAAAGAGAAGCTCAACGAAAATTTGTTGACACAACTACTGATTGGCTAACAGCTGGAGATGACCTTGCAAAGACTGTGCTTGCAATCACTACAAATGCTCAAGCAAAGGCTACTGTGCTCCCAGGTTTATAAAATGGGAATTCCTGCATAAGTAGGAGACTGGAAAAAGACACAGAAGATCTGTGTCTTAATTCATTCAGGATGCTACAATAAAATATCACAGATTGGGTGGCTTATAGACAACAGAAACCTATGTCTCACAGTTCTGGAGGCTGGAGTCCCAAAACAGGGTCCCAGCAAGTTCCGACAAGGGTTCTCTTTCTGGTTCATCGCTGGCACCTGCTCGTTATGTCCGTAGGGCTTGGAGGAGGGAGGGAGCTCTGTGGGGACCCTTTCATAAGAACATGAATCCCATTCATGAGGTCTCTACCCTTATCACCTAAGCACCTCCCAAAGGCTCCACCTTCAAATACCATCACATCGGCATTAATATTTCAATGGACAAATTTTGGAAGAACACAGACATTCAGGCCCTCTACTCTTCTTCCCTTCCTCCTGGACTTTTCCCATGTCTTTTCACATCTTCCTCCATGTGGATAGGAAAGATATTTTCATCTCCAAGACTGAAGACTGATTAAATGTTTACTGGGAACATCCACTGAAACCAGTGTGGCCAAGACTGAAGCCCTGTATCCTCTTTATCTTTCTGCCAACTTCATCTGGAGACCATCATTGTCTCTTCAAGTGACTTTGGGCTCTGCGGGGGCTGAGTACATTACCCTATTCCCTGCCAGCTCCGCAGAGGGCCGGTGCTGTGCCTCCCTCCTGCCAATCATGCAGTTTGCCAGCAAAATCTCCAAGCTGGGAAAATGCACACACATGAAAAGATCCGCTAGGAGGCTTAGACGCCAGACACAGAATGGAGGCACAATTGTAATTCAGGACCACCAGCTCTGGGGCTTCCCTGGTGGCACAGTGGTTAAGAATCCGCCCGCCAATGCAGGGGTCACGGGTTCGAGCCCTGGTCTGGGAAGATCCCACATGCTGCGGAGCAACTAAGCCTGTGCGCCACAACTACTGAGCCTGCGCTCTAGAGCCCGTGAGCCACAACTACTGAAGCCCGCGCGCCTAGAGCCCGTGCTCTGCAACAAGAGAAGCCACCGCAATGAGAAGCCCACGCACCACAACGAAAAGTAGCCCCTGCTTGCCGCAACTAGAGAAAGCCCGCGCGCAGCAACGAAGACCCAACGCAGCCAGAAATAATAAATTATTAACACCTATATGTGGAACCTAGAAAAATGGTACAGATAAAACGGTTTGCAGGGCAGAAATAGAGACACAGATGTAGAGAACAAACGTATGGACACCAAGGGGGAATGTGGCGGGGGTGGTGGGATGAATTGGGAGATTGGGATTGACATATACACACTAATATGTATTAAATGGATAACTAATAAGAACCTACTGTACAAAAAAATAAAATAAAATACAAAAATTCAAAAAAAATAAACAATTAATTCAAAAAAAAAAAAAAGACCACCAGCTCTATGAGAAGGCTTTCTGAGTAGCAACCGGCACCCTCCTCAGGCACATTTTGGGGTCCCTCCAAATGACACCACTGCAGGGAGGTACCAAGGGCACTTTTGGGGCTTTCCCTTCCTAGCAACCAGGAGGAGGGGACACATTTCACTTACCCCAACCCTAGAGAGGTCTCCCCTGCGCTACAGGTCCCTCGGGGTTCCCTCTACACTGAGAAGCAGGAGGTGAATCCTGACCGCTGGCATCTCCCCAAGGAGGGCACACGCAATTAACAGTCTTGAAAAAATATGCACTTCAAAGGCCTCATGCTCAAAAGGATCAGAGATGGAAATGCTTATTAGCAGAAGCTGGAACTGGGTGCCAGGGGCACTTGTGCCCTCAAATGGTTCCTTCTCCTGCAAGGCTGCCACCGGACTCAAAGGACCCCACGGAGAGGACAGGCGAAAAAGGGAACTAAGCCCTGAATCCCAGGCTCGCCACTGCACTCCCACCACAAAGAGGCATGAAAAAGTGGACAAAGAGGAAACCATTTCAAACGCTATTCATCTGCTTTAAAGGTTTTGTTTGCTTCTTTGTTTTTTTAATCAAGGAACTGGTTGGCCTACAATGGGTGGAGATTTGCCATTTGCCATTTTGGCCTGCGGTTTCCGATCAATACTCATCTTTCCTGTATCCAGAAGGCGGGAATGGCTCAAGGCACTGGCTGACTGTTCTGCGTTATTCATTTACGAAAGAAATTGCTTCCCTGAGATGTGGATGGTCCGCCAGCACAATGCTGGGGCACCTGAGTTACAGCAGACACTGTTTTTTCTCATTTTATTTTTTTTCAATTAATTTATTATTTTTTGGCTGTGTTGGGTCTTCGTTTCTGTGCGAGGGCTTTCTCTAGTTGCGGCAAGCGGGGGCCACTCTTCATCACGGTGCGTGGGCTTTTCACTATGGCGGCCTCTCCCGTTGCGGAGCACAGGCTCCAGACGCGCAGGCTCAGTAGTTGTGGCTCATGGGCCCAGCCGCTCCGCGGCATGTGGGATCTTCCCGGACCGGGGCACGAACCTGCGTCCCCTGCATCGGCAGGCGGATTCCCAACCGCTGCGCCACCAGGGAAGCCTTCATTTTATTTTCGAGTAAGATGAGTTAGTGCTGGTGCACAGAAACCAGGCAGCCTCTCCTAATGTCCGAAAAGGAAGTCCTGAATGAAGTATCGTTAGCCGAAGCAGTTGGGAAGATAGGAAAACACACGTTATAAGGCATCCATAATTCACCGAGTGCTTATTACATGATAGGCACCATGCCAAGTGCTGTCTAAACATCATCTCATTTAAACCTGCAGGAAATTCTATAAAGTGCATATTATTATTCCCAAACGAGAGGAGGAAAGAATTCAGAGATATTCAGTAACCTCCTAGCCAAGGTGATGCTGAGAATCTGCTCGGAAAGCAGGTCACTGGATTCCTAAGCCAAAAAGGAAACGCTCAGATTAATACAGTCAAATGAGAACCATAAAGAAAAGGACCAAAAAAAATAAGACTTTCCTAAAGCTAGAAGAGACCATTTTAGCCACTGGGACGCAAGAGATTTGCTGTTCAACGTCAGCTCCATCCTCTGAACTCCCATTCTCAATGTCCTGGGCTTCATGGAACCCGGATGCTAATTCACATTTTCTTTTCAAGCTTCCAAACCCTTGTTTTCCACGTTTAGACTGTGAGCCTCAGCCAAAACGTTCATCACTCCTCACTGGACGCAATCAAAGTCCATATTGGGGAACGTGACAGCGGCTGAAGTGGCTCTGTTGTCTCTTTAAATCAACTTCCTAGCTCTCCTAAAAATGAGAACTTATACAAATGCATAGCAAAATATATAGATGTATGTATATATACATATATACCCACACATGCTCTACACATACCTACACGTGCATACACACACACACACATGCTATAACCTGGCAACAGTGATTATTTCTAGGAGGACAGTGTGATTTGGGGAAGATTAGAACACTAATCTTTCTTTTTCATAGCAAATATTCCTATGTTTTAAAGTCACTGTTAATAAAGTACAATAATCACTGGTTATCAGTAGTACAGAGAATAAGGATTTGTTGGGAGGAATAGATTGAATAAGCTCCAAATTTTGTGCTAGGAAAAACCATCTTCGGGAAGATAGTGAATCTAAGTAGCCCAGCTGTCAAAGAGCTTCTTCCCCCTACAGTGGATGCTGTTTGGTCCAGCACACCCATCCTCCAGATAGTGGTTGAGAATGTTGGCTGCTAATAGCTCACAGTTGCTTCCTTTTCCTTTTCCAGAGACTTGTTCTCTGCCCATGGGAGGCTCCTGCCTTTCCAGGGAGGTTATACCTATGCCCGATTCCCTGAAGAGGTAGCAGCTACCTTGGGGAGCAGCTAGCAACCAGTGCCTGACTACCGGGGGGCTTGGATGCCTAGCCTCCTGGTCTCGAGAAGGCTACCTCCGTGATGCCGTTCATGCTCCAGACCTCCCCGTGGGATCAGACCGAGGCGCCACTCCAGCTGAGACCACATCCTTGCTTAAATCCTTCCCTGCCCTGTCCTGCTGCCCTCTTCCCTTCTCCAGGGAGCACTCCCTCAAAAAACCTCTTTCACAAGAATCCTTGTCTCAGGCTCTGCTTCTAGGAAATCCAACCCAAGATGTTTCCATTGCCCCCCACCAAATGTGCCATTAATGGCCTGAGAGGTTCACAAATGAATTCAATGAACTCTCAATGAACAGATTAACTCCAAACCATTTCAACTGTTCCAGAACATACAGAAGGAAAAAAAAAACAACCACACATCCAAAATCATTTTGTGAAGGCCTGACACCACTGATACCAACCTTTGACAAAGCAAAGGAAAACAGCCAATTGATCTGACTTATAAATATTCATGAAAAAGTTTTGAATAAAATATTAATAACAATATTAACATATTAATAGATAGTTTTCACCATGCCAAATAAGGTTCATAAGCTGTTGACATAATTTATCCTATTAGACGGTCAGTGGACACAAAACCTATGATGTTCTAGAGATTATAAAAAAGATATTTGATTAAATTCTTTATTATTTTAGGAATAGTGGATACTTTCATAACAATTTTGTATAGAGATATATCATGTATATATCAATAAAAACAGCTAGAAAGTATAAAGGAAGAACAGACTTTGTTTCAAAAGCAAGAAAAAAGATTTTCAAATACCAGCAAATAAAGTTAATAAAAAATATATAGGCTCTTTAAAAACCTATCAAACATAACTATTAGAATATGGAAGGTATTAATAAACTGATAAAAATATATTAATAAATTAATAAAAAGATATCTACCACTCTTTTCTAAGACAGGTCAATCCAATTTCCCCTAACATATGAATGTAATGTGATCCCTATTAAAATCCCAAGAAGCATATTTCATTGACTGGTTGAGAATTTTTTTAGGAAGGAAACAAGTTAATTAAGGTCTCAGAGAAAAATAATGATACAAAAATAAGCAGAAAAACCCTGAAAAGGCAGAGTAAGTAGGGGTGGGATTAGCCTTGAAAGGTAAAACATTATAAAGTTAGAGTAATTTAATGAGATAATGAATGTAAATTGCTTATCACAATGCCTGACACAGAAATGGAGGGAAAGACTAATGGGACAAAACTGAATGAAAAAACAGACACAAATACAGATGGAAATTTGATTTATAAGAAAGTTTCCATTTTGAATCAGTGGGAGAAAGATAAATTATTCAATGAATGGATTTGGGACTCCTGAGAAGTTTTCCAAGTATAAAATAAAATAAAATGGAAGCTCTACATCATTTCTTCCATCAAAAATCATCTCAAATGGGTCAGTGATATGAACAGTAAGAAATGAAACCTTAAAAGCACTAGAAGAAAACATGAAACTTTAAAAAATTAATCTTACTTTCTAAGCAAGAGTTTTGTAGTCTTGAAATAGGAACAATCTTTCTAAGAAATGGGTTATAGATCTCACTATTCAAATTTTTTTTGCTTTTATTATCAAAACACAAATATCTAACAAAGTAAAAGTATTTAAAATGTGTATGACAAAATACTAATTCCTCTACAGCAAAAAGAATACTTAATTTTAAAAAATTATCCCAATTTATGAAAGTGAGAGAAAGCTTTAATATGTTGTTTATAGAGGCGGACAATATGACTTTTGAACATAAATAAGGACATTCACCCACACTCGTAATTTTAAAGAAAATAGCAAAGATCAGTACATAGTGCTTGGTAAGCGTATGAATAAATAAACATATATTTTCAAGTCCTATTGTGTAAATGAAGAATAGTGCCAGCTCTCCAGAGGGCATTATAGAGGCAACATCTATAAAAATGTAAAGTGCACTTCATGATGATTCCAGCAATTCTACTGCTAAGTATTCACCCTATAGACACAACCCCTTTTTTGCCAACAAACTTATGTACAAGGATAATCATTGCAGTATCTATTGTAAAAGACTGAAAACAATCTAAATGCCCCCCAGTAAGAAAATAGTTAAACCAAAACCAATTCATATAAAGTTTAGTTATTTAATCCATTGAGTTTAATAAGTAATAATTTTAAATTTTATTAATTACTTAAAAATCAATAAATAAATAAATCATACACAATACAGCCAAACTTTCACGGCAGAAGGCCAGAGAGTAAATATTATAGGCTTTTCATGCAATATGGACTCTGTCACAATTACTCAACTCTGTTGTTATATAAACAAATAGGTGTGCCCGTGTTTCACTAAAACTTTATTCACAAAATCAGGTGGTTGGCTGGATGTGGCCCTTGGTCCATAGTTTTCCCATCCCGGATTTAATGGTTTTATTTATGGATAAATAAATCTATATTTATTTACGCATTATGAGTATAGATATATAAATTGTGCATTTGTATACGAACAGATATTCTGGAATGATTTAAGTATATAATATATATTAAGTTGTAGCTATAATTATGTGTTACATAATATATTGATTATATAATATATATGATTACATAAATAAATAGTCCTTGCAAGATAATCCTCTATAGCTATGAAGAAGAATGAAGTAATCCGTGTATTATGATACAGAAAACCTCCAAGTTATCTTAAGCAGAAAATGCTAGGAGCAGACCCGTGAGAAATGCACGCTCCCATCTGTATTTAACAGTTTATAGGTTTTATGCAGTGTCTTGTAAATGATACAGAAGAAGCTGTCATTGGCTCTAGGGAAGGGACTGAGGGACTGGCTTTCTGGGGAAAGAGAAAAGAATTCACTTTCTTTTTATATATTTTTTTGCACTGTTGATTTTTTTAACCATGTGTATAGGTAATTTTTTAACTATAAAAAGGTATTTTTAAAAAAGAAAATTAATAAGCTTTATGGAGTGAGGCATCAGGGGTTGATAACATACCTGGTTTGGGTTGGGTTGATGGTTAGGTATTATAACCAGTCATGCCAATTATTAAAATGTTGAAATATATCTAGACCAATTGATAAATAAACACTGTCATCAGCGTGGCCATCCTGCTGCTTCTCAGGGACCATCCCTTCCCCACACTCTCAATGATTCAGTAACTATAAGCTCTTAGCAAAGCTCATGACTTCCCTGAGTTTCTCTTTATTTGTCAGTGAAATGTTGTCAGTAATACTTGGCCTACATACTTGGTCCTGGGTTTGTTGGAGTATGAAAGAAGGTAACAGAGCTGATTCACTTTGTTATGCAGCAGAAACTAACACAACATTGTAAAGCAATTTTACTCCAATAAAGATGTTTAAATAAATAAATAAATAATAAAAGCACTCTGAAAATTAGAAAGCTCTAGGCCAACATAAGATAACCTCATTTCTTTGTACTTAGAGTCTGTCAACAAAGACAATGTGAAGCATTTGTTCCAGGAACACAATCATTTTCTCCCATCCAGCCTCAAAACATCACCTTTCACTCATACATCTATTACAGTGAGAATAATACCGTTGTCTAGTTTGTGGAATATGTGTCAATTTCCTTTGCTATCAGGATTCTTTGAGGATGGAAAATGTGACTTGTTTAATTGCATATACTTAGGACTCAGTATAATGGCTAATGTAGATTCAGTATATGTTTGATGAATAAATAAACAGGAAGGGAGCAAAAGAACAAAATCAGAGAGTTCTACAAAAAAGAAATCTAGTTGATGTGTTGAGAGGAAGATTCACAACTCCACTTGCCTATGTCTCCTGAGTAGCTCAGTGACTTACTTAGTTTATAACAGCATTCCCAGGATAGGAATGTGGTCAATGAATCATTGCTTGACTCCACTGATGGGATTCTAATTATCTAAGATAATTTTTTACATTTGACAAATATTTGTTAAGTGACCACAGGCATTGTACTAGGAACTTGGGAATATGAGTAAAGCAGACACTTCCATTTCTGTCTTGGAACTTGTGGTCTAATGAGTGAGTCAGACAATAATGAAACTATCACATAAATGAAGGCATTTTTTTTTATGGAGATAAGTGGAGAGAAGGAAATGAACATGGTTCTGTGAGCACATTTAACAAAGAAGAGTCTGGTTGATGGGAGCGTGTCCAAGAGGATTGCAGGGAGAGTATTCCCTGGGGAAGTGACACATGGGCTGGCGCTAAAGACAGTGAGAGTAAACTAGATCAGGAGAATGGATTGCTCTCTATGTCTGCAGGAAGTACATGCAAAGGCCCTGGGGAAAAATAAGGATGGTGCCTTTAGAGACAAGGTGGAACAGCATAGCTGCAGCACATGGAGAGAAGATAAAGTGATGACACACTGATTTAGAAAGGCACAGCAAAGCCCATACCCTCCTGTTCCTGAGGCAGATAGCCAGACCACATTCCCCAGCTGCCCTTGCAGGTGGGTGTGGTCACAGAACAGAGGTCCAGCCGGTGGAATGTGAAGGAAGTGAGGCGCACCTAACCCTAAAGAGGCAGCTGTTCTTCCTCCAATGCTCTTTCCCAGCTGGCCTATGAGACAAAGATGGTCATGATGCCCCACGGGCAGGGGGAGCCCAAGGATGGAAGGAGTCTGGGCCCCCCAGGAAAACCACCAGCCTACCTGTAATATTTGTTTGGGCCGTTGTGTGAGTGAGAAATAAACTTCCACTGTGCTTGATTCATATATTTTTGAGTCTATATATTCCTTCAGCCTGGCCTATGCTAACTAAGAGAGAGAAGGATGTGGACAAGATCTTACAGGGCCTAGTGGGTCACATTCAAGATGCTGGAGTTTATCCTAAGAAATGGGGAGCCACTGAAGGATTTCATGCAAATAGTGAGACGTGATCAAAGGTATATTTTTAAAAGACAGTCCTGGTTGCTCTGTGGAGTGATCAATTTCTCCAGTTTTCCATTTTGCTTTGCCTGGTTGACTCTGTACCATATCAGATAAGGAGGTACCAAAATAATCAGATATGCTATGGAGTGACTGGCAGCAGGTTGGAAATAATGGAAGAAAAGACATGAATATCAGCAGATAGGCAACATTGAAAGGATGAGAATCAAAGGCCGAGGCAAACAAAACATTATGGCATTTTCTCAAACTAAAAGTTGAAGCAAGTACAGTCACCATGGGCAAAGGAGAAGGCATAAAGCATTGTTATTAGGACCATGGGATTTGGAGTCAGGACACAGTTAGACCGTTCACTAGCCTTATGATCTGCGGCATGTTGCCTACTCTCTCTGGTCTTCTAGTTTCCCCATATGTGAAATGGGGATAACAGAATTTGTATTGCAGAATCGCCATGAGGACACAAGGAAGCAGAATACCCATCACATGGTACAGCTCTATGGCTCATCCATGTTGGCTGTTAAGAGCCTCCAGAGCCAGACTGGGAATGAATGGGTCAAACATTCTAGTAAGTGCACAGGAGCTAAGAAATCAGATGGATTTCAAAGACTGAAATTGAGGCAGATGATTCAATAGTCTGAAAAACCATCAAGAACTTAGTATCTATGAAAACCAGGAAGACCATGACAGGGAACTAAGAGAAAAGAAGCCCATCTCACTTAGAAATAAAATGCTCAATTTAGGATCTCTCAACCTCAGCACTATTGATATTTCCAGCCAGATAATCCTTTGTTGTGTGTGTGTAGGTTTGGGGGATGGGAGGTTGCTGTCCTGTGCACTTGGACATCCCTGGTCTCTACCCACCAGCTGCCAGTAGCAACCCCTCTCAGACATGACAACCAAAAATGTCTCCAAACATTGACAAATGTCTCCCTCTCTTTGTTCATTTATTCAGTGGACATTTTTCATTGGGGATGTAAAAAGAATTAGATGAACACATTCCTACCATCACAGAACTTGTATTCAAGAGTTTACATTTCCTTTTTCCCATGACTCTGCTCTTAATCTTATGGATAGAGTATCACTGAAATATTTAGAGAGGTTATTTGAATACTATTGGATTTTCATTCTTTTATCTCCTCATTGAAAAAAATACATTTTACAAACTAGCTGAACAAGCACTGACACACATGAAACATCAGTTTCATCCTGGTTTCATGTACCTTTAACAGCTCGGTCATATTGAGAGGCTCTTGGTGTCTAACTATTTCTATGCGACCTTATGTTTCTGCTTTTAAACTCCTGAATTAGTTTTCTATCCTGTGTAACAAACTGCCACAAATGTAGCTGCTGAAAACAACATCCACTTGTTATCCGCCAGTTCTGTAGGTCTGGAGGTCAGAAGTCTGGGCAGGCTCAGCTAGGTTCTCAGCCTAGGGTCTCATCAGGTAGAAGTCCAGGTGTTGGCTGGGCTGCATTCTCATCTGGAGATTTTAGGGCAGAATCAGCTTTCAGGCTCATTCAAATTGTTGGCAGAATTCAGTTCCTTGTGGTTTAAGGACTGAGGTCCCATTTCCTCGCTGACTGTCAGCCAGCAGCAGTTCTCAGCTTCCAGGTGGTGCTTTCTGGTCCTTGAATGTGTTTGCCCCCATCTTCAAAACAGGATTTCCCTGGTGCCGTGAATTCTTCTTGAAGATTCCTGAATGTCTCTGGCTCTTGGTTCTGACACAAACCAGTGAAAATAATTACAGAGTACGCTCCGTATCTTCAGGTCATCTGACTCAGGGCCTTAATTACATCTGCAAAATCTCTTTAGAGAAGTACCTAGATTAGTGTTTGATGGAATAACCTGGACATGGGAATCTTGGGGGCATCTATAGAATTCTGCCTATCACAACCCTTGTGGCAAGTGGAGAGTAGGGGCCTGGAAAGAGGCCTAGGCTTTCATAGCTCCTTTTCATGTCCTCCTTTGCCTGAAGCTGGTCACTGTTTCACTTCAGTGGGGACCTGCAAGCCACAAGAAGGTAGTAAATGCTGTGCTAGGTAAGGACAATTTAATCCTTATACCCATTTGTCCTAGAACCCTGAAAAGACTAAAGATAAGGGTGTTGAAAGGGGGAGGAATTCATTTATGATCAAATTTCATCATCATTCCCGTGAAATGATTCAATATTTACTTTGTTTCCTCTGACTGGGGTTTTAATTTTGTTGCAAAAGACAGTGAAGGCTCCATGCTCTGCGTCTGATTGTGGTATCCCAGTCATCCCTAGGAGCTGGACTATAGGCTTCACAAAAGTGAGGGGGCAGAAATACTTTAATTTTGTTTTTAATTATACAATAACACAAACTATTATGAACCAAGAAAGAATACCTTAAAATTAATTATCAGCCAGAATAAGATCTTCGGAAAGGCTTTTCAAAGCTTAATCAAGATAAGATGAAAAGAACATAAAATTAATTTTTTTAAAAAAAATCTGCTTAAAGATGAAAGAATTCAGAGAAGTACATGAAAAACATAACTTATGGGAGAGTAAGGGCTCTAAATTAGATACCTCTCTTGAATCACTGTCAAGGACATATCTTACTTGAATTATGATCAAAAACCCATATCAATCTCCCTCTACTGAAAATTAGGAAAGAATGACTCAAGTTCTACTTCACCTTCCAGGTATGACTCAATTCCCAATTCTATGACAACGTTCATTCTGTTTTTATAAAAAACACCAGGGCTTCCCTGGTGGCACAGTGGTTGAGGGTCCACCTGCTGATGCAGGGGACACGGGTTCGTGCCCCGGTCCGGGAAGGTCCCACATGCTGCAGAGCAGCTGGGCCCATGAGCCATGGCTGCTGAGCCTGCGCGTCCGGAGCCTGCGCTCCGCAATGGGAGAGGCCACAACAGTGAGAGGCCCGCGTACCGCAAAAACAAAAAAACAAAAAAAAAAACACCAGATGAACAAATTCGTGTCAACGTATGAAAAGAGAGCACAGATCTGAACCTAGTTTTTGACCTCAGTCTTAGGAACCTAAGTCAGACATTTGAAGATTCTCTAGCTTCTAGGAAACACCACCAATTTCAAGGATAAAATGAAGATGTGGTTGCACCACAAAGGAAAGTCACTTCATGTCTTTAAAATGAAATTTTTAAGATTAAGTATGTGTCCCAAGATGTTATCACAATTCATTTCTCTTGTATCAAGAGGGAATCTCTTAAAATAAAGGCACTCCTCCCAAGTTCACCAAATTACCCATTTTAGCATCATGTGATATAATAAAGTCTGCATTATTTGGTTGTTAATTCACCTTCCCAGTGTACATTTTCTCTTCTTCTCATAACAGCATTCTACTTTCTAATGGAGGAAACTTCCCTCCCTTCTCTCAATCCATTTGGCTTGGGGGAGGGGACAATGACCCCATCCCCAGTTCCAAAGGGAAAAATATATGATCCAGGATCAGAGCCTTGGATATCCTGGCCTTGGGGATCGGTTCAACGATGGACATGTGACGTCAGCTAGGCCAATAAGACAATATCTCCAACCTTTACTAAAACTGTTGGCAAATGGAGGTTCTACCACCTGCGTTGTCAAGCTGGTAAGCAAGCCTAGATCAGCTCACATCATCTTTCCTCCAAGAAGAAGGAGTCTTCCTATAAATGAAACCAATACAGAAAAAAGCAAAGTCAAGAGATGAAGAAAGAAAAGGTGTTGGCACCACTATTTGAGCACCTGGATCCAGCTTTACCTGATGTCATTTACATATGTAATTTTCGTTTGTTTCAGCAAATTTACTCTTTGCCTTGAACCAGTTTGAGCCAGTTTTCTGCCATGAAATCAAGAGTCATGACTAATCACTTCGTCTGGAAAGACTGTCACAGCTGCTCTGTGCCATCAGGCTCAGCATTTTTTTTCTTTTGCCTCCTCAGCTTCCTCTATACAAACTATGCAAATTGTTTTCTCTATGGCTTTCTTCACCTGCTCCTCCAACCCGAAGTGCCCTCTGAGTTCCTCCTTCCTTGTCTCTTTCATAGTCCATGTTAATTCCCAACCTCAAAAAGCCATTCTGCTCTGCTCTAACTCCTATTTCAAACATCCACCACACCACTTGTTTTTACACCATCTTATGTTGTTTCCTTGCCACTTCGTTTGTCTACAAGTTACATCTCCAGTTACCTTACTGGATCCTAGAATAAAATACTTCTCCATCAGTCCCCATGTTTTTAACACAATGTTCAACTCAAGCCTCCAGCATCTCTCATCTGGGCTGCTGATAAAGCCTTGTGACGGGTGAACTCTCCATCCCCACACTTGCCCTTTAACCTGTTCTTCCCTCATCTGACAGACGCCCTGCTGAAAACCCTTTAGGGTATTTTCTATGCTCTAAGGATTGTATCTAAACTTCTTAAATGGCCTAGAAAGCTCTCCAGGGTCTCTGCCCGGCTCTGACCCGCCCTTCCTACCCGTCTCCTGCCTTCTCTCTGCTCCACTCAAGATTTTCAATCCCTCCTACCTACCACTGCTCCCCCATCACAGGACAGGACACACTCCCCCTTTTCCCTTAACATTTGCCCTTCCCTTCTTTTCTAATTAACTCTTATTTGTTCTTTAGACCTCAGCACAATCTTCATTCCCTTGGGAAAACTTCTATGCCCCCCCCCATGGATTAAGTTACATTTCCCCCCGATTACCATGGTAAGCGCTCATGACTCTGTGGCCTTTCTTTCACTGCATTTATCAAATTTGCCATTATATGCATTAATATTCATAAACATATATAGGGCTATTTTGTTATTGCCTCTGTCCTTGAACATAAGCCCTATGAGATTAAGAACAATGACTGTCTTCTCTCACCATTAAATCACCAGCACTCAATAAAGTCAACATCCTAAACGTATAGAAGGCACTTAATAAAAATTGGCCGAATGAACGGAAGAATTGCATCGCTGGGGTACAATAAATATTGCTGGCACAGTAAATATTGCTGGCTGGATGGAAGGATAGACAGAAGAAAGCAAGATGCATAGAAGGAAGAATCGACGAATGAAATCATTGGTGAATGCATTTTTATCCTCCAACTGTGACTTTTGGCCTAATTTGGAAAATTTAATAAAAATAATAAAGCTCTTAAGAAACGACTGCAGACTTGTCTGGGAATAGGAGCCCCTGGATGAAACACACTAGTCACAGAGACCCAAATTGTGGGCAGGACAACCTATGAGCCACTAAAGAGGTTGAGAAACACAGAGAAGCTTTGAAGAGTTGATTATTTTGCCCTGTGAGTGGCAGGCACCAAACATGTAATTTCGATGTCTAGCACCCCAGTCCTGTAATTGAGCTCCATGTTTGCTTCTGGCCAAAAGTAGCAACTAGGCAGAGACAATGTATATAATCATAGAGGCTTTGTGTGTGTGTGTGTGTGTGTGTGTGTGTGTGTCTGTGTGTAGATTTCTAAGGCACTGGAGTAACATTTTACTAATGTAAGTTTTCTTTGTGTGAAAACTAGCAGACTTTCACAGATTCAAGATATTTTTAAACTATTTTATCATGTCTTGTCTCCACCCAGGTAAGTCAAGCTATGGTAACTATAAAGAAGTCTCCAAATTCACCACAGATTTTATTCTTACAAGTCATATCACCTACTGTTTCACATGCATTGAAACATGTATGGATGACAAAGGTTTTGATGATTTCAAATAAGTTTTCAGTTATCTAGACTGAACGGAATGTAAAGATGATAAGGAACATAAATTAGCAGTTAGGGACGGTGGCAGGCACTTCCTGGGAAGCTTTAGACATATCAATACGTCATGGAATCTGCACAACAGTCCTAGAGGCCAGATACTATTTTCTCCATTTAAGAGATAAGGAAACAAAGGTGTAGAGAGATTCAGGGGCCTGTTCAAGGGCACTGAATAAGCAAGAAACAAAACAGGGATTTGAACCCATGTCAGCCTGGTTGAATAAACCTCCAAGCATTTTACCCCAATACATTGCCTCTCAGTCAAAGAGAGGGTCCCTGAAGGACCCCCCTGCCACCTGCCCCATCTGGGAGTTGAGAACTTTATAGTTTCTGTAGAAATACTCATCAAAGTGAAGGAAACTATGAATTGCTATTTCCCTGAACTCACCTACTTACGTGATGTGTGCCTAGGTATTTAATTTATTTAGATAGACCCATGTCCCACAAATGGCAATCAAATCACATAAAATAAATGAAGGACATTTAATATTCCTACATTTTTGTTAACGGGTCAGCAGAGGTTCTTTTTTAATGCCAATATTTTTTCCTCAAATGTAAAATTACTTAATAAAAAATGCAAATAATACCAAAAAATCCTAACACCACCCAAAACAAAGTTGACCTGACTTGAAATCCCACCATCCCAAGACAACTCCTGTTAACTTTTTGGTGACATCTTATTGGCTGTTTTTCTATAGATTTGTTGATGACCAACCGTCTATTCCCCCGGGACTGAGGGGTTTCCCTGGACACAGGACTTTTGGTAGTAAAACAGGAACTGTCCCAGGCAGACTAGAACAGCTCGTCAGATGTGTGTATGGATGTATATTACCATCTCGATGCTGTCATAGTAAAAGTGTTTCATTGTATGGATTTGCCATAACTCATCTAAACCATCCATCACTAATGAAAACGTAGATTGCTTCTAATTATAAGCCATTGTTTCTATTACAAACCATCTGTGATGAACATCTTTGCACATGTATCTCTGAACACTTGACAATTACCTGCTTGGGATACATCTCTGGAAATGAAGTTGCTGAGTCAAAGAGTACGTATATGTTACATTTTGGTCCATACTACCAAACTATCCTATTTAAACATTTTATTAATTTACACTTTTGACCATTTGAACATGTGACAGTTTCCCTATCTCCTTGTCAAATCTGACTTTTGTCAACCTTAATAAATCTTTTCCAATTTGATGGGCAATTTAGTTTAAATTCTTAATGCATTTTATGGACAAGGTATTATTATCTTTCTAACCAAAAAAATCAATGCTTTATTATGGAAATATAATTTCATAATCAGCTTTTAAACAGCTTTATGGAGATATGACTTACATATCATAAAATTCACCTGTTTTAAAAGCACAAATTGGTGAATTTAGTATATTTATGGAGTTGTCAGTCATCACCACCATCTAATTTTAGAACATTTCCATCATCCTAAAAAGAAACCTTGTGCTCATTTACAACTACTCCCTATTCCCACCCCCAGCCCTGTATAACCATGAACCTTCCTGTTGATGATTGCCTATCCCAAAATTTAAATTGCTGACCTTGGTGTAGGATGACCAACCATGCTGGTTTTTCCAGGACTGAGGGATTTCCAGGGCATGGAATGCTCAGTGTGAAACCAGGACAGTCCCAGGGAAACCAGGACAAGTTGGTTCATAAACCAAACTTTTCCAGTCTCCCTTCCCCCTCTCACATTTAATTTGACCTCTGCCTACTGGCATAGCCTGCTTTGGTGAGTCAGGGCAAAGGCATCTTGCAAAAGGAGACCACCCTAGTAGTCAAGGGCTGTAAAACATTCTGATTTGAAGAGAATACAACAATGAAGCAAGGAGCTCCTTTTGATTCTGAAGCAACTGGTGGCCGGCCCCCAGTTAAATCATTGGGACACAACGATGACATTGATTATTTGATGTCCCTCACATACAATCCATCGTTATCCAACCACAGTGTTGAGAAAGGGTCAATACCTCTACCACCCCGGGAAATGAGAAGAGGTGAGACAGATGTGGCAGTACCGTGGGAGAAATAACTGAGAGCATAAGATGTGTCACAGACTACCCCGCATCCTCTCCTTTCATCCTTACCACACCTCAAGAGGTGAGTACCATGAATCTCATTGTACAAACGAGGAAACTCAGACCCAGAGAAAGTAATTTGTCCAGAGCACACAGCTCTGACAGCTCCAGGTCAGAGGAAGGATTCAAACCCAAGTCTCACCCATCACCAAAGCCTGACTTCCTATAGTAACCCACGTGGCCTCCTGGGAACAGGGAGGGACTGAAAATGTAATTCAGAATGTAGGCAGAAATGCATTCTCTAAATTTACATCCCTCTCCCCACAAAAACAGAAACATAAAAACACTGTGGGGTTTTTCTTCCCAAAATGTCTTCTCTCCAATGAAAGAGCATTAAGTTGAAGTGGGGGAAGAGGAGGTTGGGGACTGAGGGATATGCAAGTAATCGGGAAGCCAATATAATTCAGAGTGAAATTGATTTAAAATTTTGCTAAAACTTTTTATGCTTGCGTATTTCACACTAGCAGCATAACTTTAGTCTTATTTACAGTTTTGATTAAATCTATACTTCAGTACTTTACATAGTGTATAAAAATACAGCTTTATGTAAATATTTCTCAGGGAGATCTGTAAAAGTGTCTCATATAACTGATACGAAATTTCAAAATACAGAGTCAGTGTTTCATAATCAGATACATGTCCTGGGCTTAATGACAGAAAGCACCTCACATTTATATTTACTAGTTTTTAATTATCTCATTATCCTTAGTTGTGAGTATCTCTGATTTACTCAGACAGGAGATCTGGAGAGTAATATATTTGAAGTTACTGGATAATTTCCATTTATCTTTGCCTAAAACTCTTCTCCTTCTTGGAATAATGGGAGGAGAGAGAGAGAAAATCTCAGCTTGTTCTCAGACCACCAATGGATACTGATCCTTCTATATGTCAATCTGCAGTGAAACCCTGCTTGGCCATCAAGTTGAAAAATGCAGCCCATGTCAGGACTTGCATATTTAAACCCACACCACTGCAAATAAACACAAAGAAGTTGGCTATATCAGACTTAATGTTTCTAGATTTCACTGTCAACTCTTACAGTTACAAAGGTGGTGAGGGGACAGCCACTTGAACATGGTTTGTACCTACTTTGTCCACATCTGACAATGAGGAATTGAGTCTCCTGACCACTAACAATTTGCCTTTCCTTGAACTGTGTGTTGTCATCTTTCAAATGCTCTATTATGTGGGTGGATAAATAGTAAATAACATCTTTTTGTTCTTTTTTTTTTATTTGAGTAAAATTGCTTTACAATGTTGTGTTAGTTTCTGCTGTACAATGAAGTGAATCAGCTATATGTATACTTACATCCCCTCCCTCTTGGACCTCCCTCCCACCCTCCCCATCCCACCCCTCTAGGTCATCACAGAGCACCGAGCTGAGCCCCCTGTGCTATACAGCAGGTTCCCACTAGCTATCTATTTTACACGTGGTAGTGTATTTATGTCTTTCTGTTCTTTAGACACCAAGTTTGTGGTAGGTCATTACAGCAGCAATAGGAAACAATTACAGTGGCCAGTGACAAATGATCAGATTTGTGTTTAGGGATTTCTCTAGCAATGATTTGAGTGAAAGCACAGAAAACTGTTGGGAAACTACTGAAATAACTCGGTTGAGAGATGATGGTAGTTGGGACCAGGAAGTTGGTAACATGTTTACAGCAGGGTTTCTCAACCTTGGCACTACTGACATTAGGATCAGAATTTTATTCTTGTGGTTGTGGGGAGTTGTCCTGTACTTTGTGGGGTAAAGTTAGCAGCTTTCCTGGCCTCCACCTACTAGATGTTAGTAGCACCTCCCCCCAGGTATGACAACCAAAAATATCTCTAGAAACTGTCAAATATCAGCTAGGGGGCAAACCTGTCCTGGTTGAGGATTTCTGAGTTGGAGAAAACTTGACAGAATGCAGTGGTATCTAAAGGTGGAATTAACTGGACTAACTGCTTAACCCTATGTTTTCAAAAATAAATATCAACTTCATATCAAGTTCTATTTTTTTATAAAAAGTTCTAGAATCATTATCCAAGAGGTAATCAAGAGGTATTCTTCCTAAAATCCACAAAGACTGCCGCTATCGTTTCTTCACTGCAGGGTGGGATTACGCCAAAGGGTGTGCTTCTCCAGAGCAGCAGTATGGGTCTCTTAGGACCTCGAATGAAGAGTCCCAGAATATGGCTCCCAGGAAGAAGAATTTTGCAGGCTCAGATCAAGCATCATCTTCTCTTTGGTTCTTCTTTTTGTTTTTCTAATAATAGCTTTATTGAGATATAATTCACATATCATAAAATTCATCCTTTTGAAGTATACAATTCAGTGGTTTTTAGTATATCCACAAGGCTGTACATCCACCACCACTATCTAATTCCAGAACATTTTTATCACCCCAGAAAGAAACCTCATTCTCCTCTCTCCCCTCCCACCAGCCCCTGGAAACCACTAATCTCCTTTCTGTCTCTATAGGTTTGCCAATTCTGGACATTTTATATAAATGGAAATGTACAATAGATGGTCTTCTGTGCCTGGCTTCTTTCATTTAGCATGTTTTCAAGGTTCATCCATGTTGTAGCATCAATCAGTACTTCCTTCCTTTTTACAGCTGAATAATAATTCCACTGTATGGACGCTTATCCATTGGTCAGTTGGTGGACATTTGGGTTGTTTCCACTTCCCTTTGGTTCTTGTTGGTGAGTCTGTCCCCTAAAGTGATTTATGTGGGCTGTGCCCCTTCATGGTATAAACAAACTAAAACTTTCCAGCCTGATCAATGTCTGAAGTACAAGAATAATTGATTCTTTTATTTATCACATATTTACTAAGACCCTAATGTATGTCAGTTTCAGGGCTCTGTGTTAGGCCCTGGGGACGCAATGGTAAACAAAACCAAGACCCTATCTCAGGGATAGTTCGTTCTAGGGGAGGACACAGGAGATGAACAAACCGGGCAAGATGGAAACGCATTTATTCAACCCTCTGTTGAAAATCTGCACACGCAGGCACCTCACTAGGACTGGGTAGACACGAATGGAAAAGCAACAGAACATACCTTTCTTCCATTCATGTGTCCCCTGGGAAAGGTCAGACACACAATTATGATCGCACGTGCTATAATAAAGGTCTGAGCTGGAGTCTTTGGGAGAAGACAGTAGAGGAATATAGGAAAGCAGAAAACTCTACGGGGGCGGGGAGGGGTGGTAGGTACTTTGAACTGGACCCTGAAGGGCTCTAGTGTCTGGGGGGACCACGTGGGAGAAAAGAGAGGAGGGAGCCCTCATGTTATGGAGCACACACCTCTCACCTCATCGCCACCGCTCTGTCTGGATGTGGGATTCCTTCCATCTGCCCCTAGCCTTGCTTTTATCCCGTTCCACCTTTGGTATCCAGGCCCCTCCCATCCATGACCAGGTCTTCCAGCTCCCAAAGCTCGCTTCCTCCTTGACATATCTGGGCTCCTAAGGCCACCCTTGCTCATCTGCTGTGTGTCCTGCTCTTGGTAACTATCCCAGAAACGAACAGCTTGGTGTGTCTTCTTGTTTGGTCTCAGCTTCACCTGGGTCCTTTGTGAACGAGAAGGGGGAAGCCCTGCGTGTCTCTGAGAAGCGGGGGACCCAAGGTGCCATCCTAACCCTGCCTGCACACCTGGAGAGTCACGATCCTCTACCTGAGTGTTGATTAGGAAGCACGCTCCAATCAGACACCCTCACCTAGAGTCCCAGCTCCACCAACAAGTTGGGCAAGTTAGTTAGACCTCAGTGTTCTCACCTGCAAAATGGGAATACAAGTTAAGCCTTGGGTGTCTGTTCAAAACAAGCGCGTATTTGGTAAGCACCCATCATGCTGCCTAGCACACAGTAGGCACTTGATAAATGTTAGGCTTATTTCCTATTCATCTTTCCATGGTCTTTCAATCCAGCACGGAGAAGCTGCAGAGATTACACAGGCCTAAATGTAACTGAAAGATGGCGTCCCTTTCTTTTAGAACTCGAGATAGAATCATTATTTATAAGATAACGTTTAGATGTTATGGCAGCATTTAATTTTAATTGATCTACGGACGTGAATAAATGAAAGTTAACAATCAAAGTGGTCTGAACTTAACCGGGTGTTCCAGCCCTGGGCATATTCTCAAACCCTGGGGATTCTGAAAAACGGAGCATGCAGATACAGGCAGCAGCACTGCTGACCCTGCATTCTCCTGCAGAGCTAACGATCTGCAAAGCACATCCTACCGGCTGCCTGGTTGCCCCAGGAGAACAGGAGGAGGCCCATGAGGCCGAGGGCCCAGATGTTCTAACAAACAATCTCCTCCCTGGTTTGGCCCACAATTCCTTTTTGGAATACAGGTACTAGAAAGCCATTCACATGCCAAGTTGGAATGCCACTCCTCTCTTTGTGGTACTCAGGGCCTTCCGTTCTCTGCAGGAGACTCTGGTGTTGCCAGAATCCTCCATCCCCCCCTGAGCCGGGGCACTATAGCTGTTAGGTATAGGGTCTCGGGAGTCACACTGTTTAGGTCTGGATCCTGATCTGGTGCCCCGGCCATACAACCCTGTGCAAGCTGCCAGCCTCTGTGCCTCAGTTTTCTGCTCTGTAACATGGGGCAGTATTAGAATATACCTTGTTACTGCATTCCTTCAGGTTGGCAGGTTTGAATGAGAAAAGATAAGTAGGAACAGTGCTCAAATGTCCTCATTTACTCTTTTCCCCACCCATATTCTACTGGGACCCAGAACAGGCCTTCTGAGGACACAGTAGACTCATAATCAAAGATTCACTGACCTTTTCTCCCATGAGACTGAGGCTCTAGGGAGGTGTCTGAAGCAGGATTTTCATGTATTCTCTAGGAAGGTCCCAAGGGGAACAATGAAGAAAGAATTAAATTCTTAGGGAGAAAGAAAGGGAGGGGGGGGGGGAGGGAGGGAGGGAGAATCTCCTGGGTTTCCAGAAATGATCTTCACCAACGTTAGCACAACAAGCAACAGTTCACCTATACTCCAGTCTTGAAGATGGTCAGGCTTGAAGCAGCTACGCAATATTGGGCAGCCGCTAAATAGCATTCAAATAATTTGTCTTATTTTATTTCAAGTCAACCTTGAAATAAAGCGAAGAATAAAGTGAAGTGAAGAAAGATTTTCACACAAAGCCCAGTAATTTATGCAGCAACCACTCCATGAGCTGGTTCAATAACAGATAATTATATGGAAAGCACTTAAATGCTAACTATGTACTTTTAAAATGTTGCACAAGTAGGTTCATAATTAAATTATAATTACAAGTAAAAATCGAGACAATGATTATTCCCTGAGAAATCTGCACATTTTTATTTCCAGGGTTGCGCGCGGCTTCTCTCACACTCTGATTCATTTCTTTTGTTGGTAGCTCCACGCTGATCCGACTCGTTTTGCATGACAGATTTTAAATTTAAAATTAACTAAAATTATCTTGCAGATTACTAATTACCACATACAATGATTTCCACAGAATACATGGTTTGCCATTAAAAAGTGGTTTGTGAGCATATAAGTCTGAAACTGTGAAAGATTTATAGTGAGAAGGAGAACACTGGCTGATAGACGAATAGAAATTGAGCTATTAGTAGATATCGAAAAGGCTTTCAAACAAGCTCTGAACTGCTTATGGGGAGAGGTTACACCGCTGTGAATGTGACAAAGCTACAAAACTTTCCAGAACTTTCTATCACGCAGAACTGGTCCATCTGCAAGTGAAAGAAACATATCCAAATTAGCCACAGGAAGCTGAGATTGATTGTTGATTCGGAAAAAAAAAGTTTAAGTATAGCTTCACTGCAGGCCTGGCTGGATCCAGAGTCTGAAATACTATCCTCGGGGTTTAACTACTTGCTCTCTCCAGACCCCAACCCTACTTTCCTCTGCGGTCACTTTGTTCTCAGCCAGGCACTCTCCACGTGGTGGACAGTGGCTGCCAGCAGCTCTAGACTCTGGTCCTCAGAGCCCAGTGGAAGATGAGGGCTTCTTTCCCAAGAGCTTCAGCAAAAGTCCCAGGTTTGAATCTCACTGATTCAAAGGATACCAATCTCCACGGTACCCAGGGGAGGGCTGTACTCTGATTGACCAAATCTGAGTTACACGCCTTCCTAGGGAGGGAGGGTGGAGTCACAAATGAATATACAGGGGATGAGATTCCCGAAGGAAAATCCTGCTCTTGCTTCCAGAAGAAACAGGCAGAGATGCCTGGATGCCAAAAGCTCCCTGGATGAACAACCAACTAAAAAACTTTGTCCCCATTCCTCTTCCCCTGCATCTTAATTAAATAAAAGAGCTTCCGGGGCTTCCCTGGTGGCGCAGTGGTTGAGAGTCCGCCTGCCGATGCAGAGGACGCGGGTTCGTGCCCCGGTCCGGGAGGATCCCACATGCCGCGGAGCGGCTGGGCCCGTGAGCCATGGCCACTGAGCCTGCGCGTCCAGAGCCTGTGTTCCGCAACGGGAGAGGCCACAACAGTGAGAGGCCCGCGTACCACAAAAAAATAAAATAAAATAAAGAGTTTCCATTTCTGCTCAGTTATTCCTTACGCTAGAATGAGTTTTTTTGTCATTCAGTCAAATCCATGCATTTTGGCCAACATACGCTTTACAAATTTGGCCAGAGAAATGTTTTTAAAAACACAGATCTGATCATGTTACCATCTCTCTATCACCATGTCTAAACCTAACTTTTCACTGTGGTAACATTTAAACATACACAAAATAGAGGAAATAATATGATGAACCTCCACAAGTCTAAGCTTCAAAAATTATAACCATTTGCCAATTCTTATCTTATTTTATTTAGTTTATTTTATCTATACCCTCCATCTTCTGCACCTTTTTTTTTTTTGCCAGAGAATATTAAAGCAAATCCCCAATGTCATTTTATTTCTCAGAATACTTCAGTATGAATCCCTAATAAGGAATTATAAGAGTATAATCACCATGTCATTTTCATATCTATCAATATTAACAATTTCTTAATATCACTGATGAGTCCATATTCATATGTCCTCTCGATTAACTCAAAGACGCCTTTCTACAGTTGGTTTGTTTGAATAGCAAAGTCCATGGATTGCATTTAGTTGTTATGACGCTTAAGCCTCTTTTATTCTATATTAACATCCCCCCTCCTTTGTGGTTTGTGAGTCATGGATTTGTTAGGGAGCCAGACCAGGTCATTTGTCCTGCAGAATGCCCCACATTCGGGATTTGGCTAGCTGCCCCCTTGGGTGACATTTAGCCTGTTCCTCTCTCCCTCTTACTTCCTGAAACCTGGTAGTTTGATCTAGAGGCTTGATTAGATTCAAGTTCAATTACTTTGTGTTTGTTTACCTCACTCTATTTAAATGCCTTCCTATTAATACAAACCCCACCTCCCCACGGTCTGGGAGGCCCACGTGGTCTGGCTCTGCCTCCAAGCAGCCTCACTTTTCCTCTCCTCTCTCTCCTGATACCTCTGGCACTCTTTTATTTCTTCTTTGACCAGGGTCTTGACAGCACACATACCTTTTTCCCTGCTGAGAAGGATCTTCCCTTCTCTTTGGGTCTCACTCCCCAGCTCCTTAGAGAAAGCACCTCTGACGTCCTCCTGACCAGGTCAAATCTTCCCACTAACAGTTCCCACAGCATCAGGCCATTCTCCTCTGCAGCCTTATCACAGTTGCCATTTTCCATCTATTTGTATGATTTTTTGATAGTATGTATCTTTACCTTCCTCAACAAACTATAAGCTTCACGAAGAAAACCACAGTGTTTGACATACAAATGTTTCTGGGAAGTAATGAATTAATTAAAAACATATACATGCAAATACCTATACACCCTCCCCAGTTCAATCTAATTTCCTTCCTTAGGGCTCACGGTAAGTTTTTTTCATCTTTTATCGACAGCAAAGCAGCTACAGGTTCTTTTTGCTAGCTTTAGCTCACGCACCCTGAGAGCCCACTTCATATGCTATTTGTAGGCCCTCCAATTGCAGCGCAAAGTAGACGTCAGCATCCCATTTTATAGGTGAGGCAACAAAAGCTCAGAGAGATTAAGTAACTCATCCGACATCACCAAGCCAGACCCTCATTGAGGACGATTATCCTCTATTCTTTTAACAAGTCTTTGTGCTTGTAGCCTCATTTTCAGATAGGGTGACCAACTGTCCCTGTTTGCCTGGGCACTTTCAGTGCTAAAACCAAGAGAGACCTGGGCAAACCAAGACAAGTTGGTCATCCTATTTACTTTTACTTACCTGAGGCCTACGGTCACTCAGTCAATTAAGAGTGGTCTGAAAGTCCCACCCTGTATCTGTCAACCGTTACAGCCTCTACCATGCCACAGCATTACAGCTGGTTGTTAGTTTGTAATTATAAAAGTGGGGTCTCCAAAACTCTCGACCACCACCCTAATTTGACATTGAATCTTTTGTTCCAGAGAAGAACTCCAACTGGGAAATTTTCCCAAGTTTTCACTATGGAATTTAAAGGATTTCGACATTTCATCAGAAGGATTATACCCTTATGCGTGATTCTAAACCTCCCTTCTTCAGAGCCAATGGCATGACACTCGGCTGTATTCTCAAAAGATACCGAATATTGCAAATATAGATTTGTCACAATAAAGTATCAAACTCCAATGTAATTAGACTTAAGCATGGTACTCATCCTCAACTGCTTCCCTACATCTTGACATGGTGTAAAAGGACTCAGGAGGAAATTTACTTATGACAATTAACCAATCTGTTCATTCGTTTCTGGTTTTATCCTAATTACAATGCACTCACTACATGCCTTAGCCCAAAGAGCAAACAACAGTATTAATGAGAGGATAATTCCTACAGTTTGGGGAAAATTGTACCAACAAATCGGAATGCCTACTAAACCTCTGCTAATGTTCAAGCACTCTTCATCAGACTTATCAAAACAGCAAATCAAACTACTACTTAAAAAGTAGTTCAGTACAAACAGCCGTACTCATCAGAATATTCATTCACTTTGAAAAGTAACACTCAGTGAAACAGCTTTTAATCAGTTCTAGGACACTCGAACCTCAGGGGGTTCTGGGAAAGCGATGTCTTTATTGTGCTTTTATGAGACCACTGAGCTTCCCAATTGAGCTTGAAATCCATTTACTGCACAAGGCCTGTCTAAAGATCAAATGCCAGGTAACATCTTCAGCCAAGAACAATTAGCATCCTCAGTGTTTCTGTAAGGTCTGTTTTAAGGGATATGTTCAGTCTTTATTAAAAGCACTTGGGCACCTCAGGGGGGATATTCTAGGTGCTGAGAATCCCATAGGAATGAGAGACCCACACGTAGAGAACATGACAAGGAGCCAGACCCAACCAACATTTTCATGAGCAGATACATTAAACAGGTTTATAAAAAATAATTACAGTGATCATAACAAAATTAATTTATATTAATTAAACATTTAATAAAGAAAATAGAAAAAAAAGTTATATGCCAAGCACTGAACCAATGAAAGTAGTGTCAATAAAAAAAAAATAATCAATAGTCAATCTAAGAAAGAAATGGAAAATTTTATTCGAGCCAACCTGAGGATTATAACCCAGGAGACAGTCTTTCAGAAAGCTCTGAGTTCCACCCATTAGAAGTCATAATTATATATAAGTTTTTTGTGTGTGTGTGTGTGTGTGTGTGAAATTAAGTTTTATTCAGGGTCTTACTGAGGACTATAGCCTGGGAGACAGCTCTCAGGAACTGCTCTGAAGAGGGAGAGGAGATGCTAGTTATATATATGTATATGTATAGGCTAGGAAATACATGCAGTCAAGCATACATCTTGGTAAAAAACTAGTGCTAATCAGAAAGAACAAACATCTCAGTTTGATGATTTTAGTGCTTTTCTGTAGATGGGCAGATGCAAGAATCTGGGGGTCATTAAAATTCTTCTTGAGATACAAATCTAACTATCTAAGGGCCTGTTTATCCAAAGCACAGAGTACCTCATCCTGAATTCCTCTCAGGGTGCACTGTTGGTGGGTGACTGCAGTGGGTTGTGACTTAATCCTTGTAGAACTGGGTGGTGAGCAATGCTCTTTTGTTCTTTTTTATTTTTTTTTAACATCTTTATTGGAGTATAATTGTTTTAAAATGGTGTGTTAGTTTCTGCTTTATAACAAAGTGAATCAGTTATACATATACATATGTTCCCATATCTCATCCCTCTTACGTCTCCCTCCCTCCCACCCTCCCTATCTCACCCCTCCAGGTAGTCACAAAGCACTGAGCTGATCTCCCTGTGCTATGCGGCTGCTTCTCATTAGCTATCTATTTTACGTTTGGTAGTGTATATATGTCCATGCCACTCTCTCACTTTGTCCCAGCTTACCCTTCGCCCTCCCCATGTCCTCAAGTCCATTCTCTAGTAGGTCTGTGTCTTTATTCCCATCTTGCCCCTAGGTTCTTCATGACCAGTTTTTTTTTTTTTTTTTTAGATTCCATATGTATGTGTTAGCATACGGTATTTTTTTTTTCTCTTTATGACTTACTTCACTCTGTATGACAGACTCTAGGTCCATCCACCTCACTACAAATAACTCAATTTCGTTTCCTTTTATGGCTTAGTAATATTCCATAGTATATATGTGCCACATCTTCTTTATCCCTTCAACTGCTGATGGACACTTAGGTTGCTTCCATCTCCTGGCTATTGTAAATACAGCTTCAATGAACATTGTGGTACATGACTCTTATTGAACTATGGTTTTCTCAGGGTATATGCCCAGTAGTGGGATTGCTGAGTCATATGATAGTTCTATTTTTAGTTTTTTAAGGAACCTCCATACTGTTCTCCATAGTGGCTGTACCAATTCACATTCCCACCAGCAGTGCAAGAGTGTTCCCTTTTCTCCACACCCTCTCCAGCAGCATTTATTGTTTCTAGATTTTTTGATGACGGCCACTCTGACTGGTGTGAGGTGATACCTCATTGTAGTTTTGATTTGCATTTCTCTAATGATTAATGATGTTGAGCATTCTTTCATGTGCTTGTTGGCAATCTGTATATCATCTTTGGAGAAATGTCTATTTAGGTCTTCTGCCCATTTTTGGATTGGGTTGTTCGTTTTTTTGATATTGAGCTGCCTATAAATTTTGGAGATTAATCCTTTGTCAGTTGCTTCATTTGCAAATATTTTCACCCATTCTGAGGGTTGTCTTTTCGTCTTGTTTATGGTTTCCTTTGCATATATAGGTTTTGAGACAAAGGATACGTCAAGGGACGTACTGACAGTATACACAACCCAGATCTGCATTTACAACGCGAGTAGGAGATCAAGCGTCTTCATGACCCCTTAAAAGACTGAGAAGGAAGGTTATCTCCTAATAAGTCGTGACCCTTTATAAGATTAGGAAAGAATGTTATCTCCTAAGGAGGTCTGATTAATGCAGATGCACAATATACACTTTTAAAGGGGAGGAAAGAGGTCCAAATGGGCAGAGAAAAATTTTATGTTTGAATTTTTCTTATCTTGCCATAAAATATGACTTTTATTTCATCAGTAGTTTACCTGCATATTCTCACTCAATCCTCAAATCAACCGAGAAGATCAGTACTATTATTAGCCATATATAATGATGCAGATAAATGCAGGGGTCAGAAAGCCATAGCCCACTCTCTGAATCGGCCACCATCTAATTTTTTAAATAAAACTTTATTGTAACACAGCCATGCCCATTCACTTATGTATTGCCCATACCTGCTTTCCCAGGCTGATGGCAGAGTTGAGATAGAGACCATCTGGCTCAGAAAGCGTAAAATATTTACTGGCCCTTTACAGGAAGGTTCTCCAACCCCTTGACTAGACATATGAGGCTCAGAAGAGAAGACGTAAATGTATAATTACAAATTTGTTCCAGTTATATAAAAAGAATGAAAAGAGACATTATGAGAAATTATTAAGACATCAGTAACACCATTTGTTTAATGCAGAGATCTGTGTTTTTAAGGCCAGTGAGGGCATCCCTCAGAAGGGAGACTTGAGACTGTCTTTCAGAAGATGTCTCCTCTCCTGCTCTCCTCTCCCCACTGCACCAAGGGGAGCTTCATTCGCACTAATCTGTCTGAAGCCCCTGCACCTTCCCTAACTTCTCGCCATGCTTTCTCACTAGACTCTAGGGTCGATGATTTGGGGATTTGATCTCAGACTTCTCTTTCCTCTCTTGGCTTCTCCAGTTTGGTATCTTCTCTGCTATTGACTCACTATCTCAATTCAGCAGGACCCTGACTCCAGTTTCAACCTATGCACAGGGTTTGGTCTCAGCCTCAGAACTCACTCATTCCTGACTTGGCCTCTCCTTCCCCATCCTGGTGCTGATGTCTCAGATGGTCACCACTCCACCATGAGTGTCAACAGTGAACATCAATCACATGGACATGTTTTTAAGTGGTTTTTTTGTTTTTTGGGTTTTTTTTTTTTGCGGTACGCAGGACTCTCACTGCTGTGGCCTCTGCCGTTGCGGAACACAGGTTCCGGACGCTCAGGCCCAGCGGCCATGGCTCACGGGCCCAGCCGCTCTGCGGCATGTGGGATCCTCCCGGACCAGGGCACGAACCCACGTCCCCTGCATCGGCAGGCGGACTCTCAACCACTGCGCCACCAGGGAAGCCCTTAAGTGTATTTTTTAAAAGAAGTTTAAATTTCATAAGTAATGCATGAGTTCATTCTGCTTATAAAAGTTCAAACATTGTGGATGAAGCTAAGCCCCTTTAACAACCATTCCTTGATCCATCCCACAACAGCAAGAGGGGAGTAACACCCAACGGAGTGGCAAGAGACATCAAAGTTGGAAATACAAAGCGTTGGCAGACTAGAGGCATGCACTTTCTTTCACAGACTGCTAAGACAGGAGGGCATCTTGACAGAATCTATTAAAATTTGAAATTTACAGATTCTATGTCCCAGCAAAACTGCTACTTGAGATTTAACGTAGAATAATATTCAAATGTGTTGACAAAGGAGCATACTCTCAGATGTGCACTGTGCAGTGTTTGTGGGAGTAAAAATAAACAACTTTCATGTAATTTTAAAATGTGGCATAATTAATGGCATTGGCAAGATATAGTTACATAAGCCACATTGCTATCGGTTCTTATTTCCCAAACCTCTTCTTGATCTTCATTCTTTTCACCAAATCATTCATATTCAATGGCAAGGTAAATGCACTAAGTGAGGCAGGAGAAAGATTTAGAGGATTTCTTCCCTCTTCCCTTTGCCAAAAATAATGAATAGATAGGAAGTAAGTCTCAGAGAGAGTGTTTTTCAGAAAACTTACGGTGACATTAGTAATCTGAAGTCAAAGAGACGACTCACAGTGAAGATGAAACAGGTCAGAAAGCCCAGAACAGATGTGGGTACATTGTAGATAATCCAGAAATAGTTAACACGTTTGGACCTAATTCAGGTTTTCCAATATCCGCATTGTATCTTTGCTCTAATTATGGGAACTCCACCCAAATATCATCTTCTCCATGAGGTTTAAAACTTTTTACTGCTGGATTTAGCTGTGAAGGACAAGACTTGAGTTGCATCCAAATTAAAGGTAAGTGTGACCAACGTGCTCTCTCCTTTTCAATGAGTTCACTGGTAGATCTTGGATTCCAGCTTTCCTGCTGTTTTGCTTTTGTGGGTTAAAACATTCAAATGACTTAGGTTAAGCTAGGATAACAGGCAGGCCTGCCCTTCCTGGGGTGATTGGTGAGACATGTAAATGGAGATCCTACAGAAGGGCGTCAGGTCAGCTTTTGGTGCTCCCTGGCCTAGCGTGACTGAGGGTGCAGGCAAGTCACTCTGTACCAGCTCGCCAGCCTCTATGAGGCTGGGGAGGCCTGCAACTGCCAGAAGTGCCTTCCTTGGCTGACCACGCCCCCATGGCAATCATGTCAATTTTATTCCATCTAGATGCTTGCACATATCATGACCCTTCTACTCAACCACATAATATTCCAAGAGAAATGGGAGTGAGCTAAGAGAAAGTCTAGCCATGTGTGGTACCCTTGTGACTCAATGCTTGCACGTGACTCAATGATAAATCATCCTGTTTGAGACCTGCTGTTGTTACGGTCCAACCTCCTTCAGCCTTCCACTGAAAACTCTCACAGCCTTTTGTCTGAGGATTATACACTCCCCTCTTGCCCAAACATTTCCCCCTTTTGGTTTTCTCTTTAAGTGCAAAGTATTGACCCCATAAATCGTTTATACTGAGAAGCCCTAACTTCTTCACTATACATCTTGAAACAAAAATATCTTTTCTTTTTAGCAATTGATATTTAAGGAAAGGAGAAAATAATTGAGTTAAAATCATTCTGGAATAAAAACCCAATTTTTACCTTCTTATTTTTACTTCAGTTTAATGAATTATAGGAATTCCAAAAAGTCAGAGAACATAAAAAATTGATATGGGAGAAAGCTGTATCTCTGGGTAACAGAAAATTAGTTTTTGCTATTGGGAACAACAAACAGAAAGTCTTAATTTTGAAAGCTTCACAGCCAAAAAAATACTAAAAATCTCCGTTTTCAAGGAGAAACAACACATGCAATCACTGGGTGCTGGTTCCAGTGACTAATGGAATAGTTCTCTGAGTTTCTGAACTTGTCATTGGCTCCTGTGAGCATTTTCTATAAAGTAGAATCATATAATATATGCAAACCTAAGCCATAAGTAACCTGAGAACCTGACAACCAACCATGCGCCGTCTCTCACCTCAACACCTGCCAAGGCCTCATGATTTCTTTTACACACGTGCACCTGAGTTAAAGTTATGGAGGCCTAGCACTTTAAAAAGAAAACAGAGCCTGAAGGCAAGAGAAATATTTCAGAATTCTCCACTTAGCTCCCCCTTTATCATAGAGAACTGCATTAAGAACTCTGAACACTCTGCAAACAGTTCAGAGGATTTTCAAGAATAATTCTGATGCTATTTGCTTTTGGCCATCTGTACTTGCTGGCTTCAGAGCCTACCTGGTATAAAGGGCAACATCACAATACCTGTCCTGAGAACACCCTTGTTCCCCAAATCTCTTGTCCGTGGGACTACAGAGTTGGTGATAGCAGGATGACATTATGTCCCTAACAGCTACTATAGTGTCTGGCACATAATAGGTATTCAATAAATACTTATTCAAGAAACAAATTAATGTAGTCGCAATCAAAATGGATGCTTTAGTTTAAGAACAAAAATGCACAAAGAACACAGATCAACCCTAATCCCCATCGGTAAGGCAATGGCTGAATCAACTGTGACATGACCACAGTATATAATGCTGTGTTGCCATTTTTTAAGAAATGGGAGATATGTATATATGGGTGTATATATATATATTCCATATAATAGACCACAGGAAAGAAATAACACATATATGATTACTTCTCCTAGGTTTATTATTGAGTGGGAAAAAAAATAAGTTCCAGGACAATATAAACAACTTTTTTTAATTCTATGGATATAAATATATACATAAACAAACTTTTTTAAAATAAATTTACTAAAAGGACTAAGGTGACAAAATCAGTAACTAGTAAAGCTGGCTTTAAAATCCACGCAATCTCACCCTAGACTCTTTGCTCTTAACCATCACTGTTTTACATCTTCCGACCCCTAGGAAGGAGCATCAGCTCAGAATAAGAAAGCCCACGAGGGGTGAGCAGGGCAGAGGTCAGATGCTCAAAGGCGTCACCCTGAGCTTTAACAGAAGAGGTGGTTTGAAAGCCAGATGGAGGAAGAATCAAACATTTATACGAAGGTGTTTGTATGGAGCCACTAAAGACGTAATGAATCAGGCTGTGCTATAAATCCTGTGCTTCAAGAAGATTAATCTGGTACAATTGGTCTGGAGAGGAGAGGAGAGGAGAGGAGACAGAGAAAGAAGTTCTCTATTAAAATAGCCCAAGCATGACGTGATAAGGGCTTAAACTTGCTGGCAGAAAAAAAGAAAACCTAAGTTGGAGATTGCTTAAAAAGAACACCTCTCCTCCCTACTCTGCGTTCCTGCTGCAAGTCTGTATTTTTCCTTCCACACTACACAAAGCTCTTCCCCTCCCTCTTTTGCAATGTATCCATCCTAAATCCCTTCCACTGTATTCAAACTTCATTGCGCTTAACATTAAGGCTTGGTGCAATCACACATTATGATTCCTGAGAAACAGTCTCAATGGCTCCAGAGCCAAAGTAAGTTGGTGATTCAGAGCAAGGAGCATTAAGGTTAATTACCTAATAATTTACTACAGCGAATGTATCTGTAGACATTTTGATTTTTACTAATTGTGGCGTTAAACAAAGTAAACAACACTTTGCTTCACATTCCAGCTGTGGAAATGCGTCAAGGGGAACCTTTCCTGTGATTTATAGCCCCTTGCTTTACCCCTGAGCGCAGGTCACTCGATGTGAGGTTGGAAGGACCAATGGTTTTGCAGACCCCATGTATTGGTTTAGTAAAGATTTCTCTTAATATGACTGTGCACTGACCCACCTTTGCTGCAACGCTGAGTGTGCCGTTCAGAGACACCAGGCACCAGCGATGTTAATGGGATTTGAGCAGCGCTGTTCACAGGGATCGCCCTCCGCACTGGGGTGGGGGAAGAGGGGGGAGGAAAGGGGTGGGGTGGCAATGTTAGAACAGGGACAGAATGAAACGGCTAAGAATGCAGTCAAACCCAGACTCAAAACCCAGCTTCTCCAGCTGCTAGCTGAGTGGGCTTCAGCAAGTGAGTTACCGCTCAAAGCATCTGCCTCTTCATCTAACCAAGGACTATCAGTGCTACTCTATGGAATTATTACGAGAACTAAATGTAATACTCACATGAGGCATCTGAGATTTTTGCAAACCCAACACCCATTCCCACTCCCCCGACCTTGTACAGAATTGGCTTTTCTCCTCTCAGTCCAAGTGATCTGAATGGCTACCGATTACCCCTCTCCAGCTTCAAGGACAGACACTCGACTGGGCCTGGCCAATCGCCGTAACTCATCTCCTGATCACAGTCAATCAGTTAAGGATGGACACGTTACCCAATCCAGAGCAATCAGGACAAATAAGGCCCAACTCAAGTTATTGTACTTTTCAGGGAAAGAGGGATGCTCAATTGAAATTACTAAAAGAATAGGACATCAGCTCAGAACAGATGGCAGCCATGTTACTACCCCAAGAAGAGAACCTAATGAAGAGGAAGGCCGACCAGAGGAACACAGACCAAAATCCTTAAGGGAGGAAGACTGGGTCCTTACAATATTGTAAGCTCCTAGATCCAACCATGCCAGAAGATGGAATATACTGGAATGATTTGTTTCATAAATTACCTTTTTGCTCATGGAAGTTTAGGTAAGCCTTTTGGATCTTGCAATCTAAAGAGTTCTAGTACTTTAAGTAAAGCTTTATTTTAACATACTTTGTGATACACAGAAGGCACTTAAAAACTACTTATGATTGTTTCTTTTTTTTTTTTTTTTTTGTGGTACGCAGGCCTCTCACTGTGTGGCCTCTCCCATTGCGGAGCACAGCCTCCGGATGCGCAGGCTCAGCGGCCATGGCCCACGGGCCCAGCCGCTCCGCGGCATGTGGGATCTTCCCAGACCGGGGCACGAACCCGCGTCCCGAACCCGCGTCCCCTGCATCGGCAGGCGGACTCTCAACCACTGCGCCACCAGGGAAGCCCTACTTATGATTTTTGAAGGTTCCATATTCATCCCAATTCTCAAGCCATGTTTATTTTCCAAATTACCAAAAATCCATAAAAAGGGGATCCATTTCCCAGTTTCTGATGCGGCGCAAAATGAAACAAAAGTTCCTGATTTAGATCTCTCTGAACTAATAGAAAGGCCCAGAGATGTTTAAAGCAGTAGCAATTCTGAGAGAATGTGCGGGGAGAGGGATAAAAAGAAACAAAGGACTTTTTGGCCTTTTGGTCAGATGCCTGGTGACCTGGATGCCATTCTGTCCTGGTGACGTGCTTAACCATCCCTGGTACAGAATTTAATCTCCTTGAGGTCAGGGACTTTGTTCACTGACACCATCACAGGATAAAGCTTTGCATATTCGGTACTTCTTACGTTTCAAATCTCATTCATATTGTTGGATCCATGATAACCCACAGGTCTCACACCATCTGATCAAGGTATTATTCATAGCTCCACTTTCCAGGTAAGGAAGCCAAAGCTGTAAGAGATTAAGTGACACAAAAAAGTGTCATGCCACGTCCTTCAGGAAAGAGCAAGGATCTGAATTGAGAACATAGGGAGTATGACTCCCAAGTCCCTTCTTCTCCATAACTAAGTGGTTGTCACAGGACCATGCAGGGAGGTGACAGGGTGCAGTGGGTCAGTTCTGGCCCCCTGGCTTCAAGGACCACTCACCTCACTAATGGCTGAAGGTTTAGATAAGATGATGGATACACCTAACACATCTAACACCAAGCCCAGAGCAAAGGAAGAGTCTGGCAAATGCTTGCTAAATTTGAATCTGTGGGCACAAATCACTCTTCTGAGAAAAAGTATTGACTGGAAAATTCTTCCTGGAAGACTCGCATGGATATGTCAAGGGTGCTCTCGGCAGCCTGTCTGTATGAACAAAGAGTCAGAAACAATCTGAAGATCTGCCAGGAGACAGCCATGCAGAAGAAAGTGCATCTCTACAATACAGAATTCTACCTAACAATTAAAAAATGTCATGCAACTCGGGATGCCCTGACACAGCAAGGTCTGTAAGACATATTTTGGGCAGAAAAAAAGTGACAATTATATGTGTAAACGAATAAGCCAGGGCTTCCCTCGTGGCACGGTGGTTAAGAATCCGCCTGCCAGTGCAGGGGACACGGGTTCGATCCCTGGGCCAGGAAGATCCCACATGCTGCGGAGCAACTAAGCCTGTGCGCCACAACTACTGAGCCTGCACTCTAGAGCCCATGAGCCACAACTACTGAGCCCTTGTGCCACAGCTACAGAAGCCCGCATGCCTAGAGCCTGTGCTCTGCAACAAGAAGCCCGCGCACCACAACGAGAGTAGCCCCAGTTCTCCGCCCATGCAGCAACGAAGACCCAACGCAGCCCAAAATAAATTAATTAATGAAAAAAAAAGAATAAACCAAAATATATTTCCAAAGAAAACACATGTCTCTTTCCAGAGAATACACATGGGAATGCACTTGAAAAAACGGCTTAAGGACACACATAAAACCCACTGTTTAAGTACTGAATTGAGTGCAGGGGTCAAAAAAGAAACTAGGGACTTCCCTGGTGGCGCAATAGTTAAGACTCCGAGCTCCCAATGCAGGGCGCCTGGGTTCAATCCCTGGTCCAGGAACTAGATCCCACATGCTTGCCACAACAAAGAGTCCGCATGCCACAGCTAAGGAACCAGCGAGCCGCAACTAAGGAGCCTGTGAGCCACAACTAAGGAGCCCACCTGCCACAACTAAGACCCAACGCAACCAAATAAATATTTTTAAATAAATAAATAAAACATATATCAAATAGTAAAAAAAAAAAGAAACTAGCCATATTTACTACATTTTCATTTTTTACAATGAAAATTTGGTCATGAATTACTTACACGATTATGAATTAACAATAAGGAAACACTTAAGGCAATTGAAAGTAACCAGAGATTGCTTTTAGCTAAAAGTAACCTGCTTGATCTACTCGGTGCTAAAATAAACAGGAATAAATAGGGAAAAGACACATTCAACCCCTTTCTGAGGTATAAAGAAAAGGGTGAGAAAAGCTGATCGATGGAATTTCTCCTTTATTTTCCCCTTTAAAAATTTTCCTTATTTATTTATTTATTTTGCTTTTAAGCGGCTGTGTCCCATATACACAGTGCAATTATCTTCCCTCAAAATATCATCACTCAGTTGAATGATCTTACGGCAGGAAAAACAGCTTTGGCACAATCGTTGCATATTGTTGGGAAAATTACCATCAACTTTCTTTTCTCTTCAAAAAAAACTCTTCGCAATGACACTGATGAGTTCTATTGTTTTTCATCTAATACCTTAACCCAGTTTAAATCCACAGTCTGCATAAAGTCCTTGAAGTGTGACACTAATTGTGGAAATATTCTTAGGAGATAGAGGGTTGCATCCAAAATGTGATTCTGCTGGACTTGCCCCATGTGGACAATTGCAGATTCCCCCCGATCACCCCAACCAACAGGCTTTCAGCCGCCTCTGCCTGCAGAGGTCACCTCATAATCCCTGTCGCGTGCTACATGAGGCTCGACTCTCATAGACCCTGCTTCTGTAGCCCTGAAGCACCTGGAACAGTTTGCAGACATATAAGTGGCTTCACACCCACATGGCAGTTTATTCTATCCTCTTGGTTGACTTTTGCCCATCCTTGTGGCTTTCAGATACCATCTCTTGGCGACACAAATTCATTTTTTTCGTCCAGATCTCCTTTCCTGAGCTCTAGATTCAGAAGACCAATATCCCCTCGACATCTTTACTTTGTTGACGCATCTGCATCTTCAACTTAACACGTCCAAAGTGAAAACTGATTTCTCTCTCCTAAACCTCTCCCCTAGCTTCCTCCACCTTAGTAAGTGACCCCAACATTCAGGAGGCAGTAATATGGGAATCATTGTCTCCTACGCATTCTCCACATTCATCAGCCCTATTGGTTTGACCTCTGAAGTTTCTCCCAAATCCATCCACTTTCCTTTACCTGCACAGTCACCAGCCTGATAGGAGCCACCATCACCTCTCACCTGGTCTGTGGCAGTGCCTTCCTCACCTGTCCCCCCATGTCATCCTCGCTCCCCTATTTTTCACAATATTACTCCCCTGCTTTTAATCCTCCAATGGCTTTCCACTACACTTAGACCAAAACCCTAACTCCTGATGCATCAGCAGGACTAGAGCCCGAGTAACTCCCAAATCTTACCATACATCCCTCCCCAACCATCAGCACATGGACCGTCTATAATGTCCTAGAAAACAACCTCTTTCCCGTCTCGTTTCCTTTCTTCTGGACTTTTGCATCCTTGACTCCTTTGTGCCCTTCAGGTCTTGGCTTCAACATCACCTCCACACAGAGCCTTCTTTGACCAACTCTCTAGACTGTTGGAGCAAAAAATTTATTTCCTTCATAGCACCAATCCCAAACTTGAACTCTACCATCCACGTGTTTACTTGCCCATTATCCGGCTCTTCCATGAGAGCAGGAATCTACTCTATCTTGTGTATGGCTGTACACCCACTGCCAACCTCAAGGCCTGACACACAGCTGAGACACAAACAATTAGTTGCAGAATAAATAAATCAGAAACACATTTGTAATGTATATGTATAACTGATTCACTTTGTTATAAAGCAGAAACACATCATTGTAAAGCAATTATACTCCAATAAAGATGTTAGAAAAAAAAAGAAACACACTTGTGGAGTTCTGTGCTCTGTGTCCAACACTTTGAGTTCAGTGGCAGGAGGGCAGAGTGTTCAAAGTTCTTTATAAGAGACATGGGATTAAATGCCATAATCTTTGCCATTAAGGATGGTGTCCTCTATTTGAAGAGAGAGAATCTACACAGTGAAAAGATAAAACTAATGACATAAGCCAGTAGACACCTGAGTGTTCAATTTAAGGATTAAGTTTTATGCTTTTAGTCATGTTAAGTTGACCAGATGAACTTCTGGTGGGACAGGCCAAACAAATGGTTTACTTGTGGATGAAAGGGGTCAAGTTACAGAAGTTGGAGACGTGAGAACTGACAAGGTCTGGAACATTCAGAAACAGCTCTGTGGAGGAGAATGGATGTATACCAACCTAAGACAAGTCAGAATTAGTTAAACCTACTCAAAACCACCTAGAACAATGGCCTTACGATCCTGAAGTAATGCAAACAATAAAGAGCCCGTTCGCTTGCCAAATAGCGGACATTTTATTATCTCTCTACTACCTCCCATGCCGAGGAGTTCGGGTAATTTCCCAGGTCAACTCAGAACTGGAATGAGATGGGGAAGGGGGATGGGGGAGGGAAGCTTTTTCTGAGAAACAGGCTGGTACCACCTCTGCCCTTTGCCCAAAGGGTGCTCCTCTCCCGCCTTGTCCTTGCCAGGTCTAGTCATTTTGGGATCATTAGCATCTTTCCATAATCAGTGACAAATCAGGACTTTGCAAGACAGCTGGTGTCCCACACTAAACCTCAGAAATCTTACTTGCTAGGGGCAAACAGATGTTCCTCTCCGTTCCTACCTTGCTTACCTAGGGCTATAACTGGTAAAAGGTCTTGGGCATGTTCGCTTAACAGATGCATCCTAATGCAAATTAACTTGGAAAGAATGGGGGAAAATAAATAAGAAATGCAAATGTTTAGCCACTCAAGTTTTTCTATCTTAATAACACACTCCAGGAACTCATGCAGGAAGGAGCAAAGTTTGAACATTGCCTATCAATTCTGAGTTCACGGCTAGTGTTCTTTTCACGCTAGACCTTCTGGTGATTAATAAGAGTATAGATCAAAAAATTGAGGGAATGAAGAGAGGGAGAAAATTTGAATTGAGGGCGAAAGCCCTAAGTTTTGTCAAAGGACAATAAGGGGCCAAGCTGGCGCCATACAGGTAAACTGGGAGAGTGGCAGTCTGTTTGGAAGGTTGTGTAAGAGAACTGGACCGAAGCTGCGTCTGCATGGCAAGCACAATGTTGTGACTCAGACTCTTTGCTTCCTGGGGCTTGTAGGACTGTTGGAAATTACAGAAGGGGCTACATTTCACCCCAGCCACTTCTTGGCACTGCCGATGATGAAGAAACGAGAGACCGATGATGAAGAAACGAGAGACAGCTGTAACTAAGCTGAAGATGTACTTTGGAGTTGTGGGAAGGGAGGGTTGGAGACCCCAGCTAGAGGACAAGAGCAGGTGAAAGCCTAGAAAACGATGGTAACAGTGGGTAGGAAAGAGAGATACGAGACACCCTCCGAGGGGGAATTCACTAAAATGCAGTGACTGGATACATTTAGGAGGTGATGGAGATGAGCATGTCGGAAATCCTCCAAGGCTGCAGGAGCCGCAGGTGTACATCAGGGAACTACACCTGGGAAGTCGAGGAGATACAGGCTGGGGCGGGGCAGGGGGGACGACAGGATGATGAATTCGTTTCTCTACCTGCTAAATGTAAGGTAACAGTGGGATATACAGTTGAAAATGCCCAGTAGGTTACTGGAGATATAGGAACCAGCTCCAAATACAGTGTACGTTAAAACAGCACAGGCTGGAAAACTCACCTAAAACACAGAGGAACTGCAGTGCTTTGCTAAAATCTCTGAAATTTATGAATTGTCTGTTCTCAGTTCTTTGTGATGCCCTGAATTATAGATATATAGTGCCCAAGGCTCATGACACCTAAGTCTTTCTAAAAAAATAGCTATGAGTGCAAAGAATTGCAGGGTCTGGAAATACTCCAGTTCAGCGTGGCTTTTGGACATCTGTCTCCTACATTTATGATTCTTACCATAACTGGGTACCACTACGTATCCATCCATAGCAATAGAACACCTGTATACTGTCATTAATTTCTCATCACTTTGTAAATCAATAGTGGTTTTTTTTACCTAAATAAATTCAATTTACAAAGTCGTACTGCTATAAGTGAAAAAATAGTATCACTTGTTATAAATAGAATACAACTGTAAAAAGAGAGTTAACGGGGAGAGAGGCATTGAATTTAGCTGTTGCGCAGTAGACATCCGTCATTTTTTTTATACTCTGAATGTATGAAATTCAGAGCCTCTGAATGTCCTTCCTTTATGGGGAAGTCCAAACTGCAGGGTCTTGACTTCCGAGAGGGATGCTGAAGAAGGATTCACGGCCCTCTCCTCATCCCCTGGCAAATCACTTAGACTTAGCCAATCAGATACTCTGGCTCATGACTTTGAAACTTAAAAGAAAAGCATCAAGGACAAAGGGCTAGTTGCAATGGATTCCCATGGAGGGGCCCACGCAGGGGTGGATGGTATACTGCAAAACACCATGCGTAGTGCCCACGCAGCCAACTCCCATGACATTTTCTCATGTAATTTCTCAGATTTCCTTTGGTTGTTGATATACTGGGTTGAAAAGTATCTCCCCCAAATTCAGGTCCACTTGGAACCTCAGAATGTAACATTATTTGGGAATATGGCCTTGCAGATGTAATCCATTAAGGATCTCCAAGAAGAGATCCTGGATGTGGGGTGAGCTTTAAATCCAATGATGGGTGTCCTTATAAGAAGAGAGAAGAACACAGAAACACACAGAGGAAAAGATGATGTGAAGGCGGAGACAGAGATTGAAGTGGTGCTTTGACAAACCTAGGACTGTCAGGAACCACTAGAAGCTGGAAGAGGCAAGAAAGAATTCTTCCCTAGAGGCTTTGGAGGCAGTGTGACCCCGCTGGTGCCTTGTTTTCAGACTTCTGGCCTCCAACTATGAGAGAATAAATTTCTACCGTTTTAAGCCACCGGGTTTGTGGTTATTTGTTATGGCAGCCCTAGGAAACTAATACACTGGGCTTGGGGATGTCTCTTATGATGATATGAATTTCCCTATATCTGAGTTATACCTTGGATCCAAATACCTATTCATCCTGTTAGTAATTAACATTTTCTGGCCTTGTGCTCTCACCTTCTACTCAATTGATTTTCCTAAGTGGCTTCTGTTATTTGCAACCAAGAACCAGGTTGAAACGCCTGCCGAAGTGTCTAAGAAGTGAGAGATCCACTTTTGGTTGAAAGGAAAGTAGCAACAGTTAGGGAGGGGTTAACGGCATAATAGCACCAAATTGAGACTTTCTCTTTGGGGCAATTAGAAAGACTGAAAGCAATGGAAAAGTAAATAACCTTTTGTGATTTAATGTTAATTTGATGCCCTGTTTCTGTCCTGCCTTAAGTCATCCAATGTAACACTGACGATGTGTCCCTTATCTTCAGAAATACTGATTTAGTAAAAGGTCCTGACTTTACAAATGGAGAGATTGAGTGTTGGTAAAGCAAAATAAAAGGACTTGCATACAGTCCTACAAATAAACTGGTAGAAGAGGCAAGTCCATGACCCTGTTCTTCTATGTTTTCTCATTCTACACCCACCCCACTCTTTTACCACACTACACATCTTTTCTTAAGGAATGTATTAACCATACTTCCGCCTCTTGTAAACTTGAGGCTTGAACATCTGCCCTACATGCAGATGTTGGACACACCTTGTTCTGGTCCTATAATAGGCCTGAGTCACCTTGCCTTGGCCTCCTGCTTCCCTCACCATCACCCACCAGGGCATCTTTCAAATGCAATCCAACCAATCCGGAGTTTCTAACCCCCTCCCTTATCAGGCTCTCACATTCCAGGCCACTATCCCCCTGTCCTAATCACCCCAGGGCCAGGTACTAGACAACTAGGGAGAGGCCCTGTGCCTCCAAAGTCTGCTGAAATTACTCAAACTAGCCAGTCCTAACTTGTTTATCCTGCCTGGCCTGGTCTTCCCTTAGAGACCACAATAAAGGCCACAGTTTCCCTTTCTCTTTCTGCCTCTGATCAGCCCCAGTCTTCCCAGTGTGGTCCCCCAAGGCATGGTGTGGCCCTCCCCTTCCTGGGAACTGTAAGTAACAAACGGTCTTTTCAATGGCAATCATCTCCTGATCTGTTGACCTTTACTATGTCTCAAATTTTCTATATTTTAAAACAAGGCTCTCACGAAGGAAGTGTATGTCTTCAGCCACCATAACTGGGACAATTCCAATAACCCTGAAGACTGTTGGGATCTATTAAGATAAAATCTACTTCTTTCACTATTGTTCCATGTTCAAGGGAGACATAGGACATCTGGTGCATCCTTTATTCAGCATGTTTTAGCACTAAAGTAAAAACTTGAGTTCTAGGGAAGCAGGATAACTATGGAGGCAGACTGTGGTGTTTAAATCCAGCCTTCACCACTAACTAGTTGTGGCAACCTGGTCAGCGATTAACCCTGCTGACCCCAGTTTTCCATCTATAAAATATCCATACTGGTAGTACCACCCCCCTAGGGTTCTTGTGAGGATTTCAGGACCTCATACAATCAAAACACAGAGTGCACTGCCAGGACAAGAGTAAAAAGATCAACAGGGTCAACAGATCTAAACTCCTAATTAGTTGAACAGCTTCCATGAACGCACATCAGAAGTGATGTCCCCAAAACACCATGCTCCTGGTGGCCTGCACTTGGTAGGAACTTAATATATGTTTGTTAACTGCCAAACAAGAATCCATCTACTGCAGCAACCATTTATTGAGCACCTTCGATATACCAATGAATATACCTATGCCTGGCATACGCAATGAAGATATAAAAATCACTAAATTCATCGTGTGCCTTCAAGTATCCAAACCTAGCTTATTTCCAACTCAGGAATCTGTTAAAATTTCAAGAGAGAACTCCCCTGACTTGAAGAGAATCTCACCTTCCCAGAAGAAAAGAAAAAAACTGATTTCATTTCATTTTCTCTTTTATACTCAAGCAGAAATCATGATTTGTTAATGGCTCTTGATAAAAGAGTACAGTCCATGTCACTAGAACTGCAGAGATCATGGTGACCACAAAACAGTCCGACTGTCTTATGTCCACTCAAAGGTCCCAAGAACTCGTGATAACTCTGCAATGGTTTAACACCCAGTTCCGAAAAGAAAGGCTATTTTCCCAAAATATTTTACAGGAGCATTCTTCAAAAGTGATTCATTCTTGGTTGGAACTCTTTGGCATGTCTGGGGATCATTTATCAAGTGTGTTTACAACAAATGTCTCTCTCCAAACTTCGGATGTGTGAAAACAGCCCTTAACACGATAAAAATAATTCTAAGCACCAAAGCTGGCAGACAGACCCTAGACAGTCAGCCATAGGTCAGAGCAGACAAAGCAAAGGTGAAGGGGGCTCAGGCCAGGGCTGCAGGGATGATCTTGTTCTTCAGAGGAACGCATCGCCTGCTGGTTCACTGCTGCTGAAAATACTATCGTTACAGCAGAGTTCTTTCCGCTTTCTGTTGTGAACCTAATTAAAATGCAAAATATGAACCCTGCTGTCGGGAGACAATTATCCAGGAGTCTCCTGGCTTGTGAGCAGAGGCACTGCCTGCCTTTGCGACAGGCTATTCTTTCATGAATTTTGTGCGACAAACAGCCTTGGAAGATAGACAGGATGTCACCTTACGGAGCAATGGGAAGATCTGTTTACTGTCCATAATAAGAAAGATAATGTTTCCTTCTAGGGAAGAGGGTAGATATTGCCCATTATAAAAGATTTGGGGTTCCCTAAATTTGGGATTCCTCTCTTGTAACACAACCCACAAGTGGATACGTGTGCAGACATCACCCAGCCCTTCTTGTCTTAGCCTGTGGGAATTAGAGCTCCGGGAACCAGCACAAATGCTGGTACTCGGGCTATTGCCATGGCTGTGAGTAGTAAGCTGCCCTTTGTCTCTGACCCAAGAGTCTTGTGTCTTCAACAACATCCAAAACACTGCGGCAGACCCCTTGTTAGCCTGCACGAAGGGGGAAAGCTCTGCTCCCGCGTAGCCCTTGACATCTGCCATATCATTAATATTCCTTTATCAGTCAGAATCTTTATCAAAAGGCCCTCTGAAGTCTCCTCACGCTTATGCTATAAATAAAATAACATGCTTGCTATGTGGAAATAACTTCAAGACAAGTCACCTCAAGCCCTTTTTGAGGTGATCTCGTCCTCCCCCTCTCTCCCCTGTAGAAACTCAGAGATCCACTGCCCTATGAAACTCAGCTACCCCAAACCGAGGGAAATTCCAGAGTGCCGAAGACCTAGAAATTGGGAGAGATGGTGCAGAAAAAGAAAAATGACAGGGATTATTCCAACACCTTGGCAATTTTGTCAAGAGTCAGCCCTACCAAATATTATTATTTAATTCAGAGTTGTGAGATCCCAAGATTTACTTTATGAATGCATCTCTGCTAAGAGTAAAGAATAAAGGACAACTTTAAATCTTTTGTTTCCCTTTTTTATTTCAGAACAAACTAATTACCATAATTAATCATCATGCTTAAATATTCTATCGGAATACTAAGGGTTAGCAAACTATGGCTCACTGACCAAATCTAACCCACTGCCTGTTTTTGTAAATAAAGTTTTATTGGAACACCAGCAGGCCCATTCATTTATCATTGTCTGTGGTTGCTTTTGTGCTACAACAGCAGAAGTAAAAGGTTGAGACATAGCCTGGACGGCCCACAAAGCTTAAAATGGTTACTGTCTGACCCTTTACAGAAAAAGTTTGCCGACCCCTGGTAAATCCTACCTTTCTTTCAGGCACCCTTGCTGCCTGAGTTATTTTCCTGAATAACAAATCAGGATCCTTCCTTACTGAAGGTCTCTGATGCCTTACAGGATGAGACCATGTTCCTTGCCCCCCACCCATGACCCACCTTTCTTCTCAGACTTCACCTGCCATTACACACACTTTACTCCTGCATTCCCATCATCCTGACCTTCCCTCTCCTGGGAGATCTCCTAGGATAGTGCCCAGCTCTGTACCTTTGCAGACAATATTCCCATCAGTTTCATCATCCATAAAATGGGACAATAATCACTGTGCCTCCCTTGTGGGATTGATCTGAGAGTTAAAGAAATGCTTATTTGTAAAATACACAGAATTGTGCCTGAGACACAGGATCCACCAAGCATGGCTACCTGGGGATGGAACCTACATAGGTCACTGCTCCCCTCTGCCCTGACACCCTATAATAATAATAACTGGGACTTCCCTGGTGGTCCAGGGATTAAGACTCTGCACCCCCAATGCAGGGGGCACAGGTTCGATCCCTGGTTGGGGAACTAAGATCCCGCATGCCACAGAGTGTGGCCAAAAAATTAAATTAAATAAATAAAACTGAATCACTTTGCTGTACACCTGAAACTAACACAATGTTGTTAATCAACTACACTCCAATATAAAATAAAAAGTTTAGAAAAAAAGAATATGGCTTCTACATAAAAATGTAAGGTATAAGGACTAATGTACTGACAAAGAAGACAAGATTTAATATTAAAAAATAAAAATAATAATAACTAATATTTAGTATGTCCTCCCTATTATGAGGCATCAGCCCAAGCTTTCATATGCATTATTTTAATTAACCCTGGTAAAGCCCCAGGAGGTACTTAGTATTACTCCTGATTGATCCATGAGGAATACAGATAAGGAGACGTGGCCAAGGTCACACAGCTAACAAGCCAGTATTTAGCTCACTTGGTTCTGGCTTTAGGTCAATGAATCAGTAATTCAGTGAGTGAACAGACCCAAATAAAGCAACGCATGGGTAAACTATGAGGAAAGGCCCTGAGGTGGAAGGGGGCCTCTATCAATGAGCTGAAAACATTAGTGACCCCAGGGTACCCCTTCCCCTAAGACAGGTGGTTTTATATTACAAACTCATTACATCCTTTTAAAATGATTCCCCAAAGAGTGTTCAGCCTATGTTTTCCTCTAAGAGTTTTATAGTGTCTGGCCTTACATCTAGGTCTTTAATCCATCTTGAGTTTATTTTTGTGTATGGTGTTAGGAAGTGTTCTAATTTCATTCTTTTACATATAGCTGTCCAGTTTTCCCAGCTCCACTTACTGAAGAGGCTGCCTTTTCTCCATTGTATATTCTTGCTTCCTTTGTCAAAGATAAGGTGACCATATGTGTGTGGGTTTATCTCTGGGCTCTCTATCCTGTTCCATTGATCTATATTTCTGTTTTTGTGCCAGTACCATACTGTCTTGATTACTGTAGCTCTGTAGTATAGTCTGAAGTCAGGGAGCCTGATTCCTCCAGCTCTGTTTTTCTTTCTCAAGATTGCTTTGGTTATTCAGGGTCTTTTGTGTTTCCATATGAATTGTAAAATTTTTTGTTCTAGTTCTGTGAAAAATGCCATTGGTAATTTGATAGGGATTGCATTGAATCTGTAGATTGCTTTGGGTAGTACAGTCATTTTCACAATATTGATTCTTCCAATCCAAGAACATGGTATATCTTTTCATATGTTTGTATCATCTTTGGTTTCTTTCATCAGTGTCTTATAGTTTTCTGCATACAGGTCTTTTGCCTCCTTCACTCTTTGACATAAATCACAGCAAGATCTTTTTTGACACACCTCCAGAGTAATGGAAGTAAAATCAAAAATAAACAAATGGGACCTAATGAAACTTAAAAGCTTTTGCACAGCAAAGGAAACCATAAACAAGACGAAAAGACAACCCTCAGAATGGGAGAAAATATTTGCAAATGAAGCAACTGACAAAGGATTAATCTCCAAAATATACAAGCAGCTCATGCAGCTCAATATCAAAAAAAAACCAAACAACCCAATCCAAAAATGGGCAGAAGACCTAAATAGACATTTCTCCAAAGAAGACACACACATTGCCAACAAACATGAAAAGATGCTCAACATCACTAATCATTAGAGAAATGCAAATCAAAGCCACAATGAGGTATCAACTCACACTGGTCAGAATGGCCATCATCAAAAAATCTACAAACAATAAATGCTGGAGAAAACGGGAACCCTCTTGCACTGTTGGTGGGAATGTAAATTGATACAGCCACTATGGAGAACAGTATGGACGTTCCTTAAAAAACTAAAAATAGAGCTACCATATGACCCAGCAATCCCACTACTGGGCATATACCCTGAGAAAACCGTAATTCAAAAAGATACATGTACCACAATGTTCATTGCAGCTCTATTTACAACTGCCAGGATATGGGAGCAACCTAAATGTCCATCAACAGATGAATGGACAAAGAAGATATGGCACATATATACAATGGAATATTACTCAGCCATAAAAAGGAACGAAATTGAGTTATTTGTAATGAGGTGGATGGACCTAGAGTCTATCATACAGAGTGAAGTAAGTCAGAAAGAGAAAAACAAATACCGTATGCTAACGCACATATATGGAATCTAAAAAAACGGTAATGATGAACCTAGTGGCAGGGCAGGAATAAAGACACAGACATAAAGTACGGACTTGAGGACACAGCAGGGCAATGGGAAGCTGGGACAAAGTGAGAGAGTGGCATGGACATATATACACTACCAAATGTAAAATAGATAGCTAGTGGGAAGCAGCTGCATAGCACAGGGAGATCAGCTCAGTGCTTTGTGATGACCTAGAGAGGTGGGATAAGGAGGGTGGGAGGGAGATGCAAAAGGGAGGGGATATGGGGATATATGTATACTTACAGATGATTCACTTTGTTGTACAACAGAAACTAACACAACACTGTAAAGCAACTATACTCCAATAAAGACATAAAAAAAAAAAAAGATTCCCCAGGGCACTTTAGCTTAACCTTCGCTTTAACTCCTTTATTAAGACATAACAAAACACCTAACCCAGATATTAGAACCTTGCAAAAATGCTTCCCTCTGTCAGCCACTTGTGTGCACCTTCTCCCTTGCCTCCGTGTCTGACATTAAGGGGGAAATGGTAACCAAGGAAGGTCCAACCCAGCCAACGTTCATCAGTAAAAGGTGACCTATTAGGGGAAGAACAGAAATGCCTGGCTCCGAGAGACAGCCCTTGCAACCAGATCCACAATTAAAACTGAATCGTGCAATCTTTGCATTTAAACGGAAATCGATGGCATCGATTGATCCAACAAAGGCAGCCACCTATGAATGCGTTACAGATCTGACTGCTGCAAAACATGTTTTTGAAATAAAACGTATAAAAATGACTGTGTTTTATGGCCAAACGTGATAACTGGGCTACCCAGTGGGGAAGCTAAAAAAGTACTCATTTCATCAAGGGAATGGGGTGCAACTACCTTGAATGAGGTCTTTGCTGGTGATGCTTCCTCTGCAAACCCCTCAGTTGCCAGTAATTTCCTCGAGGGTTTTATTTAACAGTGAGGATTTAAGTGGATTCGTATCCCCTTTCCTGGGGTTGTACACAGCAATTAAATTAGCGCCCAAACCTTAAAAGACACCAAGGTAATCAGTTTAGGGGGATTGGGGCCACGTGGGCTCCAGATCTGGTTTTCCTAGGCAATCGTTAAGTCTCCAGTCGGCTGGGCTTCCGAGTTACACCTTTTTTCATTGCGAGGAAATTTAGTAGTGATGGTGAGGCTGACAGACTAGGGAATTATCTTTCAATTTTAGTAGCATCATTCCAGGCCGGCACTGAATTTCAGTCTTAATAGTTCTATCAGTCTCAGGTTGAATCTCAATAATTAAAGGGGCATCCCACTCTCCAACACTGGTGTACACTGGGATATTTAAACACTTGAGTTGCTATAAATTATGCCTAAACAAAAATGTTAATGCCAAGCTTAAAATGTTGCATAAAGACTTGTTCAAATAATTTGTTTTTTTAACAGTAGTGCAGGGGCTTCCCTGGTGGCGCAGTGGTTGAGAATCTGCCTGCCAATGCAGGGGACACGGGTTTGAGCCCTGGTCTGGGAGGATCCCACATGCCGCGGAGCAGCTAGGCCCGTGAGCCACAACTACTGAGCCTGCGCGTCTGGAGCCTGTGCTCCGCAACAAGAGAGGCTGCGACAGTGAGAGGCCCGCGCACCACAATGAAGAGTGGCCCCCGCTTGCCACAACTAGAGAAAGCCCTCGCACAGAAACGAAGACCCAACACAGCCAAAAATAAATAAATAAATATTAAAGGCAAAGAAGAAAGGGGAAATTGTAGATAGAGTAAGGATCTAGTTTAAAAAAAAAAAAAAAAGAGTAGTGCAGATTTGGAAAAGTCTACCAAAGCTGCTTGGGAAATATTTATTCTCAAGTCATGATGTTCCTGGCAAACTTACATTTAAGAGAGAGACCCCAGGAAGCCTCAGAGAAGAAATGGTTTTCCAGAGGAGCCATCAGGAGGGAATTTCAGGTTTATCTTAGTTTCATGGAAGTGTGAGGCTCTTTTGTTGCTTATGCCTTCATAATATAACCTGGCAGTATTTTCATCCCACTATTAGGGTGTTCAGCACAAAGAGCATCTTTGCATCATGTAAAGGCACCCCCTTCTAGGTGAATCAATTAGAAAAAGAGGTCTCTTCCTCCTCTATCAGGAGTTCACGAAAGGTAGAGTGTGGGCTGAATTTCAACCTCCCTAAGTTTCCTCCCTCTTTTGTAGAGAGCACAGTTGGTACCTGGCAGGACAGAAGTTATAGGTGGTCAGGAAAAGCTTCAGGGATAAGATCTGACATGGATGAAGAATCAGGTCATCCTGATATTGAGGGAAGAGTGTTGTAGGCAGAAGGAACAGCAGGTGCAAAGGTCCTGAGGCAGCATGCCCCATGTGTTCATGGTAGGGCAAAGAGGCAGAGGGGCTGGAGTGAAAGGGTCATCTTTCCTTCATTTCTGATTTTAATTCTAAATAAAATACAGACACTTTACTTTTAGTAGGTATAAGACCTAGCTGGATGCTATAGACCTGCTCTGGGGAGAGATATTGTTCTTTAATAATCAAGTATGGAATAAAAACTTTTTGAAATTGTGTGGTCTTTTTTCTGCATGGCACACTGGCAATCCTGATGTGACTAAACATTCATTCAGCAAAAACATGTGGAATATTTACTATAAACAAAGCCCAGTGCTAGGCAAAGAGTGAAAAACAGACTGACACGAACGCTGCCCTCATGAAGTTTATAGCCCACAGTGTGGGGAAAAAACAAACAAGTGAAAAAATTAAATTACAAACATTGTGAAGGGCTAGAAGACAAGCAGCATATGTGGGTTACAGAAAGCTGTTGGGGCATGAAGGGGGGTCACCCACTTTAGACAGAAAGGCCATACAGATTTCTGAAGGATTAGCAGGCATCCACCTGGAGATGATGAGGTGAAGGCGGTTGTCCTGGGCACAGGAAAGTGCAAGGGGGCCTAACTAGGAAAAAGTTGATCTGCTGAAAGAACAAGAAGTCCAGCGCGGTCAGAGCAATGCACGAGAAGGAGAGACACTGGAACAGTCTGCCAGAGACAGATCTCGGTGGATTTTGCCTCTGGCGGGAAGCGTGCATTACTTTGCTCCGTGCCGGGGGACACAAGGAACCATGGGGGGGTGGGTTGTATTAAGCAAGGGAGTGAGGCAGTCTGATCTTCTCATACTACTGCATTTGACCCACACAGGACAGAGGCCCCTAGGTGTCTTAGTCCGTCCAGGCTGCTATAACAAAAATATAGCACCGACTGGGTACCTTAAACAACAATCACTTACTTCCCACAGTTCTGGAGGCTGAGAAGTCCAAGATCAAGGTGCCAATGGATTTGGTGAAGGTCCTCTTCCTGGTTTGCAGGCAGCCACCTTCCCATCAAATCCTCACGTGGAGGAGAGCAGAGAGGAGCAGTCCCAGTCTGATTGGGGCAGTCCGACTTCATGCTTTTTGTCCCTACATAACTATTAAAAGTATCCTCTTCTAAGGCCAAAAGTGTCTTGGTTTGGATGGAAAAGATCACATGGTCACCCACATGTCTCATCCAAGTTCAATGTAGATCTTCCCTCCAGAGCTGGAATAAGTTACTCCTTCTACAGCAGCGCTCCAGATAAAGTCACAGTTTACACTTAGTGGGCACGCCGTATGAAATATGTAAATCGTCATGTTCTGGAATGATTGTATGAGATCCTTGAAGATGACAAAATGGCCGAAGACTAAAGGAGGTGAACTTCTTGCATTCCTACATGCTTATTCCAGGCAGAGATGCATTCCTTAGAATCGCTGGCTGTACAATTTACATTGTTTCTGCCCCACGGAGTGTTTACAGTTGAATTCTGGTAGGTGAACTGTGAACACAATACAGTGTAACACACTGCACCTGTCTCATGAGGTTGTGAGACTCTACATCAGAAACACTTTGTAGTTTATGGCATATGGTAAGCATTCAGGGGGATCATCATTATATATTTTAACTATATTCTTGGCTTCGGTACCTCTCTCTATTTAGATATTTGTATATGTAATTTTTTTCAACAGGATTCTTTTGGGGAAAGACAAAGTAAGGATGGCATGGTTGAGGCTAATCTCAGATTTTAATAATAATAATAATTGACAAGGATAGGTTTTATTCTTGCTGTTCGTTGGATTCTTTTTTTTTTTTTTTTTGCTTGAAAATGGCATTCAGGCAAGAGAAACAGCCAGGCAAGGATATGGAAGAATGAAAGCTTGTGCATTTCAGGAGGTGACTAGTATTTCTAGCATGGTGAGAATCTATGAATCATGGGGAAGGACGGCTGTACCAGAAGGAGGGACTGGGGCCATTTTGCAAAGATAATTGAACGCCAGGCTATGGAGTTTGAATTTCAAACTGGGGAAACATTCAAGGTTTTTAATGCAATGCAGCAACATAATTAAAATATCTGATAAATAAATTTATTTATGATAGAAACCTAAAAGATGGAAATAAGGGGATACGTTTGGAGGCAGGGAGTCAGGTTAGGTGGCCACTGCCATAAACTGGGAGACAAGACAACTGGCCAAACCATGAAGGAAGAGAAATAGAAACAAAGAGATGAATTCACTCATTTCCCTATGCAGATAATGTTCACTGTGGCTCCCCACCTGTCCATCCTCACTTTGACCCGCTTTCCATCTATTCTTGCATTTGAAGAAGAGAGGACCAAGTCTGATCAAAAATGGAAGGTGGAGAAGTTGAAACATTTTCCCTCTTCTCCTGGGCACTGATGTGATAATAATGGCCACCATGCATAATGTAATCTATGTGCTGAGTGCTATTATGAGTGCTTTACTTTTATTAATGTATTTAATCTTCATGATGAGTCCATAATATATGCACCATTATTATTCCCACTGTTCAGATGAGAAAATTGAGGCACGAGAGATTAAGTAGCTGGCCAAGATCATACACTGAGTAAGAGGGAGGGCTGGATTCGACTTCAGCTCCAGAACCTGCCCTCTTAATGCACCCCTTACTACCTCTTGATGTAATCAAAGAACGCAGTCTGGGCAGTTAATTGTAAGTGACATGCACGATATTGTTGGGTAATATGCAGGATATGTTATTGCATGTCTTCAAGGGGAACAAAAGCTATTTTTAAGAGAGAATATTCTTTTGGAAGAGTATAAGTCATCTACATAATTTCTCTTTAGGGAATTATTTCTAGTAAATCCATTCAAAATATGGAACATGTGTTCTGCCCTAAGATTGGTTTAATTCTATCAGGAAAGTTATAGGAAGCAAAAGTGGGGAGATAACATCTGATGCTCATTTTTTTTCCCTTTGGGGATGATCTGTCCGGGTACTCTAATTGTGAAAACACCCCTCCCCCACCATCCCCTGGACAAGACAGCTTGGATTTTCACAGACCAAAACCTTTCACCAGAATCACACACCCAAATCAATGCAGACTTTCCTCCAAGCCTCAGCTCTTCCCAGCACCTTTTCTTCTCCACGCCCTTGAAGATATCAGCTCCCTAGAATTCCACTGACAGCCCAGCTTTTATGCTGCTTAAAACAGCTGCCACACTTCTTAAAATGTATAATATCAGCACATTAAGTGGACACAATAAACAAGACTAGGCTGAAAGGAATAGATGAAAAATAAATTTAGTTATTTTCCCCCAAGTGGTTCTACAATACTCTCCACACCATTTGTGTGTCTCTGTGCATAGGTGTGTGTAAATGCATATACACACAAATCCCAGTGGTCTACAGAACATTAATACTGTGCATCCTACCAGCTGTACTACCAAGATGAAGAGGGAGACATGGGGGAGGGGTGCCTTTTGTTTACTACTATACTTCTTGCCAAAGTTTTAGATTCTTAAATGGTCATATATAAATCTCATCCTAACACAGTGCTTGAATTACTATAAACAAAATTTTTCTGCATTTCTTGCCCTCCAAATCTGAGGTAACTCATTGAATTTGACCATGTTTTACCTTCATCTTTTCCCAACAGACTACAGACTTCATTTGCTCATTCAAGAATGTACAACATGATTAACAAAATTAACACTGCTGTATGGTATATACGAAAGTTAAAAGAGCAAATCCTAAGAGTTCTCATCACAAGTGAAAAACATTTTTTTCTTTTTCTCTTATTTTGTATCTATATGAGACAATGGGTGTTCACTAAACTCGTGGTCATCATTTCTTGATGTATGTGAGTCAAATCATGCTGTCCACCTTAAACTTACACAGTGCTGTATGTCAATCATATTGCAATAAACCTGGGGAGAAAATAAAGGGAAGGTAGAGCATATCTAAAGAAAAATGTCTCTTTGAGAAAATAAAAATAATAAAGATTTTAAAGAGAAATATTCACTGATCTCCTAATATGTACCAGACTATATAGGAGACTGGAAATCTAGAGGTGAGCAGAAGAGATGCACATTCTGCCTTTCATGCAGCCTGCAGTCCAGTGGGAGAGGCTAAGATAATAAAGGGGAATACATAAAACATGACATCATGAAATTGCAATAATCTCCACCCTATTGGTTCTGCATCTCGAAGCCCCATTCTCTCCTTTACTAATAGAAGAACCTTCCTCTTCTCTTCCTACAATTTTGGAAACCCACCTCGCCCACTCTTAGGTATCCCGGGCTCTAGGGATACACGCATGCTCTAGGCATGGCCATCCGCCTCTGTGATTTGTTCCAAGACGATAAGGGTCTCTCCAGGGATGAGACCAGTGTGGAAGCTGCTGGTGCAGCGACCCTCAGCCGGAAGCCTGTCTGAGATTTGAGCCAGGCTGAGGAGGAACGGCTGACACAGAGACATGGATTGAGTCCTCACGACCCTGAATCCACCTGTGCCTTGAGCTATCCTCCCTGACCTTCTCAGTTACATAAGTCAATAAGTCCTTTTTCCTCTCTTGGTTCAAGTCAGTCTGAGTTGCTATCACCTGCAATCAAAAACACCCGGAAGAAACACAGCCTCGAGGAGAGAGTGCAGGATGACATGAAACGATATAACACAAGACTTGTCCACAGTTGTGGGAAACTCTGACATTCGAGTGGCAGCGAGTGAGCTGAGGAGGGGCAGACCCGAGGTTAGGAACCACGTCTGGCTTATTCACGACTGTCACCCCAGTGCCTTCCCCGGAGTAGGTACTTAATCCTGTGAGTGGAACGAACTGAAGAATAAGCAGTGAACTCGTTTGTTTCTCATCACCACTTGGATTAGTTACGGCCACAGTAATTCTGCACTACAAGCCACTGACTGTTTATTCCCACAGTCGTCTGGGTCGTGGCCCTGCTATGACTTTACTGACCTCAGCTGAGCTCAGTGAGTCGGCAGAACAAGACTGGAATGGAGGGGAGCAGTGTGTTCCACGTGTCTTTAGTTCACCCTCCTCCTGGACCAGCAAGGCAGCCAGATACGTTGTCTTCGTGGCAACAGCTGAGGTGCAAGAGGGCCAGTGAAAGGACAGAAGCATTTTCAGGACTTTGCACCATGGCCACTAACACTTAGTTTGCCAAAGCAAATCATGCAGACAGACCGAAGGTCTGGGGCAGGGAAACATATTCTGCTTCTTTAGAGAAAATAACTTGCAAAGTGGCTGCAAAGGGCATGAATCCAGGGAGAAACGAAGCACTGGGGCCATTCATGCAATTGACTACATCACTTTAAGCATCTGTGTTCTTTCCAACTGACTTCAAGCTCAGAAAAGTTAGACACATAATCCAGACACTAAGAATTTAGAGTTTAGTGTCAAGAAAATAGGTGTCTCATAAGAACAATCAGAGAAGTTCGTAGGTGGGAGAATGTCCAACAGGATCTTCCCCAAAAAACGAGGTCTGAGACTGACATAGCTTCCAGCCAATGTGTTTTCTGGAATATCTTTAGCCTAATCATTTTGAGTAGTTTCCATATAACTCTATAGGAATTCACATGCCTAAAAACCAACCACAGGAAACACGAAGCGTTTACATCATTCTGTTGTTGTCAAAAGGCAACGAGTTAGAGTTATTAGTCAGGATCCTAGTGAGAACAGCCCATTCAAAGCGGTAACGGAAAAGAGTTCAGGGAAGAGATTATTTACAAAGCTCTGGGCATAGTTTTCAGGGGCAACAGAGGATAGGGAGGCACCCAGGCACTACGGTAGGACTGGGCCACCTTAGAAGGGAAATGGCATATAAACGCAGCTGCTAGCAGAACCCACCAAAAGCTCTAGCTGTGTGTGGGGTGCTGCCTGACGTGAGCTGTGGACAGAGATGAAGGGGAAAGGAAACCAGGAAGATAAATAACCCAAATACCTCTTTTTCATCCTCCAAACTCCTACAGGTCACTCTTCGGCTGAATCTAACCAGAAACCTGAGGTTAGAGGGAGTCCAGGTGATGCATTCTGGGAAGGTCATCATCCAGGGGCACAGGACCAAAGAAGAAGGGTGGAGAATTGATGTGGAACGTCAGACAAAGTCCAGGCCACTTATGCAAAGCTCTAAGTAGTCAGAAGCACTGTTCTCTGATTTCTCAGTTCATTATTCATCTGGGGTGGTCAATAGTGCCGGTCACCAAATACCCCTGACTCTCTGCCTCTTGAGTGCAAGATATGATTACACCACCTTGTTCCCTGGGGTGAGTGGGCCCATGGGATATTACTTCTGGCCAATGAACTTGGATGGAAGTAATGTGAGGCACTTTGGAACCAATTACTTATTTACTAGGTTAAGACCCTTCAAAATTCCCCTTTTTCCTCTGCCATAGTTACTAGCAGTATTCCGGATAGTGGCTACGCCACCAGAAGGGGGTCCCTGAATGAAGACTATAGGTAAATCCCCCTGGTCACCCCTCAGTCGATATGCAGAATAAACAAGAAATAAACCACTATTAAGCCACTGATTTTTGAAGTTGTTTTGTTACTACAGAATACCAAGCCTATACTGACTGATATGGCCCCATCTGGACTGCACTAGCCTACTTTTGGGGCAGGGAAAGCATTCTGGGAAATTCACATTTTTATCATTTATCCAAATGGTATTTAATGAAAATCCACCATACGAAAGGCGCTATGCTTTGGGATACAAAAATAGAAGGAGTGAACTCCTGTCCTCCTGACGCTTTCTGCTTGCCAAATTCATTTCTTACGGCAAGAATGTATCAGGTATGTATTATGTAGGTGGCTGCCATAACCCCAACCTTCTGAGGGTCACAATCCTGTGTAATCCTTATCACAGTGTGCAGGCAAGATCTGTGAATTGATTTTAATCAATAGAAATGGCAACAGTGACAGAATGATGTGATGACACCTATGCAATTACATTAAATAAGAATTCAATGCCCACTTTGGAAGAAGCTATCTCCCTTGATAACTTTGGTGAAGCATGTTGTCATTTCAAGGGAGGTCCATGTGTCCAGGCACTGAGGCTGGCGTCGGGCCAGCAATTAGCTAGCAGCTGAAGGTGGTCTCCAACCGACAGCCAGTGAGAAACTGATTCTGCCAACAACCATGTAAATGTGGAACTGTATCTTTCCGCAGTCAAGCCTTTGGATGAAAACCCAGCCCTTGCTGACACCTTGATGGCAACCTTGTGGAGAACCCAGTAGGCAGTATCTACAGAAACTGTGAGATGACACTGTGAGTTGTTAATTTTAAGTGGCAAAGTTTGTGGTCACTTGTTACACAGCAGCAGACAGCTAACAGACTCAGCAGGGACTATGACAGGTGCTTCACATGCCTCATCTCACTAAATCCTCACAACCAGTCTGTGAAGCAGGTGCTGTTATTACCGTATTCATTTTATAGAAAAGGAAAGAGCCTGAGGCTTAGAGAATTTACTCTGCCCATTCAAGGCCACATAGCCAGTGAGAGATAAATTCAGGGTTCAAACACGGCTGACTCCAGAGCCCACACTCTTACTCTGTTCTGTGCTGCTTGCCCATTCTCCACCTTTGATCTTGCCATCATTCCGCTCAACACCCTACAGCTGAGAGCCAATGGCATGCACCACCCGTGAGGCGTCAGTGACTTACAAACTGTAATACCTAACACTTTCAAAGCACTTACTCTATGTAAAGCATGTCACAGACGATACTTCATTTAATCCTCCCAACAACCCTGTGACGTAGGTAATATGTTTTCCACATTCAACAGATGAGGACATAAAGGCACAGAGGGATTAAGTATTATGCCCAAGGTCATCCCGGTAGTAAGATGAAGAGTCAGGAATCAAACCCAAGCAATCTGGCCCCTGAGATCACCTTCTCAACCATCATATAATCTACTACCTCTAAATTATAATTAGAACCCAAAGGCTGGGAAGGATTAATTTGTTCAAAATGAATCAGATGGGATCCATCCCTCTGAAAATGTCATTCTAACTCACTTGCCTTCTGATAGGTTCCCTTAAATAGAAGAGGAAGGAATGGAATTACACTGGATTGTGCAAAGCCCTGGCTCTTCCCAGAGGGGAGAGTCACATATATGAGTACCATCCATCAGGTGTGTCAAGGCAGAAGTTTATGAACCACTGGCCCAGGGATTAAATTCTCTCTCAGCCTTACATTCAAGGCCCTCCATGACTCAGTCATGATCTGTAATTCCCACTTTAATTCTTACCATTCCCTATTCGTGGAATCCACACTCTAGTGAAGCCAAACTTCTTACACACACCCCATAATATCTCCGCTCACACTGCACTGGTTTCTTCTACATTCCCCTCATTTTCACATGTCCGAACACTTCCTGTCATTCAAGGGTCATTTGAAATCCCCTCCACCCCTTAGAGTCATTGTTAATTTCCTTTTCTCAAGACCCCTGCCGTCCACTTTCAAGTTGGAAGCAAACCCTTTCTTCTCGAAACTCCCACCCGATTCTCATTTGTATTTTCATAAGATGCTCATTGCTCTCTGCTTTGTGTCACAATCACCTGTGCACATATCATGATCACAATGACGGTTATAACAACAACTCATTTTTCTGCATGAGTACTCTGCATCAGTGCTAAGTGCTTTCACATACCTTTTCACGTAAAGACGTGCTTCTAAAGGGGAGTAATGTTATTATCCCCCAATTGACAAGAAAATCTCATCCCTGGACACAAAAGGGATGATACTTGAAGAAAGGGAAACGATAAACTTTTCCCTGAAGTTTACAGATGAACAGAATTCCAGAAGTTTTAGCCCTTATAGCTTTTCTCATCCTTTGTACACCAAAGCCACAAAAAAAACAAAGATCCTTGCACTTTACTGCGTGAGCTGACCCTTCCCAAGGGAAAGGGGAGCTGATTAGAATGCTATGGGAGTTGGGCTGACCCTCTCTTCTCTCCTGTCACTACAAACTCAAGCATAGATTCCACTCAAGAGTGAATGCGCGTCCTTATTTTTCAGTCTGACAGTGCTATCTGTGGGAACTGAACCTCAGCATCTTTGGGGAACTTGACGCTCTTCCATCCCGAACTAGAGTGCAGCTCCTTTTGTGATACAAAATTGCTATGCGTTAAGTATAAAGTAATAATTCTAGCTACCATATTTTGAGTTGAACACATTATATGCACATTTGATCCCTTTTAAAACGTTACCCAGCTAAGAGATAGGGATGTGAGCTCCAGAATCCAGACTTGCGACTAAACTATTACAGGACAGCCAGTTATAAAACAAAGTAAGTCTTTCAGAGTGTGTATTACGTCTCACGACCATGCTAAAGGCTATCATCCTTTGTTGCAAAATTTCACTTAATTCTCACAATGAGCCAGATACTCATTTTACTTACTTTACATGAGTAAAGGACAACTCAAAGAAGTTAAGGTCAGATAGAGAACAAGTAGGAAAGGTAAGATTTGAACCTGGCTGATGCTAAAACCTCTGTTCTTAAATCACAGGGCTGACGTGTCAGTGGGATGCATGAATCGCTGCGCTGCACTCAACCTCTTAGCAGATCACATTCAGAAAAAAGAACCAAAGAACCAAAAAGGATCCTGCCTCTCTTTTAAAACAATTAAATATAAAAAGATAATTTTAATCAAATAGTAAAACTAAATATATATAATAAAAAGTAAAACTATTTGTTAACTATTGTTAGTAAATAGTAAAACTATTGTTAACACACTATTATCACACTTAATATATAACGTTTTAAAAACAAATCCTTACCTCTTAGACATACTAGAATATGTACTGAATATAAATAAAATGGGATTTGCTTCAAAATGATTTAGTGGGGACACAGATGAACCAAGATTGGCAACGAACGAATATTGCCTGAGCTGAGCAATTGCTACATCACAATTCATGGTACTCTGTTATTTGTGTGTGTGTGTTTATATTTGTCCATAATAAACAATTCTCTGAAAATAAAATAAAGAGACCCACAGAAATAAAAAGTAAATTTTCCTCCTCTGATCCCAGCTCAGATCCCTACCTCCCTTCCCCCAAAACAACCACTGTTGTTTCTGGTCTATTTGTCCAGAAATTTGTCACTTGTATACAAATGAATGTTTACAAATGGAAACATACTAACACCTATTTCTTCCCTTTGCTTTTCTCACGACAGCATACCCTGTATGCCGAGCCGGCCACTCTCCCTATCTGTCTTACTATCACATCATCTTATTTATTTCCTTCATAGCGCTTAAAATCTATACATGTTGGCACAGTGATTTACTTAGATTTTTTTTAAAAAGGAAAAATTCACATAACATAAAATTAACCGTTTTAAAGTGTTCAATTCAGTGGCATTTAGTACATTCGCAATATTGTGCAACCACCACCTCTATCTAGTTCCAAAACATTTTCATCACCCCAAAAGGAAAGCCATTAGACATCTCACCCTTTTCCCCACTTCCCCCAGCCCCTGGCAACCACTAATCTGCTTTCTGTCTCTATGGATTTACTTATTTTAAATACTTCATATCCACGGAATCATACAATATGTGGCTTTCTGTGTCTGGCTTCTTTCACTTAGCATAATGTTTTCAAGGTTCATCCACATTGTTGCATAGTATTCCATTGTATGTATATACCCCATTTTGTTTAGCTATTCATCACTTGATGGACAACTGGGTTGTTTCCACCCTTTTGGCTATTGTAAATAGTGTTGTCTAAGTTTTTATATGAATACTTGTTTTCAATTATTTGGGGTACACACCTAGAAGTGGAATTATTTTGTTTGTTGGTTTTTCGTGCCTACTTATCTTTTTTTTTTTTTTGATGTGGACCATTTTTAAAGTCTCTATTGTATTTGTTACAATATTGCTTCTCTTTTACGTTTTGGTTTTTTGGCCCCGAGGCATGTGGGATCTTAGCTCCCTGACCAGGGATCGAACCCGCACCCCCTGCATTGGAAGGCAGTCTTAACCACTGGACCTGCAGGGAAGTCCCCATGCTTACTTATCTTTAATCTGGCTCTTCTTCTAGACTTTAAGCCCCATGAAATCAGGGCTGTATGTGCTTCAATTACCATTTCATCCGCAGCCACTAGCACAAGGCTTACTCATAGTGGGCACACAAATATCTGTTCAAAAATGAATGAGCCAGTCAAGTAAGCAAACCGGCACACGACACCACACAAATCTACCACATTCATTCTAAAGCTGCGTAACGAGCCCCGCTGCGCAGACTCACCATCAATTTCTTTCAAAGTGTACCTGATCAAATCTCTCCTCTGCCCCCCAATTCACCCCTAGCTCCCACTTGCCTCAGAGGAGGGGTCAAAATTGTGACAATGTCCGGCAAGGTGTCAGGTGGTCCGGTCCTCCACACCCACGATGGTGCTTCTCCTCTGCACCTCCTGCTATCCCCACCCCAGCCCTACTTTCTCCACTCCGCCCACACTGTCTCTTTACTGGTCTTCAGTCTTTCTAACCCCACCTCAGGGTCTTTTCACTCGCCGTTCCCTCTGCCTGGGGAGCTCATCCGCCAAATACCCAGGTGGTTCCCTCCCTGACCTCCTTCAAGCCTTTGCTCATGCCTTATCTTCTCAGAGAGGCCTTCCTTGATCACATGGATTAAAGCTGTACACACAGACACCCATCCAGACACTCAGCACAACCTACCCCTTCCCCCGCCCTCCCACTTCCATAGCACTTGGCCTCAGATAAACATTTTATTCTTTACTGTCCACATCAGCCCACTTGAATAGAAGCTTCACGAGGGCAGGGATTTTCATTTGTTTCTATCATTTCCGTAGCCCTCGTCCTGCATGTAGTAGGTCCTCAGTAAGTATCTGTTGTGTGAATGAAGGAACAAGTGAACTAAGATCCTTCTGACAGTCATGTCCCACTGTTGCTCATCTAACTGACCTGGCATCAGACTTATGGACGGTTTGCTGGTGAATGCCAGGCAAGGCTGTCCACCAGCAGGGAGCCCAAAAGATGAGCTTCCCCCACTTGGGACCTTTTTTTTTTTTTGCGGTACGCTGGCCTCTCACTGTTGTGGCCTCTCCCGTTGCAGAGCACAGGCTCCAGACGCGCAGGTTCAGCGGCCACGGCTCACAGGCCCAGCCGCTCCGCGGCATGTGGGATCTTCCCGGACCGGGGCACGAACCCGTGTCCCCTGCATCGGCAGGCAGACTCTCAACCACTGTGCCACCAGGGAAGCCCAACTTGGGACCTTTGACAGTGCGCTGGCTTGTCTACACTGGCCTACGCAGCATCAGCCACAGTCAGTAGAGGTAATTTCCAAAACGCTCCTCCCGGGCAGGGTCCCAGGCAGGTCACCGATGGGCCTGCAAGGAAGCCAGAAGCGGCTGCGGCTGGAGTGCTGCACTCACACGCACACGCACACACATTCATAAATGTAGACAGCAGCACCATAAAATACGTAAGCAATGCCTTTATTACAACATTAACCACGCGGCTTTTTGTTAAGTGTCCTTCAGGCTCTGGAGTCAGAGTGCATGGTTCAAATCCAGGGTCTACCACTTTCCCACTGGGTGACCATAAAAACATCATTAACTTCACTAAGCCTCACCTCCCACATCTACAATATGGGAATGATGAATCTATCCCATAGGGATGAAATGGGATTAAAATAATTTATGTAACGTATACAGCATTGCATCCAGCTCACAACAGGGGCCCATTCACTGTACTTGTACTAATTGAGCACCAAGCATGTACTAAGCACTGTGCTGTTGTATTTGCTCACTGTTATGGACCGTTCAGACTGTCCCAATCCTCCTGGAGCTCTCCCTTGTCAGAGAAGACACAGCTTAATTTTACAAGTTATTTGTGTGACCATGAGATGAAAAACTCAAATAAATGCTTTGGAGGAAAATAATAGTGTTCTGATAGGCTGCATATTCCAATCTAGCCCAAGTAGTCAGGAAAGGCTTCCTGGAGGAAGTGACACTTGAGCTGGGAGCTCAAAGAAGAGCAGGAGTTAACTGGAGTGAAGAGAGATGGGAACACAGAAGAAAGAGTTCTCCTTGCGGGTAGGGAGGTCAATGTATCCTGCTTTGTCCAGACTTCCCTGGTTTTAGCACTGGAAATCTCACAGCACGGGAAGCCCTTCAGTCCTGGCAAACTGAGACAGTTGGTCACCCTAAGTGAGGGGAATTGTATGTGCAAAGGCCCTGAGGCAGACGGGAGCATGTCCCATTTTAGGACCAAAAAGAGGGCAAGTGTGGCTAGGACACAGCGATTAGTGTAAGATGACGCAGGAAAGCTGTCTTCAGGAGGCTGTCGTGCCATATTAAAGAATTTATTCTTGGCCCCAAGAGCAATAGGGTGCCATTGAAGAGTTTTAAGCGGGGAGATCATGGAAGTAAAGATGGGTTGTTGTCAAGCTTACCCCATACTAAGTGGAGAATGGATTAGAAGAGACTGGAAGCAAAGAGCAGGTTATCGACTCAATAAATGCTAGTTCTTGTTAATACCATTATTGTTATTTCAAAGTGGGGAGAATCACCAATTACTAACTGACTATTCCAGTTTGGAGTTGGGGTGTTTGGGAGCTCATGGGGGCATATCTTTGGAGTATCTACAGAAGCTGCAGAAGCAGGCTCTGCATTTCTATCACATCAACTTGCAGAGAACAAGGGACCGAAGACTGAATTATGCTTTGACTCAGGTCAGCAATAATAGAGTTCCCCATTGTGAAGGACTGAATTCAGTCGAAAATTTAATTTTTTTTAAATAAATAGAAGAGAAAGGTCAAAATAATGCTAGGAGAAATGGGGATCTGAAATTGGAACTTGCTCAGTGATGCCTTTTACTTCCTCTCTGTTATATTAATGACTTTTCCAAACTCTCTCCCAAAGGAATTTCTCTCAGATATGCTAATGTCACTCCATTTCTCTAAAACCTCACGTCAAATAGTGCCACTGAAAAGGCCCTAATAGAAGATATACTTGGAAATCACCTGTGATTAGCAGTTTTATTTAAAGTGAAACTAAAAAGAAACATCGCTACAGGTTCAAGTGGCAAAAACCAACAAGGACTGTTTCATGGATTCTCATCACAGCCTCTCCCCTCTGCCTGGACCATTCCCTCCTCCCATCTTTCTCCTCCCATCCCCCTTCTCCTGGCTGAGACCTTAAGAATCCGATTAAACATGAAACTGTCCCCAACTCTCCAGGCTTGATGGGAGATCCCACCTTATACCACCTGGACATTAGTATTTCCCCTTACAGGACACTTAATCACCTCTATTCTTGCTCGTTTAATCCCCCTTCTCCCCCCACCAGACGGTGGGCAGCTCCAGGGCGGGGACTGGATGTACACTTGCATCAATTGTGATTCTAGAGCGTAGAGCAAAGCCTGCCATGTGTGGATTCACAGCAAACACATGTTGCGTCGAAAGACTGTTTATTGGTACTTTGTGTTCAAGGGACTGTATTACCGGCCATGCTCTGTGAACGTCACCGAATTCAATTTGACCCCCTCGACAACTCTATGAAGTAAATATAGCCAGTCGGACCGAGAAACCGACAGTCAGGGGGTTCAATTAATTTGTCAAAGTCATGTTGCCAGTAACTGGCTGGGCTGGGATTCCAATCAAGCATGTGACTCCAAATCCTATGTTTTCGACCATTTCAACAGTGACTTACAACGCAAGTATAGGAGGATATAAATGCACATGTTTTGATTTAAAGAAAATTTTTATCTGTTTTTTAACCGCAGTAAAGAATTTTAGCCCACAGTGCTTTCCTTCTCCGGGACAGAATGAAAACTGAAGGGAAGAGACATATCAGACTAGGGTATTTTCTATTTATTGTTAATGATTAGAAGTCCAGGTTTAATGGGTAGTCAAAGCCCTTCCTGATGGGCTCTGCAGTGCCATTATGAGAGGAAAGAAAGACACAGGGTCTGGGAGCTGAGGCGAGAGAGGTGCGCAGGGTGAGAACTGAAAGAGGAGCTCCCTCTCGTGCCGTGCAAGCCCCATGTCAGCTCTGGGAATGAGAGCCTCCTTACGCATGTGCCCTAAGCACCTGGCTGCTTGCCTCTAGTCCTGAGAGGCGGGGCTCTTTCATGTGGAGGGATAAAGGGGGTGATGCAAGCAGAGAGACGCCAAAAGAAGATGCTGAGGAAGCCAGAATGCCAGGTCAAAGGGTGGAGCCACCACCCAGGAAATGCTGAAGAAGCTGATGGAGAGAAGCTATGGGATCTGGGCAGCCACCAGCCCACGAGAGGCGGCTCTCATCACACCGCCAGCGGGGACCAGCTGACTGTCCAATCAGGAGACACTGTGCCCTGGCTGCTGAAAACACTGTAGCCAGAGCACGTGTCAAATGAGTGTCAGGACTCCACGGGGCCATGTCCCCCAAATGCCCTCAGGACAACTGCAAGACCAAAGAAATCCCTTGATATCTAGCAGGATGGGGGAATCATACTTGGGGAAGAGGAGGCCATGTCTGAATGGTGCCCTCTCTGGAGCCTGACATGGGGCCACCAATAGACACTGGTCCAGACAACACAAGTCCCTAGGATGCTGAAGAGGTGCAGTGAGGCCAGGGAGGCATCTGTGGTTTAGAATGTTTAAGCAATGCAAAGTTACATCAAATCGAAGGTGTGTTTATTCAGGACACCTCAAATCATTGCAGTTGCTAGTGCATTTTATAAACCTGCAAGGGTAGGTGCAGCACCTATGGTGTCCCTAATTTATGTGGTTATAGAACTCTATCTTTAAGAAGTTTCTGGTCCAGAAATCTCAAGATGGCAGCCTCACAGGCAGGTTTCATTTGTCCCACAAGAGTTTTGGAATTTTTTGAATTAGATACCAACATTTACAAATCAAGGGGTTTCATCAAAAAATAAATCCATATTTTTAATATTTCTCCAAAAAAAGTCAGATGCTCTGACAATAGAAATCTCACCTTCCTACATGGCAGCTGCTCCACTGAGACGGCATGAAGCCCAAGTTTGCCCCAGTCTACAGCACTCCTTAATATCTCTCCATCACTAGCCAAAGTTAAAGGTCCACTTCCATTTATCGTGGTGCTTGTTCTGCTGTTTTTATTACAGTGAGAAATATTTCTCTGTGGCCATGCCTCTAGCGGCGGGGCGGGGGTGGGGGGAGAAAATGATAGAGGCTAAGAGATCCCTGCTTTTCTGGTGTCCAGCCTCTTCCTCCCATCTACATGTCACCTGCCTGGCCTATGTTGGCCTTGGTCTTCTCTGTGGGGATCAGTGTCCCACACTTTGGAAGGGATGACATATCACTCAGTGCTGTAACATTGAGGCCACATAATGTGACCCCAACATAAAAATAGTACAGGGTGGTGGTTGGGGTAGTTGGAATCCCGGACTATTACTTACCAGCTGGGTAAATTTGTACAAGTAACTCACACTCTGTGTGCCTCAGCTTCCTCATCTGAGAAATGGGCACAGTAATAGTGCCCACTCCATAGGACTATGTGGTAATTAAAACTAATACACACCATGTGCTTAGCACAAGGTCTGATATGCAGCAGGCACATCAGTGTTCTTAACTGCAAGATTATTGGGACTTCCCTGGAGGTCCAGTGGTTAAGACTCCACACTTCCAGCGCAGGGGACGCAGGTCCGGTCCTTGGTCAGGAACTGAGATCCCGCATGCCACGCAGTGCGGCCAGAAAAAAAATTACATGTTCATTATTTCCTTTCCAAGAGGCAAAGTTTAAGTCATTCTTTTCTCCCTTCCTCTCTTCCACCTGTGCCTAATATTGGGCTCAGCCCAAAGGGGTGAAAGTGTGGGTATAACAAGCATTCACTTAACATGTATGCAGTTATAAAATCACTGAGGGAATGTCAGTTTCTGAAATAGTCTGTTGTATTTCTGGTACAAATATGGGAACTGATATATGGAAAGCCTTCAAATAGTTATTAAATAAACGAAGAAAGAGAAACAGCAAAGAAAAGGTGGAAAGTGGCAAAAGAAGGGGACAGATGAAGTTAAGTTTCCAGAACTTATTTCAGCCACCGAAGTTGATCTCTATTGCTTTCATCTCCCTTTTGGGGTAATCACACCCCATTTTCCTTGGGCAGCCCCCCTCCCTCACTCTCAGTCCATGAAGTTAGGCAGGGCTGACTCCCCCCTCTAGCTGGGAGGAGGGAAACTGTGCCAGTCAACATCATCCTATCCCACTAGCCATAACGATTTGTTCAAGCTGTGTTCATGAGCACAGCTAATCCAACTAAAGTGAATCCCTAAACTTTGTGGGTGCTCCTTAAAGGAGAAGCTCTCTTTCCCTGCAGGGGATGAACCAGTGAAGGTGCAAAGATGGATGCCTGAAATTGTTTGGGGCCACCACAAGAGAGAGGCCTACTAGGATCAAGCTGATAATACTCAATTAGAGCCAAGAGATGGAGAAAGAATCCCATTACTACTATTTAAGAACCTGGATCCAGCCATACCTGATGCCGTTACACTATGAACTTTTCAGTTCTTGAGCCAACTTTTTTTTTTTAATTAGACCAGTTTGATTTGGGGTTTCTATCATTTGCAGTTGAAATGATCCTGACCAATAGGGCAGACTTAAATTACCTTTGGTTCAAGGCAAGGCACAAAACAAAACAAAGTCAAAACCATGGATGCAAAAAAAAAAAAAAACATGGATGCAAATCCTTAATTACACAAAAGCTACCATTCTGAACACCTACTATGTGACAGCCTCCAGCCAGACACTTGATATACGTCGCAATGCCCAAACCATACACACTTCTGGTTCTCCAATAAACCCTATGATCCTTCTTTTTTAAAGAAAGAAAAATAAAACGTCCAAATGCCCAATACCCAACTCTTTCTCTTGGTCTTTTAAAATGAATCTTGTGTCTCGGTTACCATTCTTTGTGTCAGGGGAAAGAAAAACATACAAGAGAACCTCCACATAAATCAATCTTTATTCCATTTCAAAGCCTGCAAGATTTTCCAGATATTCCAAAGGCTCCTTCCCTGAGTGAAATACTACACTTATTTAATAAAGCAGGTAGGATTTACTATCTGGACGCGGGTAAGCACTTTTTACTTTTCACAAGATAGATGACAGCTGCTGGCAGGCTTTTTTCCTCCCTCCTTTTTGTTTTTTTTTTTTCTTCTCTCTCTTTTGCTATGACTGCACAACGTTACCTATCACAATTGAATTACCAAACTGAAGCAAATAAAGATTGTCCCTATGGGAGTATTGTAGAGGTTGCCAACTATGGTTTTAAATGATGCTTATTGCTTTGGGGGAGCCTTAACACCCCCCAACACACACACACACATACACACAGACACATACACACACACACACATACACATACACTGAATAAGAACAACAGACTTTTAAGCTCAATTTGCCGGGGAAAGGAGCTGGGAAGTAGAGGAGAGGAAAACAGGAAGTTCTACCCGCAGTCCCAGCCTAAATTGACAGAGAAAGACAAAGGCTATGCCTGACTATTTCTACCCCTTGTCTTCAAATCCGGGAAGGAGTCAGTGCTTTAAATAGAGTCGGCCCGTGGAGGAGAGAAAGCAGCTGAGAGAGGGAGAAAAGACGTTTGTTTGCATTTGCTGCCAGCAGGACAGAAGGTGAAGGTTTCTCTCTCGACATCTTCACCCATAAGTTGGGCAGCAAGCCAGTTTGTTCTCTGGCTGAAAAACTCCAATTAAAAATGTATGACTTCGGTCTTCTGGAGAAGGGGGGCGAAAAGTCAATGCTGGGTTGTACAAACACTTGAGGCAGCAGCAGTGAACTGAGGCATCTCATTACCTCACTTGCCAGCTGAGGTCGAGGAAACAACACCCACGAATTCTGGGCAGAGGACGGGGTACATCCGAAGGCACCTTCCACAGCCCTCACCCATTTGTATGGGTTCATCTTGGGCCCCCAAACTACGGCTTCAGAATAGGCCACTTCAGGTGCTTGGTCAAGCATTTTCCAGCACAAATAACTCTTGCAGTTACTTATATGCACACAGGTATACACACAAATACACATACACATACACACACACACACACACACACACGGATCCTTAATGATATTTTCCCCAGCGATACGCGTCTTCCTCTGCTCATGACTTATCAGAGAATCCGGAGACGTTTTCTTCATGTCCTTTAGTCTATTCATACTTTTGTTAACTCAACGATATTGGTCTTGTCCATCTCTGCACCCCCAGCACTCAGCGGGTTGGTGAATAACATTATATATTTGTTGAATGAAAGGGCAGATGAAAACATAGGAGGCAAAACACTCAATTTCCCCTACTTTCCATCTTATGAACATCCAACATTGCTCAGAAGCTTCCCTCTCATCCTCTTCTTTACATCCCCCATAGGATTCCTTTTCCACAAAGCACTGGTGAATAATTGAGAATTTTCCTGACGATTTTATAAAGCAGAGACATTTGGAATGACTCTTCTCCCCAATCCCCCTTCTCCACAGCAAAGCCCCTCTTCAGGTGGTTCTCCCTGCCAGCAAGCAACTGCACTCACTTCCCTCCACGGTGTGACACTGAGCAATTCCTCTCTGCACCCAAACCTGCATTCTAGCCTTCATCAAAACAAAATAACCTGCAGAAGCAAGGACCCAACGGCAGGTTACAAGCCACTGACTACCCTGAGTTTAACTCCTGGTGCCAATGGCTTATCAAAATATTTCTTCCAAACATCCCGAGTTCCATCCTTGAGTGAGGTTCTGGTAAATTAAATGACATGTTATCAATTGGAAACCTTTAAGTTTTAATGTTCAAACTCAGCATCCCCAAAGGGTAAGGATGCCTTTGTTGTTGACCTGGAGTCTCAGAACTGGTTAACCCTCAGGACCACTTTTATTATGTCAGTTACCAACATCCTTGAATTCATCAGAATTCTCTTTTGATGGTTCACCTTGAATGTAGACAGTTTCCTAAAATCTCTCCTTTTATTAGCTTTTTTTCTGCATGAATCAATTATCTTTTTCTTTATTAATATCCTCCAATAATCCCCACCTACCGGTATTCTCTTGTGTAATCTCATCTGTTAAGGGCAGACTGGATCTACAGATCTTGCTTTTAATGAGCAGAATGTGGCAAAAAAGATGGGGTGTCATTTCAGACTGTAAAACACTGTGACTCTCATCTTGCTGGCCTGTCTCTCTACTGCCATCTCAACCTGCACTTTGATGAAGCAAGCTTCCTTGTTGGCAAGGCCCACATGGCAGAGAACTAAAGCCAACTGCCAGTAATGAACTGAGGCTTTTAGTCCACCAGCCCGCAAGGAAATGAATCCTTCCAACAACCACATGAGTGAGCTTAGAAGCGGGTTCTTCTCCGGTGGAGCCTTCATATGAGACCTCGGACTTAGCTGACATATGATTGCCCCTTTGAGAGACTCTGAGCCAGGTGGGCTGCGCTCAGATTCCTGACCTGCAGAAACCGTCAGATAAGAAAACATGTGTTGTTTTAAGCCACTAAATTTTGGGGTAATTTGTTATGTGGCAATAGGTGACTAATACACCTGGAAATTAAGATCCTTCTGAAGTGTTCATCACCCCCATGTCAGTTGATAAGTAGCCTAACATGAGGTGCTTGACCTCCACTCTGTGGACAGCTCTATCAACCAGCATTAAAAGTCCAAAGGAGGGGGGCTTCCCTGGTGGCGCAGTGGTTGACAGTCCGCCTGCCGATGCAGGGGACGTGGGTTCGTGCCCCGGTCCGGGAAGATCCCACATGCCGCGGAGCGCCTGGGCCCGTGAGCCACGGCTGCTGGGCCTGTGCGTCCGGAGCCTGTGCTCCGCAACGGGAGAGGCCACAACAGTGAGAGGCACGCATACCGCAAAAAAAAAAAAAAAAAAGTCCAAAGGAGGGACTTCCCTGGCGGTCCAGTGGTTAAGATTCCGTGCTTCCAATGCCGGGGGCGTGGGTTCCATCCCTGGTTGGGGAACTGAGATCCCACATGTCACACAGAATGGCCAAAACAAAAAATTCCAAAGGAAACCCTTTCCCTTCTCATCTCACTGAGCAATTCTGAACAACGGACCCACAGAAGTTGAATCGCACAAAATGAATCACTGGTTACCACTAACTAGGTCTATGCTATCTGGCTAAAGTTCTAAGAAACTCCAGAAAACCACGATCAATAATCTCTGGATTATCTTTCTGTGAAGACGTTACATACACACTTATTTTTCTGGATTTTATTTAGGCCACTAGTCTTCCCTAGCTAAGATGCTACAGCCATAATGATGGCCGCTGCCTCTTCAGCCAGATTAATCCCCCAGAGGTGGAGGCCTCATTCTCCAAGTGGTCTGCCTGCCTGGGTCCCTCCTCTACTCACTACCAATAAATGGAAGCCTTCATCCCCCCCAAAGTCTACACGATTGAGGAGCCATGTCTTGTGGGAAAATCCCACTTTGGAAACTGATTTATCAATCACTATCTTCATCAGCTGTAAGCAGCCACACAAGGCTACCCACCAGATATTTCGGTTTCTAATCACGGGGGAAGACTTCTGCCTGAACTCTTCCAGTTCTCACGTGGTGGATACAGAAATGCACCATGCAGACCCTTCCTTCAGGAAGTGTTTGCCATCCAGCTGCAGGGATGCGTCAGCGTCGGAGTCCAGCTGCCGATGCCTTCGGGGCCTGCCTGGCCTTGCTGGAGGCCACACCCTTCCTCGCATCTGGGCAGGTAGCATGAGTGTGTAGAGGGCCTAGTCACTTGGCCCAGTGCTGGGCACTCTGAGGGTAATAGCTCCAGAGCTCCCCACTGGGGTAACCCAAGCTTCAATGGCCTGCATCTCAGTTTCTTTTCCTTCTGCCCACTCCTGCTTCCCCTCCCTTCCTTTCTGTATGTTGATCTCTCATAAATACTTTATACCCCAAACTGTCCCAGCATCCGCTTCCTGAGAACCCAAGCTGGGATGTCACTGTTAGAGAAGCCCTACTTAAAATGTGATTCCTAGGAGAGTGTGTAAAAATGCCTAGAACAGCGTTTACTTCCATTTCTGTTTCCACGTATGCAGGTCTATTTCCAATCTTCCGGCTCTTCTTTGTCTCCTTTGCAAGATGGTGGCCTCCATCAGAGCAGGGACTATCTCCTCTGATTTCTTTTATACTCAAAGTATGGTCCAAGAATCAGCAACATCTGTATCAGTTAGTGGACCGTATTAGTGATGTGGAATCTCAGGCCCAACCCTAGACCGAATGGGTAGGAGTCTGAATGTTAACAAGACCACATCGAAGTTGATACGCAGGCTTCTGCTATTCCTGCCCCTCATACATGCCTGAGCCTATGGGAAGGGTGAAGACCCAGCCCTGCTGACTGAGTTTGCCTGAGATGTTGGATGAAAAAGCTTGAGGAAAATCATTGATTAGAAAATGGGAATCTTTCATTTTGGAGAAAAGGTATGATACTCAAAGACAGAACATTATGGCACTGTCCAGCTGCCCAGGGAGCAGTCCTGGGGCAGTTTCTCATCCAGCCACAAGTTTCCTGCCCCACCCCTACTAAAGCAGGCATCCCTACCATCAGACAGGCCTGGTCGTGTCCACCTGTCCCCTACAGGTCCTTTAAATGTCTGGCACATAAAGAGTAAATACATTAAAGAACTCTGAGAAGACGAGATTCAAAGCCAGAGGGCTGGCCAAACAAGCCCCCAGTGTGAGGTGTGACGGTTTGGCCTCTGAGCTAGGCCTTGTGAAGGATGATTTAGGCATTTATCACTCAGACACAGAGAGAGACACAGACATGTGAGGAGCCTTGTGTCAGCCTTCAAAGAGAGATTTTAATGAACTGGCTGTACTTCATCATGTTGATAATCACAGAAATTAGAGGAGGAAACGAGAGGCTTGGCAGGTCATTCAGTCCATTACCTGTCTTCACTGAGCAGGTCTCTAGTGTATATTTTGTAGGGTTTTATGACATCGCCTAGTTAAAATGACTTTCGTGCCTGAAGAAAATTGGGGGTCAGTTCACACTTGCTCTTTTGCTTCTCTCTCCTACAAAAGTCACAATCCAAAATTCTGCTCTTCTCGTCTGCAAACTATTTCTTGCAAAAGCCGAAGTGAAGTGTTAACACGAAGTAAGATGTCATAATCTATTTTGTTCCATCTAAGCAATGTTTCGTCGGGATAGTCTGGGGCATGGAACAGTGACAACAAAACTTAATTTACAAGGTGTTTATTTTGTTCTCTCACTACATGCCCAGGTCAGCATGGAGCCTCTGTTTATCATGACTGAGATCTCAGAATAATGAAGGTATTTCAGTCTGTTCTTCCACGTTCACCAAAGGAAAGAGATGGGAAGAAAGCAGTTTGCACATAGGTTTTGAAAGTGTCTTCATGGAAGTGACACACATCACTTCTGCTCTCAATTTACTGGCGTGTCATTTAGCCACAGACTTCTCATATGGCCCGCCCATGTGCCTGGAAGGGGGAAGAACCTGAAATATGTTGTGGGCAGCAAGAATGACTGCCACAAGAAAGAAATCTACGGCAAATGCTAAATGGTCAACCTCATTCTCAATGGCCACCTGATGACAGGAGCATGACTGTGGAGGCGGGCAAATGGCTTTCACGTATGTCAATCAATGGATATTTCTTGAGTCCCTAGTTGCAGTGACAAGAGAAAGTCACTCAGTGATGGTAGTTACCTTCAAAAGAGAAAGGCAAGAGAAAATGTAAGTCAGTAGATAAATAAACCATGCAATGAAAAATGTTGTGAAGCATATATATAAGATAGATGTGTGTGTGTGTGTGTGTGTATGTGTGTGTGTAATGGGCCAGTGCACTATTGATGCCCAAGCAGGGTGAGGAAAGCATCCATATGGGTGGGTAACCTGCCTTGAGTTGTTGAAGCCCAAGTGGGTGAGGAGAGAGTTCAAATGGGGAAGTGACCCCATGCCAGGTGTGGCGTCCAGGTGGGGTGAGGAAGGCTTCCACAGTGGTGTGGGGAGGTGGGGAGGGAAGCGCAGCATGAGATGTTGGATCCCCAGTGAGGTAAGGAGGGCATCCATGCAGGGGGAGAGGCAAAATGGTAGAAACCAAAATCAGTTCTGTACAGGGGGACTGATCAGTAAGTAAATTAAGAATGATGTGAGCCCGGTTTTTCACTTTCCGAGAAGTAAGGTACAAATATGGAAATGGAGAAAATCAAAGTGAACTTGTGTCGTTGGACTGGAATTAGAGGTTATTGGAAGAAACTCATAGATTTTGATAGATACATGAATGGACAGATGGATAGACTCGTGTGTGTGTTGTACCTACATACATTCCCCAGTTTGTCCACTGAGAATGTTTAGGAACAGAAACACCAGCAATGAGCAAACCTAGCTCCCAGATTTTGGCTTCTAAGTACCAATATCCACTAAAAGAAACCAGAGCTTTGGAGAAAGGGCTGTTTCCTGTGCTGGGGAAGAAAAAGTACAAGACGCTGAAACATCTTTTTATGTAAGCATGTGCTCAAAGAATGACAGAAATATGTTTTTTAAAAAAATGAAGCCAAACAGAAAGGGCTCCCTCTGACCACACTAAGGACAGTTTGAGCATTTAAGTTAATAATGATAGTGGTGGATTATAACCCAATGACTAAAGTAGGAAACCAGGAGTCCATACAGGTACAAACAGACAGACAGGCAGACGAACAGTCCAGTGATAAATGGGATATTTACACAGTCTCAAAATTCCTCCCTATAAAATACCTCTCAATTCCAATGGGGAAAAGAGTAACTACAGTGGACAAACCTGGTAGACCCCACCATAATCTAACAATCAGAGGGAACATTATCAGTGATGGGACAAAGTTAAATCATGTGTTAACTGCTAGGATGCAAGGCAACTTCACTTCTGGGATATCTCTAGTGAAGATGCTTAACCTGATCCAATCATGAGGAGACATCAGACAAAGCCAAAGTGAGGGACATGCTACAAAATAAAACACTGGACTGTCGTTCTCAAAAGTGTGCAGGTCACAAGAGTCAGCCACAAACTGAGGCAATGTCCTAAACTAAAGGAGTCTGAAGGAACATGACAACAGAATGCAACATGTAACTTTGACCTAGATCCGTTCACTATAAGGGACACTGTTGGGGCAACTGGTGAAACGTCAACAGAATCTGAGAATTATTAGCTGATTTCCTGATTTTTATGGTTGTACCATAGCTATGTAGAAGAATTTCCTCTTTTGTAAGAAATATGTACTAAAGTATCTGTGGGTAAGGGGACACACTTACCCTCAAATAGTTCAGGAAAAAAGAATTCAGTCCTGTATGCGCAAATTTTGTAAGTTTTTATTGCCTCAAAAAAACAAAAAAATGCGAAGTTACACTAAAAAGAATGGAAATATGTTAATACACTAAGAAAGAGAAAGTTACAGACCAAAAAGATACAGTTTTTAAATTTTTTTTAATTTATTCTTATTGAGTTTCCAACATGGTTTGTAACATTACATAAGCTTCACATGTACATTATATTTCTACTTCTGTATGCCCTATAGCAGGCTCACCACCAAAAATTTAGTGTCCATCACCATACAGTTGATCTCCTTTACCCATTTTACACAATCCCTCCCTTCCCCTTTGGTAACCACTACTCTGTTCTCTTTACCTACCCATTTGTTTCTGTTTGGTTTGGTATGTTCCTGTATTTGTTTGTTTGTTTTGTTTTTTCTATTTCATACATGAGTGAAATCATATAGCATTTAGAAGATATTTGCAAATCACATATCTGATAAGGGTTAATGTCCAAAATACATAAAGAACTCGTACAACTCAACAACAAAAAAACAAACACCCCAATTAAAAAATGGGCAGAGGAGATGAATAGATTTTCCCAAAGAAGACAATGACCAATTTTGTTTGTAAAAACAGGAATGCATTGTAAATCAACTATACTTCAATAAAAAAAAATAAAATTTAAAAAGTAAAATTTAAAAAATGCACACACAGGGCTTCCCTGGTGGCGCAGTGGTTGAGAGTCCGCCTGCCGATGCAGGGGACATGGGTTCGTGCCCTGGTCCGGGAGGATCCCACATGCCGCGGAGCGTCTGAGCCCGTGAGCCATGGCCGCTGAGCCTGTGTGTCCGGAGCCTGTGCTCCGCAACGGGAGAGGCCACAACAGTGAGAGGCCCGCGTACCACAAAAAAAAAAAAAAAAAAATGCACACACAGACACGCGCATGCGTGCGCAGGAGTGCGCGCGCGCGCGCACACACACACACACACACACACACACACACACGTCTACAATATTAATGGGGACTATCTCTGGGTGGCAAGATTGGGTCTAGAATTTTTGTTGCTGTTGCTTCTCTGAATCCTCTAAACTTCACTACTAGGAGCGGGCATTCCTTTTGTGATGAGAAAGTGCTGCAGAAAGAGTGATCGGCTTAGCTGTTCTCAATGCTTTTTTGGGTTCTCCGAGCATCTCGATTCTTCAGCCACAGCTTTGCAGAGCTCAAGGCTTCACACAGGCAGCAAAGTAGGACAGTGTAACCTGCAGGAGACAGCAGGACTCTGCCTGTCAAGAGGTTTGCCTCATTTTGTCTGTTGCACAGAAGGTATCTCGAGAATCATGCCAGGAGAAGCCCCGTGACACTCACCCTCACAGTCAGCAGTGCTGCATATTGCCAGCATTACCCACTGGCACCCCGGAGCAGCCTTCCTGGCTACCCTCAGAGCAGTTTAAGGCCTGTACGTATTCAACACGAGTTTCCACTGTGTAGGAAGCCGAGAGGTTGGGCGCTCTCTCTCAGGATCTCCATTCAGTCTGTTCTCCGGGGCTGAAGGCTGGGAACTGTTAACAAGACGCCCCTCTTTCCTGTCACTCACACCCGGAGAGGTGCTGGGGAGAAAGGCGTCTGGCTGCTCTCCCGAAGCTGCAGAAGTAAGCAGCCCTCCCGGGTCCCCGCACATCAGGAACTGCATCAGCACCAAGAGGCTTCTGTTGACAGCACTGTGACGAGTTTTTAATGAATCCTATCTGGAATTGGGGGCAGATATTTTCATGAATTTTAAATAGAAAGATGGGTTAAAGTCAACTTCTTGTTTGGGACTGAATAATGGCAATATTTGAAAAGTCACTCCAGAGCATCTCTAATATCTAGCTGATTATTCGAGTCACCGGGAGAAACTGAAAAACAGAACAGATGTGTGGGCTCCAGTGCCCATCATATGGGTCCCTGTAAGTCAGAGATGCTTGTGGAGTTGGCAGGGAGAATGAGAATGATCCTTTTTTTTTCACCCTACACACGGCAGCATCGTTTGTAATTTTTTTAAGCAAACATGCGTTGATTTGATAATTCAGAAAACAGAAGGAGGAAAAAATAAACCATCAGGAAAATTATTCCAACAGATTTGACTTTTCAGGTGGGGAATTTAAAGAGCAACCTCACACTCTGAGACTCATCTATTTGGCTCAAACTTAGTGGCTGCATGGAAAAGACAACAGACAATGCAAGGATGGTCATTCCTAATCATAGTATCAGGAACAATCTTCTTCACATTAGCGCAGCACTTTATTGTTTGTAAAGCCTCAGTGTGCGTTTTTATTTAAATAATAAATAACAGGCAGTACAGAAACAACCAGCATCAGAATCCCCTGTGATGCTGGTCAACAATGCAGATTTCCTGGGTTCTCCGCAAGGCTTACGGAACCAGAAATCCTGGGGATGGGGGACGATATTATAACATCTTAAACACGCATCCCAGGGGGTTCTTGTGCACAGAGAAGTTCAAGAACAACTGAAGAGCGTGCTGAACCCCCCTTCGTAGGCAAGGCAGATAGGACCACCCACTTGCCCAAGGTCACATGGGGGTGAAGCGGGGGATCCTTCACCCCACTTTCCAAGAACCTTCAAAGCCACAGGGCAGCACAACTGCTCATGAATATGCTGGAAGCAGGTCCTGGAAAGTCTCTCTAGCCCTCCCGGCAGCTTCATCCAAGTGACAGAGACCGAACATCCGCTGGGGAAGACAAAGCTAATTCTCCCCAGCCTAGCATGAGCCAGATTCTTCCAGAAATTAGCTTCCCTTTGGACTATGAGGAAGTCCTTTCGGATGCACTGTAAGAACTGGTTTTGGAAAGGCAGCTTCTCCAAGGTGACTTAACCCCTCATCAGGTCAGTTCTGGGAGCCCAGACTCAGCAGGAAGACTAGATGGGCGTGCACATGGCAGGAAGCATGGCCGTGAGTCTCAAAGCTTAGAAATGGGTCAGGAAGTCAGGGACACAGGTGCACAGTCACCTGAAACACGGCTGGGACCGCCTGCACCTGCACGCAGCTGCTTGGGTGGCCATGAGCCCGTGAAGGGGGAGACTATTTGGACAAAGTGAAATGTTCCTGCTCAGCCCTTCCCCTCCCCCGCCTTTCAAGGAGGTAGCTTGCTTTTTACTCATTTCCTCAGAGAAATGTGCGGCAGAAAGCAGATCGCCTGTAAGACTTTCAGCACCTCAGCCATAATCGACGTGAACCCGTGACCGAGGAGGCTATCCCCACCCACAATTCATCAGACCTCAGAACTACCATCCGGATGCGTGGCGGGGGCCTGGCGAAAAGAAAAACCGAGGAGAAATTCCCTACCAGCCAGTCCAAATGAGTGTGTGTGTGTGTCGGGGGGGCGGGGGGTCTCAGAGGCAGAAATACAGTTGAGTTACAGAAGATTTTTAAAGAACTGTCTTCCTTGAAAACATAAATGTATAGATTTATGTTCAACCTGTGAAGCTTTTCAGGAGCCGTGTTTACTGGTTCACAAGAAGCAGGCTGACTCTCAAGGAGAAAGTTTCCTCCACCTTTCAGCTCCAGGGTCAATGGGGACGTTTCACAGACTGAATCGGACCAGACACCTGAGCTCTAAACAGGTGAGTGTTGAAGGGCGCTGAACCATCTAACACAGACCCAGTAGTTCGCAGGCCTCATGCCCCATCTTCTCATAACCAAAGATATTCTTTAGAAACAAGACATGATAGGCAGGACTTAGGAACGCAAGCCTCTCTCTTCTCTTCAGGCTACCACTAACCTTTGAGGCACTTTTGTGCAAAGTAGGAAAAGGAATGTTTACTAAAGATACTTCCATCAGAAGGTTGTCATAATATGCTTGTCAGAATACTGTTTACTGCTTTCTGCTAGAAAATTGCAGAAATAAACACATAATTCTATGATGTCTATGACAGACATGGCACACCCCTGGAATAGTGCAGTGTACAACCTTCACAACTGGACACGGCAGCCCTGTATCATTCATCATTTTAACAAGGCTTGACCTTGAAAGAACATTATGGTGAAAGCAACGAGGAGGTCACTTACAGCAGGCTACTGTTTCAAAACTCCCAGACTGCTGGGCTCAGTAAACACTAACACCACACTCTGCTTTCCAGATTGCAGGATTTCCACCCAGAAAGTGAAGCAGCATTCACAAAGAGGTTTGCAACTTGTAGGAATGGTAAAGTTTACAGAACATGGGGCACGCAGTAGGGGCACAGTAAGTGTGTGATGGTTTATTCAGTAAAAAATGGATGTGCCCAAACCCCAAGAGAAGGCTCCTGACTTATTTCCTTCCTAACAAACCTGGCCTCTAACTCTCAGAAAATCATGGATGACTTTGTGACTCTTGCCAACCTCAACCATGGCACTGTGCCAACTTCTGGTAGTAAAGGAGGACTTGGTATTTTTTCTTTAGTTTTTAAACAACCAATTCAATCAGAGAAAAGGCAATTTTGCAAACTAGGACTTTTTAATGGCTCTTATAGATTCCATAGTCCCCTTTATGGATACTTATAAAATATTGCAAAGTCCCAGCTCCCCAGAGACCAGCCCCAGGTGCTTCTGAAGTTGTTCCTAAATCCTGAAGCCTCCAGAGGCCTCCTGTCCCGAGGAGAGAGAGCTGGACGTGGCTTCCTTCCAAGCCTGGAAATGGCTTCCTTCCAGGCCCAGAAACAGCTTCCTTGAATTACTGAAACGTGGGCTGTTCCTCTCCCCCGAGAGAAGTTACCAGACTATTCCAGCAGCATTACTCCTCCAATCAGGCTAGCCAAGAAACGGAAGGGCAGAACCTAGCACACTTTCCGACACTGCTCGTGGTTCAAAAAGTCACACTAATGAAGGGGAGTTGAAATCTTTGCGTATGAAACAGCATCATTTTACCTGTAGAGAACTGGGCTCAACACTGAGAGAGAGAGAGAGAGAGAGAAGGAAAAGCACAACACTTGAACAGAAACCAGGATCGATTTTACTCCTTTCCATTTGACTGTCATGTCAGAGAGCAGTGAAATTTTATCATTCGCTTTTTCTCAGGTTTTGGTTGAGTTTGTTTTTATCCTTGTACATTACCTCTTTGACCAAATGCTTCTTATGCCTGGAGTTGCTCCGTTTTTTTTTATGTGGGGAGCAAAAAGCATGACACCTTTTCACTGAGTGTTAAAAAAATGTTCACACTCGAAGTGAATGCCAAGCTATTTTAAATGAAGCACTCATGAATGCATATGTGTTTCCAAATAGCAAAGGAACTGAGAAGAAAACAGCCGTACACAACTGACAAAGGAAGCTGGGTCCATTTGTGTCAAACACGGAACATGATCAAATCCCCCTAACCCCATCCTGAGAGTGGAATCACGCGGATTGGCCATTGCTGTTGGCTAAACAGGATAACTGTCCAGTCCAAACAGTGGGCTACAGAGTATAAAATACAGAAAAACTCTTGTTGTAGCACTCGGGGGGCTAGAGGTATTTTCTGACCTGAGTATTCAGTGGAGACGCATTCCTTAAATTCCTTGGCCAGTGGTAACAGCCCTCTTTCCTGGGTGGCGACGCCCTAACCAGGATGATAAAGCCCTGTCCTCACTGGTGGGACAGCCATCTCCACATCCACCAGAACCTGTTTCCAACTTAACGATCTTCAGCCTCCCTGAATGCTTGGTCAGTGCACTCCCCCGCCCCCGGAAATGGGCCCCAGGCCTGCTCTTGCTTGTTTAACTCCCTTCTCTCCGGAAGGCTAGGAAAGAAAACCACTGAATGGACAGGTCATTTTAAACCATGTTTTCCTCCTGTCCTGAAGAAAAAAAAGTAAAAATGTGAAAATAGCGACTCAGCCTGTATTAATTTCCCTGCACTTTCTTCCCTTTATTGATTGTACCTTGACACCCAAGCTGAAACACGACAACACAACAAACCAAAACAAGCAAACAACAACAAAAAAACCCACAACAACAGAAAAAAGCCAAGAGGAGAGACACAAGGTCCATTTCTCTACCCTTCACTCTCAGCCACAACAGTTATTTGTCAGAGTTCCTCATCCTCCCAGGGAACTAGCAGACTGATGCCCTCTGAGGTTCCGTCAGAATTTCCAGTTCCTGCAAAGCCAGAGGGTCAAAATTTATGTTCTCAAGGTAACTCCATGGGAAATAAAGACTTCCTTAGTTCAGTACCTATGACAATATATTTTCTCATTATAAATATCACCAATTGGACCTAAAAATTTTTGAGAAAGGCTTCTGCCCTTGAATGAATTTTAAACGTACTTTCTAGTCCACTGGAAATTGCTGGCATCATGGATCCTTCTGAATATATTCTCCCATTCTCATTCCCTCTCTCTCTCTCTCTCTCTCTCTCACACACACACACACACACACACACACACACTTTATTAAGTTGAGCAATGTCTTCTGAAGCCAAATGCCAAGTATACTTAGACAGAGACCCTATAATCCCTGGAGAAGGATCACTTCAGTCACAAAGAAAAGCAAGATGCAACTACATCTTTATTTCAGAACAAATGCTGACAAAATAAGGACTGTCACTAAGGGTTTTCTTTCTTCACAAGGCGCCACTTTCTGCGGGTGACCTACCTTCGTCTTCACACCAGGTCTCTCACGTCTTTCCTGGAGGTGAAGTCTTCCTGTAGCCCTTCCTCTGCACAAAACGGCAACACTCCTTCCAGCCTTTTCTCATCACAGAGCGAGAGTCTCGTGCTTACCTGCATGAAGGTCTCGTGCTCACTGCCTTGGGCTCCCCGAGTTTAAAATAGGGAGGATAATGAGAGTACTTGGACTCCGGGGTCACGGCAAAGAAAACGCCCTGCCCCGGGATATACTGAGGTAGTAAGAACCACCTGGGGGATTTGTTACACCTGTCGGAAGCCTAGCGGGTGATTCTGATGCAGGTGGTCTGTGGGTTTTACTTGAAGACAGAGCTTCGTAAACTGTACTGTGCCTGAGAACCATGGGGATGGGAGGGGCAGGAGATCTTGTCACAGATATAGATTCTGACTCGGTAGGTCTGGGGTGAGTCTAAACCCCACCTGGGTTTCTAACGGGCCCCCATGATATGGACGCTACTGGTCCACAGGCCACACTGTGTGATGGTAGGTCTCTCTATTCAAAGTGTGATACCCAGGCCAGCAACACTGAGACCATCTGGGGACTTGTTAAAAATGCACACAGGGCTTCCCTGGTGGCGCAGTGGTTGAAAGTCCGCCTGCCGATGCAGGGGACACGGGTTCGTGCCCCGATCCGGGAAGATCCCACATGCCGTGGAGCGGCTGGGCCCGTGAGCCATGGCCGCTGAGCCTGCGCGTCTGGAGCCTGTGCTCCACAACGGGAGAGGCCACAACAGTGAGAGGCCCGCGTACCGCCAAAAAAAAAAAAAAAAAAAAATGCACACACTCGGGTCCCATTCCAGACCTACTGCACTAGAATCTACATTTTATCAAGATTCCTCTGGTGATTCTTACACATCTTCTTAGTTTGAGAAGATGACACAGAACTTCAGTATCAAATTCACAGAGAATTTGTTTTCCGAGAAAGGTCAGAGAAGACCAAAAGCCACAAAAAAAAAAAAATTTCTTTTTGATTCTATGCCATTTGAAACCCAGATTAAAGGTAGGCCTGTATTAGAGGGGACGGAATAACCTATTTAGAAACCAACTTCTGAAACCCCACCTCCCTCCCTACCAAAGAAAACCACAAGAATTCAACTTGAGCTCCACAGCTCTGAATGTGAACAGCTATCACATGCTGTCACCTCTCCTTGTTTTCATTACTTCTCTCTGGTCATTAGGTCAATCAATTGGGGGACCAATGGATTACCATCGTTCTGGAGACAGATGGTTTAGATGGTAAAGGTAGACTGGTAAAGCCCAGTACCCTCAGTCAGAGGCTAAGTAGAACCACACTTTTCGACCTCTGTTGCTCCTTATGAAGATTCTGGCTGTGTTTGCTGTCTAGGGGGGTCTATAAAGGGCAGATGTAACCACTTCTATGAACTCAGTACGTAGCAAAGCATGTAACACATTGTAAGATAATTTAAGCAATGTTGGTTGAAGCTGTTTATTCTAAGAATCAAAACAGTAACTTGCTAAAAAAGTGAAAACCAAAAGAAGACATTCAGCTATCCAGGTTTCTAGAAACCAAAAAGAATGGGGAAAACAGCCTTAAGTCCAAAAAAAAACAAAGAAAAGAAAGAATTAAAACAAAATTTTAACTAGATAATCAGGCTGTTAGAATCCGGGATCACCAGGAACCCCCAAAAGCACTTGGAATCGGGGAGGTCCTATGTTTAAGCTCCTTATTTCCTTCAGTTTCGTTTTCTTGGAGCAGAGAGTTTTCCTGTGATGAATGAGTATTTTGACTTGGTGACTAATCACAGCTATACTGGAAGACCTGCCTGCATGTTTCTTCCCACAGAATCCTGCAACAGCTTCCTCGATGCCACAAACTGCAAAAGGGGGGCTCCCAAAATTGTTTTATTTGACAACCAACCAGGAAGTTGAGCATGGAAATCTCCACATGACACATCTATAATTATAGTTCCTTCTAAAAAGAAATGGGCCATCTTCTGTTTGTCCTTTAATGTTGAGAAAAGGGCAGAACTTTTCCCCAAAGTCTTTAGTTTGAAAATATTGGTCTTTATACACATCACCACTCATTCTTTCCCTGAGTCCTTCATGATGCTTTAGGGGAGCTTTTAAAACTTAACTTCCTAACAGTAAGTCCTTCTGAAAGGAGAGTTTCCTAAATTCATTGATGCTCTTTTGCCAAGCTCACTGGATCTGGACAAATTAAACATAGTAAAGATTTCCTATGCCAATTCAGAGTACATTCTCTAAAAATTCAGAAAGCTTTTCTTAAACTCCAAGACAAAGAAATGAGAGAAAGGTAGGAAGGACAGGAGCGAGGAAGGGAGAGAGGAAGGGTTGGTGAGAGAGAGAGAATAAATCATGTAAAACATATATTTCCAAATCCGAAAGGACAAAACAATTCAACTAACATATATTAACCTTTATTCTATAACAGAGACATAAATAATTTTATGAATTCATATGACCTATACAAAAGACAAAATAAGATATTGCACTAAGTTTAGCTTGGGCTATTTGGATTTCGTATTAACTAAACAGATAAATCTATACAATTTAAGGAGTTAAGGCAAAACCAGATGATACTTCAAACACAACAGGAGGTTTGAAAAATAGGTATAATTAAAAACAAGGGCATCCCATCTCCAGTTAATAAAGTGGTCATGTCTAAGGGAAAAAAAATCCCTTAGGTTCTTAAAAAGTGGTTATTATCAATCACGTTAATTAAAGTGAGAAATAAAGTGTAATATTTCCCATGGAGGAGAGCTGTTTTGCGGAGGTTTGAGGATTGAGCACTTAGAATTCGGGTAAGCAACTTATTCCTTGTTAGATTTATGATCTACTCTTCCTATTAGAAAATATAATTTGGAAAATATGACTCTTTCACATATAGAATTAAAATACAACTATGAAGCATTTTTTTTTTAAAGGGAAGTCCTGATGCTGGCCTCATAGAGTAAATTTGCAGACAAGCCATTACCCTATTTGTAGAGAAGACACAAAGCCAGCAGTTACCCTAAGAAAACCAAAAAAACTAATTCCAAAGCAATAAAAACAAGTGAAACCAGTATATCAACACAGCACACAATTCTTTGGCAGTATCACACAAATCGTTGATTGAAGTCAGAACTTTTATACAGTTCTCTAATTCTCAGACCCAGTTGCCGGTCTTTGAAAACTAACTAAATAAAATGCCACATCTGCAACGAATTCAGTAATTCCAGGAAATTAAATTCAGAACAAACCTTGCAGACAGCTTTGAACTGTTACGCTTAAGCATAGATGGGTATCAACTGCTGTGAGTCCCGATCCAAGTACACTGAAACGCACACGCACAAAAATAACCTGTGGAGCTCAGTACTGCTTCAGACAGGCCTAGCATCCTTACAGGGAATCCATATTTACCCATGAGAAACCAAGGAAAGACATCAATCCAATGATGAGGAAATGATCTTCCAGGAAGTCAGGGGTGGGCCGCCCCTCACCCGGATGAACATCGCGAAGAAATCAAATTCTATAGGGGGAACACCAGAAAGCCAGAGAACGTGGAATACTGCCAGCCTCCAACCAAGTTACCTTTCTCCAGTTTTAGGTAAACCTTATCCTCTTTATCCAGGTAGAGCAGGACCCCATTCGTGGCAGCCTCACGTGTAACGTCTTTATCCCCGGCGAAGGCAGATATTACTGGTTTTCCATTTAACATCAGGTTAACCTACAAGGGAAAAAAAAAAAAAAAAACCACTGAAAATCTCTCTCTAAAGTCAAAACGAATGAATAAAACAAAACAGAAACAGACTCACAGTTACAGAGAACAAACTAGGGTTACCAGTGAGGGGAGGGCAGTGGGAGAGGAAGATAGGGGTAGGGAATTAAGAAGTAAAAACCACTATGTATCAAATAAATAGGCTACAAGGATATATTGCACAGCACAGGGAAGTACAGACATTATTTTATAATAGCTTTAAATGGAATATAATCTATAAAAATCTTGACTCACTATGTTGTACACCTGAAACTAATATTGTAGATGAAAGAGAAGAAAAGAGAAAGAAAGAAAGAAAGAAAGAAAGAAAGAAAGAAAGAAAAAAAAAAAAAAAAAGAAAGAAAGAAAGAAAGAAAGAAAAGAAAAGAAAAGAAAGGAAGGAGAAAAGAAAGAAGGAAAGAGAGAAAGAAAAAAAAGAAAGGAAGTCAAAGCATCTATGAGGGGCAGGGGGTAAAAAATAATGTCTAAAATGACCAACCTGGTAAAATAACTGATGTTCAGTAAATATACCCCTTACCTTTCAAATTAGCAGATAGTGGTGGCTAGGCTTAGTATGGTCTTACCAAGCTGATCTTTCTTAATTAAAAAAAAATTTTTTTAATTTCTCCCATAGAAATTTCCTTAAATGCTCACAAAAGAATACCATCCATGGAGAGCAACCTAGCCATGTGAAAACTGGCTTCTCTTCAGCACATAACTTAAGCCTACTATTGAATACTTTATTTACCTCTCGTATTCAGTAGCAAGTTTTTGGCAATGACGCGAGCCTGTGGCTTCCCAGTACATTAGCAAAAAGAGCCCCAGTGCCCTTTGCTCTGAGAAACCCAGGTACCGCAAGGTTCTACTAACATCCTTGCAGGTTTACTGTACCGCTGAGACATGCAGAGTGCTAAAAATCAGTTGAAATTATGGAATATGTGTGTTGTGATTTCTTCATTTTCCCTGATAAGAAATGTGTATTAAAAATAATAATCACCACTACCACTGAAGATTTTAATGATGGATAATTAGCAAAGAATAAAATCAAATTTATTCCCTTCTCTCCTTACTACAATTTTGATTATACTGTGTTAAACATTACAAAAATTTTTAAATGTTGGGGCTTGGGAAAAGCTTTTCCATGGAAGGAAATTTGTTTACTAGATATTCATTCCTTTTATGTTAAAAATAATATTGAATAAATTAAATCTGAGACCTATCAATTTATCCATGCACTAGGACATGTAAAAGTAGTAGATGAGTGTGTAATCTATCATTCACATGGACATAGTATACAATACAAACATTGAACATATGATAAAAAGTTATCCTAGAATTCCATAGACATGTATTGGTGTTACTGGGTGCTGGCATGTTAGATACTATAGGAACTAGCTTCATCATTGTCCGTGAGTGTACATTCAAGCCCGTTCCTTAGAAAGCACAACACAAAATATATTAACTGTGAAACTGCAATTGGTAAGAATTCATCAACATCAGAGTAACTGAGGATAAACTACTTAGAGGATAAGCACAGCACATCGTTTCTTTAAAAGTATATTGAATAATTGTTCCTTCATAGATTTATTCTCAGTCGTTAACTGTAGCTCATAATTTTAACGATGACAACAAATTTGTTTTATCTATTTAGTAGTTACCTGTAAAGCTCTGATAATCTTACTAGTTTTTTTCTTACAAATTCAGGTAATTTTTGCACATGCATTAAAAGCAATCAAGATCTTATAAAGAGATTTGTGTCACTGAATTTTTACTAAGCAATATATATATATATATTTCTTTTTTTTTTTCACGGTACGCGGGCCTCTCACTGTCGTGGCCTCTCCCGTTGCGGAGCACAGGCTCCCAACACGCAGGCTCAGCGGCCATGGCTCACGGGCCCAGCTGCTCCGCGGCATGTGGGATCTTCCCGGACTGGGGCACAAATCCATGTCCCCTGCATCGGCAGGTGGATTCTCAACCACTGCACCACCAGGGAAGCCCACTAAGCAATATTTTTTAAGTGACGTTGTTATTAAGGTAGTAAGTTCAATTGCTTATTCTTCTATATGCTTCTTGTCACATGCCTTAATAGATGTTATTGGAAATTAAGTGTTTTAAAAATAAACTACTATAAAGATGGTTGTTTATTTTTACAATGAAACACATCTTTGGATAAATACTTAAATACATAACCCACTGCTGATAAACACTGTCGCCTGAGAGTACGGAGGGAACAGGTCGAAAGACATACCTGGATTGTTTGGCTCTGGTAGACTTTAATTACGTGAAAACTGAAACTGTAAATTCCTTTCCTTGGTGCTACAAAGACAGACTCCAGGGTGAAAAAATTACCCACATTTACTAGGATCTACAAATAAAAAGAATAAACAGCAGTCAATTATTACAATATTCTCTTCTGTAAGTAAAATAAGTTTTCCTCCTTCCTTTTTCTTTTCCTTTCTTTTTTCTTTCTTTCTTAAGAAAGAAAACTAACTTTTAAAACCATAGAAAATAAAACATTGAGTTCTATCCCTTTTTCTTTAGTGACTTGGAAAACGGATTTGTATATTGGAAGGTTCTTCTGTCTTTTAAATGGTATAAGAAAAAATAAAGTAACAGCTTTGTAGTCATGCCTCAATTCCAGCAAGGCCCAATGGCTCTGGAAACATCTAGAAACACGTGAAGGCTTATAAATATTAGCTTTACCTTGAGAGTCAAATAAAAGGCTTCTGCCACATATTTACGCGCCCACCCTCTACGAGCCTTCACAGTGTCCAGAGGTGACGTGTCCAAGCCAGCCAACTGGCACCCATGGGCTCTCTGCAGTCATTCCCGGACACACCACACAGAGGTCTGGACACTCCCTCCACCGTGTGACATAATCCATGACACTGAACAGTTGGTACACAGAGTGAGCTGAATGCCCAGCCCTCCTCTGAGGCTCCGCCAAACCTCTGCTAAGCCCCACGGCCATTTGTTCCATTCCTATGCCATCCAGGCCTTAATTATAATATTTTGGCAGTGACTCAGCCTTTGCAGGCTGCCAAAGGGTAGAGACGGTGAAACAGGTGGCCTTCTTGTGCTGCTCCCAGTGTTATCCGTCATCCATTCCCTTATCAATCACCTGCTCTTTATTTAAAGTTCAAGGGGCAAAAACGAAGAGTGAAATAAAGCACTGGTTCCCAAGAAAACAACAGTGCACTCTGTATTCCGAAATGTTCGGCCTGATTCTACTGGTTATGAAATTAGCTCTGAATTTCAATAAGTGACCTCATAAGCTAAATGTCACATAGGTATGACCCTTCCTATGAAAAAGAGCAGGAGAATGTATGTGTGTGTGTGTATTGCAGGAGCGGAGGGCAGGAGATAACTAGGGTTTCTTCCATCTCTCTCCAAGAAATAAATCTATAAGTGGCATTCAAAAAAATCAGATGTCCTTCTAAAGATGCATTTCCCCTATATCAATGGCAATCTGCTACTATCTCTTTTAAACGCTACATTCATGCTAATATTAAGCCCTTTGCATAATTCCCTAAAGACATACTATTGCCTGTGAGTAATGCACCAGAATTATAGTGATGGTCAGGTAGATGTACCAGGCTCAACCCCCAAATTAAAATGTATGTTGGTGTAGCATTTTATTCTGAGATTACACCTTTTTCCAAGTAAGCATCAGATTTCTTTCTCTGACCCAATGATCACTGGTCTTTCAACAACAAATCACAAGCTATGCAATAATTCCTAACAGAGATTTTACAAAGATTTGTTCAAGCACATTTAACATAATTTGAGGCACTTAGCAGGGACTTCCTGCATCAGATACAAGTAGCATAATTCATTAGCAATAATGGCACCGGCTGATTAGTGTTGACTACACATAAGTCTGGATGTTGACTCTACATTGTAATTAGAGCATCCAAGCACATCGAGATCTATAACTAAATGTGTCTTGTTGTCTCTAAGATGCATGGGCACCCGGAACAGAAGAACAAACCCTTCTCCTCTTCTAAGTGACAGAAAGGTCACTGAAAAGAATGCACTGTACAGAGGATAGTGCAATGTCCACAGTATTTAATTAATGCATTGACACACAAACCAGGGGTCGTGCTGACTTCATTTACATCAAGACGGAAAATACTGCACCAAAACCCCAAAGGGGCTGCTTAATTCTTTTAAGATGATGGCTATTCAATAGGAAGCCCCAGAGAGGCATTCTCTGTCTTTGGCCAGCTGGAAAGTATATTACTTAGGAACAATTAAGTAAGGAATAGAAATGTCACCGCATCCCTTCCCTGGCACGTCCTGCAGCACCACTTAACCTGTGCTCTTGCCCATGCGGCACACAACTGTGAACTACACATACGACTTTGGAATTTAAAAGACTCTGGGTGCTGTTGACGTTGAGATGATACCCCTGGAGTCTGATTTCAGTTTTAAGACTCCTTGCTAAGCTGATACCCTGGGGTTTCTCATCAGCCAAACCCCAGAGCTCCAGGTTGCTAAAAAAAACAAGCCACAGCTTTCATCAGTCCCCCCCCCACCCCCTCATCCTCAGCCCCCAAGGCTGTCTTTCCCCACTAATTTGCATGTCTCTGGAAGGACCGGAGCAGGGGAAGGGAGAACGGCTCCCCAGCGCTTCCCTATGGGAGCTCAGTGCAGCTGCCCGATTCCTTTTCCTCTCCTTCTCTCAACTTTTCTCCAAGTAGCCGAGAAGGGCTTTCCGCTGCAGCGGTAGCTGCAATGTATATGGGGATGCAATGTATATGGGGATCCCAGCGGCGGAAAGGTGGGCGAGATGAGACCGGGGCCACAGCTTCCTACACTCCCCAGCCACCCACGAGATCTCTGCAGAGATCTCTTTGGGGAGCCCCCAGAGCTCCCTTTGGGGAGACGCTTCTCCACCTGGGAGAAACAAATCATTTATACAGCATCAGAGAGAGTACTGTGCCCGAGAATGGCCTCGGCAGCACCCGCAGAGGAGTCTGAGCCAGGGGGCCAAGCCCTGGCCAAGAGATTTCGAGGTCCAGGGACCAGGATCCTGCCAGGTCCTATGGACCTGTTGCTGTTAAACTTGTGCTGAGCTCTCGACGCCTGGCTCTACACCCCCGGCCTCTTTCCCACCACCCCAGCAGCTCTTCCGGAGGCCAAGAGGGAATGGGGGGCGGGGTGGTGGCGGGAGAGATATCAGAAGTTTCAGACCAAAACCTTTGCGGAGGCGAGTGCCGAAACGATCGCCCAAATCGCAATCAGAGCAGCTCAACCCGGGTCTGAGCTGCCTGGACATCGCTCCTCCCGCCACCCGACTCCTGACACCCCGCATCCCTCGGGGTCTGACCTGATCGAAGTAAATGATGCGCGTCTTGTTGCTCATCTCTGACGGCTCGTGGTTGGTGCTCCGCACCGCCGAGAAGGCGACCTTGGAGTTAGCCGCCCGGACCGAGATCCCCAGAGGGGAGGAAGAAGAGCCCTTGGAGTCCGTGGCCGGGTTCGAGTCGCACACCACGAGGCACTTGCCTTCCAGCACGATGGGCTCCGTGTCGTTCTGCGCCCAGACGGGCAGCCCGGGCAGAGTGAGGGCCAGCAGCACAGCCGGCACCACGGACAGCGCCCGGCCCCCAGCGCCCATGGTGAGCCTCGTGGGCAGCCGGCTGGCGCTTCTGCTCACCCGCGTCGCCTCCTACCCCGGGACCCCGGAGCTCGGGAAGATGCCCGTGGCTAGATCGACAGCGCTGCGGGAACGGCGGCGGCGGCGCGCACACTTCCAATCCTGTGGTTTGAAGTCAAAGTCTCCCCTCGCGCTCTCTCGCTGGTTCTGCTACCTTTGTCCTTTAAGGAGCTCATGCAGAACCCCCTATACCCCACCCTCCTCCGCCCAAGAATCAGCCCTGCCTGGGGCCCCTGCACCCACCCTTGTTCCTAGACATCTAAAAGTCACCAAACGCTCATATTCACACCTCAAAGAGGAAAATGATAAATTCCCCAAACCCAGTCACCCCCGGGTGAACCACGAAGCAGGAAAAACGAAGGAGACTCAGAGAAGCCACGGGGACGGTGGATGCCGAGTGGTGCCCGCGTCGGTCCAGTACGTGTCTGGCTCGCGGCAGGGACGAATTACAGAAGCAGAAGGTGTTTCCCGGACTGGGAAGAACGCGAGGCTGTGTTCATGGCCAGGTCTCTAGCGACTCTCAATTTCGCTTAGCCAGAAATTCCCCAAAGCTTGGTGTCTCTCGGAAGTCGGCAGCTACGCATTGGCTAGCCGGATCCCCAGCACGGAAAGCACGAATTCGCGGGATCAGTTCTCAGATGCGGGGCGGCTCGGCCGGTGGGGTCCTCTCCTGCCTCGGCCGCACGCCCGGAGTCCCTGCGCACAACTTTCTCTGTCCTCGCGCAGCCGGGAGAGCGCGAGGCGGGCACACGCGCGCTATTTATAGGAGCGCACGTCCGGCTGGGGTTGGCTTCTAGCTCAACCCGCCGGCTCCAGGGAAAGGGGAAGAAAGAGTCCGGTGACCCCCGCTGAGCAGCTCCTGCCTGGCGCTTAACGCACCCCGGGGCAAGCGGGGCGCACAGCACTGCTGGCTGCCAAGGTCTGCGGCCACCCAGCCCCGGGGAGCGCGCAGCAGGGATACTGTACGCAGGGAGAGGCGCCCACCGCCCTGCGCCTGGGCCAGCTCCGCGCCTGCTCGCTCCCTCCTCGGTCTGGGCAGGCGGAGGGGGCTGAGGCTCCCCTCGCCCCTCCCGAGCACCGGACTCCGCCGCCGAGCGCCCTCCGAGCGGAGCGCGGCGCTGCCAGCCCCGGCTGCGAAGCTGGATGGGCGGCAGCGGCCTCGCGCGGCGCGCTGCTTGGCACCTGGGGACCCACGCCGCCGTCCCGACCGCGCCTTGCCCAGAGACTGCCTCCCCAAGCCCTGGGGCCTGGCGAGCTCCGGGAAGCCTTGGGACGGACCAAAGCCGCTGGGGGCCGCTGGGAGAAGGTGCCTCAGGCCTTCCGCTCCGCTCCGGGAAGAGGAGCCTCAAAAGCTTCAGGGTGCGCCTTCCCACCCACACCGCGAATCCACCCAGGCAAAGCCAGAAAAAGAGAGAGGAAGTTAACGCAGCAAAAATCAGCCCTCCGGAACCTTCCCCCTAAAAAATGCCAACCCCCTCCTGAGAATACCGCACCTTTCTCCCTCTTGATGTACCCCGCCCTCCACCCCCCCGTGCCACCCCATTGCCACCTTGGCCTCTGATTGGCAAGGTTTATCTTCCTCTTCCGCAGCCATCGCTGGGAGGGAAAGGCTTGTCTCTCTGATGGGCTGCATGAACTTGGCCAAGTCACTTACCCTTTCTGAGAGGGAGGGACTCCACTAATTAAGGTCCCATTAGCCCACTGGTTCTATGATGCTTTGGAGTCATGTCACTCCCTTCCCAAATTCCTTTTAGTGTCCCAGCTGCCAGAGGACAGGCCCCACATCTTTAATCAAAACAGCATCCCCATCAGCCATTCGGAGCTCCTAGAAATGTACTGACTAATTATTCACTGAAGGGGTGTTCACTGAGCATTGTCTCCCGATAGATGGCTTTCTAGTCCTTCCTGAAAGAAGAACAGCCTCCTTAGCATGGATTCAAGTCCCTCCACAACAGAAGCCAGACCAGCATCTCCAGGCTTGTCCCCTCATAAGGCCCTTCCAAAGGGCTGGGTGTTGAGCCATAAGCATTGCACTGCAGCTCCAATTGTTAAAATAGTAAATACTCCTACTGGTTGGTATTTCCCTAGCCCTTAGCTCCCTATAATCTTGCAACTAAAGAGTTGGTGCCTGGAGCCAAAGGGGCCTCCAGATTCTCCTCCAATGGGGCCAGTATCAGTTCTGATTTCCAGGTGCTCCTGCTGTGCTATTTGTAACAATGTTGAATGTCACTAATCTAAGCTACAACCAAAAAGAGTGAACTGGTGCCTTCTGAAAACGGCCACCATTTCCCCCACCCCAAGCCTAGGGTAGCTTTTCATCTGAACCCTTGCTGCACTTTGTAACTCTCTCCCGGCTTCTACCACAGTCTGCCTGGACAGCAGCTGAGATTTCTTCTCGTTTGATGCTGCCCTTGGAGGACAGGGGCTGGGTCTAGTTTGGTTCCCGGTTTGCGTAAGTAATTTGCCTTCCTTGTCCAAAACAGCTGTTTAGTAACTAAGACCTGGGCTGTTCAATTTCAGGCTGGAAGGAGTTTGAGAAAAAAGCTCTGTTGACTACAGAATTGTTAAATTGTCAATAAGTTGTCTTCCCTACCAACCCCAATATATTCTCTCTGTGTCCTTTTCTTCTCTAGGCATTTTTCTTCCTGCAAGAACTCAGATTTAAAGAAACTTCTTCCCACCCTCCTCTTTTCCTCTCCAAAAGTACTCATTTCCTAGCCCCCTAATCCAGCAGAGTGACCATATCAGGGACTCAATAATTGATTTTGAAATGGCTGGCTCTCCAGATAGAATGTCAGTATCAGTCATTCACCTTATAGTATAAACTGGTTTAAATAAATCTCTCGGTAAAGTTTACATTCAGGCCTCCTGGGTAACTGCAGATGAAAGTCTTGGCTTCTTACTAAAAGATGTTCCCCTATTCAGGGTGTTCTAAAGATGTGGAACACCACTTTTTCTTTTGACTCCTACCCAGAGAACTTATCTGATATGGTAAAGCACAGGGTCCTGTCTCCCTTTCCCACCATGGGTGATTGAACAAGGACAGCCCCTGTATTCTAGGGCTGTCAATCCATTTGATGCCAGAGATCCGTGACTTATATGTCCTGACTCAGCCAGATAAGATGGGGCTGCTAGATTTTTCTCTCTCTAGGATCTGAATGGGACACTGATATGGCTTCCAGTAAGCACTGGGTCCTGCAGAGGAGAGGTCTATAGTCTCCTGAACTGGCCGTCTAAGGGCCATGTGCAAGTTTAAGCAGAGGAGCATGCCGGAAGAACAAGGAGGACTGACCACACTTGTAGGCTGGGGCCGATTCTCTGCACTTCTGAGAAATGGAAGGGGTGAGGGAGTGAATAGTATATCTCCAGCTTGTTAACTCCTACTCACAAGACATCCAGCAACCCTGAGTTTCTTGAGAGCCTCCTGCATCCTTGTAATAAAACTGATTTCACTTGAGCTAGTTTTAGGAACCGACTACTGTTCCTTGCCATCCAGAATCCTCGTTAGAACAATGTCCCAGAAATCATACCACATAAGCCCATGCATCTCCTGCCAAAAGACATTAACAAATCCAGTGCCCTGCCTGTGGGAAATGTTTTCCTAACATTTTGGGAACGGAAGCATCACCTGCTCCCCAGCCCTACTCCAGCCCAGCATCCCCAGGAGGAAAGAAACAGGATCAAGTCCAAGTTTCATACCAGCCACAACACAGATCTCTCTCCCTCCCTCCCTTCCTTCCTTCCTCCTCCCTCCCTCTCTCTCTCTGTCTCTCTTTCTTTCCTTCTTCCTTTCTCTCTCTTTCTTTCTTTCTTTTTGAAGATGTACTATTTTAAAAACCTAGTTGTGATTGTGACCCAAATGTTTCACTTTCCTGAGATTCCCAGATTGCATTTGATGCTAGGAGTTTTGTTGCTAGACCTTTAGCAATTTCATTTCTCTGTGCTTGTGCTCAACATAAAGTAAGTTAGTAGAAGTAAATTAAAATCTGAACTGGTCTTGCATAGGAAAGCAATACTCCTGTGGTCAGTAACATTCCATTATATTTACATACCTCGTCTTTACCCATTCATCCATCCACTCACGGACGTTTAGGCTGCTTCCATGTCTTGGCTATTGTGAACAGTAGCCCTATGAACTTTGGGGTGCATGTATCTTTTCGAATTAGAGTTTTCATCTTTTCCAGATATATGTCCAGAAGTGAGATTGCTGGATCGTATGGTAACTTTATTTTTAGTTTCTTAAGGAACCTCCATACTGCTTTCCATAGTGCATGCACCAATTTACATTCCCACCAACAGTGTAGGAGGGTTCCCTTTTCTCCATATCCTCGCCAGCATTTATTATTTGTAGACTTTTTGACGATGGCCTTTCTGACTGGTGTGCAGTGATACCTCATTGGAGTTTTGATTTGCTTTTCTCTAATAATTAGCGATGTTGAGCATCTATTCATGTGCCTATTGCCCATCTGCTTGTCTTCTTTGTAGAAATATCTATTTAGGTCTTCTGCCCATCTTTTGATTAAGTTGTTTGTTATTTTTGATAGGGGGAGTGAAATGTTTCATCCATGCTTAGGTCCAAGAAAGGGAGGCCAATGAGGCAATGGGGATTTACTGGAAGGACCATATCTCACAGAGTCCAAGGGCAAAACTAACCTTTGGGAATGTAATGAAGCCTTGTGGATAACTCAAAGTGTTGCCTTTCCTCTATCTATCTATCTCCATCTCTCTATCTTTCTCTCTCTTTGGCATATCTGCATTATTCTTTTGCTCACTGCAATCTAGCCTTCTCTGAAGCCTACGTGATAGACAGTGGCAACTGACACTCCCAAATTTTACACATAACAGATCCATCCACCCAGAGGATGCCCCCAAATCCCAGGGAAGAGACTCACTGCCCCATCTGGGATCACATGTCCGCCCCTTGCAGTGCACCCACAGTGATTCCCACAACTGGGTATGTGGAAAATTGGAGCAGGGTCCAGAGGAGAGTACAATTCCTAAAAAATGCTACAAGTAACGTGTGGCGAAGTGAAAAGGAACAAGATACAGATTCATCTGTAATGTGTGATTCCGTGTTAACAGACTGTAACTGTATAGAGATATGGATATGTTTGAAAAAGCAAAGGAAAACTATGAAAAGCTAGACAGCAAATTGTTAAGAGCAGAGAAACAGAATAAAAGGAAAAGAAACTGTTAATTTTACTTCAGCTGTTTATGATTTGGATGGCCACAGTAATCATGTATTACCTTGTGATTCACATTTAATACAGTTTTTTAAAGGAAGAGGGTGCTGGGAAGACCATCCAATAGAAATCTACTACATTGACTTTTTTTCATAATTTAAACTTAAAGTTTGGAGAGAAAAGGAACTAACATTCCTTCTCATAAGCAGCACTGGTTGAAGAGCAATTTCCTTTCTTTTGTTATATTGATACAACTCTAAAAAATCACTCACTCAACGTCTAGGAAGATGCCCAGACATATAAAGCCTCCCAGTCTACATTTAAGAAAAAAAATTACATTGCAACTGGTTAAGCTCATGAGTCATATCAAAATAGCTGATTACATTTTAGATTCAACTCAGCATGGTATGTGCCTGGCCATGTTAGTTTCAGTTGCACACATAAGGAGGATCTGAATGTAGAGTCCAAACCAATAGCTTCTACTCTTAAGAATCTGCTGGGAGGGCTTCCCTGGTGGCACAGTGGTTGAGAATCCACCTGCCGATGCAGGGGACATGGGTTCGAGCCCTGGTCCGGGAAGATCCCACATGCCTCGGAGCAACTAACCTGTGAGCCACCACAACTACTGAAGCCCGTACGCCTAGAGCCCGTGCTCCGCAACACGAGAAGCCACCGCAATGAGAGGCCCGTGCACCGCAATGAAGAGTAGCCCCCGCTCGCCGCCAACTAGAGAAAGCCCACGCGCAGCAACGAAGACCCAACACAGCCAAAAATAAAATAATTAAATAAAATAATTTTTTAAAAAAATCTGCTGGGAGGCTTATTATCAATGCAGATTCTCTGGCCCTCATCTGAGAGGACGGCTCTGCCCACGAACTGGGAATCTGTTTCTTAACTAGCACCTGGGTGAATCTGAAGCAGACGGTGCTTTGACTTTGTAGATGCCACTGGTGGGGTGCATCCCCCAAGGGTCCATCTGCGGTCAGGTTCATTATCCCTTTGGCTGAAAATAGGGCATTTAGAATCAGCTTCACCTCCTACTAGCTTTACGACCATGGGAGAAGTTACAGACCTTCCTTCAGCGGGAAAATTGCAATCATAAAAATAATACTCAGCCCAGAGTCTTGGTGGGGATTGAACAGGGAAACGTGAACAGGGAAACGTAAACAGGGCGCTTAGCACAGTATCAGGCACCCAGGAGGCGATTAATTAAAGGTAGCGACTATTATCATTAATTTTGGGAATCTATCCACGACTAAAGGCGAGAGGGCACCACAGCACCCTGGACCAAGGCCCATCAATTGTTTGCGAGCACCAGCCACTTAACCTCACAGACGTCATAATGGGGGAGAAAGCAGCTTCCCCCAGTGTGGGAGAGACCGAAGGTCCAGAAACCCAGTGCAGAGACAATAAGCAAGGCCAAGTCTGCGGGCAAGCCATCGCCGTCAGGTGAGTGCCTGAGTTCTAGAGTGATGAGGCTGAAGTGAGTTAATCTGCGATAATTCTGCCTGGTTAAAGGCTCTTACGTGAAGCTAGGGCACCAGGCAGGTTTGTGAGCTTCCTGCGAGAATGGACAAAGAGGCTGGTTTTCATTTTATTTCTTTCTTCCCCATTCCCTTAATCACTGGATCTCATCACTGAGGATCTGAAAGACACATTTAGTAGAAATCAATTCTCCCAACTGAAGAGTAACAGAAAGTGAAGGACGGGTGGCCAGAAACAGTCACTACAGCAACAGAGCAACCAGAAAGCCCTGTGGGGATGGGGGGAAGACACCTGAGCCAGACAGAGGTCTCTTGAGGAGCCGGTAGTCCAACTATTTATGTGGCAGTTGGCGGGTCCCAGACACTTTTAATTTCCCTGAGTTTAACCGTGCATTTGCGGGAGAGAGAGAGAAACAGCTTTAATCCACAAGGTAACCCTTCTCTCCATCACCCTCCATGGCACCTGCCCGGAGTGAGTGTGAGATAGGAGGCGTGAATCAGCTGAGGCAGCTGAGAGTCTCGGCTCCCACTGTCTCTCTCAGATGAGCATATTGCGTGGCTGAGTGCGAGCCTAGTGTTTAAAGAGAAGTATTTTCCTACAACATGGCCACTAAAAGCAAGCCAACCACTTCATCTGGCTCTCAGCTGAAGAACAGGCAATCTGTTTTGACTCTAAAGGAAAAGCTACCTATGGTGGCTCCCTGACAGCTGCTGTGTCAGCCACCACGGTGAGAATTCCAAGAGGATTTTCAAGGGTATGTTTGACCCTAAGCAATGTTTCCCTTGTGCACTAACTTTAGAATCTAACCCTGGAATACAATGCAACTCCATTGGTTTTTTCCTTTGTTTAGGGAAAAACCTCAATTGCTGGTAACTTCTCCCATTTAATTGCCACCGCTCCTCTGAGAGATGGATCTTATTACCCCCATTTCACAGATGAGGAAAGAGAGGGCCTGAGAAGCTGCTGCCAAAGGGATGGATTTGATTGCAGGACACCTGTCTTCTCGTCCAAAGGTCTTTCCCCCCTAAGACCACACAAGAAGGTTGAAACAAAAACGTGAACGGCTTCTGGTACGCTCAGAACTATTTTTTGTCAGTTGAACCAAATTCAGAAGAGAAACTGACAGTATTCCTAGAATTATTAATATCAGTAGAGAGCAAGCAGGAGTGAAACTTATGGCATAAGAAGACAGATTTCAAATCACAGAATTTTTTATAAAAGCTATTGACCACAAACTCAAGGTGGAGTAATATATGTGGTATATATATACACACATATATACATATGTATATATATTTTAAAATATATAATAAACTAAATAATATATATGGTTTATATATATGCAATCAGATAAGTGGTTAGATCATCTTATGACCTTCTCATAGCTTTATGTGCTTTTCACTTACAGCGCTCACCAGAGTTGCAATTTTACATTCATTGTCTTGTCATGTGACTCAAACTGTCTTCCCTACTGTGCTGTAAGTTCCATGAGGGCAGAAGTGGGCTGCTATTTGCGCATCATAACTGATTCCCCACAACAGTTCCCGGCACACAGTCCAGGAGTGTTAGATGTTTGCTGAAGTTAATGAATAAAGCGGTGTGGCATAGATTCTAACTCTGGCTACCTTCTCTGAGTGTACTTCCAACTACAACACTAGACAGTTTCAAAAATTAACTCGTTTTCTCTAAGATGCTCATGCACTCTTCGTGCTGTGTAATAAGCCATCCTTCTGTACCTGGGAATTTGATATGTTTCTGGGGAAAGTGTTGTTACGTAGCTCTTCTGTTCCCCGGACACCCAACAGCTGTGCCTTGTTTTCTGTTCCTCATGCTGGGTTGTATCTTCACTTTTGGCCATGCTACCAGCTCGGCCACTTTCTTATCCACCACTGGGGTTACGATGATGCCTCTTCTTTGCTAGGTTGTGGGCTCAGTGAAGCAAAATCTGCCCTTTGCCTGCTAATTGGGTACCTGCAGGATTCTAGGAACAAATCCAAAGTGAGAGGCTATGGCTTCTGAATCCGTTGGCTTCCGGCCATTTCGGCTGGCTGTGAGCATCCCGAATGACAAACAATACACCGACTAACTTGACTTTCTTGGCCATCTGTCTGTTGGCTAAATAACTACCTCTTGGATAGACCAACTCATCAATTAGGCAGCTGGTGTTTTGGCGACTGACTGAGCTGAACAACTTCTGGGCCGGGTCCAATATTTCCTGACCACACATAAAAAATGAATTTCACAGGGCTTCGAATGAGCTTTGGAGAGTCTTTATAAAGCAAAAGAGATAAGAACAGCAAAGTGAATGAGGAAATAGATGGGCTGTACTTTAGAGTGCAGCTTTGTAAGGCATGAGTCACTCTGAATTTTCCCCTTGTGGCTGTATCTCATTCTCTCTCCCTCTCGCCTTTCCATGCATCCTCTGCTTTTCTTCTTTTCTAACCCTCTTCCTACATTTTTTGTCTCAAGTTCTTAGTCTTATACTCCCTTCAACCAATATATAATTAGGGCTTAGAGTGGACTAGGTGATGGTAGCAAACTCAAGTGCTTTTGGGGGGCTGGGGGGCGACACTTGCTGTTCTCTTTGGTTACTCAACATCAGAAACCTCTTCCTCTGTCTGAGGACCCTTCCTCCTTATGAAGCAGAGTCCGTCTCCCACCACAGAAGCTGAAAGCACCAAATACTCATGTTCAGCTTCCCTTGCAGCTAGGGTGCAAGCATGTGACCCAAACTCTGCAAATCAGACACACCCACCCCAGACGCTGAATCTGAAGTCTGTGAGAGGGAGCAGGGAGCTGGCAGAACCCCTTCTAGGGAAAGTGGCTGCTGGTGCCGCAGTTCTGGAACAGAGCCAGCATCACGTACCTAGAGCAGGGGATACGGGTGCAGCGTGCCTCAGGGTCTGTGCTCAGGGGCCATGGCTGTCCTGTCTCAGTGGCCTCAGTTCAGTAGCAGAAGTTATGAGCCAGGGTGTCACTCCTGGCTGCATCAGATCCAACCCAGTTCTCCAGTTCTCTAAGATATTCTGTGAACCACTGAATGCACTTTAATAAATTCCTTTTCTACTGAAATCAGCCAGTCAGCTTTGGTTGCTTGCAACTGTGAGTCCAGATGGACACCGGGGCTAATCAGGGACCATAAATGGGTGACATCAGCAGGAGGTAACTCTGAAAAGGTAGATCATCTACACCTCATCTCCAGCAGGCAGCTGCTAGTAAACCTGGTACGATGCCAGATATTTGATTTTTCAGTAGAAAGATAAATTCAGATTTTCTGGTGAAACTCCCACTTTTAGATACTAGCAACTAGTTCAAAAATGTTTGGGGGCTACCCAAACATGACTGTAAGCTACAAATAGCTCCAGAACTGCCAGCCTGCATCCTCTTTACTTTTTAATTTTTGTTGTTTGTGTGTGTGTGTGTGTGTGGTGTTTTTTTGTTTTTGTATTATGTCTGGTTTTGTTCTGTTTTTACTTTTAAGAAGCATTTCAGGATACCTGTGACAGAGAGGCTTCTTTATAGTAACGTTTTGTGTGTGGTTTTTTTTTTTTTTGAAGTGTGGTGCTTTTTTTTTCTTAATTATTATTTTTGGCCACGCCACATGGCTTGCAGGATCTTAGTTCCCAGACCAGGGACTGAACCCACGCCCTTGGCAGTGAAAGTGTGGAGTCCTAACCACTGGACCACCAGGGAAGTCCCATAACGTTTTTATTTCCCATTTGAACTCTACATTTTACAGGAAATCAGCTAACTCATAGATTTAGACAGAAAATTGTTGGGGACTAGGGTGGTCTGAATGGGAAATAACACATACTAATTCCAAACTACCACAGCTGCCCATACGGCCCTGATCAAACCCACCCAGCCAATCAAAATGTTTGAATCATGCAACATCTCCAGCCTCAGATATTGCCTCTGTCTCGGAGAAGCATCCAATCATCTCCTGATGTTCCTACTCCAACTAGGATGCCTTGCTCTCACCTTGACCACAGGCCTTGCTGTTTATTGTCACAACCTCACAAGACAAAGTCTCAGGATGGCATAGGTCATTGGTAGGACCTACATCTAAGCTGCAAGGGAGGCTGGACAATATGCTCCTGGCATTTTCAGCTACTAAAGTGCAAGGTAATCCTCTCACCAAGACTCAAAAGGATGTAAAATTCCCCAGACACTGAAAGGGGTTTAGGTGCTGGTGGCCAAAATGTACTGCCCATGTTCACTAACTCCCAGCGCCTTGCACTTCTGGGCTCTTCTTCACAGTACCCTCCTTCAGCCAGGGTTCTGGTCTTCATCCTCAAGCCTGATTCCCCTCCTGCCTCCCCATCAGCGTAGAAAGAATCAGATGATATCTACCAATATAGACTGTGATATTTAGAGAATTTAAGTGCAATCAAATACGGCCTTCTGCAAGTACACTTGGTTCAATTTAACCTTTCACTGAAGCGTCTACACTTTGTCATCTTACTACAATTGTACTCACCAGTGTTTGCCAAAGCAGGATCTTTATCAGGATAACCAAGAAAGCATTAAAAATGTTATCAATACAGAGGGCAAGCCCAGACCCATTGAATTAAATACTGTAAGGATGGGGTCCTGGGAATCTGTATTTTAAGGCTTCCTCGGTGGTTTAATGTTCAGCCTGGTATGGGTATCTTTTGATTTTGAAGGTGGCAGAATTAATCCTCACTCGGATTAAAGTGAGGTTGCCTAGCATGGTGGGCATCTTGTTTTGACATGCAGGCACGTGCCTCTCCACTGGAAAGCTGCTACTCCTCCACTTCAGTGTCACGACCGACAGGGCCAATGCTGATCATAATACCCTTCTCCTTCTCCAGGAGTGGGCCTGGGACCCTGGCCCAGCGAATCATAATGCCCCATGCTCTTGGCCATGCTGGTTGAGCCAGAGATGAGCATGTCACCCAAGCAGAACCAATCAGAGTTGTTCCATGAGGATTTTATATCTGGAAGCGGAAGAGAAAGGACCCTGCCCTTGCCTTCTGAGTCAGGAACCTGGGTGGGCAGGAATCAAGGCCAGCCGATGGCTGTTTTCTTTAACAGCAGTGTTAGAGAATGATGCCAAAATAAGGAAGCTTAGGCAAGAAGCAGAGATGGAGATGAAAATTTTCTGCAGATGAAATGTCTGCCCACTCATACTTAAGCCTCCCCCTCGCCCATATCAGGACTTGGCCCAAGTGGAGTCCACTGGGAAAGGCAATCTCTTGTGCACAGCCTTTGAACCCTCTCTCGGCCACATGAGGATGGGCCTGGAACACTTCCTTCCCAAGAAATAAGGAGTCCTCCCAGCCTGTGCTGGGCTTATCGTCTTGGGTGGGAATATCGTTTCCTGTTTCAGGCTCATGTGCTCTTTTGTTCTGCTTTAAGGGTGTGGCATATGGCACAGGACCAACCCCACTGCTACCTCTGTTCCCTGCAGGGAGGGGACAGCGTCCTTCTGCTGCAGGACAACAAGGGTACGTATAAGCCAATGACCCTGCATCCACTGCTGTGGGGGACCCGATGGCTATTACAGAAGCTGATCTTTCTCTGTCCCTCTCTCATGAAGAAACTGTTGCTCCAGCCAGTACCAAGATGCAGCGGGCAGAAGTGCTCAGACTTCTGCTCCTGGTGACAGGCCACAGATGCCACTCACTCGACAGAGCCAATACATCCTTCTTATATTTAAAGTAGATGAGGGTGAACTTCTGCCTCTTCCAACCAAAACCTCCAAAGTAGCACAGTTGTCTTTTGCTTTCAATAGAAAACAGTAAAAGGATATGGGGGCAAATGAATTTTCTACACTTTTTGGTAATCAACATGAAACGAACATTTCCCTGCTAACGTTTTACTATTCTCAGCTCTATGCAGGAAGATGCTTCACTTAAGTTTACAAGAAAAGTATTAACAGAGAAACCAATCTGACTCGGTGCAGTGACAAGAAAGAGCTGTGTGGGTCCAAGACCTTTTGAGGACAACCAAGTGAGGACTTTAGCCCAAATGAGCTGGGAAAAAACCATCCTTAACAAAGACAATTAAAATGATGAGATGGAATCAATAACAAGCCCTGAAAGAACACTTATTTCCCAAATCTTTGACCAAAGGAGAAAATTCTTGCTTCCCAAACCTCCAGTTGTTCTGTGGCCAGCACGGGCAGCAGAGAGAGGAAGGTGAGCCACAGATGGTGAAGGGAAGGAAGAACTCTGCTTCCAGACGCACATGAGACACAAAGATGTCAACCCAGCCTCCCAAGAGCTTCCTTTACAACAAGCAGATGCCAAAGAAAACAGACTCGTGTGCAATTAGTGATTTTACATGGCTTGCCGAAGCCCCATCAAATAGCCTCTCAAAAACTCAAGTTCTCATTATTCACATTGCTATGGAAACACTCTCACATCAAACAGAAAAAAAAAACCCACAGGAGTTATTCTCAAGTTCTACACAAACTGTTGAATCTGTACTGTGTGAGAACGTGTGCAAGCATGTGTGCAGGTGTGCATTTGTGTGCACGCATGTGCGCACACACACACACACACACACCACACGTCCTGGAAGAAACCTGCATACGCTCATCCTCTGGACTGCAGATTTACATGAAATAGCCTTTTCCAAAGGGAAATGGTTGAAAATATCTTCATAAAGAGGATGTACAGAAGTCAGCTGCTTTGGTCCAGGGGAAGGGGTTCCTGTTTGATAGATGAAACACGGAGGAGAAAGGTGCCATAAAGCTTTCTTTGCTCTTTCAGGAAGGAACCCCCCCCCCAGTCCCCTTCCTGGGTTTTCAATACTCGCTTCCCTACCTTGAACACCACTCCCTCTCAAGCGCTTGAAGTCCCCTTTTCTTTTTTCTCTTTTCGTCAGAAAGTTCTGAAATTGTACCTTTGTCGGAACTAGACAAGGCATCCGTATTACAGTTCCACAACAGAGTATCTAATTCTATGATGAAAAGTGGGCAGAAATGGAATATTCACCTTTTCTAGAAGTGGGAGTGGGACCCTTCTAAGGGTCCCCTAGAATTTCTTCTAGAAAACAGGCCTCCACCTTTGCTCCATCTTCACCGCCATCACTCTGGTTAAGCTACCAGCATCTCCCACCTCGGTATTGAAAGGCTTTCTGACTGGTGACCCTGAATCCAGGGTGTTCCTCCTCTTCCATTCCCCCCAAATGATACCAGAGAGATTTTAAAAACTGAAGTTTGACCATATCATTCCCCTGATGAAAATGTTTCATTTGCTTCCCATTACCTGTAAGATAAAACCCAATGTCCTCACCTTTGCTGTGATGTCCACTCACCGCCCCGCCAGACTCTCTACTTTCCAAGTCCAGCCACAGAAGCTGAGTGTAACCCTTCACATCCAACCATGACCCTTCCCATCTCGGGCCTATGTGCACACAGATCCCTCTGCCCACCTCGACCCCTACACTGGGGTCACTGCTACATTTCCTCAAGATTGCTTAAATGCCACTTCCTATGGGGCCCCTCCCCTTGTCTGGTCCCGGAATGCCCTCACCTCCCAGACATGCTAGGTTTGGTTTTCTTGTTGATTGTCACAATTACCACTAATCGTTTTACTTTCTGATAGTTTATAAACTCCCTAAGACCTATGATCAGATCTGTCTTGTTCAGAATGATAATTCCTATACCCTGCACATTGCCTAGCGCTCAGGAGGAATTCAATAATTTTGTGTTGAATGAATGAGTGAATTAACTAATAGAGTCTGGAAATTGACGCTTTAGCTGCAAATCCCTTAAGGGATAACTCCGTGGTGCTTCAGCCCGCTGCTGTTCAGTGTCCAGGTATAAATCTGCATGACAAAAAGTGGCCTGAGCCAGATCTCTGCTTCTCCAAAATGCAAGTGTCCATTAGGTCCCAACTTAATATTATCCAGACCTCTGCCCTCAAGATGGGGGCAGGGGAGAGGAGGGGCAGGGAATGAACAAGGAGGAAAAGTTATCTTTGGAGATGGACTTAAGAACTGAGAGTGAAGTCAGACAGAGAAAGACAAATGTCATATGATATTGCTTATATGTGGAATCTAAAAAAACGGTACAAATGAACCTATTTACAAAACAGAAATAGAGTCACAGATGTAGAAAACAATCTTATGGTTACCAAGGGGGAAAGGCGGGGGCAGGGATAAATTGGGAGATTGGGATTAACATATACACACTACTATCTATAAAATAGATAACTAATAAGAACCTACTGTACAGCACAGGGAACTCCACTCAATACTCTGTAAGGACCTATATGGGAACAGAATCTTAAAAAGAGGGGATGTATGTATATGTATAACTGATTCACTGCTGTACAACAGGAACTAATACAACATTGTAAATCAACTACACTCCAATACAATTTTTTTTAAAAAAAGAACTGAGAGTGTAAGGTTCCAGGGACCACCTCAGGACAGATGTGAGGCAAGTCAGCTCGAAGCAGACTCAACCTTGACAAAGGCAGTCAAGGTCACAGCAGAAGCATCCCAGGGCACAACCCCAATACAAGGTCAGGCACGATATGGGAAAAGGAGCAGCACATTTAGTCCCTCAGCAAGCGGAGAAGAGCTTTGTGACAAGAGGATCAGAACTAAACCCAGGAGTGGAAAATTCACACTGGGGCACAACATTCACTTACTTCCCAGAACATGCTTTAGGGACCTGAGTGCTGGCTCAGAGGAGCCATATTGGGCTAGACTTATTCCCTGTGGTTTCCCTGATTCCTTCGGCCAGAGCTCGTCTCTCCTCCTCCAAAGACAGAGAGCAACCTGCATGCACCCTTCACTGCACTCAGCACGTTCTGACTTGGGTTAGACTTGCCCTTGGGCTTCTTGGCTGGCCCAGGAATGCGTGAGGCCGTCTGATTCATGTCTGTATCCCCTCCCTGCCACAAGGAGAAGCACAGCGTTTGACACATGGAAAACAGAATCGTGATCTCTCCCACCTACTTCACTGAGCTGTTGTAAGGGCTGTATAAGATAAATTGTGTACAAATAATTTCGTAAATTGTATATGCATTACCTGTATGTCCCAAGGCTGCATATTATTTAATATTCAAACTCCCACATTCTGAGATGAGAAAGAAGTCTAGTCTTTCTCTCTCTCCCTTGGAAGCTCATTGATGGTATGTTCAAGAATCCCAGGAGGACTTGTCCAGTTAAAAGGGGCCATCTTAATAGCCCTCACTATCTTCCAGGGCTGGACAGTCTGAATAGCTGAAAGCCCAAGGCTGTGGCCTCTGTAACTAGAACCACTTCTGTGATGAAACGCTGCTCCATCCCTTGCTGCTGGTGTCACTGTGGTCGATCCTCATGGTGATTTTTCAGGTGTGAAGGAAGGGGTTCCTTTCTTATAGTTCTTTGTGTGGCCATGGATAATCCTTGCCGAAAATGGTTTAAGCCCCCAAATTTAACTTTTTATTCATCCGTTCCTTCTGTTTGGATACAAAGAGCTATTTCCTCCAAGACACAGGGAGAAAAAGAATTTCAGCATCATCCACATACTGTCTGCAAACACTGCCCTCCTCTCCAATAGCTCAGGCTTTGGTTTGGTCAAGGTCACTGTTTCAAACTCCCTCCTCCCTAATGATGAGTTTATGAGGCTTTTCTTCCTCATCTGACATCCAGGCTCAAGACCACACGATTTTATGGGAAATGTTTCAATAATGTTGAACCACAAGGAAAGGGGTCAAATTCTTCACCAGCATCCTCTTAAGATGCCCCTGTGGTCTTACGCCCATTGCTGTAACACCTCCCCCGTAAACCTCCACACTGTGATACCAACATAATCGAAATCCATGTGTTTCATAAAACCCTCACCTCAGAACAATGGCCCAGTGCTTGCTTTTCATTCGTGTAATGAAAGAATCAATTCTACTGTTTCTCAAAATACAAAGGGTGACCCAAGGTGAAGTGAGGCCTCCCCGCTAGAAAAAGAGTCCCCCTCCCTTTTTAATAACTGGTTCTCCAACTTCATAAAGAAGTAAAATCTCACCTCCACCAGGCACTCGATTGGATGTGATATTAATGCTCTGGAGGTATTCTCATTATGGCGGGCACATAACAAACATTAATGCTTGATTGGTGATCAAATCATAATGCTGATTAAAGTGTGTGAATGGTGTAGGGCCCACATAATTCACTTTAGAGCACTGTGATGGTTAATTTTATGTACCAACTTGACTGGGCTAAGGGATGCCCAGATAGCTTATAAAACACTCTGGGTGTGTCTGTGAGGACGTTTCTGGAAGAGATTAGCATGTGAATTGGTGGACTGAGCAAAGAGAATCTCCCTCACCAATGCAGTGGGCATCAGCCAATCTATTGGGAGCCTGAATGGAACAAAAAGGCTGAGGAAAGATGAATTTTCTCTCTGCTTGAGCTGGAACGTGGATCTTCAACTGCTTCGGACATTGGTGCTCCTGACTGTCGGGCCTTTGGAATCAGACCAGGACTTGCACCATCTGCCCCACTGGTTCTCAGGCCTCTGGACTCAGACTGAATTACACCATCTGCTTTCCTGGGGCTCCAGCTGCACACGGTAGATCATGGGACTTCTCGGCCTCCATAACCACACGAGCCAATTCTTACAGTAAATCAATCTCTCTCTATAGATAGACAGACAGATAGACAGACAGACAGATAGATAGATAGATATTTTTTTTCTGATTCTCAGGAGAACCCTGGCTACTAGTAGAGATTTTGATACCAGGAGTGGTTCTAGAGGAACAGAATTTTAAAGATGAGTTTTCTTATTTATTTATCTATTTATTTACTGACGTATAGTTGATTTACAGTGTTAATTACTGCTGTACAGGAAAGTGATTCAGTTATACATATATATACACATTGGTTTTTTATATATATTCTTTTCCATTATGTTTTATCATAGGATATTGAATATAGTCCTCTGTGCTATACAGTAGGACCTTGTTTATCCATTCCACGTTTAATAGCTTACATCTGCTGACACCAACTTCCCACTCCATCCCTCGCCCACTCCCCTCCACCTTGGCAACCACCGGTCTGTTCTCTATGCCTGTGATTCTGTTTCTGTTTCATAGACAGGTTCATTTGTGTCATATTTTAGATTCCACATATAAGTGATATCATATGGTATTTGTCTTTCTCTTTCTGACTTACCTCACTTAGTATAATAACCTCTAGTTGCATCCATGTTGTTGCAAAAATTACTTCATTCTTTTTTATGGCTGAGTAATTTTCCATTGTATACATGTACCACATCTTCTTTATCTGTTGACGGCCATTTAGGTTGTTTCCATGTCTTAGCTATTGTGAATAGTGCTGCTATGAACATAGGGGTGCATGTATAAAGATGAGTTTTCTGATTTGGTTCTCGTGTTTCTGGAATTGGCTCTCTAATATGATCAAAGATTCTATTTCCACTAGTAAAAAGAGCACCTATTTTCCATGGCGTGAACTACTAATGGAGATACGCAAAATACCTGCTTTGGATAATCCTAGTCAACCACTCATAGGAAGTAAGGAGCTAAGTGATTCTGTATATGATAATTTCTAAAATTTTTGGAAAACTAAGGAAAATAATAACATTGGTTGGTTGCTCCTATGTTGCTGGACAACGTGGTGAATGAAAAGGATGAGCTCAGGGATTTGATAATTAAATCCAACTGATGATGCTGATTATATTACTTATAATTAATACTGATCATAATTGAATCTGATTGATAATGCTGATTAAAACAGTGATGTGAATGGTTTGGAGCCCATATAATTCGTATCAGAGCATCTATTCATTAAATGACATGTAGTCAACATCCATCCCATACTTATTAACAACTATCAGGTACCACATGTGCTCTGCACTCTTGCAGCCTCCAATCCATTCTCCTCACTACAAACACAGTGATTTTTTATTGAGATATAGTTGATGTACAAAATTATATAAGTTACAGGTATAACAAAGTGATTGTTTTAAAACCCAAATACTCTCGTGCTTAGAACCATGCAACGGTTCCTATTGTTTGTAGAAGAAAGACTCCCCACCACTGAAAGGCTTTGCAGGTTCTGACACCCACCCCCTCCCCATCCTTGCGCGGAAATACACAGCCTTCCCGCAGGTCCCCGAGTGGACCCCACTCGTTCTCACCACAGGAACTTCCCAGAAAATAGTCTCTAATCCTAGAACGACCACCTCCCTCATCACTTGGTTAAATCACATTCATTTTCCAAGCACCACTGTCCAAGAGAACTTTCTCCCATGATGGGGATGTTCTAGGTCTGCACTGTCCTATAGGCAGCAGTGGCTGCTGAGTACCTGAAATGTGACTAACGCAACTGAGGAACTGAATTTTAAATTTCATTCCACTTTAATTAATTTAAATGTAAATAGCCACATGTGGCCAGTGGCTACCATACTGGATAGTGCAGCTCTAGAATTCAGTTGGGGGAAATTCAAGTGAAAATGTCTTGCATTACCCTCCAACTTTAGGTAGATATGTATGTTAACCTTGTACTTTTTAATCATGGAATTTCCCACAGAAATTCCATGTGTTATTAGTATGATTATTTGTTTAGCTTCAATTTCCCCCACTTGTCAGCAGTTTCAATGAAGTCAAATATGTTGGGTCTGTTTTATTCCACATTGAACCCTACAGCCTAGTACAAGCGCCTGGCATAGAGCAGACGATAACATTTGTGAATCAATCAATCGATGCGATGCTGTGACTGCACGATTACAGAAATGGACTGCACATTTCTAAGCCTCAATTTATCTACAAAGTCTATGGGTCCCTTCAAGCTTAAGCACTTTGTAGATCACATCTAGATAGGAAATTACGGAAACGTGGCACTAGGTGAAAAATTCTAGATTATGACTTGAGACCATTTTGTCTCCACAATGACTTTTCCTAAAGCATTTCAGAAAATAACAGTAATTTATACGTCAAAGACCAAATACGCTCTGAAATTTTATCAGAGCACATTTCTGCCACTTCATTAAGGCACAAAAAATCTATACAATCCACATGTGACGACTGAAGCAATTCACTGGGGTGACCACTTATATTTCGCCGGGCTTGGAAAGCTTTTCAGATTGAAAGTCAAAATCTGGGACCTCAAAACACGAGAAACACTCTTGGTAATCACTGCACCTCTGATTCATGCAACCTAGCAACTAATAAAATATGGATCAGAGAGATTTAATATAAAGTTATAATTATCTTTTACTTCTTATTACTTTTGGTAATAACTTTTGTGGCTTTCTCATCACACACTCTTCTTTCAGAACAAAGTAAACCACACCAGAAGTACAGAAAGGTTCATTTGGCCAAATTGTAAAATAAATTGCATAAAAAGTGGAATGATGGAGGGTTTACATTGAGATTGAAAGTTTATAATGAATGTAAACTTGGCAAAGGTCTTGTACACAATACTAGGTTAATTGCCTCCTGTCAAGATTCAGAATATAGATACATCATAGTCATCCTCTGGACCTAGTTTAAAATTATCCTTCTTTCTATATTGCCCTAGCCATGCAAAGGCCCTCCCCTCCTCTTTGCCTGGGGTAAATGCTTAATAAGTGATCCACGGTGATGAGTTCACAACGGTGACAACACAGACAGCATAGCACAGGGGTTACACGCACAGGCACCGGAGGAAGACTGCTTAGGTTTTAGATGTGACCTCAGTTTCCTCATCTGTAAAATGGGGATAATCATTGTACCTACCTCCAGAGTCAGCATGAGGATTAAATGAGATAATTACGTGAGAAGTGCTTGACACACTTTATATGTGTCAAACAATATCAGCTATCTTGATGACGATGACAGAGGAACAGAGGCAGACACACTACAGATCTGTGTGTGAAGCTCCTTGACTCAGCAACTTTGTAAAACACACAATATTGCCAATAAGTTTAATGTGCCACCCTCTCTAGTGGCATCTATGTTTAATTAATAACTACCACTTATCAAGCACGCATTGAGTACCAAGTACACATAATCTCATGAAATCCTCCTGGAAATAGAAGTAATTGTTGTAGTGGTATAACGATAACAATAAAAACAATTCCTAACAATGTCTGAGTACTTGTTGTGCCTGGCAATGTGATAAGTCCGTTACGTTTACTACCACGTTGAACCTCCCTTAGCAAACCTGTGAGAGTAGCAAGACAGTTATTTTCATTTTAGAGAAAATTAACTATGGTCTAGAGAGCTACGTAACAAGTCCAAGATCAGACAATCTGTACCTGGAAAAGTTCAGATTGGAACCCCGGTGTCTCACTCCTAACAGCTGCTACATTATACTCCCTCAATCCTACCATCTTGGGAATTTAGAATTAGAAAACAGAGCATGAATCAGTTGACAGTAAAAATATGAGCGAGATGAATATGTGGAGGAGAGCTGGGGCTAGGATGGGGCAAATGAAGTGCCCCGAATGCCAAATTCAAGGAGGCACTCACTCTCAGGAAGAACCCAAAGTAGCTGGGATGGGGTGGGTCATTGGGAACGGTGGTAAGTGGGGCCACTCATGTTTCTACCCTTTGGTTCTAAAACCCATGTTTCCTACCTATTGGGAACACAACATCATGTAACAGACTTGACTCAGGGCATGTGCCAAGACCGGATGATGGCACCCCATCCTCTCAGGTTATCTCCAAGCTCAGTTGCTTCTTCAAAAGGCCATTCCTTACTCTATCAGGCAGCTCTGAGGGCTGCAGAAAGCAATGGGACCAGTGTGACCCTGGCCATGCCCTCCTTTACTGTAACGTGGTCCACCATCATGTTATACAAGATCCTGTACTTGAATACAGTATTCAGATACTGTAAAACCTTGGGACGTGCTGCTGGCAGAGGCTCTGTGAGCAGGAGAGGAAAGGCCATACCTGGATTAGGTGTTGACACCAGTGAAAATGAAATGTTGTGCCTTCCATGAAGGAAAGGGACTGATGTAATCAACTGACCACCAAATGGCTGGATAGACTCGTCGTGGAAAGGCATTTTATCAGGTGCTCCCTCAGCACACACTTTGTTGCTGGCAGATTAGACACCCAGCAGCAGTGGCTGCTACATCAGTCTTGATGATCCAAGCTTGCTGTTGGGCCCATGTATATTTTCCAACCCTGCCAACATAACCATCCCATCATGCACTGTGGCAGCACCGGGAGGTTGATGACAGATGTTGGCTGACATCAACCAGACGAGTTATTCTGTCTCCGTGATTATTTGGTGCTTCTCCTCTGGTGGTTGCTGTCTGGTGGACATTAACATGAAATGCAAGGGTCTTCACACTTTGCACCCACTCCAACGGTTCACCCACATGCCCTTTCCCCAAACCATATTGATCCCATTCTTCCAATCTTTCTGCTTCTGGGCTCCCAGCCAACCATCTAAACCATTATTCACCACCCAAGAGTCCATATTCTATCCTTAGGGCCCATCTCTTTCCCCACAGTGTACATCTGGGCACACTGTCCAAAGCTCTGCCATTGGGAAGATTTCACTGCTGTTTTCTGGGTCGTCCCTGAGTGTGCAGCAGCCTACTCCGACATGCTGAGCTAACTCGTCCATGCAACAAATCTGGTCCCTTTTGTCCTTTATCAGCTAATCACAGGAGAACCTTCATGTGGCCACAGGTCTGAACTGATGGATAACCAATGGTACAACCCTGGTGAATGATGTGGGGGACTGGGCCACCTGCTCATGGAGTTTACTTGTGCCCTTTGGCCTTGCTCCTTCCCAAGTCCAGATATGCCACGTGCACTGCACGATGCGTTGCTGCTGGGCCTGACAGATCCTAGATCACCATGAGTAGCCTTGGCCACATGACCACTTGATATCCCATGGTCAGGGACTCTATCTCTACCGGGGGCAGTAGCATTCCAAGAGCTATTTTTTTTTTAATTGTGTATAATTCTCTGCTGCAGATAGCATGGCTATGCTCCAGAAACCTAGGGCTCTGCATTATTATTTTCCTACTGGAGGTTGCTATAAACTCCACTTTGCATCTTTCCCCACCACAGATGCTTCCAAAGCCATATGGGCTGTCAGGTCAAGTAGCCCAAGCAGCAGGAAAATTGTCCTGCAGCCTGGACCTCTGCAGAGCCTTCTTCTGCTCTAGGCTTACTCACTGCTGGAAGCTGTGAAGTTATGATGCCCATTCAGTGTCCCACCTTGAGAAAAGGGAGCCAAATCTTTACACCTCCTTGACAACAGGACAAACAAAAAACAAAAACAAAAAAACAGGGCAAAGATGTTCTCTCTAGCTAAAGGAAACACAGAGAGCAACTCATCTGAGATCCATCAACCACAGACACTCCCAGTTGCTGGAGAAAGAATGCCTCAGTCCTGAAGCGGGGGTCTGGGTGATGCACCACCCTGTCCACAACAGGATCTGTTTAAAAGGCCTAAGGGGAGTTTGCAGACACAGAAGAATTAAGCAGATCATGGTAAAGGTAGGAGCCCATGTATCTCAAGTGAGAGAGAAAAGCAAAGACAGAGAGACAGACATACTGCCTGTTTTCCCAGCTCTTCCCTAAAATTGGTTTCTGTAAGCATCCTCTGTGTCTTTAAAATAACTCATCTTTCCATAAACTTATCTGATTGGGCTTCTGTTCCTTGCAACTAAACATTCTCTGAGTGTCTGTAGGATTTTCTACCTATTGGTTGTAAGGAATTTAGAAGAAATAGTGGAAATTAAAACTTCCATGGTTTGAGAATGCAATTCAAAGATTAGAAAGTACATTCACTGTTCATTTAAAGAGTGCTTTTAGTTTTATTTCAATTTAACAAGTAGAAACTGAAAAAGGTATATAAAACCTAAGGGTCTGATTAAAATGAAAACAACTCTTAAAATTAAGTCAAGCAACTTAAGGGCTTTATTTTACCAAAAGCATGGCTCTAATAGCATTCACATAATTTATTTCCTAAAGACCATATAATGCAAGATTTGGGGATGGTAAAAAAAATTTTAAAGCACAATCAGGGATATTGTCATTATAGAATCATCTATCTGTTGATGAGTTGTCAAAGTATCTTGAGAAATAAGATCTGTTTTACCTTTATTCCCCATTAATTAATAACATTATCTTAAGAAACCTGTTGTATCAGTTAGCTACTGCTGCATAACAAACCATCCCAAATCTCAGTGCCTTAAAACAAGCATTTACTATTGGTCAAAGGATCAGCTGAGAAGTTTGTCTGGTCTCTGTCTGCCATGCTCACTCATACTTCTGAGATCAGCTGGACTTTAGGTAGATGGCACTGCTTTGCTGGGCTATCTCACCCATATCTAGTCTAGGATGACCTTAACTGGAACCACTGGACTCTTCTCCATATGGATATTTATCTTCCAGCAGGCTAACTTGGGCTTGTTCTCATGGCAGAGGCTGGGGTCCAAAAGCCTGAGTTGGAAGTATTTAATTCCTCTTGAGGCCTAAGCTTAAACTGGCATGTAGCCAAATCCCTCACATTCTATTAGCCAACGCAAGTCCCAGAGCAAACTCTGATTCAGAGATCAGGGAGGAGCTTCCATGATGGGAGGAGCTTCAAAGTCACAATGCAAGGGTCATGGATACAGAAGGAGAATGTTTACAGTCATTTGTGTAATCTATCACAACTATGAAGACTAATAATCATTCTATTCAACAACTGGCTAGCTGTGTGACCATGACTAATTTAATTACCCTATCTGGTCCTCATTCTCTCAATTTATAAAATAGATAATAATATAAAACCTACCTCAACATTGTTGTAAGTATTAAATAAGGCAACATATAGTGCATGTCACAACATCTGAACATACTCAACAAGTACTATTATTTCTTATTGATATTATTTGTAAACTTCCTCATGTGTATATTAAAACTTTCTTTATAGATCCATGAGTGGGGTTGGGCATGGATGAACAGGAGATGACAGTGCACTCAGAAGTGAGGAACAGATGCCTTTATATTACATTTCACCAAGTCCAATTCTCTCTGGCCTAAGCTATCTTTTGATGAGTAGATAAGTTATTTTATGCGAAAATGAGAACTTCACAAATGGTTACCCAAGAAGGAAAAGACAAAAGTTCAAAGTGCAACTACAAAGATGTCAAAAACGAAAGCTAGATGATTTGAAAGTAAAGGCACTGCTTTTACATTTGGCTTTATTTGCATTTTTCATTGGTATTCTGTATTAATACAGAACAGTAGCTAATCTAATCTATATTTACAGCTTGTCGAACAACTAGGTTATTAACAGAACACTTTCTCTACGGCCTTTTCTTTCAAAAATGTTCTAAATGAAGGGGAATTACTCTATCTTAACTGAGAACAACAAAGTCAGAGAAGATTATGGGCAAAAGCTAATTTCCAAATATAGGGTTTTATATTAATAGAGATTTTCTTTATCAAACTCATACCACTTTGGATTTTGAGTATCTTTGCTGAATAGTTTCTTCATCTTCTACTACTGTATCAGGGTTTATTCAAGTCATATTCTTTTTCAAGATGACTAGTTGAAGTAAAAATTCAAAAACAAAAGGTATGCATATAGACTAGAAAACACATTTGAACATTAACCTAAAATTAAATGTGGTAAAAATATGATTTCCTATTGTAAACAACTGTAAACTGCCCACAAATTTGTTAATTTAGATAAAATGGACCAAATCCTTAAAAGGTACAAGCTACCAATACTAACACAAGGAGAAATCAATAAACTGAATAACCCTACATCTATTAATTGAATAAAAAATTAATAACATTCTAAGAAAGCACGCACCAGGCCCAGATGGTTTCACCGGTGAATTCTAGTAAACACTGAAGGGAGAAATGACACCAAGTCTTCACAATCTATCCAAGAAAACAGAAGCAGAGGGAACATTTCCTACCTCATTCTATGAGAACAGAATTACCTAATACAAAAACTAGATGAATAAATTATAAGAAAGGAAAACTATAGACCAATACCTCTCGTGTACATAGACGCAAAATCCTCAACAAATATTAGCAAATCACATTCAACAACATATAAAAGGAATCCCACAACTGAGGTTTATTAAAGATATATAAGGCTGGTTAACATTTGAAAATCAATCAGTACAATCCACCACATCAATAGGCTAAAGAAGAAAACTCACAAAATCATATATATTGATACCATGAAAGCACTTGACAAAATCCAACAAACCACTCATGATAAAAACTCTCAGCAAACTAAGGATAGAGAAGATATGTCTCAATTTCTCAATTCAAATTAAAGAACAGCTACAAAACACCTGATGCTAAAATCATACTTAATGGTGAAAAAGTGGGCATGTCCCCTAAAATTGAGAACAAAGCAAATTTGGCCTCTCTTGCCACTTTTATTCTATATCATACTACAAGTCCTAGCTAGTGCAATAAGGCAAGAAAAGAAATACAAGGTATACAGATTGAAAATAAATAAATAAAATTGTCTTTATTCACAAACTACACGTTTATCTATGTAGAAAATCTGAAAGGATTGACACACACACACAAAAATAAAACTGGAACTAATAAGCAAGTACAGAAATAGCAGGCTTCCTGTCACAAGGTTAATACACAGAGGTCAATTTCTTTTTTATATATCAACAATTAACAACTGAAATTTAAAATTACAAAAACAATGCCATTTACAGTGGCACCCAAAATAAATGAAATACTTAGGGATACATGTAACCAAATATAAACAGGATCTAAATGTAAAACATTACAAAATTCTGGTGAAAACTCAAAGAAAAATGAAACAAATGGAGATACATGCCATGCTCATAGATTAGAAGATTCAATATTGTTAAGATGTTACTTCTCCACAACCTGATCTACAGACTTAATGTAATTCCAATAAAAATCCCAGCCAGCTATTTTATAGATAATAAAAAAACTGATTCTAAGGTTTATATGGAAAGACAAAAGTTTAGCCAATTCAATGCTGAAGATGAAAAACAAATTTGGAAGAATCATACTAACTGATTTCAAGACTTACTACAAAGCTACAGTAATCAAGAGAGTGTCTTATTGGTGAAAAAACAGACACATAGATCAATGAAGCAGAATAGAGTACCCAGAAACAGACCCACATTAATATAATCAGCCAATTATAAAGGAGCAAAGGCAATTCTTAAAATGACTAAGAAGTACCAATCAAAGTTAGGTTGGATGGCCAGTCTTACTACAGAAGTTATGGTATGTACTTAGCACAACCAGCCCATGGCCTTAAACACAATCTTTAGCCATGACCCTCAGTAAAACAAACACAGAGACAATACTCTTGAGAGAACCTCTTGAGGTGTTAATTGAACTGACATGACTTTTCTATAAGCCAGACTATCGGGTTGAGGCTTCCTTGACACCTACTACAGTTGAACAAAAATAAAAAATTCATTCTCGTTTGATAAGGGAACTCTAACAATGGGAGTTCCAGAATAAAAAGGGATCTTTTGTTTTGTTGTCTTTTTTCTTGTTGCCATTTGAGTTTTTCAATTCAGAGAGCCAAATGCAAAATCAAGCTGTATCCAAATCACAAGGCTATCACTTATATAAAAAGAATCTTAGAAGAAACTCAAAATGCTTCAGAGCCCATGGGCTTCTTGGATCAATGGCATGAATGCAGATGTGGCCACATGGCGAATCCTAAGTTAAGATGACCCCTATTCCCTGACAAAGTTTATGAAGTTAATGTATACCTGGATATATCTGATTTAGTTTTAGCCTTTTGTGCTTTTTCTGGAAGCAATGACACAATCTGCTTATGTCATTACCATCACCATCAATGATGTGTCACTCCAAGAGCAGAAAAAAGAAAGTCTGAAAGAAAGAAAAATCAAAGAATGTTTATAACGAGAAAATTGTATGTTGAAGAGGAAGGCAGCAATTCTTGAAAATACTATAAGAAAATTCTTAAAATAGCAGCAATTTTTCTTGTTAACCGCATTGGAAATAAGACAGCAGCAGTATTTTGGTGAGCATGATATTTTTATGTTAGTAATAAGGTGCCAAGAAGATAACTGGGAAATTGCAGGCTTTAGAAATTAGGTTCATTGGCCACATGTTCCTATCCTCCCTGGGGAGAGAGATTTGTCTGAACTTCTCAAAATATTGAAAGGAGCCGAAATAAACCATGCTTCTTATTTCTTGAGATTTTTTTAACTTAGCTGATGTAAATTTCTTTATAGGAAGTGAAGTATTTATGGGAAGTTACAGGTCAAATTCTGGCTCCATCTCTTACCAGGACCCATCATATCGTTAGCATTCAAAAACACTACATATTATTCTTATCGCAACTGCAATTCAGCATGCCCCACAAACCCTCCCCTATTCCACCACACAGGCCCTGTCTCAGGTTTCTTGTTTTACATCCCTTTCCAAAACCCTTCAAATGATGAATGGTGTGATTGTGGAGATGTGAAACTGACTTTTAACCCACACCAAAACCTGCCTACCCATCAGCATGTGTGTTGGGTTATTTCTTCTTCCATTCAGTCATATGTAGAAGGCTGCACACTTCCTCCAAATGGTGGGGCCATTTGTCAAATCATTCTTGAAAGTTTGTCCAGTTCAATTCAGTTCAACCATTCACCCAGGAAAATCTCTCTTTTTGTAGGCATCCCTTGGTTTTGACCAATATGGCCACACTCAGCTTGTTAAGTCCCTTTAGTCAACTCATATTTAATTGAACACTTACTATGTGTGAAGAGCTATGCTCAATTGAGAATGTGTTCAAAGAAAACAGATACGGTCCCTGACATTTTGACACTTACAACATAGTAGAGAGACAAACAGTAAATAAGTAATCAAGCAAAAAACTAGATAAATATAGAATTATACATTGTGACAAATGCTACAAAGAAAATTAACCTGACACAGCAATGCTGAGAGTAAGTGCTGGGGATGCTCCTACTTAGACTGCAGTGAAAGAAGATCTCTTAAATGCACAGAGAAATGACTAGTTTTATGCTGAGGAGTGACAAACTTGGATTCACATTTTCAAACAGGCACTCTGGCTGCTCTGTAGAAAAATAACCAAAGCACAGCCATGTGCGTGAGGAAACCAGCGAGGAGCCTTTGATGGATATCCAGGCAAGAGATGATCCTAGCTTGGACGAGAAGAACCTTACTAGTAGCTACAGAGAGAAGGGTACGCCTTTGAGGAATATTTGTGAAATAGGAATGGCAGAATTGGATGTTGAGGGTTAGGAATAGAAAAGAGAGTATCCAGGGTCACGGCCAGGCAGGGGTGGACTTGTCATGAAGCCATGGAGATGAAGCCTCAGTTCCCTCCTTACAGAGAGACACATCCAAGGCTTTGGGGCAGGGAGGGGGGCGGGGGCGGGGAGGTCTTAGCAATAAATGCATGTGATCATTTTGCTGTTAACATTCTCAAAAGTAAAATATATGTATACTTTTTTAAATGGAGTGTCCTCAGATTACACAAGCCTCAGACCCCCCAAAACTCTATTTACCTGTTTTCAACTTTGAGATTTAACCACTGGGCTAAAGATGGGGCTCCCCCTTTATGGAGATGAGGAACAAGTGAGGCTGGGAGGGTCAGAATTCCATTGGGATGTGGGAGTTTGGGATACCTGCCAGGCACTCAGGTCATCAGACAAGATCCTAAGTGGCTTCCAGATCTTTTCAAACATCAAATCCACAGGAAAAAAAAAAATTCCGCCATTGGCAATCGTCAGCTTCTAAATTAGTGGTTCTTCATATTTAAAAATTATCCTTGATAATTTAGAAAACTTACAGACTTTTCCTTCAGAAAATGCACTTAAAAGTAATAGTTTCATTCACCCTGAGCCAAGAGCTCATCTCTTCTCCAAATGCAGTCACCACCCTATGGGAGAGGCAAAGAGTAGATGTCCCATTTTCCCAAAGATTACCCTGGTAGACAAAACATTTTGTTTTCCTGTATGAATGTTGGGATGTTTGTTTAAAATCAGCCATACTGCTTTGTGGTCTCATCTTATCCCCACAATGGCTACACATTCAAGAACACTGGAGACGACATGGTTTCTATGCTTACACCTTCTGAGAATGTTTATTTTCAAAGCACATTTTCATCTCTTGTGTGTTCCCAGGCAATGCTATTTTAAAGAACTGAATGTATTTCCTAGCCTCAGTAACACGTGCTGGGTTTTTTTAAGAGCATCAACCAATCACTGGAGAAATTCATGAATACTAAATATTGCTTTGCAGAATGCCTTTTGCTCACTCCCTCCTCTGGTTTGAGGAGGGACACCTCCTCCGGTGTCACTCAAATGTCCTGTTTATTCACCGAGTCGTATTACAATGCCTCTCAATTTCCTACCTAATTCCATGATAGACCTGGGAAAAAGAAGTATGGGGAGATGCTCCTTCCCCACTTTGCTTGTAGGAAAATGAAAAGGTTATTTATCAAATCATCAAACAATCAATACAAATTGTATTCAGACCTGAATTCAGTTTCCTATGACAATGGCAACTTCTGCAAGACTGGCCTGTCCAGAAATTAAAGGGATCCCGTGAAACAAAGAGGACCCTCAGTAAGTTTGCAGTCCTCACATGGACCCCAAATCTTATTATCCCAGGCAAGCCCCTATCCATCTGTCACCTTCACTAGACAGAGAGCTCCTCGAGGACAAAGGCGCTCATGAACTCACCTCTGTGACCACACACTTTGCACAAAGTAAATATGAAATACACACAAAGGAACTGAATGGTGAGACTGGTTTGGCTACTTGGCCTTGCTGAATCTGTGGCTTTTCGATTTTGTTTTGGTTTTCAGGTATAATTTTGGGGGTGCCTACTACCCTGCAGGAACTTTACAGGGCATGCTCCACAAACTCTCTCTTCATCACTCGTAAGAATCATGCTAGTGACACTGTCCCCATTTTGCTAATGAAAAAGCAGCTTCCAAGAAAACTTACTGGACTGTTCATGCTCTTTCCACTCTCCCACACTCACTCCATCACTCACTCTGTTGCTGCTACCCTGGCCTCCAGAATGTCCATCAGACACTTGAAGCATCAGCCTACCCCAGGACCTTTGTCCTTGCTCTTTTTTTTTTTTTTCTTTTGGTCATGTCACAAGGCATGCGGGATCTTAGTTCCCCAACCAGGGATCGAAGCCGAGCTGCCTGCAGTGGAAGCGCCGAGTCTTAACCACTGGACCGCCAAGGGAGTCCCTGCACTTGCGATTCCTTGTGCCTAGAAGGTCATCTTCCCCAGCTATCTACACCCTCACTTCTTCTTGTCATCTACCTTTCAATATCATTTTTTCAGAGAGGCTATTCCTGAGCACTCAATTCAAAACTCTTTCTTTCCTGACCACTGTCTATTCTTCTGCCCTGTTTTATGTTTTGTCATAGCGCTTATGGCTACCTGTCAGTACGCTACATTATGCAATACATCTTGAGTTCAACTGTTTCCTAAAATTTTAGAATTTCAGATATAATGTTGACTGGCTTCACATGACTTAATTTTGTAGCTATTGGGTTTTCCCCCCATCGTTTTGTGTTTCTATGTGACGTTTTCCCAGGTACCAGTTGATATGGTTTAGGCAGGTAACAGAAGATGCCAATTTGAAAGTGTTGTGAGCACCGTCACCATCACCACCTTGTGGAACATTTCATTGCATTCTTTTTGATTGGTAGACATTTATTTATTATTTTCTGTTTCTTCTTTTATTGCTATCAGCACCATTTTCCACCCCAGACAAAGTTAACTAAAAATTAATCCACAAAAATATTAAAATGTGGATATGTTCCCTAAGCCTTGTTTTTCATTTATCATCTTTATGTCCTTGCCAGTAAACTTTTTTTGGCGTTTGTTTTAACTTTGCATTCAGTGAGAATTGATGGAGTGTAGGGGTATGAGTCTGGCTGTGATCAAAATTTCACAAAAGGATGTAATTAATAACAAAACCGGCAATGAGGATGATAGCTGACATTTAACGCGTGAAGACTACATGCACGGCAGCGTTATACGTGCTTCAGATGCGTTTTCAGATCATCCTTACAGCAATCCTATCACACAGCACTGTTATTCTCCCGTACAGACGAAGAGAACAGGCACAAGAGGCTGGAAAACATGCTGATAAGTGGTAGAGACCGGATTTGAACCCAGGCAGTCTGACCTAAAGTGCTCCTATCTGCTCTGTAATGTTGCTGGCACATTTGGGAGCTGCTACCGGTTTTCAGTCCCTGAGATTCGACACAGTCATCTTTCAGGAATGTATAAGTGCAGGAAGAGAAAGCAGACAGATCCAGAAGGCTGATGCACAGTGAGGCAACGTGAGATGAGCCGTGAGGTTGACTCCTTACGTAGTGCTTCTCTCAGTGCTTACACATGTCATAAAGTTTCTGGTCTCCCATCAACCCTAAGAGGCAGGAGATATTATTAGGCTCCTTTTACTTTTAGGGAGACAGAGGTGTGGAAAGGAGAAGTCATCTGTCTAAGTTCACAGAGCTGGTAAGAAGAACTAGGGGTCACGCCCCGGCAGCTTGATATAAAATTCACCCCCTTTTACCAAGACTGCTTTGTCCTTAACAGACTGAAGCTTTTGTTAAGATGCAATACTTCACGGTGACTTTTTATTTATCGTTTTTCTTTTTTTCACCTAAAAAGCTCGAGGGACAGACTGTGCAGTGCAAGGAGGCTTTAAGCCATGAATACTCTTTAAAACTTACAACAGTAAAAAATAATAGGAGAGTAGGAAAGAGCAACAGTTCCCATAAATCAAGGGGTTTTTTCCCCCTGCTTCATCTGAGCATTTCCAATTGGCATGGAGTTTTCCAAACAACAAGCTTTTATGTATGTGGGGGATTTAGAGTCAATCGATAGCCTCAAATTTCACGTTATTAAAGTAATTCTGAACCTGTTAAGAATTCTCACCCATAAACCACGTGTCTATGTTGGAACTGGATCAGCCACGGAATGGGTCAAAAATCTCATTTTTCAATCCACTTCATCAACCAGACAGTACTTGACAAGTACCCCCCAGAGTAACTCAACTCATTTATGAAAACAATTAGAAGAGAAGCTTTGGGGGATCAAGAAATGTTGCCCACAGGAGATGAACCATCAAATCCATGCCTTTAAACACGTTTTTAAGCGTGGTCCCACTGCCATGTGAAAATAATCGGGAATTGTCAACAAACTCCCATGTCATGGTGAAAAGCAATACTGACATGCTCTATGTTTTGTTGGTATTTTGGCACAGAGTTGAAAGGTCGGGTAGCAAAGTGCTTCACAAAATTACCATGCACAGGAATCCCCTGTGGGAAAGGGGAGGAAATTTGTTAAAATGCAAACTCTAATTCAGTAGGTCTGGGTTGGAGCCTAAAATTTTATTATACATTCCTAACAATTTTGCAGGTGATGGGTTACATTTTGAATATAAAGCTTACATCATGGAAAAGTCACAGGCTTTCAAATCAGACCCACTTGGGATTGAACCCCACCTCTGCCACTGCTTGGCTGTACGACCTTGAGCAACCTTTAACTTCTCTGAGCCTCCGTTTTCTCAGTTATCCAATTTGCCTGATAAGACAGAACCCATAAGATCGCCCTGCAGTGTCTGGAAAAGAGTAGGAATTCAATAAAGAGAAGCCACCCCCCAATCATAATGCATATTATTATGCTAATATTAATTATTATTATTATCTAAAAAGATTGCGACAAAATGGAAAAGATGCCAGAGGTGAAGTCAAAGATGTGGGTGAGATCCCAAAAGCCATCAAATAAGGTTCTTCTGTTCATTTACTGAGCATCCTCGGGGCAAGTCAGGGCTTGAGGACTTTACATGCATCACTCCTACAGCTGAAGGAGTAAATCATCGCATTTAGTCATTGCCATGACCCAGGAAGAAGGTACTAATACCACCTGCACCTCACAGAGAAGGAAAGTGAGGCTCCGATTTACTAACTTACCTAAGATTTCATGGCCCACAAGTGACAAAGGAGGGACTTGAACTCGGCTCTTACAGCTCTCAAGCTCTTGCTCTTAATCATTAGTAAATGGTCTTGAGAATACAGCTGGCAGGCAAAGTTGAGTGAGGTGTGGTCCCTACCTTAGACAAGCCCCCAGTCCCCTGGTGGAGGCTGTTTGAGGACAATTTGAGATATACCTCCAACAGACAAAATCACTCTAATTACTCTGAAAGAACTGGAAAGCCCCATCAATGAGGCATCCACTTACCTAGCTTTGCAATGAGAATCTGAGCGTTAGGGTGTCTTTGGGAAGAATCTGTGCATACGCGGAGGTCCGCAGTTATTCTTAGAATCCCAGCTGCTCTAGAAGCAAGCGATTCAAAGCACTCTGCCCGAATTGCCTTCCCTATTGAATGGCGCCACCTTCATGGAATAATCCCACCCCTGTTGTGTTAAATTGCTTTTCACATTTCCTCTAGTTCCTGCTATGTAATCCTGAGTAATTCATTTGCTGACTTACTGATGCTGGACACAGGTGAGAGACCCTAGCAAATACAGCTCGGTTCTCTGACTGTTTGTATAACTCAGGGCTCTTTTTGCCACAAGTGACAGAAATCCAATTCAGACTAGTTTAAGGGAAAAAATGTTATTTATTGACTCACCTACCTGAGAAATCTAGGGTGATGATCTGACTTCAGGAACAGCTAGACCCAGGGAACAATGCCAGTAGGACCTAGACTCTCTATCTCTCAGTTCTGCTTCCCTTTGCACTGGCTTAATTCTCAGGTGTCTTCTGATGGTAGCAAGACAGCCCACAGGAACTCTACGCCTACATTGCTATCAAAATGTAAATTCCCTTTCCAATGGTTTCAAGAGACGTCCTCGATTTACCTCCAGTGGACCGATTCTGGACATGCACCTATCCTTAAAACAATCACCATGGCCAGGGGGATCAAATATGCTGATTGACCAGGACTTGATCATGTGACCACCCCTAAAGCGTAGTGGGACAGGGTCATCCAGGGACCACGTGGACGGGGTGTGGGAAGAGCGGTCTACTGAGATGCTGTTGCCAAAACACGCGCTGGGCTGATGAAAACATGAGAAAGTTGCCACAGTGCTGATGGACAAGGTCTCACAAGATACCAAGAAACGACAAAAGGATCGGAGGGAACAGAGTTAGGAGTGTGAGATGCGCTGAAGAGGATTTATCCCATCTTGCCTGATCATCATTTCCAACCGCATAATATGGAGACGTAAAATGGAGGAGGAATGCAGGCTTGTGCTGGGACACAGCGTTTCGTACAACTGCTATAACTCCTGGTCTAAAATGGTACCGCTTTTGAGGCAGACGTAAGGCATAGTCCTACCCACCTTCCTTGTGGCTCTCTATAGGTACTGGAACATGATACAATTTCCCAAGTCAGTACAAAAGCAATTCATCTTTATCATCTATCTTTTAGGTTTTGCCAAGACCCCAAACAGCAAAGACGTCTGTAAATGAGGGACCCTCCTGAGCAAACTAATGGAATAGCAATGCCGACTCTGGTGCTGACAACTGTGGCAAAACACTTTCTGACTGCCACCAAGTCAGTCCGGAAAGGAAAAAAGGGAAAACAAAATATGTGCATATCTGCATGCGCATACACACACAGTTGTACGGAAAGCATTTAGTGCGGTAGACCACCCAGTGCTAAGGAGTTAAGCCAAAGGTAGAAACAGAGTAATTACCGTGACCAGCACAAATTCTGCTTGAGGCCGCAGGGGCCTGGAGACCACAGAAATAGCAATTGTATTCAAGGCTAGTTTACATGATCCACATATCAGTGAAGAAGTCTCTTATCTGGGGAATTTAATGATCCACAGAGAATTGCCAGCAAGTTAAAAAACTATCTAGTGTGGAGTTTACTGGATTGGATTTCTGCATCTTTTTCAGTTTGACCTCCTGACAAGGGACACCACAGGGCTGATGAACTTAACGAAAATACCTGGGAACTCAGCAGAGAGTGCAAATCTAAGATGAAGTGATACTGGAATGATTTTCCAGGATATGACTTTTACAAAGCTGTCCCTCTTTGCTTAGAGAATTCAGCATTGCTATTAATTGTAAGTGACAGAAACCCCAGTTCAAAACTGGCTTAAGCAGAAAAGACAGTTTATTATGTAACTGAACAATCCTGTGGCAGCTGCAGGCATGGCTGTGTCAAGGACTCCGATGATGTCAGCAGGATTTGGTTGCTCTCTCCCTGTCAGCTCTGCCTTCCACTGCACTGCTTTCATCCTCAAGTTCATTCTGTGGTTCCCAGTGGCTCCAGACTTAAATCATCCCAGATTAAAGATGACAGGAAACAGACTCTCTCACTTGTATTTCCATCAAAAGTCCTCTGATACTCTCTGAAGAGGCCAGCATGGATCCTGGGTCTCTCCTGGACCAGTCACCATGGCCAGAGGAGTTTTATTTAGTCCCCGATTGGCCAGTTCTGGCTCACTGGATCCACCCAAGGAGCAAAGAACAAATCTCCTTTTAGTGGAGGAGGGGCTAATTCCTCAAAGGAAACGCAGGAGAGTATTACCAGGAGAAAAGAAAATGCCTTCTCATAGACACAGGAAATATCTATTAAAAAATCCAAGTGTGAAATGTAAATCTATAAAAAAAAATTTAATATAGAAAATCTTCATGAACTTTGAGCAAAAAAAGTTCTTAGATATAACAAAGGCAGTCTGTAATAGAAAACAAATTGATAAATTAGACTTCATGAAAATTTAGAATTTTTGCTCTACAAAAAATTGGTCAGAAATTAAAAGTCAAGCTAGTGAGTGCAATATTTGTAAATCATATATCTGACAAACTTGTATCCAGAATAAAGGACTCTCAAACCTCAAAAAAAAAAAAACAAAGAAAGGGTTTGGCGGAAATTAAAGCCTCCATCAAGGCTAAGAACAAATGGTTGTTCACAGGTGGACAAAGCAACCTTCTTAGTTTTCCTGACTCTCCCCTTTTCATGTCATTTTTCTGCTTGCAATACAATTCACTTCCAGCCCGTCTGAAAATCAAACCACAGACTCCACAATCCAGAGCCCAGTGTTAGATGAACTTCTTTTCTTCAGAAAAAAAAAAAATGGTTCTGAATTTTGTAAATGATTTTTCCTCTCTGATCAAGGCAACTACACCAGCCCCTTGAGGGGGCTGGTTTAATATCAATTAACTAGAAATTATGCGGGTACTCAATGTCAGTCAAATAATAAGACTTCTGGAAGGCGCAGTGAAGAAAATATGAATGGAGAATCTCCAGCCACACAGAACTTTAGGTTCATGGGGAGTATAGGAAAGGGACATTGAAAGGATATGGTAAAACCCAAAGAAACAAGAGTTGCTGTCCTTTTAATGCACAAAATGGGGAAATTTATTTTTCTTCAGTAGGACATATGCTTCCATGTTTTTGTCATCAGACATTCCCTTTCCTTAATTAAACATTAATGAGTAAGTTCACCATTAGTAAAACTCACAGTAAAACTTCAAAGAGCTTTCATTTCTTTTAGAAATCATGGCCCTCTCCCAACTTCTCACAGCACTCTTGCTGCTAAAAATAAATTAATTAAACAAAGAATACACAGTTGATTTTTAAATGAACAGAAAGTGTATTAAGGAAGTTCCTCTCTGTGGAATACAATCTTTCTCTAAAAAAGGATCATTTTGTAATATGAATAACCACTCCCAAACCAGGGGTAAAGAATAGATATGTTCCAACTCTTCTTGATTCAGTGACCACCTAGAGCAAGGGCCAGCACACCTATCCTGTGAAAGGTTAGATAATAAATATTTTTGGCTTTGCAGGTCACACAGTCTCTGTCTCAGCTATGCAACTCTAGCTTTGCAGTAGAAAAGCAGTCATAGACAATATGTAAACTAGTGAATGGGGCTATGTTCCAATAAAACTTCATTTATAAAAACATGCAGGGCTTCCCTGGTGGCGCAGTGGTTGAGAGTCCGCCTGCCGACGCAGGGGACACGGGTTCGTGCTCCGGTCCAGGAAGATCCCACATGCCGCAGAGCGGCTGGGCCCGTGAGCCATGGCCGCTGAGCCTGCACGTCCAGAGCCTGTGCTCTGCAACGGGAGAGGCCACAGCAGTGAGAGGCCTGCGTACCGCAAAAAAAAAAAAAAATGCAGGGGGCCAGATTTAGCCCCACAGCCATAATTTGCTGATCCCCGATCTAGATCACTGTGTGAGAAGGATTCTGAGGTTCTGTCTGAGCTCAGCATTAAAGATCGTGCAGTCAATCAGTGAGGTCTGCCAAAGGCTTGGGGAAGAAGGGTCACAGCGCATAAGCCACACATCTGCTACTCTTGCAAGCTGACCAGTTTGTCATTTCAGCCACATGCTCCCACATGTTCCCTGTGTCAGGAATTGTGACCTCGCTGCCTAGGGTGGAAGGTGTAGCCTGCGTTTCCTTTTGAGGTCAACTGATTGCCCTAGACAGGGATCAAGCTCACAACCTTGGCCTCATTAGCACCAGCCTTAACCATGTAGCTGAGACATCTTGCTACAGATCAGGCTGCTGGAAAAGCAGGAAAAAAAAAATAATAATAATGTCCTTGCTCCTTTGAAAATGGGAGCAACTCACACTGGGAAAATGATCATTAGAAGAACAAAGAGTTAGCGTCTGTCCCAATTTAACCTCTTGTCATTAGATATCCTTAGCTCCCCTACTTCAGGGCGTGTGGATTAATGAAACTTACGGTAGGCGTGCTCCACCTTGAATAAACACAGGCAAATGCTGTCTCCTTTACAAGGCTGACAATGCACTATTTAGTAAGAAAACTGGAAATCATTTCCAAACTATGTAACATGGGAAAATGAAAAGAAAGTGTAGGCTGATATCACTTATATGTGGAATCTAAAAACACGGTGCAAATGAACTTATCTACAAAACAGAAATAGAGTCACAGATGTAGAAAACAATCTTATGGTTACCAGGGGCAAAAGGAAGGGAGGAATAAACTGGGAGGTTGGGATTGGCATATACACGTTACCAAATATAAAACAGATGACTAATAAGGACCTACTGTATAGCACAGTGAACTCTACTCAGTACTCTGTAATGACCTATATGGGAAAAGAATCTAGAAGAGTGGATACATGTATAACTGATTCACTTGGGTGCACAGCAGAAAGTAGCACGTTGTAAATCAACTACACGCCAATAAAAATTTTTAAAAGAAAAAGAAAGCACAGGAATTCATAACACTGTGAATTCTTTTTCCCCTCCAACCATGTCATAAGTGTAGGTAAAAACAAACTGTTATTTTTCGAAAGAGATCTCCTAAAATGAAAGCAGAAAACCAGGTATTTCGAAGATTTTAATTACACCTGTTGTTTGGAGGTCTTTACACTGATTACGAAGGTGTTTAGGAAACACCTGTAAAGTGGATGTACCAATGAATGAAACTCCTTAACATATAAGCAGAGCTGGCTTCACTGGCATGTGACCCATACTGTCACCCATGACCCGGGGCTCAGAAGGGCCCCCCACAGGGAAGAGCCCTGCCCTGGGCTTAATGCTCAACTGTTGCCATCTTGAAATACTTAATAATTTTTTAACCTGGGGTTCCACATTTTCATTTGGTTCTGGGCCCCCCAATTATGTAGCCAATCCTGAATGTACAAGTCACTGAATATAATTCATTTCTAGTATCCTCAATGCAATTTGGTGAAAGGTATCCAGGGACTGTTCCCTTCCTTCCGTCCTTCCTTCCTTTCTTTCTGCTTTCATCTTTTTCATTCATCCACTCAACAGTATATTTGTGAAGGCTTTCTCTGAGCCCCCCAGAGTTTTAAGTTCCTTCCGTTACAACTACTCTGTACAAAGGAGAAACAAAGACTCAGGCCATGTACAAGGCCACGTGGCTGCAAATGTCAGATCCGACACACAGCCCTTGGCCTATGGGATTCAGGAGTCTGATCTTTTCACCACTTCTCAAATCTTACTTTAGAAAAGTCTCAAATATAGTTATTTTTCTTCATATCCCATGTTACCCAGAACCCTCAAACAACTCCCCAAAGAGTGACCCGTGACCTCTGAGGGGCCGCCCCTCTGACTCAAGGTAGATGACAGTGCTCATCTAGCACCACTTCAAAAGTTCACTTAAACGAGATTCCACAAACGTACACGTGGATGGTAAGCTACAGCTAAATTACCAGGCAGCAAACTGCACTGCCAAGTTCCTGGCTATGCCTACCTGTGCTTTCCTGAACTCACAGATGAAAGCTGAAACCCAGCCAAACAGCCCTTGGGAATCCTGGTCAGGCTGTTCCCCAAACTGTTCCTGACAATGGCAAAAAATAATAATAATAAAAATAAAAATCATTTTACGGTCTTACTTTGGCAGATATTTTCAAGCTTGTAGATTTTCTGAAATGCCAAGAGAAGTTCAGCTCAGAGTTTGAGACCCTCATGTTATTACCACAAACAGCAGAGTAAAATGACTTCTTCGGAACTCTCCATTGAGAAACTTGAGATGCTGGGACCAATATGCCCGATGTCAGCACAACCATTAGACTTAGCAACCTTCTGGCCGGGGCCATGCATTTTAATGGGGCTGCGTTTCCAAGAACATTTCCTCTGACAGGTGAGAGAAATGCAAGTTTGGCTTTTCCACCCTAGCACACTGACAGCTTTGACCACCGAAGAGTTAATACTGAAAACATCTGTGCTGTAATTATGTCAGATTCATGCTGATTTGGTGGGAAAGGAGGTTTCATTAATCTGGTCAAAAGAAAACTTAAATGTCAATTGGAGATACTCTGAACATTCGGTACCAAAGAACCTCAAGGCGTTCCCCTCTCCCCAATTGGTCCCTGAGGTTAACTGCTAGCACTGTACAGTCACCAGACCCAACCCCCAGCAACACATCAAGATGCATTTAGCCAAATGACCGAGACAGGGAAGCCGTTCACAACACCTCTCCGAAACAGAGCACTCGACATCTGTGCGGGGACATGTCCCTTATCACTCACCCCAGGACATAGCAGCATGTCCAGCCCACAAGATGCTCAATAAATATGTAGTGAATCAATGATGGAACATATTAATTCATTAATTAAAGCTCTTTCTTCCTTTTTTTTTTTTTTTTTTAGCTAAAAGTGATAATGTCCAAAACCCCTAGAAGATTTTCCTAGCAACCTGGCCAGGCTCAGCCATGTGTGAGGAAGTTGTCTTACAACACTGAGCAAAGGACGAAAGTGACTGTTTCTCGAATGCCGAGTATCTTCCAAATGCTTCCCATGTACTTCGTGTTCACAGCAACCTGTGAGGTAGGTCTTATTTTAGTCCCTATTTTACAGGTGAAGCAAATGAGACTGGTGATGCCAGTTAGGCACAACCAGACTCCAGGAGAGGATAGAAATTTTGTGGAAACCTGAAATGTATTCAATTGGGGACCTTTTCATGAAAAAGAAGACAACATTGCAAACACAAAATTGGTGACAAAAATAGCATTTACCTTGATTGAGGAAAGAAGTAACAATTTACTGCAGACTTAGAGATTCATGACCCTTTCTTCTAAGCTCTCTTTAGCAATATCAGAAACGCCTCCTGGTTGCACCCCAACGTCCCGTTCTCCCTGGAACATTCTATAACCTCACAGCAACTCCCAGAATCACAGTGGCCCATGCACGAGATGAGCCTTGAGGCTTAAGCTTCATCAGTTTCAGGGTAAAATTGCCTCGGCCTAGATCTAACCTCTCTGTACCTTTGTTTTCTCATCTTTAAAATGGGGATTAAAACTGTACCCACCTAATAGGGTTGTTGTGAGGCATAAAGGATTTTAGTACAGGTAAAGTACTTAGAATAGTGTTTAACCAAAGAAAGCATTCAATAAAAAAGGAGAGAGAGAAGGAAGGAAGGGAGGGAGGGAGGGAGAGAGGAAAAAAGGAAGGAAGGAAGGAAGGGAACGAGAAAGAGAATAAAAGAAGGGAGGAAGGAAAGAAGGAAGTAAAGAAGAGAGGGAAAGAGGCAGAGATCAGTCTGGGCAAATGTGTTATCCCTTGATAACTCCATCAAATCTGTTCCCAAATTATCTGGTTCACAATGTTCAGTGAAATGACTTAAGAAATGGAAATCTGGGTAGAAGAGCCTGAGCCTGAACCTTACAGCATGTCGATGATGATGATGGTGGTGGTGATGATGATGATGACAAATGAAATGTGTTTACAATGTCCATTCACAGATTAACTCCTATAACCTTTGCACTAGTTCAACCACAGAACACCTGAGCTGGTTAATATATAGTTAGAAAAAACTATAAGATAGGAGATTGGTTCAAGATGGCAGAGTAGAAGGACGTGCTCTCACTCCCTCTTGCAAGAGCACCGGAACCACAACTAACTGCTGAACAATCGACAGGAAGACACTGGAACTCACCAAAAAAGATACCCCACATCCAAAGACAAAGGAGAAGCCACAATGAAACAGTAGGAGGGGCACAATCACAATAAAATCAAATCCCATAACTGCTGGGTGGGTGACTCACAAACTGGAGAACACTTATACCACAGAAGTCCACCCACTGGAGTGAAGGTCCTGAGCCCCACGTCAGGCTTCCAAACCTGGGGTCCAGCAACAGGAGGAGGAATTCCTAGAGAATCAGACTTTAAAGGCTAGCAGGATTTGATTACAGGACTTCGACAGGACTGGAGGAAACAGAGATTCCACTCTTGGAGGGCACACATAAAGTAGTATGCACACTGGGACCCGGGGGAAGGAGCAGTGACCCCATAAGAGACTGAACCAGACCTACCTGCTAGTGTTGGAGGGTCTCCTGCAGAGGTGGGGGGTGGCTATGTCTCACCGTGAGGACAAGGACACTGTCAGCAGAAGTTCTGGGAAGTACTCCTTGGCGTGAGCCCTCCCAGAGTCTGCCATCAGCCCCACCAAAGAGCCCAGGTAGGCTCCAGTATTGGGTTGCCTCAGGCCAAACAACCAACAGGGAGGGAACCCAGCCCCATGCATCAGCAGACAAGTGGATTAAAGTTTTACTGAGCTCTTCCCACAAGAGCAACAACCAGCTCTACCCACCACCAGTCCCTCCCATCAGGAAACTTGCACAAGCCTCTTAGATAGCCTCATCCACTGGAAGGCAGACAGCAGAAGCAAGAACTAAAACCCTGCAGCCTGTGGAACAAAAACCACATTCACAGAAAGAAAGACAAGATGAAAAGGCATAGGGCTATGTACCAGATGAAGGAACAAGATAAAACCCCAGAAAAAAACTAAATGAAGTGTAGACAGGCAATCTTCCAGAAAAAGAATTCAGAATAATGATAATGAAGATGATCCAGGACCTCAGAAAAAGAAATGGAGGCAAAGATCGAGAAGATGCAAGAAATGTTTAACAACGAACTAGAAGAATTAAAGAACAAACAAACAGAGATGAACAATACAATAACTGAAATGAAAAATACACTAGAAGGAATCAATAGCAGAATAACTGAGGCAGAAGAACGGATAAGTGACCTGGAAGACAGAACGGTGGAATTCACTGCTGTGGAACAGAATACAGAAAAAAGAATGAAAAGAAATGAAGACAGCCTAAGGACCTCTGGGACAACATTAAATGCAACAACATTCACATTATAGGAGTCCCAGAAGGAGAAGAGAAAGAGAAAGGACTGAAGAAAATATTTGAAGAGATTAGAGTCAAAAACTTCCGTAACATGGGAAAGGAAATAGCCACCCAAGTCCAGGAAGCACAGAGTCCCATACAGGATAAACCCAAGGAGAAACATGCCAAGACACACAGTAATCAAATTGGCAAAAATCAAAGACAAAGAAAAATTATTGAAAGCAGCAACGGAAAAAAGACAAATAACATACAAGGGAACTCCCATAAGGTTAACAGCTGATTTCTCAGCAGAAACTCTACAAGCCAGAAGGGAGAGGCATGATATATTTAAAGTGATGAAAGGGAAGAACCTACAACCAAGATTACTCTACCCGGCAAGGATCTCATTCAGATTCGATGGAGAAATCGAAAGCTTTACAGACAAGTAAAAGCTAAGAGAACTCAGCACCACCAAACCAGCTCTACAACAAATGCTAAAGGAACTTCTCTAAGTGGGAAACACAAGAGAAGAAAAGGACCTCCAAAAACAAACTCAAAACAATTCAGAAAATGGTAATAGGAACATATATAGCGATAATTACATTAAACGTGAATGGATTAAATGCTCCAACCAAATGACACAAGCTCACTGAATGGATACAAAAACAAGACCCATATATATGCTGTCTACAAGAGACCCACTTCAGACCTAGGGACACATACAGACTGAAAGTGAGGGGATGGAAAAAGATATTCCATGCAAATGGAAATCAAAAGAAAGCTGCAGTAGCAATACTTATATCAGATAAAATAGACTTTAAAATAAAGAATGTTACAAGAGACAAGGAAGGATACTACATAATGATCAAGGGATCAATCCAACAAGAAGATATAACAATTATAAATATATGTGCACCCAACATAGGAGCACCTCAATACATAAGGCAACTGCTAACAGCTATAGAAGAGGAAATCGACAGTAACAAAATAATAGTGGGGGACTTTAACACCACACTTACACCAATGGAGAGATCATCCAAACAGAAAATTAATAAGAAAACACAAGCTTTAAATGACACATGAGACCAGATAGATTTAATTGATATTTATAGGACATTCCATCCAAAACCAGCAGATTACACTTTCTTCTAAAGTGCACACAGAACATTATCCAGGATAGATCACAACTTGGGTCAAAAATCAAGCGTCAGTAAATTTAAGAAAATTGAAATCATATCAAGCCTCTTTTATTACCACAACGCTATGAGATTAGAAATCAATTACAGAGAAAAAAACGTAAAAAACACAAACACGTGGAGGCTAAACAATATGTTACTAAATAACCAAGAGATCACTGAAGAAATCAAAGAGGAAATCAAAATATACCTAGAGACAAATGACAATGAAAATACGACGATCCAAAACCTATGGGATGCAGCAAAAGCAGTTCTAAGAGGGAAGTTTATAGCTAGACAAGTCTACCTCAGGAAAGAAGAAAAATCTCAAATAAACAATCTAACGTTACACCTCAAGGAACTAGAGAAAGAAGAACAAACAAAACCCAAAGTTAGCAGAAGGAAAGAAATCATAAAGACCAGAAGAGAAACAAATGAAAAAGAAACAAAGAAAACAATAGCAAAGAACAATAAAACTAAAAGCTGGTTCTTTGAGAAGATAAACAAAATTGATAAACCATTAGTCAGACTCATCAAGAAAAAGAGGGAGAGGACTCAAATCATTAAAATTAGAAATGAAAAAGGAGAAGTTACAACAGATACTGCAGAAATGCAAAGCATCCTGAGAGACTACTACAAGCAACTCTATGCCAATAAAATGGACAACCTGGAAGAAATGGACAAATTCTTAGAAAAGTATAACTTTCCAAGACTGAATCAGGAAGCAATAGAAAATATGAACAGGTCAATCACATGTAATGAAGTTGACACTGTGATTAAAAATTTTCCAACAAACAAAAGTCCAGGACCACATGGCTTCACTGGTGAATTCTACTGAACATTTAGAGAAGAGCTGACACCCATCCTTCTCAAACTCTCCCAAAAAACTGCAGAGGAAGGAACACTCCCAAACTCATTCTATGAGGCCACCATCACCCTGACACCAAAACCAGATAAACATACTACAAAAAAAGAAAATTACAGACCAATATCACTCATGAATATAGATGCAAAAATCCTCAACAAAATACGAGCAAACAGAATGCAACAACACATTAAAAGGATCATACACCATGATCAAGTGGGATTTATCCCAGGGATGCAAGGATTCTTCAATATACGCAAATCAATCAATGTGATACACCATATTAACAAACTGAAGAGGAAAAACCATATGATCATCTCAATAAATGCAGAAAAAGCTTTTGAAAAAATTCAACACCCATTTATGATAAAAACTCTCCAGAAAGGGGGCATAGAGGGAACCTACCTCAACATAATAAAGGCCATGTACGACAAACCCACAGCAAACATCATTCTCAATGGTGAAAAACTGAAAGCATTTTCTCTAAGATCAGGAAGAAGACAAGGATGTCCACTCTCACCACTATTATTCACCATAGTTTTGGAAGTCCTAGCCACAGCAATCAGAGAAGAAAAAGAAATAAAAAGAATACAAATTGGAAAAGAAGAAGTAAAACTGTCACTGTTTGCAGATGACATGATACTATACATAGAGAATCCTAAAGATGCCACCAGAAAACTACTAGAGCTAATCAATGAATTTGGTAAAGTAGCAGGATACAAAATTAATGCACAGAAATCTCTTGCATTCCTATACACTAATGATGAAAAATCTGAAAGAGAAATTAAGGAAACACTCCCACCTACCATTGCAACAAGAAGAATAAAATACCTAGGAATAAACCTACCTGGGGAGACAAAAGACCTGTATGCAGAAAACTATAAGACACTGATGAAAGAAATTAAAGATGATACAAACAGATGGAGAGATATACCATGTTCTTGGATTGGAAGAATCAATATTGTAAAAATGACTATACTACCCAAAGCAATCTACAGATTCAATGCAATCCCTATCAAATTACCAATCGTATTTTTTACAGAAGTAAAACAAAAAATCTTAATATTTGTATGGAGACACAGAAGACCCCACATAGCCAAAACGGCCTTGAGGGAAAAAAACGGAACTGGGGGAATCAGACTCCCTGACCTTCAAGACTATACTACAAAGCTACAGTAATCAAGACAATATGGTACTGACAAAAAAAACAGAAATATAGATCAATGGAACAGGATAGAAAGCTCAGAGATAAACTCACGCACATATGGTCCCCTTATCTTTGACCAAGGAGGCAAGAATATACCGTGGAGAAAGGACAGTCTCTTCAATAAGTGGTGCTGGGAAAACTGGACAGCTACATGTAAAAGAATGAAATTAGAGCACTCCCTAACACCATACACAAAAATAAACTCAAAATGGATTAAAGACCTAAATGTAAGACCAGACACTATAAAACTCTTAGAGGAAAACAGAGGAAGAACACTCTTTGAAATAAATCACAGCAAGATCTTTTTTGATCCACCTCCTAGAGTAATGGAAATAAAAACAAAAATAAACAAATGGGATCTAATGAAACTTAAAAGCTTTTGCAAATAAAAGGAAACTACAAACAAGATGAAAAGACAACCCTCAGAATGGGAGAAAATATTTGCAAATGAATCAAAGGACAAAGGATTAATCTCCAAAATATATAAACAGCTTATGCAGCTCAATATTAAAAAAACAAACAATCCAATCCAAAAATGGGCAAAAGTCCTAAATAGACATTTCTCCAAAGAAGACATACAGATGGCCAAGAAGCACATGAAAAGCTGCTCAAAATCACTAATTATTAGAGAAATGCAAATCAAAACTACAATGAGGCATCACCCCACACCAGTTAGAATGGGCATCATCAGAAAATCTATAAACAACAAATGCCAGAGAGGGTGTGGAGAAAAGGGAACCCTCTTGCACTGTTGATGGGAATGTAAATTGATACAGCCACTATGGAGAACAGTATGGAGGTTCCTTAAAAAACTAAAAATAGAGCTTCCCTGGTGGTGCAGTGGTTGAGAATCTGCCTGCCAATGCAGGGGACACGGGTTCGAGCCCTGGTCTGGGAGGAACCCGCATGCCACGGAGCAACTAGGTCCGTTAGCCACAACTACTGAGCCTGCACGTCTGGAGCCTGTGCTCCGCAACAAGAGAGGCCACGATAGTGAGAGGCCCATGCACTGCGATGAAGAGTGGCCCCCGCTTGCCACAACTAGAGAAAGCCCTCGCACAGAAACAAAGACCCAACACAGCAAAAATAAATTAATTAATTAAAAAAAAAACCAACTAAAAATTGAATTACCATATGACCCAGCAATCCCACTACTGGGCATATACCCAAAGAAAACCATAATTCAAGAAACACATGCAGCCCTATGTTCACTGCAGCACTATTTACAGTAGCCAGGACATGGAAGCAACCTAAATGCCCATCAACAGACAAATGGATAAAGAAGATGTGGTACATATATACAATGGAATATTAGTCAGCCATAGAAAGGAATGAAATTGGGTCATTTGTAGAGACGTGGATGGATCTAGAGACTGTCATACAGAGTGAAGTAAGTCAGAAAGAGAAAAACAAATATAGTATATTACCTCATATATGTGGAGCCTAGAAAAATGGTACAGATGAACCGGTTTGCAGGGCAGAAATAGAGACACAGATGCAGAGAACAAACGTATGGACACCAAGGGGGGAAAGTGGCGTTGTGGGTGGTGGTGGTGTAATGAATTGGGAGATTGGGATTGACATGTACATACTGATGTGTATAAAATTGATGACTAATAAGAACCTGCTGTATAAAAAAACAAATTAAATTAAATTTTTAAAAAAACACTATGAAGTAGATGTTCTTCCTTGCTTCTCAACTTCAGAGTTCTGAAGAAGCTCTACCCTTGGCTCATCAAGAAAGATGAGTGAGTGGCTCTCAGAAGCAGACGTGGGTTGGATACTGTGTTAGTCACATTGACTTTAGCCTATGAACTCTGGTTTAGATTCCTCTTCCATCATGACTGTAAGATAACTATTTTCCATCTCTATGACTCACTTTCTTCCTGTATAAAATAAGAGTGATTTAACCTGCCTTTCAAGTTTGTTGTGAAAATTATATAACATGTACAAAGTACCTGCTGGAGGTCTGCACATAGCAATGCTTAACTATTAACACTTCTGCAAAGCCACAGAAATGGACTTTCCCTCTTGCCCAGTAGTTGAACTCTAGGGAATATTTCCTAAGAAAAACTAACATAAGAATAAAACTATAGGCACAAACATAATCCTTTCAGGATCATCTGCATTTGTGTTATTTTCTTTTTAGAAAAGGATTAAAGATGCTTGTTATCTGTAATAGCAAATAACTGGAGACAACCTAATTGCTCAATAGTAATGTAATATGGAAGGTAATTATGGTACATCAATATGATAGAATATTATGAGGACACTAAAAATGAGCATTTTGAAAACCGCACAGTGACATGGAAATGGTTTTTTGTATAATGTTATGCAAGCGAAACAGCATACAAAATGTCATGCCTGCTCAATAATAACTAGACTAGATTGGTCTCATCTAGCCGGCACCTAGTACGGAGTAAGCACCAGGTGAATACGTACTGAACGGACTATAAAAACATAGGGCCAGACTTGGAAAGGCAGGTGCAAAAAAATTAAAAGATACTGATAGTATTAAGAGGTTTTTTTCATTGTGCAGTTAAAAAGGAGGGAGTAAATAAGAAAGGTAGGGAGGAAGCAAAGAGAGTAAAAGAGGGAGGAAGGGAGGAAGAAAGGAAGGTAGGAAAGAAGGAAGGAAGGGAGGGAGGGAGGAAGGAAGGGAGGAAGAAAGGGAAAGGAAAGGAGGGAGGGAGGGAAGGGAGGGAGAGAGGAAGGAAGGAAGGAACGAAGGAAAGTAGGAAAGAAGGAAGGAAGGGAGGGAGGGAGGAAAGAAGGAAGGAAGGGAGGGAGGGAAGGGAGGGAGAGAGGGAGGAAGGAAGGAAGGAAAGGATGGAGGAAGGAGGGAGGGAGGGAGGAAGGGACTGACTGAAGGCTCTTCTGTTTGCAACACTGATAGCCACTAAGAGCCACTCAGCCACTTAAAATCTGAGACCTCGGGGTCACAGGAACTTATATTTGAATCTCAGCTCCCACCTCCAATGTTGCTTTCCTGAACATTTTGACAAAGTATGTAATTTCTCTTAAATCTAATACACAGAGATATAACATCAGGCAAACAATAGCACCAACCTCTTGGGAATATCATGACGATGAAATACAATAATTTACGCAAAGCAGCAAGGGTGACACATATTAGAGACCTAATAGTGATAACTGCATTTAATATTATCTTAGCATCATTTTATCATCATAAGAACAATTCTTCTGAGCCACTTACATATAGCAGAGAAAACAAATAAAGATAAAACTCTTCTGCCAGGTCCTTGGAAAGGGGCCATGCAGTAAGTACCCCTAAGGGACACACATGCTGACCACCTGTCTGGAGCCCCTTGGGGGTTCAGCTCTTCCGGTTTAAGGGAGTTTGCTTCTCACGGTCTCACTGAACCAATTCATCTTCTCATCAAACTCTTTCTTGCACAGACCAACTGCAATGGCTCCACAGAAATAATTAACATGCCCCTGGCAGCCTTTTCTGGTATTCGGTTTATAAAGCAGTGACCTAGAGATGGGGCATCTCTTGCAGATTAATGGCTCACAAGGGTCATTACTGGTGCAAAGGCACTTCAGGGGCTACTGATTCCTTTCGACCGGTTGTTAGCCCACAGTTTCAACTGCCAAGTGCTTCGTGCACACGAGGGTCTCCATTAGCAGTTGGGATGTGCATGCAATACCAAGATTTGCCTTCATACGCTCCACTTTGCATTTTTCAAAGCAAGGAGAGAGGGACTTGGTATTGGAATCAAACATTTATTTATGCTGGAAAACATCACGCAAAACAACCCTATTCTGCTGACACCCAGGACAACGTCTGCCTCGCCACAGTTGAGATGGCTTACGGCCTGGCCCAAACCCGTTTTCTTTCCTTCTTTGTAACGGAACACCAATTATATTCTGAGGGCAACTGCTCAGCCGAACGGCCACGTTTCACAGCCCCCTCGCAGCCGGGATAGCTACTGAGATACGAGCAGAAGCCACTTTGTAAGACATCTGGGAAAGCTCTGGTGCCATCTCTTCCAGCTTCCTACCTGGGCACCAGAAGGCAGCTCGTGGCCTTAGGAAATGTTAAAGATGGTGGAGGCAAACGCTAAAGGTGCTGGGGTGTCTCCTGCCTTCCTGCAGCTGCTACAGCAACTCTCTTCTGCCCACCTCCAGCCTCTTGCATATGTGAGAAAGAGAAAACAAACTGTCAAGAACTGGGAAAGTCCAATATTTCACCCTACTCACAAGATAACAAGTTAGCCTGCCACGGTTTCAAGGAGTCTGGCAGAAGAAACGAGACTCCTGGGTCAGAGACAGGATTCTATTCCTCCCAGCATAGCAGGCAGCTCGAGCCTCATGGTCACAGCAGTTTCCTCTGCCCCACCCTGGCTACACCCCCAGCACCACGGAGGTAACCAGGGGCAGCCCACGTAGATTCTGTACACGCAGTGGCACGGCATCACAGCTGAGGAACCCCCAAATTAGGACACCTGATTTTTTGTAACTGGCTATGAACAAACCTGTCCAAACCTTATGTTGTAAAGAGACTTTATCTTTATTAACCTGCCCAGCAAACAAATCTTCCCTCTGCCCCAGGGGGAGACACTATCTCTAGCCTCCAAAGCTGTTTGCAACAAATATCTTGCAGAAGGCTCTCCACGACAAAAGCTGCCGGTACCTCTGCTCACAAAACTTGCAGAAATGAGGAAGAGCCACGCAAAACCACCACCCAACAACAACCATCTATTTTGTTTAAGCCACTGTTATTTCCAGTTTGTTACCAGCCACTGAGTGGAACGCCTTGGCAGTTCTTCCAGTGGCTGCATCATCGTGTCATTTCCCTTTACAAAGAATAGAACGCTGGTCACGTGACTCTCTTCCAGATTCAGAGGTCACATCGGGTAGAAGAAAGCACATGGGCTTACTCTGGAACCAGACTGCCCGGGTTCTGATCCCAATCTCACTGTTCATTAGCTGTGTGACTTATGCAAGTTACTCAACCTCTCTGTGCTTGGTTTTCTTATCTAAAAAGTAGGAATGATAAGAGCAGCTACCTCACAGTTGTGGTGAGAATGAAGAGTGTTAATACACACAAAGCATTAGGATAGTGCCTGGCGTAGTGAAATGTGAGCTGGGAGCAGAGGAGAGCAGAGTGGTCACAAGTAAATCCCAGCTCCACCACTGATGAGCCGCGTTTTGTGGGGTAAGCTCCTTAACCTCTTTAAAACGTCTTTATCTGCAAAGTAACATGCTCCCCTCGGAAAGCTGTGGGTATGAAAAGGGATAATGCATATAAAATGTATAGCACAATGGCCGGCACTGGGGCAAACCCTTCACAAAACAGCGGCTATTACTGCTATTGTTGTTCATTTTGTGTTGGACTTAAAATCTGTTCTTTAATCATTTAGAGACATCAGAAGACTTTTGTAACTCCTTACTTTATCACATGAATATTTTTAGTCAAACACTATTAAATTTCTCTGATTGCAGACCACTTTAATCTTCTGGTTTCGTTCTGACAGAGATCAACTGGGGTCGTCCCAACCTCATCAAATTCTCAGTCAATTCAATTGCATCATAGAAAGATACAGGTCCTCAGAGCTAACCATTTTTATGCTTCTGAATCAGCGAAAATGATTTGGTCTTTCTTCTTTTAAAAGGTCTCTGAACTCCATTTGTTCTAAATAATACTTTCTAAGAAGGATCCAACTGCTAACCGAAAGCATTTCATTCCCCATATATTAAATAAAGATGAGATCTGGAATTCCTCATCTACATTAAAATCCTCCAATGCTGTTCACATCTTTAATGTGACTCTAACATATTGAAACAATGTGAGAAATTTTTAAGTTGAAAGATTTTATACATTTTCTTAAAGTAAGATTGATCTGAAGTATTTTTTAAATACAACATTTACGAGAATGTCACTATAGAATTTCTTCCCTTCACCACATCTTTCTGACAGCTAAGAAAGGTCTCCTTCATACTTCTAAATCAAATCCTGTAATAAATGCACAATCTTGACTTGAGACAGGTTTATTACACAACCAAAACCCCCAGCAGTAAGCTTATAATTAAGTGGTAGTCTTAATAGACAGTGAGCTTGGGCATGTGTTCCAATTATGTGCAAAGATTTGAAAAGAGCTGACTGTTGGGTGACAGAAGGATTTCCAATTTCTTTAAGTGTTTGGGAGGATACTTCATCCTAGCAAGCTCACACACGTGCATCTCTATTCTTCACGCTTTTTCTGACATCGCTGGGCTGAATCCTCAAACTCACCAAAATAAATCTTGGGTTCCTTCTGTTAATATATTTTTCAACTTCAGGACTGTTAAAAAAAAAAAAAATCTCTGAAAAACAGTCCCAGGAGTTTTGAGGGTTACTGAGGCAGGGAGTCCAAGGAACAAAAATTATACCAGAGTCAGGCACAATTCAACAAGCATTTACGGCAGATGGATAGTGAATCACATATGAGGAGTTCTTCCTTTATCATCTGGCAAACTCCTATTCATCCTCCTAGGAAGTCCAGGTGTCCTCCCTCTAGGGAGCCTTGATTTCCCTTAGCTCAGAGTGGAATAGGCATAGGCATCCATTCTGTGTCATCTCAAAGTGCCCTGAGCACATCTCAATCATTGCATTTATCCCTTTTAATGTATTTTTTAATTTTTATATTATTCATTTGTATCCTTGGTACTTACCATCTGACTCAGAGCACAGCAGGTGCTCACATAGGTTCTATAACAGTACCTACAAGAGAAGTCTTTAAGAAGATTAATGTAAGAAGAGAAAACAAGTTTGAGGTAAGGCATTGGTGAAACTGCAGTGCTACAGGTACGGCAGAAGCAGGCAGTGAAGGTATTGTATGCCACGTTATGGGCCAGGATGTGAAGAACAGTCAAATATCTACAGGGCACAGAGGGGTCATTTTTAAAAGGAGAGTAGGCTAGGTAGCACTACTGGGAATAGTGGGGACTTTAGCAAAATGAACAATGAAAAAGCCCACCATGTGAAATTTCCTAATTTCTAAACAAGGCCCATCTTCAAGCGTAGCAGGATATGGCCACCAGTTTGAAACCTCTGAGAAGTTGTATTTCCCAGTCCAGGTTCCAAGAGTGGACTTCTCTGCTTATGCACTAGCAAAAAAAGGAAATGATCACTCGTAAGCCTGTAGGCCAAAAGAGCACACATTTCTTCCATTTAATTAAGAAAAAGCCAATAATGAGGATTTTTAGCTCCAGCTAAGATAGGGTTAACAGAATCAGATTTACACTCCAACATTAAAAACCTAGAAAGCCAGCAAAATACATGAAAAAAAAAATGGTATGCAAATAATGGCAGCATAAGACTAAGAAGAGAAAGCCATACAATTGCACCTGCTGATTGCCTGAAACCAATTTCCAGGCTGCAGTACTGGGACAAGGAACGCAAACAGAGCCTGGTGATCGCACAGACATGAGGAAAGGAAACCCAAAGTTGCAGAAGTCAAGGTGGCTAGAATTTAGGTGTCAAGCCATAAGAATGGAGGAAGCTGCAGAGAAAGACAGCTCCAGAGATTTGCTGAAGGGTCTTCAACTGAATACTGATAGGCATGTGCAGAAGAAACTATCCAAGGCCAAAAAAGAACCACTGGAAAAATGAAGGAAGAACTATTTCCAGAGCTTACACAGGGCTGGGAAGTTTATGTTCCCAACAGCCAGAGAGAAAAGATTTCATAGTACAGAGGGTGTTGGGTAGAATCCTCAGAAGGATATCACACGAGTAGTGAAACTAAATTAGCCCTAGACTAATGGATACTCCCGTTCTGACTAAGCAATACCTAAAAGCAAGTCTCAAAAGGATTCAAGCGATTCCAAATAACTTAACAGTGTTTTGGAACAAAAATCCAGTTCTATTTAAAGGAATATAATAAAATCAATTCCAGCAAACAGCAACATAAAATTCACAATGTCCAGCAGAAATAAATAAACAGGTGGCATCTCTATAATTCCTAACAAGATAATGGATAATAAAGGAATGTGACGAGCAAAACTATGCCATGAAATTTGACAACTTAAACGGAATGGACAAGTTCCTTCAAAGATACAAAACCAGATATTACTCAAGAAGAAAGTGGTAACTTAAATAGCCCTACATCTACTGAAGAAGTTGAATTCATAGTTTAAAAATCTTTCAACAAGGGAAACTCCAGGCCGGATGGCTTCACTGGTGAATTCTATACGCTCTTCAAAAAAATACAAGAGAAGGTGATACATTCCAAGACATTTTAGAAAACCAGCATTACTCAGTTAACAAAACCAGCAAAGACACTATTTTAAAAAGAAAACTGCGCGCTTCCCTGGTGGCGCAGTGGTTGAGAGTGTGCCTGCCGATGCAGGAGACACGGGTTCGTGCCCCGGTCCAGGAAGATCCCACATGCCGCGGAGTGGCTGGGCCCGTGAGCCATGGCCACTGAGCCTGAGCGTCCAGAGCCTGTGCTCCGCAACGGGAGAGGCCACAACACTGAGAGGCCCATGTACCGCAAAAAAAAAAGAAAAAAAGAAAAAAGAAAACTGCAATGTACATACATATCTCATGTACACAACTACCAAAAATCCTTTAAAATCTTAGAAAATTGAATCCAACAACATGTAAATCAAGTGGGGTTCATCCCAATAACGTACGGTTGATTTAATTTTTGAAAAGCAATCAATGCAAGTCAATATATCAGCAGACTAACGATGAAAAAACATGATCTTCTCAAAAGATGCAGTGAAACGTTTAACAAAATCCCACACCTGATATTCATGATAAAAAGTCTCCGCAAACTTGGAATAGAAGGGAATCTCTTTGACCTGATTAAAGGCACCTGTGGTAAACCTATAGCCAACAACATACTGAAATGCTGAAAGATTAAACCTTTAATCTTAACATCAAGAAAAAGGCAAGGATGTCTACTCTCATTGCTCCTAGCCTACATCATACTGGAGGTTCTTGCCATTCTAACACACACAAAAAAAAAAACAAATAAAATGCATATGGATTGTAAAGGAAGAAGTAAAACTCTATTTATCATTAGACAACATGGCAGAAAATCCTAAGGAATCTACCAAAAATAACTACTAGAACTAATAACTGAGTTTAGAAAGGTTTCAAGATTCAAGGTCAATGTGCAATGACAATTCAAGGTCATTTACATGTCCAGATACTAGCCCTGAACAAATGGAAATTGAAATCTTAAAAGTACTAATTAAAATAGCATCAAAATTATTAAATACTTTGGAATGAACTTAGGAATAAAACATTGCTAAGATAAATTAAAGAAGGCCTAAATAAACAGAAGGATAGACCATGTTCATGGATTGAAAGACTCAATATTGTTAAGATGTCATTTATCACCCAGTTGATCTATACATTCAATGTATTCCCAATCACATTCCTTACAGGAATGTTTTGTTTTGTTTGTGTTTTTGTTTGTGTTTTTGTTTTTTTTGTTTTTTTTTTTGTTTTTTTTTTTTGCGGTACGCGGGCCTCTCACCGCTGTGGCCTCTCCCGTTGCGGAGCACAGGCTCCGGACGCGCAGGCCCAGCGGCCATGGCTCACGGGCCCAGCCGCTCCGCGGCACGTGGGATCCTCCCGGACCGGGGCACGAACCCGCATCCCCCGCATCGGCAGGCAGACCCCCAGCCACTGCGCCACCAGGGAAGCCCTGTTTTTGTTTTTTTTTGCGGTACGCAGGCCTCTCACTGTTGTGGCCTCTCCCATTACAGAGCACAGGCTCCGGACGCACAGGCTCAGCGGCCATGGCGCACAGGCCCAGCCGCTCTGCGGCATGTGGGATCTTCCCGGACCGGGGCACGAACCTGCGTCCCCTGCATTGGCAGGCGGATTCTCAACCACTGTGCCACCAGGGAAGCCCGGGAATTTTTATATAAATGAATAAGCCAATTCTAAAATTCATATGGAAATGCAGAGAACTAGAATAGCCAAAAAAATTTCTCAAAAGAACAATAGAGGATCTGCAGAATTTATTATAAATCTGCAGTAATCAAAACAGTATCATACTGGGCTCATAGTAGACATACAGGCCAATGAAGCAGAATAAGATATTCTCAGAATTAACTCACACATGTATAATCAATCGATTATCAGCAAATGTTCGATTCAATGGGGAAAATATAGTTTTTTCAACAAATGGTGCTAGAACAATCAGATGTCCACATTCAAAAAAAAAGAACTTTGGGGAGACCTTCAAGATAGCGGAGGAGTAAGATGTGGAGATCACCTTCCTCTCTACATATACATCAGAAATACATCTACATGTGGAGCAACTCCTACAGAACACCTATTGAATGCTGGCAAAAGTCCTCAGACTTTCCAAAAGGCAAGAAACTGCCCACATACCTGGGTAGAGCAAAAGAAAAAAGAAAAAATAGAGACAAAAGAATAGGGATGGGACCTGCACCTCTGGGAGGGAGCCGTGAAGGAGGAAAAGTTTCCACACACTAGGAACCCCTTCACTGGTGGAGAGAGAGGGTGGGCGGAGGGGAAGCTTCAGAGCCATGGAGGAGAGAACAGCAACAGCGGTGCAGAGGGCAATGCAGAGAGATTCACGCACAGAGGATCAGTGCCGACCAGCAATCAGCAGCCCAAGAGGCTTGTCTGCACACCCGCTGGCGTGGGCGAGGGCTGGGGGCTGAGGCTCAGGCTTTGGTCGGATCAAAGGGAGAAGACTGGGGTTGGCTGCGTGAACACAGCCTGAAGGGGGCTAGTGCGCCGCAGCTAGCCAGAAGGGAGTCCGGGAAAAAGTCTGGAACTGCCTAAGACGCAAGAGACCATTGTTTCGGGGTGCGCAAGGAGAGGGGATTCAGAGCACCACCTAAATGAGTTCCAGAGACAGGCGCGAGCCGCGGCTAACAGCGCGGACCCCAGAGACAGGCATGAGATGCTAAGGCTGCTGATGCCGCCACCAAGAAGCCTGTGTGCGAGCACAGGTCACTATCCACACCTCCCCTCCTGGGAGTCTCTGCAGCCCACCACTCGCCAGGGTCCCGTGACCCAGGGACAACTTCCCCGGGAGAACACACGGCGCGCCTCAGGCTGTTGCAGTGTCACGCTGGCCTCTGCCGCCGCAGGCTCATCCCACATTCGTACCCCTCCCTCACCCCCAGCCTGAGTGAGCCAGAGCCCCTGAAGCAGCGGCTCCTTTAACCCCATCCTGTCTGAGCAGGAACAGACGCCCTCAGGTGACCTACACTCAGAGGCAGGTCCAAATCCAAACCTGAACCCGCGGAGCTGTGCGAACACAGAAAAGAAAGAGAAAGCTCTCCCAGCAGCCTCACGAGCAGCAGATTAAATCTCCACAGTCAACTTGATGTACCCTGCATCTGTGGAACACCTAAATAGACAACGAATCATCTAAAATTGAGGAGGTGGACTTTGGGAGCAACGATATATTTTTTTCCCCTTTTTCTCTTTTTGTGAGTGTGTATGTGTATGCTTCTATGTGTGATTCTGTCTGTATAGCTTTGCTTTTACCATTTGTCCTAGGGGTCTGTCTGTCCTATTTTTCGTTTTTGTTTTTGTGGGGGTTTTTTAGTATTCTTTTTAGCACTTGTTATCATTGGTGGATTTGTTTTTTGGTGTGGTTGCTCAATCTTTCTTTTTTTTTATTACTTTAAAAAAATTTTTTTATAACTTTTTATTTTCATAACTTTATTTTATTTTATCTTCTTCTTTCTTTCTTTCTTTCTTTTTTTTCTCCCTTTTATTCTGAGCCGTGTGGATGACAGGCTCTTGGTGCTCCAGCCACACGTCAGGGCTGTGCCTCTGAGGTGGGAGAGCCAAGTTCAGGACACTGGTCCACAAGAGACCTCCCAACTCCACATAATACCAAACGGCAAAAATCTTCCACAGATCTCCATCTCAACACCAACACCCAGCTTCACTCAACGACCAGCAAGCTCCAGTGCTGGACACCCCATGCCAAACAACTAGCAAGACAGGAACACAACCCCACCCATTAGCAGAGAGGCTGCCTAAAATAATAATAAGGTCACAGACACCCCAAAACACGCCACCAGATGCGGCCCTTCCCACCAGAAAGACAAGATCCAGCCTTATCCACCAGAACACAGGCACCAGTTCCCTCCACCAGGAAGCGTACATAACCCATTGAACCAACCTTAGCCGCTGGGGGTAGACACCAAAAACAACAGGAACTATGAACTTGCAGCCTGTGAAAAGGAGACCCCAAACACAGTAAATTTAGCAAAATGAGAAGACAGAGAAACACACTGCAGGTGAAGGAGCAAGGTAACAACCCACCAGACCAAACAAATGAAGAGGAAACAGGCAGTCTACCCGAAAAAGAATTCAGAATAATGATAGCAAAGATGATCCAAAAGCTTGGAAATAGAATGGAGAAAATACATGAAATGTTTAACAAGGACCTAGAAGAACTAAAGAGCAAACAAACAGTGATGAACAACACAATAAATGAAATTAAAAATTCTCTAGAAGAGATCAATAGCAGAATAACTGAGGCAGAAGAACGGATAAGTGACCTGGAAGATAAAATAGTGGAAATAACTACTGCAGAGCAGAATAAAGAAAAAAGAATGAGAAGAACTGAGGACAGTCTCAGAGACCTCTGGGATAACATTAAACACACCAACATTCGAATTATAGGGGTCCCAGAAGAAGAAGAGAGAAAGAAAGGGATTGAGAAAATATTTGAAGAGATTATCGTTGAAAACTTCCCTAATATGGGAAAGGAAATAGTTAATCAAGTCCAGGAAGCACAGAGTCCCATACAGGACAAATGCAAGGAAAAACACACCAAGACACACATTAATCAAACTATCAAAAATTAAATACAAAGAAAAAATATTAAAAGCAGCAAGGGAAATACAACAAATAACATACAAGGGAATCCCCATAAGGTTAACAGCTGATCTTTCAGCAGAAACTCTGAAAGCCACAAGGGAGTGGCAGGACATATTTAAAGTGCTGAAAGGGAAAAACCTACAACTAAAATTACTCTACCCAGGAAGGATCTCATTCAGATTCGACAGAGAAATTAAAACCTTTACAGACAAGCAAAACCTAAGAGAATTCAGCACCACCAAACCAGGTTTACAACAAATGCTAAAGGAACTTCTCTAGGCAGGAAACACAGGAAGAGGAAAAGATGTACAATAAATAACCCAAAACAATTAAGAAAATGGTAATAGGAATATACATATCAATAACTACCTTAAATATAAATGCATTAAATGCAAAAACCAAAAGACACAGACTGGCTAAATGGATACAAAAGCAAGACCCATATATATCTTGTATACAAGAGACCCACTTCAGACCTAAGGACACATACAGACTGAAAGTGAGGGGATGGAAAAAGATATTCCATGCAAATGGAAATCAAAAGAAAGCTGGAGTAGCAATTCTCATATCAAACAAAATAGACTTTAAAACAAAGACTATTACAAGAGACAAGGACACTACATAATGATCAAGGGATCAATCCAAGACGAAGATATAACAATTGTAAATATTTATGCACCCAACAGAGGAGCACCTCAATATGTATACAAGGCAAATACTAACAGCCATAAAAGGGGAAATCGACAGTAACACAATCATAGTAGGGGACTTTAACACCCCACTTTCACCAATGGGCAGATCATCCAAAATGAAAATAAATAAGGAAACACAAACTTTAAATGATACATTAAACAAGATGGACTTAATTGATATTTATAGGACATTCCATCCAAAAACAACAGAATACACATTCTTCTCAAGTGTTCATGGAACATTCTCCAGGATAGATCATATCTTGGGTCACAAATCAAGCCTTGGTAAATTTAAGGAAACTGAAATCGTATCAAGTACCTTTTCTGACCACAATGCTATGAGACTAGATATCAATTACAGGGAAAAATCTGTAAAAAATATAAAAACATGGAGACTAAAAAATATACTACTTAATAACCAAGAGATCACTGAAGAAATCAAAGAGGAAATCAAACAATACCTAGAAACAAATGACAATGAAAACACAACGACCCAAAACCTATGGGATGCAGCAAAAGCAGTTCTAAGAGGGAAGTTTATAGCAATACGATCCTACTTTAAGAAACAAGAAACATCTCATATAAACAACCTAACCTTACACCTAAAGCAGTTAGAGAAAGAAGAACAAAAATACCCAAAAGTTAGCAGAAGGAAAGAAATCATAAAGATCAGATGAGAAATAAATGAAAACGAAATGAAGAAAATGATAGCAAAGATCAATAAAACTAAAAGCTGGTTCTTTCAGAAGATAAACAAAATTGATAAACCATTAGCCAGACTCATCAAGAAAAAAAGGGAGACGACTCAAATCAATAGAATTAGATATGAAAAAGGAGAAGTAACAACTGACACTGCAGAAGTACAAAGGATCATGAGAGATTACTACAAGCAACTATATGCCAATAAAATGGACAATCTGGAAGAAATGGACAAATTCTTAGAAATGCACAGCCTTCCAAGACTGAACCAGGAAGAAGTAGAAAATATGAACAGACCAATCACAAGCACTGAAACTGAAACTGTGATTAAAATCTTCCAACAAACAAAAGCCCAGGACCAGATGGCTTCACAGGCAAATTCTATCAAACATTTAGAGAAGAGCTAACACCTATCCTTCTCAAACTCTTCCAAAATATAGCAGAGGGAGGAACACTCCCAAACTCATTCTACGAGGCCACCATCACCCTGATACCAAAACCAGACAAAGATGTCACAAAGAAAGAAAACTACAAGCCAATATCACTAACAAACACAGATGCAAAAATCATCAACAAAATACTAGCAAACAGAATCCAACAGCACATTAAAAGGATCATACATCATGATCAAGTGGGGTTTATCCCAAGAATGCAAGGATTCTTCAATATACGCAAATCAATCAATGTGATACACCATATTAACAAACTGAAGAATAAAAACCATATGATCATCTCAATAGATGCAGAAAAATCTTTCAACAAAATTCAACACCCATTTATGATAAAAACTCTCCAGAAAGTAGGCATAGAGGGAACTTTCCTCAACATAATAAAGGCCATATATGACAAACCCACAGCCAACGTCGTCCTCAATGGTGAAAAACTGAAACCATTTCCACTAAGATCAGGAACAAGACAAGGTTGCCCACTCTCACCACTATTATTCAACATAGTTTTGGAAGTTTTAGCCACAGCAATCAGAGAAGAAAAAGAAATACAAGGAATCCAAATCAGAAAAGAAGAAGCAAAGCTGTCACTGTTTGCAGATGACACGATACTATACATAGAGAATCCTAAAGATGCCACCAGAAAACTACTAGAGCTAATCAATGCATTTGGTAAAGTAGCAGGATACAAAATTAATGCACAGAAATCTCTTGCATTCCCATACACTAATGATGAAAAATCTGAAAGAGAAATTAACGAAACACTCCCATTTACCATTCTAACAAAAAGAATAACATACCTAGGAATAAACCTACCTAAGGAGACAAAAGACCTGTATGCAGAAAACTATAAGACACTGATGAAAGAAATTAAAGATGATACAAATAGATGGAGAGATATAACATGTTCTTGGATTGGAAGAATCAACATTGTGAAAATGACTCTACTACCCAAAGCAATCTACAGATTCAGTGCAATCCCTATCAAACTACCAATGGCATTTTTCACAGAACTAGAACAAAAAAATTCACAATTTGTATGGAGACACAAAAGACCCCGAATAGTCAAAGCAATCTTGAGAAAGAAAAACGGAGCTGGAGGAATCAGGCTCCCTGACTTCAGACTATACTACAAAGCTACAGTAACCAAGACAGTATGGTACTGGCATAAAAACAGAAATACAGATCAATGGAACAGGATAGAAAGCTCAGAGATAAACTCACGCACATATGGTCCCCTTATCTTTGACCAAGGAGGCAAGAATATACAGTGGAGAAAAGACAGCCTCTTCAATAAGTGGTGCTGGGAAAACTGGACAGCTACATGTAAAAGAATGAAATTAGAACACTCCCTAACACCATACACAAAAATAAACTCAAAATGGATTAAAGACCTAAATGTAAGGCCAGACACTATAAAACTCTTAGAGGAAAACACAGGCAGAACACTCTATGACATAAATCACAGCAAGATCCTTTTTGACCCACCTCCTAGACAAATGGAAATAAATACAAAAATCAACAAATGGGACCTAATGAAACTTCAAAGCTTTTGCACAGCAAAGGAAACCATAAACAAGACCAAAAGACAACCCTCAGAATGGGAGAAAATATTTGCAAATGAAGCAAGTGATAAAGGATTAATCTCCAAAATATACAAGCAGCTCATGCAGTTCAATATCAAACAAACACCCCAATCCAAAAATGGGCAGAAGACCTAAACAGACATTTCTCCAAAGAAGATATACAGAGTGCCAACAAACACATGAAAGAATGCTCAACATCACTAATCATTAGAGAAATGCAAATCAAAACTACAATGAGATATCATCTCACACCAGTCAGAATGGCCATCATCAAAAAATCTACAAACAACAAATGCCAGAGAGGGTGTGGAGAAAAGGGAACCCTCTTGCACTGTTGGTGGGAATGTAAATTGATACAGCCACTATGGAGAACAGTATGGAGGTTCCTTAAAAAACTAAAAATAGAACTACCATACGACCCAGCAATCCCACTACTGGGCATATACCCTGAGAAAACCATAATTCAAAAAGAGTCATGTACCAAAATGTTCATTGCAGCACTATTACAATAGTCAGGACATGGAAGCAACCTAAATGTCCATCAACAGATGAATGGATAAAGAAGGTATGGCACATATATACAATGGAATATTACTCAGCCATAAAAAGAAACGAAATTGAGTTATTTGTAGTGAGGTGGATGGACCCAGAGTCTTTCATACAGAGTGAAGTAAGTCAGAAAGAGAAAAACAAATACCATATGTTAACACATATATATGGAATCTAAAAAAAAAAGGTCATGAAGAACCTAGGGGCAATACGGGAATAAAGATGCAGACCTACTAGAGAATGAACTTGAGGACATGGGGAGGGGGAGGGGTAAGCTGGGACAAAGTGAGAGAGTGGCATGGACACTACCAAATGTAAATAGATAGCTAGTGGGAAGCAGCCGCATAGCACAGGGAGATCAGCTTGGTGCTTTGTGACTACCTAGAGGGGTGGGATAGGGAGGGTGGGAGGGAGGGAGATGCAAGAGGGAAGAGATATGGGGACATATGTATAACTGATTCACTTTGTTATAAAACAGAAAGTAACATACCATTGTAAAGCAATTATACTCCAATAAAGATGTTAAAAAAAAAATGGGGGCTTCCCTGGTGGCGCAGTGGTTGAGAGTCTGCCTGCTGACGCAGGGGACACGGGTTCGTGCCCCGGTCCGGGAGGATCCCACATGCCACGGAGCAGCTGGGCCCGTGAGCTACGGCCGCTGAGCCTGCGCATCCGGGGCCTGTGCTCCGCAGTGGGCGAGGCCACAGCAGTGAGAGGCCCGCGTACCGAAAAAAAAAAAAAAAAATGTAATTCACACCCACCAGAACTACTGAATCAGAATCGTCACTTTTACAATCTCCCCACTGTACTTGTGTACCCATGAATGGTTGAAAGGTACATTTCTACCTGGACATGTCTTTTCTGTCTGAGAAATACACACATTGTATCCAGTTTGATATAAATAAAAACACTCAAAAATGAAAAAAAAAAAGGGGGGGTAAACAAGGGAGTAGACTGTCCAGCCCCAGAGAGTGGTCAAGAGAATTGTAACCACAACCAAAGAGGTGAACAGACTGATTATAGGACCCCTATCCCAAAATGGAACCCTAACAGGGCTGGTAAATAGAAAGACCACTGAGCATGAAGCCAGACAGACCTCAATTTAATTTCCAGCTAAGTGACAAGTTTAATTTCACTGAATCCCAATTTTATCCATTGTTGAATGGGGATGGTAAGACCTCCCAGCGTTGTAATGAGGTATAGATGAGATCAAAATGGTGCATCCCTGACACTTACTAGGGACTAATACATGCTCACTCTCCCTCTCGATACTGACTTTGAGTTCCAAAAACTTCTCTAATTAATGACACTCAGTGACAACCCTTAACACACATAGGCATAGGATTGGGGACAGACAGAGAGGGAGATACATGCCTCCAAATATCCAGACCAAAAAGAAAAAAGAAATCTGAATCTGTTAGAAACAGCGAGAACTTCCAAAATTTCATAGCTAAGATGCACACAATTGTGAAAAATGTCATGATCCTACTTGCCCCAAATCAGAACTAAGTAATCAAAAAAAAAAAAAAAAAAAAAACCTTCTGGTAACTTTCTCCAGGGATAATGGTTTCTAGTGTCTAACACTTGGAGAGCAGCTTCTAATTGAGGAAACAGAGCCAACTCTGGCTGGTGCAAAAGATTCTGTTGAACAAGGGTGCAAATCAAGGTGAAACTTCTCCCCTTTCCTCGAAGCAGAGATAACTACACATAGAATACAGTGATAACAGGCAGGTGGGACTATTATATTCTTTTAAAAATAGGGAACAGCAGGAGGTTGATAGCTCCTAGGTGAATGTGACAAGAACAGAAAGCACAATAGGATCTGAATCCATCCAACTGTCAAACCTGGTAATATTCTGATGAAATAAGTTTTTTGTAACAGAAGAATACATCTTCTCACCATCCCCGCTACCCACCTAATTTTCTCCTCTGGATATCCTCACCAACCACATCCTAACTGATGGCAACTGATCGGGATTTCAGTCCCTCCAAGGGCTACACTCCGGCCCAGCTCCCCGTGTTTCAGGAATATGTGGTGTTCATGTAGATAGCACGTTCTTAATAGAATCTGGGAAGATGTTCTTTGGCAGAAAATGATTTCACAGACATTTTTCATTATGATAGATGTGGTATTACAGCCGTTATAAAAAATTTCAAGCTGTGTTGCAGCTTTGTCACTAGTGTTATAAATCACTCACTCGTATATTAAAGTCTGTGGAAAGAAACTGAAGGAAAGGGGGAAAAAACCCTCATCTCCTATTTACAGACGAGGTATAATTTGGTATTACCCTTAAAGGTTCAAGGCAGCTTAGAGGATCTGTATTCAGTGCTTCCATGAGGATCAGGGGATCACATTCCATGACTGCTGAGCTGGGGAAGGCACAGGCCATGCAGAGAGCAGTGAGCCAACATTTTCTGCTGTAAATCCTGATGGCAAAGAGAAAGCCTGTGCTTCCAAGAGACAGAGGGCAGAGAAACCAACCGCCATGTACAAGATAAGCTGGTAGGGAAATTAATTAAGGATTAATAAATTACGTACGTTAGAAGCAACTCCATGCCACTAATGCAATTTATTTCATCCACATGGAAGTCTGTGTGTAGGATGGTCTATCTCTGTCTGCCTTTACAGGCAACTGCAGTATCTAATTATGTGCTACGATTTCCGTTGGGCTGAGAAGGTCCTAGTTTGGGGTATTCCAAATTTAAGGATGCCCTCTCTCTCTAAACCATATTGGATGTTTGACATTTTTAACACAATAGTATAGCCATAGCAGGGAGAGGCAAAGACCAGGGATGGAGTTACACCCACCCTTTTTCTCTATCCAAAGCACATACCTGAATTCAATGCACGCTGCTTTTAGCCCCCCTCACAAAGGTGGGATTCTTCATGATCACAATGGGCTCCCTGGGGCGGGGTGGAGGGAATGACTGAGGGAATGTCCCCACAATCTGCAGCTAAGCCTCGAACCAGTGATTCTCAACCCAGAGGGGTTCTTCTCTCCAGGGGACATGTGACAATGTTTGGAGACATTTTTGATTGTCACAACTGCTTTCTCATATGTAGAGACTAGGGATGCTGCTATACATCCTACAATACACAAATTTCTCCTCATGAGAGATGCCTTCTCCAAGCACCAATAGAAAAGAGCGACCCATCACTCCATCCCTTTATCATGCTTTTTCAGTAACCTCTTCACTCTTCACAGTACCTAACATTCTGCCATATATTAATTTGTTTGCTTGTTATCTGAATCCGTGACTCCACTGTCACCTTCACAAGGGCAGACTTTTTAGTCACTAACTGCATCTCCAGGGCTTAAAGAGTTCCCAGCACATAGTAGTGGCTTAATGAATATGTATGGAATGAATGGAAGCTGGAGGAGAGGAAGGAGATGGGAAGAGGATGCGAAGGGAGCGAGTATCAAGAAAAGGGAAGAGGGGCTTCCCTGGTGGCACAGAGGTTGAGAGTCCGCCTGCCGATGCAGGGGACGCGGGTTCGTGCCCCGGTCCGGGAAGATCCCACATGCCGCAGAGCGGCTGGGCCCGTGAGCCATGGCCGCTGAGACTGCACGTCCGGAGCCTGTGCTCCGCAACGGGCGAGGCCACAGCAGTGAGAGGCCCGCGTACCAGGAAAAAAAAAAAAAAAAAAGGGGAAGAGGAGGAAAGGATGGAGGAGGAACGGCAGCAGCAGAAACAAGAAGCAGCGCCAAGCTACTGCAAGGCTCCAGGAGCAAGTCTCAGAGTCTGTCTCCCCTTCACCTGTAACAGGATATCATTTCCCAGCTTCTGAAAGCAGAACCCTCCCTCTATCAGCTGCTCTGTCAGAAACGGAGGCCAAGCTAGTGCCCGACAGGATGGTGGGTCCTGCGAGACCCCACAGCAGCCCAGTGCAAAGGAAGGAAACTTCACCTCACTCTGCAAAGGGATGATGATCAAGATGCTTTGGTGTTCTCTTTCCCAGCTTCTCATTTAAGTAGTTACTGGTGGCTACAAGATATTCTAATACCACCACAGATGCCTGGCTGGGTTTTAGCTGTTTGCACAGTTGCATTTTCTGCTTTAATAGCTGGAACACAGAAATCGCAGTTAAGTTCAGTCATGAGCCTTGAAGAAACTGAATCCTTTAATCATGAAGAAAATTCCCAGCTGAAGTAAACAAGCAGGTTTGAAACAGTTCTATACATCTAGGGTTTCACAATATTCTCAAAGGAGACAGTTACAGAAATTATAAATATCTAAAACGATCCTTTCCTTTGGGGGCTTAGAGAGCCTCAACTCTAGTGAATGGAAGTAAAGCATAAAAATATATAAGACTTAATTGCAATAGAACACCTGCATAATCGATCATTTCAACACGACGGTGGTCTAAAATCATGATGTCTGAGGCTGTCAAACTGCATTGTGGGAAACAAATGGTAAAGCCTGTTTGGGTCAGACCCAGCCCCTCAAATATTTCCGCTGATTTTCCTGTTTGATTGGCTTTTGGTTGGTTGGTGGCCATGTCTGTCGTTGGTTTTCTGCCTCTTTTCTGTGGCTGAGACTTTTACAATGGATCTGCGTTTAGTAGAGCTTCAAGGCAGGTTGGGGGTACCAGATGCTTCTGTTCGGTGGTAATAGGAGGGGAGTGAATATGACAACACACGCAGAGGCTCATAACTGAGGTCCTATGTGATAAGAATAAACAGCTCTACCCCAGGGCAAATTTTGAATCCAGGAGCAGATGGAGGGACAGTTTCAAATCAGCCCACCTCTAAGTTAGTTTCATGCTACTCAGGATTTCCTTGGCTTTAAGAACTGTAAGCCAGAGATCAAAACCCTTTTGCCTCTGCCTCTGGAATAACGCAGCAAATGGCATCTTGAAGCCAAAGCTGGATCATTACAGTCCGAAGAAGCAATATTAAAGTTGTAGACTTCACCCCACCCCCACCCCCCACCCCCCAGGAAAGGCTCATTTCCTATTGAGAATTTTTACAGTTTCCATCGGACTCCTTAATAGTATCTAATTGATGGATTTCAATTACAAAGGAACAAAGAGTAAGCGCGGCTGCTCTTTACGGGCTGGAGATCATTCATATATCCTGGAAATCTTCTTATCATTAGAGGAGGTCCAACCTTTGGCCCAAGTGAGGAATTTTACTCATCTACCCAGAATATGATTAAAAAGAAACCCAGAATAGAATGAGACAATTACTGCCGGGGCCAGCATGCACAGAATGGGTTTTAAATAAAGCATGAATTATTCTCAGCTATAGAGACCCTATTCAGGGTAAGCGGAGAGCCAGGGGGACAGTACAAAAAATAAAATAAAAACCTCTGCCCAGAGACCCCACGTTCAGTGCTCATCAATATTTAATTTCCTTGCTTCTCTTATCTTTCCATTCCTGCAGCCCTGCGTTCTCTTCAACTGAATGGCACTGGTGTCATATTTTAGACACCAACAAAAACTGCTAGGCTCACACTAATGGTGACCTATGACGCCGGTCAGTTCAGTAAGCAGCCACTGAGAGCCTACTATGTGCTGGGCTCTGAGAATATGAAGATGGGGAAGACCCAAGTGCCAGCAATGATCAGGAATCCAACTCTGGAGCCAGGTCAAGGTCTTGCCCACTTTCTTACTCTGTGACATTGATATTATAAGTGCTAATATACGTAAAATACTTAGGATAGTGGCCAACTACGTAGTCAACTCTCTATAATGTGAGCTTAACTATTATCTTTCTAAGAGGCCTCAGACTATGAAAAAAAGCAAGAACAATCATTCCAACCTTATGGGTGATACTGATCATTATGGGAGCTCTGAGAGCACTGAGGATGCCCTGAGTGAGAGGGAAGGAAGTCAGGCTGGAATAAGGAAAGATTTCCAATAAGAGATGAAATGTAATGGAAAATGTTTAAAAAGGAAGAAAAACCCAACTGGCAGCCAGCACCTCTTTACAAATGCCCTGTTCCTCCTTAGGAATGAGGGTTTCCTCGACTGTGCAATCCTTTCCTCAAGACTAAACACTTGAAATCTGCTAAGAGAATAGACCTTAAGTGTTCTCACCACACACACAAAAAAGATGGGAACTATGTGAGGGCATGGAGGTGTTAATTAACTTGATTGTGGCAATCATTTCACAATGTCTACATATATTAAATCATCACGTTGTACAACTTTCAGAAATGGCATTGCACAACCTAAATATATACAATTTGTATTTGTCAGTCCTACCTCAATAAAGACAGGGAGGGGGCCTGGAGCCTAAAGCTGAGAATCGTATTTACGAGATAAGCTGATCCACCCTGCTCCAACTTCATCCAAGGGATACAGCGTATCTTCAGGCCTCTGCCAGTGCTGCCCCAGGTGACACCACCAATGGTTAAGGGTATGGCAATGGATGCCTGACAGCCAGGGGTTAAACCCTGGCTTTGCCACTTACTGGTTCTGAAAACTTGGATAAGTTACTTAAGCTTAAGGAAACTGGTGACTCAATTTCCTTATGGATAAAACAGGGACCAAAACAGTCCCTACCTATAGGGTGGTTATGAGGATGAAATAAATAAATGCATGTAAAGCATTTAGACTAGTGAATGGCATAGTATGAGCCCCATATAAATAGTGATGGTGGTGACTGCTTTTTAAAACGACAGTGTCTCCAGGATCAGAAGTGGCAGTTTGGTTTCAAAACCTATTCACCATCCCAACTCTTTTTTTTTTTTAACAGTTTTAGGAGTTATAAGACACATACAGTAAAGTGCGTGTATTTAAAGAATAATATCTGAGAGCTTTAACATATGTATACCCCTAAATCCACCACCACAATTAAAAGTTCCCTTTGTAATCTCTCCCCGAGTCATTCCCTTCTCTCCCCATCCCCCTGCGATCACTAACTTATGTTGTCACTATAGATTAGTTTGCATTTTATAGAATTTTATAGAAATGGAACCATCCAGTATGTACTCATTTTGGGTCTGGTTTCTACTCAGCATAACCATCTTGAGATTCACGACTGTTGTAGTATGTATCAGTGGCTCATTCCTTTTTATTAATATTTTATGGTTGTTTATTCATTCACCTGTTGATAGACATTTGTGCTGTTTCTACTTCGGGCTATTATAAAGCTGCTATAAACATTCATGTGCAAGTCTTTTTATGAATATGCATTCCTTTCTCTTGGGTAAATAGCTAAAAATAGCTCAATCATGGAGTATATGTATTTTTCACTTTTAAGAAACTCTCAAACGGTTTTCCAAAGTGATTGCGCCATTTTACACTCCCCCCAGTAGTGTATGAGAGTTTCAGTTCCTCCACATCTTCACCAAGTCTTTGCTTGGTTAGTCTGTTTAATTTTAGCCATAGATGTGTAGTGGTATCAAAGTATGGTTTTAATTTGCATTTCCATATTCCACATGCATTCTTTCATGTGCTTACTTGCCATACAAGTAAGTAACCTTCTTTGGTGAAGGTTCTTTTCAAATCTTTGACCCATTTTTTAAACTGGGTTGTCTGATTTCTCATTAGTGAGTTTTGAGGGCTCTTTATATAATCTGGACATAAGTTCTTTATTAGATGTATCACTGAAAATACTGGCTTCCAGTGAGTTGCTTGTTTTTTCATTCTCTTACCAGTGTCTTTTTAAAAGGATACTTTTTTCACTTTGATGAAGTTCAAGGTATCAACTTGTTCTTTATGGATCATACTATTGGTCTACTGTCTAAGAAACCCCTGCCTAACACAGGTCTCAGAGGGTTTCTCCTGGGGTTTTCCCCTAGAAGTTTTATAGTTTTCGGTTTTTCATTTAGATTTTTGATCCAGTTAAGTTAATTTTATATGTGGTCAGTGGTATGGACCAAAGGTCATTTATTTACATATGGATATCCAATTATTTTTGCACCATTTGTTGAAAAGACTATTCTTTCTCCATTGAAGTGGTTTTATATCTTTGTCAAAACTCAGTTGTCATATAGGTGGGGGTCTATTTCCAGGCTCTCTCTTCTCTTCCATTGATATATTTATCTATCTTTCTGACAGTCTTGATCACTATAGATCTGTAATAAGCCTTGAAATTAAGTAATATTAGACCGCCAACGTCTTCTTTTTCAGAGTTGTTTTAGATATTCTAGGTCCTTTGCACTTCCATATGAATTTTAGAATGAGCTTATTGATTTCTACAAAAATTCTGCCTGAGATTTTGATTTGGAATTAGATTGAATACACAGATAAATTTTGGGAGAATTCATATCTTAACAAAATTGAATCTTCCAACAATGAACATGGTATATCTCTCCATTCATTTAGATGCTTAATTTAACCAGGAATATTTTATAGTTTTCATGTATAAGCCTTTCATGCATGTAGTTTCATAGGACTTTCACATTTATCAAATTTATCCCTAAGGGGGCTTCCCTGGTGGCGCAGCGGTTGAGAGTCTGCCTGCCGATGCAGGGGACACGGGTTCGTGCCCCGGTCCGGGAAGATCCCACATGCCGCGGAGCAGCTGGACCCGTGAGCCATGGCCGCTGAGCCTGCGCGTCCGGAGCCTGTGCTCTGCAACAGGAGAGGCCACAACAGTGAGAGGCCCGCATACCGCAAAAAAAAAAAAAAAAAAAAAAAATTTATCCCTAAGTGTTTCACATTTGTGATACTATGGTAAATTGTATTGCTTTTTAAATTGCAATTTCCAATTATATGCAGCAAGGATATAAAAATACAACTGATTTTTGTATATTGATCTCAAGCCTGCAAACTTGCTAAATTTATGTGCCAGCTGCCTTTTTGAAGATTTTGTTAAGATTCTACATAGAAGATCATGTTACCTGCAAACAAAGGCAGTTTTACACCTTCCTTTCCAATCTGGATACTTTTTGTTTCTTTTTCTTGCCTTATTCCCCGGCTAGAAGCTTTAGTACAATGTTGGATGAAAGAGGTGAGAGCACACATCTTTGTCTTATTTCTGATCTTGAGGAAAATCATTCAGTCTTTCACCCTAAGTATGCTGTTAACTGTAGATTTTTGGTAGGTGTCCCATATTAGACTGAGGCAGTTCCTTCTATTCTTAACTTGCATCTGTTAAACAGCATTCAGCTGAATATTCATGGGGACCTTTGGCAGATCTCTGTAGTTCTCACTCCCCTCTGGCATTCCATCCTGCACCTTCTACCCACCCTCACTTCCCTGAACTCTCCCCAACTCAGGGAATCTGCTGGGCTCCACCTGGGTTCCCTCTCTCTGTGCATCTGGAAACCCTCTCCAGGCAGTAAACTGAGGCAAATGTGGGGCTCACCTTCTTTGTTTCCCATCTCTCAGGGATCGCTATCCTGCACTGTCTGAAGTCCAGTGTCTTGAAAGCCATTTTTTAAAAATACATTTTGTCTCCTTTTTGATTACTTCAGGAAGGAGGTTAAATCTTCCATCTTAGTTCGAAGTAGAGTCTTTGTCTCAACTTTTATGCTTTTACTCTGGTTTCTAACGAGAGCCACTCCTGTTTTCCCCACCAACCGAGCTCTATGACTTGGCACTCAATTTCTCTCACCTTTTGTCTCTCTAGATTGGCTCAAAGAAAAACTATGGCCTTGGGATCAGGAATATCTAGGTTCAAGTGCTGGCTGTGGCACTGATGAAACATAGTAGTTAATTTGCCCATCTATAAATTGAAGTAACAAAATCTACTTTACAGGATTGTTGGAAAGATTAGATGCCATCACAAGTGAGGCAACTTCTCCTTTGACTGGTAAATTACAGGGACTCAGTAAATGATGGGTGTCATTACTGTTACTAGACTTCTTGTTCCAGCTTATTCTCTCTCCCTCTTCTTCTTCCCTACCTCCACCTTCCTTTCTCCGAATCTCTTCAGCCCTAATATTTGATGACTGTGGGCTGTGGTGACAAATTACACTTTAAGTCTCGAGCCCCATGACAGCTGAGTCATGCCATCAAGAGTCTGTAGAGTGGGAATGAGTCCCAGCCCTGAGATATCAGGGCGTGTGGGTGGCTTCTGCAGGAATCACTGACAAACACCTGTTAAATATTTTACTTTTCTGAGACAATCCTCAGTCACTCACTTTTAAGATTTAAAATAGAGTTTCTCTGGACTTCCTTGGTGGTGCAGTGGTTAAGAATCCGCCCGCCAATGCAGGGGTCACGGGTTTGAGCCCTGGTCCGGGAAGGTCCCACATGCTGCGGAGCAACTAAGCCCGTGTGCCACAACTACTGAGCCTGTGCTCTAGAGCCCGCGAGCCACAACTACTGAAGCCCTACGCACGCCTAAAGCCCGTGAGAAGCCTGCGCACCGCAACGAAGAGTAGCCCCCGCTCGCCACAACTAGAGAAAGCCTGCGCGCAGCAACGAAGACCCAACGCAGGCAAAATTAAATAAATAAATTTTTAAAAAATAAAATAGAGTCTCCCTACACTTGACAAAAGACCAAATACACCTGGGCCACCATCTATGATTGTTGTGATGGCTTTCCGCACAACTCCATGGGGAACCTATCACCCTATAAACACTGCGCATTCATCAAGTGTGGCGAGTGCCCAACAAAGAGCAGAGCATATTGAGAAGAGACGCCTTTTGCTACTGTTCCTAAGCAGACCTTTGGTTACAGGGAAGTTAAAAGCGGCTGAAATAGTCCAACTGAGCACCCCACTAGTTTCACAATGGAATGAAGATTCGCCTCCTCCCTGGAAGCCAGCTTGGCTCCCCTCTGGGAGTCTTTTTCAGGCCTGGGAAACAGTCCATGGATTGAGAAGCAGTATAATTTAGTGGCTGAGAACACGGGCATTCATATAAGCCAAGACTGGGTTCCAATCCCAGTTCCACCATTTATTTACTAGTAACGCTATCTTGGATAACTTGTTTGACCCCCTCTGTGGATTTTCATTTGTAAAATGAGAGTGAACACATCTGATTTAGGTAAGATTTTATGTGAGGTTGGCATGAGATAATATATGTAAAGTGCTCTGTATATAGTGCATGCCCAGTAAATGGTAAATTATATCATTACTATCATCATCATCAGTGTTGTTGTTATTGGCAATAGAAAATCTAACCAGGATGACACTGTCCAACAGAATTTTCCATGATGACAGGAAAGTTCTGCATCTTTGTTGTCCAATATCGTAGCCACAAAACACAGATGGATAGTAAGTGACTGCAATGGATAGCAAAGCTCTAAGGAATCCAACTGTCTTAGTCTCTTCAGGCTGCTATGACAGAATATCATAGATTGGGTGACTTAGAAACAACAGAAATTATTTCTCATAGTCCTAGAAGCTACAAAGTGCAGAATTGAGGCACCAGCATATTGCCTGGTGAGGGCTTCCTTCTTGCTGTGTCCTCGCATGGCAGAAGGGGTAAGGGAGCTCTCTGGGGCGTCTTTTATAAGGGCCCTAATTCCACTCACGAGGGTGGAGTTTAATGATCACTTCCTAAGGCCCCACCTCCAAATACCATCACACTGAGAATTAGGCTTCAACCTAGGAACTGGCAGTGGTCAGGGGTGGGTGAGACACAAACATTCACTCTGTAGCACCAACGATGGGAATCACTGATTGGGAAACAGAGCAGGACCCTGTGGTCCTTCCCCGCCATGTCCTCCACCTGCCTTTTGTCTGTAGAAAAACTTTAGTCAAAGAATAAATTTAATCAGAGAAGTGAGAAAATGCAGAAGCAAAGGAAAACAGTCCAACAAGACCAAATAATAATAGTTTAGTCATTAAACAAAGTCAAGGACCTTTAGTTCCTCCTCAAGGGCTAGAGATCATATTCTGAGCCATATCCTGTGAACTGTGTTGTAGATACTGAAACCCACACCAGGTGGAAGAAGTTAACTACAGGATGGCCAGACTATAGCCATGACATAAGCTGCCACAGTTCCAAGAACTGGTCTCAAATAAATGGGAACACACTGACCCTGGAAATCAAGAGTAACCGTACTCAAAAGAATCAAGACAACACGGATCAGACCACCGCATGAGCAATTTCAAGATGACCGTCAGAGCTGACTGTGCTGTTTCTGCGTGTAGCCCCCTCCCTCCACCTATATACCCCTGAAACTCCCCTTTAAAAGCCCTTGCCCACTGATTGTCAGTGGGGAGTCGGCCTTTTGGACATGAGTCTGCCCTCTCCCCTGGTTGCTGGCCTCCGAAATAAAGCAAACTTTCCTTTCCACCAAGCTTGCCTCTGGAGTACTGACTTTCAAGCGTGAGCTGCTGAACCAAACTTTCAGTAACAATTGGGAAATCTCACAAAAATTTTGCACCCCGACAAAGGGAAGACATTTCCAAGGATCAAGGCCGTGGTGACAGCACCTCCACCGGGAAAGCTAACAGCTTGCACCTTGGGCTTAAAGGGCTGATCTGCCCCAAGACACCTGACTGGCCCCCTCGTTTCCTCACTTAAGTCCTTACTCAACAGCCCCTCTGCAGAAGAACTTTCTCTGACCACTCACCATTCCACCCCTCTCTACCGCTCTCCTCTACCAGCTTTATTTCTTGCCAGAGCAATTATCATTGACTTTATTTGTTGCTTTGGTGACAGTCTTGTCTCCTACCCGTAGAAGGTACGCTTCGTGAAGGCAAATTCTCTTTCTGCTTGAATAAGCGCATGATCTCAGTACCAAGAAGGTGCCTGGCACGTTGTAGGGTTTCAGTACCCGTGTGTTGAATTTAATACAACCAGGTTCCCTAAAAGAAGGCCAGAGCCAGAGGTTTATACGCAGCAGAATACTTTTGTAAAATTAAAAACACTCCCTTCCCTTCAGCCTCCACCCTCACCCCTGCATGTTCAGACAAGCGGCTGGGGATTCCCCAGCAGCCACCAACAAGAGCTCTGTAACGCTCAACCCCCAGCTCACAGGCAAGGCTTCGTTTCCAGGCTGGGGAAAGCGTTTTGAATTCCAAACAAGACCCGACATTTAACATCCTCTCGTTTTTTTCTCTCAACAGCTTACTCTCCTCACAGCTAATGTGATTAAGCATTCACAGCAATGGGTGTACATTTTTATTAGGGCTATGACAAGTGATTCGGAGGTAATTAAGCGATGGAATGTTTCACACAATGCTTACTCCACTTAGGGAAGAAACTCTACGTTTTGCTGGATTCACAGGCAAAAGGGGAAAAAAAAAACATTCGGAGAGGGTCACCTGTTGTAACAAACAACCATCGGAACTATTGTTGGGCCCAGGATAATCGTAAGAAAGTGAAAATTCTCATTTATACAGAATGATGAGACAGATACAAAAAAATCAATATAAAGCTGTATATCACACAGCCAGTTATTACAGTCCTGTTCTTCTTCTTTTAAAAGAGGCAGCATCTTAAATGTACATCAATAGAGGGATGAGTACATAAATTGGAATTTTATGTAGCATTTAAAAGAATGAGGTAGAATGATAGACACTTAATGGAAAGATGGCTGTGCTATGTTATAAGGAAAAGACTGTCGTCGGTTAGTTCTCATTTTAAAAAGAAATTTAATCAATATGTGTATGTTTATTTGTATATTGAAAAGTGATTCAAGGACACGTGTCAAACTTTTGCAAGTGGTAACTTCTAGGAAGTGAACTTGAGCCTGAAATTACAATAGGCATGTATTACTTTGCAATTATAAAAGATATTAAAACACTTAAATTTTTAAAAAATTAAGCTGAAGTAAAAAAACAAAACAAAACCAGGAGCCAAAGAATTACAGGAATAACATGATTGTCACTATTTCTACCCCCAGTCCCCAATCCCTGCCACACACATACACACACACATACACACTTACTTTTGCTTTCCCAGTAAATAGCATTTATGTTTCAATATAATGAAACAATTTATATTAATTGGATTGCAGGAGAAAATCTGTCTAAATTAGGAAGAAAGTAAGTTTATACAATATAATAAAGCCACAAAGCGTGCTGATCTTATAAGATTCTAAAGCCCTGTTAGTCCTTGTTTGCGTGTATCCACGCAAGAAAACAATTATGTGCAGAATCGCATAAGTAGTCTTTCAACCTCGTTATCACATTCTTACCCAGTCGCCCTTTCAAACAAGAGGTTTAATATCATTCTTCTCATTCTTAGAATACAAAATACCAGAGAGTGGAGTAAAATATCCCAGTAACTTCATGCAAATGACACACATCCAAATATACTCTCCCAAGGTAGGGGAAGAGAAAGAAAGAACACTGCAAACCTTCCAGGTGATTCCACCTGCCACCCTAGTCAATGAACATAGTATGGTCTGAGTGACAGTGGGACGCCCATCATGACCAGGGCCACAGCATGACTGTCAGGGCTCTGGGCACTTCAGCTTTTGTGGGCCCTTTCCTCCATCAAAATATTAAAAATGATGTTTCCTCATGCATTGCTTTAAAGACAAAAAAAAATCTAGGCTAGATTCATTATCAAAAACGTGTTATCATTTTGCTCATTTTTTCTTCTGATTTTAAAAGAAATTAACATTAAAACATTTTCACAAGCTTCTAAAAGTATCATGTGCCTTAGGCACTGTGTTTCCTGCACTAAACGCAGAAGTCGGCCCTGGTTCAGAGTCCAGTCTCTACAATGCCCTGTGTCCCTCACTTCACTAAAAATAATTCCAGTGCTTGCACGTTCCTATTTTTTTTTCCTAAAAACAGCTGAACACAAGTCAGCTAACTTGTCTGGTACTCAAAGAAACAGTGATCTGTGCAAACGCAAGAGGAAAACTGGCCGTGACGGACAGACTAAGGTACAACCTGTGGTCTCACACAAATCCTAAGGTGCTGTTGTTAAGGGTAGTTGTTACTCTCTGCTAATTCTACCTTCTGCTTTGGCATTAGACTCCAGATCCACATAAGATCCAACTCCACTATGGTCTGAACTAATGCATCGTCAAGGGCTCTTTGCATATAATCAATATTAGTAATAATAACCTCTATGCTTCATGTGTCTACAACGTGGGAGCCATGTGCCAAAGCGCGATGAGGTTTACGTCACTTAATCCTCACGCTAATCCTACTCATAGGTGTTATCATCTGTGTTACATAAAAGAGAACGGGGGCCCTAAGAATTTAGGTGGCTTGTCCAAAGTCACACAACCAGTAAATGATGAAGCTGAGGAATGAAGAAAGAGAAAACTGAAGTCCTGTTCCAGAGACACGGACTTGCCTTGTGTCCACCCAATCTCTTGGTACCTACTACATAATTCTCAGGGTCCAGAGCAAAATAAAAATGTGAGGCCTCTAGTTGAAAAGTTATTAAGTGTTTCAAGATGGGGACAGCAGAGCATTGAAACACGGGCAAGAGCCTCTGGGCTTCAAGGGCGACTGTATGCCCACGCAGCCGGCCCTGCGTCTTGCCCTCTGAGTCTGCAGACCCGGCATGGCAGTCCCATTCTGGAGCCCTTGCAGAGCTGCTGCAAGACTCTGCTCTGGCGGGTGGACAGGCGACACCTTCTGGCTCTTTACATCAGCCAGCCTGGGGCTTCAAGGAAAGGAAGCTCTCACACCCCAACAGGCACTGGGATGTGTCCCAAACTCCACCCCATGACACACCACCTTTGAGCGGGCTGCACCCTCTTCTCCGTCTCTGACATCAGAAGCAAACCCCAGCCTCCCTCCTTCCTCCCCAAGCACCTCTCCAGCCCCTGCATCCTCACATCCCTGCCACACAAGGCAAACTGGAGGATGCTTTTTCCATAGGTGGGTGTAAGTCAGTTACCCCCACACACAGCCCCACCGCCACTGCTCTGAGGTCTTCACAGTGCCTTTGCGGGAGTAAACCATGATTTGGCCACTCCACCCCCTGCAGAAATTAATGCTGTTTTTAAGAGGAAACCAACTTCACCCCATATACTGAATTAAGTTTCAAAACTATTAAGGAATGAAGTGCAAACCAAGAAAGAAGAGTAACACTGATATACTTGAATTAAGCGTTTGCTATGAGCTAGATACTGAGTTAAGTGCTTAGCATTTTCTCATTTAATCTTCACAGCAACTCTTTGAGGTTAAGTACAATTTCGATCGCATTTTACTCGTAAGAAAGCGGAGATTCAGGAAGGTTTACATAACTTGCTCAAGGTCGTAGGGCTAGTGGGTGTGGACAACAGTAGCTGGAAAGGAAACCGAAAGCTATGCCCAAGCCCTACATGATGGTCAATATTTGCTGTAACCTGGAGTAGGCAAGGACTTTACGTATGACATCAAGCATGACAGCATAAGGGAAATCTGATAAATGTGACTACGTAAGAATTGTAAAGAAAACACATGTCAGAAAACACAATGAACAAGACTGAAAGGCAAACCATCATCTATGAAAGAATATATTCTGATGAACAAGACTGAAAGGCAAACCATTATCTATGAAAGCATATATTCTGGAGCACTAATCCCTTACAATGTATAAAACACGAATCAGTGAGAAAAAGGCAAATACTCCATTGGAAAAAAACAGACAAGGGACGTGAAAAGGCATTTCACAACGAAGAGTAAAGGACATGTAACAAAGCACTCAGCCACACCAGTCATCCAGGAGATGCGAAGGACAACATTATGCCATTTTTCACCAGTGTCAATGAGATTTATTTTCTTTTTTAATGATGTAAAGGAGATAGTTTTTGTTTTGAAGTATATTAATGAGATGTCCTCCTATTGCTTTTCCCAACCTCAGCCCCTCCCACAACCATTCTGCTAAAGTCATTCATTTGTTCCACAGGAGATTAGGAATCTTACAAATGAATGGAAGGAAGGAAGGAAGGGAAGGAGAGAGGGAGGAAGAGAGAGAGAGAAAGAAAGGAAGGAAGGGAGAAAGAAGAAAGGAAAGAAAGAAAGAAAGAAAGAAAGAAAGAAAGAAAGAAAGAAAGAAAGAAAGAAAGAAAGAAAGAAAGAAAGAAAGAAAGGAAGGAAGGAAGGAAGGAAGAAAGAAAGAAAGAAAGAAAAAGAAAGAAAGGAAGAAAAGAAAGAAAGAAAATAGTCCATGTTTAGCTTTTGACTAACAGAATAGGTTTTTTGAGCCTCTAGCCTCAAGAAAATGGTGTCAACATTTTTGTGATTGTCCCAAACTAAAGAAAGGTAAGAATGGTAGAAAATGCTGGTTTGATGGGGCTCCCAAATTTATAGAGAGGTCAAAGATGGTTTCTCCGACGAGGTGACATTTCATCAATGACCTAAAGGAAGACAGAAAGTCAGACATGCAGAGGGATGGACAGAGAGTGAGCCAGGCAGAGCCCACAGCAGGCACCAAGGCCCTGCGGTGGGAGCGGACTTGTCTCGTCCAAAGAGAAGCATGAAGCCCGCACAAAGAGTGATCCAAGAGGAGAGTGGGAGGAGAGGAGACTGGAAAGTGAGCACAGCCCTGCTCTGTGGAACTTTATCGCCTTGGTAACAACTTGGGATGCTCTTGGGTGTGCGATGGGAAGTTGCAGGATTTGCAGGGGGATGACGTGACCTTGTGACTAGTCCTAGCCCCAGAAGTGTGAGCGGAAGCGACAAATACTTCACCTCCCAGCTGAGACATTTAGGAGCCAATGTGCCAACACCCAGAGCCACTCTTTTCTGGAAGTTCGTACGTTGAGACGGTGGAATCACAAGGCAGAGGGATCCAGGGCCCCTTCAACTCTTTTTTATATGTATCTCCACACATTGACCAAGGAGACACTTATCTATTTACGTAAAATGGAAGGCTCATTGGAATATTTTTGGATGTTGATGAAAATAAGCTTTACTGCATCCTTTAACAAATGCATACAAGATGCCAACAGTTTTAAACATTTTTCGGATTTGGGGTCCACTAATAATACCGTCAGAACTGAAATACACAGCAGTAGTATGAAAATTTTCTGGAGTTCTTGTTGAGCTACTAGATTGCTCTTTTTTATGCATTATAAGTTGTGAATTTTTAATTGACGTCAAAGCACTAATAGTATTGCAAAAAGAGAAGTTATTTTAAGCAAGGTCTGCTTTGTATGGCAAATTGCAAAATTGCGCTGTCAGCGTGGACTCATTAGAAACAAAATCTTTAGCTGTAATTTGTGAACAAGGAGCACAGAACAATAATTTAGGTAATAAAAATGTATTCAAGAAAAAACGATTAAAGTGAGACGAAAGCGAAGCATAGTTTCCCGCGATGTCGATACCTCTCTTATCCATTATTTTCATTAATACTTTAAAACATTAAGCTGGTTTAGTTCCTAACAACTTAAAAATAAAATGCTAACCAACTTCAGGTTTCTTTTCTCATATTTCTTAGAGCTGTAGGTTCAGAGCCTTGGGAACCACGGAAGGGAAAGGGGAGAAAGAACAAAACTGTCTGAACTTTGTAAATAAAGACTTTCATCCAAGTTGGACACGTTCGTTTAACGTGTCATTTCTGTCAAAAGAAGAAGAACGTTGAAGGTTCACAGGATGCACAGGATCTGACTTTCTTGCCAACTTCCCCGAATGGGTGCTCTAGCTAGAACGATGCCTTCTTCTCATCTCTCCATCATGCTGTCGCTCCCACATAGGTAGCCAGATCTGATTCCATCATAACCAGCATCCGACACCATCTGCTCAGGGACCAGGCGCCTGGCAGAACTGTGTGGACACCGGCTGTGGGAGAGCAGACGCTCCCTGTCACATCCAGGGAGGCTGCCCGCACGTGTACATCAGGTTTAGTTTGTAAGACCAACCTCCCCCTCACCAGGCAGACGGTACTGGGTGCAGCTTGGGGCAGAGCCTGGAGGGTGGTATCAAGGCCAGGGTGGCAGCCAAGGGGGCAGCAGTGGCTTTGACTACACAAGTCCTGTAGCACAGCCCTAATAGCATCGGCCCAGCTCCTGCCCAGTCTTCGTTGGGGGCTCCAGAGCCATCAGCAAACAAGCCATTGTTTTGATGGATTTTCCTCGGTCCCACCTGCCCCAGGGAAAGTAACCTAAGTCTCCCTTTTCCATTTGCTGGAAAGAGCCTACAAAGAATGGGACAGAAGACCACCAGCAAGCTCTCCGTGGTAGAACTCAGTCAACCAGCGAGCACAGGACTTTTGAGACTATTCCAGATGGACGGCTTGAAGGTGGGGAGGGTCATGTCTGACTACAGCTCAGGCACTCATTTTGGAAGGACTGAAAAGATGCAAGAAACCCTCTGCACCCTTCCTGTCCCATGTGGTTTTGAAACTGCCATCTCATTGGTAGTTCCCTTTGAATTAAAAAAAAAAAATCAAAATATGGTCTAGCCCAGAAGAGAGAAATACCCTCAAGTTGGGAAGACTCCACTGCTGTACTACAGGGACAAAAAGCAGGTGGAATGACTTCAGGGGGAGAAAACTGCAAAATTATAGGAAAAGTCAGATCAGAAGTTAGGAGGAATGAGACAAAATAAGGAGAGAGATTTTTTCTCCTTCCCCCAAATTTCCAGAGTAACACACACACACACACACACACACACACACACACACACACACACACACGATTCCAAATGCCATTCCAGAGCACAGAGCTCAGTGGAAAGAGGAATTCCCCAGCAGTTCTGTAACAATAGTTCTGGTTGCTCCTCAAACTTACCACAATGTTCTCCAGCCATGAACTTGACTCTCCAACTTTTGTCACCTTGCAAACACCTGACACATGACTGAAAACCCTGCTTTGAACTCACAACAGCTTCTGGAATTCTTGGTCTCTCTTTCACCTTCTCCCCAATAGCCCAATTCCATGCTTGGCTCCAGTTTTGGTTGGTTTGAAGCAATTTATTCCTTATAAAAAGTCTTGGCTAATGGTGTGGCTTTGATTTTCGTAAATAATTTTCATTCCCTTCGTGTTCATTTCTTGCATTTATTTACTTTTTTAGTGTGGAAATACCAGAGAACTTCAGGATTACATAACTGTCCTGGATTCTTTTAGGAATCATTCTCTTTGCTATGAAAATTTTACTCTCATCTACTCTCACTTTATTTTGAGAAAGTGTGTCTCCTTTTCACAAAATTACAAAGTAAAAAAAAATATTTGCTAAACAATGCATTCCAGTTAAAAGATACATCCCTTCCTTAAAAATAGCTGTGACATTAATAGCACCAATTTTCTTTCCAAAGTAAAATTAGTTCCTCACAACAATCTTTATTCTGGAAGAAAAGATAGGTGCGGCTGTGTGACCCTGGCAAGGAAAGCTGGGTCTCAGTTTCCTCATCTATAAAATGGGGATAATACTAGAAATGAAGGACTCATATTCAAGACGACACTTCTCTTCTCTGAGAAGTCCCCCTCCCACAGGGTCCTCTTCCCGACTAGGGTGGACACTCTCTCCAATCAGATTCTCTCTCTCAGGGGTCTGGAATTAGCTTTCAGACATAGCCGGTCATATCACATGAAGGGGGGTAAACTTGCCAACTTTAGGAACAGCCTTCTCATGCCATGTTCACGGAGTAAAACCAAGAAAGCTGGTCAGGAGACATAAAAGAGATAAAGGTGCAGAGAAATCTGAGGGAGGTGAACAGATCAGAGGAACCTCCAGAGTTCCTGATAATATTCCACCTCTGAAATCCGGTTCCTATGAGATCTGACCGAATTCTGACATTTAACTGCCTTAAGACATTATGGCGGGGTGGGGGGAGGGGGCAGGGATAAATTAGGAGTTTGGGATTAACAGATACATACTACTATGTATAAAATAGATAAACAACAGGGTCCTACTGTATTGCACAGGGAACTATACTCAATATCTTGTAATAACCTATAGTGGAAAAAAAATCTGAAAAAGGATATATATATGTATAACTGAATCACTTTGTTATACAGCAGAAATTAACACAACATTGTAAATCAACTATACTTCAATTTAAAAAATAAAAATAACAATTAGTTCCAAAAAAAGAGACATTATTATAGCCTCATTTTAAAAAAGAATTCTCTCCATTTTTTATTTTTTACTTTTATTTTTTTGCTAAATGCACCATCACTTGTTTCTCTTGCTGACAACTGGAAGGATCTTAACTAAAACACAGAAGGAAAAAGAATGCCAACGATATCTTCCTTTATCCACACTGGCCCTTGGAAGAGAACTCTCTGCTCGCAGACGGAGCTCCTGAGGGCCCCTCCCAGGGAAGGATTCCTATTCAAGTGAAACAAAGTCTTTATAGCACGAGATCATCAATATGCAAAAAGGTGACACCAGGCCAACATCACATCCAGTTACCCAAATGTCTTGCTCAGGTAACAGCCTTTAAATAGTCAAAGGCTCTCTGGCAAATCATCTCCTTTAGAGAAATTAAAGCCAACATTTTATGCAGATGATTTCACATCCTCTTAACAGCTACTCTCCGAATAATGGAAAGAGCTTGCCACCATCGACACCAGGCCAACAGGGCCCTGCAGAGCCATGTAATTTAGCTGGGGGAGTTCACTCCAGCTCAAGACCCCACTTGGGCTTCCATGTGACTCCCAAGCAGTCTGTCACTCAAGAGAGGCCTCAAGGTGAGACCTCTTCCAATTTGCTATTTGAAAGGAGTCAGGCCTGGGTGGTCCCTGATGCTCACAGCCTGAGGGCCAGATGTGTTATAACGGTGTCAGTGGACAAGGTCAGGCTCATTTGGGAGCTGGATGAGGGGCGGGGGAAGATCTGAGAGTTCCCGACCCTACGATGTGTTGACGTGGGGTCTTTGAGAGACTGTTCAGAGAAATTCAGGAATGCTTCCAGGAACGTGGAGGAGGCCAGCGTGGAGCCGACTGGTGACTCATTTGCCTGCGCACAGACGTCAGCACGATGAACCCTCTTTGCTCTCTGCACCCAAAGGGTCCTGCTCCACGCGTCCAAGTGGACCCATTTAGCAATGAACTAGCTCTTCGTTTAGAGAGTAGAAATTCATACTCACTCTGCAGCCGAAGGGCTGGGCAAATTTAAGGTCTAATTTTGATGCAAACCGACTCACTCTGCTCTATTTCTAGCTGATATTTTCTCTGGGCCCCTGTTACCAAGGGAAACGTAGCTCAGTGCAGACCCCCCCATCTCCCAAACAGTGGCACAAAATCTAAAGAGTTCGGCAGAGACTGCTTAAGCCCAGGGCTCCGCGTGCGAGACGACACTTGAGAAGACAAGCTTTTTCGACCTGGTCAACGTCCCCACATTTCTAGGGACATCAAGGAATTCCTAGGAACCATGAGGGCTCCTCAGGGGTGGAGGAGAAACAAAGTCATACCGGGGCTTTATTTGTGTAGATGCGTATTGACGTCTGGTTTCAGGCCCCCATGTAAAGAGTTTGCAAGTCGTCACTGCCGTCCTTATAACAAGAAAAAGCTGGACAAACTGGTAATCAGTGTTTGGTATGGGAGCCTTCAGAGAACTGAGGTTGCAGGGCAAACTGCCATCCTGAAATCTGAAGAGACAGGAGAATTCAGAGCCATGGCCAGGATGTGCTCACCCGGAGCAGACGCCACTGGAACGATAACTGGTAGGAACCTTGGACGGTAATTTTGGTGAACTGCTGGAGGCTGAGTATGGACCAGCATGTGGCCTGCAATCTTAGGGGGACCCTACAATTTCATGGCCTTTACTTCCAGAAACCCCACCAGGTTCTCATGGTGAAGATTCAAGTAGGATCCCCTTGTGGCTCTGACTGGGGGAGAAGTGTCGTCCTTGTGAAACATACAGAGCCTGCCTCAGAGCACAGGTGTCATTCATCTTGGAGTCCCTAGGGCCCTACATCGTAGGTTTCATGATATTTTTGTTGCGTGGAATGATGGGTGGTTGGATTGATGGACACTTGGGTGGATGCATGAATGAATGGACGATACGGGATCCATGCCCTCAAGGAAATTATGATACAGAAATTCCTAACTTTATCTCTCACAAAACACTAACACCATACACACTAACACCATGATGTTTGTTTGGTTTGTTTTGTTTTTTGGCCATGCCACGTGGCTTGTGGGATTTTAGTTCCCCAGCCAGGGGACTGAACCCAGGCCATAGCAGTGACAGCACAGAGTCCTAACCACTGGACCGCCACGTAATTCCCTAACGCCATATGATGTCAATAGCTATGCCACTGTGCTAAAAAGTTCTTCTATGCTCAAAAATATTGGAGGAAATGCTCAATTTAGCAACTTAAACAGACTTCTTTACTACTAGAGACTGGATACCATGCACCTTTCTTGTCCTAGAACTTAGGACAGCTGTTGTTAGACACTCAGTAAGATAATCAAAAGAAGGAAAACATCATAGAATAATCCACTCATGTTCCTTCATCCCACAAATATTCACTGAGCACCCTCTGTACTGCAGGCACTAAGCCAGGGTCTAGGAGTATAATGAGAGCAAAAATGGGCACGCTCTGCCATCATGGAGGGTGTAGTGTACTCGAGGAGACAGACATTAAACAAAGAATGCCACGGATTTAAGTGCAAATTTGCAATGACGCAACATTCACTGCAATGGAGAAGTATATGGAAAAAATACAATAAAGCAAACAGCCTGGTCAGGGAGGTTAGGAAAAGCAAACAGAGGAACTGAGAATGAAAACATTGGGAAGAATTAATATGGCAAAATGGACTGGGGGGAGCGGTACTGCTGGGAACCCAGCAGAGGAAACAACACGTGTTACCAAATGCCCCTTTGAAGTCCTATAGCAGGAGGGAGCATGGCTCGTACAAAGAATGGAAATGAGGCCAGCATGGCTGGGAGTAGGGGATTCCACACTGTCAGTTACTGTTTAAGCTTCTAGGTGCCGTGGTGACTTGTTACACAGCAACAAATGACAAATACAGGTCACTAACTCAAAGAGGGTTCAGGTTTCCGTGCTGGATATGCTCCCTTGATCCTTCCAGATTCAATACTCACCATTCTCTACCCTACTTTTTGTCTTGGAAGTGATTCTATGGGTTGTATCCCCCAGGCTCCCTTTCCCTCTGACTTTCACTTAGGTTTGGCCAATGGGCAGCCCCAGGAGAAAGTCGGGGGGGGCGGGGGGCAGGAGAGGTCAGCCCTTGCTCTCTCGGCTCAGCTGGGATGCAGTCTGACACTGAATGCATCCATCTACCCAGGGCCACAGCTCCGAGTGAGTGGTCCCCTCCTCCCAAGGTCTCAGGTCTCTCTGGGTTCCAGGGCCTCCTGCTGTCACTTGCCCCAGGGCCCCTTCACCAACCCTTGCTGGTTTCCTTGCTTCCTCTTGCCCACACCTTTGTAAGCAATCTTTTCCAGTGACCCTCTTTATGCATCCCCTCTGAGTGTTGCATCTAATTCTGGGGGACATATACAACTCCTCATCTAGAGAGTGATAAAGCTGGGACATAGAGTTTCAGAACCTTAAAGTTATTCTTTTAAAAACTAGAGTAACTATACCTCTCCCCAGGTAGCCTAAGTACAGAGACTGGAGACGCTCTTCGACTTCCGACCTAAATGGATCCGGAGCCCAAACTGTGGAAAGTGACTGAACACCTTTGAGCTTCAGTTTTTTCACAAGCAAATCTGAAACAATACCTCCCAGTCGCTACATAAAACTGCCGTTAGCATTAAATGCAAGCACGTATGTAAAACGCACGGCACACAGTAAGGGACCAGGAAACATCACCACTAGGACTCCACCAGCAAAAGATCTCATTTTGCTAAACCAACCTGACCCCAAAGGCCATTTTGTACTGTCAACGGCCCCGAAGGTTACGGTGATCATCAGTTCAAAGGCAGACCCCACCCCCCCAGGATACCGGAAACATCTACAGAGATACCATACTCATCTAACCCTCCTTTTTAATGCACCTCAGCCCAGCAGAGCAGCTGCAGCGAGCATCACTTACCAATGTCATGGGCAACTTCTTAGTTCAAAGGAAGGGCTTGGCCTCTTCAAGTGCTGCCACTGTTCAGCATCTCAGCGGTATTCAGAGGCTGGCACTGGTCGTGGAGTCCTGTCACATCAAATTTTCTCCTCCTGGGGTCACACGTTGCCTGGGCAGGTTTCTGAATGTGCAAAAGCATGAGGGAGGGAAAGAAGACGATGGGAATCTGCACCTGGTGACATTACCAGAAACGCGTTTTGACTTCAGATTACGGTTCTTAGAAAGGGCAGTGCTGTGTGCTGCGTTTACAGCCGTTCCAACAGTGGTTTAATGAGTCCCTGAATGCTGACAAGAGGGCCACTTGGACGTGAGTAATTGGGTCACTGCGGTTTCCCAAGGACACAGGGCAGGCTGCGAGGTCTGAATCACCGGCAGAGAAGTGGCTGGTGGACCCAATTCAAAGTCACTGCAAAGTGACAGTGGGCTGGAAACAGGGCCAGGAACTAGAGGGTCCCCAGACAGATGGCACAACCCAACCAGGAGTGCAGCTGTCCCGGCCTGGCGGTCTCCCCCATCCCTGCAATCAGATCTGCTGGATCAAGGCTTCTCCAGCATCTGTCCTTTGTGCCCCATCAGCATGATTTTTGCATGCTCACATCCACTCTTCTATTAGTTCCTTAGTTTTCTTTTTCTTTTTTTTTTCCCCCGACCAGAGATCAAACCCAGGCCCTTGGCAATGAGAGCATGGAGTCCTAACCACTGGACCGCCAGGGAATTCCCAGTTCCTTAATTTTCTTCAAGTCAACTCAAAATCTTCTTAAATTTATTTTAATTGGAATTTTATATCACGACCACCATGGAAGCCAGCATCACTTGCCATAGATAGAAAGCAACAAATAAAATAAATACAATGAAACAAGCATCATTACTAGATTCCAGCTAGATACTGTTTCCAGTGGAATGGTCGGAGTCTGCCTCTTGCTTCTCCTGATACAGAAGGGATTAGCAAGTGTTCCAGCAACAAGTGGGCTTTTTTTTTCTCCTATAATCAGCAACATTAAAAGAGAATGGAAAAGAGAATACCTTTCCGACTGTGTTATTCCATTGTATTTTATGCTAAAATCACCAAGTAACACACCCACAATCATCCTGTTACGTAACCCAGGGTTACCCATCTGGGATAGGTGCGTTCCTCTGTCCTCCTGAAGCCTGGCCCAAAGCAATAACGCCATAAATCATGGTTTGTGGGCCTCCTGCACATTAAAAGAAATAACTATTGCAATTAATCTCTTCCAAGTGCCACCTAAAACCATGTCGTCTACTCCCCAGGGTACAGATGCCATCCTTTGGGAAACGCCAAGATACACTGAACTTCAAGTCCTTTGGTTAAGGAGCACATGGAAATCCCAGTGAAAGAGTTCCACGCTTTCTGTTGCTAGAAAGGTCTTCATGGCTGGGACAATGTCAGGGAGACATCACGCTCCAAAGATTGTGGAGGGAGGAAGTTGGAGAACAACAGGGCTCTCATCCTGGTGAGGACTCCCCCGCCAGGGCTTGGGGACACAGTGAAAAATGGAAACCACACTCAAAGGGTCCTCGGAGGACCTGCAGCCAACAGGCCAGCACCATCTCTGCCCTGTGCTGGTAAAGCTGAAAAGCTGGGATGTGAACTTAGACGCCAGTTGTTTCCAAAGTCCATGTCTTCCCGCATGACCTGCTGCCTCTCCTGCCTACTAACGGTGACAGTTTTAATGTTAACAGAATTTTTTTTACTGTCACACCCACAAAAGAGTTTTCCATTCCTCCTCCCTCAACTCTCTCAAGCTCCTTGGAGTGTCTCTTTGGCCCTGACTGGCTATATTGGGACTGCTTTTTCCCAAAGCCATAAATGTGCAGGAAATTCAGGGGACAAGGATTAAGGTAAGAAGACTGGGGTCAGGAGGAGGCTGAGAAAAGTGCTGGCCACTCACACATGGTTTGTTTTTTTAATCTACACGTTTCTCGTCTTCTCCTCACAGCCCATGCCCTCCCTGCAGACCACGTGGAGTCTCTGAAATTAAAGAGTCACTGTCTGTCCAGCAACCAAGCAAGGAAGTGAGGGGCTGACGTGATAGTGAGATGACAAAATGGTCCAGTTGTCCCTCTGGCACCCAAGGTCCATTTCCCTCAACCCAGAATTTGAGAGATTACAGATAGAGGAACCAGACTTTCCGGGTTTTATCGGGGAAAGACACCATCACTCACTGCGTGACTTTGGTTAAGTGGCTTAACCTCTCTGAGCCTCAGTTTCATCTGCCTGAAATAAGAGTATCAGTGACATTAAATTCACAGGTGATGCAAAGTTTGGAAGTAATATATTAAAAGGGATTTACAGCATCTGGCTCAGAAAAGACACTCAAAAAAAAAAAAAAACAGCTGCTTTTACTGATAGGTTCTTTGGTAGGTGATGGCAAGATTCCCATGCCACACTCAGAACGGCAAAGGAAAACCCTAGCTGCTCCCCCAGAGCAGCGGGGAATCCCGACAGCTACACCTCCCCTGCAGTCCGACAGTATAGACAAGGTTGTGATTAACTTTACCAGAGATATTTCTAATTTAAACTGAGTTCTGTTGGACAGCTTATCTTGTCAGAGGAGAGGAACACAACCACCGATGACCTTTTCAAACAAAGCTAATTGCTCGGGTTTTAAGGTTACAGAGCTGAAGTTTTGCTGTATATTGATCCAGGGGTGAAAATTTCCCTCCTAATTTCTAATTTCCTCTGGAGGAGAAAGCAGGAATTTGCCTCGATAGCACCCATCTTCTCCGGGAGGAACACAGCTACTCAGAAACTTGCCATTTCCAAATCCACTTGGCCAATGATGCAGTGTCATTTCTCAAGTGAAGGATCTTACTTAACTACTTAGGTTTTCACTTAGTCAATAAACACATGTTACTGTACGGCCTGGTGGGCCAGGCAATGCACTGGGTCCGGCAGACACAACACTGAACAAGTCTTACAGTCGGAGGGGAGAGACGGCTATGAATCAGATGATTACACAGATCGAGGTAAACTGTGTTGCTACTGGGTAACAACCATGGCGGGCCGAGTGCTCCTTCAGGTGCAGGAAGAAGCGGGGGCTTTGTCTCTGGGGGATTTAAAAGTAACTCGGTCTGGGCTTCCCTGGTGGCGCAGTGGTTGAGAGTCCGCCTGCCGATGCAGGGGACACGGGTTCGTGCCCCGGTCCGGGAAGATCCCACATGCCGCGGAGCGGCTGGGCCCGTGAGCCATGGCCGCTGAGCCTGCGCGTCCGGAGCCTGTGCTCCGCAACGGGAGAGGCCACAACAGTGAGAGGCCCGCGTACCGCAAAAAAAAATAATAATAAATAATAACAATAATAAAACAGCAACAACCGCTGCCACCATTTACTGAGCACTTTCTCTGTGCCAGACATGCAACTATGACTTTTTCTATTAACCCACTTAATCCGCACAAGAACTCTGTGATGGGGCTTCTGTTGTCATCCTCTTGTTCACATAAGGAAACGGAGGCTCTGAGAGATTAAGCAATGAGTACACCGCCACATGGCACATCAAGGATTCAAACGCAAGTCTATGCCTAACCATCCAGCCACCAGCCGTAGATGTTTTTAAGGATATACCTGGAAGAATGGGTGCTGATGGACACCATCATCACCACCATCATCATCACTATCATCATACCATCATCATCAACATCATCATGACTATACGAATAAAATGTCAACGGAAACACAAATCATTATGAGGCTCCACAAATACAAAAGCACACTCTACAATAACATCAGATGTATCAGCTATGTCCCATGTGAAAGCTTGAGCTGTCAGGTAGAGCTCGTAGGAGCTAAACAACCCATTCTTTGCCCATTTTCTCCAATAATCTCAGGAAATCATCATATCTATAAATAAAAAATCTTTTATATTGTAGAGTCATGACATTTTTAAGTGGAAAAACATTTAAAACGGAGGTCATCCAGTCTAACCCAGGCCCAGAAATGTCAATGGCTTTCCCATCATTGAATGGACACCGCAGACCGCAACAGCAGAAACTGGATTCTAAAAAGAATACCCCATAGGGAACTTCCAGGGGAAAAGAGCATCAACCCACACGATCTTCTGGACAGTGTCCTGCTCCAGTTCCAACAAGTCTTCAAACATCCCTCTGTCATTGGGAGCTTGAAATGAGACTTTGTCAGGTTTCTCCCCCTCCCCCTTTATTCAGAAAGTAAGTTCACTGTAGAACAGCAGAGTTCAGACGGGGAATGTGGAAGGTCTGGGTATCACTGGAGGTTACATAATTGATGATCCTATTTTTAAAACTACACATGTAAGAACCCAAGACGTTTAAATATTACACACAGCAGAAACAGAAAACAGCTAAATAAACCAAAAAGATGAATGAATGAATGAATATCTGAAATAACTAGAGGCCCAAGTGGTTCTGTCCGACACGCTGTATCCCTCTTCAAACTAAATAACAGTACAACATACAGCCAACAGGAATCCAAATCTTTACCCAGTCTCATGAATCTTGATAAAAGAGAATATTGTTCATATACATCAAACATCTTCAAAAATACTTTGTACCCAGTTCTGCCACTCACCATCCTCCACATGAAAAATAATTTTTCCCCAAACTCTCACTTCTGAAATCTCGCCTGGAAACCCAGCCTGTATGGTTCTTCTGATGACTCTTCCCCCACTCTCCTCCTTGCCCCATTTTTTTGTTTGTTTATTTGTTCGTTTGTCTCATTGTGTAGTTTCCTTGGGCCTGACTTCTTTCATTTTTATTCTCTCATCCCATTACTCAGATTCTGCTTCATCAAGGAAAGCTGAGGCCTGGTGCCCCCAGCTGTCACTTTTTTTAGACAGCAGGAAGACAAGGGAAAGACAGAAAAAACTACAAACTAATATTTTTCATCCCATTTATTCACAAATATATTTTCAAGATGTATTTCCGTATGCAGGCTTAGAAAACGTGTTGTCTTTTGATCACAGCCGCCGTGGCAAAGCTGTCTGTTTATACTTAACATAATGTCAACAGCTGGTGCAGAAGTTCACAGCAGCAGAGAACTCTATCATTTGAAAGTTTTGAGGAGGAAGTTACTGCAATCAAGTGAGAAGCCTCAGATCAGCCTCTTAGAGTCCAGCGGCTAAAAAGACAAAAACAAACAAAACGTAAAGTGGGCCGCTTAGTTGATCCTCAGAACCCAGCTAAGGGCTAAGGACAGAGCACAGCTGAATCCTTCCAAGTCCCTAAAAATGTGTTGTTTTTTTAAAAAAATGACTGTTGGATCGGTTAATTTAATTACGAGGGGAGAAGGGTTCAATTTCATTTTTCATTATTGAAGCTAATTTTTACTTCCTTTAATTAAACTGTGCAAAAAATACCCTTTCCTCTGCCTCAGTTTAAATAAGACTAAGCAGGGCTTCCCTGGTGGCACAGTGGTTAAGAATCTCCTGCCAATGCAGGGGACACGGGTTCAAGCCCTGGTCCAGGAAGATCCCACATGCTGCGGAGCAACTAAGCCCGTGCGCCACAACTACTGAGCCTGCACTCTAGAGCCTGCGAGCCACAACTACTGAAGCCCGTGCACTGCAACTACTGAGCCTAGAGCCTAGAGCCCGTGACCCGCAACAAGAGAAACCACCACAATGAGAAGCCCACGCACCACAGCGAAGAGTAGCCCCCGTTCGCCGCAACTAGAGAAAGCCCGCAAAGACGCAACGCAGCCAGAAATAAAATAAATAAAAATAAATAAATTTATAAAATAAATAAGTAAGGCTAAGCAGAGGCATATGCTTCATCTCGGCACACCCAACATTCTCTTGCTCTGTGCTACCATCTGCTGATGGAGTTTCATGGATTGGGATGTTTGCCTCACACTGAGGTCCTGAACACACAAGGTGGGAAGGCCTGTTCGGAAGAAGTGAGGATAGAAAAGAAGGATAAATTATTCAGTTTGTCCATCTGATACCCAGATGAGTCAAAAAGGAAAACAACCGTCACCACAGACTTCTCAAACATACTTTTATTACCCAGGGATGTTTACCTTTATTTCATAATCCTAGTGCCCACAAAACCCAGTATTGCATCATGCCCCACCTCCACTATCACAAGATTTAATTTGGAAAAAATGCAAACTTCTTTTTGATGATCCCTCTCCCGGTGTTCAGAATGGCTTTACATTCAGATCGATCCAGAAGAAATCATTTTGGAAGCCTGTCATTGCACATTGCAAATGGCTGCTAGGACACCTTAGTGTATTTCACCATTATTAAAACAGCTACCAAAAATAAATAAAGGAAATAAAACAAAGAGGAAGCCCATGCGGGGCCTGAGTAATGCAATGATTAGGAAATCGTCTCTGCTTTGGTAGATTAGAATCAAGGAATGCAACCATTTTCATCATTGGTATAACTCTTTTTAACTGATTTCAGCGATGGCCCCAAAAGGATGGTGCCTGTTCTTTTGTTACCCACAGTTGATAAATGTGAATCAATTTTTCATTTTGAAGTGTTATTTCCTTTTGCAATTTGCCAAGTGCCTTTTCATGCCCCATTTGAAGACTGTCTCATGAACAAGGCTCCTTCAGGGAAGACAAGTTAATTATCTGACTGCCATTCTGATTGTTGGCTGCTGGAAAGAACAGTCTTTGCCAGCTCCGATGGTGAGGCTCCAACACTGCCGTTTGACAATGGCGTCAAATTCCTACAGGACCAGTCATGGGCAAGGACGACAGCAGCGATGGTTAAGAACCCAGACTTGGAATCAGGCAGACCTGTACACAAACCCTGCACTTACGTTGCGCAAGTTATTTAGCCTCTATGAGCCTCTGTTTCCCCATCTGTAAAGTGGAGATAACATTAGTTCCTACGTTGTAAGATTATTATAAAGATCAGATAGCACAGTATGTACTTAGCTCTTGGCACACAGTAAGCATTAAACAGCTACTTCTGTTCCGATAAACCATGACAACTGCACGATTCCCTTCCACTCACCAGATGATAGCGTGGAAGGTTATTTCAGGTTTCCCTAAATATTATTGCAGAAATGTTTCCATACCAGGCATATTTCTTCACTTAGCATATGTTTAAGGATGCATATGAGTAAACTCCATGAAGGATGTTGAAAAGTGTTTTCTCTGGATGTGGCTCTTCAAGGTTCCTGGAGTGGATCTATAAAACATCACTGCTTGCTTGGGATACTTTTCTAAATGCAAATTAGTATTCGTAGGCACTTCCTCTTTCTTCCTTAAGCATATAATTGTGGTTTGTTTACTAACCACTCACTTCTACATTCTTTTTAGTCATCTGATTATTAAGGATCTAAATGGAAGGGATCTGGGACAGTGCCATTCCCCTAGTTAAAACCATTAGTTTAATATAAGACAAGAGAAGGAAGGGGTAGAAGAGTCCCTTTGGTTTAGCATTTAAACATTCAAGCTGTGGGATGCATATTCTCATCTGAGTTTCAGAAGAAGAAAATGAACAGTACAAGAGCCAAATATGTATTAATTATGGCTTATTTATTTAGTGCCACTGATGTGTGTCAAACTATGCAAAAGGTAAATTGAAGGGGGAAAATAAGGTCCCAGCTCAAGAGAAAAAACCATCTCAGAATTCGTTACCTATGCATCCAGACATTCTATGTAGGGGCTGGTGACTGATGATGACAGGAAAGTGGAATTAAATCCATGGTGAGGGGTAGGGCGGGGATAAGGTGGGAGGATAAAAGAAGGGGGTTAAAAGACAGAACAAGGCCAACACTGCTTAAGGTATTGGCCAGGCTGGGTCATGTCAAGGGAAAATTCCCCCTGCCCACTCTCAGCTCTTCAGAATCCTTCATGAACCAGGAAAGACAAGATTCCAAATCAGAGGCAGTGGTTTAGACCTCCCGACTGTAGAGCTCACCACTAATTCTAATCATGCAGACAGAAGGCCCAGGATGCCCCTGGCAAGACATTTCCCCCTGATGAGTTAACAGAAAGAGAATCACCAGCCCTGACAGCAATATGTAACTCTGGACTTTTATGGATGCCATTATTAAAGTGTTGCCTGCTGGATGATTCTAGAATCCTGAACCTGCAGGCTGGTGCAATTCATTTTACCAGAGCAGGAACCATGGCACACTCCTCTATCTGATTTCCCAAAATGACCTTTTTTTTTTTTAATCTCCCCTTCTGAGGTATAATTTATATACAATTTACTCATCTTAAATATGCAATCTGATGAATTTTGACAGATGTGTACAGTCATAAAAGCACTACCAGAATAATGATATAGAAAATTTTCATCACCCAAAAAGATCCCTCACGGCCCTTTGCAGTCAATACCCACACCCACCCCAGACCCTCGCAACCACCAAGCTACTTTCTGTTAATAGAATCCTTGCCTCTTCTAGAATTTCATATGAGGTCTCTTGTCTCAAGTGTGTATTTGTTATTCAGCACTTTTTATTGCTGAATAGTATTCCATTCTGTGAGTATACCACAATTTGTTTATCCATGGACATCTGGCTTCTTTCCAACTTTCTGCTAGTATGAATAAAGCTGCTATGAATATTCAAGTACAAGTCTTTGGGTGAACACATATTTGTACTTCTTTGGGAAAAATACCTAGGAGATTGCTTGGCTATACAATGAGTGTTGTTCAAATTTATAAGAACTTCCCACATGTTTTCTAAAGAGGCTGTATCATTTTGCATTCCCATCCTTGTCAACACTTACTACTGTCAGTCTTTCATTTTAGCTATTCTAGAAGATGTAAAATGGTATCCAGTGTGATTTTAACTTGTACTTCCCTATGGACCAATAATTAAGCAACTGTTAATGTGCTTATTGGTCATTCATATATATTCTTTGGTGAAATATCTATTCAAATCTTTTGCCAATATTTTTAGTAGGTTGTCTTATTGAGTTCTGCATATAGTTGGGATACAAGTTCAAATAAATTCGATATTTTTTTTTAAACATTTTTCTCTATGTGGCTAAACTTTCCATCTTCTAATGGTATCTTTTGAGGAGGAAAAGTTTTTCATTTTGACAAAGTCGAATTTAATAATTGTTTCTATTATGGTTATCATTTTTGTATCCTAACAACTTCTTGCCTAACCCAAGACCAAAAAGATTTTCTCCTGTTTTTCTGCAAATTTTATATTGTCAGATCTTACGTTTAGGGCTATGATCTATTTCAGTTTAATTTTTGTGTATGAAATGAGTTGAGGGTTGAAGTTCATTTTTTGCATGTAAATACCCAGTTGTTCCAGCAGCATTTATTGAAAGACAATCTAGTTCTTTTCTTTGAGTCAGTTTTAAACTGTATTCTTGGTAGGTGTTGGGCTATTGAATCACCACTGCAGAAAGCTGGTCAAAGCTTCTGGGTAAATGGTCTCCACAGAAGTCACTGTAGTGAGAGGCAGTGATGAGATGATTTTGAAATAATGATAAATAGAAGTGTTTCATATATATGGAATCTAAAAAATAAAAAAAATTAAAAAGAAATTAAAAAGAAATAAAGGTTCTCAAGAGCCTAGGGGTAGGACAGTAATAAAGACGCAGATGTAGAGAATGGACTTGAGGACACTGGGAGGGGGAAGGGGAAGCTGGGACGAAGTGAGCGAGTGGCATGGACATATGTACACTACCAAATGTAAAATAGATAGCTAGTGGGAAGCAGCCGCATAGCACAGGGAGATCAGCTTGGTGCTTTGTGACCACCTAGAGGGGTGGGATAGGGAGGGTGGGAGGGAGACGCAAGAGGGAGGGGATATGGGGATATATGTATGCATACAGCTGATTCACTTTGTTATTATACAGCAGAAACTAACACACCACTGTAAAGCAATTATACTCCAATAAAGATGTAAAAAATTTAAAAAATTAAAATATTTTTTAAAAATAGAAGTATTTAATACACATATTACAGAATCCTACTCCACAGTCATTTAAAATGATGATAAAGATCGATATTTATTGATGATGGAAAGACAGTTAATAAAGTACCATTTTACAAAGTGATAAAAAATTTATCACTTAATGAAGTAATAGAAAACATATTACAGAACAGAAGAGACGTGATGGTTTCATGTTTCTAAATAGAGTTGGAGACAACAAGATACACAAAGACAGACAAATTGACAAAACACTTATTCCAAAAAGTTCATCGTGATCATCTTTAGGTGGTAAATTAAAGGTGATTTATATTGTTTGCAATTTTCTGAAGTTTTCCAATGTGTGTGAGATTTTCACAATTAAAAAAAAAAAGCTATTTCTGTTTTGAAATAGTGAGTGGGTAGAAAGAGACAGAAATGAGGATAAGCATTAAGTTACTACTCCAGATTTGAAGGGTTAATTCATCCCATTTAGTACTAGAAAGCCTTAATGAGTCTCAACATCATGTGAATGGCATGGAAAGAGGCTCAATACACTTCCAGACAAGGCACCTATTACCTGTCAAAAACATCTGACATCTGTAACTCCTATATTTGAGGATGCTAAAGTTGAATACATGGCAATAAGAAATACCCAGGAAGTGTATAAATAACGGTAGAAATTAGTAGTCAAGCTTTTTCAAATTAATTTTTATTCAGATTCAGTTGTTTATGGCCATAAGGCAATAAATACCAAGCTACTTTCTAAAGAATCTTGGGGTGACTTCTAATTACCTATAATTGGATCTTCTGCCTTGCAGGTTATCTTCAGTGGCTCCGGAACTATTACCCCATTCATCCCAGCAGCTCTCCAGCTGAGTGGGGTCACATAGCCCAACACCTATCAAGAATAGAGTTTAAAACTGATTCAAAGAAAATAACAAGATAAAGGAATCGGGGATGGACTAGCATAGAGAAGAGATGCCTAAGGGATTTCTAAATTACTGCCTTCGGATTTTTGATAATAAAGTTATTAACCATCTGGGCAAGAAACAAAAGGGAATAAATAAACTTAAGTTAAAATTAGAAAGACTTCACTCTGACCAAAGGATGTCTTTTCTTTTCTTTTCTTAATTTTTTTCTTTCTTTTTGGCTGTGTTGGGTCTTTGTTGCTGCGTGCAGGCTCTCTCCAGTTGCGAAGAGCAGGGGCCACTCCTTGTTGCGGTGCACGGGCCTCTCATTGCAGTGGCTTCTCTTCTTGCGGAGCACAGGCTCTAGGTACGCGGGCTTCAGTAGTTGTGGCACGTGGGTTCAGTAGCTGTGGCTCGCAGGCTCCAGAACACAGGCTCAGCAGTTGTGGCGCACGGGCTTCGTTGCTCCATGGCATGTGGGATCTTCCCGGCCCAGGGCTCGAACCCGTGTCCCCTGCAGAGGCAGGCGGACTCCCAACCACTGCACTACCAGGGAAGGCCAAGGATGTGTTTTCTTAATAACATTCTTCCATTTATTCACTGTGGCTCAGGCCATGGCCAAGGTGCTGAAGTTTTCCAGTGATGACCACTGAGGGCCTCAGATTTTAAGGGGGCCACGTGAGGACAGTTACTTGGATTACTAAAAAATAATTGAGCTTTAGGAACCTGGCTCCAAAATTTTGACCAAATATCAGTGATCAAAATCGTCATTGACTCCATCGATTAATACTTCCTGAAAATCAAATACAAGCTGGCCATTGCCCATGCTCCCCGATCTCTTATTTATTTCCTAAGCACTGTGTAGAATATGTCAGAATACACAGCTCTCACAACAAGTGGGACATTCCCTTTAGACTGATTTCAGCGTGAGCAATAGGAGCCCCGCCTCCATAGCTCTGACAGTCACAGAAACCCCGACGCCCTGGTCAGCACTGTCTTTTCCTCCAGGTGCTGGGGTGGCTGAGCACCAGGGGCGCTAGGAAGGGAAGGAAGGAGAAGACACGGTGGCTTTGGTAACTGGGAGGAGAGGAGAGCAAGTCCTGCAGGCTTGGCTCTGCAGGAGGAATGATTTTTAAAAACCATTTGCAAATGTGACTTAAGAAAATAATTTCACACCAAGTCAGGGTTCTCAAGAGGAAAACTTCCTCTTCTCCCACTCTCAGATCTTGCCTGCCTTGAGGCTTCATAAATGAGGGCTTTTGGGTCACACACCTCTGCCTTCAGAAATTGTCAAGGAATAAAAACTGAGTGATCATAATCATTAGAGAAATGCAAATCAAAACTACAATGAGGGCTTCCCTGGTGGCGCAGTGGTTGAGAATCCGCCTGCCAATACAGGGGACACGGGTTTGTGCCCCGGTCCAGGAAGATCCCACATGCCGCGGAGCGCCTGGGCCCGTGAGCCATGGCCGCTGAGCCTGCGCGTCTGGAGCCTGTGCTCCGCAACGGGAGAGGCCACAACAGTGAGAGGCCTGCGTACTGCAAAAAAAAAAAAAAAAACCTACAATGAGGTATCACCTCACACCGGTCAGAATGGCCATCATCAAAAAGTCTACAAACAATCAGTGCTGGAGAGGGTGGGGAGAAAAGGGAACTCTCTTGCACTGTTGGTGGGAATGTAAATTGATACAGCCACTATGGAGAACAGTATGGAGGTTCCTTAAAAAACTACAAATAGAACTACCATATGACCCAGCAATCCTACTACTGGGCATATACCCTGAGAAAACCATAATTCAAAGAGTCATGTACTAAAATGTTCATTGCAGCTCTATTTACAATAGCCAGGACATGGAAGCAAACTAAGTGTCCGTCGACAGATGAATGGATAAAGAAGATGTGGCACATATATACAATGGAATATTACTCAGCCATAAAAAGAAACGAAATTGAGTTATTTGTAGTGAGGTGGATGGACCTAGAGTCTGTCATACAGAGTGAAGTAAGTCAGAAAGAGAAAAATAAATACTGTACGCTAACACATATATATGGAATCTAAAAAAAAAAAATGGTTCTGAAGAACCTAGGGGCAGGACAGGAATAAAGACGCAGACGTAGAGAATGGACCTGAGGACACGGGGAGGGGGAAGGGGAAGCTGGGACGAAGTGAGAGAGTGGCATGGACTTATATATACTACCAAATATAAAACAGATAGCTAGTGGGAAGCAGCCACATAGCACAGGGAGATCAGCTCGGTGCTTTGTGACCACCTAGAGGGGTGGGATAGGGAGGGTGGGAGGGAGACGCAAGAGGGAGGGGATATGGGGATATATGTATGCATACAGCTGATTCACTTTGTTATACAGCAGCAACTAACACACCATTGTAAAGCAATTATACTCCAATAAAGATGTTAAAAAAAAAAACTGAGTGATTCATTAAACTGCTTTACTCCACTTATCTAGTTAACACTGCAAACAAGTTCACCTGTATAAATGTCTTGAGTTGGTATGCAAAGAGGAAAAAATAATGTTGTCAACCCATCACAATAATTACAGCTAATAATTATTGAACATTCCCTATGGACTGATACTAAGCCAAATACTTTACATAGATCATCTCATTTTATCCTCACCCTAACCTATGAAGTAGCTGTTATTATCACCTCTCTTTTATGGTTAGGGAACTGGAACTCAGAGAGGTTAAGTAAACTGTTCAAGGTAACACAGCAGTGGAGTCAGGATCTGAACTCTCACCAGACTACCCCTAGTCTGGGCTTTAAGTCACCCACTGTCTGTGGGCTTTACATTGGAGAGAAGCAGATTGAACTCTCGGAGCACGTACTGGCCTAATCTCAATATGCAATTTAAGGTTTTATGTTTTCTTTTTGCTTCTAAGTCAGAGCATTGCCAAAACAGAGCTCTTCTTAAGACCATGTTTGATCAGGATCGAGAAGCACACAGTGAAGCCATTCAGACAAAGCCTGGTGCAGCCTCGTAGCAGCACAATTACCTCCCTCTCCCTCTCCTTAGCTGCTTCCCCCTTCCTTACCAACATCTTCCTTTATTTGGAAGGTTTTCAGATTTTTCTGCTAACACACTGTGGGAGTTTGACATGGCCACTCTGAGAGCTGAGAGGAGACTTTTTCAGTCTTGTGTTTCAATAAAAGAGGAAAAGGAAGAGAGAAGGAAAAAAGCGAACAAAACAAGGGAGGAGGCTGGTGATCTTTTTAGCGCTCGTTCAAACAAGCAACTCAGAGTTGCAGTTGACATAGTTTCCTAAATCGTCAAGCAATTATTTTCTAAATCAAGAAAAAACTGCCAGTCAGACAAGAAACCAATTAAATAACGCCTCCAGAATCTGGGGGTTCAGCACTGTAACCTCCGCTGACAAATGAGTGTATTAATAATTAGCATAATAACTAAAAGTTTTTTGCTGTTGTGCCAAGCCTTGTGCAAAATCATTTATATGCACATCATATTTTTAAATTTTTTTTAATTAATTTATTTTATTTATTCTTTTTTTTTTGGCTGCATTGGGTCTTCGCTGCTGCATGCGGGCTTTCTCTAGTTGCAGCAAGCGGGGGCTGCTCTTCATTGCGTGGGCTTCTCAGAGTGGTGGCTTCTCCTCTTGTGGAGCACAGGCTCTAGGTGCACAGGCTCAGTAGTTGTGGCGTGTGGGCTCAGTAGTTGTGGTGTGCAGGCTCAGTAGTTGTGGCTCACGGCCTCAGTAGTTGTGGCACGTGGGCTGAGTAGTTGTGGCTCGTGGCCTCAGTAGTTGTGGCACGTGGCCACAGTAGTTGTGGTACATGGGCTCAGTAGTTGTGGCTCATGGCCTCAGCAGTTGTGGCACGTGGGCTCAGTAGTTGTGGCTTTGTGACCTCAGTAGTTGTGGCACATGGGCTCAGTTGTGGCACGTGGGCTCAGTAGTTGTGGCTCGCAGGCTCTAGAGCACAGGCTCAGTAGTTGTGGTGCATGGGCTTAGCTGCTCCGCAGCATGTGGGATCTTCCTGGACCAGGGCTCGAACCTGTGTCCCCTGCCTTGGCAGGCGGATTCTTTTTTTTTTTTTAACATCTTTATTGGAGTATAATTGCTTTACAATGGTGTGTTAGTTGCTGCTGTATAACAAAGTGAATCAGCTGTATGCATACATATATCCCCATATCCCCTCCCTCTTGCATCTCCCTCCCACCCTCCCTATCCCACCCTTCTAGGTGGTCACAAAGCACCGAGCTGATCTCCCTGTGCTATGAGGCTGCTCCCCACTAGCTCTCTGTTTTACATTCGGTAGTGTATATACGTCCATGCCAGTCTCTCACTTCGTCCCAGCTTCCCCTTCTCCCTCCCCGTGTCCTCAAGTCCATTCTCTACGTCTGTGTCTTTATTCCTGGCAGGCAGATTCTTAATCACTGAATCCCCAGGGAAGCCCTGCACATAATATTTGATTCTCATAATCCCTTGAAATAGGAACTTTTATTATCCCCATTTTACAGATGAGGAACATGAGGTTCAGAGGGATTAAGTGATTTACCCAGATTGTTAGTCACATAATAGAGACTTGAATCCAAGCCTGTTTGAATCCACCACCCAGGCTGCCAACCACTCTTCTGAACCAAAGGCCAGCACATATTTGCTTTAAAATGCTAGAGAGACAGTATTTTCAGCTTTGTGGGCCATATGCTCTCTGCTGGAACTACCCAACTCCGCTTTTAGAGCCCAAAACCTGCCAAATAAGTGAACAGACAGGCAAGGCTGTGCGCCAATAAAACCTTATTACAAAAGCAGGTCACCAGGACTTCCCTGGTGGCGCAGTGGTTAAGAATCCGCCTGTCAATGCAGGGGACACGGGTTCGAGCCCTGGTCCGGGAAGATCCCACATGACGCAGAGCAACTAAGCCCGTGCACCACAACTACTGAGCCCGTTCACAGCAACGAAGAGTAGCCCCTGCTCACGGCAACTAGAGAAGGCCTTCGCACAGCAACGAAGACCCAACGCAGCCAAAAATAATAAATAAATAACAATAATGATAATAATAAACAAAGATAAGCTGTAGCTTCTAGCATTTGCAGAAGCTGTTTAAAAAAAAAAAAAAAACAGGTCACCAGCCAGATCTGGCCCCAACCGTTTGACAAGCCTGTTCTATTCCTTCATAGAGGAGAAAAGATTTGAACTGAATCTTTGAAGGACTGGATATTAGTCAGCTAGGGCTACCATAACAAAGTACCACAGACTGGGTGGCTTAAATAACAGAAATTTATTTTCTCACAGTTTTGGGGGCCAAAAGTCTGAGATCAAGGTGTCAGCAGGGTTGGTTCTTTCCAAGTCCTCTCTCCTTGGCTGCCTGTAGATGGCCATCTTTTCCCTGTGTCTTCACATTGTCTTCTCTGTCTGTGTGTGTGTGTCCTAATCCCCTTTTTTATATGAGGACATCAGTCATTTTGGATTAGAGTCCACTCTAATGACCTCACTTTAACTTGATTACCTCTTTAAAGACCCTGTCTCCAAATAGTCACATTCTAAGATACTGAAGTTAGAACTTCAATATATGAATCTGGGGGTACACAATTCAGCCCCTAACAAATAGAGTAGATGTCAACAGGTGAAGAGAGGAAGGAAAGAAAAGTAAGGAAAGTACAGGGGGTTCTGAGTGGCTAGACTTTATCCTGGATGGTTAGGAACCTTTCTCTGAAGAAGTGATATTTCCATTGAAGTTGCTTAAGAAAACCATCAAACCATCAAGCAATCAAACAAACAAAACAAAGAGTATTTATTGGCTCACGGAACTGAGAAGTCCAGGCGTAGGTCTAGCTTCAGGTGTGGCTTGATTAGGGGCTCAACCAATGTCACCCACAGAAGGTGGTGTGAGTAGAAAAGTGCCTTCATGTGTTCAACAAACATGTATTCAATTTTCTTTTCACACCGGCCTTCTCTTAGCACTAAGGGTTCTCCAATGAATAAGGTTCTGTTCTTGCCCTCAAGAAGGTGCCAATTAAGTGGATGCCACCATAGGGGAGAGCCTGCCTGAGAGTGACACCCACACAGAAGAAAACAGTGCTGAGAAATGAAGAAGAGAGATCCGACATTGATGAAGCACCTGGATCAAGCCACACCTGAAGCTGCTGACTCCTGAATTTTCCAAATTCATGAGCCAATAATTTCTTCTGATTTTGTCTGCTTGCTTCTTTCTGGTTTACTGAAACAACTTCAACTCAAATATCCCATCTTCAGAGAAACTGATGTTGACCATCCACAAGGCTGGATCTTCCTCATTATACCCACTCATCATCCCCAGTGCTTTTCCTTCACTTTAATTACAACTGCAATTAAATTATGCAATTAATTTTTTTAACAGCTGCCTCCCCTGGGAACTCTACATTGGCACATAGTGGGTGCTCAATAAATTTTTTAATATACTTTGTCAGAGCAGTTTTAGGTTCACAGCAAAATTGAGTGGAAAGTGCAGAGAGTTCTCATGTACCCCCTTCCCCACACAAGCACAGCCTCCCTCACTACGAATATCCCCCACCAGATGGTGCATTTGGTGCACCATCTCCACTGACTCATCATCATCACCCAGAGTCCACAGTTTACATTACGGTTCACTCTTGGTGTTGTACATCCCACGGGTTCAGGCAAATGTACAGCGACATGTACCCACCACTGCAGTATCGTACAGAACAGTTTCACTGCCCTAAACATCCTCGGTGCTCCACCTGTTCAACTTTCCCCCTCTTCCCAAACCCTGGTAAATTTACTTTCTAAATAAACTACAAAACTGTATTTTTTATGCCTCCACTCATTTGAGACTCTGGTTTCTATTCTGGCCTTTTCTTCAAGCCTCCAGGATAGATCCAACCAAGTGATCAGTCCGTGCTTAGGTTAGGATCGCCCCCCAGCTCAGCAGGCAGGAGCACAGGATGCTCAACAGGGGTCCCAGGAAGGTGGCCTCAAAGTTTCCAGGCTTATGCTGTCTACAGCCTTAATTCTATTTTTTAAACCAGCACCCATCTGCTTTTTGTCCCGAGTGCCAAAATGCATCTGGAATGAGGCATAATCCTCCCACTTCCAACAGATTCACTTAGTGTAATGTCACAGGTAAATGTATCAAAACCCAGGAGATGTTCTATTTATGGTAATTGCTCTGAAATATTACCCACGCCTCTCAAAATATAGGTGTTGTCTTGGAGCATGTGATGAGAGGGTGAGGCATGCCTCTTTTCCCTCTCTTCACCTTGGGCCCCCTCAAGAAACAAAAGGCTCCCAACAGATAACAACTCCCTGTTTTCTCGGTTTATTTCAAGCCAAAGGTACTCAGAGCCTCACAGGTTCAGGTCTGATCTCACTAATGCAACTTATGTAATACTTAGCATTGTCAATGTTAAAGAAAGCAGTACCGGCTGCCCCCTCCCTGACCCAGCCTCTGAAAAACACTCGCTCTTTCATATTCTCATCTGTCTGCTAGGCTTTCTGACAAAGACAGATTGGGAGAGTGGGTGGTGATACACTGCAGAGTATGCTTCCTGTCTGAAGGTGATGAGTATATTTCAACACCAACTGATTCAGGAATCAGAGATTGCAGTGCTGATTTTCCAACATCTACCTCCTGGAAAAGTCATGAAGCCCCATCCACGGCTTTGCCCGGCTTTCCCCTCATGCTTGGTCCTTGCCTTATCTTCTGCCTCAAGCCACCCCCCTCTCTGTCCCATGATGCAAAGGCACCAGCCACAGGAGGATAGAATGCTAGAGGGGGGCTGCTACCTTGAGCTCTGCAGCCTTACACAACAGGTCCTCCAAGGATCAAGGAGAGAGAACTGACAGGATGTGGGACTCCCCTGATAGGATCCATTGTTCACTCCACAGATATTTATTGTGTGTTCTGTCTGCTTGACAGAGTGCTGGCAAGAAAAGGGTGTAATGGAAAAAGAAAAAGATGACAGTTTATGTCCTCGTGGAGCTAAAAATCTATTCAAGAGACAAATGTTAATCACAAAATGCAAAAATATGTGTAGAATGTCCAACTATGATTAATAATACAAAGAAATACGGTCCTGCATGTGGGTGACAACAGGCATGGACCCAATCAAAGGCGACTTCCCTCGGGACTTACAGATCCCAGCTCATTCCTCTTACTTGACTGTCATCTCCTCCGAAACTTGTCCTTCACCCCAAAAGTATCCCCCCAACCCACCTCTTCTACTCCCTGCCCCTCACTCTGCCTCAGTTTCCTCACCTCAGTTTCCTTACCAACACTTGGAATTACACGACGTTCTCATCTGCCTCCCTTTGCTAAGAAAACACAAGCTCCATGAAGGAAGGGATTTTGTCTTCTTTTTGTCCTACTATCAGCACCTAGAACAGTGCCCAGCATGTAGTTGGTACTCAGTAGGTATTTGTTGAATGAATGGACCAACTGGGCTGATTTCTGAAGAACCATTAGGTGGTACCCAGGAAAAATGAAGAGAAAGTGAGATCCGAGGCAGTGCAACCAGTGGCACAACCGCTAGGTGACAGGCGGGACCACAGGAGGGAGGAAAGAAATGGCCCACTAAGAGTGAGAAGCATGAGGGGGGGAGGACAGCCTGGAGGAGGAGGTGGGATGATGTCTGGGATTGCTCCAGATAAAACTGTGACCATTAAGAGCGTTGATCCTTACCTTAGAAGTACCAGGGAGCTAACGAAATAGTCGAAGCTGGGAGGAAGGAAGGTGGTGGTGAACATATGATCAGATTGGCCTTGTGAAGAGACCAGTCTGGCTGCAAGTCAGAGTGGACCAGAGTGGGCACGGGAGTCCAGTAGGGAAGCTACTACGGAGTGGACAGGAGAGGAAGCAGCTTGGTCTGAAGTCGCAGTGATGGACAGACGTCAAGAGGGTCAAGGTATTTTTAAGAGGTGAAATCCACAGGCAAGGAGAAGGATTGTTTACGAAAATGAAGTGGAGGGGAAGGTTGGGAGTGTTTCCCACGTGACACTCAATGAACCACCAGACCCAGTGTCAAGGCCAAGTTCCTCAACTCCCAACAGCAAAGGGGAGGCTGAGGCTTCCTGGAAGGCCCAGCTTACACTAATCCCAAACGCACAGCCTTATGAAGAGGTGTTTCCATTCCATCCCATGCAACTCTCTGCATCGTTCTTTTTCCACCAAATCTAAGGTCTCTTGGATTCTCAGATTTTTATTTTTAGCATATTCACAATTCTCCTGCTTTTCCTCTAGCTGATCCGAAACAGCCAGAAAAAACATGAGGAAGGGCCCATTCCTCCACCTGCCCAGGGAAAGGAGGGCTGCCTACAATAGTTACATCTTCAAGACTCATCACAAAATTACAATCTCATTCACATTTTACGTTCTACCGACAACCCAGGTGGTGAATTTAATCCACCTTTGAAACCCACCAAGAACCTTCACTATATCAAATACAGAGGGCTTTTGAACAATTTCAAAATACAAGGTGCCTCTGGTTAGAAGTAAAATTGCCAGGAGAAAATCTTTGTTCGTTACCCAGCTTAGCATGAGGGGAGAGTGTCAACCAGTAGTGTGTGTGTGTGTGTGTGTGACACAATGGGAGAAGACAGAAAACACCGATCAAGTGGGGAAGGCACTCTCTGTCTAACACATACACACACACACACACACACACACACACACACACACACACACACTCCTGAATGTGAAACGGAGCAGCCTGATCCCGTGGTGGGTTGCCATCATCACTTGTCAACGTGTACTAATGACAGCACACAGCATCACACTTCTCTCTGATACACATAAACAAAGCCCAGAGCTGTTAATAGGTTTGCAACGACATTATGGACTGCTCAAAACACAACTGTGACTGCTTCAGAGACAGAATGCAAGCAGAAGGAAACACAGAGTAGGTAAGTCCACCCAGACACTCTCTGACATGCAACTATTACAGCAGTCACAAATTTTTATTCCAGACCAAGGCCAAGGGACACTGATAGGAAATCTGCTCAGTTTAAAGAGGTTGCTGTCCCACCACTGCAGCTCGAAACCAGCTGCCATGGTACCCTTCTTGCTCAGAAGTTGCTGGAGTCAACGCCTGAGAAGGAAATTCCAGATCCACTTCTGGCCGCCAATCTAAAGCATCCTGTCAGTGCCACTCTGCAGATAGGAAGCCTCATTTCCAACAACTGCAGGGAGGTGGCCACTTCCTGATCTGGAGACAGGCCCATCGAGAACTGTTCCAGCTCCCCCAGCATCAACCAGATGTTCAGTAATGTTACTGCATCTCTGATTTCAGATTGGGTTCTATTTTCAGCTCTGCCAGTTACTGTGTGATATCAGGCAAGTTACCTACCCTCTCTGAGCCTTGATGTTTTCCTCTGCAAAACGGGACTAAAATATCATTACCTCCCACTCTGATTCTAGAATCATCTGTATGGATTAAGTGTGATAATACATGTGAAGGGATGGGCCGAGTAAGAGGCTCACATTTTGTTTCTTTACCACGTATTTAGTGTATCTTACGTTAGATGTTTTTCTAAGCTGTTGACAAACATGAACACATTTAATCTTGCAAACAACCCTATGAGGTTGATACTTCTGTTGTCTCTGTTTTACAGATAAGGCAACTGAGGCTTAGAGACAACAAGGGATGTACCCACAATCGCAGCTAGTCTGAGCAGGACTCAGACCCACACCTGGCTCCGGAATCCACTTACCCACTGGACCCACTGCACTTAGCAATCAAGAAATGTTCACTCTTCTCATTACTTTAATCCCCTATTCCAAGCAATCTCCAAATCCAGCTGATTCTTCCTTCCTTTGATGCGTTTCACTCAACTCTACCTTTCCAAGCAACTGTCATCACCTTAGAAACTTCTGGCCTCCCGCTGCTCTAATCCACCCTGTACATCACCAGAAAGTCAACTCTCCTAAAATGTTACTTTCGGCCTAACCAACCTGCTCAGACCCCTTCAATACCTCCCTTTCACTTGCAGGGTGAACCCCAAACTCCTGTGGCCCCACTGTCACCTGGACCACTCCAACCTACCTCCGCGTGAACCCACGCCTCCGCCACCCTGGTCCTACCCGGACCACCACAGGGGCCGGCTTCACTCTTCCCTTCTCACGTGTGCTCACACCCGCACATCCCGAGAAATGCTTTCCCTGCTCCTTTCAAGCCTCTGCACAGCCTTTATCCATCTTTTAATACTTTTATCCATCCTTTAATGCCCACTGCTCCCATCTATGGGTGAATCTTCAACTGAGAGGCCAGTGACAGTGAGCTAGAGCAAAGAATGCAGTGGAAGAGAGATCCTCAGAAAGAGAAATCTGGAAGCAAAATCTGGGATCAAATTTCTGAATAGACTAAGACAGAGAGAGAGGGAGAGAGAGAAAGAGAGAGAGAGAGAGACAGACAGACAGACAGACAGGAGGCAGGGCGGGAGAGAGAATAGGGAAGCCAGTGAGCCCAACGCTGAAGTTATGTAACAACATGTCTTTCTTTGCTTTAAAGAGAAAAACCAGAAGTCTCAGCTGGTGTTCAACAAATCAAATATAATCCACAGATATGTTTTCTTTGCTTTAGCCACCCTGTACTCACATCTCCCCCCGGCAACATTTGCCTGATCTGAACAGCAGCTGTTCCCCTTAACCAGGGCATCTCCTCCCCAGTCTGCCACAGTCCCTGCTGCACCTTATTACTCAACACTGAAGTCAAGTTGCCATTTGTCCTTATACAGGCACTCCTTCTTTTCTTGGAGTAGAAAGCTACTTCTTGTAACTTAGCATCTGTCAAAAGAAGAAAACTCAAACAGACCAAAAGAGACACAAATTTCAAGGCAAAAGAAGGAAAATACTTTGTGTGCAAATGAAGACTATCTTACATCTTTAATATGCAAACGCCTGCCTGATTCACTCTCTGTACCTGCCTGGCGCTGTGGGCATTTGAGACCGTGACCCCAGGTTTACAGCGTTCCTGGGGCTCGGATCCTCTTGCCAAGCCTTCCTCTGACTGACCTGCTCCTTGGCAATCACGAACTAGGTCTGCCCCCAAAGGCTGGGTCGTGCCCTGAAGCTTTTCCTAACCTGCTTCTGCTTCCAAAATGTATCCTCTCCTTTGGATGTCAGATTGCTCACTAGGCAGGTAACCACACAAATTCATTCTACATAAGGCATGATGCCTGATGCCATCATCTCTCACATACCCTACCTCTCGGGGTACAATTTAACAGGTGTCTACGGTGCTTTCAGCTAATGGTTATAAGTGGGTTCCTGAAGTTCAAAGTTCCTAATAAGTTCCTCTCAGGTGCTGGTGTGGGAAATCAGCAATGGGGAACGAAGTGGAGGGAAGACCAGGTAACTCACCGGACCAGCTCCAATTCCCCTGCATTATGAAATGAAGTTCTGTGTAAGACTCTACTTGGCAGGTTGCCGGGAGTGGTGGGGTGTAGAACTTTTAAGAAAAAAATGTCTACGTTTTAAAAGCAATTATGTAGCAGTTATGGTTTTTCTTGCAAACAAAGGAAACCAACTCCTACGGACTGAGTTTACAAAAAGCATCAGGGCAGAAGGAAAGAGGCACTTAACGGAATCTTCGGGAGCCTAGACGGGCCAGGCTTAAGCGAACCTTCTCAGGACCTGCGAAGCTGGAAGCAAAGCAACCATCTCTAGCCAAGCAGCTTGGGTGCTACCCTATAGCCACTGCTGTTGCCACGGCTAGAATGAACGGCTTCCCATGGTGGCCCTCTTCTTACTTGACTTAAGAGTTCTAAGTCCCAGGAAAACATGTCCAGCCAGCCTAGGACTTCTAGATTGCAACACTGCTGACACTTGGGGCTGGTAGCTCTCTGTTGTGATGGACTGTCCTGCACATGGTAGGAGGTTTCGCAGCATCCCTGGCTTCTACCCACTAGATGACAACCAAAACTGTCTCTAGACATTTTTCTCCCTGGGAGCAAAACTGCCCCCAGTTGAGAACCACTGAGTTAACCCAACTTCAGACATACCCTAGCCATCTCAGGGTGGGTGGGGGCAGGGTTGGGCCCTCAGCGTCCACAGCAGAAGGCAGGTGCCTACAACTGCCCTTGACACTCAATACCATAATTCCCTCCAAATGAAATCAAGGGCCACTGGGGTAATAAACAACAGAAAGCTAAAATTCCACACATGACTGGCTCCATCACCTTAAGCTTCAAGCAGCCAAGGTTCTCAGCCATCGTGAACCAGCCAGTGGAAGTAACAGCGACGTTCTAGGAGCCCTCCTGTCAGCTATCACCTACCTCCGCAACCCGCTCATCTGAAGCTACCCATCAACTAAGCTCTCCAGATCCAGTGCAGAGAGAAACGGCGGGTCCGGGGAGGGACTTTCTAGGCTGCATCGCCACCCCGCCTCCCCGGACTGCTCTAGGTTGCCTGACAGCGTTTAGGAAATCCCTTTCATCAGGGTGGAGTGGGACCACATGTTAGTTCTTTATCGACCACCACAGCAGATCTGTTCTCCTGGCTCCATACTCTGGACACGCTAAATCTGTACCGTGTGGCTGTCACGGGTTCAGAATTCCATGAATTTATGGCAGCAGATCCATCTCTGCCACCAGGTGCTTGGAATTTTTCTTTCCCACCTGGACACAGAAGCTTAACCACGAGCCTCAAATTCTGGAAGCTCTTCAAAACTTTCAAACCTGGTCCCACCCAAACAAATGGGTTTAAGATCATCAAACAACAAGGAAAGAAGAGGGAAAAGCAAATATAAATACAAAATAAAATAAATCGCTAAAGAGCTTAAATGGCCTCTACATGTTATGTCTGATTTTAAAGTTTGTTCTGTAATTGTGATTCTTTTTTTTTTTTTTGGCTGTGTTGGGTCTTCGTTGCTGCACACGGGCTTTCTCTAGTTGCAGCGAGCAGGGGGCTACTCTTCGTTGCGGCGCGCGGGCTCTAGGCGCATGGGCTTCAGTAGCTGCAGCACGCAGGCTCAGCAGTTGTGGCTCGCGGGCTCTAGAGCGCAGGCTCAGTAGTTGTGGCACATGGGCTTAGTTGCTCCGCGGCATGTGGGATCTTCCCAGACCAGGGATCAACCCTGTGTCCCCTGCACTGGCAGGTGGATTCTTAACCACTGCGCCACCAGGGAAGCCCTGTGATTCATTCTTAGTACACAACTACATCTTAAGTAGATAATCCTCTATAGAACAGTTCTTATGTAAACAGCCAGTAATTTTGATATATTAGAATTAAAAGAAATTTCCTAAGGCCAAATTCTGCCATGTTTTAAGAAATATGCCTTGGCTATTCCAAGAATAATTTTGCTTCAGGGACCCAATTAAAGTTATCAAAACTGTAGTTTCTTCTGCATGCTAAAGATGCAATATATTTCACACATACCTCTACAGGTTATTATTTTTCAGTATATTTCATTTTATAGTTTTTTTAAAAAATCATCAACTGTGGGGAGGGACTTCGATGATCACATAATTCTAAATTGCAAACAAAAAGCACAGAGCTGTGTAATCATGAAGGCTTGTAGTGAAAGAATGAACAGGTTTGTTCATGGACAGTTGGAAATAACCTGCTTCGAATAGATTTGTTTGTGAGATGTGGCAGTTTTCAAAGCTCTGAAGTTGAAGAAGCGGTAAGCACAGTTCACGTGAGGTGTAAACAAGAAGTGGTTGTTTGTTTCTGTAGCTGCAAAATTATGGGGTGTCCCATATGGGCTAGCATCTTGTATGTTTGCAGATACGGTAATTACCCTCCGAGGATCCCGACATTCGGTGCTTCCCGGGGAAGAAAGGGAAACGACGATAAGGACAGTTGATGACAGCCTTTCAACTGTCTCAATCCTCGTGGCTGCAACAGTTTAAGGTCTGAGCCACTGGAGCAGTCACACAGCCAGAGAGACAAATGGAGAAGGTGTTACATGTGAAACAGACCAGGTAAATAGACACGGTTCTGTTCACGAGCTCTGTCGCGTTGTCAGCCTCATAACTGGCTGAAGTTTCTGACATACTTCAGTTAGCCAGGTATTTTACTTGCACAGAAGAGCTGAGCATTTTGACCTTTATCATTTCATAAAGAGTAAAGAACTTGCCTGTCACACCATCATTTCTGTTATATAGCCTCAAAAAGTGAAAGAGAAAAAAAAAAAAGGAGTAAAACCACATTCTTCCATTTCCCCGTTGAAACATCACCAAGACAGTCTGTGTTTCAGGGTCCTATACACGGGACCCCAAACTGGCCCCAGAACTAACGACTGACTAGGAGGCTTTGTGGGCAGAAGAGAAGCCTCCTGGATCTACGATGACAGAGCTGAAATTTCCAGATTTTTTCTTTTCAAAAATAAGTTGGATTTGATTTTTTTTTTCCATAGTCTAGTGCGGCGGCCAGCGAACGTTCTTCGTAAAAGGCCGGACAGTAAGCTTTCAGCCGTGCAGTTTCTACTGCAACTATGCGACTCTGCCCTTGTAGCCTGAGGGCAGCCGAGGCGTTTACAATGAACAAGTGAGGCTGAGTTCCAATAAGACTTTGTTTCACGAAACAAGCGGCAGGCCAGACGTGGTCCATGGGCCGAGGTTTGCTGACCCCGGGCCTAGTGGTTAGGCGGACTCCATATACCCTCAGAGCTTCAGGGATGCTACCAGCCATCTGAGGTTTGGGGAAAATCTCTCGACGTGACAACTGTGAAATTTTGCTTCAAACAGTCAGAAAAAAAAAAAAATACAACAGCAACAGAGCATCACTCACTTATTTTTACCTCGGGGATTCCATCTCCCTCATACAAATCCATGACAGATACTTTCCGGTACCTTTCACAGCAGAGTTGTCTAAAATGACCCCAAATGAGAGGACTGTAGTCCTCGCTCTCTGCCGCCGCGTTGGCAGGTCTGACGAGAGATCAAGGGAATTTGGAGCCGCTTCTCATCCCCTCAATCCCTTTCCAATCCCAGGAAATACCCCCAGATCTGCCTCTGGACAGACAGACCCCAAACAGCATGAGGTCTAAGGCCTCGCAGCCACCACATCCCCCATGAGACCACCCAAGCAGAAGCACCCAAGGAGAATCAGGGATTCCATGTCACAGGCTGAGAACGCCTTTTGTGTGTGTTCCAGGGGCTGGGATTTTTCTAAAGCATCACTTTTCTCTAAAACTAAATCCCTCCCCCCACACGCACAAACTTCTGATGCTTTCTAGAGGAGCTGGCTCTTTTTGTCTGTTACCGAAAGTCACCTTCCCTCCACCCACATTGATTACAACATAGTGGTTAGTTGCACATTTAATTCGTTTGTTTTCCAAAAGCCTTGAGTAATGGGAATTAATTCTCAGCATGACTCTTCCCAATGCTATGCATTTTTTTTTTTTTGCCGTACGCAAAAAGCCCCTCAATGCTATGCTTTAAATCAATGTGTTAATGTAACCTCTAATTAATACCATTTTGTAAAATTCGAATATTAAAAAAATATCCCAATTATGAAATTGGCATACAGGTAACCCCCTTGATCTTTCCTTTGATCCTTCAGCATTCTTTCCCTTTATCCCTCCTGGCCATTAATAAGCTATCCACACACTTGGATACTTGACTTCAGCTCCTTGGGGCTTTTTCCTCCCCGTTTCTGAGACCCTTACTGGAAAAACCCAGAGCCTCCAACTTTCAGGGTGAATGAGCTATGGCCTGGCCTTATTTACGACACAAGACTTGGGCTTCCCTGGTGGCGCAGTGGTTTAGAGTCCACCTGCCGATATAGGGTACACGGGTTCGTGCCCCAGTCCGGGAAGATCCCACATGCTGCGGAGCGGCTGGGCCCGTGAGCCACGGCCACTGAGCCTGCGTGTCCGGAGCCTGTGCTCCGCAATGGGAGAGGCCACAACAGTGAGAGACCCACGTATCGCAAAAAAAAAAGACATAAGACTTGTCACTCAGCCTCTGAAAGTTCCTCCCACCCCATCCTCACAGTTCCCCAGCCATGTTCCACGGAGAAGCAATGAATAGAACGGGCTTTGCTCCTCCAACCAACCAGGTGAGCGAGGGTTTTTAAGAGGCTGAAGGCGGCTTTTTAGCCATGGTGGAGCAATTTAAATAACAAGGGTCAGGATTAGCCCTTTATAGAATTGAGGTGGAAAAAAAATCCGCAGAGGCAGTGAAATGAGAAAGGTAGCCGAGGATTCATCCTCTTACAATAGATCTGTTTCCCATCTTGCTAAGCACACACAGCCATAATTATATTGCCTTCCGCCGACTGTATATACACTTCCTCCCTGTCATAAACACACACGCGCCTCTATAGATGAAAACTGATTTCAATATAGAAACCCCAGCATCTATAATTCATGCTCTTTAGCCTTTACATATTTATTCTGCATTTTAATTAAGGCCAAAATCTGAATACTTTAGATGGATGGGTTTTTTCTTCTATGCATAGCTTATAGGCAAATTACCTGGCAGAAACCCAGATGTTAAGCAAACACAAAAGAGCCTGCGACTAGTAAGCTATTGTCTGGACACAACTGGCTCCGGAGAGCTTGGAAAGCTCTCTCCTTTCAAAGGTACCCATCTCAAGATTGGCAGGACTCATCCCCCCTGCAGTCGTTACAAAACGAGAAGATAAAACACCAAAGTTTGGGGATTACCAGCACAGCACAGCTCTGCACAGGAAAGGAGCAGTGGGTCATATCTGCTGACATCTGAGTGGGGAGGGTATGAGGGGTCAGGGAGATGAAAGTGGGCTTGGGAAGACCCTGAAATGGGCCCGGAATTCTTCGTCAGGGCCTAGAACTGAAGTTCCGCAAACGGCTGCTGGAATGATCCAGTCGACACAAAGACTAGATCTAAAATTAGAAAAGCCAGAAGGTCACACTTGACGTTTGGTTGGAAAAGCCAGACTTTCTGATGAAATGTTGATGCTCTGAAACCCTAGGAAGTCTTCTCATGAATAATATATCAAGGAAGGTGATCTTTAAAATGTGAAATTCTACCTAAGCCTTGTCCAAGTAGGCATATCCGGGTGTTCTTTTTTAATTTCTAAAGCAGGCCAAATCTAGACCGATGCCTGTCTTATAAATAAAGTTTTATTGGAACACAGCTATGCTCCCGTTTACACGTTCTCTGTGGCTGCGTTCACTTTGGGACATCAGATTGGAACACTGGGGGCACAGACCACCTGGACCCCCCCAAAAAAAAGCCTAAAATATTTACTCTCTGACCCTTCATGGGAAACATTTGCTGACCCCTGCTTCCAAGAGATGCTCCTCTCTCATCTGCCTTCTATTTTCTCCCTCCAGGAAAAGAAGGGAGAAACGAATCTGAGACATTTGAAATTCCCAAATTCTCACTGTTGTACTGTTTCTTCTAGTCTTTACAGAAGCAATGAAAAAACTGCAGAAAATTCTCCCCAAGCATCTTCTCTGCAGGTAAAACAGTCCATATTAATTTGTCAGGCTTCCTAATAATATCCTGCTAAACACTTCTAGACTGGCTAACAGTGATGAAAACAACGCGGTCAGCACCACGGACAGGGTCTACCATCCAAGGAGCACCTAAGGGCCAAGCACTGGGCTACAGCTTCAGCCCCGTTATCTCAGTTTTAATATTCACCCCACCACGGAGTAGATTCTGCTAGAATACCAATTTGACACTGTTGATAAGGGACAGCGGAGGTTCTGAAAACCAAATCTGTCTGGTTCCAAATCCTGTCTTCTTAACTACTCTACCTCCTAGGATGTCTGGGCTCTGGGCCCACGTTTGCTGCTGATGGACAGCTGACACATCCACGTATCCACCAGGCACTGTTCTTTTAACCCTGAAAACAGACCCATAATGAGAAAGGTAATACGATCACACCCATTTTGCAGACCAGGAAACCAAGGCTTAGGAAGGTGAAACGATGTGTCTGAGGTTATCCAGCTCGTGGGAGGTGGTGCTGGGGAGCTGGTTCCAGAGCAAACCACTAGATGCTTCGTCTCCCAAGGTCTTGGCTTTCCACATACGGGCTGTAACTTTCCAGAACTTGATGAGCTAAGATGAGTAAACAGTAACTCTGGAGATGTAGCAAAAGACTGATTTGCTCAACAAGTAATGTTTGTGGGCCACAGAGCACAGACAGAGCTTCCCAGTGGTCCCTGTGGACACCGAAACTCTGCCTCTTGGCCCTGTCATAACAAACATTCAATTAAACACAGATGGACGTATTGTGAACGGCTCTACAATGACCTGTGCTTCTCTCTTTCATCTTGTAAGGACTTTCTTAAGTCCTCGGGGTTCTCAGATCTCCAGTTACAATGCACACTAAAAAAACCAGTAGATAGATGGATTATAGATAGATAGATATTGAGAAAGTGCAAAGAGGATACAGATGACACTGCTATATTAAAGTTGTTAATTGATACTTAGAAAGGACATTATTTTGGGCCACCCAAAATCCACCTGCCTGTCTTTGGGTAGAGTATCCTGATTCCTTTTACAGGAGTCACCTTGTCCCTACTGATCAGTCTGATTGAAATGAACCTGGAATGTGCTCTGCCCTCTCCTGGCCGAGAACAGGCCACACCCCAAGCCAGCTTTCTCAGAGCTGGCCTGGGAAACTCCAAAAGGGGGAGTCTTCCCACCCAGGACTCCTCGTGGACCCTGGTAGCAAGTCTCTTCAATGGCCAAGTTCCAGTACCTGCCAAGCCTGGCTCCAGCCTCCCCTCCATCTTGCATAAGTTAAGAAAACTTATGCACTTACGCTTGTAACAAACCAAAACGAACTTTCACAACGCCAGGAGCACCATTCTTGAAAAACGAATTGCCTTCAACCAGTGTTATTTCAGTCTCACTTGAGGTCTCCTTTCTAAGAATATTTTTAAACAAATTTTGTTTCTACTTTCCCTTTAAAAAAAAAATCTAGATGGCATTTTAAGATGCCAGATAGGGTAGAAATTGACCAAATATAGACAGACCTACAAAGAGAAATTTTTAAAACTATACTTTATTAATACTTCTTTAAAAGGGTAATATCTGCATACATTATTCTGATCCTGTCATCAAATACGTTCACTCTCCTCCCTGGCATTGACTCTCTAAAACTTTGATAAGGGCTTCCCTGGTGGCGCAGTGGTTGAGAGTCCGCCTGCCGATGCAGGGGACACGGGTTCATGCCCCGGTCCGGGAAGATCCCACATGCCGCGGAGCGGCTGGGCCCGTGAGCCATGGCCGCTGAGCCTGCGCGTCCGGAGCCTGTGCTCCGCAACGGGAGAGGCCACAACAGTGAGAGGCCTGCGTACCGTAAGAAAAAAAAAAAAAAAAACTTTGATAAGCAGAGATTCTCTGAACTCAGCTGGGTCTTGACCTCAATCTATTGACAAAACAGGTGCAAATTTGCTGCAAAGCATTACTGTCTACTCCATGTTTTACTATCCTGTCATGAGTTATTTCATTAAATGCTTTGATAAACATGATCCATGATGTTTACAGAATTTCTTTAATCTCTTACTTTCATAAATATCACAAGAAAGGAAACAGTTACTTGGCATACTTTGTTCACAGGGAACCCATAGGAACCCTACAAGCAACTATTTTCTTCTCAATGTGCTTATAAATGCTCTGTATAAATATCTGTCCTACAATTTCGAGCCTGCAATGGTTTCTCATAATGTTCGGGATAAAATCCAAACTTCTGACCATGGCAAATGCCTCCCCCCTCCCCTGCGTTAAATGCCACTGCCTAAAGCCCTCACTTCACAGACGCTTCCTTCTCCACCCCCCCGCCATCCTCCTCCTTTCTCCTTCCTGGTGCCCAAGCTGTCACCTGTCCCTCACATATGCCAAGCCTCCTCTCACCTCAGGACCTTGCACTTGCTCCTTCCTCTGTCTGGAACACACCTCTAATCTCCAGGACTGGTTCCTGCTCACCATTCAGGTCTCAGCTGAAATGTCACCACTTTAAAAAGGCTTTTGCAGATCACTTAACCTACAGTATTCCCTGCTCTCTCCACCACCGGGTTCTGTTTTGCTGCCCAGAACTCACTGTGATGCAAAACACCTTACTTGTGCTTTGCTTCCGTACCTGTTGCCTCAACTACAGTGTAAGATCCGTGAAAACAAGGATTTGATTATTTCTAGCAGTTAGAACCGTGTCTAGAATAGCATGCTTGTGAAAGAAAGGGAGGTTAGAAAGGAGAGAGGGAAGAAGGAAGGGAGGAAAGCAGAGGGGCAGGGAAGGAGGAAAGAGCTTTACGAAGCCTCCGTGTCCCTCTGGCTGCTTATTAATTTCTGAAATCTATGTTTTCAAAACTTAGGACATCATTTGCCTCTCCCCAACCCTTCTGACCATCATAGTAATAATGATTCATCAGAGCCAGAGCTAAGATTTATGGTACCATATACAATTTTGAAGACCCTCTTTAAGGAAAAGAACACATTATGAACATCATGCCAGGTATGCAAGTCCGTATGTATTTAAAATGAGAAAAGAAATCACGACACGTGATACATGTCTTGGAAACTCACATCCCTTTCTTCTGAGATCTCTCTAGGTAATTTGCCAAACTGCTCCAACAGAAATGCTTCCTGACAGTGGCCTGGCCTCGGCTACATACCTGGAACACTCTGACCCCCAGCAACCCCCAGAGCTCACAGGGGTTCAGGCACGGAGAGCCCCAGAGGCCGGCGCTTCACTTGTTTTCCAGCCCACCTGCCTCACGTTTATAAAACACTACGCCCAGCTGTCTGAAAGTCTTCACTCTTGTTATCTCATTTAACCCTCACAGCCACCTGATAATAAAGCCCCCCCCACCCCGATAACACATCCCCATTTCGCAGATGGGGAAACTGCTGCGGGAGTTTGCGGGGATCCTCAACAGTGTTTTATCAATCAGCGTCCAGGGATGTGTCCTCCCTTCCCAGGAAAACGTGAGCTCATTCGAGGCAGTGCAGGAGCCTCACCACCTCCCCATCTATCTTCCACTTTGATGCCATCTTAACGATAGTCTTTATTAGTCATTTACGGTCCAAGCTGCGGCTCATTTTTTTTCTCATCCCCTGACCGCACTTCTAACATCTTTATGTTTGCTTTCATTATTGCTATTTGCAGTAGTTCTTAATTCAGTGTCTTCCCGAATTCCATTAGCATATTCTTCATTCCCTCTTGCAAATCACACAGGCAGATACAGTTAATGATGCTAAAGTGTGTCTTCATGACGGGAGTGAACCCTGAGCTGGGAGGGAAGGGCACAGTGTCTCACTGAACACAGTGGCTAGAGTCAAAAACATGGGTAACTCCCTCCCTGTGCCCGTGAAGCTGTGACAGATGGGAACCACGCCCTGCTCTGGGGATACAAATAGGCACAACCTTTCCACGTAGGTTTGGCAATTTCTCTCAAAATCACAAATGCATTTACACTTTGACTCAACAAGTCTACTTCTAGGAATTTATTTACATACACATATATTTACATATACACTCACCCAACTGCAAAGAAATGGGTGCCAAAGGTTATTCGTTGCAGTGTTCTCTCTAGTAACAGGAAGTTACGAACAGCCTATGTGTCATCATTAGGAATCTGGTTAAATAAATGACAATCCAGCCATACAATTAAGTATTATAAAGCTAAAACAAGAAAGAAGCACCTTATACTCAAATATGAAAGGAATTATAAGATATAGATCTTGAAAGTAGTAGGTGCAGAACAGTATGTACAGTTGGATGACTTTTTATTTTACACGTATTTTTTTACCTAGATGAATAAAAACATCACATGAAGAATAAACAAGAAATTGCTAACAGTGTCTACAAATCTGTTTTTGGAGGGCATGGTAATTAGGACAGGAGAAATACTTTCCACTAGCTATCTTTTTATCATTTTTTAATCTACATGACTGGATTACCTTGTCAAATCTTAAAATTTAAAATTAAATGGGTCGCCGCACACCCATTAGAATGGCGACTATTAAAAAAAAAGAAAGAAAGAAAATAGCAAGTGTTGACCAGGATGTAGAGAAATTGGAACCCTGGTGCGCTGCTGGGGGGAGCGCAAAATGGTACAGCCAGTGTGGAAGACAGTACGGCATTTCCTCAAAAAAGTAAAAATAGAATTACTATATGATACAGCAATACCAATATATCCAAAATATATGGACATATACCCAAAAGAATTGAAAGCAGGGTCTCAAAGAGATATTTGTACACTCACGTTCATAGCAGCATTATTAACAACCTAGGAAGCAACCTAGGTATCCACTGACAGATGAAAGGATAAGCAAAATGTGTCACGTACATACAATGGAATATTGTTCAGTCTTAAAAGACAAGGAAATTCTTACACCTGCTACAATATGGAAGAATCTTGAGGACATCGTTCTAAGTGAAATAACCCGTCACAAAAAGACAAATATCGTATGATTCCACTTACATGAGGAGTAGTCGAAATCATAGAAACAGAAAGTAGAGTGGTGGCTGCCAGGGGCTGGAGGGAGGGGAGAATGAAAGTTATTACTTAATGGTTATAGTTTTAGTTTTACAAGACGAAAAGTTGTGGAGATGGATGGTGGTGATGGCTGCATAACATTATGAATGGATTCAATACCACTGAACTATACACTTAAACATGGGTAAGATGGTAAATTTTATGTTATGTGTGTTTTACCACATACACAAAAAAAATTGTTTTGACACCAAAAGCAAAGGCAACAAAAAGTATCAACAAATGGGACTACATCAAACTAAAAGCTTCTGCAAAGGAAAAGAAACCATCAACAAAATGAAAAGGTAACCTACTGAATGAGAGAAAATATCTGCAAATCACATACCTGATAACCGGGTAGTAGCCAAAATACATATAAAGAATTCATGCAACTCAGTAGCAAAAAAAAGAAAAAATCCAATTACAGAATGGGCAGGGAACCTGGATAGACATTTTTCCAAAGAAGACATACAAATGGTTACAAGTACATGAAAAGATGCTCAACATCACTAATCATCAGGAAAATGTAAATCAAAATCACGATGAGGAATCACCTCACACCTGTTAGAAGGGCTATTATCAAAAAGACAAGAGATTAAAAGTTTTGGAGAGGACATGGAGAAAAGGGAACACTGGGGCACTGTTGGTGGGAATGTAAATTGAAGCAATCGCTATGGAAAACAGTATGGAGATTCCTCAAAAAATTAAAATAGAACTACCTTAAAGACCTAAATGTAAGGCCAGACACTATCAAACTCTTAGAGGAAAACATAGGCAGAACACTCTATGACATAAATCACAGCAAGATCCTTTTTGACCCACCTCCTAGAGAAATGGAAATAAAAACAAAAATAAACAAATGGGACCTAATGAAACTTCAAAGCTTTTGCACAGCAAAGGAAACCATAAACAAGACCAAAAGACAACCCTCAGAATGGGAGAAAATATTTGCAAATGAAGCAACTGACAAAGGATTAATCTCCAAAATTTACAAGCAGCTCATGCAGCTCAATAACAAAAAAACAAACAACCCAATCCAAAAATGGGCAGAAGACCTAAATAGACATTTCTCCAAAGAAGATATACAGATTGCCAACAAACACATGAAAGAATGCTCAACATCATTAATCATTAGAGAAATGCAAATCAAAACTACAATGAGATATCATCTCACACCGTCACAATGGCCATCATCAAAAAATCTAGAAACAGTAAATGCTGGAGAGGGTGTGGAGAAAAGGGAACCCTCTTGCACTGCTGGTGGGAGTGTGAATTGGTACAGCCACTATGGAGAACAGTATGGAGGCCCCTTAAAAAACTACAAATAGAACTACCATATGACCCAGCAATCCCACTACTGGGCATATACCCTGAGAAAACCACAATTCAAAAAGAGTCATGTACCAAAATGTTCACTGCAGCTCTATTTACAATAGCCAGGAGATGGAAGCAACCTAAGCGTCCATCATCAAATGAATGGATAAAGAAGATGTGGCACATATATACAATGGAATATTATTCAGCCATAAAAAGAAACGAAAATGAGTTATTTGTAGTGAGGTGGATGGACCTAGAGTCTGTCATACAGAGTGAAGTAAGTCAGAAAGAGAAAGACAAATACCATATGCTAATACATATATATGGAATCTAAGAAAAAAAAATGTCATCAAGAATCTAGGGGTAAGACAGTAATAAAGACACAGACCTACTAGAAAATGGACTTGGGGATATAGGGAGGGGGAAGGGTAAGCTGTGACAAAGTGAGAGAGTGGCATGGACATATATACACTACCACGTAAAATAGACAGCTAGTGGGAAGCAGCCGCATAGCACAGGGAGATCAGCTTGGTGCTTTGTGACCACCTAGAGGGGTGGGATAGGGAGGGTGGGAGGGAGGGAGACGTAATAGGAGCATATGTATATGTATAACTGAGTCACTTCGTTATAAAGCAGAAACTAACACACCATTGTAAAGCAATTATACTCCAATAAAGATGTAAAAAAAAAAAAAAAAAAGTAGAACTACCAAATGATCCAGCAATTCCACTTCTGGGTATGTATCCAAAAAAAAAAAACAAACCCACTATTTGAAAGGATTTATGCACCTCCATGTTCACTGCAGCATTATTTACAATAACCAAGTTACGGAAACAACCTAAGTGCCCAACGACAAACAAATGAAGAAAGAAAGTGTGGTACACATATACCACAGCATATTATTCAGCCATAAAAGAGAAGAAAATCTTGCCATTTACCACAACATGGAAGAACCCTGAAGGCATTATGCTAACTGACATAAGTCAGACAGAGAAAGACAAATATTGTACAACCTCACTTATATGTGGAATCCAAAGGAGAACACCAAGCTCATAGATACAGAGAACAGACTGGTGATTGCCAGAGGCGGGGGAGTCAGGTGGGGAAGAGGTAGGTAAAGGTACAAACTTCCAGTTATAAAATAAATTAGTCATGAGGATATAATGTACAGCATGGGGATTGCAGTTAATAACACGGTGCTGCATATATGAAGGGTGCTAAGAAAGAAGATCTTAAAAGCTCTCAGCACAAGAAAGGAAATTCTGGAACTGTGTGTGGTGATGGATGCTAACTAGACTTGTTGTGGTAGTCGTTTCACAATGTACACAAATATCCAATCATTATACTGTACATCTGAAACTAATATAATCTTATATGTCAATTATACTTCAATTTAAAAAAAAGAGCTGATCTGAAACCTGTAACTTAAAATGAAAAACATGAAAAAAGACACTAAAACATCTAGAAAAGAGAAGTTGGGCTTAAACACGGCTCTGAAATATAGAAATGACTGAACTTTATAATATTATTAAAAGAGTGTAGCTTAATACTTTTCAAATGTATGTTATAGCATAAATAAATGTTATCAAAGTGTTTTTTCAGAGGTAAAACAAACTTGTTTTAAGGACTAGATAGTACTCATTAGAATTACTCTACAGAGTCCCATTAACATCTAAAAAAATTTTAGATAATGTCATCATTTGAGAATTGATATGGTATCAGAGAATTATAAAATTCTTTTCATCATGCCAAATTTTATCAAAGCTACAAAGGGGGAGCTGGTCAGTTATAAATTGGTGAATTTAATGTCTTTAACAAGAAATCTATTGAGAGAGATGGTGGCACTATTTTCTGCCTAGAATCCTTTACCCCCTTCCCCCCACCCCTTCCCTGGCAATATCTTTCTCTTACTCTGATAAGCTGCCATCATCCGGTAGACACAGCTCAATCACAGGTCCACCTCCCGCTCACAGGTTGGTCATGTGACTCAGGCTGGCCAATAAGAGCCCTCTGACTTTCAACACAGTGATTGGCCCATGGTAGGGCACATGACCCAAACGGGGCCAATCAGCATCCTTATTCCGGGAAAGAAAAGGGAAGGCTCTCACTCCTGATGAGATTGTGAGCACTGAAGATACTTTAGCCTGGAGCTGCCAATGACCTCCTCTGTTGCCACACAGAATAAGGAGGGTGAAGACAGTTGAGGGTGAAGCCAATTCAGAGAAATGCAGAGCCAAAAGATGGAGAGAATTGGGGTCCCCACAGCAGTTTGAACTTATGGATCCAGCTATATCTGAAGTCAGGACCAATCCCTGGTCTTTCCGATTATTTGAGCCAATAAATTCCCCATGTTGCTGGGGTCACTTTGAACTAGCATCTGTCACTTGCAAGCAAAGGTGTACTGACTAATATGCACTTGGTTATCAGCAACACTGCACCGTGTGTCTAGTGATAAGGATGGTCCATGCTGATCCCCTTACCAGCTTCTCCTGGGTCCTTCTTATGACTAAGGACTAACCATCAACAGTTGCTACAACCTTGCTCTCATTAGTTTCACGCTCTTACCTACTGAGTTAATGCCACGAATCAATCAATACTTCAAAGGCATTGTTCTGAGGATAACAAGTGCTGTCAATAACGACAGATCTCCTTCAACAGCGATGTCCTAGCAGTGAAGATAAGGCGCAAGAGTGGGCAACAAAGTCGCCACAACCTTGGGCTATGATGTCATTTATTCCTACCTGATTCAGCCTAAGCCCTACTCACTTCAAGACCTGAGTCACAGCAAACAGTTTAAGAGGATGAATGACTCAAAGCAACATACCACTCAGAATTCCTTCCAACTTAGGAAGCTAGCAAAGCACGGAGGGTTTTGACGTCAGACAGAACCCGAATTCATAATCCTGCTCTGCGGTGTGCTAGCTGCATGTCTTTGGGCCAGCCACCTAAGCCCTCTGTGCCTCAGTTCTAACCCATAAAATGAGGATGGTCATTGTTCCTAAATCAAGGGATCGTTGTAAGGACCCAGGAAGGTACCACAGGGGAGGAACCTGGAACAAGTCCGGACACGGAGAAAGTGCTCAATAAAGGTCAGCATTCATTTTTTAATTTTTTTTTTTTTTTTTTTTTGGCCACGCCACACGGCTTGCAGGATCCTAGTTCCCCGACCAGGGACTGAACCCGGGCCCCCCACAGTGGAAGTATGGAGTCCTAGCCACCGGACTGCCAGGGAATTCCCAATGTTAGCATTCAATATCATTTATTCATTCAATAATACTGGATGATCTCTCAGCAGCAAAGCCCGGTGACAGATGAAGCGGAGAATATCAAGTTTCTCAGACATGGGTCCTGACTTCGAATAACTTACTGTCTATTAATAAGAGAGCTAGGACTACTATTTATGTAGCTATTAATAAAAAAATAATAATGCACTTCTTGTACTCGGCCCTGGCAATTCAGTGATCAATAGACAATGATCTTTGCCTTCCTGAAGGGTGTTTTATTGGAGGAGACCGACAATAAATAAATTGGTATTTAACTTAAAGTTCTGATAAAGACTACAAAGGAGAGTCCCCAGCCTTAGGAGAGCAATAACAGGGAGTTTGAGGTAGGGTGTCTTGATGTGAAAGTGATGTATCGCTCCTCCGGGTACACCAGCAAGACAATGGAAGACAGAAGCAGGAGAGGGAAAGGGCGAGGGCCAAGCAAAGGGCAACCTCCTGCAAGGTCACAAAGTGGGCAGCTTCAGCCTGACCCCGCAGGGGCCACAGGAGTGCAAGTTATGGCTCAGAGTTGTCTCAACCTGAGGCCAGCAAGCCAGGGTTTCACACTCCACGCCATCAGCCCTCAGCAAAGGGCCGCGCTGGGAGACACAAACCTAGACGTTCCTGGGTCTCCTTGGCTGTGGGCAAGGTGGCTCCAGTAGCCCAAAGGAAGTCCTTCAGTGCGGAGTTGCTGTTAGAGGGGTGGAGGGTAGGAGCCCCCGAAGCCTCCGAGCAGTTAGAGAGACCCAGGGGATGTGGGTGGAGCTCCACAGCAACCATTACACAGAGGCCCTTAAGCCCGTCAGGAGGGGCCAGCAGGAAAGTCTCCCCTGAAAAAGGGCCATTATAGCCATGCAGGAGTGGCTCAGTCAAGGGCGGGGGCAGCTCGCTTTGAGATTAATTAAGGGATTGTTCAGATAGAACATGTTTGTGGAAGGCAGTGAATCTGCGACCTTGTAGGATGCCATTCCATCCAGGCTCTGTCTGCAGCCCTAGCCCTTTCTGCCGGGCCGGGTGGATGGCTGTCACCGGTGTCACACACCCTAACTAGCGATCAAGGGCTGTTCCCAGGAAGTGCTTGACAACCTCAGAGCTAAACGACTCAAACTTTCAGTGGCCTATCTGTTGCTCATCACACATCCTCCCAAACACAGAGCACTCGTTGCCCCCTGCACCCCTTTCTCCTGCAGACCCTTGCCGTTGATCACGCTTGCCTCGCGCATAAGTTCTGAAAGACCTCAACTTTCCCCACCAAGCACGCTCCTAGGCCTACTGAAAAAAATGTGATCCAAGAAACAGGTTTTAAGAGAAATCAGATCTGGATCTATCTACACCAGTACTTCTCAACTGAAGAGGGCTAGGGGCCGGAGTTACTCCTGGCACTAGTGGGTGGAGGCCAGGGGTGCTGCTAAACACCCTACATGCACAGGACGGCTCCCACAGCAAAGAATAACCTGGCCCCAAACGGCAGCTGTACTGAGGTTGAGAAACCGTGACTGAGAACAATGGCCGAATGTGTGACAAAGGTTGGAGCTACAATCTACAACCTCCCCCTTTTTTGCCAAGATCAGTGATGTGAGGTGTATAAGGCATGATTTTTTTCAGTGTCAAGAAACGGAAGCTATATTCAAACTATATTAAGGACAAAAGGTTTATTACTCAATAACCGATTGGTCCAGGCAAGGCTGATCTGGGGATTCTAATGATGTCATCAGGAATCAGTCTTTCTCTGCCCCCACCCTCTCTCTCTCTCTCTCTCTCTCTCTCTCTCTCTGCCCTCCCCGAGTCTCTCTCTCTCCTCCTCTCTCCCTCTGTTCTTTTTTCCTCCCTTTTAGCCTTATATCAAGTAGCCTCTCTATGGGAGAGCTCTAAGGAGTACAGACTTAACGTCTAGCGAAACTGACAACCCCCAGAGGCAGGAGAGCTTCTCTTTTCCAAAACTGTAGTTACATCATGATCTAGGACTAGGCTTGATTTCCTAACTGGAGCGACTCAACCATCCCTGAACTAATGGGGATACAGAATTCTCATAGGTCATGCCTGCATCCCACGTTCACATCTGGGGCCAGGGTAGGTAAACCCACCCAGAACCATATACTGAGATGGGTTCTCCAGGGAAATATGGTGTTTTGTGTGTGACTGTGCATTCAATCCTCACATCGACCCTGGAACAAAGATGGTGTATTATGCCCACGGTACAGACACAGAATCCCATCAGAAGGCCACGTGGCGGAGTGGCTGGGCTTGGCAGTGGCAGGAGCCAGAGAGCCACGGTCCAGTTCCCAGCTCGACAACTGACACTGGGCGATCACTTACAATACCTTCTGTGTTTTGGTTTTCCTGTCTGCATAGGGAAATGGTTTGCTGTGGGAATTAAATGAGTTAATATATATCAAGGGTACTGATCAAGGGTATTGATCAGTCATGCCTGGGACAGACTAAGCACTTAATAAATGTCATGCATCATTTCTGAGAACTAACCCAAGCTACTCATTTTTACAAAAGGAGAAACTGAGGCCTGGAAAGGAAATTTCTCTTCTGAGGCGAGGAATGCGGGACAAAAGAGCCCACCTGCCCTGGCCTTGGTGCTCCTTTCACTACACCGTGGACCCATCTGAAGACTTCATTCCCCTCTAAACTTCATCAGCTCCAACAGTTGGAAATACACCCCAGAACCCAGCAACAGTTGATTTTATAAAATTTCCATCCACTAGGCGATGCCAGCCTCCCCAAATGAAAAGCCTTCCCAGCCACTACGGGGATTCAGAACCTAACCTTCCTCCGTCGGGGTGCTCATCCTACTTTCATGCCTGCAGAGGGTGAGGAGGCCGGTTTTGAGGTTCACCCACACACTGCTCTGGCTTTCCCGGTAGCTTCCCTGCCTCCTTCTCGGGGTCCCTGGAAATCCATCAGCTTCATGATATGTATTACCTGCTCCTTCCATCTGTGCGTTAGCTACAGAAAGAGAAGCTGTGCGCTCCTTACAGACAGCATGTGAGGCAAAGAGAAGAAAAGGTGATGGCTGTGTTTCCTTAGCGCTGTTTTCCTGGCTGTCTCACAATCAGTGCTCCATAGCAACTCGATAGCGTATTATTAACCAAAGAGCTTTTTCAGATAAACACCAGCTACTATAATGACACAGGGCCTAGGTGGAGAGGCAAAGATACACGCTAATTTTAAAATTAAATTGCTCTCTCCCTGCATGTCTAAGAGAATGGAACAAGGATAAGAGGAGGAAGTGACAGGCAGTTAGGATGGAAAAGTCCATCACGTGGGAGGATTCCTGCGGAGCTTAGGGAAAGGCAGCTGAGATCATGGAGGAAATTAACGCTTGCTGAGCATTTACCACATGCCAGACATGATGCATTATTTCATTCAGTGCCCATAATGACCCTATGTAAACAGAGATGTCTCCAGGATCCTCACTTTACAGATGAGCAAACTGAGGCTGAGCGAGGCCAAGTAACTGGGATAAAATCACGTTGGGTGTGAAGGGAGAGGCCAGGATTTGAAAGTAGGCAGGCTGGCTCTGAATCCCATGAACTTGGGCATTTTGCTAAATGGACCCGGGCATAGGAACATGGCATTTCCAGATCTGAAGGTACCTTTCGATTTAATCAGTTACTTGTCTAACGAATATTTACTAGCTGCCAGTCGTTAGCCACTATGAGGTGGGGACCACCAAACCTTCTCTTGCTTCCTTGAAAAACAGGCTTATACATATCATGGCAGAGGGAAACCAGGCTGGTTCTGAAGGAAAGACTGATACAGGACATCCGCTGGGGGGTCCAGCATTTCCCTTTCTGGTGGCTAAGACCAAATCAACCACAGAACGGTTCAGTGGTTAAGCCATTGAGTGACCTCAGTTTAAATCCCAGTTGCACCTCCCACAAGCTAGGTGCCACTGCAGGAACGTAACACAATCTCGCCAAACATTTTTCCTCTTAGTATAAAATAGAGAAAATAATCATGTCTACTACTTGGGGTTCTCGTAAGGATTAAACAAAGATCTTTTTTTTTTTTTTTTTTGGCGGTACGCAGGCCTCTCACTGTTGTGGCCTCTTCCGTTGCAGAGCACAGGCTCCGGACGCGCAGGCTCAGCGGCCATGGCTCACGGGCCCAGCCGCTCCACGGCATGTGGGATCCTCCCGGACCGGGGCACGAACCCGTGTCCCCTGCATCGGCAGGCGGACTCTCAACCACCGCGCCACCAGGGAAGCCCCTAAACAAAGATCTTTACCATTCAGCTGAAGTTCCGAGTTTGCCTGCAGGGGTGAGGCTGTGGGCTGCTCCCCTGCTGCTCGCTACTGTCAGTCATGGTTCTTCTCATCACCCAAGTGTTCCTGGCCTCAAGAATTCCTGTGGCCACCCACGGAAATCTCATTGCATTGTGCCCTCTGGTGGACCCAGGAACCATCTGCACTGACTGCTCCAGACACAAGGCTTGAGTAAAGCATGCTGAAGCTCTGTGCACAGTGCCGGCATGTAGCAAGCGTAAGTTGACATTATTTTCATCATGAAAAATCCCAACTGATTTCCTTCTTAGGAGCTTGAGTAAGCTGTGGGTAACAGAGGCATACTGACTTTCTCCTTACTAAAAACTTCTCCCCCTGATGGGCTGAGATCACCTGTGGTCAAGACACTTCTGAGTGTCCCGATTCTCCATTAAATACAGTAATTAGTGAGAAGCCTGCCTTGGGCAATAATAGCCAACACGCGTAGCACCGCCCAACGCCAAGCCTTGGGTTAAGCGCGCCATAAACACAAGCCCATAGAGCCTTCAGCGCATCACCATGAAGCAGATACAGTTACTATTCCCACTGCACATGTGACAACACTGCAGCTCAGAAAGAGCCATTCTTTGTCCCCACCACCCTCCCTGCAGGCAACAGAACTGGGCTTCAAACGCAAGTCTGCTGGCCACAGAGCCCAAGATCACAGGCCTTCTGCTGCGGTCAGAGTCTGTCTGCAGGAGTGAAGGCCCAAGACTGTGTGTCCTTGGCCGATGCCCTCCACTGGCCTTCACAAAGACGGGAACTCACCCCCAAGAATCCCTGAGGCCAGGCCAAAAGCCCCCTAGTAATTGTCGGCACCCTCTAGGTTTCCAAAAGCAGCTACACCCCCAGCTCGAGAGGCGCGCCTCAAACATGTCACCACCTACGATGATTAGCATAACTTGCCCTTTGTTGTAACCCAGAGCCGACACTTTCCTATCTAATTACTGTCTTAGACATTAGACAGTCTGTGAGTTGGAAAGGAGAGAACCCAACCCAATCCTGGGTTAAGAGAAAAAAAAAACAAAATCCCATAAATATGTTGACACATACAACTGGAAAGTTCAGGGGCAAAGGCTAATTCCGGCGAGAAGGATCCAGGTCCTCAAATGGTTCAGTGACATCTACTCCTTGAGCCCGCCTTCCTAGATGTCAGCTTTATTCTCGGGTATGCTTCTCCTTCCCAATGGCCGAAATGGCACCAAGAGGTGCAGGCAGACACCCCAGCAGCTTACCAATCCCAGGTGGAACTAAACTTTTCATGCTCCATAGTTTCAGCAGAGATCTCAGACTGTGCTTCACTGGTCCATTGGTGGTGGGCGGGGGGCGGGGGCGGGTGTCACATGCTAACTCCTGCACCAGTGACTTCCTGAGACGAGGAAATGCAGTCATTTGACTGGACAGACCTGGGTCATGTGAGCAACCCTGGAGCCTGAGGATGGGAAAGCCCCACCCAAGACCGAGTGGGAGGTACAGTTCCCCAGGTGGAAATCAAGGAACCGCTAGCACCAATAGAAGCAGCGTGAAATGCCAGGCCAACAGATACCCACTATTTACCTCTCTTTTCTCTGCTCTCCCCATCAAAAGGCGCATCGTGTCTGATGCTCTTTCCTCTGACCCAGTTTTCCTGACCTTGTTCCGTGGCTTGAGAAGCAGCACAATACGGTGCAGGAAGCTGTATGACTCTGAGGACAGCTCAGGAGATGGGGGAGGACAGAGAGAGAGAAAGAGAAATGGCTTACTTCTTTTCCCAAAGTTTTGTGGCAGCCTAGAGGTCTCTGGTTTATGGATATACATTAAAGAATCTTTTCATGAGGGCTGTTTTATGTGAGAGTCATTTAAGCAAGGAGGCACTTGGCTTCTCCTTCTAAATGAAAATTTTCAATTAGTCTGAAGAAGTTAATTACACCATCCTTTAATAACCACACTTGTGATTCTGCAAATCCTCTATTAATTGATTCAACCGTCTGCCCCCAAACCAAGAATCAGCAAACAGGTAGAAAAAAGACCAAGAAAGAAGCAGCGGTGGGGAAAAAAAAAAGACAAAGACATGCCGTGCTGTCTGCTGGGCAGGCGAGGTACAGGAAGCAAGTGCAGTAGAGTTATTGAAAATCTCCCGCACTTGGTTGGGGAGAGATTTGGGAGATTCATCCTGTAGATCAAATGAGCTTTCGCAGAGGCTGCCTGTAGCATAGATGATGCTTCAGGATGCATCTTGCTGCTGCAGCACCTCAAAGAGAAAGTAATTCCCCACAGCTTGATCCAGACAATTAAAAAAGACCTACTGGGTCCACATTCCCCTCCCCAAGGTGTTAGGGAAGATGCTACAAATAGCAGCTTTCTCTGGGGTAGAGATGGCATTAAAGCAGGAGCCAGAACCTAGGAAATGCCAATCCGGGCTTTGAAAAAAATGACTGCTTCCGGTTCAAATCCTGGCTCTGCTACGAGCTGCATGGCCCCGGGTAAAACCTCTTTGACTCAGTTTCCCCCCCTATTAAATGGAGAAAATAAGCATCATCTACATTGTAGGGATCTTTTGACAATTAAATGGGCTAATCATGCATATAAACTGTTGGGCACTGCTTCTTGAACGTGGTAAGGAATTAATAAATACTTATCATATTGGTCAGCTGTTACCCTAATAATGTTACATAAAAAAACCAGGGGCATCCTTCCAAAACTCCGGGGCATCCAACGATAAGCATTTATTTCCTGCACACACACCCGCAGGGGAGCTGGAATTCAGCTGGCCTTGGTTTCAGGGTGCAGGTTGGGCCCAGGTCTACTCCCCATTTCTCTCATCCTCCTTGGCCGGGTAGCTACAGAGGCACGTTCTGTTCACGGAGAAATGCAATCACTTAAGGGGCAACGCTAACCTGGGAAGCACATTTCAAGACTCTGCTCACATCTGCTAACTTCCCATTGGCCAAAGAAAGTCACATAGCCAAACCCAAGGGCAGAGGAATGTACTCCACCCATGGAGGTGGAAAGGAAGAAATTATATTTGCCAAATAATTATCTGACATAGCATAATCATCTTATTTATATGTGATGAGCACACAAATTATTGTAAAGCAAGCTAAGATATGATGAGTGTGAAATGAGTATTTATTATGGACTAAACTGTGTTCCCCCAAAATTCATTATGTTGAAGCCCTAACCCCCAATGTAACTGTATTTGGAGATAGGGCCTTTAAAGAGGTGATTATGGGGACTTCCCTGGTGGTCCACTGGGTAAAACTCCACACTCCCAATGCAGGGGGCCCGGGTTCGATCCCTGGTCGGGGAACTAGATCCCACATGCATGCCACAACTAAGAGTCTGCATGCTGCAACAAGAGTCCACATGCCGCAACTACAGATCCCGTGTGCCGCAACTAAACGTGCCGCAACGAAGCTCCCTCACGCTGCAACTAAGACCCGACGCAGCCAAAATAAATTTTTTTAAAAAAGAGGTGATTACGGTTAAGTAAGGGCATAAGACTAGGGCCCTAATCCAATAGAATTGGTGTCATTATAAGAAGAGGAAGAGAAATCAGGGGGGTGTGTACATACAGAGAAAAAGACCATGTGAGGACACAGCAAGAAGGCGGCCGTCTGCAAGCTAAGGAGAGGCCCCAGGAGAAACCAAGCCTGCTGATGCCTTGATCTTGGAATCCCAGCCTCCAAAACTGTGCGGAAATACATTTCTATTGTTTAATCCACCCAGCCTATGGTATTTTGTTATAGGAGCTGCAGCAGACTAATACAGTGGTACAGAAAATAAATGCTAAAGAAGGAAGAGATTGCTTACAGAGAGAAGAAACCAAATTTCACGGAGAAGACATTTTCTGGCTATAAGACAGGTGGTAATTCAATAGGAGAAGATGGAAGAGAGTTGGGGGGATGACATCCCAGGCGCAAGAGGTGGCCTGAGCCAGAGTTCTAAAGAGGGACAGAAAGACCACAGTTAGCACTTCACTGAACACTTGGTTGCAGGCACTGCGTTAGGCTCTTCACATACAAGCACTTGTTCAATCCTCAGAACAACCCTAAGAAAAGGATGCTAGTAGTATCCTACATTTTAAGGAAGAAGCAGCAGTTTTGCAAAGATAAAGGTTAACATCAAAGGACATCACGCAACAGAAGTAAAATATGTCAGCAATTTCTTCTCATTGGTGGCCTTTAGCTGAGGTCTAGAAAACAAACCCATGGCCTGAGGATGACGAAGCAAAGTTCTCCTAAGAAATATCAGACACATAGTACAGGAGGAAAGCAAATGTTTCCCCAAGGCAGGAAGAATTGCAAATTAGGAAGGCGAAAAACAGAGAGGAGAGAGGCAGGCTCTATTCAATATAACAAAAATGGCAGGTAAGAGTAATCAGGAACATAGCATGCGTCAGGCACTGTTCAAAGCATTGCATAATGTTTACCATTTAATAATCAATTGACTTAATCTGCATGGTAAACCTATGAGGTAGGTAGTAAGTGTTCCCATTCTGCAGATGAGAAAACTGAGCCACACCATGCTGCTAGTGAGCAGCAGAGGCAAGGACTGGAAACCAAGCTATCTGAATGCAGAGGTCATGATCCCAACTCACGCATGTTCTCCTACCTCTTGCTCTGCTGTAATGTCTTTCAGGAAGGAATTCTTCTGCTAAAGAACTGCTTTGATTCTGCCTCTTCTTTATTTACAAAGCAGCAGTGGTCCCCACTGCCCTCAGGACAAAGTCCAAAATCATGACCTCAGCATTCAAGGCCATTGTTCAACCTGTCCTCATTTGCCACTTACAACTTTGATTTCAAAGTGATCTGCTCACCCATATGCAAGCAAACGCCCCAAAATCGTTCCCTACCCGCAGACTGGGTTGGCCTCTCCTCTTTGTCAAGTCCACTCACCCATAACTGTGATGAACGACCAAGGTGGGCTTCAGGGCCAGCCCACCAGGAGTTCCACAACCAGGTCCCGGCTCCAAAGCCATCCAGAGCCGGCTGGCACAGGGCGCCACCTGGTGGCAGGAGCCTGCTCTGGACAAAACAACACGGGAGGAATCTGGGGTTTGGGGCCCAGTTGTTCTGACAAGAATTAGGAATCTCGCTGTGAGCCGGCACCCACTTCACCAGCCTGATGCAGGAAAACAGAGCCAGGAGAAGTCCAGTGGCCCTGGGGCCCTCCCTCTGCCTCCCCGCTTCCCGGAATGGGGTAGCTTGAGATGGGGTCACCTGCCTTTTCCACAGACGAGCTGTGCCCCTCCACCTTTCCCCCCTTCCTTAAAAAAGTTAAACCCTTTAGCTCAACCCCACTTGACAACTGAATAGAAGAAAAGAGAGTCAATCAGCAGTTGGGTTATATCAACATTCATTTTCTCAAGGTTCTGTTGTACTATATTATTTGAAATTTTATAATGATCATGGATCTTTCTTATAATCAGAATAAAACAGCAATTATCATTTTGAAAGTTAAGAAAGAAGGAAACTACACCGTGTTTCTTTTCTGCTTTTACAGGAATGAGTATGGGTGGGTGGGAGATTTTTTAAAACTACATCTTCCATCAGAGTAAATTCACTTACAGTTTTTCCTGAACAGCAATCCATGAGCTAATACATGTTTTAAGCTCTAGTCATCCCTTTTTCCACCTCTGCTTTCTTTTACAAATATTATATTTCCTTGATTTCTCAGGTGGGTAGAGAACTTAACCCTCAACATCCCCATACTAAATAAGTGACCTTAATAAATCGACCTCACACGATACTCCCACCAGAATAGCTAAGATGGACAAGACAGAAATACCAAGCGTTGGGGAGGATTCAAAACACCTGAACTCTCAAACACGATGTGTCGGTGGACACAAACCGCTCTGGAAAACTGTCTTTGGTAGTATCCACAGCTGAGCACAGGCCACCTGAGGTTCCAGGAATTCCACATATGTTCCTCAAAAGATGTGCCCTAGAATGTTCACTGCAGTATTATTCACAATAGCCAAAAACTAAAAACTTCCCGAACGCTCATCAGTAATAGAATAAATCACTGCATGTTCACACAATGGAATATTATAATGCAATGAAAAATATTACAAGTATACTCAATACGAATCAATCTCACAAATAAAATATTGAGAGAGAGAGAAGCCAGACTCACAGAAGTGCATACTGTTTGAGTCCATGAACTTAATGTATTGATCTCTGGATACAGCAGTCAGGGTGGTGGTTACTTTGGGGGGGTGGGAACAGAGGAGGAAGGATCCAGAGTTTTTGGCGTGGCTGGTCACCTTCCGTTTCCTGATATTGGTGCCCCTTACACGGATGTGTTCAGCATGTGAAAATCTAAGCTGTACACTTATGATTTGGGCACTCTCATTTGTATATTACAGTCCAAAAAGTTTTAAAAAATAGATATAACTCCTATGAAGGATTAGGCTTTAATCAGTATAATTCACTCAGGGCTTTTTTCTCCAATTAATAGTAAAGGAGCAAAAGCAAAGCCCCTGCAGGTTGAAAACAGCTTACAGATGAAAAGAGAGAAATCAGATTGCCTGTCATATCCACAATCTTACCAAAAACCAGATGCATATTTTATCACCAACAGGTTTCTCAGCAAGAGGAAATATTTCATCCTCCAAAAGGCCAAAGAGTCTTAATCTCTGTGCAGGTCTGTCCTGAGGTCTTTAAAGGTGGCTGGTGGTCATTCCTCTGCCTGCCTTTAAGTGAAAGACATTTTCTGGAGACTTAAAAGGACCAACAGAAGGGCATACTGCCATTCGACCTGATTTTGATCTAAGTTTAATCAAAAAAAAACACATTTATGTACAGGTTGAATTGCTGATAGAACGCGTTTGTCTCTCGAGTGCTGTATGCCCAAGCAGGCAGAAGGAAGCCCAAATGGGCTTCTATAAATCTTAACCACACACTTCCTCCCTGCTACCCAGGATGGCTCTCTAGTCTCCAAACAGGTGGACAGCGACACCTAGTGGAAGCAATGGAGAACAAGCTAACTTTGGTAACTGCCACTAATAAAAATCCTGTGCATGCGTTTACTTTAAATGACGTAATAGGTAAGTTTTTAAAAAAAAGAAATGAGAGTCACCCGCTTAAAAACAGGTAAAGAATTAAGGAAGGAAATGAAAGAATACCATTTTCAAACGGTAAATAAATATATGCTAAAAAATATGCTAAATATGACTAGAAAAGGAAATTAAAACACCAATGAAATACCATTTTCACACACCTGATTGGAAAAATTATTGAAGTTTAATAATCTCAAGAGCTAATGAGAGTGAAGGGTGATCGGGTCCTCCCAGGACTCTCACGGTGAGGGGGGAACAGTAAATTGGTTCTGTATTTAGGAGGGCAATTTGACGTTCTTTTTCAAAATATTAAATGCACATAATCCAACAGTTCTAATTTTCAGACTTAAGCCTAGACAATCATTTTCATTTCTGCACAAGAACATGAGTACAATCTAGGACATATAGTTGTTCCAGAAAGCAAGAAAACATTCAGTGAATAATGGGTTCATGTCCAAAGGAAGGGGTGCCCAAAGGCCAAAGTTGAGACAAGTGGGGCATGAAAAAGAATAATGGCTGTAATTGATTGAAACAGAGCAAATATGTAAAAATCCATGAATCCATACTGACACATAAGAAGGGTGCCAACAAAACAAAACAAACTTATCTGCTATCATTGGAGAGAACTATAATACCATCTCCTTACTCTAAAAATTGGTAATTAATGGGAAAGAATGAAGCATTTGGCCTACACTTCCAGTAGGAACTAAAATCCTATAACCCCAGTAAAGGAAAGAAATCTCTTCTTTACAGAAGAATGTCAGTTCATCAATGTAGAATATATGGTAGAATTTGCAAATGAAATTCTGCAACCGCAAAGGAAATACTCGATTGAGACAAGGACCAGCAATTAGGGCAAATGACGGGGAGCTGGACATTTGCCTGGTGCCAACATACACTTCCTCTTGAAGTACTTCAAGATCACTTTCTACTTTCAAGAGGAAATCTGTAACTGTATAATGCAAGGATGTGACTCCCTCAATCTTAAGCCAATAATCAACATTAGCAGCTCATATGGGCGGCGGCGTGGGGCGAGGAGAGCCAGATGTTACGTGTTTTCTGTCATGATGCAATGTGGAGTATACATTTGGTATCCCTACCAATTATTCTTGCCGAAAAGCTTGTCCTGAATCTATTCAAGCCTTTAGAAATAACTTCCAGTTTGCAGAAACTTTAGGTGATAGAGAAACAAGTCAAGCATCATCAGAAGGAAGCAATCTCAAAATCCAAAAGGTAAGCCGTTCTATAGGACACTGGTCTTATCTATGTCATTGAGACAAAGTTAAGTGGGTGGCGGATGTCACTATCCTAAATCAAAACAGACTTTAAGGACAAGATATAACAACCAAATGTAAAGTATGATGTAGAATTCTTGATTGGATTCTGATTTGAGACACATTTGGGAGACTAGAGGAGAAATTGCAATGGAACAAGATATCAAGGGGTTATTGTTAAGGTCGTTAGGGGTGATATGGAATTGTGCTCATGTAGGAAAACATCTTCATTTTTTAGAGAGTCACACTGAGATATTTTGGGGTAAAATGCTATGATATCTAATTCACTTTAAATTTGGCCAAAAAATAGGTTAAGCCAATATAGCAAAATATTAACAATTATTAAACATAAGAGAAGTGAGTATAGGTATTCTTTATACCACGCTACTTTTCTGGGTTTGAAATTTATTAAAATAAAAAATAATAATAGAAAACAATAAGATGTACAAGAATGCTCAATGTGACACTGATTATCATAGCAAAAAATCAGAAGCAACCTCAATGTCTTTCAACACCAGAATGGATAAATAACCAAACTTAATAAATAGACTTTACATTGTACTCCCACCAGAATGGCTAAGTTGAAAAAAACAGACTATTTTGTACTATGAAGTACTAGTAAACAGTAAAATGACCAATTTTTTCTACTCTTATGTATACTTATTTTTAAACCGTGTTTATATTTTCTTTTACTCCTCTTCATAGTCCTAGCTTTCGGCACCTTACAGATGCATATATTTACTATGCCTTTATCAGATAAGGCTATCCAGGTCAATGGTTCAAATTCTGAATTTCATGACCTGGAAACATTTCAAAACTTCACCTCCCCAAAAAAGTGGCATAAGGACTGTTGGAAATGGCACAAAACGTTATTTAAACATAAAATGTTATTTACTAACATCACCTTTTCACACAAGAAAGGACATTTTATCACAAAAAGGTACAGATGAATGGATATAATCCCAGAATGAAGCACAGTCCCTTACCCAGAATAAATTTGGATTTATGAAGAATCTCTATGTCCTCTGAACAACCAGTAAAAACTTGGCAATTGACAAAAAAACGAAACTCTGGCGGTTCGGGCTTTTATCAAGTCACCTTGCTTAGGACATGGAGTATTAGAACGTGATGCATTGTGGGGCAGAATCCAGACTTAGCGGTTCTCTCATCTGTTGGAACTGGAGGAAAACTCCATTGCCAAAAAAATTAACAAACAACAATTATACATGACAACCCAAATTCCAAGCCCTCAGTGAGCTGGAATTTACTAGACAAGCTGCATCCAAAAAGTCCCATAACTCAGAGCCTAAGAACCGCCTGAAGTTTCTTCAGAGTCCAAAGGCTCCTGTGTGTCACCTAGTCTGTGTGGTGGGTAGAACCCTGGGCTTTGGACCAACCTGATTTAGATTTGAACTCTACCAGCTACTGACTTGTAGCCTCTAATTTTTACTATCACGGGGGGATCAAATGGAATAAGGCAGGTAAACTACTCAGCACAGTACCTCATGTAGCTCATGGGGTGAGCGACAAAAACACCTATTGTTACTGTACTTTCACTCCTGACACCGAATTTCCAAAGTTTATGATTCTTTCCCAACTGGAAAGACAAAGACCTAACCAAGAAGGAGTGCGCAGGGCCGAGCACAGGTTGGCATCACCAAGAACTAGAAAGTTCCACGTAGGACCGACCAGGTCAGGTCCCCACCTACCTGGGGGTAAGTATGGCTGCAGGTGAGGAGGGGAGACCAGCAGAGTCCGCCAGAACCCGGGAAGGAAGAAGGGCTGGGAACAAGTGTCTGGTGCCCCGCACGCGGAACGCAGACCTTCCCCTCATTGAGGCTGGAGCTTCCTCGCCCGGCCGACCCATTTCTTCCTGAGACCCCTGCCACCGAAGCTTCCGGTCTGGCTGAGACTATCAATCATGTTTCCCCGCCCACCTCTGGTGAGTGACGCAAACTACAGCCAATCAGATTCTGTTTCTCCCACTCTTGCGTCAACTGACTGGAGGACAGAAAACAGAGCCAATGTATCGTGACCTGATGGTGTCCTGAACGCCCAGAGCTGCCTGGGTCCCCATCCTGTCCAAAGAAAAAGCCCTACAGAGTTTCCTTTTAGTTTAAGAATGTCCCATAGCCCTCCAGTACATTCCTTTTATGTGTAAGTTAAACAAGATTGATTCAATAGGACAATCAATAAATAGTATTGATTCAATACTATTTGGCCATAAAAAAAGAACGAAATAGGAGCGGCTGGGCCCGTGAGCCATGGCCGCTGGGCCTGCGCGTCCGGAGCCTGTGCTCCGCAACGGGAGAGGCCACAACAGTGAGAGGCCCAAGTACCGCAAAAAAAAATAATAATAACATAACGCCATTTGCAGCAACTAGAGATTATCATACCAAGCTGAAGCAAGTCAGAAAGAGAAAAATAAATATCATATGATACCACTTATATGTGGAATCTAAAATATGGCACGAATGAACCTACCTACAAAACAGAAACTGACTCATAGACACAGAGAACAGACTTGTGGTTGCCAAGGGGGAGGGGGAGCGGGAGGGAGAGGGATGGACGGGGAGTTTGGGGTTAGCAGATGCAAACTATTACGTTTAGAATGGATAAACCACAAGGTCCTACTGTACAGCACAGGGAACTATATTCAATATGCTGTAATAAACCGTAAAGGAAAAGAATATAAAAAAATGTCTATATGTGTATGACTGAGTCACTTTGCTGTACAGCAGAAATTAACACAACATTTTACATCAACCACACTTCAATTTAACAAGATTGACTTCCATTTCTTGCAACCCCCAAATTCCAAATGGCATCATTCTCTCCTCTGCCTGTGCTGCAGAGCCAGCCTCCCCACAGTCGCACCTTTCCTGCTTCTCCCAACGCGGGTGTCACATTCAGTGATTTTTTTAACGCATGCCTACAAGGTGCTGAGCCGTGTACCCAGCTGTGGGAGCAGCAGTGGACACTGCAGATGCCCACACAGTGACCAATGCAGACCATGACCAAACAGTGATCCATGCCCTGGGGCGAGCAGTATTGGGGCTCCTGGAGGTGAGGGGGCCCCATTCTCCAGACTGTCCCCAACGGCTGGAATGAAAAGTTAGGATACAGCGTGTGACTGCAGAAATGCAAATGGAGTGCTTTTTCCCATCAAGATGGTCCGTTCCTTTTTCTCAGGTTTTTTCCATTAAGAGTCCCTTAAACTACACTTTCATAGGTCTTTTCACTGCAGAGCTTACGAACTCAAATGCCTCCTGGGGCCGGATATTTTATTCAGTCGACAGTCACACTTTGTATATTAAACACACGGGACTATTCTTCCCTTCAATAAAAAAAATGCTCTCTGCCATTTGTTTTATCGAAAAACTATGCCCTCTCCTATGTTTGGTTTTCAAATGTTCGACAGAGACATGGACAGGAGAATTATATCTCTTCCCTCTTAATTCCATGAGAAAAAGAAAGGGCAAGTGTAATAGTAAATAGCAACTGACGTTGGCCCTCACTGTCAAGGATCTCATAACGTGTGCTGGGATTATGGTAAACTTGAGAGCCCTGTCCTTATCCAAAGGGAATCTTCAACACCAGCTACAGCTATTTATTGTTATGCGGGAAAGTCTCTTTTCCGAGACAAACCAGGAATCCAGCTTTTTATGTAAATGTATCTGATTTTTCAGTGTTAGCAAAAATTCAAAGCTTCATTTTTTTAATGCCATGCAGCCCCATTTGCAGTTCAAACAGACAAGTATACAAGCAAACAAGAGCTACAGGCTGCCCTGGGGACGTTAGTTTGCAGCCGTTGTGGTCACAATCCTAGCCCACACTTCGCATGTATGCAAATTAGATAAAGGTATGCTTTTCCCAGAGATATATTATTGCGATTTGCCAGGAAAGTTGTCCTAACAAATATAAAAAGCTGAGATGTTCATGACATACATGGCACCTCCTGGAGTTGGGCAGTACACAACCTGCACACCTGGACATGGCATCCCGCTTTCGTCTTCTTTGAGCTTTTCAAGATAAGCCCCTAAAATCCCACTCATGATTTTTAAAAATTGTCTTACTTTCTAATTATGTTTCTATTTATATTTGACATAGTATTTATACCTGAAAGATGAACTGAAGAATTGATTAAATTATCCAGCTAGGACAAGTCATAGCTGAAATTAAAGGACATTTGAGGGGGTTTGAAGCTCGAATCTCAGTCCCCTCTTCACTTTGCGGCACTGTGACTCTTAGAGGCACATCTGCCTGCAACGGGGTAATCTATGCCATGTCCCCTGAATCCTCTCACATTCTGGAAAGAGATGGATGTGATTGTTTACAGCTGGAATTCTCATTGTACAAAATCACCTTCTCCCAGCTATCAATTATTGTCATTATCTGTAGCTAGGCAAGTTCTTTACACTGTTTTCTGAAACTATCTCAGATCAGTAATTAGCTCCCCAGCCACGGCTCTTGGCTTTCACACTTTAATGAGGAGTATGACCATGAAGGCATTGGAATGTGAAAAATGAAAGTGATCCCCTGTCATCCTTCTATGATACAACAGACTCATTTCCTCTCTTCCACTGATAAAGGATCAACAAAAACTTTTTCCATTTTTTTGTAGGAACCCTTTAGAGGCCAACCTACTCAGTCTAAATGGCTACAGGTCACACCTTGAGGCAGAAAGTGCATCGCAGAAATGAAGTTGGTGTTCTCCCTCTGGCAAAAATCCCTTCTTAATTAAGAAGCACACCTGCATCATTTAAACACATTTGAGCCTGGGTCCCGTCAAGTGTGCAGCCGACTGTCTCCACTAATTGCCCCAATTCACCAGCACCCCCAGCTCATAAACAGTGAAAAAGCTGTCCTCTCCCTGGATTCCTCACAAACAATTCCCAGAGATTCAAAGAAATAACCGGGCCGGAAGGTGGCACCAAATTCTCTCTCATCTTGACGCCAGGCACACCAGAAAGCTCAGCTCCCGGAGGAAAGGGGATTTTATAGCCTGGGAGAATACCTGAAGGTGAAGGGTTTGCTTTTTGGCCAGAGATTAAATTATTCTCCGAACAAACATGTTTTTCCTTCATACAGAAGAGACTCCATTACGCATATTTCAACATTTAAGAGGACTCCCAAAGTTCAAAAGAAAACTCAGTCAAGGAAAAAAAAAAAAAAAACTCAGTCAAGTATTTGAAGCTGCTCTCAGTGAAAGAAACTGATGCCTCTCAAAAGACCTTTCCGTACACTGGAGGTGAGCTTTCCAGTCTGGTCTACAAGGCACAGAGGAGATGGGAATATGGTGATTGGCAGAGGGAAGGCAGCTGGCTGATGAGTCAGGCCACCAAATGGCCCTTTGGGACACCAAACATCAAGATGATGCCAGCACTGGTCATGGAGTCAGGGGACTGAGGTTTGAGGAATGGCTCTCCCACAGGTCATCCCAGAACCTCCGACTATTTGCTCCACAGAAGTCTGCGCTGGAGCAGCGGTGATACCTGGCAAGGAAGCGGGTGCACGCCGTAGGGAACAGTGCTAACGAGGTCAGCCCCCAGCATCTCTCTCCTTGGGTTCAAATCCCACCTCTGACTGTGGACAAGTCACTTCACCTTTCAGAGACTCCGTCACCTCTTCTGCAACCTCACGGGGTTGTCGTGTCCAGCCTGGGAGTGGGGCTTTCAGGAAATTATCCTAACAGCTCACCCCAAGTCCTCTGGAGTGTGGGGATCTGAAACTGGCCTGAACCATCTCTGTCTGCATATGGGCAGGAGGCAGAGGGCAGGAGAAGTAGCTGCACCCCTACTGCCGGGGTGACAGGGTGGGTACTTCCCAAGAGCCACAGAGGCCCCTCTGGAGGACCTGGAACCCTCTAGAAGGATCCCTGTCAATGGCGTGGCCTGCACAGCAAGGAGACATGGCCAGAAGAGGCTGTGGTCCATACCCCCCAGAGCAGGAACTAAGGCAAGGGGTTCACCAGCAGTGAGTCTGCGTGGGCCATCCTTGTCGGGGGACTGTGCGGGGCATGCAAGTAGCCAAAGAACCCTCAAATGTACCCCCGAAGAAAGAAAGAGTTCTGGATGCAGGCGAAGTCCCGAGAACCAGAGTCTTATCTGTATTTGTTTCCTACGGCTGCTGTAACGAATTACTACAAAATCAGAGGCTTAAAATCCTTTCCAGTTCTGCAGGTCGGAAGTCCAAAACGGATCTCACTGAGCTAAGGCCAACCTGAGCTCCCTTCTGGAGGCTCCCAGAGAAAATCTGTTTCCTTACCTCTTCCAGCTTCTAGAGGCTCCATCCTCACCGCCACCAATGCAGCTCCCCACCCCTGGCATCACATCTATTTTCTCTGACTCTGTTCTGCCGCCACATTTTTCGTTGTGGAGCACAGGCTCCGGACGCGCAGGCTCAGCGGCCATGGCTCACGGGCCCAGACGCTCCGTGGCATGTGGGATCTTCCCGGACCGGGCCACGAACCCGCGTCCCCTGCATCGGCAGGCGGACTCTCAACCACTGCGCCACCAGGGAAGCCCCGCCCTCTCCACTTTTAAGGACATTTGGGATTACACTGAGAATCCAGGCTCATCCTCCTATTTTAATTCCATCGGCAATGTCAATTTCCCTCTGCCACGTAACCTACAATACTCACAGGTTCCAGGACTAGGACAGGACAGCCTTGGGGGCCATCATGCGGCCGCCACACCCTCAAGAGGCTCTCATGTCCCCACAAACCTTGCTCGCCCTGCATCTGCAAGGCTCCTGGAACTAAATGTCATTCTTTCTCTCACTGTCTGACCTTTTCCCTCCTCGCATAGTCATCTTCCTTCTCTGCTGTCTCCCTGTCTGCAGCCAGCATCTCTGCTTGGAAATTTGGCCTCCAGCTCACAGACCTAACACCTAAGGCTGAGAATGAATGGTGGAAACATTCATTTCCAATGCAAATCCCCATGACTGGCTCTCTAATAGGGAAGCAATAAACATTGCTCTCCGTGTGTATGTGCATGTCTCTCCTTCCTAAGATGCCTAAAACAGCACCTGCTGAAGGTACCATCACTCAGGGTCATCTGAATGTCCTGTGCTTCCCCAGCCTAGGGATACAGAGAGTCACACTGAAACTAGTGATACAAATGTCGCTGGCAAGCTGCCCCACCTGTTCACTCGGCACCTCCAGGTTCCCCCATAAAATCCACCAACACCAACCCTCTCTCTGGGAGTCCTTGAAGGCTCTGAGATACGCTTCCTGTGTCTTCCACAGCCTCCAACTTAAGGAAAGCCACCGTCCTCTGTGAAGCACTTCTTTTTAAAAAAATGAATTTTTAAAATTTTTATTGGAGTACAGTTGATTTACAATGCTGTGTTAGTTTCGGGTGTACAGCAAATTGAATCAATTACGCACATACCTATATCCACTCTGTTTTTTCTTAGATTCTTTCCCCATATACGCCATTACAGAGTACTGAGTAGAGTTCCCTGTGCTATAAAGCAGGTCCTTATCGGTTATCTGTTTTGTATATAGTAATGTGTATATGTCAATCCCAATCTCCCCACTTATCCCTCCCCCGCTTATCCCCTGGTAACCGTAAGTTTGTTTTCTACATCTGTGACGCTACTTCTGCTTTGTAAATAAGTTCATCTGTACCTTTTCTTTAGATTCCACATATAACCGATATCGTATGATATTTGTGTGAAGCACTTCTTCACAGAGGCTGGTGTCCTCCAGGAAAAGGCCAGTGTCCTTACAGCGGGACTGTCACCACTACCTACTCTTGATGGATCAGGGCAGCCCTGTAAGTACAAGAGGGAAGCAATCCCTCGCCCACTCAGTGCTTCCACAGGTCATCTGAAGCCCAAAGAAGCTCTGTTGAGCCCCGTGTCTCATGAAATCTCAGGAAAACAGTTCAGTCATCTTCTGGCCGTGCCTTTCTGCATCTGAGCTGTAAATTAGTCCAAGGGACAAGGCCAGGGAAGAGACTGGTCCCCAGCTAACCCTTCTATCATCCTCCTCCCTGATTTTTCTCCTCTCTGTAGGGAGGCTCTAGATCATTCTTCTCTTGTTCTGAAGCCAAAAAGTAAAAAAAAAAAAAGGTAAAGCAAGCTTAACAAGAAATCCTGCACGCTTATCAACTATTTCATACTTAGACCCGAGCGAGAGGGTCCCTGCTCTCAGCTCTGCAGGCCCTGCATATCACACAATAAGACGTCAATAAACAGTCATCATCACACAGGTGCCCGAGTGAATCATGTCCCCAGAATCTGGTGCTCAGACTGACACCGCACCCGTCACCCTGGACATCTGCTCTCATGACTAACACCATTCAGCCCTTGGGAAACGCTTCTCCACATCTCTTGCCCTGGTCCTTAATTCAAAAGGCAACTGCATCCAAACACCATGAAGGTTTGGGGGTTGCCCAGCCTCGGAGATGGAGTGTAGAGAGGGTTTGAGCAACAGAAATGTTTAGGTAGGAGAAAAGGGAAATGAACCAACTTGTCCAGGGCTTCTCCATACATCTCTGCAAACAGAAACACTAACCTGTCGCTTCCGTTGTTTGGCATCTCTCCATCTTCCAATTCATGGTTCCAGATAAACTCATCAGTGAGCGTGGCGATCACACAGTTGCTCACGGTGGCTGACGACTATTGAGCGATATGGGCCACCTTGCAGGATCTTACGTGCATTTGCACACATGCACTTGTGTATCTACAGAAAACGGGGGAACAGCCATTTCTCTCCTTAATGCTGGCAACTCGATGGCCACCCAACACAAGAACTGCAAATAGATTTACTTATGTAAAAATATTTATCTAAAATTTACTTACATATAAATATTTCATTAAAATGTTTAGATGCTCAAATCTATTTTTTTAAATAGATCCTTATTGGAGTATAATTGCTTCACAATACTGTGTTTCTGTTGCATAACAAAGCAAATCAGTCATATGCATACACACGTCCCCATATCCCCTCCCTCTTGAGCCTCCCTCCCACCCTCCCTATCCCACCCCTCTGGGTCATCGCAAAGCACAGAGCCGATCTCCCTGTGCTATGCTGCTGCTTCCCACTAGCTAGCTATTTTACATCCGGTAGTGTATATACTGTCGACGCTACTCTCACTTCGCCCTCCCACCCCATGTCCTCAAGTCCTTTCTTTATATCTACCTCTTTATTCCTGCCTTGCAACTAGGTTCATCAGTACCATTTTTTTTTTTTAGATTCCATATATATAGGTTTAGATGCTCAAATTTTAAATGTCAGCTTTATTTAAATAATTTTGTTTAAAATGATCATTTTCATTCATTAGGATTTTTAGTTGCTTTTTGTTTGAGTAGATAGTGTTAATGTTTTGAAATGAAAGTTAACTTTTAGAGTATATATAAACTTCTTAGGTTTTACTTATCTTTTTTTTTAACATCTTTATTGGAGCATAATTGCTTTACAATGGTGTGTTACTTTCTGCTTTACAAGAAGTGAATCAGTTATACATATACATATGTTCCCATATCTCTTCCCTCTTGCGTCTCCCTCCCTCCCACCCTCCCTATCCCACCCCTCTAGGTGGTCACAAACCACTGAGCTGATCTCCCTGTGCTATGCGGCTGCTTCCCACTAGCTATCTATTTTACGTTTGGTAGTGTATATATGTCCATGCCACTCTCTCACTTCGTCCCAGCTTACCCTTCCCGCCTCCCCATATCCTCAAGTCCATTCTCTAGTAGGTCTGTGTCTTTATTCCTGTCTTACCCCTAGGTTCTTCATGACCTTTTTTTTTTTCTTAGATTCCATATACATGTGTTAGCATACGGTATTTGTTTTTCTCTTTCTGACTTACTTCACTCTGTATGACAGACTCTAGGTCCATCCACTTCACTACAAATAACTCAATTTTGTTTCTTTTTATGGCTGAGTAATATTCCATTGTATATATGTGCCACATCTTCTTTATCCATTCATCTGTTAATGGACACTTAGGTTGCTTCCATGTCCTGGCTATTGTAAATAGAGCTGCAATGAACATTGTGGTACATGACTCTTTTTGAATTATGGTTTTCTCAGGGTATATGCCCAGTAGTGGGATTGCTGGGTCCTATGGTAGTTCTATTTTTAGTCTTTTAAGGAACCTCCATACTGTTCTCCATAGTGTCTGTATCAATTTGCATTCCCACCAACAGTGCAAGAGTGTTACCTTTTCTCCACACCCTCCCCAGCAGTTTTACTTATCTTAATGTATACTTTTATGAAAATATACTTTGCTACACTTTGGTTTATAAAGTACTTTTTAAACTTCCTTCCATGATTCTCAAAGTGTGGGCACAGCTTGTCTGTACTGTTTGTTAACAGTGAGTGTGGAAGATTGGCACAGAAATTGAGAGTGGGCATTTATCTTATTTATCTTATACCGTCATCCACTGGAAACCGTTCAGACCTAAGTCTCTTCCACGGGGGGGCCTGGTATCACACTTTGAATCGCACGGCCTGTCATTACTGTCAATAAAACATAAGTTACATGAAAAATCTTCATTTCAGCAACATAATTAATAGCTTGGCTTTAAAGAAGGCAAAATAAACTTTGTGGAATAAACATGAGTACATCTATCTTTACTACTCAATCCTCAAATGCTGCCAGCTCATGGAGGGAACATCCAAACAACCACAATAATATATTATCATCTTTATTAATTTGCCAACTTGGTCATATGATACCTGAGTTTCGGTTTTTTAGTATTGAATATTGGTTTTATATTTGTTTGTAATTAGTGCTGTTAAAGTATATATGTCAAGGTGGCAGGACAGAGCTTATTTTAGTTAGCAGTTATTAGCTTGATTTCTATACTTTCAACATTGAGACATCTAGCGGGTGGACCTCCATTTGAACTCTTGGCCTGAATCCCACAAGTGTTAGTGGGTCTGCACATAAGCATGCAGAGGAATACTGGGCAAAGTTTGCCATCTGAGGAAACTAGATAAGCCTCTAGACTGCATACTTTTTTTTAACCCTTACCCCCAAACCAGCTCACGGGCCCCTCTGTCTCATAATTGACCAAGGACACATGTGGGTCTTTTAACCCCTGACTAGGAAGCACCAGGAACTTCAGAGCAACCGGACAGCACAGAATACAAAGGCTGAGGGAAAGCTGGTGGTCCACAGGGCAATCAGGAACCCCGCGGGCAGAGCTGGGAGGTCACGGCAAAGACTGTGAGCCCACAAAACCCAGAAGATTTACTATCTGACCCTTTACAGAAGATATTTGCCAAAGCCTGACCTAGATCTTGGAGGGCTTCATAAACCAGGTTAAGGGATTAAGCTTTATCACAAGGACAGTGATGACTGGCTGATTTAAACAGAACTGACACCGACTTACAACTTTAAAACAACCACTCTGACTGCAAAGTAAAGGATGGAATAAGGAGGGACAGAACGAAGATGGAGCGTCCAGTTGGGAGGCTGTATCAACAATCAGGTAAAAACGGAGGGTAGCCTGGACTAGAGATGGCGAAGTTGAATGGGCTCCACTTGTTTGAATCCCGAATGCAGTTTTTGTTCCTGCACTGTCTTCAATCACCACTAGATGGCGCCACCTCATAGAGAAAAATCCCACCTTTATCTTCAATATCTAAGTTCTTATTTCAGTGTGCTGGGCTAACCCTTTAGGAACTTAAGAGCTGTAATTCAAGTATTTCATTGGTTTAACCCTTGGAGTAAATTTTAAGAAGAACCTACCTCATAAGTTAAGTTTATGTCTGTATTCTGTGGGTTTTAGCAGAACAATAAGCAAGGGTTTTATCAGAAACGGAAAGATGAACTAAATTCACCTCTCCAGTTAAAATATGCCGGTGTAGGCAACAGAAAAATGATCAAAGACCCAATCAGCCCAAGTTACTAAAGAAGATATGCAAAGATCAATGGGCACCCCCGCAAAAAAAAACTGCTCTGCATCACTAATAATCAAAGAAATGTTCATTAAAACAAAAATAAGACATAATTTAGGCCTAGCAAGATTTTTTTCTGAATGATGATCCCAGCATTGGCAAAAAGCATGATAAAATGGGCACCCTCGGGCATTGCTGATGAAAGTGGAAACTGGTATAATATTTCTAAACAGCAATTTTTCCATAAATATCCAGGGTTTTTTTTAATTTCACTGCGCCACGCAGCATGTGGGATCTTAGTTCCCTGACCAGAGATCGAACCCATGTCCCCTGCACTGGAAGCGCAGAGTTTTAACTGCTGGACCACCAGGGAAGTCCCCATCCAGAATATTTTAATTCTGCGTATTCACTGACCAGTGAATTCACTGACTTCTACAGGTAGCTAAGGAAACAATCAAGAGTATGGACAACGGTTTTCACCTAAAATGTCTACCACAACATGATTTATAAACCTGAAAGCGATCTAAGTGGACAACAGCAGAGAAATCATCCATCAGGGTAAGTCTACACCTGAGTGAATGAAAAAATAATTCCTGAGCCTCTACCCTATGCCAGGCACTGTGCTGAATATTGAAGAAACAGCACTGAACACAATGGAACAGGTTCTCACTGTCCTAGAACAGAATTGTTAAAGGTGTGCTATTTTCAGAGAATATTTCATGAGTTGGGAAAATGTTCATGATATCATAAGTGGAAGCAAATAAGATTTTTAAAATGTATATGCAGGGCTTCCCTGGTGGCACAGTAGTTGAGAGTCCGCCTGCCGATGCAGGGGACACGGGTTCGTGCCCCGGTCTGGGAGGATCCCATATGCCGCGGAGTGGCTGGGCCCATGAGCCATGGCCGCTGAGCCTGCACATCCGGAGCCTGTGCTCCACAACGGGAGAGGTCACAGCAGTGAGAGGCCTGCGTACCACCCCCCCCCAAAAAAAAAAAAAAAAGTATATGCTGCAAACTTCTTTAAATGTATATTATGATAGAATATGAAATTTTTCAGCCCACAAATTCATGCGTGCAAGGAAGTGCACATTTCTTTATTTTTCATAAATCAACCTGATTTTACTTCTGAGCCCCAATCCTGCAAAGGGGTTAAGAAATTCGGCCTCGGTCAGGCTCAGCCCTTCCTCTTCCTACCCTCCGGGGTTTAATCAAGGTTCTCACCCAGGATCCCAGCGTCTTTGCTCATGTGTGCACAGCAAGGGTCCCAAAATGCCCATTGCCAAGGCCCTGTGGTTCTGTCAGATCTGCTGCTCTGCTCTTTCTGACCAGTAAAGGTGACAAGTCTGGCAGACACTTATGCTAAAATCCCCAAAAGCAACCTTGGACAGTCCGTAGGGCCTGCCCCCCCAGGTGTGGTCTGAACCAGCAGCGTGGGCGTCATTGGGTACCACTGGGTCAGAATCTGCATTTCAACCAGACCCCTAGGTCATTCGTGTGCATATTACAGTATGCAACGCCCTAGGAGGCCTTACCACACCTGCCCGGTATAGCCCAGGTGGAGCTCAGGCTGGGGTCGTTCTGGGAACCCTGGGGCTAATCACTCACTAGCCCCAGGAAATAAAGACAGCAAAGGAAGGTCTGGTAGGCAGCTTCAGCCTGCTGCCCTGCCCCTGCTATAGGCCCCCTTCCCTGTTACAGAAGATCAGGCCCTGCACCTACTTTAATGAGGGAAAAGCAGGAGAAAAATTCAAGGAAGGGGTATAAATTCTAGTCACAAACATGTCTTGTTTTTCATAAAATCAAGACTAAAAAGAAAATATCATAAAGAAGGTAGCAGTAACTAAAAATAGAACTACCATACGACCCAGCAATCCCACTACTGGGCATATACCCTGAGAAAACCATAATTCAAAAAGAGTCATGTACCACAATGTTCATTGCAGCTCTATTTACAATAGCCAGGACATGGAAGCAACCTAAGAGTCCATCGACAGATGAATGGATAAAGAAGATGTGGCACATATATACAACGGAATATTACTCAGCCATAAAAAGAAACGAAACTGAGTTATTTGTAGTGAAGTGGATGGACCTAGAGACTGTCAAACAGAGTGAAGTAAGTCAGAAAGAGAAAAATAAATACTGTATGCTAACACATATATATGCAATCTAAAAAACAAAACCAAAAAAATGGTCATGAAGAACCTAGGGGCAAGACGGGAATAAAGGCGCAGACCTACTAGAGAATGGACTTGAGGACACAGGGAGGGGGAAGGGTAAGCTGGGAGAAAGTGAGAGAGTGGCATGGACATATATACACTACCACGTAAAATAGATAGCTAGTGGGAAGCAGCTGCATAGCACAGGGAGATCAGCTTAGTGCTTTGTGACCACCTAGAGGGGTGGGAAAGGGAGGGTGGGAGGGAGGGAGACGCAAGAGGGAAGAGATATGGGAATATATGTATATGTATAACTGATTCACTTTGTTATACAGCAGAAACTAACACACCATTGTAAAGCAATTATACTCCAATAAAGATGTTAAAAGAAAAAAAAAAGAAGGTAGCAGTACTATAACTTATTTTTTCTCTTCCTTAAGCTTTTCTGCATTGTTGTTTTTCTACAATAAATATAAATCAATTTACAAATAGAAAAAAATTAAACATCCCTCAGTGGAGTATACTCATGTGGACATCTAGATGCAAAATGAACCCAGAAAGAACATGAAAAATTGGACGACTCGGAGTAGAACTGAAAAACAACTTCTTAGACAGAGGGCACATGTTCATTACATCCACTGAAAGTCTGGCCAGATTGCTCAAAAGGGGTGTCTAGCGTCTTCTCAGAGCTTTGGAATTTACTCATTTAATCCTAGTTCCTGTTACAATTTTTGAGCTTTTAAAGAAAAAGAAGAGGGTTCCATGGTAATTGCAAGAGGGAGAAATCTGCCAACTCGTGCATGTCTCTCTTTTTAAAAATAATGCAGAAATTATAGGACATTCCAATAAAATTGAAGCTCTTGTTTCAAAGGACTCTTAGCATGAATTACTGAGATAAGTGGCTACTTAGAACAAAATCTCCGATACCAACTACAAGTTGCTGGGTTCTTGGGCTTTTACAAAACCTGCAAATGGCTGGAGCCTCGCTGAGGTCAACGTAAGGGACATGCAGCATGTTGGATGGATGTTTCCTATTTCCTGCCACTTGCTCCAGAGGCAAAGTGCCCAGGAGGTTCGGTCTCAATTTTCTGAGACCCACCTCCTCAACCTCATGTCAGAACTCTCCCCTGGGAAGAGCTGAAGAGAGGAAACGGAGTTAAATGTATAAGCAGGTAGGCAAACGTGCACCCATGTTTATTTCAAGGAAAAGTTGGCGAAGACCAAAGCAAGTCATGGCGCATCTGGCCAACTCATCCTTCCTTGTGCAAGTCGTTGTTGAGTAAATCGAGTGGGATTGGCTAGAAGACCCTCACCGAGACACCTTCTTCTCAAGAACAGGGGCTTTTCTGACTCCAGCCCTGCCTGAGCCTAGCAGAGTTCCAGCTCATAAATGATGAGCTTCATCACTCTACACCATTCACTGAATTAACACGTTTTTTGAGTATCTACTATGTGTAGAGTATAAAATCACACCATTCTCTGCCATCTCACAGGCACTTTCCATGGACAACATTCAGAAGCCTCTGAAACCCACTTCTTAAATTCAGAAGACTTTTCACCAAAAAAAGTACATTCTCTAGTACAGAAATCAAGATGAGAGCTGTAGCTGCATTATCCTGGTATCAGTGAGGATGACATTTACTGAGGGTGATTAACGGTGGCTTTGAGCAAACAGAACTGTTCTCACTCTCAGGGAAAAGTCCAGAGGCAGCCAGTCCAGCGCTGGTAAGTAAAAGGTGGTACTGTGCCAATAAGTCCTCAGGGATCCAAGTTCTTTCCAAATCATTATCCCTGGATTGTAGCACTAGTCCTCATGGTCCAAGATGCTGGCTGGAGCTCCAGCCATCACAGATATCTTCAGAGAGGAGGATGGAAGAAAGAACAAAGGATAGAGATAAGGGCAGAGGTAAGCTCTCCTTAGGCAGTGTTGTTGAAAGCTGCCGCACCAAGCTTGCGTTCTCATCCTATTGGCCAGAATTCAGCCACATGGACACATCTAGCTGCCAGGAGGGCTGAGAACAGAGGATTTGCTCTGGGTTGCCATGTGTAATCTTGCTGTTATCATGGAATGGTGGAGAGTAGATATTGAGGGAGGCAAACCAGCCGTCCCTGCCATCATGTGTCTGTTTGATCTTAGACTACTGTCAAGAATGTATGTGATGAATTAAAACATGCTCATTACATTAGTCCCTGCATTCTGGGCATCATTTAAAATTTAAAGGTGAGCTTTATTGGTGGTGTCACTCACTGGCTACTTCAACAGCCTCATCCTCTTGAAGTTCCTCAGCTGGAAAGATTCTCTAGGCCGTGAGGAGCCCTACCTGCTGCTCTCCAACAATTTAGCTATCGGTGGAGACTGGGACACAAAGGAAGCAGTGAATAAGAGGGAATAGCAAAGTTAGCGGAAGCAAAAAGAAAAATCACAGGGAGTCGAGGGTTCACTGGGAAGTGTGAATCATTCGTCTCATGAGCTTTTTCTCAAAGGGAAAAGCATCAATCTTGGGTTTTAATTACAGCAAATCCTAGGCTTAAGGAATATTTGAACCGAGGAGAAGTTGAACCAGTACATTACCACCAGGGCATCTAGAAAATTAGCAAGTCGAACAGGAAACAAAGCATGTTTGGGGACCTACAGGCACCTGCTACTTGCTTTATAGTTTGAGAAATTGCTACTTAACGCAAGGAATTTCTGGGATCAGATGACCTTGCCCAACACCAGATGATCTATCTGATAAACCCTAAGGGACCAGAAATAATTCCATGCCTAGACCTGGGTTTCTCAACCTTAGCACGACTGACATTTGGAGCTGGATAATTCTCTCCAGTGGGGGCTGTCCTGTGTATTGTAGCAGCATCCCTGGCCTCTGCCCCTAGATGCCAGTAACACACTCACCTAGTTGTGACAACCAAACATGCCTCCAGACATTGACAAATGTTCCCCTGGGTGCAAAACAGACTCCTGTTAAGAACACTGGTCTTCATCTCCTTTTAGAATTTTGTAACAGAGACTCAAAGCTGATAGCTATGGATTCGGGTTTTATTCAGAGACTACTGTATTATTTCAGTTCAATATTTTCACTCCTTTGTTCTTTCGTTCACTCATTCAGTGACCTTGGGACTCAGGAGTGGCCAAGGCAGGGAAGCTTATTCGCCTGGCACTCGACACACACTGGGGCCTCGATAAGCCCTGTGTAAGGATTGTCACGTGACTACCACAGCTGCCCCAAAAGCCCATACTATTGTTATCTTCATTGCACAGATAAAATCACTGAGATTCAGCAAGGTTAAGTCATTTGCCTAAGAACACACAGCTAGGAGATGTCTGGTTGCAGGAATTTGAACCCATACGATCTGAACCCAGAACCTGCACTTTTAACCATTAATTTAGCATCAACAACACGCCAGATATTGTCTTGGTGCTTAACATCATCTCCAACAACCTGAGAGGGAGGGGTTATTGGCCCCATCTCACGGATAACAAATCCTGGCTCCCGCCTGCCCCTCTGAGTGAAGCAGACTGCTACGAGAGTTGGAGCCACTTTATGGAAAGAAGTCTTTGCAGACTGGATGCAGCAAAGCAGCTCTGCTCAAACCAGCTTGGAGTCCGTGGTTTGGGTCATTTCAGGATTCTGACTTTTAACCATTTGGCTGCATCGTCAGAGTTCTCAGACAACCTGAAGTAGAATTAACCTAGTACAGAAAATAAATAGAGAAAAACACCCCATTTACCCTAGCGGTATCAGCAGCAAACATATAATACATGGGGAGGAATTTAAGAAAATATAAAGAACATGTTTTCGCTTTATTCAGACATAAAAAGGAAAAAAAGTGAAGCCTATTCTTTTACGTGGGAAGTCTCAACATTATGAAGAGGTCAGCCTTCCTTAAACTCATCTATAGATTTATCTAAGATAAAACGTTCTTCTGAAGGCTACCCCGCAAGGGATGGGCATGCACAGAAACTAAGGAGGTCTGGCAAACAACCACCACCAACAGTTATTGGGAGATTACTAGGTTCCAGGTACCTTAGCTAGGTCCTAGCGTTATCCCCTTTTACAGATGATGAAACTGGGGTTTTAGAAACTTGGTCAAGATCCCACAGGTAGTACAAGCGGTGGGGGAAGGGCAAGACTGAAACCCAAACAGTCTTCTTTAAACATTACATAGTATCGACCTCCTCTTTTGCCCCCAAAGTAGGATGTGGTCTGTCTTTCTTTAAAAAGAGAATCTTGGTCATCTTGAGGAAGTGACATTAGAGGTAAGAAATGGCATACCTTTTAATATCACTCCTCAAAAAAGGTTAATGGATGAAAAGAACCCTTGTGGTTTTATGACACAATGTGTTTACATATCACTTTGTATATCCCTCTGTTAAAAGACTTATGATGTTATCTTGTCAGTGTCTAAGAGTCTATTGACCTTGTCAGACTATAAGCTCCTTCAGGGCAGAGACTGTACCAATAAGGATGCTTTTAGCCACAAATAACATAATAGCCTACTAATAGGCTCAGATGAAACAGCAATTATGTTACTTAACAAAAGCTTATAGGTTCATTGGTTCAGTGATTGCCGGTCAGCATTGTCTTTCTCTCCCCTCATGGTTACAACATGGCTGCCCTAGCTCCAGACATTGTATCTTCACCAAAATGTATCTCAAGCAGAAAGCAAGTTAGGAGGGGCAAAAGTCTTTCTTCTTATGTGCTTTTCTCTTTTCAAAAAGGAAAATAGTTACCAGTAGCCCCTAGACAACTTCCCCTTATGTCTCATAGACTAGGGTTGGGTCACATGACCACAACTTCACCATTAATGAAGAAAGGGGAGTAGGATTGCCATGACAGGCTTAGAACAGTTATGATTTATTCCCTGAGATTGGGCACATTGCCACCAACACAAAGTCTGGTTTCTGCTACCAGAAACAAGAGGGGATAGTTGTTGGTAGGCAAACAATAGGGAATGTTCCAATGACCAGGTCTGTCATTTCATCTCTAGTGTCTCATATAGTGCCTGACACACAGCTGAGTAAATGTTTGTTGAATGAATGAGAGACTGTATTAGTCAGCTCAGGCTGCTATGTTTCAGACCACAGCCTGGATGACTTAAAAACAGAAGTTTATTTTTCTCACAGTTCTGGAAGCTGGAAGTCCAAGATCAGGGTGCCAGCACCATGTCCGGTGAGAGAAACTTCGTCTGAGTTGCAGACAGCCACCTTCTTGCTGTGTCCTCACAAAAAGAGATTGAGAGCACGAGAGAGATTTCTTCTTCTTATAAGGCCGCAGTCCTATAGAATTAGGGCCCCACTTTTAGGACCTCATTTAATCTTAATTACCTCCTAAAAACTATCTCCAGACCCAGTCACTTTGAGGGGTTAGGGCTTCAACACATGAATTTTGGGAAAACACAATTCAGTTCATAGTAGAGACCAAACGAATAAATATATGACAAACAAATGACCCAATGAATGAATGAATGATCCAGTGAGTGAGTGTGTGCACAACTGGATGAATGAATGACCAAATAAATGAATGGGTTAGTTAGATAATATTTCAGTAGCAACAAAGGCAATACTTTGCAATTTAATACAGAGCTAAAATACATGCTGAAGTTTGACTTATGGAAAACCTCCCAGAAATGTACTTTCTCCCTTTAGGAATGTGATTGAATGAATAGCATTTGGCATTTCATCACATCATCTTGTGACGTGTCACCCAGCAAAACACGCCACTGATTATCAAAAGGAAGAAAGCCAATGGACGTGGTTGAGCGTAGAAGCACCAGGAAAGCAAAGGTTGGGAGCACACGTTCTGCAGATGCTAGCCCATGGTGACATCTGAAGGACAGGACGGCGAGCCAGACCGGCACTCAGCCTTCACACCTTGTTCTCAGGCATCACGTGCTCACGCTGAATGCACCAACCTGGACACTAAGTCAAGCCTATCACGTTATAGCTGCCACCTGAGTGCTTCCCACTGGGCAAATCTCAATTCCCAGAAAAGTGTGGGCCCATTCAAGGCAAAACCTAGACAATTCATCATCAACCAGGAACTCAGTTTTTTTTTTTTTCTTTGAAAAGAATGTTTTCCATAAAAGCCTTGGCTTTTTTAAAAAAGCCATTTCTAGCAAAGAAAACATTCGTGTTACCATGGTTTGGATCACATTGGAGAACTATTTTTCTCCCTCTGCTTCGGGGAGAAAGGTTCCAGTGACAAAACAGTCAACCCAACTGTCCTTGAAGCACTTAATGCTCTTGTCTCCCATTCCACTTTATATGATGTCCGTATCTATTTTTGTCAACCAATGTTCCTTTAAATTATGAATTCAGCAAAATGAGGAAATCTTCATGGTCAGCCTTGTGGGACTCTGAAGGGTACCACTGGTTGCGGTTTTTGTATCTTACTCAGTAAGAGAAAACTGCCATGGTCGTGCCTACCATTTACAAAATCTCTTCTCAGTAAAATCAACCTAAGTAACAGAGGAACACAGAGGAACCTGATTTTTCTTTCAGGGCTGGACATAATTTTTCACAAGGATTTTTCCTAAAATGGGAGGCTACCCAGTCTGGGAGTGTCTTCCCGGAAGCTGAACCCTGTGAGCCCAAGGACCTAGCACCTCCAGGCAGCCAATCCCTACTGACCCAAATTGGAATGTAAGAGTGGGTCAGCTTCTTGGTTATAAATAACAAAACCCCGTTTAAATTCTGGCTAATTTAAACAGAAGAGGAATTTACTAAATGAGGTTGGGCAGTCCACAGCCACTCCGGGGAGGTCAGAACATTGAGCTTAGAGGCCATACAACAGGAATGACGCCCAAATTACACTTCTGGGCAGCTCCCTGTGTGGAGCCGCTGGCCACCACCACCGGTCACACACCAAGGCACTGGTATGAACACAGCAGCTGGGACATCCGCGGCTCCCTTTGAATGTGGGGTGCTTCTCTCCCACATCAACAGAATGAATTCGACACAAGGCTCGCTTCTTCTAGCACTGCTAACATAGATGTCTGAAACAGCTAGATCATCATAGGTGTCTGAAAATGGCTAGATCTCTCTTCTTGCTACTCAAAGTAGTCTGCGGACCAGCAGCACCAGAATCTGCATTGTGACGAGATCCCTGGGTGATTCAGACACACAGCAAAGCTAGAGAAGCTCTGGTCTGAGACCCTCCCATCCTGGAGTGGGGCAACTCAGTGGTGCAGACCCCAGCCCTGTAACACCACAAGGTAATGCCCCCAGAAACACAGCACTCAGAACACAGGACTCAAGTGCTAGAGAGGCAAAGGAAACAAGAGGCGGTAAGCAAGGTTAAGGGCACTCAATTTTGTGATTGAAGAAAAGAATACAATGATAAAGTAGTAAGACTGACTTTTTTTTAACCAGGAAATGAGAGAGATTATGTTTGTACACCATGGAGGGTTTTTTGTTCATCATATCTGGTCCTTCGACCAGACATGGTGGCATCTCTAAGAACTGAGAACAACATGGATCATTTGCCTTCTATATTCAGAAAATTGCCTTTTATCACTAATTTAACTCAGTTGCTACAACTTGTTAATCAACCATAAGAACTGGACTTGGAGAAGCAAAATTTGACCCTAAGTTTCCAAAAGAGATTCCAGCAGAGAGCAAAGAAAGAAAGTTCTTTTAAAACACACACACACACACACACACACACACAAAGCACCTTGACCTGTTCCTTGCACTGAAGTGTTCAGAAAACAAAATAACTCACTCTCTGTTTATAAGATCTTGAAACTCAAGAGATTAAGAGGAAGAGATGTGTGGTTTCGTCGTTTTTAATGTTCTTATAACTTTTACACTGAATTTTAAAACTGGAAAATTTACAGAATTTATTTAAAAATTGGGGGTTTTGTTTGTTTACTGAATATAGTTGATTTAAAATATTGTATTAGTTTCAGGTGTACAGCAAAGTGGTTCAGTTATATATTTTTTTCAGAATATTTTCCATTATAGGTAATTACAAGATATTGAATATCGTTCCCTGTGCTATACAGTAAATCCTTGCTGCTTGTCTATTTTATGTATAGCAGTTTGTATATGTTAATCCCACACTCCTAATTTATCCCTTCCCCCCTCCCTTTCCCCTTTGGTAACCATACATTTGTTTTCTTTGTCTGTGAGTCTGTTTCTGTTCTGTATATAGATTCATTTGTATTATATTTTTAGATTACACATTTAAGTGATATCATATAATATTTGTCTTCCTCTGCCTGACTTACTTTGCTGAGTATGATACTCTCTAAGTCCATCTCTGTTGCTGCAAATGACAATATTTCATTCTTTTTTATGGCTGAGTAATATTCCATTGTATATATACCACATCTTCTTAAGCCAGTTGTCTGTTGTTGGGCACTTGGGTTGTTTCCATACCTTGGCTATTGTAAATAGTGCTGCTATGAACATTGGGGTGATGTATATTTTCGAATTAGCGTTTTCATCTTTTCTGGATATATGCCCAGGAGTGGGATTACTGGATCATGTGGTAACTCTATTTTTAGTTTTTTAAGGACCCTCCGCACTGTTTTCCATAGTGGCTGGTCCAATTTACATTCCCACCTACAGCTGTTGGTTTTGTTTGCTTGTTTGTTTGTTTTGGAATTTGAAAAATGAGAAAGTCAAAAAAATGGAGGATTTTGTGACCCAAAAGTTAAACACAGCCTAGGTGAGCATATTTTTTACTGTCACATAGAAATAGAAAGTAGATTAGTATCGAAAGTTGTCAGAGGCTGAGGGAAGTAGCAAACGGGGAGTAACTGCGAATGGGGATGGGGTGATGAAAATGTTCTGGAATTAGACAGTGGTGATGGTTGCACAACCTTGTGAAGATGCTAGAAAACACTGAACAGTACACTTTAAAATCATGAATTTTCTGGTTCCTATATCTCAATTTTAAAAAGGTAAAGAGATATTTACAGGCATAAAAAATATTAGGAACCTAGGGTATGAGTAAAAATAAATCTTAAAAGTAGTTGGGAAATAAAAGTTTCTTCAAGGCATAGGATTAAAATATTTGGACGATGAGATGAAAAAAATAGCTGATTTTCCCCTGCATGACCTTTAGACAAATAAATATATTTACAGACAGTACTTGTATGTAAACATAAAATTTTAAATCTGCAAATCAACAAAAAGAAAGAGAGAAAGAAATGAAGGAAGGAAAGAAGCAAAGTGCCTGGTGCACTCAAATGTTCAAAAGGAGGCTGTGACATCATCACGGCAGAGTGAACGCGGTGGCACGTGGCAGTGTTGGTCTGGTGGAGAAAGAATGGAAAGAGTACATGGGAAGGAACAGGAGACCATTGAACAACCAGGTAGGAACTGCCCTCCCATTAGCATCACAGCTAATTAATATTCATGTTTCACTTGCCCGTGTCCCTTCCTCGGCTGAACGTAGGGATTTAAGACCCAGAGGAAAGTCACATAAAAATGTTAAGACCCCTCAGGCCATACTTGAGTCATCAAAACTCAATTACAAAGCACCCCCTTGAGGGAATTCCCTGGTGGTCCAGCAGTTAGGACTCAGGCTTTCACTGCCATGGGCCTGGGTTCAATCCCTGGTCAGGGAACTAAGATCCCACAAACTGCACAGCTTCCCCCAAAGAAAAAGCACGTCCGTGATGTCATCCATCAGGTGTCCCATGCCCCTGGTATGATGTGACGAGAAGGCACCTCACCTGCGTGCTATTCTTTCCAGAAACCCATGACCCCAGTCTAACCCTAAGAGGGGACAAGCCAAATTGAGAGACCTACAAAACACTTGACCAGCCCTCCTCCAACTGCCAAAGTCACGGAAATCAGGGAAAGACTGAAACTGTCACATACTGGAGGGGACCAAGGGGACAATCTGCGATGTCTTTCTTGGGGTGGAAGAACAATGTTCTCATGATGAACAACCAACTACACAATCCTTGATCCAATTTCCAGGCTCTCTTGCAGCTAGGGTAGAGCATGTGACCCAGCTCTAGCCAACGAGGCATAATCATAATTCTACTGTGAAGAAAGAATCCTACTAATTCTTTGTGAAGAAAGATGTCTCTTTCTTCAAAAAGGGTAACAAATTCCAGCAGCCTCCATTTTCGCAGGGTCAGTGGTGAGGAACCTCGACGGTCAGTGGTGTCAGGGAGGAGGTGGAGCTTAAAGAGCAGGGTGAGTGGCCACAGGAACTGGAGGGAAACCAGGAGAACGTGGTGCAGTCAGAGCCAAGAGAAGGATCTATAAGGAAGGAGTGAGCAATGGTGCCAGACGCTACTGAGTCAACAAGGGTTTCAATGATAAGGAGGTCACCAGTGCCCTGGGCAAACCTGTTTCTATGGAGCGACCGAGGCAGCATCCAAAAGTGAATGGATTGAGGGATAAGATGGAAAAGAACAGAGAAAGCAGGTATCCACAACTCTCTCAAGAACGTTAGCTGTGAGGGGAGGAAGAGGGCTGAGGAGGGGCTGCAAGAATAGATGAGACAGCCAAGACATGGGAGCAACCTAAGTGTCCATCAACAGAGGAATGGATAAAGAAGATGTGGTCTATATATACAATGGAATATTAGCCATGAAAAAGAATGAAATACTTCCATTTGCAGCAACATGGATGGACCCAGAGATCACCATACTAAGGGAAGTAAGTCAGACAGAGAAAGACAAATATCATATATCACTTATATGTGGAATCTAAAGACCACGGCACACTCTCCTCTTCCAACAGTTTCAAGGTGGTATCATCCTCAAAAAGATAAAAGAATAAAATTTTAAAACGCATTTTAGATAAACTGTCTCCCAGAACAGAAGAAGAAAATAAAGGAAAATAGAAACTTTTCTTGGGTGGGTGGTAAGAGCAATCAACAGAATACAAATTATAAGGGAGGCTTCAAGGACAGGGAATAAAGTTGAAGCTGGTGATGATAAGAATAAAATGTCGGTCCAGGTTGAGGAAACAATTAAGGATGCCTAGGAAAGCTGAAAAAATGCTCAGCAACGGGTCCCAAGTTGCCAACCTGGATACACAAGAGCCGTTAGCTTGGGGTGGTTCTTAGGACTTCTAGGGGACAAAGGAGGAGCCAGGAAGCTGAAAATGGGCTGCACATACTGCATCTTCACAAGTTTAATGCTTTCAGAAAGGATGTCATTCACTAGCAAGATAGCACATCATTAGCAATTCTTTATGTGACTATAATCCATTTACAACACAGGGAACTCTACTGCAATCGTATTTTTAACAACTTATTAGAGTACACTTATCTACCATAAGGTTCACCCATTTCAAGAGCACCAGTGAATGATTTTTAGCAAGTGTATCGAGCTGTGCAGCCATCACCATAATCCAGTTTTCCCACATCCTCATCACCTCAGTTATGTCCATTTACAGTTAAACGCCATTGCCAGCCCTAGTCCCAGGCAATTACTTATCTACTTTCTGTCTTTATATATTTGCCTTTTCTGGACACTTCATATAAATGGAAACATACAAGTGTCTTCTTTTGTGTCTGACTTCTTTTACTTAGTGCAATGTTTTCGAGGTTCATTCCCGTGGTGCAGGTATCAGTATTTCATTGCTTTTTATTGATGAACTGTGCGCCGCTGTATGGATGTACTACATCCTGTCCATCCTCACCAGCTGAGGGACGTTACATTGCTTCCACAGTCTGACTACTATGAAAACGTTGCTATGGACATTCACCTTCAAGAATGTGTGTGGACATGTGTTTTCATTTCTCTTGGGCAGGTATCTAGGAGAGCAGTTACTGAGAGTCATACAGTAAATTTATGTTCGGCTTTTTACATTTTTGATAATTGTTTTCCAAAGTGGCTCTACTTCAATAACATTTGACGCGGTCAATTTTGTTAGATGCTGATATATAAAGAGGAGTAAGACGGTTCCTACCCACAAGTGCCATAAGGTCTAATAGGAGAGAAAATTATAGAGAAAATTACAGACAAATGGAGTCACTTCCTGAGAGTACATGACAAGTAGGGTCTATCAGTTTTTTATACAATTAAGATGGTCTAGAAAGGAAAAAGAAAGCTATGGGCTTCTTCCTTTCAAACAGTTATTGAGCACCTGATATGATTCTGATAGAAATGAGAGATGACTAAATATGGTCTTGTTTCAGGGACTGAGTTCAGCTGAATCACTTTGCTGTACACCAGAAACTAACGCAACATTGTAAATCAACTATACCTCAATTAAAAAATAAATAAAAATAAAAGACACTTTATCAAGGTTGCTGCTGTGGGTGATGAGGGCTCAATGTCATGGGACATCTGGGCAGCACACAAGGCATCTCCGGATGTCCGCCTGAAGGGCAGGAGGCTGGAGAGGTACCCACTGGCTCCAGCCCTCATTAGTTGAGGGTTGTCCCAGGTGGTGTTCACTCCCCCTCACTTCTAAGCTGAACTCGATCAGGCTGGGGGGCCACCACCCACCCGTACATCAGAGAAGATCCTGGGGCAAAACGTGGGTGGAGCCCCTTCGACCTGGGACCTGACCGACCTTGGGATTTGAAACCAGCCTTGCAGGGAGCTGTCCAGCAAGAGGTGGCTGAAATCAGAAGTGGGCCGAGGAGTGAATGGAGATGCAGGCATCAGAGGAATCTCCTCCTCAGAAACAATTAGGCTCAATGCTAAGATCTAAGCGTTGGTTCTAATGACTCTGGCCAGTGCTGTCCCATGTCGGTGGGATGGGATGTGACCTATAATTATGTAACAGTCTGCATGTCACAAGGGAGGGGAAGGAGTGCCCAACTCTGTCGGTTTCAGGGGAAAGAGAACAGGGTGGTTGAAGGGCAAATAAGAAAGCGGCCAAAAAAAATAATTGACATTTGAGCTGGGTCTTGAAGCATAAGAGGAATATGTCAGGCACAACATTCGGGAAGAGCTTTTTGGATAGAGAGGACACCCAAGTGGATTATTTCTTAGGATAAGAATCTTGTTACAGTTTATTGTTAACAGATTCAAAACAGGCACCCACACATGTGCCAACAACATATCAAAACACTGACAGAGACTTTCGTGTCTTGCAATTGTTGTTAATAAAGCCAATTCATTTGTAGAAGATTCAACTAAAAAGTAAGGCTGTAGTTGTGCTGCTCCCTCAGGAAAGCAGAGATAAGCATTTACAGAACAAATCAACACCCATCAGCAATGACGGTACCTCTGAGAATGCAGTTTTGAAGTGCCAGGCCCCATCTGCTCTCTCTCAAGGATGCTAACATCAGAGGACAGAAGCAGAGAAAGATTCAGTGCTCAGCCCAGGCCAAGCAGAGAGCAGGGAAGAGACCTAGTAGTCTCAGCTTTACAAGTAAGATGAGTGCCCCTGAAACCACAGACCAGGACACTATAAACATATCTCTGGATGTGAGCCTGAGGGTGAAGAAAAGAAACCCCCAAAAGGATTAGGATTGTGTTTTCCCCAACCTGGAACATGCATGGCTTAGCATCCGAAACAAAGTCACTTTGTTGAAAATAAATAGAAGTATTTCTCATGCCCCCTCAGTTCACGGACTGGGATCCACATTCAGGTGTATTTCTTTATTTTAGTAGAAACTGAAAATGATGAGACTATCCCCAAACACTAGGAACGCATCAAAGTGTTCTTCCAACACTCTCTGCTGAATTTGATACCTTTTTCATTCTTGTCAATCTGAAGTCTCCTTTTGATTTGCATTTCCCTGACTCCCCAGAAGGCTGAATATCTTTTCATAGGTTTATTATCCACTTGCATTTCCTCTTCAGTGAATTCCTGTTCCTATCTTTTGCCCTGTGTTCTAAGAGGTAAATCATCTTTTTCTTATTAATGTGAATGTATTCTTTGTATGGAAGAGACTAATCTGTGCCTGTAGCAAGCGTCTCCTTCCTGTTTGTCTTCTGACTTTATGTTGATTTTTTTCCACACTTAATTTCTGGTTACCCATCTTGCTAAGAAGACCTCTCCACCCCAACGTGTTATAAATATTCTAAATTTTCTTCTATTTCATATGCATATTTCTTCCATCTAATACACACACACAGTCACAGTCACACTCACATACATAGTTAGGTGATAGTTGGATGGTTAGAGCATCAATCCACCTGGAATTGATGTGTGGGTATGTGGCAGGTGAGGCAGCAAGGGGACTCAGTGTGTCCAGAGTTTACATTGTCCTCCTGTGCAGCATCACACCTGACGTGACCTAAGCATTAAAGTCAACTGCTAAATTCTGCCTTTTACATTTTCCAGCTCAAATGGCATCTCCATCCTCCCTGTTACTTAAGAAGGAAGCGGAGGTGTTCCCTGGGCTGTCCCTCTCCCACCATCCCATGTACCATCACACTCGAATCTCCAGGCCGCTACGTCCTAAATCTCTCTGTACACTCCTCCCATGGCCCCATGGTCACCTCCTTGCTTCAGGCCACCATCATCTCGCCCTGAATCTCTGCAGCCCTGGCCTCCCAGGCTCCGGGATCATCCCCTCCCAATCCAGTCTCCACTGTGCAATGAGGACTCTTTCTAAAATGCAAACCCCATCTCATCTCTTCCACAGCCCCGGCAGCCTTCAGGATACAGTCCAAACTCCCTCATGTGGCTGTCCTTCAAGACCCAGGCACCTCTCGCCTTAAAAGAATAGTAATAATTGCAGCCTCGTTTCTCAAGTTGTGTCTCCCAGCTCCACACTCCGGCCAGAGAAAACCATTTAAAGTTCTTCAAAAACACCAAGCTTGCTTTTCCGTAGATCTCAACCTCGGCTATGTCCCCCCGTCACCCGTCAAAAGTTGAAAACACACTTGCCCAGGTCCTGCCCCTGGTGATTCTGATTCAGGAGGTCAAGTGCAATCCCCGTGCCCACATTCTACAGATGATTTCCCACGACCAGGGTGCAGAACCACTGCTTGTAGCCTCCAGGCTGTAGGTATGTTATTCCCTCTGCCCAGAATCCTCTTCTACCTCCTCGACCCCAGTCCCCACTCACCAGTGAGTATCGCCTCTAACTCCTTGACGTCAAAGCTTAGATACTCCTTCCTCCAGGAATTTCCTTTGACCATCGAGGTTAGGGGGCCGCCTCCAGGCTCCCCCAGCCCCCTGGCATTCCCCGATTCAAGCATTCATCACACTGTAATATCACTGCCTGATTTCTTGTCTCCCACCCCAGACTCTGAGTTTGGGGGAAACAGGGACAGCGTGTCTGTCTTACTCACCACTGAATTTCCCACACTGGGCAGAAGCCCGACACGTGGTACGTGCTTAATAAATGTTTGCTACCCACCCCCACACACACACAAATGAATGAACAGATAAATGGATGAAAGGACGGCTGTGGTTATTTCCATGACAATAAACACTGCGCAGCCAAGCCAGCGAACAGATACGCAGCCTGGCCAGCAGAGGGCACCAGGCTGCCTTTTAATCTCTTTCCAAGCCCTGGAACCCGTCCTGCTGTCAGTCAGAGAGGCACCCGATGCTCAGTGGTCATTTCGCTGCGCTGAAGATTAAGTAGGAATTGTTTGCCTCCAGCCAACGTATAAAACCTGAGTGTTCACCCTTCACTGCTAACAACAGGTACCACAGCCTCTGTCTTGCTATGAAAACCGCCATAACTAGCAGCCAGTGGCTGTTTTTTTATTCCCAGGTGGGGATGTGAGAGGGGCTAAGAGGGAGAAAGAAGGAAGGAAGGTAAGAAGGGAGGGAGATACGACAGAGTATCTATAAAACTGTTTGTCCTGGAGAAGCAGAGGAAAGTTCTCTGTACGTCTCCAAGCTGACTTTCTCTCTCTCTCTCCCTCCCTTCATCCTTTTATTCTGCAGAAGAACAAAATCTAAGTCTAGACTGGACAAGCATCCGAAACAAGGATCTAGAGGGAGATTTCTTTCCTTTCCTGTACTCAGCAGCAGAAGCCGCAGCCTCCGGACCCTGCTGGAGCCCCGGCTCCGATCAGCCGTCTGTTGGCAATGAATGCTTCGAGCTGCCTGCTCTCTGCTCAACCAACGCTGCCTAATGGCTCAGAGCACCTTTCCTTCAGCAACCAGAGCGGCAAGAGCTTCTGCGAGCAGGTTTTCATCAAGCCTGAGGTCTTCCTGGCTCTGGGCATCATCAGCTTGATGGAGAACATCCTGGTCGTCCTGGCCGTGGTCAGGAACAGCAACCTGCACTCTCCCATGTACTTCTTCCTCTGCAGCCTGGCCGTGGCCGACATGCTGGTGAGCGTGTCCAACGCCCTGGAGACCATCATGATCGCCATCGTCAACAGCGACTACCTGACCTTCGAGGACCAGTTCCTGCAGCACATGGACAACGTCTTCGACTCCATGATCTGCATCTCCCTGGTGGCCTCCATCTGCAACCTCCTGGCCATCGCCGTCGACAGGTACACCAGCATCTTCTACGCGCTCCGCTACCACAGCATCATGACCGTGAGGAAGGCGCTAGGCCTGATCGCGGCCATCTGGCTATGCTGTGGCGTCTGCGGCGTGGTGTTCATCGTCTACTCTGAGAGCAAGATGGTCATCGTGTGCCTCGTCACCATGTTCCTCGCCATGCTGCTCCTCATGGGCACCCTCTACGTGCACATGTTCCTCTTTGCCCGGCTGCACGTCAAGCGCATCGCGGCACTGCCACCCGCCGCTGGGGTGGCGCCGCAGCAGCACTCGTGCATGAGGGGGGCCGTCACCATCACCATCCTGCTGGGGGTGTTCATCTTCTGCTGGGCCCCCTTCTTTCTCCATCTCATCTTCATCATAACCTGCCCCACCAACCCCTACTGCGTCTGCTACACCGCCCACTTCAACACCTACCTGGTCCTCATAATGTGCAACTCCGTCATCGACCCCCTAATCTACGCCTTCCGCAGCCTGGAGCTGCGCAACACCTTCAAGGAGATTCTCTGCAGCTGCAACGGCATGAGCGTTGGATAGGATGCAGGACCATAGGAAGGGGTATCGGTCTGATCACTTTTGACCCTGCATCCAGCCAAAGTGTTCAAAAAGAAGGGGAAAAAATACTTAAAAGACTTGAAAATGTGTTAACAGTCATGGTCGTTTGTGTCTTTTTGTTGTTGTTGTTGTTCTGGGGGTTTGGGGGGCGTTTTTCTGGCCGTGCCAGGTCTTAGTTGCGGCAGGCAGGATCCTTGTTGCAGCATGCCAACTCTTCATTGCGGCATGTGGGGTCTGGTTCCCTGACCAGGGATTGAACCCGGATCCCCTGCACGGGGAGCACAGAGTCTTAGCCACTGGACCACCAGGGGAGTCCCAGCGCGTCTTTTGTTTTTTAGCTTGCAGAAAGCCTTTTGAAAGGAGAAAATGGTCTATAACAGGCTCTCTGAAAGGATGCCAATGTGGGTTAAGTCACAAACTCTGATTTCCCGAATAGTCACTGGGGGAAATCCGCGAAGGCTGCTCTGGGCGCTTTCTGCATTCATCTTCATGCACCCAGGGTCTGTGACGCCTGCCTGCACCCTGCTTCCCACCCATGCCTTCACGCTTCAGGTCAGACTGAAGGATTCTCAGTAACAGTAAGGGTGGTTTGAACCTCTCCCAAGCAAACCTGTTACAGCTACTAACCTGGCTTTGCTCTCAGTTCATACGGGACTGGGTTTCTAGTCTACTACTCTATTTACGGTAAAGACAATTTCCTAAAAACAACAAACTCTGTGGAAGAAGTAATGTAATGCTATGCTGTTTGCCCCTCTTCTTGACCATACCCCACACCAGCCTCCACCCCCTGCAAACAGCATGGGGATGTAACCCACTTCTATTTTTGTTGTTACTGTTGTTCTTGTTGGGTTTTTATACATTCAACATAGGGCAGTTTTCAAAATAATGAAGGAGAGATAAAGTGCTTTGGAAAATCAGGACATACCTGTGTACAAAGTATTTTGATACCTTGCTATTTTAAAGTATACATTTCCCTATTTTAAAAAAAGCAATTTTTCCTACTATTCCTCTTCTGTCTTTAAAACAAGAGAGGCAATCGTGAGTAGGAAGGCGTGTGTCTCAAGAAATTGCCTGACAGTTGTTTTGGAGAGTTAGAGTCTGTGAGCTTCCTGCGGCTTTCCTGGAGACTGTTTTGCTCTTAAGAACTGTGCCTCTATCACATTTTATCTACGTGATGTGATCTGTTAAGGAGAATGGTTTCTGGTTCACTGCTCCTTTTGCGCGACATGGTGTTAAAGTTGGGTGACTCTGTTATCAAGGTCTATACCGTATCAAGTAAAGTGATTCACTCCTGTGAACACAGGGCAAGATTCACTGATGAGCGCTGTCCATGGTTGTGTGCTGCAGGCATCCATCAGACCCCTTTCCAACACAGAGGACCTCAAGCTGTGTTTTCCGGCTGTCCCCACGTCCCCCCCACCACCCCGCACCCGCCATGAATTCTCATGCTATGCTGTGTCTTTGGTATACAACTGTGTATTTTTCTTGTGCTGGAATACATTGGGGTTTCTTGTACTTGATCTGTGCTAATGTGAACAATATTACTTGTTTCTTACTTTGATTGTGACGTTTGGAAATAATAAAAGGCTTTTGTGGCTGACAAACATGTGTCACATTGAACCACACCACCTGGAAGCATCCTGGTGACTTCTGCTCGTGGCCATCGTACGTGACACTGCAATTCTGTGACTATTTTGTAAATGGCATAAACATCCTCATTGACCACACTGCTGGTCTTTTCTAGGGCAATGCCTTTTAGCCAAACTACAGAACTCTCCCATTTAGTTTACAAAAATACCAGGCTGAAATTTCTGGTTCACTGTCACTCCATTATTATAATCGAGACACCAAATAATAGGTCTTGTCCACTGCCACAAGGCAAGTTAATGTGGAAAATGGGGAATCGAATTCTTTGAAAATTGTATTAACAGCTTTAGGAATTATGATGTCCCTTTTCTATGTAAACAAGATCAAAATAACGTATTTTTCACTCTTTCATATCAGCTTTCACATTATTTCATTTATCCTGTCAACAAACCTCTAAAATAGGTGAGTCACTTTACAGATAAAGAAGCTTAGTCCCAGAGGGGTTACGTGATTGCCCAAGAATGCCCAGCTAAGTTAGGGTCACTGCATATTTTGTACCGTGGTGCTGATGCCTTTTTGCACAACACGATGCTGCCGACAGCTTTCCACAATCAAAACTGATCCAGCTGTCCTTTCTACGTACAGTTTAGCTGAGAGCAGTGCTTCTGAAGAGAAACGCCTGTTGGAATCACCCGGGATCTTGTTCAAGTGCAAAAGCTAATTCAGCAGGTCAGGAGTGGAGCCTAAGATGCTGCATTTCTGACTCTGACAAGCTCCCAGGGGATGTGGCTATTGGTCTGGGGACCACCTTTTAAATAGCAAGGACACAGAGGACTTTCAAACGAGCATAGTTCACAGCCAAAAATACACATCTGTGTGCAGTGCTGACCCCACGCCAGGAACTGTGCTAAGTACCTTACCAGCACTTACTTCTTTGACCCCTGCAATAACCCCTTCAGGCAGACACTAGGATCCTCCTTATGTACAGATAAGGCATCTGAAACTCAGGAAGGTTAAGGAATCTATGGAAACTCAGCTACGAGTGAAGAAGTGGAGATTCAAACTTGGGCTGCCTGCCCCCCACGCCCAAGCACAACCCGGACACCCTAGCACTTCTCCTGGAAACAGCATAGTTGAGCCATTGCCCAGTCCCCTCAGAGGCATGTATCACTATGAAGCGAGGCTTTAATGCATATTTCTACAACCACGAGTCCACATGTTCAAAACACAGTGTCCATCGAGCTGTCATAAAAACCAAGAAGACAATTCATTCTTTTACTTGCTATACTTTTGCAAAGTCTGTGGGTAGCCCTGGTAGTGCATCCATTTCTGGGGAGAACAACCCTGGACGTTAGGCTGTCATTGTCTCCTCCATGACCACTTTCCCAGATCTTCACATGAGAACCCACTGTGCATTTTAAGCAGGGGGATGGTTAGGTTCAAAAATGCTTAATTTTGGGGCTTCCCTGGTGGCGCAGTGCTTGGGAGTCCACCTGCCGATGCAGGGGACGTGGGTTCGTGCCCCGGTCCGGGAGGATCCCACATGCCGCGGAGCGGCTGGGCCCGTGAGCCATGGCCGCTGAGCCTGCGCGTCCGGAGCCTGTTTTCCGCAGCGGGAGAGACCACGGCAGTGAGAGGCCCGCGTACCGCAAAAAAAAAAAAAAGAAAAAAAGCTTAATTTTTGTAAATAAAAGCACATTATGATTTTCATTCATTTGTTAAGTTATGTTCACTTTCACCCCGCTAAGGCCAAAGCAGAATCACTGCAGTGGTTGTCTTCCTGCACCCCTAGAAATCATTGCCTGTTGTCCTTATTTAAGTTGAACTTTTGAGCTTAACTGTGATGTTCTTCTGTGGGGCTGGGGGCTACAACCACTCCAGCCTCCTAGGCTGAGACCATTTACCCACCCTCACTTCCACTGAAATCCATTCTCTACACAGCAGTCAGCGCAATCATTTAAAGATCTAAATCAGATAACATCACACTCCTGTTCAAAACTCTTCAGTGGCTTTGAATAAAATTCCACTTCCTTACCCTGCCCTACAGAGCCCTAACGATCTGATCTCCTCCAGGAAGTCCCCAACCCCCCACGCCCACCCATACTCCCCCCTCACTGGACTCAAACTCACTGGACTCATTCCCACCACAGGATCTTTGCGCCTGCTCTCTTCCCTACCTGAAGTCTCTTTCCCCGTTATCTTCCCATGATTGGAACCATCTTATCCTTCAGGCTCCAGTCCAATCCTCAGAGATGCCTTTCCTGCTCTCTTTCTAAAGAAGACCTCAGTCACTCACATGAAGTACTGTTCTACCACAGATCTTATTACTATTTTATATTCTCTTGTTAATTTGTTTGTTTAATTATCATCAACCTCTCCCACCAGAAAGCAGTAATTGGCATGGAAAACTGGTCAATAACAAATATGTTGAATGAAGAAGTGACTTCATGAGAAAACTTAAAGGCAAGTTCAAGTCTAACCAAAACGAATATAACACACCAGTGATCCTCAAATTTGGTGAACATCAATAACAAATGTGGAGTTTGAGAAACCAGCCTGTTCTCTGAAACCTGTGATCCAGCTGTTCAGAGGTAATGTCAGGCATCTGAAATTGTCAACAATCCACAGGTGATTACCACGCACACCAAACTTGCAGAACCACCTAAACCGACAAGCACCGCTGATTTCTTAAAAATAAGAAAAACCAGTACCCCAGGGGCTTAAATCTCTTTCCCATCACCATTTCCTGTCAGGATGTCCAACACCTGCAAATGATGTTGGGCCATCCAAGAACCAACATAAACCCAGAAACTGGGAAGAAACAGATGACAAAGCACAGAATAAAAGTAAACCCTTCAAAGGAAGAACTCAACCTTTCTCACGTAAAAACACTTGAGAGCCAAATCAGTCAAAGATAATAATAATAAAATGCGTTACCTAGTATTATTGATAATTATGTGCCGGACACAGGACTAAGCACTTAGATATATTAACTCGTTGGATTCTCATGAAAACCCTATGAGGTAAGCACTATTAATGTCTTGTCCTGTAGCAAAGGAAACTTAGGATCATGGAGGTTAATCATCCAGACCCAGGCTCCTCCGAATTCGAGGAGGAGAGCGGACACGAAGCCACAGTCAGGCTCCACGGTCCATGCATTGCCCACAATCCCACTGTGTGATGCACATGGCCGTAGCGATGCTCTCCAGGCTTGAATGGGCTTCAGCAGCTCTCAGCCCCAACAGAGAACTTTGTGTACTTTTTAATGGAAGTACAATAAATATACACAAACGTTCTTAAAAATTATCCTTTTTGCCATTTTTTCATCAGGCGACACAGAAAGCATGTCTACCCCCAGAGCCAGGAGTTGAGTGGCAGTGGGAAGCAGCTAATGATGTGAGTTGCTCAAGCCAAAAAAATGTATATCCCATGAAATACGTGAATAATTGACTCATTTCCCCGAATGTCACAGAGCACAGGTCTGACCTGAAAAATAAATACGTGTACAATCCTGAGAAACAAAGAAGAAAGAAAGATTCCTTCTTCGTTTCTAACTGTAGGAGGAAAAAAAGTCCTTCCCCGTGTTTATTCCGTTTACACTGTGACACGTGCTGGATTGTTAAGAGGTGGCACATCCCACTCACCATCAGAGGGAACACAAGAGCAATGTCACAGATGGTCCTTTAGGGCGAATGCCACAGGAGGTGCTCTGAAGGATTCTGTTTATCAGGCAAGAAAACAGTTTGCCCCTCTCTGAAAACACTGGGGAGACAACACAGGAAACTCTGAGCTGAAATTCAGGAGACCCCGGGACAAGGAGTGGCTCGAGGCTGGTGTGGCCGCGAGCAAGGCTGTCACTGCCTGTGGGCTTTGGTCACACATCTCTGCGACTGGCAGAGCTGGACTTGACGGGAGGGTCTCAACCTTTCCCCCTGTCCGTGGCGGTCACAGGTCACTGCTGCCTCAGGACTGCGGATCAGGTGACACAGGGCCCCTCAACACCAGCTACGAGGGTGGTGCCCGGCTCATGAGTCCTCCACGTCTTGGGCACAGCAACCACATCTGTGACCCAAGGCAGCCCAAGGAGACTCTCAGTACTTGAACTACTGAGAAAGAAAGGCCCTCCTTCCCCTGGACCTCTGGGTACCAAGCTGCCTGGGGCTGCAGCAGGAGCACCCGAGGAGGAAGCCAGCATCCAAAACGCAGGCGGATGCTTTCCTCTAAGAGTCTGATAGTGTCTGGCCTTACATTTAGATCTTTAATCCATTTTGAGCTTATTTTTGTGTATGCTGTTAGGGAGTGTTCTAATTCCATTCTTTTCCACGTAGCTGTCCAGTTTTCCCAGCACCACTTATTGAAGAGACTGTCTTTTCTCCACTGTACATTCTTGCCTCCTTTATCAAAGATAAGGTGACCGTATGTGCATGGGTTTATCTCTGGGCTTTCTATCCTGTTCCATTATGACATAAATCACAGCAAGATCCTTTTTGACCCACCTCCTAGAGAAATGGAAATAAAAACAAAAATAAACAAATAGGACCTAATGAAACTTAAAAGCTTTTGCACAGCAATGGAAACCATAAACAAGACCAAAAGACAACCCTCAGAATGCGAGAAAATATTTGCAAATGAAGCAACTGACAAAGGATTAATCTACAAAATTTATAAACAGCTCATGCAGCTCAATAACAAAATAACAAACAACCCAACCCAAAAATGGGCAGAAGACCTAAATAGACATTTCTCCAAAGAAGATATACAGACTGCCAACAAACACATGAAAGAATGCTCAACATCATTAATCATTAGAGAAATGCAAGTCAAAACTACAATGAGGTATCACCTCACACCAGTCAGAATGGCCATCATCAAAAAATCTAGAAACAATAAATGCTGGAGAGGGTGTGGAGAAGAGGGAACACTCTTGCCCTGTTGGTGGGAATATAAATTGATACAGCCACTATGGAGAACAGTATGGAGGTTCCTTAAAAAACTACAAATAGAACTACCATACGACCCAGGAATCCCACTACTGGGCATATACCCTGAGAAAACCATAATTCAAAAAGAGTCATGTACCAAAATGTTCATTGCAGCTCTATTTACAGTAGCCAGGACATGGAAGCAACCTAAGTGTCCATTAACAGATGAATGGATAAAGATGTGGCACATATATACAATGGAATATTACTCAGCCATAATAAGAAACGAAATAGAGTTATTTGTAGTGAGGTAGATGGACCTAGAAACTGTCACACAGAGTGAAGTAAGTCAGAAGGAGAAATACAAATACCGTATGCTAACACATATATATGGAATCTAAGGGGAAAAAAAAGGCATGAAGAACCTAGGGGTAAGACGGGAATAAAGACACAGACCTACTAGAGCAGGGACTTGCAGATATGGGGAGGGGGAAGGGTAAGCTGGGACAAAGTGAGAGTGTGGCATGGACATATACACACTACCACGTAAAATAGATAGCTAGTGGGAAGCAGCCACATAGCACAGGGAGATCAGCTCGGTGCTTTGTGATCACCGGAGGGGTGGGATAGGGAGGGTGGGAGGGAGGGAGACGCGAGAGGGAAGAGATATGGGAACATATGTATAACTGATTCACTTTGTTATATAGCAGAAACTAACAGACCATGGTAAAGCCATTATACTCCAATAAAGATGTTAAAAAAAAAAAAAGCAGGCGGATGAAAGAGACGGGATTCCTGCTGTTCTCATTTGATGCCTGCCTCCAGCTCCGCCTGCAGCTAGTCCTAAGCCTGGACACTCTGTGACTGAGCCACTGCACGTGTAAGCAACAGCATCCTGACCAACGCAGAGGCTGGGGGGCGGGGGGGGGGGCAAGAGCGGAGGCTGGTGGAGGGAGAGGAGAGAAGAGGGGCTGACACTAAGACGAGGGAAGGCTCCAAGCTCAGGGAGACGGCTCTCCCGTGACCTGGTTTACATACTGGCTTTAACACACTAAGATCAGATGTGCAAAAAGAATTAACTAGAAATGAAAACAAAAACTAACCACTAGAGATGATTCAAGGAAGTTTCTGATCTGCCACCCTGTTTTACTTGCCTTACCCTCTACGTTCTGAGGGTTACATTAGAAATGGAAATGTTTCTAATGAAGATATGAAAAGGAAGTAGAAAACTAGACAACAAAACCGACGTTTCCAGTGCGGTGAGTCACCCATCCCCTCCTCAGTGACCCCTCCATCTTTAGATGAATCCGTACGGAGCACTTCTGGTCTGATATCAAACCAGAGAATACAAGGATGCTAACACAATCTTTCTGGGCAGCCTCATCCCGAGGGAAAGGCGTGCCTTTGCCAGCGATGCTGAGAAACTCAGTTGGCGGCTGGATCTCCAGCAGGCAGAGAGCTGTGTCTGCAGAAGGAACAAGGAGGGTTGAGAAGTCTAGTGGGGACGGAATCTGACTTGCATGTGGTCACGGTGCTCGGAGCAATGGATTTCCCTTTGGGGGAGCAGCAAAGTGCTGAGCTCCCCCTCAAGGTTAGCCCAGGACACGAACTTGGTGCCTGTAGGGACGTGAATATTTATTCACGTCTGCTGCCCCTCCCCATCCCCCTCCCATGACCCCTCTGACCTGGGAGCAGCATGGGGAGGCGGGCTCCATCATCCCTCTCCAAGTCCACCCCCCATGCCTGGTCCAAAGCAGGCACTCAGACAACATCTGGGGAATGAGCAAATGGAATCAACTTGAGACCTCACTTTCATTCATTCACGCAGCTGAACATCGTAGCATAGAGCCTGCGGTCATGGACTTTAGAAGCAGACCAGACCTGAGTTCGGTCCAGGGCCCTGCCTCTCACCAACATCGATCGGCAGTTTATTTCTGTCTCCTTGCCAGGAAAAAATGGGAATAATGTTAGCACCTCCATCAAGTGTTGTTGAGAAGTTTCAATGAAATAACACATCAAAGACTGCTTAGCACGGTCCCGGGGGCCCCCTGACGTTACTCCTACTGTTATAATTATCATTAAAGAATATTAGTGGGCCACTTTATTATATGCTGGGCTCACCCTATGGGGCTTCTTAAACAGAAGCCACCCCAAATCCCCTGGAGATCTTGTGGAAATGCAGATTCTGAATCACAGGGCTGGGAGCGGGGGCCCGGGACTCTGCATTTCTACCAGGTGCCAAGTGGATGCTGCTGCCGCCAGTCTGAGAAGCCGCCCACAGTGGAGACTTCGAAGCTGAGGACAAGACAATTTTCCACAGCTGAAACTCATAGTTAAGGTGGCTCCTCTTGACAGAGCAAATGCACTGATCGCCTCACATAAGGCCAAAGGAAACGCCTGGGGAAATCAAAAGGGGTCATAATTAAGTAGAATCATCTTCAGTTTTCCGTCTTCAGAAACCGTTTTCCATTAGCCCCCTCCTGGCCCAGGCAGCTGCTCCACCCAGCAGCCTCCGTCTAAGATGAAATGAAGCGAGCAGGTGAGTCATCAGTACTGCAGACTGGGGCATGAATCACCCACCACTGAGATGATTCCATCAATACAAAGTCCCACCAGACAACTCCAGAAAGAGGAAAAACGGGCTGAGAAGCAAGCAAGGCATGGAGCCTCCAGAAAGAGAAAGGTTAGTAAGGGTGACGAAGGCTTCCAGAACCTTCACTGCTGGTTCCAGGTGAGCCAGAAGCACTTCTAGCAGCGGTCCTCAAATTTGGAGGCAGCTGCAACACTAATAATTCTGATACCGGGTTATCGTCTTCAAAGAATTTAACCGGAAGGAATTGCAGCTCAGTTACAGGGATTTTTTTTAAGCTCCAACATGGTGTTTTGGGGTCGGGCAGGTTGGAATCAGAATGCTGTCATTGCTGGGTGATGATATCAGCCCTCCAAGCCTGGAGTTTCCCACCTGTGAAATGAAAATAATCACCAGCTTCAGGAAAACGGTGAGCATCACAGATAAAAGGTACAAAGACCTTACTCGGTATATGGTCCTCATTCCTAGGCATTTTCTTGTCAGAATAAGACTCATCTTCTTTAACTGCTATCTCACCTAAAGTCTCAAGCCAATTTAGTAATCACCAGCTTCACAACTGCTCAATTCTTTTCAGAAGATGTTAGGCTTCAAATATCCCACTCAGCACATAAAATGTGTACTCTCTTCCAAGTCTACCTTTCCTTCTTCTCCACGTCTGGGTCCTCTCTTCTGTCATCACAAGTATCTGTTGAGTGTTTAATGTGGACCAGGTACTGTGCCAGCTGCAGGGGATGTCACAGCGAACAAGACAGCCCTGTCTTCAGGAAGCCTAGCGGGCAGGTGAAGAAACTGCCCTTGGACGGGCAAGGTCTGGATCCCCTTTCAAAGTGAAAGTTTGCAGGGAAAGGGACAGACAGCCCCAGGCAGTCTGATCTTTTCACTGTGTCTCCTTGACCCAAATGCTTAGTCAGCCATTCCGAGCCTCAGTTTTCTCATCTGTGTAATATGAGTGGCTCTTGTACTTACCAGCTTCCCTGAGCAGAGAAGTGGGCCAAGAAAGTAGGAAGGTGCACTGCCCCAAGTAGACTTTAAATTGCTCAGGACTTCCCTCCCCATCTCAGATCACTTCCCCAGCAGGGGGAGAGAGAAGGAAGCGACGATCCAAGGAAAAGGCAAACAAATTGCTTCCTGTGTTCTAAGGCTCAGCCAGAAACACCTGAACAGGTAAGGATCTGGTCTACCTCACTTAGGAACAAGAGACAGCTTGTCACTCTCATGTTTTTAAATCAAATTCTGATGACCTCGATTTATTCCAAGCAGGAGCAGACTCAAGACTCTTTCAATTGCAGACAACAAAAACCCATCTCCAACTGGCTTATTAAAAAAAAAAAAAAAAAAGGAAGGAGGGATTTATTCGGGCCCTGCTACATCTAGGCACTGAAGTGATGCCATCAGAAATCTCTGTCCCTTGAGACTAATTTCCCCTCCTTTGGCTTCCTTCTGGGGCAGCTCTTTTTCACATGCTGTACCCAATAGCACAAGACTTCTATCAGCTCTCCAACTCCAGTATAAAAACCAGCTTCTCTGTCCCAATAATCTCCCGCCACCCAAAAAAAAAGAAGAAAAACTTCAGGCCGACAAAATTAAATCATATGCCCATCTCTAAGCCAGTCACTTTGGCCAGTGCATTCACTCAGTCCTGGATGAAACTCCCACCTAGGACCTGGGGCAGGGGCATCAGCTCTGTGGGCGGTGAGAAGTGGGGAGGACGTCCCACACAAGACACTTGGGTACTGTTTCCAAAATCATGCACTATCCACTCCCCTCTCACCCTCCAGCCCTGCCCCAAATATTCTGTAGCCTTGATTTGCATAATCTACTCCTTCCTGATGGCTTCCTGGATTCCTCTCCTTCCCTTAAGATATAACTGGTAATTTCTAAGTAACTCTTAGCACATTCATTCTAAACTTCAGAATTATCCTTAAAAGAACCTATGTAAAAACACAAATATACATGCTAGAAGAGAGACTTCATTTTGAATTGGGTCATCCTACAGTTTGCTTTTCTCGTCCTTTGTTTCCAACATTCGAGGGCTTCCATAAACTAGTCTGCTAAATTGTTTCTTTCTCATCCCTAGTCTTGTCCTTGGTTTCACAATATCACGAGAGGGCAGCTTTGAATTCTCTGGGCCATGGTACTCCTCAGAACAAATCAAGTGGGTGCGCGTTATGAATCAGACAGAAATACACGTCAACGGCATCTTAACTTTTAAGACACGAGTGTGAAGTAAAAATCGGTGGGTCATTTCCTCAAATATCACTTGCATTTTGAAACTGCCCTCTTCCACCCCAACTCACGTACACAGATTATCGTTAAAGGTAAATAAGTTACTCTACTCAATATTCTGTAATAACCGGTATGGGAAAAAGAATCTGAAAAAATAAATAAGTTACTCGTGGAAATGTTCTAGCAGCATTACTCGGTATAGCCAAAAATGGAAAAGCCCAAGTGTCCATCGACTGACAAAGGGTTAAACAAAATGGAGCACATCCATACAATGAAATATTAGCCATAAAAAGGGATGAACTACGTTTATAACATGGATGACCTCAAAAATATGATGCTAAGTGAAAGATGCCAGACACAAAAGACTAGATTTTGTATTATTCCATCAATACAAAATATCTAGAAAAGGCAAATTCATAGAGACAGAAAGTAGATTAGTGGCTGCCTGGAGCTGGGGCTAGGAATGAGGACTGACTGTAAACAGGCACAAGAGATCTGACTGGGGTGACAGAAATACCCTAAAACTGGACTGTGGTGTCACTGGATATGCTATAATAAGAAATCCATGTTTGGCCTTTGTCCCTGGTTCTTGGCACACGACTCCTAAAACCCTTGGAGTCTCTGGGTTGATAAGTGTGGTCTTTGTATGTTAATGGATGACTCACGCTGGGGGCCCCTAGACGGCTTCAGGGCTGGTGGCCAAAGAGACCAAGACATGAGTAGAAGGTTGGAACTTTCAGCGCCAACCCCCCGACCTACAGGGAGAAGAAAGGCACTAAAGAGTGAGTTACATCCCCTATGGCAAGTGATTTACTCAATCACGACTACGCAATGGAACCTCCATAAACACCCCTGAACGACAGGGCCCAGGGAGCTTTCCGGCTGGAACAGACCGAGGTGCTGGGAGGGTGATACTCCCAGAGAAGGCATGGAAGCTCAGCATCCCTCCCACATACCTGGCCCCAAGCACCTCTTCCATGCGGCTGCTCCTGAGTTGTACCCTTTACAATAAACAAGTAGGAGTATTTTGCTGAGCTCTGAGTCCCTCTAGTGAATTATCACACCTGAGGGGGATATTGCAGGAAGCCCCAATTTATAGCTCGTCATTAAGAAGTACAGGTAACAACCTAGGACTTGTGACTGGACGTCTGACACGAGGACGGTCTCGTGGGACTAAGCCCTGGCATCTGTGAGGTCTGCACGAACTCCAGGGAATTAGCGTCACAACTGGATTGAACTGTAGGACAGCCTGTTGGTGTCCGGAGAGTGGAAGAACTGGTCAGTGTGCGGAGAAAACCCACTTATTTGGTGTCAGAAGTGTTAGGAGTAAAAACAGCTCACTGCACAACTCAGCAAAATTACTAAAAATCAGTGACTGTGCACTTAACATGGGTGAATTTTATGGTATGTAAGTTATATTAAATAAAGTTGTTTCAAAAGGGAAACCTGCAAAAGAATAGACAAGTAAATGAGATGCAACACATGCTGTCCCATGCTGTCCCAGATGCACTGCTCAATGACCCAGCTACCTGGATGAGCAGGCGTCCAGACCACCCCTGCAAAATACTCCAGTACCTACACTTTTATTGGTGTCAGGGAGGGAGAACCAGTCCCACTTATAGCCATCTCCGAGAACTCTTTCAGTTGGAAAGTTTTGCTTCGGGCGACTCCTTGGGCACCTGACAGGAGGAAGAAGCTGCAGATTCCAAATGACAAAGGGACCACGTGTCTCAGCATCGTTGCTCATAAAGGACTCGTCTGCTCCATTGGTTTGTATCCTCCTAGGGTCTGTTCCCTGCACAGCATGTATAGGACGTGGCAGAGGAAGGCACTGGGCACTCAGAGCAGCTTTTGAAATGGATCAAAACACTGAAGGCAGAACTTCTCTGGCTTAATGGCTAATGGCTTGTGTGACCGTTTCACTGGGTAGGACAGCCTGACCTTTTGTTTGGGTGGAGAATGTATAATTACCTGAATTGTTTCCCCAGGCAGCAACAATCACGTCTCGTCCCATTTAATTTAATTAATTAATTTTTTGGGCGTACTGAACATCTAATCATTATCCAGTCACAGAAATGTACAGTCAGACAGACTTTGGTCTTTTGCTTTTCCGAAGTTTCGATTTATCCATTAAAGAGGTGTGTCCATCTTATTAAAATTGTTCTTGGATATAAGGCAAACGTTTTAGACTTTGAGGATCGGTAATTTTCTTTTTAAACAAATGCTAGCTCTTCCTTTTAAAAATGGTTTAAACTTTCAAATCCTTAACAGCTTATTTTTTATTACGAGATGATTGAGATATTTTTTTCCCAGCCCCATCTTAACAAATCGCGTTATTGTGATGTGGTGGAAACATCTCAGGCTCCCGGCTCAGACCTTGGTGCTCACCTTGGCTTTGCCACTTTCCAGCTGCGTGGCTCTGGCTAAGCTACTTACCTCTCTGAGCCTCGCTGTCAGCATTGATGAAAGGAAGATGATTTCTACGCTGTTTTGAAGATTAAATAAAATTAAAGGAGGAAAGGATGTCATCGTTTCAGATCTGTATAAACATGTTTAGTGCAGTGATAGCACAGCGTCAGTTTGCAACAAGCAATGACGCTTACTGCATCCATCCTGGGTGATGTTTGGACGATGCCCAGTCAGTGGGCAGTAGACTCAAGATCTAAATCCGCCATAATCAAATTCTGTACCACAAGCTCTTTACAAAGGATGACGTGTATGTACTTCCTAGACCAGTTTTCAATCAGCAGTTGATCCTTAGAACTTGTGTCATTGCGAGCTTGGCCATTCACTAGTTGCCTGTCTTTGGTATGGTTGCTTACCTACTCTGTGCTTCCCTTTTGTTATCTGTAAAAGGGGGATAGTAAATAGCTTCGACTTCCAAGGGTGTGAAGGGAACGAAATAAGCATGAAATTAAATAATTAGTACATTTAAAGCACTTGGAATGGTACCTGGCACACAGTAAGCTGTCAGTGAATATTAATTCTCTTTCTTGATGTGATCATTACTGTGTGCTGTGGTCCCTGACTTCACAGCCTGGCATAATGTAAGTGCTTTAGAAATTGTAATTATTAGTACAAACAGGTACTTTCCCCAGGCACAGATAAAGCATATGTGAATATTTCTTTTCAGCAAGAGAAGCTGTCAATGGTTCTCTACATAGAAAGTTACAAATACTCTTTGTTCTTTTTTTATTTTTTAACATCTTTATTGGAGTATAATTGCTTTACAATGGTGTGTTAGTTTCTGCTTTATAACAAAGTGAATCAGTTATACATACACATATGTTCCCATATCTCTTCCCTCTTGCGTCTCCCTCTCTCCCACCCTCCCTATCCCACCCCTCTAGGTGGTCACAAAGCACCGAGCTGATCTCCCTGTGCTATGCAGCTGCTTCCCACTATCTATTTTACGTGGTAGTGTATATATGTCCATGCCACTCTCTCACTTTGTCACAGCTTACCCTTCCCCCTCCCCATATCCGCAAGTCCATGCTGTAGTAGGTCTGCGTCTTTATTCCCGTCTTACCCCTAGGTTCTTCATGACTTTTTTTTTTCTTAGATTCCATATATATGTGTTAGCATACAGTATTTTTTTTTCTCTTTCTGACTTACTTCACTCTGTATGACAGGCTCTAGGTCCATCCACCTCACTACAAATAACTCATTTTCGTTTCTTTTTATGGCTGAGTAATATTCCATTGTATATATGTGCCACATCTTCTTTATCCATTCATCTGTCGATGGACACTTAGGTTGCTTTCATGTCCTGGCTATTGTAAATAGAGCTGCAATGAACATTGTGGTACATGACTCTTTCTGAATTATGGTTTTCTCAGGGTATATGCCCAGTAGTGGGATTCCTGGGTCGTATGGTGGTTCTATTTGTAGTTTTTTAAGGAACCTCCATACTGTTCTCCATAGTGGCTGTATCAATTTGCATTCCCACCAACAGTGCAAGAGTGTTCCCTTTTCTCCACACCCTCTCCAGCATTTACTGTTTCTAGATTTTTTTGTTGTTGTTGTTGTTTTTTTTTGCAGTATGCGGGCCTCTCACTGCTGCAGCCTCTCCCTGTTGCGGAGCACAGGCTCCGGACGCACAGGCCCAGCGGCCATGGCTCACAGGCCCAGCCGCTCCGTGGCATGTGGGATCTTCCCGGACCGGGGCACGAACCCGTGTCCCCTGCATCGGCAGGCGGACTCTCAACCACTGCGCCACCAGGGAAGCCCCTGTTTCTAGATTTTTTGATGATGGCCATTGTGACGGTGTGAGATGATAGCTCATTGTAGTTTTGACTTGCATTTCTCTAATGATTAATGATGTTGAGCATTCTTTCATGTGTTTGTTGGCAGTCTGTATATCTTCTTTGGAGAAATGTCTATTTAGGTCTTCTGCCCATTGTTGGGTTGGGTTGTTTGTTTGTTTGTTATTGAGCTGCATGAGCTGCTTGTAAATTTTGTAGATTAATCCTTTGTCAGTTGCTTCATTTGCAAATATTTTCTCCCATTCTGAGGGTTGTCTTTTGGTCTTGTTTATGGTTTCCTTTGCTGTGCAAAAGCTTTCAAGTTTAATTAGGTCCCATTTGTTGATTTCTGTTTTTATTTCCATTTCTCTAGGAGGTGGGTCAAAAAGGATCTTGCTGTGATTTATGTCATAGAGTGTTCTGCCTATGTTTTCCTCTAAGAGTTTGATAGTGTCTGGCCTTACATTTAGGTCTTTAATCCATTTTGAGTTTATTTTTGTGTATGGTGTTAGGAAGTGTTCATTCTTTTACATGTAGCTGTCCAGTTTCCCCAGCACCACTTATTGAAGAGGCTGTCTTTTCTCCACTGTATATTCCTGCCTCCTTTATCAAAGATAAGGTGACCATACATACGTGGTTTCTCTCTGGGCTCTTTAAAGTTCCCCTGAGTTATACCAACGGAGGCAAGGAGGTGTCACTGGCTCAGGAGAAAACAAAGAAATGTAGGTTTCTTTGGATCTAGCAAGATGCCCCGACTTCTGCAGTGCAGAGCTTGGGGAAAGGAGGACTAATTGCATAAGAAGCTCTAGACTTTTCTGGAAGAAAAAAGGTTGATAACACAACTGCTTCTCCCTGGGATTTTAGTTATAAAGACCTGCCATATGTATGGGTTCAGGACCCCACAAAGACCCAGGAGCAGGGAAGAGAGAGAAAGGGTCCCTGGAAATAAGAGAGCTGTGGTGGTAGGGTTGCCAGATTTGGCAAATAATACATTTCACTTATTCCCTATGTAGGGTTGCAAGACAAATGATGAATAATTTTTATTATAAATATATCTCTTTCAATATTTGGGATAGACTTACATTGAAAAGTTATAAGTTGTTCATCTAAAGTTAAAATTGAACTGGAGGGACTTCCCTGGTGATGCAGTGGTTAAGAAACCGCCTGCCAGTGCAGGGAACACAGGTTCGATCCCTGGTCCGGGAAGATCCCACATGCCGCGGAGCAACTAAGCCCATGCACCACAACTACTGAGCCTGTGCTCTAGAGCCTGTGAGCCACAGCTACTGAGCCCGCGAGCCACAACTACTGAAGCCCACGCACCTAGAGCCCGTGCTCCCCAACCAGAGAAACCACCGCAATGAGAAGCCCGCACACCACGACGAAGAGTAGCCCCCACTCGCCGCAACTAGAGAAAGCCCGCGCCCAGCAACGAAGACCCAATGCAGCCAAAAATAAATAAAATTTCTTAAAAAATTGAACTGGATTTTCTCTATTTTATCTGGCAACCTACATAGCGGAGTGAAAGGACCCCAGGCGTGGGGCTGAATGAAACTGGGAGGAGATAGAAACAGTGGGTTTAGGAGGCCAAGCTTTGGAAGGTCTGTTCCCTGGGTATTTGCAGCTGAGTAGGGCTAAGGGGTCCATGGGATCCTGGAGGTCTGGGCAGCTTTGGGGTAGGGTATAGTGTTGGGGCACTGGGGTTCCACATGGTGATTACCCCTGGTCTTAAAGAACTCAGGATCTGCTTGTAGTCTTGTATGGAGGCATTCGTGAGGGTCCCTGGGCTTTTGTTAGCAAATCCCCAGTTTTATGCTTTTCTCTGAAAACCCTTACTGAAATTCTTCATTTCTTAGACATGAGGATTCCTCTCCTGGGATTTATGCTCATACAACAATGGCTGAGTTGAGGGGGACAGGAATGAGGGGAGACAGGATGCAGAACTAGGAACAGGAGACTGGGCTCTCATCCTGAATCGGGCAGTATCAGGCCACGTGACCTTAGGCAGGTGAATGACCTTCATGTAGTCTCAGCTTCATGCGGTCTCAGGAAAAAAGTTGAAATTCATCACGGGCTTTTCATCTGAGTTCTGAGATGTTCCAGGAACCACCAAGGTGAGGTTATCAGGGCCTCCATCCCTCCACAAATTCTGTTTTACCTGCTGGGCTGAAAAAATATCTAATACCTACCTAGCACTCGCTACATGGCAGGCACCATTCTAAAAGCTTTCTGTGTACTCAGGAATGTAATCCTCACAGCAATTCAGTAATGCAAATTACTATCAGTGTTGCCATTTGACAGGTAAGAAAACTGAGGGCCAGAGAGATTATTTCACCAGTGAGTGAATGGAGGACGCAGGATAAGAACCGGTGTCCTACCTCTAAATCCAGGCTCATAATCATTGCTACTCTGACTTTCCTGAAAATTAGATTTCATGTGAAGAAAAGTTTGTACCAGATTTCTAAAAAAAATTTTTTAACTCCTAAGCTAAGCACAACATAACATCATCTTCTACCCACCAGATTGGCCAAAATTGAAAAGATGGACAGCATCAAACGTTGCCAAGCGTAGGGTCACTGGGACCCTCTGTTCATGAGAATGTGAACTGATGAAGCATTGTTTGGCTCTATTAAAATTTCAGTGTAGCTACCCTTGTACCCACCCTAGAGAAACACCCATGTGTGCAAAGAGACACATACGAAAAAATTCATTCCAACAACGCCTATTTGTAGCAGTGAAAATTTGGACATACCTCAATACGAGCCTCAAGGGAGTGCCTGAATAAATTATGACACAGCAATGCTGTGAAATACCCCATATCCAGCAATAAGAAATGTGAGCTAACACAGAAAGATCTGCAAGATAAGTGTAAAAAAATAAGTTGCAGAATAATCCGCCTTCTCTTTCTCCCAAGACTTATTTTTTAATAAATTTATTTATTTATTTTCAGCTGTGTTGGGTCCTTGTTGCTGCACGCAGGCTTTTTCTAGTTGCGGCAAGCGGAGGCTACTCTTCATTGCAACGCGGGGGCTTCTCTTGTGGTGGCTTCTCTTGTTGCGGAGCATGGGCTCTAGGTGCACAGGCTTCAGTAGTTGTGGCGCGCAGGCTTCAGTAGTTGTGGCTCGAGGGCTGTAGAGCACAGGCTCAGTAGTTGTGGTGTACGGGCTTCGTTGCTCCATGGCATGTGGGATCTTCCCGAACCAGGGCTCGAACCTGTGTCCCCTGAATTGGCAGGCAGATTCTTAACCACTGCGCCACCAGGGAAGAAGACTTCGAAAGGACCAAGTAGGAGGCACCAGTGACATCCACAAAAGGGGCTAAGGATTTTACCTGGGGCAGTGGGAACAGCTCAGATGACCGACCACAGGGACATGATGCTGGGGACTTACGGATCCTAGTCTCCACAGGGCATCAAGACAGGAAACAAATCAGGGACTTCCCTGGTGGTACAGTGGTTAAGACTCCGCACTTTCACTGCCAAAGGCGTGGGTTCGATCCCTGATCAGGGAACTAAGATCCCACAAGCCAAGAGGTGTGGCCAAATAAATAAATAAATAAAAGACAGCAAACCAGATGTGATCTGTAAGTTGGAACAAGGAGGAAAGCTGTGGACCAAGGAGGGAGAAATGCCAGGAAGGTGCTAACCCGCAGGTTCCCTCCCAGAACCTGAGCGACAGAAGATCTGTATTTGAGATTTCTGAAATAGAAATAGTAGGCTGCAACTAAGGAGGCAACCCCACAGCAAAACATTTGTGAAGATATGTCTGTTCCTTCATAAAGTGGAAAGACTCACAAAGAACAGCGTATTATATTCTTTTTCAGAAAAAAAAAAATATGGCAAGATGATGACCTGATGGACAGGCAATAGGAAAACAGGTGTGCTTTTTCACACGAGTGATGTTCTCTTACAGGAAAACCCTGACCAAGGTGACAAGGCTGGAAAACATGTTGGTTTAACCTCCACACTTACTTCTCCAAGAAATAAAAGTCCCATCAATGTGACGCACTTAGAACGAATTTTAACCATAACCCAGACCTGGCTGATCACGGGGGAAATTGTACATGGATGAAGTCATCTGATTGTAACAAAGATGGAAGATGGCTCTGCCCCAGAGCATCCAGGTTAGAGTAAAACCCTGAATGTAACCACTGTGGGAGAGCTGTGGCCAAAAGTCAAACTTCATCATACACTTTGGAATTCCTGGTGGAGACAACTGCTCTGAAAGTAATGAATCTGAGAGAGGAAAAAAATCAATGATAGCTCATCTCTTAGCCCAAACAGGAATCTGTACCAGAGTGAGAAACCCTGTGAGCACCATCAAAGTGGGAATCCTAGAGCCAGAAGTCCCATGTCATCAGTGTCATGGAATCCATACAGGGGAGAAGCCTTATGAACGTAATCACCACAGGAAACCTTTTTCAAAAAAAAAAAAAAAACACACCTCATGGCACGTCAGAGATTTCATACTGGAAAAAATCCTTTTGGGTGTAATCAACGTGGGGAAATCTTTAGCTGTAATTCATCCCTCAAGAAACACCATCATGGATTTCATACAGAGCAGAAGCCCAATGAATGCTTTGAGTGTTTGACATTCTCCCTTCATAGTGCACATCAGAGCTAACGTGGATGTTTATTATTTGCAACTGAATCAGGCCCCTAGCAGAAAACAGATGGACCTTTCAAGTTAAGATGACTCAAATAGGATTTACTCGCAAAGGTTTTATTCAAAAATGTAGATGTAAGGAAAGCACAAAGGATGGTGCAGTAACTCAAGGCCCTAAACCCAAATAGGCGATGAAGATCAAACGATTAAAAGTAGAGGAGAGAGGTACAGCTGATTCACTTTGCTATAAAGCAGAAACTAACACACCATTGTAAAGCAGTTATACTCCAATAAAGATGTTAAAAAAAAAAAAAATAGAGGAGAGAAGTTACGGAAGATGATTTAGAAAGAGCTGTGGCTTTCTATCCAGGCGGGGGAGGCAGCCAGAAGAATTCATACCCCCAACCTCACTCATCTCCCTCCCTCCAAGCTCTCACCAGTGGCCCAGTGGCTGAGTCCAACCAGATGCCAAACGGCAAGGGAGTCTGTGATGCGGTCAGCCTTCCAGGACAGGTGGAGAGAGGTGAAGATGGATATCAAGGGGAAACAGAAGATATGCAGCCCAGCGACCAGGAACCCTAGCTGACACACGCCTGAGGACCAACCTGGGTGCCCTGTTCCCACTGTAGCCCAGACCCCGGTACAGAGCCTGGCCCAGGTCCCCAGAACAGGCACTCAATAGAAATTGTTGAAATGAATAAAGGACCAGCGGGACCAAGGCAAACTTATCCAGCAGGAGAAAACTCAGAACTCCTCTGCCTGACCCTCTTTTTCAGGGCCCTTGGGGAGCACAGGAACAAGACGCTTTTATAACACACATTTCCTGTCACCAAACAATGACACAGCAGGAGACCAGTAACACAGCAAGAGCTGATGCCCTTAAAGAGAAGAGGGAAATGCAAAAGGGAATCTTTGGGCACTAGATTGGAAGCTTTAAGTGTAATCTCTGTAATAGGGGAGAAACTTTGTATTCTATTACAAGTTAATCATTAAGGGGATGTGGCCTATAAGCTTAAATTATACATAGTGGCCCTTCTATGGGAACTCTGCCTCCCAGGTAATGAGCATTAAGCTAAAATACCTTTGTTTAGGGACTTCCCTGGTGGTCCAGCGGTTAAGACTCCACACTTCCAATGCAGGGGGTGCGGGTTCAATCCCTGGTCGGGGAACTAAGATCCCACATGCTGCCTGGCCAAAAAATAATAATAATAATACCTTCGTTTAGCTCACAGGAAACATCCTGATCAGGCCCACCTGTGAATGACTGCAGGAAGGAAGAAATTAACACATCCCCTCCAGAAGCTGACTGGAACCAGGAAATGCTTGACTTTATTCCCTCCCCTTTTAGTATAAAAGAAGCCAGAATTCTAACTCAGGCGAGATGGTTCTTTGGGACGTGAGTCCACCCTCTTCTCGGTCTGCTGACTTTCCAAATAAAGTCGCTATTCCTCACCCCAACAACTTGTCTCTTGATTTATTGACATGTCGTGCCACGAGCAGTACGAACTTGGACTTGGTAATGTATCTCAGCAAATCCCCACAATTCTGCACAATAGTTGTTACTTCCCACCCTCACTAGGTGAGAAAACTGAGGCTCTGAGAGCTTAGGTACATTTCCCAGGGCCACACAGTAAATTGGAGATAGGCTTTGAATCTGGATCTATCTGCAACCAAAGCCTCTGGTTTTCCCACACAGCAGGGCATGGGGTAAACAACTGAGAATAACTTCATAGTTTTAAGGCAAAAATGTCTCCACTCTGCTGATGTATCACAAACAGCTATTAACATGTTTTCTTGTATAACCACTGATCAAAACATCTATTAAGTGCCACATTCGTGGCTACAAACCCTGCAAGAAGCAAGTTAAATGACTTATTTAGCAACCCCTGGAGCGTTCCTTAACATTTCAAATGAAATGGACAAAGTGCTTTTATGTACTATAGAAAATGACATCACAGTAGGTGCATAAAAAGGCCATATTTTGAAAAGCATTTCTATTTATAATTATTGGCATTTGTGCTCTAATGGAAGATGAAAATCCTATAGCTTACCACATCGAATACCTCTGGAGAGAGGTGGTAAAAAAATCAAATCTCCCTTGAAAACCAAGCTACCTTTTCAAACAGTCTGAGTTTCCCAGTCGGACTCAAGTTTCCCTGAAATCTTGGAGGTGGTTTTGGACTGTGAACAGTTCCCTTCCTCTTAATTAAGACTAACTTTTTGGTTGAAATGTCCCCTCCTACAGGAAGCCTGAAGACTCCACCAGGCACCAGTGACCAAGGTCTCCTGAATGCTTTTAGCTTTTATTACATGTAATTCTTTGTTCCTTCATCAAACAAATAATTTGTTGAGCGTCTGACCATCCCAGTTACTATGCTAGGTGCAGGGAGTAGAAGATAGAGAAGGGCCCTGCTCTCATGGATCTCATACAACCAAATAAATAAAAAAGATATTGTGATAAGAGTTATGCTGGAAATAAAGCAGTTGGTATCAATGAAAGTGAATGGAGTGAGGGCAGTGTGTGTTGGAATATGTTTAACAACCAGCTCTCTTGGGGAGGCGGGATGCCCTGATTTAGGGCATTTGCCCATTTCTTTGTGTAAATACTCCTACCATGGCTGATTTCAAGCTACCAACATGATATCATGGAACACGGACTTCGGAAGAGACGTGCAGCATTAGAAAACCATCATATGGGTTTTGTACCATACAGAGAGAGCAGATGCATGTAACTTCAAGAGCACAGACAATATTAAAATATAGTAAAAGAATTAGGAAGCAATAAGTCTTGAGTATTATCTTTGTTTTTCGTTTGTTTGTTTTGGCTACGTTGGGTCTTCGCTGCTGCGTGCGGGCTTTCTCTAGTTGCGGTGAGCGGGGGCTACTCTTCATTGCGGTGCACTTCTTCTCATTGCAGTGTCTTCTCTTGTTGCGGAACACGGGATCTCGGTGCGCGAGCTTCAGTAGTTGTGGCACACGGGCTCAGTAGTTGTGGCTTGCGGGCTCTAGAGTGCAGGCTCAGTAGTTGTGGCGCATGGGTTCAGCTGCTCCGTGACATGTGGAATCTTCGTGGACCAGGGATCAAACCTGTGTCCCCCGCATTGGCAGGCAGATTCTTAACCACTGCGCCACCAGGGAAGTCCCTATTATCTTTGTTTTTAATGCAACTTACTTAATCGTAAGTTTACATAACTTTATTTTGAATGATGATTATATTTGACGCACAGCTTGCAACATCCTTGAAAACTGAACAATTGCCGCTCCTGAACCAGTATAAACAAACTCCAATGCACCACTTGTTAGGGGGTCAGGAAGGGCCTTTCTGAGCAAGTGACGGCTAAGATAAGACCCAAGAGAAGGGAAGGAGGCAGTCATGCAAAGATCCTGATGTGAAAAAGACCTTGGCATGGAAGGAAGAGGAGGCCAGTGGGGCTGGTGCACAGGGAAGAGAGAGGGCACATGGTGGGTGTGGCCCCAGAGGGGGATCAGAGGCCGTGGTGCAGAGTCATGCAGATGATGGAAAGGGATTCGGTGACATTCCAAGAACAATGAGAAGCTGCTGGAGGGTGTTATTAAAAACCTCCAGGAGAATGGATGGTAGGAGGCACAAGAGCAAGGAGACCACTAGGGTGGCTACAACAGTGGTCCAGGAGCGAGAGGATGACAGTTCCCAATATTTGTGCATACTTTTGCAAACGGTAAGTTTTAAAAGAGCCATGTACGTGTTTCTTGCCTGTGCCTCCACAAATGAATTACAATGGGCAGGATATTACTCCCATTTTAAAGAGAAGGAGAGACTTCCCTGGTGGCACAGTGGTTAAGAATCCACCTGTCAATGCAGGGAACACAGGTTCGAGCCCTGGTCCAGGAAGATCCCACATGCCGCGGAGCAACTAAGCCCATGCGCTCTAGAGCCTGCAATTCACAACTACTGAAGCCCGCGCGCCTAGAGCCCGTGCTCCGCAAGAAGAGAAGCCACCGCAATGAGAAGCCCGCGCACTGCAACGAAGAGTAGCCCCCCACTCGCCGCAACTAGAGAAAGCCCATGTGCAGCAACAGAGACCCAACGCAGCCAAAAATAAATAAATAAATTTATTTTTTAAAAATAAAGAAAAGGAGACAGAACCTGAGGAATATCTGAGGGACTTTAACAAAGTTATGCGGAATGTGAATGGCCAGAGCAGGGCTTGAACAGTGAACTAAGGTGACCACATACCCCAATTTCTCTAGGCCCATCTCAGTTTTGTCTCCTGCACCAGGGTAATTATCAATAGAAAACTGATAATTTTGGCAATTATCACTCTGGAAATTGTCCAGTTTGAGGTATAAATACAGAATGAGGGATGGCAAAGACAAACTATGTGGGGTGAACTGGAATTTGAGGTATTGATAGGAACTCGTGATTTCTAAAGTGTGTGTGTGTGTCTAACCGAATGTCAGGATCAGGTGGTCACAAACCACACTCTCCAACACGAATTTCACAATGCAAGTTGTCACCACTATGTAGCCTCCAGGGCTCTGTGGGATAACTGAGGCCCCTTTCTTGGCGGTGGCTAAGATGCCGTCTTGTCTTGAACACTCGGCATCAGAACATAGTAAGACTTCACACATTCCTTTCAGTTAATCTAAAAACTATCAACAAGTGAGATTTTTATTTGACCTTTTAAAACTACTTTATTGAGTTTTGACTGACATTTGAAACACCATACGTATGGAATGTATACAACTCTCTGAGTTTGGGGATAAGTATAGAACGATGAAACCATCACTATCATCAAGGCCGTTAACATTTCCATCACCTCCCAAAGTTCCCTCACACCCCTTTATCATTATTATTGTGTGTGTGATAAGAACACTTAATATAAGATCTACCCTGTAGCCAGTTTTATATATACAATACCTACTGTTAGCTCCAGGCACCATGCCGTACATTAGATCTCCAGAACTTATCCTGTATAACTGAAACTTTGTACCTTTTGACCAACATTTCTCCTCTTCCTCCTCCCCCAGCCCCTGGCAAACGCCATTCTACTCTCTGCTTCTGTGAGGTTGACTATCCTATATCCCACATATAAATAAGATCACATGGTATTTGTCTTTCTGTGTCTGGCTTCCAGGACCATTCATGTTGTTGTAAACGGTAGGATTTCCTTCTTTTTTAAGGCTGAATGATTTTCCATTTTCAAATATCCTGTATAATAAATATATCATATGTAATATATTAACAACTTATATAATATGTAAATGTATATGTTTACATAATATAATTATGTATGTGTGTATATCACATTTTCTTTATCCATTCACCTTTCAATGGACATTCAGGTTGTTTCCATATCTTGGCTATTGTGAATAAGGCTGCAGTGAACATGGGAGTGCGGATGTCTCTTTGAGATTTTGATTTCAGTTCCTTTGGATAAATATCTAGAAGTGCGATTGCTGGATCATATGGTAGCTCTATTTATAATATTTTGAGG